>NW_026542595.1:68542823-69931325 GCF_028750875.1 Macrosteles quadrilineatus | reverse complement strand
AACCAGCTGCAGCTGTTTTGGCGTAACTATATGTGTTTTACAAATCCAGTTACTACGGAACTTATCTTTCAAAATTTACGAAAACGCTGCAGCTGTTTGTGCGGAACTACATTCAAATCGTTCCTCTCAGTAGTTTTCAGCTGCAGCTAAAAAAAGTAGTTCCGGCGGAACTGGAACTGGATTGTGGTTCCGCTTGGAACGGTGGAACGAGTTCCACTCTCGGAACGGTGGATAAATGTAGTTCCAGCTGCAGCGACACACCTCTACGCGGAGCGGAGCGCTTTAGTTGCGGTACAGCTGCCTATGAGAGCACATACTTTTTCGCTCGTCATTTTTGTGGATCCCTCCCCCCCCCCCCCACTTAACCTTCGCATCTGCTTGTTGCCCGCCATGCGCCATCCACTGTACAAGTGTATGCAGGTCGCGGTGACCGATTCTGCGCTGAGTTCACTCGTGTACTGTGCAAGGGCAAGCACACTTCCAGTTTATCTTCAAGTTACAGTACTTTGTTACACGCTATTTATAGTCGTACATTATTATGTTAAACTCTTATTTAAACAAGTAAGCATCTGTAATGTTTCGCTTTCCTTAGGCAATATGGTTATTTTTGCCTTAATGATATTTTGATAAATATGTGCTGTTAACATTTTCAATAAAACGTGTAATTAGTTTACTGAAATTTTTAATTAGTAGTTGAAAGATTTACACTTTCAAGGGGGGAGAATGTTGAGGATTGTATATACAGGGTGACACAAAGGAACCGGACGTTTTTTAAATAAGTAGTACACAGTAGTTAAACGGAATCAAATGGTTTTAATACTGTACATAGTGAGGTAAACAATTGCCATTTGTTACAAAACAGTCATTTTTTGAAAATGACGTCATGCATATGGCGTGGCGGGCATATGTAATTCTCTACATATGTTCATTCTGGTCTGAAAATCATCTGAAACTCGGGTCAGGAGGTCTTGTTCAATGCTATTGACATCTTCTGTGATTCCCAACTTCAAATCCTCTAGAGTGCGTGGTTAGTGAGCATAAACACGCTCCTTAAGAAGCCCCAAAGGAAGTACAGGTCGGCCAAAGTTTCTGTGCGCGCGACCAGATCTGGTTAAGTCTAGGCGAGGGGGTTGGCGGGGGTACTTTTGTGAAAACATTTGTGTCTTGCTACTCACCACTACCACCACTACCCCTAGCACTGCCAATAGCCGGTGCCCGTATGTTTTAGTTCGGCTAGTAGCGACCCGTTCACGCGCACAGAAGTTTTGGCCGAGCTGTAATCACTAGTGGACAAGTCAGGTGACCTTGGCGGCCACGGTATGTCACCAAAGCGAGAAATCACCTTGTTAGGAAACGTTAATTCAATACTGCTCTCACTCTGGCGATGTTTTAGGGTGTTCTCGAAGTTCTGACAAGGCCTGGTGGTTTCTTTCTTGTTACATTCCGAATTGTTTGGAACCGTGAAACCGTCTTAATAGCGTATTTCGGCTTGGAACCGTTCCATGGCGTTCAATATTAAAATGTCGACTAAATTCCCGCTGGCTTTGACGATGGATTCACCTTTTTAGACCAAAGTATCGTATGTGAAATCGTGATGGTTTAGGATCAACTGAGCCATTTCAACAAAAATGGCAAGCCTCACTGAAGGTAATGACACAACTTCAATCTTCCTACCACGTGCGACAACAATGGAACAGCTGTTTAAAAAACGTCCGGTTCCTTTGTGTCACCCTGTATTTCTGATCCTGTGCGTCATTACGTTTATATTATTAGGAAATCATTATAAATGCCATATTTCATGTGTAATTAGAACTTAGTGTTGTGAAATAGCAAACATGCATTCTCTTAGGGCAATTGTCGGCTTTTAGCGCCGGCAACAGAGTCATAAACCATCATCCTTCTGCGAATGGACGGACCCTTCCTCACCACTTTTAGAAAGTTGTAACCCCAATCGTGGGTGAGGAAGGTGTCTTTTATTCATTCAGTGTCTCGACTAGCATCGCATTATCAAGTTAGTTTTCGTTTTCCTCTATAGGACGTGTGAGGCAAATCCCTCCACGTATATCATTAGTTTAGTTCATCATTTATACAGTCCACTTAATATCTATTTCACATCAATAAATTCATAGTTCATTTAAAGTGTTAGTTTTCTTTTATTATTTCCATAAAATTGGCGCATCACACGCGCCGCAACAACCCATACATAGATTTTTGTCATTATCCATGTACAGATTTATTTTAAGTTATCATTATGAGATAAATTCATCCAAACAAAATTTGACAAAAATATATTAATATGTAAACAAACACTTGACTTTTTAACAATAAGGTTAAACATTAACAAGACAATTTTAAATGTACATTTTTATGTTTCCCCCGTAAACATTAATAAGCGTACACAAATTTTCAATGAAATAAAATGTACGTTTTTAAACTATAAAAAATTGTTTCAAAAGTTATTTAAGTTTGGCCAGCACTGCATACTCATGCCAATCGTAATCAAATAATTTGGCCCACAATTACTAAGCTTATATTTTTCATTTTTGTACTGGTAAGGAGTTTCTCGGAGTTATTTTTCAGTCGTTCTACTTAAAGGATTGTTGTGATTATCGATCAGATCATCAAATTGGAATTTTAACCGTAGTGATATTGTAAAATAACGAGACGAAACCGTTTATATTGAGTGTAAAAAGGCTAAAGATATTGGTAATTAATTGTAACCTAATTAAAGTAGTTAAATCCCACTTTATGTTATAGTTCGAAAATATAAATAATTAATTTTAGCGAAAATTAACTATCTTAAACAAACATAATATTTAAAAAAATAAGTGCATTGGATTACATTTGTTTTGCCTCGGGAAAAGATTTTTTAACCAATTAAAATGAACAATTTACGCACGGGTCCCTCAACAATTTTATCAATTTGTACAAAAAAAAAATGTTGATTAATGTAGTACAGTTTAAAAAATTTAATTTAAGTATCTCTTCTTAATAATTAAATAAAGCAGATTAGTACGTAAATATATACTGTCTGTGTATACTGTCTTCGACTTAGATAGTTGACTCATACCTTTTGTTATAACCGTTATGTTATAACATGTTCATTTTGAACCACCAATATTTTGAAATTAATCATTTGTTTGAATTTTTCCAACATTTTTAGCTAAGAATGACACAATTAACCAAATATTATGTAATCATATTACAATTAATATTGTATTATATTTTAAGTATGTAATGCAATTAGCTTAGATTACATACCGGTACCTGTACGAAAGAGCTTGCGGTTTCTCTTTGTCCGTATACGGTTTTGTTGTCTGATTGCAGTGGTTTATCTGCATAGCAAAAAAATCAGAAACCTTTTCCGGCAAATAATCTTGGATGGCTTCGAGTTGCTCCGATTTGCTTATATTCGGTTTTTTAGCTTTCAAAAGTCTAGCAGCTTGTTGGTACCTTTTTCTAAGTTTTATCTGACTTTAAAGTTTTCTGTACATTCGCCTTTTATTGGGAGTCATTTTACCTGGAGTTGGCTTGCGTCCTTTAATTGGTTTAAGCTTTTTGAAAAGTGGTGTTGTTATGGGGCTTACTTCTACGGGAGGCTGGTCTGATGTAAGTTTTTAAGGAACCTGTAAAACATTTGTCTGCAATGTGCAGTTCACACAACACTTTCCGGTTTAGCGTCGTAGGAGCCAAGCATGATAGGTTGTCATTTGCACAGTTAACAATCCATTGTTCACAAATTTCTTCCCTTTTAATAGGAAATCTGAAAAAACGCAGGGAAGGATTGTGACCTTTCGTGTTGCTGCAGCCAGCAAAACAACACCTATGTTGTCTTTTGTTGGAATTAGGATTTTCCATTGTTCACAGTTCAACGAAAATACTCACAATAATATATCAGATCACACTAACGACTACTAATAATAAAACCTAAAAAAACACTTACTGCTAATATAAATATTCTAAGTATATTTTTAACAAAATAACAAACTGGAATCGTTAAAGTCACCCGCACACATCGCTCTCCGCACTACAACTGGGGGTAGCTGGGCGCGGGCAGTAAAACGTGCTAAAAGGCTCGAGTGAAAGTAGAATGGGTAGACACGTCTACTCAACAACACAAAAAAATTTCTAGTTGGGGAAGAAGATATGGGAAACATGTTAAAATTAGAGTGTTTTATAGTAAAATTACACACAAAAGGTCTATCATATTCATACTCAAAACTTACCTGTTCGCTACTTCTTAATTTTTTTGTAGGTAAACGATGTCTTTAACTAGTAAACAGCTATAGCTTGAAACGTTGAAACAAATCTTTAATCATTAAATGGGACAATCTAATGGATATTGGGGAATATTTTATATGTAAATGCATGAGTTTGATGGCGTAATCAAATCTTCCCCCGACACCCTCATGAATAATTATAGAATAAGAAACAATAACAAGAATACAATAATGCAATAACTTTAGCCAATAACTATGTCTCGTGACCAACCGCATTGAATCTAACGGCAAGGCGCACCTGAGTAATTCGTGAGTTCCACGACTCTTGTAGATTCTTTAATAACGTTTTTTTACTATTAGTTTTATTATTGTTATTAAGAACACACCACTTCAATTCAATTTGCACCGTTTTAGGTGGTGGTGGTGTTCTCACTTCTTGTCTTGTAGGGAGTGTTTGACCACTGCTGACACATTGGGTACCAGTAAAGGTTCCGATTGCAACTCATTTTACGCGTTTTGTTTGTGCCTCAAATGTTGATGGCGGTTTTGTAAACGGCATAATGTTGTCAACATCATCACTTTGAGGGGCAGTGCAACCTTTTTTAGCCCTAGAGTGCCCTGATTTTTTTTCAACCATCAACATCTGTTGAAAGATCTGATCGGCTTCCGGCTTCTCTTAATTTTTCTTTTCCTCTTTGGAATGATTCTGAAAAACAGAACGTGCAAAAAGGGAGCAGAGGAAATAAGTAGGCTAACATAAAACAAAGATAAAAATATAATTAAAAGGGAAAATAAGTAAGGTCATATTATATTAGGTGGGCAGCGAGCACAAATATTTTAGAAACGTTTATCTAAAAGTATTGAGTAAATTGAGAGATTTACTTGCTCTTGCAATTATTTTCTTGAGGTTAAACAGTAGCCACGTATCTTTAGGTGGTTCCATACTTTCCACTTGTCGATCATAACTCCTAGGATTGGAGACGTCTGGCCAATAGCACTGAAAGTTTCTTGAACTATCCAGTTCCTTGGCACCAGTTTTACCTTTTTTTAAATACAACTTATGAATGGTTGGTTATGTCCAAGGAACGGCTCAAGGTCAGGAATTTGAAAGACCTCAGGATTTTGAATAGCAAAATGAAGAGGATATGTAGTCAATGGTATTAGGTTTTACAGAGAATCAAGAATCAAGAATTTTTATTTCTACAAAATACAATGGTTACACTACTAGAAAATGTCAACTAAAATGAAAACTAAAATAATTAAAAGTACAGGGTTTCTTACCAATATAACACATTTTCCTGAAACTATCCATGCAGAGAAACAAAACAGCACACATCACTCGGTTTAAAAATTAATAAATCTACTTACATATTCTTCTTTTAGATAAAAAAATTCTTAACCCTGTACTTAATGGGTTTGCCAAAAGGAGCCCCTCAACCCTTTTCCTGAATGTTGTTTTTTGATTCTTTACAATATTTTATTTATCGTAGTTTTCAGCTGATAGTCTATGTTTCAAATCGTTAAATTGGATAAATTGAATTTAAAAAAAAGGTCGACATAAAAAAATCATCCATGATAATGAATTATAATTATTGGTACTTTCCTTTAACAGGAAAGTAACTTACCAAGCTAAATTTCAACATGAACTAAAGGAAAAGTCACGTAATCCCCATTTTGCAGTGGGAAAATTTTAAATGCATTTTCTTTGATGGACCAATGAGTAAGTATTGAAGATAAATGTCTAAATTTAAAGATATCGACAAGTGAAGTTTTTTCGAGGTTTATTGAAGTAGTCTTCTTTGACTTGAAATTTGTGTCCTATAACAACAGTTTCATTTGAGTTTGCAGATGTGGCAATATTTTTGATTAATACAATAGACTCTTCATTACACTGGCAGCAGCTTAGGTCAAATAGCAATGGAGCTACTGCCTATTTTGAGACGGCATAGTAAGATGTTTATACTGAGGATTTTCACAATCTCGGACTTCATCACGGTCCATCATGATGAATAGAGGTTAACTTGGAATGCTGATTCAATTCTGAACATTGGGAGAAATTCCTTTCAAACTCAGCATAGCGCCTACTAAGCTGTTCAAGTGGATTGTGTGACTTGCGGGTGTTTTTTTAAGCTTTTTTAGGTAATTTTCAAAGCGAAATGCTGAGAATTTTTCTAACACGTCAAAATTGTCCACATCATCTGCTAAATGTATAAGCCCGTAAACATTGTGTGGAACTTGGTGTTCCCCATACATGATAGTAAAAGACTGGACAAAATGTTTCAACAGATCTTTCATTGGCATAGCTTACTAAGTCAAGGTAATTTACACTGCACAGTAATCTAATCGCCACTGAGAGTGTCATGAAGTGTTGGAAGGATTTTTTGGACAAACATCTTTTAAGGCAACCGGCCCTGTATACAAGAGGAACTGCCGATGTTCTGTGGCTTTCCACTGTCTCACAAAAGTAAGGCTCCTGGGTTTTCGTACAAATTATATGGCTATCCATTCTTTTAACACCCCAAGATTGTTAGATACTTGATTGACTTAACTACTTTGTAGCCTAAATTGCAAATCCCCGCCAACCCATAAATACTGTAGAACCTCTATAACAAGACTCTCACGGGGATTATAGGTCGACTTCTTATCGAGGTTTACGATAACATGTGATTAGTGGTAAGATAAAATTCAAGGGGATTAGAAAATGACACTTGTTATAAAGGGTGACTTGTTATTGAGGGGCTTGTTATAAAGGTTTTACTGTACAAAAGTTGTCTTTCAACTCCTAAACACACCAAGTGCATGTAGTCTAAGGGAACATTAGTGACAAATCCTACATTTGGATTTGTTTTTAAATGATAGAGCCAAGATTATAATCTTCAACTGTCTTATTTCAAAAATCATTATCGGTTCGTTTGGGAGCGTCAAGATCGGTTAAACACATTCTATTGTTGAGGTAGTGCACTAGTGCACTTTGACTGTGCACTATGTACAACTAGAGTAGCCCCCATGTCCTTTCGTATTTAGAACAAATGATTTTGGTGGAACATCAAAAACAAAGAATTTTATGGCGATTCATATTTTTTTATCACGTACTCCAAACTCTATAGCTTTTCTATAACTTCCGATACAAAATCTTCAAGAATATTGTTACTTTTAAGGCCTAGCTGACTGACTGATATTATTATTATCATTGATAGGGCCTTGGCTATCTCAAATGAAAACGCGAAAGCCTCTTGAACCATACAACACAATGTAACCCAGTCTGCCCTCTCAGGTCTCCTTAAATAAAGTCCTAAATATCAAGGGCATGTTGAATAGCCCTCTGATGGCCGTACTCTGTTGGGTACTCCTAGAAGAACACTCATTAGAGAAGTCAAGTCAGGATTATATAGGCATGCTGGTTTGGAAAATAGTTTTAAGCAGCTTAAGTCAATATCGGTATGAATTAGGCTCGATTAAGAAAATTGAACTTGCAATTAATATAGATGGATTGCCATCGTCCATGCCATCTAGTAGTTCTTTGTAATGAACCCTTGTAATGAAAGGACAAGTCACGTTTTTGAAAATAGTCGTTCACAGGAAACTGAAGTCGCAACAAAGTTCACATACTCTTTAACTGAAACACTTAGGGTAGAACCGATCATTGTTTTTTCACCATGAAAACGGGTTACCTTATCTCTCAAGGGCAATTTCTGCAAAGTACCTGTCTATTTCGATTATTGCCATCGCCTGTGGAGAACCTTTGTTCGATTCTTTACTCACATTGCCGATAAATGAGTAAAAATAAAATTCGGAAATATCTGTTTGTAGTTCGTCTGTTATTCAAGTTGGAGTGACATCATCATTATATATGGTATTCACTGTGTGGTGGATTGGGCGATTTTGATGCTACTAGTTTAGTGACAATTTTCTTGGTAAAATCTTTGTAAACATTACTTGAAAAGGATATAGCTTAAACCTTGGGTCCAAAAGCGAGTTTAATGATACAAGTTTTTCTTTGTTCGATGTTATTGAACTGTTCAAGAAGGCCAACTAGTAAATCTGAGACAACTCCTTTAACTGTGTCGTGTAGATCAATTGATAAGAGTTTTGAGCTAACGTCTTAAAAGCCAACTGTTGATACTACAATCTGACTTCATGTGAAGTATTTATCTCCGCTCATTTTACACGTTACCTGCTCAAATGTTTTTAACACTATGCAGATATCTGAACAAAGGTTCCAGTCGTCATTTGTCATGGTCGATAATTCTACTCCAATGAGAGCGATAGGACTTCGAATAGCTTCTTGTACCTTGACAAAACTGGTTGGTTAGCATGAAAAACGTCACGTTCCAACGTGTCGATACATCATGCAAAAGTTTTCTAAGATTTTTGATGTCACAAATATTTTGATATTTAGGAATTTTCTCTGTTACTGTTTTTACTTCTGTTGGAAAAGGTAATAATTTTTTGCATTTATCTACAACAACAGATACACTTTTTAACTAGTCTTGCTCTGTCAGGTTAAGGGTGTGAGCATAACAGGGCCAATGATTTAGTTTTAGGAAGTTTGCAACAGCGGACATTATGTTGGAAGCATTGTTGGATGGCAACGCTGTTTGCTTGTTTAGTTGGAGGTCCACTTCGCTCCAGTGAATTAATCCTAATACTGCTTCTACAGACTTTCATTAGTATGAAGACTTGTTGCAAGTGTTTCTGCGAGACTTATTCTCCATATTTATCTTCTTCAAAACACCTTTTGTGAGTAAATAATTGTGGAACTGTAACTAACTTTGGCTTTAGTGTAATACTCTAGTTAGAATTGAAAATGGTTAGAGCATTGACAATATAAACCTACAGAAGACAACCCACGCTTATGGGCCGGTAGTAGTGTGAGCCAGGTCTCGGGAGCAAGTATTTGATGTAAGCTGCCGGTAGGCGCGCGATAGTAGGATTTTTTTCTATCTGCTCTCTCTCCCCCACATTCCCCCCTCTCCCCACGGCCTGCTCTGCATCGCTCTGACTCGCACATTCCTTCTCTCTTTGACTCGCTTCCCCACCGACCACGTGACCGACACTGCTACACTGCTACGCTACATCGCTCGCTACACTTACAAGTTACAACTGTTAGGGCAATGAATACAAGGGAAATAAATAACTTGCTTACCTAGGCTTATATCCATGTAGCCATCAAGACTATGTAACAGTTGGTTGATTTCAGCATCTTAATTATCAAAATTGATTTTGCTGGTGAAATGGTAATGATTGCATACTGCTCCTGGTTCACATGCAAAACAGCTCAACATTACTTTTTCAGCGGTCTTAGCCCAACAAACCTGATGTACTCTCATGCAGCCCTTGACTGCAAATTGGTTTGAGCTTTCATTAGTTTTTAACCAAACAGATTCTTCTTTAATGTTGGCATCATCAACTTTCATGATTTTTACGATAGTAGTTTTCTTCTCCAGGGTTTCAATAAAACATTCAAAGTTTGAGATGTCGGTTCCTTCTGCAACTACTCTCACAGCTGTACGTTTTAAAACACCGCCTATCCCATCCGGCGCGCCTTTTCCATGCCCGGCTTCACTGTAGTTCCATGTAAACGTTGCCAGAGAAGGGAATAGTTCTGGAACTCTGCAAAAAATTAGTTGGAACATGGATTTGTTCCTATACTTGCTGCTTGGTCCATCAGATAGTACATGCATGTTCTTAACATTTGGAAAATTATACAAGTAATACTGTACAACAGGCTTCATGTGGGCAATAACTACCTCTGCCTTGTGTGACAGTAAAGGCGACAATGTACAAATACCCTCTTTATGATCTTTAGTATACATCATCCCAGTGTGCATACTGATCTGCTGTCTCGAAGCACTAAAGTGAACTGATTGGGGTTCTGCAGAATATTTGCAGCAGTAGTTTTCCGAAAAGTCCACATGGAAAAAATATCCTTATCAGATAATGATGTTTTCAAAGACTTTATTTCTTTGTATTGGTGATTGGAGATTTTTTATATATTGTTTTATAGTTAGTTTTTATGAATAGTTTATTAGTATTAAGGACAAGAGTTGTTTTGAAAAGCAGAAATATTGTATCTGAAAAACGCTTGCTAAATAAAGACATTATTATTATTATTATTTTTGATGTTCATAGTGTGTAGCAAAAAAGGTTCCTGCATGACCTCATAAGTTTTGACAAGCTCACCTACAGAACATTTCAATGTTTCTTTAACTGTCGACTTAACTTCTATTTCTTCTTTCGTTTTGAAGCTTACTCGGTTTTCTTTTTTATTTATCCATCTTGATACTTCTGTGGGTGTGTCGAAATCAAAGTGACTGTATAGAACTGTGTTATGTACACATTTTGCACAAGTTCTTTTGAAACATAATTCTGATTTATTTTCACACGTTAAAGTCTTGAGAACATCACTTGATGTTGTCTCTTTGATTATGTTCAACTTTTGAGTATAGATCTTGAAATTCTCATGTCGTAAACAAAGGCAAGTGTCTCGATCACTGATTTTAGGATCACAACCCAAAATGGCCTAAGTTTGCAAAATAAAGAGTACTTATAGGTGTAGCGCTCATTTTAAGAAACTCAGCATGAATGTTTTTCAAAGTATTAGTCATGTATTTTTGTTTTTTTTTGTTTTTTTACTCCATTCTTTTTCACAAAATCTTTTTTGCCAGGACATGTATTGGTATGTTCACCACTTTTCCAGAAATTCTAGACAACATTTAAAATCTGGGATTTAGTTTTTGATGTCAGGCGTTCATAGGCAAATCTATCCAAACGTTTACTGTTTGACAAAACAGCTTTTTTGGCATAAAGGGCTTGGTTTGAGAGAGCAAGCGATACCTTTTGATTAATTTGCAACCTAACACCTTTGTAAAGATTTGTTTCTCTTTTGAAGATTTCAAATCTCTATTAGTTTCACTCAGTTGTTGAGTTATGGCCTCGAAAAACAATAAGCGTTTCCTGATATCTTTAGGCACATTAACAATTTTCAATAATTTGTTTACTTTAGATTTAGTAGTTACAGCAATCTGATTTTTTCTGCCGATGCTCTAGTTACTCTTTTTCTGTACTTTTCGCACAACCTTTGAAGTCTCAAGTTTTCATTTTTCAACTTATCAATTGTTCGATATGCTGCTGATCTGTTGCGTCTCACTATTTTTCTCCCTATTTGCTTTTGTCTACTTCCTGGTAAATTAGCGGACGGGGCCTGAGGGGGTAATTCATTACTGACATTGTCTTCAGTGTCACTTTCTGGTGGAGTGGAATCCAGAATATTTTTTCTAGCTCTGCTGCTTTTTTAATTTTGATTCTTCTTCGTCTTGTACTTTCCCTCCACTGTGAGCTTATTCTTCTTTTTTTCTCTTTTACTCTGAATTTCTGTAATAGATTTTCTTCTTCCCTCTGCTTTAGCTCTTATGTAAATTTCATGTTTCTTATCTTTTAGAGCTTTTAACTTTTCAGGATTTTGTTTGATCGCATCTCTTCTTCTCTTCTCACATTCCCTTTTTCTTTTTAGTTTTTCTTCTTTTGATAATGTTTTACTCCTAGCCATTCTTTCAAACAAGTAAATCAATCATCTGCAACAAAGTAATTTAAACTGAAATTTGCTGTTAGATTTTTAAAATAGATAGTTTTAAAATTTACATACACTTGCTTAAATTACAATTAACTTATCGAGTACCTGCATTAAGGGTTTTAGTGGGATGTGTACCATTGACCATTGATTGAGCTTATTACAATAAAAAATAATATTTCTTGTGTTAAGTCTAATAAAAATAGCAAAGGCCTATATATTCAAACAAAATTAAATATAATCATAATAATAAAATCAATAGGTTAATTAAAAGTTCAATAGCATGGCAATATTGTCAGTAGCATGGATCTTAACATCCATGCTACTGACAGTTTTAAAATCCATGACAAATTAACATTAAGTGGATGAGAATTTATAGGTTAGGTTCCAGGTTATAATCTATACATGTTTGAAAGTACCCAGGTAAAGTGAAATAAAATTATGTTCGCATAGTTAGCAGTTTTTAATTGGCTAGGAAGATATCCATACTACTGACTTACAATAAGTACACTTACCTACTTCTGTGGAGAAAACACTTTGTTAGCAAAAATCACTGTTGATTCCACCAGTAATGCACATTGTCTTCAGAAAAACAAACATCCAGGCTGTCAACTGTACATCAGTGGTCCAAAACTAAATTTCCCTTTTTATTATTACGGGTTTCAAAAGTTGCCATGCTACTGACTCAAAACTTGAGGGACAAGGTTTAATGAATTTTTACAGCATAATAAGATCAAGTTCAAGGTAAATTGTTTGCTTCGACGGGTACTCTGCTAGTTGTTAAATATGTGATGATGAAGAAAAAGTTAAGTTATTGGATATTGGCTATCCATTATATATTATTCTGTCAATTAATAAGTTAAGCATTCGGTTTACTTAGGCTTATTAATGTTTCTGAATCTTTCATCAATCATATTTCAATGTATTCTAACAGCTTTGTTTAGCTCAACGCTTAATTCAAAATATAACATAGCTACTGTATACCTGTAGGTCGTTGAAGAAGGGCACACTTCATCCGATGTTTCAAGCCTTGCCGAAAGAGCCGTGCTGTGGGGTTTCTATTGTAACCACCTCTTTGGCGTGCAATAGAAAACTCATTTTCCAACGGGTCTTGGTTGAGCCGTGACGTTAAAACGGACTTCACACCTAAAAACAGACAGTAGATAATGTAGACGGGTAGACCCTTACTGCGCCAGGACTAAATAATCCCTCTCTAGCAAACACCCGTACTGCGCCAGCACTAGTCCAGGTAGGCGAGGGGCGCCTTCTGGTTAATCTACCCATTGGTATTGCGAATGTAAACAAACATCACAGCTTTCGTTATTTGGAATTCATATTTTCAACTTTGTTTTCCCCACTTATTATTGGTCACATATTTTTATATTGTCGTATTTGATCCCCCTCCTGAAATAATTTCAGTTGTTAGTTAGTTTTCAACGTGAGGAGTTGTAGTTGTTATTTTGTTTCAATGTGTTTTTAGTTGTTGAGTTTCGTTTTGTTAGCGTTCTATTTATTTATTTGAATTAAAGTGTTTAGTTTTTAATCATGAAGAAAATTTTGAGTGAACGGGGAAAACCTTGTTAGTTATATAGTTGAAAACGTATATAGTTACGTCAAAGATCACCCTAGAGGAACGGTGGAGATGTCCAAATAACAACTTATTGTATTTTCTTTATACTTGCCTAGCTCTTTGTTAGTTTTTTTAGTTATTTATTTAAAGTCTCCATATACATACAAAGTTAAGAAAATTTTTTTAATGCTCTTAAGTCAGGAAAAATTGTTGAAATTAGTTTAAAGTCAGGGACATTTACATTAATTTTGCGGTATGGTTTGTTATGTTGAAATGAAATAGTTGCTGCAGAGATTAACAAAAGTTATGAAAAATTGGTGGCATATAATATGTAATTGTTATTACCATTTTTCTTATTTCATTTAAAGCTGCAAGTACATAGAATTTGATTTCTTACTAGGTATTGTTTTAGCATATAATTAGTCATAAGACCTGTGGCTATGGAGATGGCAGAGGGCATATTAAGTAATGAAAGTTTTTTTACTAGAAAAACAGTAATATTTAAATATTAAGACCACTCACAGTTCAATTCATAAAATAACAGGCGTTGAAAAATTATTTAGTCCATTTCTATTTGAATACTAAACCTTGATCATACATACTTGGATTGATTCTATAGTACTAAGACGAATACTACTAATTTGATCACTTAGGTTAACTAGGATAATCCATAAATATTAAAGATTAAATGTTTGCGGTCCAAAATGTTGAACGCATTCAAGGCAATGGACATACTTTACTAACCCAAGAATAAATAATAATTATTAATGTTTTTAATCGATTATCCGGCATAAATTAAATTAAACGAGAGCTAGAGCCCCGTGTTTGAAAACTCGACCGAAAGTTTGTAGTGTGTTTGTAGTGTTGTTTTATTATAAATCTTTTTGGAAAATTGTATATTGGGAACTAATACACTTTTTTAATGTTTAAATGTATTCTGGAATATCATTCGCCTTCCCATTAATGTTAGCCTATATATAGTATACTTATAGAAAATACAAACTGAATTTCGACATATTATTATTTCTATTATGATTGTGACAGAATTATTCACTTCAAAAATCATAATTAAAATTTTATTCAATTATATTTTATTATACCAACAACTAGAAGCAGATATTAATATTTGGATCAGCATTGTTACTCAAGTTTTTATTTCATAAAGTAGATTGAGTATTGTAGTAATAGGTTTTAGCACAAAATACAGTAGGTATTATGATTGTATAAGTCACAGAGTGTTTATAAATAAGTGGATAAATAAGTTTGATTTGATTAACACACTGAATTTAGGTATACGGTATCACACTGAATAACTCATTATTACGACAGTTTCTCTCAGAACTATTATTACAAAGAAAACACCGCTCTGGCGCAGTACAGTTCTGATTTTAGGGGGTAGATTTAAGTGCTGGCGCAGTGAGGGCCTTCTACCTAGACCCTCTGGCGCAGTAAGAGCGCCCCGGCTTATACAAGTCTTTATCAGCTGACGTACCCCCTCCCCCAAGGTCAATGTCACCAACTGGACAATGGATAGTTCTGTCGTGTCCGCCGTGTAACCTGTGTCGGTTTGTCCCGTGTTAAATGTGGCCGGCCTATCAATCGTCTTATATGTTCCGTAACTTGTGTTTTTTTAAATAATGAACTTTATGTGTCAACTTGTATTTATATAATGATGAAGACTTCCGTCGGATTTTTGACTAGCTTCTACATGATGTTTTGAAAAGGATTTGACAATGGGTCTTTGTACCCGAAACTAGTCATCCATTGACTAAAATAAGACTGAAGACGGACCAAGGTACGTTAACCTATTATATATTCGAATATCAGTCTTGGTGGCAAAAATGTTTAAAATAAACTTAAAGCTATAGTGGATCCTGTTATCGAGAGAAATAGTTTCTTCACCCATTCCGAACATCTAGATGATAACAATGACGAAAGACCTAAGAAAGCACGTAAGGGAACTGGACCTTCACCGTATTATAAAGGGAAGATAAAATGATGAAAAGAGAAAATCAGTTCGTGCATACGTGGCACCAAAGTTTAACTTTTCTGCAACAGACTACACAGAGTCGATTGACTGGAGAAACTGCCAATTACTTTCCCCACCTCTTCTAAAAGATGTTACTGATGATCAAATAAAAACCTACATCAAAACAGAAGAAGTTCTGAAGTGGGATGTCTTATCAGAGAAGCTGCCTGTCCACACCCAAGCAGCGGAGAGATGCATGAAGTTGGTGACCGAAGCTTCTGCAAAGGTCTGTGGAGCTGAAGCTCTAGATGGCCTCAAAAAGACCTTTGTTGACCCAATTTTCAAGTCTGGAGACAGATCGAATGTTTCAAACTATAGACCTATTGTTATTAAGTTTACACTGAAAAAGGGTTTTGAGAGCTTACTTCTGGACCTCCTCTACTTCGATTTGAAGAAATACATAGTCGATGAGCAGCATGGTTTTCTTCACGGACGATCTACAATCTCCAACCTTCTTGTACTCCAAGAGTTCACTATGGCCGCCCTTACCGCATCGAAATAAATTTATTGTGTCTACTTTTCAAAAGCCTTTGACAAAGTCAACAATGGTCTTTTAGTTGCCAAGCTCTCTTTATGGAGGAGAAGGCTCTCAGAGTTGAAGGCTCTGGTTATGGAGTTGGTGGAGCCCTGCTCGGACTGCTAGAAAGTTACCTTATTGGAAGACAGCTAATGGTTACATGTGATAGTGCCATATCTCAGCCTTTTCCTGTGCTATCTGGAATCCCACAAGGTTCACATTTGACTTATATTCTCTTTAATCTGTTTATAAACGATATTGGCAAGATTATACACTAATAAATTGGTGCTAAGTAGGCCACCAGATGCAAACATATTTTATACATATTTTTTTTTATTTATTTATATACTAGCTAAATTATCAAACTAAGCATTTTAACATTGTATTAATTTAACCAGCTGTAAATAAAAAGTGTTTGTTGCCTTGTTTATGTTTACAAAAAGAGCAGCATTGTTTATGTGTAGTGAAGAGATCTAGTTCAAGAAATTGAGAACATTTCTTAGGATCATTTGGTAAGATACCATGGCCATGTTTTAATTGCATTAACTTTCTCTATAATCTAACATCAGTATGCCTTCTAAAGAAAGACTGGCAAGAAAAAGAAAAACAGAAGAAGGTAGCATACAATCCACAAATAAGAGTTCTACTTCTAAAGCTTGGTACCTTGAACATGCTAAAGGAGAAAAATCCAAAGCGAGAAAACGTTATCTAGCTAATATTGAAACTGAGAGGTTAAGAAAAAGTGTGCAGTACAGTGCTAATCCTGAACCTCGCAGAGCTAGGTTGCGGCAGCAATATTCTGCTAATCCTGAGCCACACAAGGCTAGGAAGCGTCAGCAGTATTCTACTGATCCTGAGCCACACAAAGCTAGCGTGCGTCATCAGTATTCTACTGATCCTGAGCCACACAAGGCTAGAGTGCGTCAGCAGTATTCTACTGATCCTGAGCCACACAAGGCTAGGAAGCGTCAGCAGTATTCTACTGATCATGAGCCACACAAGGCTAGAGTGCGTCAGCAGTATTCTACTGATCCTGAGCCACACAAGGCTAGCGTGCGTCAGCAGTATTCTACTGATCCTGAGCCACACAAAGCTAGCGTGCGTCATCAGTATTCTACTGATCCTGAGCCACACAAGGCTAGAGTGCGTCAGAATACTCTACTGATCCAGAATATTATAAAGCTAAAATCTTTTAAACTACGGTGCAAAACAAGAAATGAAACAATCTAATCGCAGGAGACGTTACAAAGTACTTCTTGCAAAACACCCTAGCCACTTTCGCTTGCGATATAAACTTAAGGTTCTTCACGAAAGGGTACGAAAGTGTGCAGCCTATCAAAGCCGACGCTTTTTTGAGAAATAGATCTGATGGGAAAAGAAAATCAGTAAATAATGCAAAAAGGAAAACTAAAAAAAGTGTTGCAGCTTCACACATTTTCTTTGGGAGAATAAATTGTAAAAAAATAGCCAGACTTATAGCTAAGAAAATACCTGAGCAAGGTTATACTAAAAGATTTCTAAGGGCTAAAGAGCTCCTGAAATGGGTGTTGCATGCTTATAAAAATTACAAAAACGATTTCCTTAAGCTATTTGTTAGCCTGCAAAATCGTGCTAAAGAGTCTCTTGCTAAGCTATCTGCAACAAGCACGTTTGAAGACAATGTTGAGACATTGTGTGGGCACAGTCTTCATGTTTCCACGTCGGAGCCTTATTTCTGGGAGTTTACCTATACAGTGTTTTCTGGTAAACAAATAACTGTTGGTAACGAGCCCAGCACAGCTCATAGTTCACCAAAGAAAAAGTGGAAATGCAACTCAGATATTTGCTTCATTGAGCCTGACCACTTAGAGCAACTTAAAACTCTTTACAATGAAATAGTTGCAAGCTCTCTCGCTAAAGGTTCTAAGCTTATTGTCAGCATGGGAGATCACTCATGTCAAAGTGGTGTATCATCTCTTGTAGGTGTTCATCATCACTCTTTGGACTGTTACTGAGGAGCATGTGTTTCGAAACTTCCTTTCTGAGAACAATCTATCCTCACTTTCCTGCAATTCGTAGTCTTGACTCCAAAATTTACCGACTGTTGAAAATAGCTAAGCAGATTATGCTAATTAGAAATGGTATTCTTAACGTGCATGTGAACTTGTTGTTTTCGATAGAAAGGGAATTTAAAGAGCAAACAAAAGCCTTTCTTACAGATGGCACAAGTGAAAGCAAGGTCCCTGAATCTGAGTCTCAGTTGTTCGAAAAATATCACAAAGCATTTGAGGCATTGGAGAAGCGTTCTTCTGAAACGCCAGTGTTTCCCTGTGTCTCATGCGATAAGTTGTTCAGAAGCAGCAAGTAAGCCTGTTGAAAACCATAAAAGTCAAATTGTATGACATACATGGAAAAGAATAAAAGACATAAAGAAAGAAGAGTGCAAAACGGGATGGATCTGTCGAGGCTGCCTCGAAAAACTAAGTAAAGGTCAGACGCCTCCTACTTGTATTCTTAACAATCTCTATGTTTGTGCGCAGCCGAAAGAGCTAACTTACCTTAACAGTTATGAAAAAGTTTTAATTCAGAGAGCCAAAGCATTTCAGGTTTTTACAAAAATGAACACAGTTGGGAATAGAACAAGTCGAGCTCAGGAGCAAATTTCCAAAGTCGTGGGAAGAAGTTTTCATTTGCCACTACCCCTTCAAGAAACCCTGCAAAAATTACCCAAACCAAGTGACCCTCTGAATCCAAACCACGAGCTGTACGTTTTGGTCAGAGGGGTACCAACCAAAGCAAAGAATGTTTGGCAAATGTTGCTTAGTGTGGATAAGGTACACGCAGCCTTACTTTTCTTAAAGAAAAACAACGCTCATTATGGTAGCATCGTACTACCTACAGATCCAGAAGGACTCTTCAACCTTAATGATGACACAAATTTGTTTCAATCTACCCATCAAAACGAACTGCCACCTCAGAAAACGAACTGTCAAATACTACATAGACGTGCTATATTAACTCAGGTAACTCACGAGGAATGGGATTCAGAAGATTCTCACTATACAATCCACAGTCTTCATGAGTCAAAATCTTATAGTGATGACACCGAGCTCCATAAGATGCTGAAAGTGAATGACCCTCCGATTAGTCATGAAAACAAAGAGATTGACGTGCTTGGTTTCCCTGATTTATATCCCGAAGATAAATTTGGCCAGTTCCATTCCAGAGAAACCAGACTCACTTCTGCTGAATTTATCAAATGTCGGTTGCTTTCAAAGCATTCTCAGTTCAGACTGAATCAGCAGTTCCTTTTTTATTTGCTGCATGATGCAAACCTTCGGCAGTTAAGACAAGGAGTATTCCACAAGCTCAACGTCACTGGATTCAGTGGCTCTCTTATTGCTAGAGACTGTTTGAACAACCTTGCATCGGGAGAATTAGAGGGGAACCTGACATCAGTATTCTCCAAATTCAGGAACACTAGCCAGTACTGGATACAGCCTAGAAATGATGTCAATTGCATGGCTCAGCATTATGGACCAGCTACATGGTTTTTAACCATAAACCCAAGCGATTGGAACTGAGATGACATGGCATTGTTCATTAGGGAAGTAAACCGGAGTGTTCCAGGCGCAGAAAAAAAAACAAACTAGTGAACTTGTCGCTATCATCGTCTCTAACATCAGTAGGCCTGTCAACAGCAACACCAGGTCCAGTTCCAGGGGGTAGTAAATTTAAAATGTATGCTGGGTATTGCATATTTTGTGATGTAAATATCAGTGGAGTTTAAACCCAAATGCCGAGACACGCTGAAAACAGTAAACATAAGAAAACCCAAGACACAAAGACAAAGACTCATCTCTCTAAAACTCTCTTTATTTACTATAAATTGGTGTAAAATACCTGCATTTATGCGATCTTGTGTTGTAGCTGAGTTGCTACCGGTTTCAACTCACATTGGAGTCATCTTCAGGCAGTTATAAGATGTCTTCTCGCTTCATTCGAAGGTCGTCAAATGGATAATAAATAAACAAAACACAAACACGTACACGGACATAAAAAAGAACATTTAAAGCTGTAAAATTACTGAAAACGGCAGGCCTACGGGACACGACACGACGTGATCGGGCGAAAGTTATGTCTAGACTAGACTGCCGGTCAGGATCAACGTGGTCAGTGATGACGTCATGCCTGGATTTCCCGATCAGCTGATAGTTCCATTCCTAACTGTCCCTAGCTCCATTATCTTAATAGCAGTATCGTATATGTAATTCGATTGGAATGAAATCTTGTCGTTGATGATGTTTTGGCTGTCAAATTTAACAGCCCTATAGATTTCGAATTCTTCCAATGTGTTTCTATTGAATCGGTCGTTCGATAGGTGTAGGATTTTCATATTACTGTCAATACTATTGTAATTGTGGTTGAGAGAAACCAAGTGTTCTGCGAAGGTCGAAGTTTGTGCAGTTGTAGTCCTTTTCGGTAGATGTTCTTTAAACCGTTTACTTAAAGATCGGGATGTCTGGCCTATGTAATATTTTGGACAATCACTACAATTGATCAACGACAAGATTTCATTCCAATCGAATTACATATACGACACTGCTATTAAGATAATGGAGCTAGGGACAGTTGTGAATGGAACTATCAGCTGATCGGGAAATCCAGGCATGACGTCATCACTAACCACGTTGATCCTGACCGGCAGTCTAGACATAACTTTCGCCCGATCACGTCGTTTCGTGTCCCGTAGGCCTACCGTTTTCAGTAATTTTACAGCTTTAAATGTTCTTTTTTATGTCCGTGTACGTGTTTGTGTTTTGTTTATTTATTATCCATTTGACGACCTTCGAATGAAGCGAGAAGACATCTTATAACTGCCTGAAGATGACTCCAATGTGAGTTGAAACCGGTAGCAACTCAGCTACAACACAAGATCGCATAAATGCAGGTATTTTACACCAATTTATAGTATTTAAATGCGATCAGGAGGCTAAAATTCAATATAATCTCTTTATTTACTAATATTGATGATGAGCGACCACTAACTAATAGAATAGCCGAAGCAGAAATGTACTAAATAAACTCTGTGCTTATTTAGCTGAACATAATTAAGCTCTATTTGTCATCCCTCTTAAAATCAATAGCTCCTGATAGTGAAATAATTTAACATGTAAAATGCAGCCATTCTAATCTATTATTTTACCCTTAGTCATATAGTCCAGTCAATCCGTTGTAAAAATCAACCATAAGTGGACAAAAATAGCGTCCTAGGAATTTTTTCTGAAATTTGTGTTTTTTGGGGCGCTGAATCCGAATCTGAAGTCCAACAAATATTTCTTGAGATATTCGCAAAAAATAGTGAAATTTTAGCACTTTTTAAAGTTTTCATGTTATAAGTCAAAAACTATGAATTCTAGCGACTTTTACCCCTATACAAAATGGAAGTTGGCAAAATTTCCTTCAAAATGCACTATTCACACTTGAAAATCCATTAAAAATAACCTCCGCTAGAGTGCATTGAATATTGGTTATTTTTCTTAATTTAAAAAAATTAAGGGTATGGTCTGATTTTAATATTATTCAGCCAACCCCTTCACCCTTCAACCCTATAAATATCTCAACTTACTTCGCCCCATCCAACTCCCCCCCCCCACCCAATACCACTCTTTTTCCCCCATTCTACAGCGTTCTTTCTACTTTTCTTTTGCAGAATGTGATAATAGTCCAAGAAATTTAGGGATAAAAGTGCCATTCGACCTAACAAATTCGGACTAAGTGGAAACTTTGTACAGTTGTTTAGTAAGCCTAAATAAATAAAATATCAAAAGTCCCCATAAATCCCGACTGTGCTTCAGCCGCCATCTTGGAAAATGGCGGCCAATTTTCACTTTTTTGACAATATTTCACAAACTATTGGTATTAGAGAATTTTTGTAAATACAAAAGTTAAAGAACGTCTAAAAATACATCTTTTTATATTACAAGGTTTGCTCTATCTCTAACGGTTATTGAGATAAATAATAAAAGTTAGTAGTAAGTTTAAAATTAACGGATGTATTTTTTTCGGCCGCCATCTTGGATCTGCCATTTTGAAATGTGACAAATTAATTTAAATATGAAGGTGGTGTTGTGACCCATCATTTCAGACTACTTTTTTATGCTGAACTCAATGCCGCAATCCGTTTTCGTTTTTCAGGCTTTCTTGATGAAATATTAAAATTATCTTACTTAAATTTCCAATATTAAAAAAAAAATATGAAAATATAAACGGATTGCGGTATTAAATTCAGCATAAAAAAGTAGTCTGAAATGATGGGTCACAACACCACCTTCATATTTAAATTAATTTGTCACATTTCAAAATGGCAGATCCAAGATGGCGGCCGAAAAAAATACATCCGTCATAACCAAGTGATAATAGGTCGACAATGAATGGTGGTGTATACTTATCTTTATCTAGCACTATTTTGAGATTATGGTCTTAGTTTGTAAATGCACAATGTTAAAATGGGCTAAAAATAAAGTTATAAAAAGTCCTCATAACTTTAGAACAGATAAAGATTTTTAAAAACTAATTGCGGCATTGTAATCAGCGTAAAATTCTAGTTTGAAACAATGGGTCACAACCCTACCTTTATATTTGAAAAAAAAAATTTGTATCCAATATAGCGGATCCAAGATGGCGGCCAAAAATTTTTACCCAGTCAAAATGAAGTACTTACTACACTACAATGATCTGACGTGGTCCGAAGTTGATATCTTAAAAATGTAGAAAAAAGTAGGGGGGGAACTCATTTAAAATTCACCCTGTATATCCTAAATAAAATGTAACATAGATTCCCTATTTAAAAACGGTTAAATTTAACAAGTACTAGGTTTACTGCTATGGGGAGAGTAATAAAGCGTGCATTTATGTTAAATATCATTAGCTTAGTATGAAATAAATAAATTTGCCAAGTTTGATCAAAATATATCCATAAATAGGCAAACTGCAACAATTTTATTTTCCTCCATAAGGATAACATGGGAATTTTAAATTTAATACTTACTTTTATTATTTATCTCAATAACCGTTAGAGATAGAGCAAACCTTGCAATATAAAAAAGATGTATTTTTAGACGTTCTTTAACTTTTGCATTTACAAAAATTCTCTAATACCAATGGTTTGTGAAATATTGTCAAAAAAGTGAAAATTGGCCGCCATTTTCCAAGATGGCAATAGAGCGTATGAAATACTTAGTTTGTTGTTATGTTAGTCTTGTGGCTTTTATTTATTCGAGAAAGATTTGAGATTCGTAATGTTAATGTTGTTCCTAGGAGCGTTGGTAAATGTGCGGGCGGTCGCAGGTCTGTATATTCCAAGTCAGCATTCCTGCGTTTTGTGTGTTTAAATATTTATATATCAAAGATTCCCCCAAGACTGATGTTGTCTCAAAGTAGTATTTGATATGTTTATTATATTATTTTAGTTTGAGTTTTATTGTTATTTATGCTGCGGAGTTTCTCCCCACTCTCATATATTTTATTCTCTGTTTTAGATTTAATCTTAATTCACTCAGTACGTTAGATTTCTCACAAATCTACTCGCTAAAACAGTGTTAACCCTTTTAAACTAGATATTCCCAAAATGTACTGTATTATCATTTTCATGTAGTTTAGACCACTGTTTGAATGTCACAACCTTAAACTCAGGTGTTAAGATCGCCACTCGAGGTAACCATAAAAGTAAAATAAAAAATTAGTGTCTTATGAGTATGTTATTTCAGTGCCATTGTGATTGTAAGCACTTACTAGGTGTGCATTGTTGCAATATTTCTAAGTGTAAGATTGAATGTATATTTGTTGTAGTTTTAATCGTTGATTTGTCTTACTTTGTTTCTCAAGTGCCTCATCCCTCAAACAGCCTCAAACTCTGTTAAATAAAATTGTCCGATTTGTACGACACAAGCCCCCGAGTTACTTACAACCTTACCATTGTACCGGGTGTAGAAATTCTATCGAGTCAAAGACTGTGATATAAAACCATTGAGTGACGTAGTTCCGTTACCGAGGCTTACCTGTGTATTTTATTTGATAGTTAAGTAATGTGTTCTCTTCATAGATATAATACATTGTTGTATCAATAAAGCTTTTAGTTGAAACTGACAGTATGTTAATTTATTTTTGTTGGGCTGTAATTTATGTTTTTATAGTTTATGTCATTTACTTTACAACTGTGGCATAATGGTGCCACATTTTGGTGACCTGGTCATGTGAATCAAGTTCCTGACCAAATCGTTCTTGTTGGATACGTTAACTGAACACATTTATTAATACAGAGGAGACAATTTACCGCAATTCACAGGCCCTAAGAGCCAGCTTTGATGATTGTTTGATTAATTAATGCATTTATATCTCAGAAATATCTTGATTGTTCAACATATGAAATAATTAGTATATAAGTCAACTGGACACAACGTGAACTAACATTTGAATTAATGACGAATAATTAATGATGGAATGAATGACATATTGGATTTGCCTACATCATCTGAAATTACATATTATTAAATACTACCACTACGACGTTGTATATGAAGGGTTTTTACTGCACAAGATGGTTTGGGAGAGTAACCTGATTCAATTTATACAGAGTTCTTGAAAATTACTGTCTTGTATACCTTGTACCTTAGGTCTTCCAGGTGTCACCAAAAACCACTCTATGGAAGTGCCGTTTGAAAAAGGAATGAAACCAGATGTTTCTCAATGACATTTCTTGGGGAATGATCGGAATAAAAATCTTTCCTATATCTACTTATCACGCCACATGTACATGCACGTGTACATCACTACAGCCATCGATCAGTCTGCTCAAAGCAATTAAGTCACTGTTGTCGGAGAAGGTATCGACCTTCTGGTGCTACCAGTGGGCTAAACATCTAATCTAGTGCGGAAGGCTAAGGGTTTGAAGGTGCTGGACAAACACCCCCAGTTGTCTTCCCAGCTAGCCCTTTTTAGGACACCTTCCCATGACTTCACCTTTAACCAGGACTCCATGTTAGAGGCAGAAGAGTCTTTCTTAGCAGCCTAAGGGTAAAAACACAGTGGAGGAGGGCAGGTAGCTGGTAGCCTGGCCGGTCGCTTACTCGCTTACTGCGATGTAGAATTAAAGCACGCGTTGTTATGGGTACGCACACAGTCGCGCCTAGCAGGTAGCCGACATGGTAGCAATAAGCTAGGCGGCAAGCTAGAAGAATTGCCAAGTCGATTGTTTGAGAGCTGCAAGCGGGGAAGGTTCGACTGGGGCATGCGCAAATAGCAGAACTTAACAGCCACTTGTTCGCAAGTTCCACGCGGGATCTTTCACTGCGCATTCTTTGTTTTAGTTGATTTATTTGGATGTTGTTTTTTTTACATGAAATAAAATAATGGACGTAGACAAATTAATATCAGAGGTTATTATCCGTGTGCCTTTGTGGAACCAAGCCCACCGGACAAGCACAAACGTCACGTATTCAACGATCTGTAGAATGAAATAGCGAATGAACTAGGATTCAAACAAAAGTTTATCCTATACCACTAATATTATAAGTGATAATATTAGTATCGGCGGCTGACAAGCGACTGTACTGAGCGCCACTGTGTGTATGTCCCAGCTACCCTCCAGGTAACCAGCAGTTAAGCGAGTAAGCGACCAGCCAGGCTACCAGCTACCTGCCCTGCTCCACTGTGTTTTTACCCTTATACGGGAAAACCGGCAGACACCTGGAAGACCTAAGGTACAAGGTATACAAGACAGTAATTTTCAAGAACTCTGTATAAATTGAATCAGGTTACTCTCCCAAACCATCTTGTGCAGTAGAAACCCTCCATATATAACATTTTGGGTGTCTTTTGGTATTTCAGAACCAGGCAAATGGTGGGAAGATTTGTAGAGGCTCGATTTCTTTCCTTTCCTTGTGGACCCTTCTTGAAATAATGACGAAGGATACGGACTTAGCTTGAATTTCAAGGATTCCTTTGGCTCGTTTTCAGACTGCTTTATAATAGTCATTCTTTGGTGTAGTGTCGTTGGGTCAATGATAAAAACTGCATTGTCATATTAATAATAACCATGGAAACCTACCTCTCTAACATTATTTATCACATTCTACAAAAGAAAAGTAGAAAGAACGCTGTAGAATGGGGGAAGAAGACTGGTATAGTACATTGGGTGGGGGGGGGGGGGTTGGATGGGGCAAAGTGGGTTGAGATAGTTATAGGGTTGAAGGGTGAAGGGGTTGGCTGAGTAATATTAAAATCAGACCAAAACCTTAATTTTTTTAAATTCAGAAAAATAACCAATTTTCAATGCACTCTAGCGGAGGTTATTTTTAATGGATTTTCAAGTGTGAATAGCGCATTTTGAAGGAAATTTTGTCAACTTCCATTTTGTATAGGGGTAGAAGTCGCTAGAATTCATAGTTTTTGACTTATAACATGAAAACTTAAAAGAGTGCTAAAATTTCGCAATTGTTTGCGAATATCTCGGAAAGTTCAAGAAACATCTGTTGGACTACTTCAGATTCGGATTCAGCGCCCTAAAAACAGAAATTTCAGACAAAATACCTTGGACGCCATTTTTGTCCACGTTGGATACGGATTGACTGTACCAATATGTTATTGCAAACCTCGATGAGAAGTCAACCTTGATAACAAGTCTTACTTTAATAAGCCCCATGAGAGTCTTGTTATTGAGGTTCTGGTTATACCTGGTTATACTGTATGTATAAAAACTTTGCTCATATTTATTACATAGTTTTTCAGATTTGTATCGAACGTGTGTTCACTTTACAATCATTAACACCGCCTCTTAGCGAAGAAGAAATCGTGGACTGCCTGTGTCAACACTTTGACTTTTCATACCGTACTTTCAACTATTTCAATATATTTATCATCAATGAGAAAAATCATCTAAGAGTAATACAAAAGGAAGAAAGAATTGAATGAAAAAAGATGAGGAAACTGAAGAAACGGCTGAAGAAATGAGCTGAAGATATATTACAGTAGACAATTATACATTTATAACTTCGCTGTGTGCAGGGGGTCCTGTCGCTAAATAAGTATAGCGTCTACATTAATAACTGGATCGAAAATCAATTCCCAATGGGCTTTAACGAGATTGCAAGTTGTGTTTTTCACAATTTACTAACAGTGCCGATTGCCCCAAATATCACTAACGTGAGTCTCTTTGGTGACGGCTGTGGGGGCCAAAATAAAAAACCCGCGTGGTTTGAATGGGTTCAAAAGGGCTTCTGATTCATGCTCCAATACAGGTACCTACTCTGAAATTGTACTTCCCAGTAGTAGGACACTCTTTTTTACCACCTGGCAGAGTATTTGCTAGATTGAAAAGACTGCAAGGAAAAATAGTGAAATCATCAATCCTGAAAAGGACATTAAGATATTTGAAGAGAATAACACAGAAATTCGATTGGGAAGTGAAAATTGTCAAAACTTTAACTGGAAAAAGCTGTAACTCCAATTCAAAAGAAACAAGCGAATTAGTTCCATACTCTCAAAAGATTTATGCTTAAAATTAACAGGAGTCAATACAACGGTTTATTTCATGGAGAAGTGAACTAAACTGCCCTCAACAAATTTGGCTCGGTTTTATAAAGTGGGCAGTCCTACCAAGCAATGGATCCAGCAGTCATAGTTCCTAAAAGGATAATAAATCAATCTAAGTTGACAAACGTTAAACATTATTGAAGGAACATTTCGGAGATGGTTGGAAGGAACATCAGAATTTTACAAATATCTGGTTGAAGCAGGAGTAGGTACTGGGGAACAGGGTGATAGTTAAAATGTAAGTGCAGATACTTCCCAAGAAGACCCATGCCAGCTCAATTGTATTTAAAAGTTCCCAAGTTTACTGGGAATGGATATTTATACTACTAGGTTTCTGTAAACACTTAAAAACGAACCTACTTTTCATAGCTATTCTAATGTTTCCTCAATGTGTTTTTTAATAATAAAATAATTAAGCACGCATGTTAACTAAACACAAATTCTAATTTATGAATGTTTACTAAACATAAGCAATTAAAAAATATATATGATAATAAAAATAGTTAAAAATTAAATATTGTAGAGTCTTAAACTTGCAGTGGAATCATGAAAGCACAAAGTCCTTGTAGCGGCACGGCATTATTTCTGTTTCCTGAACAACAGGAACCTCTTAATTGTTTGCTTCGGAGGTTGGCGGTCTTTCAGGAATTGACAGTCTTTTGGGACTTGATGGTCTTACCGGAGTTGAAAGTCTTCCAGGAGTTGACAGTCTTTCAGGATTAGCTAATAGATTATAAGGAGAAACAGCTGTGGTGCTTTCTTTGGTAGTGTGTTAGAAGCCGGTGGAACATCAAATGTGTGGGATGGCCCGTACAGTTTTTTGTTTTGCTATCAAAGTAGACCGTAATTGATAATTGATCAATGTGCCGTTTTACAAGTCGGTTTTACTTGTCAAGAGAAACTAGATCATGTCAAGTTCCCAACTTGTTTTCTTCTCCAAACCCCAATACGTCCTTGTTGTTTATGAAGAGCCGAACTTGATCTGTGTAACGGGTATGATCCAAATTATCCTATTTATTGGAATCAATAATAATAATAATAATAATAATAATAATAATAATAATAATAATAATAACACTACATAATTAGTGACTAGTCTTAAAATACTCCCACTAATTGCTAAATTTGATAAACAAAAAGAAAGAGAGAGTGTAAATTTCAACAAATTAAGCCTTGACGGGGGCAATACACCAACAATTATTATATATCAAATTTTTTTGCCTGAAATTCCCCGTTTCCAACGATATACAACAATAAGTAAAAAAATGACCCCAAATCTATACTATTATATACAAGTATAGTGGTATCTGTCTGGATGTTTGTTACTAATAGGCGCATAAATTACTGAACTGACAGGGCTTAAATTATACAAAAATATAGCTACCATACCAAGGACCTTTATAGGAATATTCTCACTTTGATACTGACCGTGGGCTTTGCCCCTTTGGCTTTAAAAGTTCTGAGGTGAGGAGTTTAAAAGTAAATATTGATTGGTCTCCATGGCTGCAATGAGAACACATACAATAATTGCATTTTGCTATGCCACCCAAAATGTAAACAAGCTGAACTGTCAAACCACATTAATTCACAATTCCACAGCTAGTTTATAAATAGGCATAAAATATTCTCTACAATCATGTGACATGTTTATTTATTCTTACTAGTGTACATGTTGCTCGAAATCGAGCAATTGCAAAGAAGTACAGGAGTTATCTATAAACAAATGACTTGCTTAAAAACTAATAAGAGTCATAATTTCCGATTATTTTAAAAGAGTCGACTAAAAGGTTATTAACTAATTGAAATACTCACAATTTACATAACAGTCCCATTCCAGTTTAAAGGGTTAATTTTGAACTATTAAACTGCCCATGGACGGGAAATGGTAAGCTCACAATTTAAGTCAACGTAAAAAGGCTGTCAGCTTTTATAATATACCGTACCTAAGTTATTTAGCCAATTTGTAGACAATAAGGTGTAGGCTACTTTACAACTCTACCTTTACCTAACTCTACAGAACAGAGTTAGGCAAAAACTGGCAGAACTCTGAAATGAACATCCAAAACTATACCCATTTTTAATACAACATTAGATAATTTGCACATTGACTGTTTACAATTAACACATGTTCTTCTTCTCACTTTTAATTTTTGGTTCGCAGCGGCAAAAATCTGTTTCATAATCATTGAAATAGATTTATAATATATAATCCATCATAAAGTTTAAGATTAAATAAACCTACTACCTTTGAACTACCTACATAGTTGTTTTATTTTTTTGGATCAGCTGTCTGAAATTGTGAAATAGGCATTTTTGACAGTTCTGGTTGTTTACATTTAAATGTCAAAGCAAATGTAAACATTGTGAATTTTCTTATGCTTCCATGGAGACCGATTTTTAATATTTAATTTCTAAAAACAGCTGAAGTTTCAAAACAATGTTTGTTTCCCATGTTAATCTTATGGAGAAATACAAAACTTTAAAGGGCCCCAGGGCCTCACTCTCTAATTATTTCCCTAAAAAGAACGTTTCCTGCACAACTTCACGTTACGCTCTTTCCAATGACACCAAAAACATGTCAATCGGTTCAGTAGTTTCAGAGGAGTAATTGTCACAAAAATCCTGCTTGCGTATTAAATAAGTACGAGAGCACGCCCCGTGGTCGAAAAATCGACCAAAAGTATGTTTTGTGCAAACTTCTCTATTTTCACCCCACACTGTAAATAAAACATGTGATTGGAATGTCTTCCATTTGTTTTGATTTTCTGTTTATATTTTGTTGTTATTTCGTCATCACCATAGCAACCCATATGACCCATGTTAATTTTTTAAAATTTAAAATTCATTTTTTGTGCTTATTTTTGAGCCTATTTTAATTTATAAAGGGATTCTGCACACCTACAGGAAAATAGCTTTCTAACGGTATGCGTAGATTTTCCCTACGATACACACGAGCTGAGAAAAAAGGTTTTAAAGAAACATGCTTGCCTATTAATATATAGATAGATAGATAGATATCTGATGGTTCATTGATTATTGATTTGATTTAATAAGTGAGATTGTATATCTGTTGCTGTATCTAACCTTAATTCATTATTTAAAATGTCGATAATGTGAATAATTGTATTGAAAGATTTTGGTGAAAGATAAGTTAACATTCTATTCTAATAATGAATAACTGTTTACGAGCGTTTCATGGTAATTACATGTATATTTTCAACCAATCCTCTTACCTTAACCTACCCTCGACATAAACATAGTTTGAATGACGTTAAATTTAATAATTCTACGCTGATATACAAATATTTCAATTTAAAAACAACAATAAAAAAATAAGTTGTATATGCACTTGCCTTTGGTGCATGAATAGTAGGTGCTATAAATAGCAGGGCTAAGTATATTTCTGTTTGTTTTAGTAGTAAGAGTTTTGTTTGTTCACATAGTATATAATGAGATATTTTTATAATCAATGCTAAGTGAACAATGCTTTTTAGAAGCAGGATCACATGTTTCTTTTAATTCAAACCGTAATATTAACGATATGTTGTAAATTATTGTTTGCCTATGTTTGATTTTATCATTGAAATGTTTTTTTTTTATTTAATTAGTTAGTTAAAAGTTTTTGATAGGTACATTTATTGGAATTTAATCTTATTTTACACCGTTTTTCATTTCAGATTTCAAAAAGCACCATTTAAACATACATCAACCCCGGACGAAGGACGGGTACTCTGCTAGTATCATATAAAAATTCTTTTATGAGCATGTCAGCTGCTTTCCAGCTGGGGCCGAGGACATTCTACCTTCTGTATTTTTTTTGGTGCACCAACATTTTTTCAAAAGTAATCGTATCGTTAACGATCTACTTCAACAGAAGATATTTTTATTGAAAGACATTCGTTTTGGCGTGAACGCTCAATTCAGTCAAGATCAAGATCCCTCTCTCCCTATTTACTTATCCCTCTGTGCAACACCCGAGCTTGGACACGACGCCTTCCCCTAGCCTAACATAACCATAAAAATTGGTGAGTGACTCTCTTTTTCTTCATTCATTTAATTAAGTGTTTTCCAAGCTCTATGGTTCCCGACCTAATCGGGTGGTCCTTCGGATTTTTACTTATTTGTCACTCTCTGGTTTTGTAATTACTATATTTTATCCCCCCATTGAACATTCGGTCCCACGAGCCGGATTGTAAAACAATTGGTTGAACAAATGGATTGATTGCTTTAATCCTCACAGTCTATCTTGTTTTTGAAGTTGAGTGAAGAGAAACACCAGCTTTATTATGAAGAATTTTCCATCTTACAGGACTTGATGAAAATATGTTGTACAGTTTTATCTCTGTACTCGTTTTTATTGCATGAGTACCACAAAGATTTAGGCTATGTGCACTGCATGGTGTATTATGTGTTCAACTGCAGGGTAGCAAGAAAAATACCACTGTCATAACAGTCGATTGTCGAGTGTGATCTTCTTGTCGAGTGTGATCGTCTTGTGCGATTGTCGATTGTTCGTTCTTAAGGGCAAGTTTCTTTTTGCAAAAAAGGAGACCACAGCTTTTAAGATCTTTCTCCATTTTTACTCTTATTTTTTATTGCTCTTTTGCATAGCTGCATCGATTCCTCCTGCCCCTGAAGAGAAAGGCGCAGGTCTTTCCACTGGATGTAGTGTTTCAAATGGTAAGCACTGGATTCGTGGTTTTTAACTGTTTCATAATTTTTTTTTCCATTTGTCACTGAAGCCAGACTGACATACTTGTGATTGCTGTCTAGAAGATTCCACTGCATCATCTGATTCAAGTTCAAGCTTACCTACTACTACTTTAGACAACTGTTTGAAACTTCTTTATTGTCAAATATCATTAGTATCAACTGTGATGAACCACCAGAAAGTACTACAAACCCTGTTGTAGATTTGAAACGTTAGAGTAAAAAGAGAGAATTCACAACTATTGAACGGAAGAAACTAAAATTAGAGAAAGAAAAGAAATGTCATACAGTTCAACCTCCTTGTAATGAGTTTTTTAAATATAACTATACAACAAAAGTTAACGAAGATAGACTATCAATGAGTCTTTTTGGAACATCGAAGATTTAGTAGAAAGGAGGACTATTGTTTTTAATCAATGTGAAAGGTATGATGTGAAAGGACGAACTACTACCGGCCGAATTCAAACGGCCAAAAGCAAAAAGTTTGCAATACATTTTTTAACCACCCTAGGCTTTAACAAGAAAAATGATAAGTTTTATACCACTTTATTTTCAACGGATATAAATGCAACAACGCCAATAAAGAGCAAGAGGACCTCACCTAGCTATAATCAATCACATTAAAACCTTCCATCCTGAAGTAGCAAATTACAGGGGAGAACATACACCCAAAACTAGATATTTACCGAGTGATTCAAATATTATACTTATGTATGAAGACTTCATTAACAAACAACCAAAATTTAAGGCTGGCATTTCCTATGAGCTGTATGGACTCTTGAAAGAACAGAGAATTTCATTTGCACAGCTAGGACATGAAGAATGTGAGGTATGTGAAAACTTTAATTTGCACAACCACAATAAGGAAAATTTGGTTGAAGATTGTGACATTTGTAATACTTGGAAAATCCATAACAAACTAGTCAAAGGGAGTAGAAAATGATACAATGACAATGTGAAAAGACCACTGGGACTGGACTGGAGTGGCTGGAATATACAGCAGCTGAGAATTTTCAATGGGCGAATTTCACATTTTATTTTTATTTTTCAGTATATAAGTAATTTTTCAGATTTATGAGTGTTTAAGGTATTTTTCACGTGCCTTACAAAGTACCCCATGGATAATCTGTATTGTTATCAGAGAAGGAACATTTAAAACATCTTAACCAAGTTGATTGCCAGCAGACATTGGTTGCTTTTGTATAAAGGCTAATTTAAAAACAAAAGCTTCCAGATTTGTATATTTTGGGTTTTTTAGATAGTTCAAGACTTGTATAATAGACTTCAATGTACAGTATTTCATTGTAATAGACCTCCCTAGTATAGTCAGTATTTCATTGTAATAGTCATCACTTGTATAGTCCGCATTTCCATCATAATAGACTGTTCCGTCAAGTGTCTTTGTTTCATCTATTAATTTAAATGTCTTTGTATTTAACATCCCATCATATGACCATTATCCATTGTTGGATTCATTCATCGCGAATCACCTCTCATAACAACACCTACTCATTATTTCTCTCATAAATTAAACCTCTTTTATATCAAAACCCTCGACCTTTTACTCTTTATTATTAATAACACCGCACATTTTTGGTCCTATCGAGCCGCGGATTATATCTACGAACATTAGTGCGACTTTTTCTCAGTTTATTTTAAATGTCTCGGTTGAACGTATTTCATCCAACGTGAAGCCGCCAAGGACAATACCGCATCGCCATTTTGAACTTTTCGTCTACGTCACGATACAGTCCACACTCCTCTCATTCCAAGTGTTCAACATCGTCATCGTTCTGCTAGTTCCGCTCCGCATTCATCACTTCACTTCATTTCGTCTTCGTCTGCAACTTCAACTTCAAACGTCAAGAAATTGAAAAGTAAGGTTATGTTTGTTTGTACTTCGAAGACAATGCACCGCATCTCATCGTAAGTTATCAAAATAAATTAATATCAACTGAAATAATAAAGAAACCCTGATTTTATTTGTAACGGGTCTTATGATGATAACACCCAGAGTTACAAAGGATTTGTTTAGGCTATGTAATTGAAAAAGGAAAAGAATTAGTTAGGCTATAGGCCTACTAATTTTAAGTAACTAGCCTAGACAGTCTTGGCCTAAGCCTAGTACGATGGCATATTACGATCTGAGATTCTCATAAAAACAATAAATCTAAAGGAAAATAGGGGTAAATACAAATATATATTTAATTAAACGATAAATCAACTCACTTAAACGCCGGTAATAACTTCGAAATTAATAATAAGTCACCATTGCACAATGGATAATAACCGATCATGAAATACGTCGTAACTCAATAAATAACCAATAAAATCGAAATTTCTCAAGAATAAAAAGGTTTTAGAATCACTTTTTAATAAATAATAAACAGTTTTTAACATCAAAATCAATAATAATAATAATTGTAATAAACATAACCTGAAATGTCAAAACAAAATCAATATCTAGATACAAGATGGCTGAGGTATCTGGGGCTATCTTTCAGTAAAAAAAAAAGTACAGAGAAGACGAAAAATATGTAAAACATAGAGTTTTGATTGGGTGCAAAGATGAATTTTGACCTCTATGACGATTTTTCCATGTCACGTGGTTAGCTCTCAGCCAATAGCAAAATAGAAAATTAAATGAAACCAAAATTCTGAGTTTTGGAAGGGACGGAGATGGCCATTACGTGAAATCATGAGAGGGGACGCCTCGATCGGTCTCCTTTCTTCCCAGACTTGGCTCAGAGCGGTCGCGTTGCGACTTTGCTCTCCGATTTATTATCATGAAATTTAATTAATATTAATCTTTTAAAAGTGATTGATTGTGAAGTACTAAAAATATGTTTATAATTTCAAATAGTAAAAGTGAAACAGTAATAAAGTTCAATTAAATAAGTGAATTATAAGAGAATTGTAAGTACACTAGGAAATTGCACCACATGCTGCAAGTCAATGAGTAGGGATTAAATTACGCCCTTTGAAATAATAATCTGCTTTTCTACAACAAGGAAGTTTAATACGAGACTTAAAAACATTTATTACACAAAAGAAACTATAAATTCAATAGCCTCTGTGTCACCCTACCCTGTAATATAAGTTAGGTGTAGGATAGCCTCTTTGTTCCTATCCCTGAAATAATATAAGTTAGGCTTGATTATTAATCATAAATTCAATCATAATTTGTCCGAAACTTTTTTTTTGTAAAATGAAGTAACTTTTAATAAACCAATGTTAACATCAATTCGCCTTTTTATTGATATGTAGCTCCACCACGCACCCATAAAACGACCCTGAGATATATGAAAGAGCCCAAGCCCAATTAACTTACATGTGATCATTTAATAAGAGTACTTTATTTTTATTTTTTACTAAAAGGCATAGACCTTACAGTCAAAGCAAGTAAAGTAGAGTCAGTCAAATTAAAGTAAAATAAAGTAAGATAAAACAAAACGTTACAATTGGCGACCAGCAACGTGGGGCTGCATAATCAATAAAATTGTGTAAGATAGGCCTAGGCCTAAATCAATCAACAAAAATGAACACAGAGGAGGTGAACGAACCCGCAGAAGTTATGTTAGGCAAGGTTAATGCTCACTTTTTAGAAAAGGTAATAAAGTTTCCTACTGAAAGAGAGTTTGATCATGTTCAGTGTGTCACATTAGTAAGGGATAAATTGTTGAATAAAGCTCAAAAGAGAAAGGCAAAGTTTGACAAGAAAATCAAAGCAGTAACATTCAATATAGGAGATAAAGTATTAGTGAAAACTCATAACTTGTCAAATAAATTGGATAAGAAAATCAAGAAGTTCTTCTTGCTTTTTACTGGACCATATGTCATTGTTGAAGTCAAAATGGAAAATGCCTATAAAGTGAAAGAGTTAAATTCAGATAAAATAATAGGGACTTACAATGTCACACAGCTGAAAAAGTTCTATGAATGATCTACAATAGCTTGGGCCCTTATAATGCAAAAAAAAACAAGAAAAGATACACCTATAAAGCATGTTATTCCAATGAAACTTTATAAATAATTATTTATAAAGTCACAAAGTAAAAGTAAATTTTGTTTGATAATATTATTCTGTTGTAATAGTAATGATAGTAAATGATTTGAATAAAAGAAAAACAATATTGGAAAAACATAATTTATGACAAACAAACTTTAGTTAAGTAGGTACATAATACAAAAAACATACAAAAACAACACAGTAGGGGTAAATTGTATATAAAAAGGGTTAGAAAAAACGAAGAAGCAGGTACTCATTGGTACTCCTCAAAATAGTGTTACCACTCTGTGTCATATAAAAATAAATAAATAAATAAATAAATAAAGGTCTGATTGCATAAACAGGTTAGAGTAGCAAAACTTACGTTTAAAAAAGAGACAACCTAAGTTTTGTTATTGTAGTCGGTTTTAAATAAAGAAACCGATGACAATGAAAATCAACATTTTCTATTTGTTCTATTAATATTTTTTGAATTGTATAAGGTAGTTTTAAGAGGGTTTAAGTCTTGAATTGTAAATTAGGGAGTGAAATAGTTATTTGTGTAACTAGTGGTGAAAGTGGCACTTTGCTGCACACGAGAGCAATGTTTACGCACGAGCCGCAGGCGAGTGCGGAATGATCTCGAGTGCAGCAAAGGCCCTTTTCACTCGTGTTACACATTATATTTTTTCTACAGTCACTATAAAGCATATACATAATTAGTCTTTCAAACACTATATAACACGTTTTTAGGTTCAGCTGGCAACACAAATAGGTGCCCTAGAGAAAGTAGTACCCGCGGTCCGTATCACTCCGCTATTTTTCCTCGGCAAGAAATGTGCTCCGCGTTTTGAGAATATAGTTCCGTATGTTTTTGTAATTTGAAGTGGTTTCCGCGCATAAAAAATGCTTTAAAGGTATTTTCTTGTTTATTAAGATCGTAGGAATGTTTTAAAAACGTTTAAAAGAAAAGTCCAGAAAGTTCAGAAATACCGAAACTATAAACACGAAATGACAGGTTAAATCGTAGTTATAATAGTCAATCAGCTGCTCATAGTATTATTATCTTTAAGTGCTGCCAACCTATTTCCAAGCGTACACAAATTACGTGCATAATAGAACCACGCTGTTTTGTGTTGTTTCGTTGGAATCCTGATGTGCGGCAAAGTATAAACCGTACGGCAAATTATAAACCGTACGGCAAAGTATAAATATGCAGCAATTAGCAGCTTTCTGTACTATAAACAGTACAAGGAAGCCAACTTTATCGGGTGACTGTAGGAAAAAGTATTAAAAGTGCGAATGAAAGAAGAAAAAAATCTGTGCATAAAACATGCAGAGTGAAAGTGAGAAAGTAGTGAAAAAGTAATAAACCGTGAATTTATGGTAAATGCAAAATAGAAAGTGAATAGTGACCCAGGAATACAAAAGTGGTGTAAAAGTGCGTCAAAGGATCAATGTGGAAATAATAACCAACAGGATAACTCATTGAAGAATATATAAATATATTTTGACAAATAATGTTGAGAAGGAGAAGAAAAAGAGCTGAAGGACACCAGATGAATGGACATCAATGTAGAGTAAGGAACAACCATCATGAAAGGTATGTTTTATATATTTACTCAAATATAAATAAAGTCTTGAAATCATCTGGCCTCCATTGTTTAAATTTAATATTATGAGCTCTGATAAAGAAGAAGGAAGAAGAATAAAAAATTGTCAATAATAATGAACAGTAATGAGTTGTTGGTTACGTATATTTATACATAAAGAAGAAATTGATCCGGACTTTTTATTAAAAGTTAGAATTTACATCACCAAGAAGATTCCCCAAATAGTCACTATAATTGAAGCATTTTACCATGAATAGTTTTATAATAATGCAGTCTGCAAAACAATGAAAGTCACTTTCACTCAGAAAAAGAAAAATGCACAGTGAAGCTCGGACACTTAATCAATTTACAATTTTAATACCCGAAAATGGACATGTGGACTCTAATGTTAAGAGATTATTTTGTTAGATTTTAAGGAATATTGGGTGCTTTGTAGATTTAAGGTGTGTATAATCAAAAGTTGTGTCATTCAAATTGTCTTATCATATGTTAGCTTTAAGATGTTTTATAATTTTGTAAAAGGGTTTAGCGTTAGGTAGGTGGTTTTAAGATGAGGAAACAAACAAATCCTCTGACAGTATAGGTAATTTATAAAAAAAATATAAAAAAAAAAATGTAAACAATTTTTTTAAATTTGTTTAAAATTAGGGGGGTATCTGTAACGGGTCTTATGATGATAACACCCAGAGTTACAAAGGATTTGTTTAGGCTATGTAATTGAAAAAGGAAAAGAATTAGTTAGGCTATAGGCCTACTAATTTTAAGTAACTAGCCTAGACAGTCTTGGCCTAAGCCTAGTACGATGGCATATTACGATCTGAGATTCTCATAAAAACAATAAATCTAAAGGAAAATAGGGGTAAATACAAATATATATTTAATTAAACGATAAATCAACGCACTTAAACGCCGGTAATAACTTCGAAACTAATAATAAGTCACCATTGCACAATGGATAATAACCGATCATGAAATACGTCGTAACTCAATAAATAACCAATAAAATCGAAATTTCTCAAGAATAAAAAGGTTTTAGAATCACTTTTTAATAAATAATAAACAGTTTTTAACATCAAAATCAATAATAATAATAATTGTAATAAACATAACCTGAAATGTCAAAACAAAATCAATATCTAGATACAAGATGGCTGAGGTATCTGGGGCTATCTTTCAGTAAAAAAAAAAAAAGTACAGAGAAGACGAAAAATATGTAAAACATAGAGTTTTGATTAGGTGCAAAGATGAATTTTGACCTCTATGACGATTTTTCCATGTCACGTGGTTAGCTCTCAGCCAATAGCAAAATAGAAAATTAAATGAAACCAAAATTCTGAGTTTTGGAAGGGACGGAGATGGCCATTACGTGAAATCATGAGAGGGGACGCCTCGATCGGTCTCCTTTCTTCCCAGACTTGGCTCAGAGCGGTCGCGTTGCGACTTTGCTCTCCGATTTATTATCATGAAATTTAATTAATATTAATCTTTTAAAAGTGATTGATTGTGTAATAACTGTATTACTAATTAAATAAGTTAAAAGGGAACCCGATACTTGGGACAACTTACTAAATTGCATGACAACTCCGACTGCCGTTCCACTCCGCTTCGTGCCATCGTTCCTAGTCGGTGACGTCACTCAGCAGTGCAGCCAACCACACACACAAACTCAATATTCTTCCGGCAATGTAATATAGCCTTATATATTACACTCGCCCAAACTTAAAATAAAACTCTTCTCTAACGGCCTAACCTTTTTCTTTTAGACTAAGCCAAATCAACAATTTTTTTTTCTTCTTTTACAATTTTTTTTGTTTGTTTATAAGCTTCAAAAAATACTTCAGTAATACTAAATAAACTTTTCTTCTTCAAATAAAATAAACATAAAATCTTCTCTCTCTAACTCGGCCTTTTAACTTAAAGGTCGAGCCGCTTCGGCTTTTGCACAGTCCTTTGAGATCTCCGAAGTGATGGCGGGCTGCACTGCTGGCTGGGCTGCACTTCGGGATGCTCTTCTGTAGTGTGCGTAGCTGGAGATTTTGGTAGGCCTACACTCCGTTGTTGTCTTGGTGATGTATTCCGAGTTTCCATAACACGAGGTGATCGCTCTGGCGGAGTTTGTATTCCCACAGCAGACTTGTTCTCAGGGGATTTGATCGGAGATTGCACTACCGGCCTATTGACTGTAACTTCCTCTTCCTCAGTCAACTTACTAGATCTCAAATGATCTGCGTGGCAGAAACGTATTTTACCTCCCAGGACGCTCACCACATAAGTAGACGGACTTTTCCGCTCCAAAATTCTCCCAGGAATCCAAGAAATGATCTCCTGCCGTACTGACTTCACAAGCACCCTTTCTCCCTCCACAAAGGATCTGAAACTTCCCCGATGGTTATCGGCTGCTTCCTTCTGCGCCTCCCTCTTCTTATCAATGGCTGACAATAAACAGGGTTTAAGCATTGTCAACTTAGTTCTCGGTTTCCATTGAAGGAACAATTCCGCAGGGGTAACACCAGTGACAGTACTGGGTGTGTTGCGAAATGCAAAGAGGAAATTATCCAATTTATGTTGTAAAGAAATGGTCTCAGAACCACTAGCCATAACCTGTCTTTTAAGGTTCTTCTTGACTTCCTGTACAAATCTTTCTGCAGCCCCATTCGAGGCAGGATGGTAAGGAGGTGAGAGCGTAAACTTAATACCGTTGTTGCTCAGAAATTCTCTGAATTCCCCACTAGCAAAATTGGGACCATTATCACTGACCAATTCTTCGGGTAGGCCAAAAGACGCAAACAGCGTACGCAGTTTTTCAATGGTTTTAAACGATGTAGTAGATTTCATGATAAACACTTCTAGCCATTTGCTAAAACTATCAACAACTATGAGCATTTGTTGTCTTGTTAGTGGATCTTCCGCATAATCCACGTGGATGCGCTGCCACCTACTTGAAGCTCTAGGCCACTGACATAATGGCACCTTAGCCACAGCATTCCTTGTACACTGACACACATGACATGAGAGAACAGTCTCTTCAATTGTTTTATCAATTCCCGGCCACCAAACAAAGCTTCGGGCTAACATTTTCATCCTATTTATTCCGGGATGCTGATCATGCAGCAATTGGATAACGGCACTCCTCAGTTTCTCTGGCACCACTACTCGACTATCCCATAAAACACACTGGTTCTCTACGGACAACTCATCCCTTCTTCGAAAATAAGCAACCAGCTCAGAATCTTGACTATCACGCCATCCATGCCAAATGAAATCTCTGACCCTTGTCAAAACAGGATCAGTATCAGTAAGTCGAGCGATATCCTTAGCAGTAATAGGATTGAGATCACTCACCAATTTGAAACAGTCAAAGGCCTCTACCAGGGAAGAAACATGAGAGATGTAGTTGGAATCCAGCTCCAATTGGTCGTCATCAGGTAACGGTAATCTCGAAAGAGCGTCCGCATGTGGCAAGTCCAAGCCACGGCGGTACTTTACTTCAAAACTGTAGGCGGAGAGGATCAGGGCCCATCGTTGAAGACGCGCAGCGGCGACACAGGGAACTCCCCGCTTATTTCCAAAGATTGTCACTAAAGGAGCATGGTCAGTCTGTAACACGACATTTTTCCTACCGTAAATATATTTATGGAATTTTTTTACTCCAAAAACAAGAGCCAAAGCTTCTCTATGCAACTGTGAATAATTTCTTTCACTAGCACTCAAGGATTTCGATGCGAAGGCAATAGGCCTCTCTACTCCATCAATAAGGTGCGAAAGCACGGCACCAACACCTCGTGGACTTGCGTCACAAGTCAAAACTAATGGTCAATTTACATCATAATGAACTAAGACATCTGAAGACAATACCCATGTCTTACTTTCTTGAAAAACAGAAGAACATTGGGATGACCATACCCACGGTGCATCCTTACGAAGTAGATCGTAAAAACAGCTAAGTTTGTCTGAAAGATTGCAAATAAACTTCCCATAATAATTTATAAGGCCTACATAGGCTCTTAACTCTTCCTTTGAAGTTGGCTCGGGTGCATTCCGAATCGCCTCCAAAATACCCTCCTGCGGGCTGATCCCTTTGGACGACAAACAGTAGCCTAGGTACTGTACTGACGGCTGTAAGAATTTACATTTAGAATCATTTACCTTGACTCCATAACTTTGAAGACGTTGAAGAACACTCTCCAAGCGTGACAACGCTTCCTCTTGCGAAGATCCACCCACCAGTACGTCATCCAAATATGCCACCAGGTAGGCCACCAATAATTTTGTCCATGGCCGCTTGAAAGAGAGCCGGAGCCGAAGACAAACCATACGGCAGACGTCGCAAACGCACTAAGCCTTTGTGCGTAGTTAGAGTCAAGAGTGGTTGGGACTCATCCGCCACAGGAAGTTGGAGATACGCTGCCTCCAAGTCCAAAACTGAAAACCAGCTACAACCTGCTAGAGTAGCAAAAATGTCCTCCGGTTGAGGCAAGGGATAGTGTTCCGACTGGATCACTTGATTAAGAGTTACTTTAAAGTCCCCGCAGAGTCGCACCCCACTTTTCTTCTGAATCACCACAATATGAGTAGCCCACTGAGAGCTGGTAACGGGATAAGCAATACCTTCAGCAATCATCCTATCAATCTCATCTTCTACTGATTTACGCAACGCGTAAGGAACAGGGCGATATTTACAAAATTTTGGCACAGCATCCTCTTTTAGCACAATACGTGCCTCAACATCCTTAATTTCACCAGGACCTCCTTTGAACACAGAGGCATACTTTTGTTTCAAACCAGAAACGACTTTAGGCTCATCGGCCTTACCTAGGGTTAGGTTAGGTTCACCACCTTTAGATTTAACACTGCCTGATAGGCTATTAAAATTACAAGTAAAAATAGATTTCCAGTCAAAAGCAATATGTTGTAGCCAACTACGGCCTAGAAGCATAGGCTGATTCGTACGATCAATCTTAACGACTATCATAGGTAACTGATAAGTCTGGTCCATGTAGGTTACTTTGACTAAAGCTTGTCCAATAACATTGACTTCATTGCCTGAATATGTAAGCAACTTGATATCTACAGTACTCAATTGTACATGAGGGAAATATTTGTTAAACAATTCTTGAGGGCACACAGTTAGTGCCGAGCCAGTATCAATTTCCATTAATACGGATACATTCTCTATTTCTAGGCTTACCTTAAAGGCAGAAACATTATCACCAGAATTCATACTGTACAAAGACAAACTTTCAAACTCCACTTCATCTGGACCACCACTAGGCCTAGGCCTATTTTCCTCTTCCATCTGATGGATTTTAAATTTACCACTTTTTATGGAATTTTTCACTGGATTTTCATTTTTGAACCTGCAAACCTTACTGATGTGACCCAACTTTTTACACCCATGGCACTTGTAATTACTATACGGGCAATTATTAGCCCTATGCTCTGGATTGCCACAACGAAAACACTTATTTATCTGAGACATATCTCCCTTCACATCACTTGAATTTGATTTAGATCCCGCACTGTGAAAATTTGAACCTCGGTTGGAAACACGTGCATTCTTCTTGACCTGAAACCTGGAAATTTCCTGAACACTTGTATTCGAGAATAGACCTGTTTGTTTCTCGGCCTGTTCAAGCCTGAGTGCAAGAGCCAACGTTTTCTTCAAATCCATTTCTTCGGAAAGTAATTTTTGACGAATTGCTTCATTTTTAATTCCCGAAACTAACTTGTCTCTCAGTGCGTCCGATAAGAATGTTCCAAAATCACACGTCGAAGCCAAATGCTTCACTGCCACTACGAACTCTGCAATACTTTCAGATTGTTTCTGGCATCGACTATAAAAAGTATAACGCTCAGCGACCACAAGGCGTTTAGGAGAATAATGATCTTCCAAGATTTTGCTCAAATTATCGTAAGATTCTTCATCAATCTTCTTAGGAGAAATAAGATCGGTGAGGACGGCTAATATTTTAGGGCCTATTACAGTAATCAAGATGGAGACCTGCTTCACGTCCTTGACCTCGTTGGCCTTGAAAAAGTGTTTCAAACGTAACAAATACGAACTAATATCTTCTTCGTACGGATTAAACTCCGATATCCGACCGATACTAGACATTTCACGCACACGCGGATTTAATTTCGTCGCCAAATGTAATAACTGTATTACTAATTAAATAAGTTAAAAGGGAACCCGATACTTGGGACAACTTACTAAATTGCATGACAACTCCGACTGCCGTTCCACTCCGCTTCGTGCCATCGTTCCTAGTCGGTGACGTCACTCAGCAGTGCAGCCAACCACACACACGAACTCAATAATCTTCTGGCAATGTAATATAGCCTTATATATTACAGATTGTGAAGTACTAAAAATATGTTTATAATTTCAAATAGTAAAAGTGAAACAGTAATAAAGTTCAATTAAATAAGTGAATTATAAGAGAATTGTAAGTACACTAGGAAATTGCACCACATGCTGCAAGTCAATGAGTAGGGATTAAATTACGCCCTTTGAAATAATAATCTGCTTTTCTACAACAAGGAAGTTTAATACGAGACTTAAAAACATTTATTACACAAAAGAAACTATAAATTCAATAGCCTCTGTGTCACCCTACCCTGTAATATAAGTTAGGTGTAGGATAGCCTCTTTGTTCCTATCCCTGAAATAATATAAGTTAGGCTTGATTATTAATCATAAATTCAATCATAATTTGTCCGAAACTTTTTTTTTGTAAAATGAAGTAACTTTTAATAAACCAATGTTAACATCAATTCGCCTTTTTATCGATATGTAGCTCCACCACGCACCCATAAAACGACCCTGAGATATTAAAGAGCCCAAGCCCAATTAACTTACATGTGATCATTTAATAAGAGTACTTTATTTTTATTTTTTACTAAAAGGCATAGACCTTACAGTCAAAGCAAGTAAAGTAGAGTCAGTCAAATTAAAGTAAAATAAAGTAAGATAAAACAAAACGTTTTATCTTACTTACTCCTCAGTCTTCGTCCTCATCCTCAAATTACTCCATCCATTTATAATATCTTTACTTACTTAACTCATTGAACGATCTAGGCCTAACTTTCAAAATGAGATTTTAACATTTTCCAATAGATGCAAATTGCAATTAAATAAATTAAATACCATCAGTGAGTATATTCAATCATGTCCACCAGAAATAACAGAAGCTCAAACCACTAAACTTAACCTTAATTTGCAAGAAGCTAAAACAATTTCTGCCAATTTTGAAGCTAACCTTGATAAGCTTCTTGATGTTGATGACGACAATAACGTTTTTTCTGACAATGAAGAAGCTATTTTAAAGCTCCAGAACGACATATCAGAACTCTCAATAAACATTCAAACCGAAATTTCTCTTTTAATTCAGAACTTTAATGATGAACACTTGTCAAATAACTCTGTAGCATCAAACCCAACCTCTAGGCCTACTCATAGCGTTGTAAAATTGCCCAAGCTAGAACTGAAGTCCTTCAATGGTGACACTAAAACATGGATATCCTACATTAACCTTTTTGATACTACTATCCACAATAACAGTAGCTTATCCCTTGTTGAAAAACACCAGTACTTGATAAGTTCAATTGAAGGCGAAGCCTTACACCTAATCAAATCCCTACCGATCTCGTCCGGCAACTATACAGTAGCCTATAATGCTTTACGGGAAAGATATCACTCGAAGCGTAGGCTAATCTCTGTCCACCTCAGTAAAATTGTCGATTTGCCCAATATTACTGAAAACTCAATCAAAAACCTCAGATCATTTTTAAATGAGTTTAATGAAAATGAACAAGCTCTTAGTGTTCTTGGCTATAATGTCATGGAAGACAACTACCTACTAAGTATGTTGATCTTACGAAAAATGAATTCCAATCTCTGTCAAGTTTTCGAATCAAAACGCATAAATTCTTCTGATTTTCCTCAAGCTAGTGAAATAATCAAATTCCTCAAAGATTTTTGTAACAAAAGTGAAGATGCATCTCTATGTCACAGTCAGCAAGCAGCTCCTCTCGAAATATCCAACCCTCACCAAGTTCCACGTCAAATTGATGAATCAATTCAGTTTCAACATCCTCCTATGGCTTTGATATGTACTTCAAATGATTTGAAATGTTTTTGCTGCCATAAAAATCACAAAATATACAGTTGCCCTGTCTTTAATAGTAAAACCCCTCAAGAAAGACTTAAAGTTGTACGCAACTCAAAACGCTGCACAAATTGTCTTGGTAATCACTTTGTTAAACGCTGCAAGTCTACTAATACTTGTAAGACCTGTTTGAAACTTCATCACACACTCCTACATTTTTTGAAGCCTACTAAGCCTATGGCTGATAACAGAAATCACTCCAACCAAGAACAAAAAGAAGCAATAGCAAACTCAAAACCTTCGAAACTGACAGCTGTAACTCCTGGCCATTTTCTTATCAACTCTTCTCTGACAACTTTTCCTGACCCAACAAAGATCTCACCTCTTATTGATAATTTACCTCAAATCTTCACCCAAAGCCTATGCTGCCGTTGGAGCCAAGAATATTTTAAGACCCCTCCTCAGCGTTGTTTCAAGTGGAACCTCAAGAAAGAAAACCTCAATGTGTAGACCCTGTTTGTTAAAACACATCAGCTCCTCCTATGCAAGACCAGCGATAAAAGTGTTTCCCATCCCTTAAATGTGTTCCTCAGACAATCAATTTTACATAAATACCCCCCTCAGTTTTTGTTTTTGTTAAAAGTAATATCTTAATTTGTTGAACCCCATTGGTTCAAAGGGGGCGGTATGTTCCGTCAAGTGTCTTTGTTTCATCTATTAATTTAAATGTCTTTGTATTTAACATCCCATCATATGACCATTATCCATTGTTGGATTCATTCATCGCGAATCACCTCTCATAACAACACCTACTCATTATTTCTCTCATAAATTAAACCTCTTTTATATCAAAACCCTCGACCTTTTACTCTTTATTATTAATAACACCGCACATAGACATTTTTGCATCTAAATAATCATTGCACAATTTAAGACTGACTATTCTCTGCTGGTTACCATGTGGATTGCATAACTTTTATCTGCCATTCAAACTATCACCATAGACAAAAAGAATCCTTTTTGTCTATGCTATCACCCACTTCATTGTATATATAAATGCCTTTTATTCTATTCTACATTCATTGCAGTAGTTATTTTTAATTATAGCTATTTTAAAACTGTATGTAATGGCAACTCGAAGTAATCTTAAAAATCCATTCACTAAACAAGATCTCAAATCAAGAATACAAGCATTATGAACGATGTCGGACCACCATGGCTTAGCCATCTTAACTGTATGTAGATAATGTATAATATGTATTATAATGTGTGCAGTAAGTTTGAATACCAGTACAGACCATTGGAATTTTTGGAATATTCTAATGTAAAGCAAGAATGTGTTAGACATATGCTTAAATAACCTGGAAGTTACTCATTCCAGTCATCTGAGTAACATCAAGGATAAAAAGAGTAACTCTAGGCCTACAATAAATGGAAAGAGCACGTTATCCTCAACCAAATTACCTAATAGTACTAATGATCCTGTAAAGCCAACAACTGCATGTAATTTTGCTCAGACTGATACCACTTATTCTATGCTCTGTGACTGATACACACTACATCAGCATTTAAACAACTCAAGAACTTCTAAGGGAAAACTGGATTACTGATAATACTTTAAATAGTTATTTCCACTTAATAAATGACAGAATCCTGTCATAAACTCGACCTTGACCAACTGTAAACATCACATGTATGCTGACGACTTACAAATCTATGACCATTTTACTGCAAAAAACGAAAATGACTGTGTCAGAAGGATCAATAAAGATGTAATACTACCTTGAGGCAAAAATCTTGAAATTAAATTATCAAAGATTCATCAAAATTTTGTCATTGGTTTTTTTTTTAATTTTGAAATCAGGCTCCCGAAATATTTTACATCAGATTTTAAATTTGTGTCATGATTTACATTTACACACGAACGGGAGCGGTACATCGTAAGGATGGAAAATAATATTATTAAGAGAATGAAAAGATTAGTTGAAACTCACCTTTGGTTATGTTCCGTTGGCTCACAAGCACTTTTGTTGCAGTTATAAATTAATTTTCTAAAATCGTACAGGCACTATAGAATTAACTATAGACAAAAACAATTGAATATTGAAATAAGTATTTCACTTAATTGGAAGTACTTTATGACTAAAAATCTGATATTGCAACAATGCGAGTAACAAACGACGCAAAATTACAAACTGAACTGAGTTCAGTGTAACTGACAAACACAAAGAAAGAGGTTAGGATTTGAAGGCGTGCATTTTGGCGTCTGGTGTCGCTTGGTCGAACTGCATCATGGGCACTCGTACTGGTTGTTTTGATAACCCTGATTCAGGGCGGAATCTGGGAACTCTAAAAGGGCAGTATTTTTTTGCCCTTGAATCGGCCAATCCTAAACAATGAATAAACGAATTTGCCATCTTGTAGATTTGAGGGCCTCGCGGTGGCCATCTTGGAAAACCCCGAGTTCCGGTTGTCCGATTTTGGTAGACTTTTTTCCTGGTACTTTCTACAACTATTACAACCAATAACCGTTGAAAAACCATTTGTTGGAATTTGTTCTGTCTCAAGTGCCTATATCTACCCGACTACAAGGGATTTAATGTGTAGGGGTAGGCTGATCCAAAGACGGCAAGCGGTAACAACAAAAGCCCTTTCATAACGGTGGTCACATGATGAGGTATAGGCAATGTGGTAGAAGAAGAACGAGAAATTCGTGAACTACCTTGAGACACAGTAATTTAATGTATGTGGATGGAATTGTAACCATGTTATCAGACCATGGTGGCCAATGTTTGAGAATTGCATCTCCCAACCTTAGCTACGGAAGGAAAATTGTGTTTTTTAAAGAAATTTTGATCAGGAAAAACCATTTTCTCCATCATCTGCCCATAGTACTCAACCCTCAAACATTTCAATAAAAAAAAAAATAAATAAAAAAATATATATATATATATATATATATATATATTTGGTGAGTGCAGTTATCCGTCTGTTGTGAATAACTGAACCTTTTTAGAAAATAAGGCTTTAATAAACTTAAATTCTTACATAGCTGGAAATGTAAACAAATCTCTAATACAAACAAGTAAATAAATACTTCAGCTGATTACTAGAGACAGGAATTCATAACATTCTCCCCCTCAAAATTTAAACAATGTAATCAGCGAGGTAACTTGGTGGTTTTCTTGATCTTTTCGGCCTTTCTATAGGTTGGTTTTCTTCAGAGTCTTGTTCAGGAATGAAGTTTGGTTGATTATCATCATTTGGATAATCATCATGGTCTTGAATATCAAATTGAGTGACATTCTGTTCTGGGTTCACATTTGGTTCTGGATTGATGTTCGGCTCTGGAATGACATGTGGTTGTGATTCATCTGTCACCAGTTGAGGATTATCTTTTAGCGTTGGAAGGCCTTGGTTTTCTAGTAGACTTACATCCCCCCTTGGAGATAGGTGCTTGAGTGGATACAGTTGACTTTCTTCCATCATTGTGTTTAACCAAGGCATAATGAGGATTAGCATCCAACAGCTCGACTTCCTCAACTAAAGGATCAAATTTTGATGGTCGGACATTTCTTTTTAAGAATATCGGTCCTGGTTTCATGAGCCAAGCTGGTAGTGAGGTGCCATTGAGGGATCGCCGAGGATGAATGAAAAACCTTTCATGTGGTGTACTGTTAGTCGAAGTGCACAAAAGAGATCTTATGGAGTGCAATGCATCATTGAGTACAACTTCCCATTGTTCTACCTTTAGTGACCTGGACTTCAGAGCTAACAAGATTGCTTTCCACAATGTTCCATTGAACTTTTCAACTTGGCCATTTCCTGCTGGATTATATGGAGTTGTTTGACTGGTGGCTATTCCTCTTTCATGAAGGTAGTCTCTGAGTTCTTTTGAAAGAAAAGATGTCCCTCTGTCTGAATGAATGTAGTTTGGCATTCCAAATATTGAAAATAGATTTTCTAAACAGCGAACTACTGTGTTTGAGGACATATCACTGCATGGATATGCAAAAGGGAAGCGTGAATATTCATCGATTATTGTCAATAGATATCGATTTCGTGTGCAAGATGGCAAAGGACCCTTAAAATCTACATTAACACGTTCGCTACTGAGCGTCGCATATATGCGACGCCGCGGTCATTGCCACAGACCGAGGTATACATTTGAATCTTACACATAGACCGGCTGTCACTTGGATAACAGTACACACAGACCACGGGCGAAAACCTGTAAAACAGTGATCATTTACATTGTAATACGCTACAATCGTGTTTGTAAATAAATTATTCTTGTTTTTTTGTATTTTTTATAAACTTTAGTAATGTCGCATATTTGCGACGCCCGGTCTACAGCGAAGACAATAGTGAAAATTATCATAGTTTTCTTGAAATAGACTAAACGTCGCATATATGCGACAGTTCATTTTTTTGTGTTTTAAGGTGAAAGTAAGTAAAAAAATAAACAGATTATTCAAGAACAGTTTATAACTGAACAAATATAAAAGCTACATAGGATAATGCAGCATACATACATACAGTGATGCAGAAAAGTAAAGACCAGTTTTCCAACTATCATATGACGTCACCAATCATCATATCCACAGACCAAGCGACGCAGTTGTGCGTCAGACATCTCTGTAGACCACTGCAGGGAATTCAGTGCCTTCAAATAGACCACTACAAAGATATAAGCACTTTAATAACATTAGAACCCCGACGCAAATATGCGTCGGCAGTCTATTTTAATGTGACTAGTCTATGGCGATTTAATGTAGTTAATGCGACGGCAGTCTATGGGTGGAAACCGGCCGTCGCATATGTGCGTCGCTGGTCCATGTGAATGGAAAATTTCGTACTATTGCAGTAGCGAACGTGTTGTCGCTCAAAAGGTTTTGTGGCCTTGATAAGGTGAGCATTTGTAGTTTTATAGAAACGAGGTTTAATCTCTGCACACATTGGGCATTTGTTTGTCATTGTTTTAACATCCTCAACCGAGTAAGGAAGGTTTTTACTTTTTACCCAGTGGTACATCCTAGTGATACCAGGGTGGCAGAGTGACTGGTGAAGTGCAAAAAGCTTGTCATCACAATTTATGTTTGTGACAGCTCCACAAACGCGTGAAAATGCATCTGCGGTAACGTTTTCTTTACCTGGTCTGTACTGTATGTCAAAAGAATAAGGTGACAACTCAAGACGCCATCTAGTGATTTTCTCATTCTTTATTTTACTAGTATGCCGACTGTTGAACACAAACGACAAAGCCTGCTGATCGGTGATTAATAGAAAATGTCGCCCAATGAGGAAATGTCTCCACTTCTTTAGAGATTCGACTATGGCTAGGGCTTCCTTCTCAATAGACGAATGACGTTTTTCACAATCTGTCAATGTTTTTGAAAAGAAAGCGACAGGTCTACCCTTTTGACTTAACGTGGCAGCGATAGCGAAGTCTGATGCATCTGTTTCCACAACTAATGGAGAATTATCATCAATCACGGTGAGTATTGATTTTCCTATGTCTTGTTTAATTTCCTGAAAAGCCAAAGCTGGCAAAGATGAGGACAATATAGGAAAAGATTTGCAATCAATCAGAGGCCGAATCTTGTTTGAGAACTTAGGAACCCACTTTGAGTAGTGAGAAAATATTCCTAATGCACGTTTTAATTGAGATGCATTAACTGGCAATGGTAAATCTAACAAGGGTTTCAGACGATCTGGATCTGCTTGCATAGACTGGTAGCGAATTTGATATCCTAAGATTGATATTATGTCTTGAGAAAATTTGCTCTTCTCATTGTTTAGAGTAATATTATATTTCTTAGCTACCTTTAAGAATTTATTCAGCCTTTCATCATGTTCTGACTGAGTTTTTCCGGCTACGGTTATGTCATCAATGAAAGCCCACACCCCTTCTAGTTTTTCAGTGGAAATAATCTTATCAATCGTGCGCTGAAAAGCAGACACACCATTTGTTACACCAAATGGAACCCTACAGAACTGATAAAGTTTTCCTGCTGCCTCAAATGCTGTGAAGCATTTTTCATGTTCCGATATTGGTATTTGATGGTAAGCCTCCTTTAAATCTATAGTACTGAATACTTTATTTTCTGCTATTTTACTAGCTATGTTTTCAATATTAGGCAAGGGGTAGGCATCTAATAGGGTAAACTTATTTATAGTTTGACTATAATCTATTACTAATCGCTTTTTATGAGTTGAGCTTTTGGTAACAAGCACTTGTGCACGCCAGGGAGATGAACTTTCTTCAATTATACCACTTTGAAGGAGTTTTTGCACTTCAGTGTTGATGAACTTTTCATCATCATTAGAATACCTACGAGACTTAGTTGCAATGGGCTTACAGTCAGGTGATAGATTATGAAAAAGGCGTGGTGGTTCTACAGAAGCACAGGCAACATTACAAATGGACATAGGTAACTTATCTCCTCCAAAATCTAGGTTCACTGAAGAATGCAGTTTCAACCAATCATGACCAACCAATATGTCAGTGCACAGATTGTCAATAACAAACAGTTGTACTCTCTCATAGTTATGGTCAGAGAACTCTAAGTTCACAGAAACATAACCTTTGATAGGTGACTTAAGGTTAGTGGAAGCCATAGATACCTGTTTCCGTTCTGGAATTACATGAAAACCATTTTCAATTACCACAGCTCGGTTTATAAAACTATCGGTACTTCCAGTATCAACCAAAACTTCAACAGGAATTTTATTCGCATAACCCCGCACAACTGCTTTTGACAGTCCATTGGAGGCAGCTGCACATGAAAGTGTGGTTACTACCAAAGAAGAGGCATTAAAGGTCTTACCTTGAGCTTTCATCAACCTGCATACCTTCACAAAATGTCCCCTTTTCTTACAACCAGAGCAAGTAGCATCTTTGGCAGGACAGTCGTTTCGAGTAAAATGACGCCGGCCACCGCAGTAGAAACACTTCTGTTTAAAGTTTTTCGCTACAGCTGCTGAAGTAGGAGACTCTTCAGGATCTATATTTTCATCCAGTTGATATGGTAGTATTGACGAAGTGTTGCAGTATGTAACTTCAATTTGGTTTGGAGATCTATATGCTTCACAGCTCTTCTGTGCAGACTCAAGTGAACGTGAAATGTCCTCAGCTTCTTTTAATGTCAAGGACGGTTTTTCTAGTAGTCTTTGTCGAATTTGGGGGTTCATAATTCCACTTATAAAGGCATCTCTAACGGCTTCATCTCGATAAGTATTTCCATCTATGGCACGAAAATTGCAATCCTTACTTAGAAGTTTAAGCTCTTGTAGATACTTGTCTATGTTTTCTTCTTTCTTCTGCTTGCGGTTTGCTAGCATGTGTCGAGCATAAATTTCATTCTTCTTAGGATTATAAATAGTTTGCAAAATTTCAACTGCTGACTTAAACGTGGAACATTCAGAAATATACTCGTAGACATTGTAAGAAAGAAAATTAATCAACACGTTAAGTTTCCTCTCTTCAGTAACTTCTGAGTCAGATATGAAATTTTCAAGTGTCCTGAACCAATGTTTGAATGCTCTACTTGCAGAAGGATTTTCAGGATTAATATCAAACCTGTCTGGTTTTAAAAGTCTTTCCATTTTGATTTTGATTATTTAATTATCTTGATAAGTTTAAGTTTATTAAATTTGTTGTGAATAACTGAACCTTTTTAGAAAATAAGGCTTTAATAAACTTAAATTCTTACATAGCTGGAAATGTAAACAAATCTCTAATACAAACAAGTAAATAAATACTTCAGCTGATTACTCACTCACTCACTCACTCCCATGGCCATTTATGCCCAAGGCGGGATTTGGCCGCACCAACAACTGCTTTCCATCTCTCTCGATCTTCTGCCTCTTCCACTTCTGCCCCCACTTCTCTGACGTCCCTGGAAACACTATCCCACCATCTCTTCTTGGGCCTTCCTAATGGTCGTTTCCCTTCTGGCTTTCCTATACTTGCTTCTTTTAGTAGTGAACCTCGTTCTCTCCGTAGTGCGTGTCCTGCCCACCTTATTCTCCTTGCTTTCACGTGTGCTACTACATCATAATCATTGTACATATTCCTTATCTCCCTATTATGCCTTTTTCTCCATTCCCCATTTTCTTGTATTGGTCCATATACCATTCTTAAAATTTTGTTTTCAAAAACAATCATTTTGTTTTCTTCTTTTTTATTTAAAATCCAAGTTTCAGCTCCATATGTTAATACTGGTCGAATTATACTATGATATATTTTTATTTTCGTTTTATGTGAGAGAATCTTTGAAGTCAACAATTTCTTACAAGAATACATACATTTATTGGCCTGAGCAATCCTATAATTTATTTCCATTTCTTCACTATTGCTGCTTGATATAATTACCCCTAGATATTTAAATTGTTCAACAACTTCAAAAGTATGTCCATCTATACTAATTTCATTTGTCCTCACTTCATTTGGCTGTCTCGTGAAGTGTATATATTTTGTCTTCTCATCATTAATCTTTAGGCCCATTTTTTCTGATTTTTTTATGAACAGTCTGGTTAGCTCCTCTAGGTCATTTCTGTTTTTGGACAGAATTACTACATCGTCCGCAAAAGCTAGGATGTTTATTTTTGTTCCCATTTCTAAACCTATATTTGTTTGTCTTACTTGTTGGAGGGCCTCTTCTAATGCTATGTTAAATAGTATAGGCGACATTCCATCACCTTGCCTTACGCCTGTTCTTACTTCAAAGCTTTCTGATAACTCTCCATCTACTTTTACTTTGCATTTTGATTCATTCAAGGACATTTCTACTAGTTTTATTAGTTTTCTGGGGATCCCAAACTTTTCCATCTGCTGATATATTCTTCCCCTGTCAAGGCTATCATAGGCCTTCGAAAAATCAATGAAAAGCCCATGTACTTCTTTATTGTATTCCCAGTGCTTACTAATAACTTGTTTAAGTATGTGAATCTGGTCCATTGTAGATCTCCCTTTTACAAATCCTGCCTGGTGATCCTCTATTATACTACTTGTGTATTCCTCGAGTCGCTTTTGAATAATCTTTGATAAAACTTTATATCCATGACTGAGCAAAGATATTCCTCTGTAATTTCCACATATTCCTTTGTCTCCTTTTTTATATATTGGCACTATTATAGATTCTTTCCATGTTTTTGGCATTTTTTCTTCGTTCCATACTCTACATATTATATCATGGAGTTTTTCTAGTGTAGTCCTGCCACCTTTTTTAAATAATTCTGCTACTATACCATCTTCTCCAGGAGATTTGTTATCCTCCTGATTACTCCTGATTACTCAGCTGATTACTAGAGACAGGAATTCATAACACCGTCCCTTTTCATAAATTTGCATTCAAACTCAACAATCTCAATTTAGTAGGCTAGGGAAAAGAACTGTCGTCCCCACAAAACTTCCTCTTTTCGCAGGGGGGGTGGATCCCGCTCTCTGCCGTGGTTGGTTCGGGAAATTCAGGGTGTCCGAGGTGCCAATTACAACCGGGATGGTCTGAACCTTCAGCCTTCCACATTTGGAAGCAAATCATCCGAAGGTTCCCTCACACAAAAAAAAAAAAAAAAAAAAAAAAAAAAACACACCTATGATACCCTTCTCCAACCTTTAGCAAAACTGTTTTTTTTAGGGCTTTTCGTTCCTTGAAGGGGGGGTGGTTGTGACGCATAGCGGCACGCTATATTTCTTATAGTGTCAGCGCTTCGTGTGGCAGGGCTGCATGGCGAACTCGTCAGCCCACCGCGAGCAAGCGAACGGCTTCCCCCACCGACCTTTCCCAACCTTCTTCCCACCGACCTTCCCCAACCCAACCTCCTCCCCACTTCACCGCCAACGACTACCAAGAATTCCCACAGAAGAGCTCCTCGCCCTGAAAACTCATCTTAATGGCTAAGTTATTAGTATAATTATCGTAGTAGAAACTAAATTAATATGTCAGGCTAGTTAGCAACGAGGGGGAGGCCTACAAGGGTCCTCCGACATTTGAAATGTAGGAATTAGGAAATTTACTGGTCGAGCCCTTCAGGCTCGGACCATTTTCGACATGATTAGGGCAACACGTTTTCACCAGAAGTTTCCATAATTCTTTTCAATAAATTGTTAGGCATTTCCTATTTAAGTAGTTCAATTACCAGTCAATCATTTTCATTAACAGTCATTTTCTAGATCACAAGTTTTGGAAGGATAGTTTTTAGTAAATCAGTTGTATTAGCATAAATCAAAGCTGGCTATGCAAGCTTCCGGTCTGGGTAAAAGATCTCCGTCCTCTGGTCCCCAACACGTCTTTCATTAATTAATTTGGTAGCAGAATCAGCACACTTAATTTAGTTTTACACCCCCAATCAATCAGCATCAATCAGATGACCCCTCAACGGCTACACAACATACTAGAATAACTCCAGCAACTAGTGATAACGTGAATACGCCGACTAGTGCTAGGCCTAGGCCTACTGCTAACCTCTCATCCAGCTCGAGGAAAATAAAGAACTCAAACCTACCCACAGGCTTTGTAAGTAGTGACAAAAATGTAAATATTATTGTAAATATAGAACTAATGTCTTCGTTAATACAACTGAACTCCAAATGTAAGCAGTGTGACCCAACAAACAGCCTTGAAAAGGTTGTTGCTAGTTTACACTAATATTTGATACGCTGTCTAATAGTTTACACATAACCGTAGACTACGATTTCAGATCTAGTTTGGCGCATAGGCTAATCTTGAATTGTAAATATTGTAAGTTTCATGCCCACACAATAACCTCTAGAGCTATTTGTAATACATATGAGGTAAACACAAGGTATATATATGCTCTTAGATCAATTGGCAAAGGACTGGAAGCAGGAAAATTGTTTTCAGCCGTAATGAATATGGCTCCGCCTTGTAAGAAATATACCAAGTCCTTGCTTAGAGCTGCAACTGAGGTTTGTGGTGCTTTCACTAGAAATGCTACTGTTGAAGCTATAAGAGAAAATGATGGTAACAGGGATGTGGCTGCCTGCTTCGATGGTTCTTGGCAGAAGCGGGGGCACACCTCGTTGAATGGGATTGTAACAGTGACTGCATTCGACACTGGTAAAGTTCTCGACTTCGAATGCCTATCCAAGTTTTGTACTGCCTGTGTACAAAAATCGAATACACCACGACAGCAACAGATACTGCACAAAGAGTCAGGTCTCTGCTCTTGCAATTATGTTGGTTCTAGCGGTGGGATGGAGGTTGCTGGAGCTAAAGCCTTATGTTCAAGATCAGTTGAAAAACTTGGCCTGCGTTATACACGCTACTTAGGGGACGGCGACTCCAAGGGTTTAGCTGCAGTATTGAAGGATAAGCCATATGGTGAAGATGTGCCCATTACAAAATTCGAATGTGTAGGCCATGTTCAAAAAAGAGTTGGTACAAGGCTGAGACGGCGCAAGGCACATAAAAAAAATCAAATTAGCTGACGGTAAACCTCTTGGAGGAAAAGGTCGGCTGACCAACGTTGAAATAGACCTGATCTGATGTATTGACGCTTATGAGGTCGTAACTTTGTGCATATTCTTGTTCATCTCGCTCTACCGATTAAATCTAGTTCCCACATGACAGATTTCGCCAAAAAAACTTTTTCCCACTTTTCCCTGGTTTTCCAACGTTTTCTTGAAAAAAATCATTTATCGGCTTGCCTGACATAGGTTCTTTTTCTACAGAAAATGGATGGTGGCAGCATTCCTGAAGATGATGGCAACATTGCTGAAAACCTAGATGATTATTACAGCATCAACATTCCTGAAGGCCTAGACGACTATGACAACATTACTGAAGACCTAGACAGTTATGACAACATTCATGAAGATCCAGACTACTGTGACCATATAGAAAACCATGAAGATTCTAATAAGAACAAATGCAAGAGAAAAGATGCTGATGATAGACAAAATCTAAATCTTCAAAAAAAGAAGCAAAAAGTTGCTCCGATTTTTATAACACAAACCAAGCAATCTAATTCTACTTCCATCAATAAATGTTCTCGTACTAATGAAAATGAAATCCTCCCATCGACCTCACAAATTCAATCCCCATCCCCACCAATCCAATTGATAAGAAATACAAATCCTCTATGGAATTACTTTGAAAAACCTAACAAATTTGAAGGAAAATGTAAAATTTGTCAAAAAATTTTAAAACAAGGGACAAGTGGAACGACATCTTCATTAATCAAACATTTGAAAAGTCACAAACAAAGTTATGAGAGCTATACAATCGAAAAATAAAAATATAAAGAGCAATCAAAGAAAAGTCTACAAATACCAACAGACAAAAAAATTCAACAAAAACTACTATGGCATTGGCATTCCTAAGTGGCCTTTGGACTGTAAAGAGCAAAAGAAAGTTGATGGGCTAGTCTCTACTTTTATTGTGCAAGGCCTGCATCCCTACTCGATTGTTGAGGAGCCAGGTTTTAAACGTCTTATAAATGCTGGTTTTCCAAAATACAATCACCATAGCAGAACAACATTTTCAAGATCAATAATACCTAAATTGTACTACGAAGAGATGACAAAAGTAAAATCAATTATAAATGAAGACTTACCCTACCTAGAAAGTCTAGCGTTTACTACGGACGGATGGAAATCTAGGAGTGGTGACTCTTATTTCTCTCTCACATGCCACTACATAGATAAAGATTTTAATAGTAAAAGTTTCTGCCTAGGAAATAAACTGTTTGAGGAAAAGGCTACTGGTGAAAACATCTCTAATTTCCTAAAAACATCTCTAATTTCCTAAAAACAGATATGTATAATTGGGGATTGTCTGAAAGAAGAGAAAAGGTAATACCAATTTACATGGTAACCGATGGCGGAAAAAATATTGTCAATGCGGTTAAACAAACCTCGTGGGTTCATAGAGAATGTTTCGCACATAAACTCCAGCTCGTTGTGGAATCTGCAGTTAACAGTGACACAGCAGCTCAAGAAATGCTGCAAAAGTCACGGTCTATTGTAGGGCATTACCATAAGAGCAATGCTGCAACATCAAGATTAAAAAAAATTCAACAACAACTGTCAATGAATCCAAAACACGTAATACAAATGGTAGACACCAGATGGAATTCCGAATTCTTAATGCTTGAAAGGCTTGTTGAGCTCAAAATTGCGATAAACACGGAACTGGCAACGTCACATCACTCAATATCTATTTTAAGTCAAGATGAATGGGGTTTAGCAGAAGCTTACATTGAGTCTCTCAAACCAATTGAAGTGGTCACAAGAATTATGTCTGCCGATAAATATCCTACGTCTTCTATGATTATCCCAGTATTACATAAAATTGAAACAAAGTTAACAAATATAATTGCTTCGGGCCCAAGCAACAAATCAAATGGTACAAGAAAAAGTGTATCATTTGCAAAAAATCTTCTCAATTCCCTGAAAACAAGATTTCCACTATACAAGGATAACAGTATTAATCAAATCTGTACAGCTCTAGATCCTCGGTTTAAATGTGTTTTACTTGAAAAGAAATTGATTGTAAAAAAACTTGCACAGCTTGCTGAAACCATTTACCAATCGATGAACCGGATGAACCATTCAAGTGTGCAGCAGGCTGATGTCTCCAGAGAAACCCAGCCTTCATGCTCTAAAGAAAATGACATTTGGAGTGCTTTCAACAAAGCAGCATCCAAACAAATGCAACCATCTCTCAGCCCAGGAATTCAGGAAGTAAATGCTTACTTTCAAGACGGCCTTGTTGAGAAAACAGTAAATCCTTTTGTTTGGTGGGAGCAAGCTTCCTCCAAATATCCCATCCTATCTAAATTGGCGCAAAATTACCTTCCCATACCTGCAACCCTGGCCAGTAGCGAACGACTCTTTAGTGCAGCGGGCAACATCATTACGCAGAGAAGAGAATCTCTTACACATGAACATGCTGAACAGTTTCTGTTTTTGTTTAATGTTTATAAAGACTGTTCAGTATGGTTTTGTAAATATGTTAATTAGTAGTCTCATCGTCAATCATTAATTTTATTAACATTTAATTAACAGTGTGCATAGGTTTTCAACATTTATTTGTGTGTTAGTCACTTATTTTAAGTCTGTAAAATGTACTCTACTCTACTCACACACACACACACCACGGCAATTCCCCTCCCCCACATTCTCCTTAAAATCATACGATGCCTACGTCATATGGCGTGATCTATCTCTGTCTCTTTCCCTCTCATGGAAAATTAAAATTTCCCCACCATGATTTTATCCAGTTAGCGTCTAAAACCTTCCTCGATCGGACGTATGTGCCGCGCCGCGCCGGTTTTTCTGGCAATCTCTCGGTCTTTTGACCACCTCGTGGTGGAAGTGTCCCCACTTTAAAACCTCTATATCTTAATCAGTGAATAATAGTACTAAATTCCCCATTTCGAAGTGTGTAGTGCATCTGAACTTCCAGATCTTCTTGTGTGTCCCTCTGGTGAGCTCACCCAAACCCCATTCCCCCTGCTACTTTCCAGTGTTGGATTTTCTTATTGAAAGGTATGTGACACTGTTTTTTTTCTACTCTCTATTAACCCTCATATCGAACATTTTGGTCCTTCGAGCCGGATGTGCTTTGAATCACGCTTTGGAAACCTGCCACTTTGCAACTTTGAACTTTGACTCGGCGTCCTTTGAAAAGCCACATGTTTATTTTTCGTTATTATTTCACTGAACTCAAGTCTCACACTCTCTCTCACAATTTTCTGTGCGGTAAACACTAATTTTACTGTCCATAAACTCTGAACATTTTGTAGTACAAGTGCTTATTGAAATTAATTATTTCGTTTTGGCGCAGAGTCGCCATTTTTTCTTGGTTGCGTCGGTTGTACATGAACGAGGGAAACGACGCTTCCCCCTCTTTGCAAATCAACTTGAACTGTATTGGACGATATGCGCGCCTGCGCGAACTTCGTTTGGTGATCGTATCGATCGTGAACGTTCTCCCCCCTCTGATCGATCAGCTGATCGACCGAACTCAAAGCGCATCAGCTGTGCAATTGATGTGAACGTTATTCCTTTTTTCTCCTTCCTCTCACAACAATAACAACAACACATATGCCTTTGTCAATAGTTTAATTAATTATAAGTGTATGTGTGAATTTTGATTTATTGTTGATACTAGGCCTACTGTCATTTATTGATCATAACGTAATTTGTTACTGATTTTGCAAATTTTTATTTGTTTTTATTTCTCATTTAATTATATTTCAAATTAATATGCTAACTCCTCTTGTGATCATATATGCTGATTGTGTTTAAACAATTGTTTATTATTAGTTGTTCTCTCGTGTAATACATTTAATCCTTGACTGCTAATTACACAATATTTAGTGGCCCTTTCACTATTGACGTTTCTTGTTTGTTTTGTTTATTCTCTTGTCTCTGAGTAATCATAGTATATACTGTTTGTTAGGTGCGTTTTGTTGTTCTGTTAAACAGTTAATTAATAGGACTCAACTGATTTAACTTCACTGTTGTAAATGACCTAATTTTACATTTGTATATTTTGTTAATTATTGTTCTATCGTCAAATTACTTATTTAGTTAATTGAATTTAAGTAGTTTATGATCTATCTATTTAGAGCACACTTTATGTATGTAATACCGATCACTGAGATCATGAGCGTAGCTGATTTCCGTTCATAGCCTCTCTAGGTCAGCTGTTTCAGATAGTCAGCTGTTAGTGCAAAGCCAGACGGTGTTCATTGTGGAACATCCGGAACCGACTCGAACTACGGCATTCCATTTAAAAGCCGTACAGCTCTATAAATCCTCTGATATTTTATTTTCGCTCCTCTAAATATTCGTTTGACAGCTCTTGAACACAAATAGTGTCCACTTAACAATATTAAATAGTTGTTAATTTTTCATTTATGTTTTCTATTTGTCACTGATTGTACATAGAAGAAGCTAACGTAAAAACATTTTATAGGCTAACCACTGTGTATAAATACGTTTGAATACAAAACAAACCATCACAGTAATACATTTATCCAATATTGTTAATGAATTGTTAAAACTAACGTTTCTTTGTTAACAACATTGCTTAGCATTTATTCATGTTTAATGCTTATTATAACTTTTTTTATTTTATGGTTTCATCATTGTAGATTTTTTAACTTATTGTAAGGTAATTCACAACCTAAACAATGCCTGGACCAATCAAGTTTTCCACTTATGAACGCTCCACTGCTTTAATCAAAGCAAGGTTTGAGAAAATTCTCACTGCAGTAGAAGCTGTATCTAATCTACCCCCTCCTCTCAGCCAGGTCAACTTAAGAACCTTAAGTAGTTATGCGAAAGAAATAACTAAAAAACGTGCTGACTTTGAAGGTAACCTTCAAAGAGTTCTTGAAGGTTTGGCCCCTGAAGAAGCTCCAACCTCACAACTCTCTACTGATCAAGATGATATCAACGATGTTTATATCAAAATTCAAAGCATTATTGAATCTTTGAATCCAATTGACGAACCACGCACCCCTTCTCCCCTAAGGTACTACTCACGTCTTCCGGGCTCTCTTAGACTCGGGAAGTATGTGTAATTTTATTTCTGAGCGTGCTGCTCATTTGCTGGGTGTCAAGCGCACACATTCCTCTGTTCAAATAACAGGTATTGCTCAAACGGCTACCTCTACCCGAGGACTGACACACCTGACCTTAACCACTCTCTCAGGCCTCACCATGGTAACTCAGCACCCCTTCCTCATTTTAGATAGGATTTCTAAGGATTTACCCAGAGCAAAACTGACCCCGGAAGTGTTCCACAAAGCCAAAGCCTACACACTAGCTTACCCTACGTTCCACTTACCTAGTAGTGTAGATGTTTTGTTAGGTGGAAGTTTATTCCCACAGTTACTCACTAACGAAAGTCATTCGCTTGGTCCCAACCTCCCTCATGCTGTAGGCAGCCATTTTGGATTCATCATAATGGGACAAGCACCATGTACGTCAATCACTCCTCTTTCAACACATTATTCTGTATCCATGCTCTCTGTCAATGACACAGAGTTACATAACTCGTTGCAAAGGTTCTGGTTGCAGGAAGAACTACCTCCATGCAATAAACGGACAGCGGAAGAAGAACTTTGCGACAAACATTTTGACGCCACTCACGCTAGAGATTCAGACGGACGTTATATTGTCAGCCTTCCATTCAAACAGGCTCACTCCCCTCTTGGAGCTTCTAAGCTTGCTGCGGAGCGTAGATTTCGCGCACTGGAACACAAATTCCAATCTCAGCCTAATTTCTCGGAACTTTATCATGAGTTTATGAGTGATTACCTCTTAGCAGGTCACATGGAAAAAGTTTCTACCATTGACTTATCTCAACCTCATTATTTCCTCCCTCACCATGGGGTACTAAAGGAAACTAGCAGTACCACAAAGCTACGCACAGTTTTTGATGCTAGTGCACAGACTAGCACAGGTATCTCTCTAAATGACGTCCTTCTCACTGGACGAAAACTCCAAACAGACATTTGTGACATTTTACTTAATTTTAGAGTCCATAATGTTGTTTTTACCTGTGACATACGGCAAATGTACCGACAAATTCGAGTCCGCCCAGAAGACCAGAATTTTCAGCTGATCCTATGGCGTGAAGACCCCTCTCACGAGCTTGACATCTACAAGTTGACAACAGTGACCTACGGCTTAAATAGTTCCCCCTATCTTGCCATAAAGACCTTGGGACAACTGGTGAAGGATGAAGGTGAAGCTTTCCCTGACGCAGCCAGATTCATCATCTCTCATTCCTATGTTGATGACATTATCACAGGCTCCGTTGACGAAGAATCAGCCCTCCAACTCCAGGGTCAACTCATCGCCCTCCTGAAGAAAGGTGGATTCGAACTCCGGAAGTGGTCGTCAAATTCCCCTCGCCTACTGGAAGCAGTTCCAGAAGATCATCGTGAGACACCTGTCATTTTGCAAGATCCAGAGCAACCTCATTACTCCATCTTAGGACTACACTGGTCACCTACTACGGATTCCTTCTCCTATCACTTGGACCTACCCTCCGGCGCTTGCACTAAGCGTCAGCTACTCAGCAACATCACCAGGATTTACGACCCTGGTGGTTTTTCTGTGACTTTGACATGGACTACTCCTTCTTCAGATCTTCATGTTGGAGACCTCATCCTACTTCAGGAGTCATCACCCCCCTTCAGTGGCCCCTGGGACGCATCACCACAACACATCCCAGAGACGATGGTATAGTGCGTGTAGTCTACGTGCGCACCAACCATACCGAAGGCCTGTCTCAAAGGTCTTCCCTCTTCCTATAGACTAAGTGTCTTAGACATGCCGGCTTGTAAACAATAATTTTTTTTGAAGCCTACAATGCTTCAAGGCGGCCGGTATGTTCAGTATGGTTTTGTAAATATGTTAATTAGTAGTCTCATCGTCAATCATTAATTTTATTAACATTTAATTAACAGTGTGCATAGGTTTTCAACATTTATTTGTGTGTTAGTCACTTATTTTAAGTCTGTAAAATGTACTCTACTCTACTCACACACACACACACACACCACGGCAATTCCCCTCCCCCACATTCTCCTTAAAATCATACGATGCCTACGTCATATGGCGTGATCTATCTCTGTCTCTTTCCCTCTCATGGAAAATTCAAATTTCCCCACCATGATTTTATCCAGTTAGCGTCTAAAACCTTCCTCGATCGGACGTATGTGCCGCGCCGCGCCGTTTTTCTGGCAATCTCTCGGTCTTTTGACCACCTCGTGGTGGAAGTGTCCCAACTTTAAAACCTCTATATCTTAATCAGTGAATAATAGTACTAAATTCCCCATTTCGAAGTGTGTAGTGCATCTGAACTTCCAGATCTTCTTGTGTGTCTCTCAGCGTGGTGAGCTCACCCAATCCCCATTCCCCCTGCTACTTTCCAGTGTTGGATTTTCTTATTGAAAGGTATGTGACACTGTTTTTTTCTACTCTCTATTAACTCTCATATCGAACAAAGACAAAGACTAAAATATTCCATTTACACGGATTAAGAACAGTTTTTTTAAAGTAATGTAAAATTATCTCATTCACTTGGCACATTTTGAAATGTGCTAAACTTTACACTCTCAAAAAATGCTCTTGAGATAAAGATCCCAAAAATTTAGTTTTTATTTATTATTATTTCAAAATAATACGATGTACTGAATACCACTTGCGTTGCCAAAGAACACAGTTATTATTATTTGAAATTTTTTTATTTATTTAAACAATATTGCACATTGTTTATATGTACTGTATTGTACAATATTTCATTTGTTTGTTTGCATTTATTTTTGTTGTTTGTTTTGTTTGGATTTATAAATAATTGATATGTAAATAAATATGATATAGGCTACTTTTTCATATGATGGAGAGTATTTGTTCAGTATAGTGTTAACAACATAAATTGATTCTCTGTTAAATGGCCAATTTTGTTTTTATTTTGTGAATGAATTATCACTCTGTATTGCAGTGAAAATTCGTATTTGAACATGAGGTTTAAATACCAATACCAATTGTGTTGCCAAAGAACACAGTTATTATTATTACTTATTTGAAGAATTTATATTTATTTTTGCACATTGTTTATATGTACTGTATTGTACAATATTTAATTTTTTGTTGTTTGTTTTGTATGGATATATAAATAATTGATATGTAAATATGATATACTTTTTCATATGATGGAGAATATTTGTTCAGTATTCTTATATAAAACGTTAGTAATATTAACAACAAAAATAGATTCTCTGTAAACTGACCATTTTTTTGTGATGTGAATGAATTATCGCTCTGTATTGCAGCGAAAATTTGTATCTTAACATGAGGTTTCATTAAAACAAACTTGTACGAAGGTATATGTCATATGTTGCAAACATGAAGTGTGGTGAGTCCTTTACCGCAGTTTTACGGTAACTGTACTGGTACCATCAAAGTAAGGGTTGAATGAAATATAATCTCAGCTCCTTAAAGTAATTAATATTAAATTGGTTAACATATTTAACTGTACTTAACACATAAATGTAATTTGTCAAACCTTCGTGAAAATGTTCTATGGTTAGTTTAAACTTACCACTATGTTATTAACTTACTATGTTATTAACTTACTTACTAACTTACTATGTTATTAAGTTTAAACTTTTTATTTTCTTGCTTTGGTTTTGGCCTTTTGCCTAGCCTCTTATTTCAATCTATTATCCTACAGTAGGTTTTGTCTTGTAAAATTAAAAGTAAGGAGAAATTACTTTTAGTTATGTTTATTCTTATTCATATTTGTTTGTTTTAAGAATTAATGAATAAAAGAGTTCATTTTAGTACAGGATAAATCATTCAGTTGTTTTTATTCCAATAGATCTTAGTTATTGCCAATTGCCAGGGAAGATTTGGGCAAACAAAACAAAACATACATACAATTCTTATAATTCTTATTCTTTGTTTTACATTTATATGTCATATTTCTAATTCATCATGTTATAATATTAATAAATTATAAAACCATTTTATATTTTTATTTTATTATTTACAAATCAGACCCCTAATAATAAAAAATATTAAACTACAATTAAGAAGTAATATTTTATTAACATAGTAACATCTTGGTCATTCTCATTCTGTGATATTGTTATTGTTGGGGGCGGGTTCATAGGGGAGAATGAGACAATTTTACTATGGAGTGAAAAAGAAATTAATACTTAAATTTACAAAATATATCTTAAAATATAGGAACATGTCAGAATAATACCAATTTATTAGATGAGTGAGTATATACAAAGTTTCTTATGGTTGAGTCCGTGGGTTTGGTGGAGATGTCTGGTGAGTGGCTGTAGACTGGAGCGTGGAGTGAGATCACCAGGGGCGGACAGTCTTTGAAGGGGCGAATCTTCTCCAAGAGTGGTAGATAGGATATTCCGTAGCTGTTCAGGAGGTCTTCCAGTTACAACACTTTATATTAAGTATTTTATTTTCACAATTACATTACACTCTCTAGCATTTAGAAGGAAGAGAGATCTTGAGCAAATAATTACATGTTAAACGTTATTAGTTTACTCCAACAGTCAAAATATAATCCACTATATACATATTTAAAAAGAGAATAAACAAGTAGGACATGCTGACTGTGGGTTAACTAATACAAGAGTGGACAGTACAGTCTGGAAAAGTAGGTCAGTTAAGATATATAAGCTATCTTTGGGAATCCTTAGTTGAAAATTCAAATATAGGCTTAACCAAAGCTTAAACCAAACAGTTATTGCTTTACAGCACTTAACATTTCAAGAATCCTCTCTTGACCAAATTCTAAATAATATAAATGATGACATATTATGTCTTAAAGATTGTCGAGTTCCGAAAGACATTGTCTTTCGGAACTGGTTAAAATATTCAGAATCGATAACAGCTGTAAATATGAGATTCGGATTCGATCCGGGTTCGATAACAGCTGTAAATTTGAGATTCGGATTCGATCCGGATTCGGTAATGGCAATAAATTTTAGATTCGGATTCGACCCGGAACTAATTTAAGTATTCGGATTCGATCCGGATTCGGTAAATTCTGTACAGCTATGATTCGGATTCGGATTCGAACCAAAATTTCTGGATTCGCACAGCCCTGAAATCATTATTCGAAAATGAATCATGGCTGGAAGTTTATCAGGCACCAGTAGACAAAAAATTTGATATTTTTTTGGACAGCTTTATGTACTACTTTAACATAGCATTTCCAAAAAAAATATAAAGAAAAAGGTTTATCAGAATAATAATTTGGTTATCGGCCCAACTAAAAGAAGAAATGAGTTAAATAAAAAAAAAAAAAAACGAAAGACATTAGGAAAAAAAAGAACAAAAAAATAGAACATATAAAGTTCCTCATACAATGGTCAAACAGAAAAAGATTAAATTTGTGTCTTACAGAGATTTGAAAAATATCAACATAAAACAGTTCGTTGAACTCGCATCGGTAGTTGACTGGGACTACATTTCATTCATCTTTTACTTAGCATAGGAATAGGCCTAGGCTTACACTACATCAACTAATGATAATATTTTACACCATTCTTTTATGAGAGCTTATTGAATATGACAAATACCAGTACAGTCTACTGCAGTTTAAGTTACCTAATGGAAAATTACCTTTTTTATGTTTTCCTAATCGATTATTATAAGTAAAATTGCATAATGGCGTTTTATTTTTGCGTAAATTTACTGTTTTCCCGTAAAAGGGTTTAAAAGTGGTCGATTCCAATTCTCAAAGACTTGTCATTTAAATGGAATACTGTTGTAATTTATGTTAAAGGTTGTATTATTGCCTACCAGTATTTCAGGATTTTCATTTTTCAGCTGCAATAAGAATGTTTGCTTCCAGGTTATACGTGAAGATGGCCAGTTGAGTATCCTTAAAAATTTTAACAAATTGAAAACCAAGTATGGGTAGGATTTGTTAATTCAATCCTTAATCGATGCCCATAAAGTAAGGATAGTCCACCAGTCAGATTAGATCAGACTTCGAAAAGGTGGACACTGGCATTCCACAGAACATTGAGCAGCAGCAGATCTTTTTTAAGCCTATACACTTAGGCCTATAGAGTCGATGCTTTCCACTCCATTGATGTTATCAGCCGCACCGATGGATCTCAGAGACGCACTCGACTTCTTCAAGTCCAATAACCCCACCTACACCAGAGTTGACGGCTTGTTGATGGAAGTACCTTATTTAATCACCATGTTTGAGGGAGTAAAATCTCCATACGGCGAGACAGTCGTTGTGATCCTGGAGGGTCAAGCCGGAGACGACTTTTATCCGCGTGCGTATCTACCAAGACGATTCAACGCTGCGCTGGCGCTGAGCAATACAGAAATCGACCCCTACAACAACGGGTTTGGTGACCGTCTTGGTTTGGTGACCGTCTTGGCTTGGTGAAAAGCACGCAGCCCGGGGAGGTAGCAGATACACACCATTGGAGTTTTTAAATATTTTCATGTAAAGCAAGAATCTGTTAGACATATGCAGCCTTTATACATTTTGATAGTTTTTGTAAGCATTACATAGTAACATTATAACGTATGCAATCGGTTGTATTTATTTACATGTACCTTAACCAAAATTATACTTTAGTTTTAAGGAAAGTGTTTGATCTCAATACTAAGAGTTTGAAGTGGTCACATCCTTTCTCTGCCATTGTGGCAGGACTATCAGGTAGTGGAAAGTCAGTGTTTGTTTCGATCATGTAAGAGAAATGTGCGATACAAAATTTGTTAAGATATCCTGGTATTATGGTACTGGAGGCGGTGCAGGTAATACTTACGCTACCAAAATAAACTACATAGAAGGACTTCCTAATTTAGAAGACTTTGAAGGCAAAGATCCAACACTTGTGGTTATAAATGATATGATGTGTGAAGAAAAAAATGCAGTAGTTGATATATTTACCAAAGGATGTCGTCATAGGAATATAAGCGTATTTTTTATAGCTCGAGATATTTTTCACCAGTTGTAGTGGCAGAGAGATATCATTAAATGATCTTTATCTGGTTTGTTTTATAAGTCCTAGGGATTAAATGCACATTATAGGCAGATACATCCTGAAAATCCAAAGTTTATAGAGGAAGCATATACCAATGGTACAAGTAAGCCTATGATGAAAAGATTTTGTGTACATACAAAAAATGAGAGGAAATAACACCTCCATTCACTTTAATTGTCAACATGGTGTGCTTGAATTAGAAATATAAAACATAAATTAATTAAGTCTTGAGAACGTTATTATTAAACAAAATCTTTATCGTGATTTTGTTATTATATATAAAGTAAAATGAACGAAATGGAATATAATTATTTAATTTAATTTAGTTATAATAAGCATGAGCTTATTTGTATAAAAATTATTAATGATCTAGTAGGCCTTATAAACAAACAAGATAACAACAAAGAGGTGGGTTATATAGTTTACATACAAAGGATATAATATGATAGTTTATAATTTTGTAACAATAATTTATAATTCTTCTTCAAACACGAACATTTCATTCACTAGACGTGATTATAAATCTGCTCATGGATATAAATAAAGATCACAGTAAAAATGTGTTACCTGTAAGGCTGTTTTCTATAGAAAGTGTATGTGCGCTGGATGAACCTGCTCTGGGGTCTTGCGATTGACGTAATATTTTGATTTGTTTGACGTGGTTCTGCGGGAGGGGATGTCAATTGCTGCTGCCGTAAAAACCTTTGGAATACCCAAGTCCTCACTACAAGATAAGATCAAAGGTAAGTACGGTATCCACGCAAAGTCTGGTCGACCACATGTTCTGTCCAGTGAAGAAGAGAATTTGATAGTGCAGTGGATGGCTCAGATGGCTTACCGAGGGTTTCCCGTAAATAAAGACCAACTGATATCGTCGGTTACAAAATTTGAGAAAGACCTGTAAAGGATAAACCCATTTTGTCGCCTAAATTCCTGGGGAGAAATGGTACTCGTTGTTTTTGAAGTGGCACCCAAATAGTTTCTCTGCCCACATGCAACTCCTCCTTTTAGATGTACTTATTCCCCCACCTCTTTACCACACTCATATCTTCCCCCACTACGTCTATCTATATCCCCCACCACTTAGGGTGGGTATAAATGAGAGAGCATATTGGTTAATAACATCATTCTGTTGCCAGCCTGCAGAAAAGCAATGGACCGCTGCTTAAGAAAGACTACCAAGCCAATGAAGCCAGTGGCAGGCATCAAAAGATCTAAACTTCAGGAGGCGTTGACTGGAGGTATTAAGAAGACGAAATCATCAACTCCTTTTGAAACCCTTGTCAACAAGACTCTGTCGCAGCCGGGATCCTCTTCTTCTGCTTTGTCTGACGATGCAAAGAAAACAACTACAATATCTACTCAATCTTCCCAAGAGCCTGGATCTTCCCTTGCCACCAAGACTCTGTCGCAGCCGGGATCCTCTTCTTCTGCTTTGTCTGACGATGCAAAGAAAACAACTACAATATCAACTCAATCTTCCCAAGAGCCTGGATCTTCCCTTGCCGCCAAGACTCTTTCGCAGCCAGGATCTTCTTCTGCTTTGTTTGAAGATAGATTGAAGAAATCTTCTTCTGGTAACACTTCGTCGAAGAAACGGTCTGATTCATCGTCTTCCTCTTCTTCTTCTTCGTCATCATCTTCCTCGTCTTCTTCATCGTCCTCGTCCTCTTCTTCTACGTCATCGTCCAAAAATCAAACAATTAAGTCCCCTCTATCCATGCTTCTCTCTCCCATAATTCTCTTCCTTGCTATCTCCTATTAAATCTCCAGAAAAGCCATCCACTCCCAAACGTAAGCCGTCTCCAAAACCTCAACCACATAGCCTAACTCTTCCTAATTTAAATTCCTCCTCGAACCAAATGCCTGACATAGATTCTCCTGAAATTACCATTCCAAAACCCCCACCCAAATCCCTCCCTGCTGCACCCACCGTTGTTAGAAAACTCTTAACTAAAACTGAATCCTCAAAAGAATCCCTTCCCTCCCATTCAAACCCTTCTGAAAAATTGGTAAAACTCATGGCCAAACGACGAGCTGCATTTAAGCCCAAGCCACAATGTTCTTATATTTTCCAAAAAGGGGTGAAAAAAGGTGAGCGTTGTGAAAAGTCCTGCTTTTCTGATGCTAATGTGTGCAGCCTCCACACTAAGGGGAAAAGCAGGATGGTACCCACTCAACCTAAAATTATTAGCAGCAAACCTGTCGCTACCAATCCTCAGTCATTTGAAAGACCATCAATAATCGTCAAAAGCCAGGCTCAGGAAAAATCTTGTACATCTGATCCAACACCGAGCACCTCACGTGTTGTTGTGATAGACAAGATTTTGCCTAGCCAACCACGAACGTCAGGCTTTGCTTGACCCTGTCGTCCACCACAAATTCAAGCGAAAAAAACCAGAATTGATAGGCTACCCAAAAACCGTAAATTCGAAATTCTACTGATGACACCAAACGGTGAAGTCATTTTAAGAGAAGGACATGACAGGTTCCGACTTAAATTACCCAGAGGCATGACCATCCCGAATACAACCCACCGATACTATATAATTCGTGATCGGTCTTCGGGATGGGCATCTGTAACATTATAAATTGGTTTAGTTTCAAACTGATCTTAATTATCCTCTAAATTCTCCTTTAGTATGCAAAAATTGGGAACGCATTTGTTATAGCCTAACAAATGCGTTCCCAATTTTTGCATTTAAAGAGTGACCTTGAGATTTTGGAAATAGATTATTTTAATCAGAGATTTCCATCTAATTTACTCATAAAACATTAGAATCAAATTTGTCATATCCTAACAATGTGTTCCCAAAGTTTCGTGTATAATATTTTGACAAAGTTATTTTAGAAAACATATTGATTGTTCAGGTTGTCCAATATTACATCAACATTTTTCTATATTGTAAAATTAACTATTCTAAGGACATTTAAAAGATATATTATGTTTATCTCGTGTTTTGCAAAGATCTTCATTGCCATTCTGTATAAATTAAGTGTAACACTTTTAGGCTAGGCATATTAGGAATATAAGTGGCAGTTAGCGGAAAGTTTAGGTACAGTCCTAATCATCACTTGTCTTTATATTTTTTGGGTCGCTGAACACGAATATGAGGTTTGCTGACAGATATTTTGCCCGGAACATTGTTTTTTTTTTTTGTGAAAAACCTTAAAATCTTGGCACTTTTTTTGGTTTTTCGGGCAAATCTCTGTAAGTATGGGTTTTTGAGAAAATCCTGCTATGTAAAATTAAAGATGACAAAATTTACTACAAGTTTCCTATATATTGTTTGTTTCTACGACGAACCGTTTCGCCACTAGAGCACACTAAAAAAGGCCAGAATTACAAAAATTTAAAAACATTGCTAAATGCAGCCGTTTTACATTAGGTTTCCATGGAAACAACCCATGTTACGATAATTTTAACTATTTATTCATGATAACAAACTGAAACACACTTAAAAATACCCCCGCCACAGCAAACCTGCAGACTAGGCGAATTTCCATTTCCCTGATTGGATTTATACTAAAATGTCCCCTTAGAAATATCACATTTATTCCCCATTTAAATAAAAGTTTAACGATTACCTAGGTTTGATGCAACAGGGAGGGTAAAAAGGTGTTTTTTTTGTAAAATGTAATAATTTGGTATGAAATGAATGCATTTTCCAAATTTGATCAAAATATGTTCATAAACAAGCAAACTACAACAGTTTACTTAGTCTCCATAAGAATAAAATGAACATTTTAAATTTACAGATTTTTGAAATTTTCTCCGTAACCATTAGGCGCATAACAACGCTTTAATATACTAAATTATTTATTTTTTTAAGCTCTACAAAATGGTATGGAAAGAAATCGCTAAATTTTAAGTTTATAGGGTCAAAAATACGAAAAAACCAATTTTTACCCCATAAAACCCACCATAAATCCCTGTTCCCATAGTCCGATCATGCTGGTCGCGAACTCGTTCGAATAGACGTAGGTTTACACGTTTGTCCCGATTTTCATCAAAATCGGATGATTTTTGTCGAGTTCTCGCCCTAACGGACACATATATGAATTTTCTCTTGGGGCCTCAAAACGAAAAAGTAAATCGGTCCCGGGTCCAGGTCTTACCATGAGTAATACGGTAATAACTTATTCCCTATAGGGGAAATTCACTAATAAACTAACTAGTGTGTCTTCTGACCACAATGTGTTGAGGTATACGGGTAAGAATTCTCTACTTTCATCGCGTTATTCGCTATGGCAAGTGGACACGGTCTACTCGTCTGAATTTGACGTACCAAAGTTAAAAGTTATCTACAACTCTTTTATTGTATTTCATCCTTTTTTCTACAATCACTATAGCAGTCAACCCGGTGACCAGCAACATCCCTGTGCTGAGAAAATAAATGGGGGTTTTGTGGGAACGGCTAAATGTTCCAGCAGTCAGTCATACATCTTGGCATAGATTTTTCAAGTGTGTTTCAGTTCATTATCATGAATAAATAGTTCTAACTATCGTAACATGGGTTGTTTCCATGGAAACCCAATGTAAAACCTTTGTAAAACGGTTAGGGTTTATTTTCATTTTTGGTTTTGCCCAGCATGATCGGACTATGGGAACAGGGATTTATGGGGTAAAAATTGGTTTTTCGTATTTTTTACCCTATAAACTTAAAATTTAGCGATTTCTTTCCATACCGTTTTGTAGAGCTTAAAAACAATTAATTTAGTATATTAAACCGTTGTTAAGCGCCTAATGGTTACGGAGAAAATTTCAAAAATCTGTAAATTTAAAATGCTCATTTTATTCTCATGGAGACTAAGTAAACTGTTGTAGTTTGCTTGTTTATGAACATATTTTGATCAAATTTGGAAAATGCATTCATTTCATACCAAATTATTACATTTTACAAAAAAACACCTTTTTACCCTCCCTGTTGCAGCAAACCTAGGTACTCGTTAAACTTTTATTTAAATGGGGAATAAATGTGATATTTCTAAGGGGACATTTTAGTGTAAATCCAATCAGGGAAATGGAAATTCGCCTAGTCTGCATTTTTGCTGTGGCGGGGGTATTTTTAAGTGTGTTTCAGTTTGTTTATCATGAATAAATAGTTAAAATTATCGTAACATGGGTTGTTTCCATGGAAACCTAATGTAAAACGGCTGCATTTAGCAATGTTTTTAATTTTTTGTAATTCTGGCCTTTTTTAGTGTGCTCTAGTGGCGAAACGGTTCGTCGTAGAAACAAACAATATATAGGAAACTTGTAGTAAATTTTGTCATCTTTAATTTTACATAGCAGGATTTTCTCAAAAACCCATACTTACAGAGATTTGCCCGAAAAACCAAAAAAAGTGCCAAGATTTTAAGGTTTTTCACAAAATAACCAATGTTCCGGGAAAAATATCTGTCAGCAAACCTCATATTCGTGTTCAGCGACCCAAAAAACATAAAGAAAAGTGATGATTAGGACTGTACCTAAACTTTCTGCTAACTTTCCTAATATGCCTAGACTATTTATGATGTAACTCAATATATTTTCATAATCCTCAAAGGCATCTTGGTAAACAAACACAAAATTATAATGTTAAACCCACTTCCATATGGTAATTTTCAATGGATTGATCCAATATTATTAGGTGATGTAACAAGTATCCCAAAAAATGGAGACACCGGATTCATAATGGAGTGTGATTTTGAATACCCATCCACACTTCATGATCATCACTATGATTTACCTCTATTAGCTAAATCTGAAATACCACCAGACGGAAAACATCCTAAGCTGATGATGACGCTTAACCATTGCCCACCCATATAAGTTATTGGCGTCAAAATACCCTAAATAAACTGATGGGTCCTCCTTCTTGAAGTTTGGAATGTGTTTATTATTTGCTTTGACATGCCTTGTTACACTCTGGGTAAGTCCCCCACGGATACTAGATTCAATCATAAGCACCATATCAATGTCTGTTAACAGCTGTAACTACAGCATATTCTTCCACAGATCTCAGTAATCCTATCCATGACTTCCCGTCCGTCTATACATTTCCTGTCCCACGGTGGTGTAACGTTCAGCTGCCGATGCATCAATCGTGGAGAGAGACAGAAGACAATCTGCAAGCTATGTACTTTTTGACATCTGCACATCAGTCCACGTGGACTGTCTTAACCAATCAGAGAAGATTAACCAACGATCACACCCTCTGATTGGCTGTCTCTATAGGCGGACAGGGGGACGTCTATTCCACCAAAAACCCAGGAAAAGAGTCTCCAGGAAGTCTTCGGTCGGGTCACCGCGTTCGGGAGTCGAAGTTTTCGGTCGCGAGTGATTCGCGAGGTGAAGTGATATTTTAACCATGGTCTGTTGCCTTTAAAGGCAGATTAAAAATTATTTTGTGAAGTGTCCAGTGCATCAACCCAAAAGTATGTCAATTTTATAATTATTTAATCTAAAAATGTAAGTCCTGCTCGCTTACTCAGGGATAATTAATTTAAGGCTTTAGAAGTTAGATTTTCAAACTTTGTTTTAATTCTATTCAATTCACTTCCTTATTTTTGAAGGTTATTTAATATTTTATTTTTTTGTTTTACATTTTTAATTCATATTAACTCCAATTACCAATTTATTTGTTAGGATAAAGTATAATTTTACCTTATTCATTTGTCTATTCACTGTGCTGGTTCATTTCCCCTTGTTTAACTGTATTCGATTTATATATTATCATTATATTTTGTTTGATTGACTTTAGCTTCTCCTCTTTTTAATAAATTGTAAATTCATTTAGTAACTCTAGTTTTATTCACAGTCCCGGCCCTCACGCAATAGCCAAGCGAGTACATTAACTAATCTTCTATTTACTTTTCTTACAAAATAACAACAAAATGAGTTACATGGTGGAGGCCGGTTTTTTCCGTTAATTCGGAATGATTTCTGGATAAATGGTTATTGGAGTTTGATAGGAATTTATTCCTGAGTTTGCGAGCACAATGTGGTCACGCACAATAGCTATAAATTAATTTAAGATAATGATTATGTCCATGTAGGTCTACAATGCCTAAAATCTCAGATCATGTACAATAAAGCATGACAAAACTTATATTTAAGATGAAAATAAAAACACTAATCAGTAGTTAAACGAATTAAATAAAATAAAGGTCCTATGAATAAATAGTTTTCTGCCACTATAATAATAAATTTTAAACAAATAAATCAATTTTTTCCTTAACTTAAACAACAAGGTTGATAGTCAAGTTTTTAAATGACCAATTATTTATGGATTTTTCAATTATTGATATTGATGTTTACGCTCTAAACAAAGAAAATGCGCTTAGATTAGCTAGGGACTATAAACTAAAAATCCCATCAGATCCCCAATCCATTACTGTCGCTGAGCTTAGGCAGAAACTATCACTTGTCAAAGAAATTTACAAAAAAGCTAAACGAGATGTTGTATTTCAAGCAATTTTACACAATTTCCTACAAGGCGGTAGTATTTCGGAAAGAGATGGTGAAGAGTATCCACAACTTTTACAATTGAGAGAAGCATCAGAGAATATTTACGACAGCGTAGCCGAAAGTTATATACAACCTATACAGCAACTTCTAACACCGCTTCTAACATTCCTAACTACGAAAACACTAAGGCTAACTCACCAGATAGATTATTATCTCGAAGAAAATCCTTACATCTAGAGAATGCTTCACAGCCCTTTGACGCTAACTTAAACAATAACGAATTAATTTTAAAGTCATCTTATCCACCAGAACAAAAGATTCAACCAGCTATTCATTTAAGTACTAACAAAAATATGGACGAATCAGAAAGACTAGCATCCATACAAAATTTGGGTAATACAAGGGACCCCAATGCTGAAAATATACCCCTTGTAAAGCCTACAATATTTAGTGGTAAACAGCATGAGAATGTTTCAGAATTTCTAAAAAAGTACGAACTAGCAGCTAAATGCAATCGATGGTCAGAACGAACTAAACTAGATTTATTTGGAACTTACACAACAGGAGTAGCATATAAATGGTACTCTGATTTTATGGATACTCAGCCCACCAGTTCTTGGGATGATCTCAAAAGTAACTTTGAAAAATCATTTGGCCAAGCTGGATTCAAATTTGACCTTCAAACTACCCTTGACAACAGGATTCAGAATGAAAATGAAACACCCTTACAATTTTTCTTTGAAGTTCGTAGCTTGTGTAGACAAATAGATCAATCCATGGACGATGAAAAAATAATCAGTTACACTATTAAAGGCTTACGTCCTAACTACTTTGATGAAATTGTTAGGATGGAAAGTTCCAATTTGCAGGAATTCCAAGAAAGACTAACTAAATTACAAGCCATGCAAGCCCTCAAGCAACAAAACACTAGAAAATACAATTTGCACTATGGATTTGATTATGTACAGAGCGTTAACCCTGTTGAAAATTGTACCAGCACAATACAAATTCCCAAACCAAAGAGTGTACATTTTGACACAAATTCAACTCAACAACAAGCTAAAATCCCTGAACTACTAAACGCAATAACTGATTTAACAAAAGCTGTAAATGATTTGAAAGTGAATTATAAAACTAGCAGAGATCCATCACCCAGGATGGATATATCTCAGGTTAAGCATGATTCTTCGGCTCGACATTATAGTCGATCACCCAGAAGAAACACTGGTCAGGCATATTACAGGCGAAACTCACCTTCTCCAGGACGGCATTATAACAGAAGAGAATACTATACAAGCTATAACCAAAAACAACCACATTATTATCAGAGAAACTACACGTCCACCTACTACAGACACCAGGCGAGACGATTCAATTGTGACATTTGTAAAATGGATAATCACTCAACTCAAAACTGCTATTTTAATAAAAGAAATCCATCTGCTACAAGTTTTGCAGTCCGTAACCAGGACTCAAACAGATCGAGGCCCAGAAGCAACAGTTATGACCGAAATCGGAACAAATCCCCAAGCCAACCTAATCAAAAAAACTAGGTTGTCGGCGGGACGCCCGGAACGAATCTCTTAACCAGGCATCTCGCCATTGGCATAATAAGTCCTACGACAAAATGTATACACAGAACAGCAATAATCATGTTTTTAATGATGATTCGTCTCCATACCATGGTGAAACATTATGTTATGAAAATAAAAATAACTACCATCAAGTCTTATTTCCTGGTAAAACATACAATGAAACATTTCCCACATTAGATGAATCATTCAAGTCAAAGCGTAAACAAAACTACACAAGTCGACAACTAGAAGACTTGGCAACACTGGTTGAATCAAACAAAATGGCAACACGGCAGTGCGTAACACGAGATGACATTGTATACAACACGCATTCGCACAATTCCATGAGTCCGCAAGGTCGACAGTGCAGCGACTCACTGATTACCTCCCCACTTGAGATAACACCTTCTTCAGTATCCGTGCATTATGTAAACAAACAAGAAAATAATATAGGTAATATTTCGGAAACTACATTAACAAATGAACAATTACTGTTAACTCAAGAACAGGAAGTTAACTTTCAAAATCAGTCTTCAGTAATAAAATCAGATAATGTATCAACCCACAAACTTCTATCACTAGATGAAGCAAGTATATTATCTCAAATTATAGATAACAGTAATGAAAAGGCAAAAGCCGAAACCTTAAACCTAAGGAACCTAATTAAAACAAATCAAAGAGAATCTAAATCTGTTCTAGTAGAAGTTTATGACATATTATTTGGGACCAAAGAAAATGCAGCTTGCTCTACATTAAACTTTAATGTACTAATAGATGGGCTAAGCGGCAATTTGCAATGTCACATTGACACAGGCACCAATTATTCATTCATTAATGCAAACTTAGTAGGCAACAGAACTATGCAAACAGATAATTTGCCCAAAATAGTATCAGCAAACAATCAGCCAATAGACATATTAGGTCGAACTTCCTTAGTTATAATCATAGATGATAAACCCTACACCGCATCATTTTTAGTAGTACATAACCTAGCACTCGACTTAATAATTGGAAATAAATTTCTACTGGAACACAACATGGAGATTTCCTTCAAACATAAGGAAATTCGTATTTACAACAGCAAAAGAAACATTTATGATATCATTCCTATGTCCACGTCTTGGATACTAAATTTGGGTAAGAAACATATTCTTTCATCCATTATTGACTCGTCCAATACAGAAGAAATAACTGAAGTTAGAGCAGACAATAGTTATTTGTGCAACTAGTGAGAAAAGTGAGCAATTGACTCACTCGAGAGAAATCCTTACTCACGAGCCGTAGGCGAGTGAGGAATGGGTTCTCGAGTGAGGCAATTGTACTTTGAACTCGAGTTGCACATTATACTTTTCCTACAGTTACCATAAAAAAATAAATTGGTGAAGAAACATAACCCATTTTTACACAGAAGTGAACTTTTAATATAACATTTAATGTGAAGTGACAAATACAACAGTACAACAGCTGACCAGCTGATTTACAGCCAGTGCTGCCAACATATTTCGCGCGCATATGACGTTGCCTGCATGTTACGCGCTCACTATTTCGTGCCTTCACGTTGCAAATCTGGAGTGAGACAAAGCAATTAGAGTGAGACAATGTTAACATTGTCTCACTGATGAGCGAATTGGCCACTTTGCTTTCTCAAATCAGTGAGAGAACATGTACATTGTTAGGTAACTGTAGGAAAAGAATATTTTGTAAAGCCCAGACAACATTTAAAAGTAATTGATTTACCAAATAGTATAAACACATTTGAATTTGAACAGAATTTGGATCTTCAAAATAGACGAAAATTATATGTATACATTGGCACTGACTTCCATACTGACACAAAATGTATTCAAGTTTACAATTCAGGAAGCTCTTGCAAAAAGATTAGGGAAAATGCTTTATTAGGATATTTGAAAACTGGTTTTAAACCCAGCAACGCAAAACCCCAATCATCTTCAGCTACAAGTGCAAGTATACGGAGTAACTATGTAAACAGAACGTTGTCTCAGCCTCAAAACCCAGACAAAACTCAAGTAACTGACAAAAACGGCGACAAGTTAAACATCAATCCTAACTTAACCGTAGACCAGCATAATCAAGTAGCCAATGTTTTAAACAAATACAAACACATGTTTACGAACAAAACAGAGGATCTCACACAATCCACATGGCCTCATGTAAGATTAAAACTTAAAGAAGACGCAAAACCTTGTTATATCCCTCCCTACAGACAACCCTTATGTGAAAAACAAGCTCTTCAGGAAGAAATAGATAAACTGCTTAAAGCTGGAGTTTTAGAGGAAGCAACTGAATACACAGACTTCCAATCTCCTATATTTTTAGTCACGAACAAAGATAAAACTAGAAGATTAATATCTGACTTACGTCAAATAAATTCAAGAATAGCACAAGAACAATTCCCCTTGGTTTCAATCGACACAGTACTAGCGTCTTTATCTGGCATGCAGCACTTTACCAAAATTGATGTAAAAAATTCATTTTTTCAAATCGAAGTAGATCCTAGAGACAGACATATTTTGACTGTTGCTTCTGAAATAGGAAAATATCAGTATAGAGTATTACCTCAAGGATTGTGCAACAGCACAGCAATATTTCAAAAAGTATTAAACAAAATATTATCAAAACATTTGTTCTCAAAAGTTTTGAGCTACATTGACGATCTGGCAATTCTCGGAAATTCATTTCAATCACAGCTAGATAACTTGGAAACGATTCTACGAGAATTGGACAGGTTCAACATAAAACTGAATACAAACAAGTCAGAGTTCATGTCTGAAAATATTGAAATCTTAGGCCATGAAATAACAAAACACGGAATTAAACCACTTCAAAGGAACATAGACGCAATCTCCAAAATTGAAAGGCCTAAAACAATCAAACAAGTTCGATCAGCGCTGGGTGCATTTAATTTCTTTAGATCACATATTCAAAATTTTGCCGAAATAGCTGTACCGCTCACTAACCTCATTAAAGAGTACAACAAAAATAAACAGTTTAAATGGTCGCAAGAATGTGAAAACGCCTTAAATAAACTGAAAACCATATTAACCACAGCACCTCTTCTCGCTCACTTTAATCCAAACTTGGAAACTAGAATTTACACGGATGCAAGCAATTTTGCAATTGGCGCTGTTTTTTTTTAACTACGACCCAGAAACCAAAAAAGAAAATCCTGTCCAGTACTTCAGCAGAAAACTTCCTACACAGCTTTCCTTGAGTGTAAGTGAGAAGGAATTTTACGCATTAGTAACTGCATTAAACCGATGGAGAGAATATTGCCTTGGGAGAAAAATTCATATTTATACAGACAACTCAGCACTACAGTTTTACAAAAACTTCAAAGGTTCCTCCAGTAGATTAACAAGATTAGCTCTTCATATTTCCGATTATGATTTGGAAATTAACCACAAGGCAGGAAAAACACTCACACTACCAGATTTTCTTAGCAGAAATCCTATTTCCACAGAAGAGAAGAATGAACCGGATACAATAGAAATTGAAACCCTGAATGCATTAATTCATGTCGACTTAGCAGAGCTCCAAAGAAAAGATGACAAGATTAACAAACTTATAATTGAAATTGAGAACCCATTGAGAAAAGCAAGAAATAAATTTAAAAAATTCAAAATCCTAAATAACATTCTTTACAGAACAAAGGAAGGGGTAAATATAAATTATGCAGTAGTACTCCCTCCACAGCTGAGAGCAGAAGTACTTAAAAACTTCCATGATGACCTTATGTCAGGAGGACATCTAAATGCCGACAAGACGTACAGAAAAATCAAAGATAAATATTATTGGTACAAAATGAGGAATGACATTGAACAATGTATAAGATCATGTGATAGCTGCCAAAAGCGAAAAACTCCTAACCTAAAACCTGCTGGTTACCTACAACCCATTGCCCCAACCCTCAACCCTTTCACTAGAATACAAGCAGACATAATTGGACCTCTTTGCCCCAGTAATAAATATAAATATATTCTTTGCATAACTTGTGTCTCCACAAGAATGGCTTTTGTATTTCCTTTAACATCAGCTGATGCACCCTCGGTAGCCAAATGTTTGTTAAAACTCATTCTTACTTACGGTGTATTCAACATTTTACAAACCGACAGAGGCACGACATTTACAGCGCAAGTAATTAACAATTTGCATACAGCTTTAGGCATGTGCCAGATTTTCTCATCAAGTTATTCGCCTAACGTGAATGGCTTAGTTGAATCCTTTAATAAAACTTTAATTAACATAATTTCACACTTAATAATTTCATTTTTGTAACGCAAAAACCTTCACAATGGTCAAGTTACCTGCAACAAGCAGTCTTTGCATACAATAACACTCCTCATAGTTCCCATAATTATAAGCCTAGTTACCTGTTCTTTGGATTTGAGCCGAAAATGCCAAGTGACACACTTTTAGTTCTCCCAAACACAGAAAAAGATATTTTAGATAGTTTAAAAATTATAGAAGATGTGCGAAAAACAGTTCCTAACTTGATAAGAAAAGAACAAGCTAAACAAAAGCATTATTATGATAAATATAGAAGGGATTTAGAATTTAAGTCAGGAGACGAAGTTCTTGTTTGGTTTCCGAAGAACTTAAGGGACAATACAACAAAGTTTTCTTATAAATATAAAGGTCCATTCATGATAATAAGAAAATTAACTCCAGTATCCTACGAAATAGAAATGCTCAAGAATGGCAAATTAGTTAGAGATAATATACATGTACAGAGATTAAAACTATATCATAGGCGTGATCACATTGAGTAAGATTAAAACAACTGTGCTAAAAGTAAGTAAAGAATGTGATAAACAACAGTATTTCAGTGACACGGTATTCATTTAGAGCCTAAATAACTGTTTATTTTTTCCTTTGTAACGATTTCTTAGAGAAACAGTCAATACACGTTAAATATTAATACAATAATATAAACAACCTTGAACTAAATTATAAGTTTTTCCTTGTTATAAGATAAGCAATTTAAGTTTGTAAAACACAACCACACTTCACGCACGACCGAAAACGGAGACTCATGTAAATAATTGTAAATAAAGTGGCCACTGTAGAATAGGAAATATATTTAAGAACACATTATCGTATTTTAATCATTATCTCTAGTGCACTCAGTGTGCTTCGTTATATTAAACAAAACGTGATTACCATGTCAATATATTGAGACTTAACCATGCAATGTATAAACGACAACTTACATGACAAATACATTCCCGATAGTGACGCCTTAAGCATTTGTTCAATGCAATATTGTAAATAAATACTTGGCCAAGACAATCATTATATACATGAGGATATTCATGACCTCACATTATGAACACAAACAAAACTAGTTTGACTAGACAAAAAAAACCTCTTAAAATAAGAAAATCTTCTCACCATATTATTTTATTAGCCTGATCAACTAATAATCGTAATTATTTGGCTAGGGAAATTATTCTCTAAGACAAGAAACCACTATGAAGACTGAGCTCAGCAATTAAATAATACCAATATGAGACTAGTAAAGTCATAAGTCATATAAACTTATAACTTATACATATAAGTTTAAGTTTACTTATATGTAGTTATATGTAGTTATATATGTAGTTAACTTTATATGTAACTAATACATATAACTTAAGTCAAAAAGGATAAACTAATTTGTATATATATATATATATATATATATATAGAATTATGGAACACTATAAACTTATTAAAATAAAGAAGTAATAGATAAGAATGTTAGCTAGGAATAAAGGGTTTTAACACTCATAAAACAAATAATTTTGTAGTTTAAACATATGTGTATAACAATAAGAACAAGGAACAATTTATCAGCAATTCGTGTCACTGAAACTACTCTCAAATGTCAAAATAGTTCAAATCATATTACTGTAGTTATTAGCTCACTCATTATTCTTAATAAAAGGGGAAAATTACCAGCACATAAGTAGTAAAGCAGCAGGATTTTTTCTTTGTTTTGTAATTACAGCTCAGCTCAACAGAGACAACGCCAACGAGTGACGAGTCCACAACGCGCCGTCATCAGAACCTGACCTCCTGTCATCTGCTCTACTACGGCGGCGACCCCACGTCATCTGCTGAGTCTGACCAACGCTGCACAACAACACACTGCACCACCTGATCTCTACCCGCTGACCTAGAAACTCAACCACAATGAACTCTTACACAATGGGACTGTGCATTTTAATCATCTCAGTCTTGTCACTATCATCAGCTGACATACCTATACATATAATCTCCGGTGTGCAATTCACAGAAATCCCAACTATAATACCCTACCACTCAACTACACAGCTCCTTTATAAATTCCCTTATCACACTAAATCTTCTTACGAAATTCCAACTTCAACTACAAGAAAGACAACCTGCCAAAATTCCTTCTTCAATTCAAACAAATTCTGTACCAACCAAAACTATCTTCAAGAAATCCAAAATCAAATCAACTCAATTTTTAATACCAACGAATTGAATCTCGATCCTAAATTCAAATTACAATCTTACAACACCACATCCCGACCACGAAGAGCGCTTGACTTCATTGGATCTGCATTATCGTGGTGCTGTAATACAGCCACCATGACTAATCTGAAAGATTTATCTAAAAACGAAGAACAAGTAGATAACAAAATGAATGACCTGCTTGACTATGTGAAAGAAGAACATACAGATAGTACACTGGCCGACGAAAAAATGAATAATTTTTCAAGTAATATAGATCATGTGTTAAAACAGCTGCATGATTCCCTAAACAAATACGAGAGGACCATCCAAGAAGATATTAATATTACAAGCACAACAATCGATGAAAAAATTCTCCAAAACAACCTCGAAATTATGTCCTACATCTACTTGACCGCACACTACTCATCTCTCTACAAGGTGGAACAAGACTGCCAACACAACTACATACCGGAAGATCTCCTTAATATGCAAACCCTCCAATCAGACTTAAAAAAACTCTCATCAAAACTAAAACCATTCAATCTAACAATTGCCCTTCCTTCTTCCAAACTATTCCAAATTTATGGTCTACCTATTGCCAAATGTTATTTCGAACAAAATAACCCTATATTACAAATCAAAATCCCACTGATTCCTTCCAATACTTCATACAACGTATACTCCTACAACCCTTTACCATTAAAGTGGGAGAACAACATCTGCAAATTGGTGGAACACAACTTCATCATAATAAAATCTTCTTCAGCACCCACAGTTATTGTCGACACAGATGACAACCCTCATTGTAACTATCGTTCTTCTAATTTATGCCTCATCCCACGTTATTCATCCATTTCCTCGCCAGCCTCAATATGTGCAAAATATCTAATTAATGACACCAACATTTCTGAACTTAAGCATCACTGTGAATTTCATTGCACCCCTGCACCGGAACATCCTATTGTCACCGAGTTAAACGTAAATAAATTCCTGATAACTAATTATAACCATCATTTACACATAGTTTGTAATAATCATGAGATGACAACAACCCTGCCAGAAATTAAGTTTGGCACGCTTGAAATTGAACTGCCTTGCAATTGTAAATTATTGGACGGATCTGACATAATAATTTCTTCTATAGTTCCATGTGACTCCAGAGACTTTTCTTCTCCTTCAGCCTTTCATCTTGTACCGCTTCCTTGGACAAACCTAAATCACCTAAAAATTGATCCTTTCACATCTGATAGAACAGAATTTCTAAACATCAGTTCTTATTTATTACCTGCCTGGAATATTTCTGTCCCTACTTTCTCTACAAATAAATTAGAAAGAGTATCACTGTTCAAACATATTAATTTAACAAATACTTGGGCTGACATTGTCGATGATAGAAGAATCATGTTATATATACTAATAGTTTGGTGCATAATTTTAACATTACTGCTACTTATAGCTCTCTACAAACAAGACCTTCAACCACCTAGATTGCCACCTAGACTTCGTCCAGCACCCTCAGCTGCATCTATTCAAAATTCTTCCTTTTAAATTTTGCACCACGCCAAACCCAGTTTGTCGTTTTTAAGCAGGGGGTGTAACTACAGCATATTCTTCCACAGATCTCAGTAATCCTATCCATGACTTCCCGTCCGTCTATACATTTCCTGTCCCACGGTGGTGTAACGTTCAGCTGCCGATGCATCAATCGTGGAGAGAGACAGAAGACAATCTGCAAGCTATGTACTTTTTGACATCTGCACATCAGTCCACGTGGACTGTCTTAACCAATCAGAGAAGATTAACCAACGATCACACCCTCTGATTGGCTGTCTCTATAGGCGGACAGGGGGACGTCTATTCCACCAAAAACCCAGGAAAAGAGTCTCCAGGAAGTCTTCGGTCGGGTCACCGCGTTCGGGAGTCGAAGTTTTCGGTCGCGAGTGATTCGCGAGGTGAAGTGATATTTTAACCATGGCCTGTTGCCTTTAAAGGCAGATTAAAAATTATTTTGTGAAGTGTCCAGTGCATCAACCCAAAAGTATGTCAATTTTATAATTATTTAATCTAAAAATGTAAGTCCTGCTCGCTTACTCAGGGATAATTAATTTAAGGCTTTAGAAGTTAGATTTTCAAACTTTGTTTTAATTCTATTCAATTCACTTCCTTATTTTTGAAGGTTATTTAATATTTTATTTTTTTGTTTTACATTTTTAATTCATATTAACTCCAATTACCAATTTATTTGTTAGGATAAAGTATAATTTTACCTTATTCATTTGTCTATTCACTGTGCTGGTTCATTTCCCCTTGTTTAACTGTATTCGATTTATATATTATCATTATATTTTGTTTGATTGACTTTAGCTTCTCCTCTTTTTAATAAATTGTAAATTCATTTAGTAACTCTAGTTTTATTCACAGTCCCGGCCCTCACGCAATAGCCAAGCGAGTACATTAACTAATCTTCTATTTACTTTTCTTACAAAATAACAACAAAATGAGTTACACAGCTGTAATGTACATTTTGTTTCTTTTAACATAGCTTGCCAAGCTAATCCAGGCGAGGTGTATGAATGTAGAGGGTCTAATCCGTAGGCCGCTATACAGGTGTTACGGAATTCCTCCATTATATCACAAAGAAGTGTTACATCTAACTTCACATAAAAGTCACTATACTCGCCTAAGGTGTTCATGTTTAACTCACTCCATACCTGACAAGCATGTTGATAGTCTTAAGGGTCAATATTAGAATCATTTAACTGACTGTAAAATGCCTCAATGGGTGGTAGTGAGGTCTCGTTAAATCTTTCAGGATTATCAATATAATCATAAGGGTACACTCCTTTACGAAGAACCAAATCCATGTGATCAGATGCGACAATCTTTTGAGTTTCAATAAAATGTTCTCTTTGCAAATTAGCTGTCAATTTCTCTAAACTAGAAGCCATGAATCTGAAAGAGTCTACAAACCTTAATTTTATTTTACCCACTTTTTTCGAAAAACTAATAAATTTCTCCGTACTTGTAGCTAAAACATCAATCGCCCCTTTGTCCCTACCTAATTCAGGAATTATGAAATGAGAGTCATATCCACTTAAATTGTGGAACACTATTGGGATAAACTTTGGTAATTTAAAATTAATGTTACAACTGTTGCAAGCAGGGCCTTTGTAAAAACCAGTCAGGTGATCATGATCCCGAACACGCCTGTTGTCTTCTGTAAAACTACAGTCACAAAGGTAACATCTATCCGCACTTTCATGGAATGTCAATTCATCATGTGTAAGATTAATCATTGGAACTACATAACTATACAGTTTTTCCACCTTATTAGCTATATCATAAAGGTTATCTACAAATGACTTAGCAGCATTTTCACCGCGATATACAAGTGGTTGGGTTGTTAACCCGTACTGACGTAAATGATCTTCATCCAAAGTTGATTTAAGCATTAAACAAAAGCTGTTTGGTTCATGAAATTGAATTTTTTTAATTTTACTTTGATCACACTCATCTAAAACTAAAGGAACTAACGATGACTCAAAGTCTGCATATATAACAATTGGTATTCGATATTGTTGAGCCGTTTTGTTGAATTTAATAAAAGCTCTATTAGGGTGAGGTAATTTAACCCTTACTTCGTCCTTACTATTGCAGAGACGTTGGTGGTCAAGTAACCATTCCTTACCCCCCAAATGAAATGGTTTGGCAGCGTAGCAAAAACACCGTTTGCAAATGGTGAGACTCATCTTCCTTTTGGATAACTGTCTTGATAAAAGTGCGTAAAAGTTTTTTATGTAAACATAATGTGAGATTTTACCATTTGTAAGAAGTTAAAGATCTGTTTGGTCTCTACGTTCATGAGATGTAATCTGAATAGGAAACACATTATTAGACTCATCCAATCCATACACATTAACGGATGAATTAAGATTTTGTTTTTCGAATTTCTTGATATCTTTTAAAGACACTGGGTAAGCCAAACCTGTAAAATTATATTTATGAGCCACTTCACTATAATAACGGCTTGGTCTATAGGCATGCCTGTCTTCAACAAACTTTGCTAAAACAGCATACTTAAAACACTCATGGTCCTCATTTTGAACATTTATGCAAGTTCTTGTATTAGCAATCTTTTTGGGCAGTGGGATGAAACTACTACCTCTATCACCATACCCATGTTTATGTACACGTATATCTAAGCTGTCTACGCTTAACAAAGACCACCCAGATCCTCTTCCTTCATGTTCAGATATTTTAACAACAATTTCTTCCAAGCAACTGTCGACTTCAGCCTCCAGATCAGTGGTTACCATGATGGATTTATTTCGTGTTATAAACCCCCGAGGGGACACCTCATTTTGTACATTTGTAAATCTAGTGTCCAAGAGCAAGCCAAATTTGACAAAATTAAGTCTGGCATGAGGATGCAGTTGCTACCACATCATGTTTTAAAGAATCACGTATCTCTCATGTTCCGGAAAAACAGGTTAACACACGTAAATTTATAACAAGTCCAATATTCAACTCAAAAACTAAATCTCAACAAGTAACGTTGCTGTGTGCTGGATGTGTTGGCACTGATCATAAAACATACAACTGTGCCAAATTCTTAAAACTATCACCACAAGACAGATTCCAGGCAGTAAAATCACATCACCATTGTATTTCTTGCTTAGGAAATCATAGTTCTCAAACATGTCAGTCTCAGTCAGTTTGTAAACATTGTAGTAAACGTCACAACACCTTATTGCACTTTCCAACTGAAGAACTGACATTCACAAATAAAGCTGGACAATCCAATTCACACAAACGTAATGAACAGTTTCGTCCATCTAATCTTAATACAGATGCACAAAATCCAATCAACTTACATGTCCGTAATCCTCGAACCACTGTTTCACAAACAGCAATGGTCTTATTGGGAACTTTGTTAATTAACATACGTAGTTCCAGTGGACAGGTTCAAACATTTCGTGCGCTTATTGATACAGGAAGCATGGCGTCTCTTATTTCTGAACGTGCTGTCCATTTACTGAATACTCCTCGAAGTAGATGTTTTACTCAAATTGTAGGCATCAGTCAGCAAAGTACGAAAACAAAGGGGCAAATTACAGCAAACATTGAGACTTTATCGGGAATTACACTACAGCCGAACCATTCATTTGTTATACTTGATAAGCTTACACTGAACATTCCTCGTTGTCCAGTAGCTCCAGAGGTCGTTTCACGCTTGAAACATGAACAATTAGCAGATCCTAATTTTCATCTTCCTAACCGCATTGATGTCATTTTAGGAGCATCCTTGGTACCTCATTTATTCACGGGTCCTGTTACATCACTCGGCAGCACATTGCCATCAATAATTGATACTCCATGTGGTAACATAATTATTGGTACTACTCCATGTACACCTGATACATTGCAATCATGCACATCTCAATCGAGTACTTTAAATATTTGTTTGCATACAACAAGTTTAAATGACATACACGATTCCATTCAAAGATTTTGGCTTTTAGAAGAAATCCCAAACCACAAAAAACAATCCCAAGAAGATATTCATTGTGAAAAGTTATTCGCAGACACTCATACCAGAGACGAACTCGGTAGATACATTGTACGGTTACCATTTAAAGGCTCATCCAAAATGTTAGGTTCGTCCATTGATGCAGCTAAGCAACGTTTAATTGCAATGGAACGTAAGTTTTCGCGTAACGAACGTTTTTCTATGCTGTATAAAGATTTTATGCATGAATACTTATCTCTTGATCATATGTCTCACATAGATGTGTCGTCATTAACTCCGCAACATTATTATTTACCTCATCACGGGGTGTTAAAAGAATCTAGTTCAACAACTAAGCTTCGTATTTGATGCAACAACTAAACTGTATTTGATGCAAGTTGCAAAACTGATTCTGGCCATTCACTCAATGACTTGTTACTGACTGGTCCAGCATTGCAACCTAACATAGCTGACATTCTGACTCAGTTCAGAAGACATCGTATTGTCATGTGCTCAGACATCAAACAAATGTATCGCCAAATTGTGATTCATCCTTCGGATCGTAACTATCAGCTGATTCTATGGCGCGATTCACCAAATAAGCCTATGCAAACATATCAACTTAACACTGTTACATATGGTATGAATTGTTCTCCATATCTAGCTATTAGAACCTTGCACCAGCTAGCTACTGATGAAGGTCACAAGTACCCTCAAGCAGCCTATGCAATAAAACACCATACATATATGGATGATATTATTACTGGCTCAGACACTTTGGAAGAGGCCATACAACTTAAGACTCAACTTACTCAGTTATTGCAATGTGGTCAATTCGAACTTCGCAAGTGGATGTCAAACTCAGAACAGTTGCTTCAAGATCTTCCTGAGTCACATCGCGAAACTCCAAAATTTGTGTCTGAATCCTCCTGTCCTCAATTTACTGTATTAGGTCTCCAATGGTCACCTACGTTGGACGTTTTCACTTACGTTACCACTAATCTAGATTCTAACGCAAATCTTACAAAATGACATGTTCTTAGCGCAATCGCTAAAATCTATGACCCGTGTGGATTCTTAACTCCATGCATCATGATAGCCAAGTGTATTATGCAACAAATCTGGACTCTTGGAATCAGTTGGGACAGCATTTTACCTGATTCTATTATCGATCAGTGGAAACGATTCTCCGATGATACTCAATATTTATCAGACATCACCATACCACGTTCTTTAAATCTGCATTCTTTAAAAAGCATTGAGCTTCATGGTTTTGCGGACGCCTCAGAAACAGGATTTGCTTGTTTAATTTATTTCAGATGTGTTCATCTTGATGATTCAGTCACCATAAACTTTGTTATGGCAAAAGGTCGTGTCGCTCCATTACGTCGCACCACAATACCTCGTTTAGAGTTATGTGCAGCTCATTTGCTGTCAAAGTTGACATCACATTGCACATCATTGTTTCCCAACATGTTTAATACAAACAACATCTTCTTGTGGTCTAAATCCACAATTGTCTTAACCTGGATCAAAACCCCAGCTTACCAACTTAAAACTTTTGTCGCCAATCGAGTTGCCGCGATTCAAGAAACGCACTCCACTGAAGTGTGGCATCACGTTAACACTAATGACAATCCTGCTGACTGTGGTTCTCGTGGTTTACGAGTCAAACAGCTGGTAGAAAATCATATGTGGTGGTCAGGGCCATCATGGCTTTCACGTCCATCAACAGATTGGCCAAAGCAAGAGCATCCAAAAACTGACTTTAATTCTGAAGTTTCGTCCGAATTAAAACCAACACCATTGCCTGTGTTTGTAACTACAGGTATCACTGAATGGCAACCACTCAAATTTTATTCATCGTGGACAAAACTAGTACGTATAATTGCAATTGTTTTACGATTCAAACACAACTGTTTGAATAAACAGAATCGTGTTATAGGTTTCATCACAACTGACGAATTGCGCACAATATCTACATTGAAGATCTTTCACAGAGTCCAATCAGAAGTCTTCGCCACTGAAAAACGGGAACTTCGAGCTAACCACACTGTCCTAACAAACTGAAACCACTCCATCCGTTCATGGATGACAATGACATTATTCGTGTCGGAGGGCGTCTTCAGAATTCTGAACTTCCATACCCGTCAAAACATCCGATATTATTACCTAAATCTCACCACATCACAAATATTTACATAGACTACTGGCACATTACCTACTTGCATGCCGGTCCTTTATTCATCCAATCCATCTTATCTCGTTGTGTATGGATCTTAAACGCACGAAACATCATTCGAAAACGGATCCACAACTGTGTCACATGTTTCCGACACAAACCAACAAACACCATTCCATTAATGGCGTCTTTACCGAAACCCAGAGTCACCCCATCTAAGCCATTCTTGCATACTGGAACTGATTTCATGGGACCATTTGATACCAAAATAGCTAACATGAGATTTCTTAAAATTACCAAAACCTATGTCTGTTTGTTCATTTGTATGACTACTAAAGCAGTGCATCTAGAACTTATAACTGACTTGACAACAGAAGCATTCATCGCAGCGCTCACTAGATTTATTAGTCGTCGAGGAATTTGTTCTCACATCTACTGTGACTGTGGCACCAATTTCAAGGGTGCTGCTAATGAATTAAACCGTATCACACAGCACACCATCGCTTCTTCAGATGCACGTGATAAATTACAAAGCCACTTTGCTCCATCAGACATCAGGTTTCATTTCAATCCTCCTTGTGCCCCTAATTTCGGTGGCCTATGGGAAAGAACAGTTCAAAGCGTTAAACGACACCTAGTTAGAGTTATTGATAAAACCATCCTCACACTTCCTGAAATGATGACATTATTAACGCAGATTGAGGCAATTCTTAACTCAAGACCTCTTACACCTCTCTCGACCGATCCTCAAGAACTAGATGTACTTACTCCAGGACATTTCTTGACAGGTGCACCATTAGTTTCCATCCCTGAACCACGTCTACTCGATGTGTCACCCAATCGACTTTCACGTTGGCAACAAGTGCAACAATTTTCACAACATCTATGGAAACGATGGAGCCTAGAATATTTGCATAATCTCCAGCAACGTCACAAGTGGACAAAATCGACTGAAAACATCAAGATTGGTGATCTAGTTCTCCTGAAAACCTCAACCCTACCATGCCATTGGCCAACCGGCCGTATCAGTGAATTACTTCCTGAGAAAGACAACATTGTCCGTGTGGTAAAAGTCAAGACCACTGATAGAGAATACATTCGCCCAGTGTCCCAAGTCTATCCAATGCCAATGAGTGACACCAACTTTGGTTGAACCAGACGTTCAACGGTGGCCGGCGTTGTTGCGTACTAGTTCATCACTTTTCCATATTTTCATTCAAAATTGATTTCAATATATTATAATTTTATTTCTTCTTTGTTCTGAATACAATTTCCTATTTTTCTTTCCCATCCCAATTTCTTGACAGCTGAAAGTTATTTAATTTAATGTTTATTTACATCATATTCTTGATTATTATAAAAAAACATTGCATTTCTATCTTCAGTACAATCACTACATATCATTTTTATTCTCAATTTTATTTTATAACTCACATACAATTTTCATGGGATTTAGGCAAATATTAATCATTTTAATTTCAACTACATTATACAATCCTTATTGTAAACATCATTGTTAAATTCTACAAGAAAGAAAGACATTTTTTAAAAGTGATATTTCAATCATCAAGACATGAATGAACTTGAACTTAAACACCTCAAGAAACTATGAATCCATCAAGACGGTTCCACCAATGAACTTGAATATAATGATTGACATTCTTGGTGAGTTTCATCAATATTAAGTTTTTTTTGACAAATTATTTTTCAGAAATTGAACAATATTGTATATTAAACAGAAAACTAGTCTTGTTACTTTTTTAATAATTATTTATGTAAAATATTTAGCTGACAAATCCCAACATTATCAATTTTGAATTGTTTCACTCCTTTGCCTAATTTAGGCTGGTCCTTCGATTTATTTCCTTTATTATTTTTCTTATTTTCAACTACCTTTCCCCCACAGTGACAAAGTGTAATGGTTGCTAACCATTTATATATTTGTTTTCTATGTCTTGTAAAGTTCAACACTACTTAAGTATAAAATGTACAACTACTATTCAAGTAAACCTGTTAACGAAGATTAAATGTAAAGGAATTAACCTTAAAAAGTTAATGCAAATAAATTTTGTGTTTGTTTACCAAGATGCCTTTGAGGATTATGAAAATATATTGAGTTACAACATAAAGTGTTACACTTAATTTATACAGAATGGCAATGAAGATCTTTGCAAAACACGAGATAAACATAATATATCTTTTAAATGTCCTTAGAATAGTTAATTTTACAATATAGAAAAATGTTGATGTAATATTGGACAACCTGAACAATCAATATGTTTTCTAAAATAACTTTGTCAAAATATTATACACGAAACTTTGGGAACACATTGTTAGGATATAACAAATTTGATTCTAATGTTTTATGAGTAAATTAGATGGAAATCTCTGATTAAAATAATTTATTTCCAAAATCTCAAGGTCACTCTTTAAATGCAAAAATTGGGAACGCATTTGTTAGGCTATAACAAATGCGTTCCCAATTTTTGCATACTAAAGGAGAATTTAGAGGATAATTAAGATCAATTTGAAACTAAACCAATTTATAATGTTACAGATGCCCATCCCGAAGACCGATCACGAATTATATAGTATCGGTGGGTTGTATTCGGGATGGTCATGCCTCTGGGTAATTTAAGTCGGAACCTGTCATTTCCTTCTCTTAAAATGACTTCACCGATTGGTGTCATCAGTAGAATTTCGAATTTACGGTTTTTGGGTAGCCTATCAATTCTGGTTTTTTTCGCTTGAATTTGTGGTGGACGACAGGGTCGAGCAAAGCCTGACGTTCGTGGTTGGCTACGCAAAATCTTGTCTATCACAACAACACGTGAGGTGCTCGGTGTTGGATCAGATGTACAAGATTTTCCCTGAGCCTGGCTTTTGACGATTATTGATGGTCTTTCAAATGACTGAGGATTGGTAGCGACAGGTTTGCTGCTAATAATTTTAGGTTGAGTGGGTACCATCCTGCTTTTCCCCTCAGTGTGGAGGCTGCACACATTAGCATCGGAAAAGCAGGACTTTTCACAACGCTCACCTTTTTTCACCCCTTTTTGGAAAATATAAGAACATTGTGGCTTGGGCTTAAATGCAGCTCGTCTTTTGGCCATGAGTTTTACCAATTTTTCAGAAGGGTTTGAATGGGAGGGAAGGGATTCTTTTGAGGATTCAGTTTTAGTAAAGAGTTTTCTAACAACGGTGGGTGCAGCAGGGAGGGATTTGGGTGGGGGTTTTGGAATGGTAATTTCAGGAGAATCTATGTCAGGCATTTGGTTCGAGGAGGAATTTAAATTAGGAAGAGTTAGGCTATGTGTTTGAGGTTTTGGAGATGGCTTACGTTTGGGAGTGGATGGCTTTTCTGGAGATTTAATAGGAGATAGCAAGGAGAGAATTATGGGAGAGAGAAGCATGGATAGAGGGGACTTAATTGTTTGATTTTTGGACGATGACGTAGAAGAAGAGGACGAGGACGATGAAGAAGACGAGGAAGATGATGACGAAGAAGAAGAAGAGGAAGACGATGAATCAGACCGTTTCTTCGACGAAGTGTTACCAGAAGAAGATTTCTTCAATCTATCTTCAAACAAAGCAGAAGAAGATCCTGGCTGCGAAAGAGTCTTGGCGGCAAGGGATGATCCAGGCTCTTGGGAAGATTGAGTTGATATTGTAGTTGTTTTCTTTGCATCGTCAGACAAAGCAGAAGAAGAGGATCCCGGCTGCGACAGAGTCTTGGTGGCAAGGGAAGATCCAGGCTCTTGGGAAGATTGAGTAGATATTGTAGTTGTTTTCTTTGCATCGTCAGATAAAGCAGAAGAAGAGGATCCCGGCTGCGACAGAGTCTTGTTGACAAGGGTTTCAAAAGGAGTTGATGATTTCGTCTTCTTAATACCTCCAGTCAACGCCTCCTGAAGTTTAGATCTTTTGATGCCTGCCACTGGCTTCATTGGCTTGGTAGTCTTTCTTAAGCAGGGGTCCATGGCTTTTCTGCAGGCTGGCAACAGAATTATGTTGTTAACCAATATGCTCTCTCATTTATACCCACCCTAAGTGGTGGGGGATATAGATAGACAGAGTGGGGGAAGATATGAGTGTGGTAAAGAGGTGGGGGAATAAGTACATCTAAAAGGAGGAGTTGCATGTGGGCAGAGAAACTATTTTAAAGATAAAGTTTCAAATAACCAATAATACAAGTAGGTCAAGGTCATTAGTTATTTAAAAAAACATGCAAAGATTCAAACCACTAACACCAAGTCACAACTACTAAAGCAAATTATCTAGCAAGAAAGACTAAACAGTACATGCATGAAGAACTTTTAGACATATAACATAGGCAAGGGCTTGAAAGGAGCAGCTTGGGTTTACCACTGCTGCGTGTTAAGGAAATGCAAATGGTTTTTCCAGTTTGCACGTTTAAGAAGGATTTAAATACAGCTTGGTTTTACCACTGCTGTTAAGGAAGGATAGAAATGCGACTTGGTTTTACCACTGTCGCATGTTCAGGAAACGCAAATGGTTTTTCTAATTTGCAAGTTAAGGAAGTATTTAAATACAGCTTGGTTTTACCACTGCTGTATGTTAAGGAAGGATAGAAATGCGACTTGGTTTTACCACTGTCACATGTTCAGGAAACGCAAATGGTTTTTCCAATTTGCAAGTTAAGGAAGGATTTAAATACAGCTTGGTTTTACCACTGCTGTATGTTAAGGAAGGATAGAAATGCAGCCTGGTTTGACCACTGCTGCAAGTTAAGGAAGGATTTAAATACAGCTTGGTTTTACCACTGCTGTATGTTAAGGAAGGATAGAAATGCGACTTGGTTTTACCACTGTCGCATGTTCAGGAAACGCAAATGGCTTTTCCAATTTGCAAGTTAAGGAAGGATTTAAATACAGCTTGGTTTTACCACTGCTGTATGTTAAGGAAGGATAGAAATGCAGCCTGGTTTGACCACTGCTGCAAGTTAAGGAAGGATTTAAATACAGCTTGGTTTTACCACTGCTGTATGTAAAGGATGGATAGAAATGCAACCTGGTTTGACCACTGTCGCATGTTCAGGAAACGCAAATGGTTAAGGAAGGATAGACAAAGATTCATTCAAACCCTAGATAGACAAGGGTTTGAAAGGAGACGGAACATGATGTGTACCGTGCGAGTACACAAGATGTACAGTGAAGTTTGAAAGAGATTCAACTAGTTTTGTGCGCTCTGGTGGGGGTTGGACTAAGTGGAGGCGTGGTCTACTCAGCCAATCACAGGACAGGTAGCGTAGTGGGGACGGGGCTTGCTGGAGGCGTGGTCTACCCACCCAATCAAAGGATATGAGGTGTAGTGGGGGACTAGCAAGAGCAGCCATTAATTATTAATATTTATTTTGATATTAATATTATTTGAAAGATAGCGGAATAGCCGTTTTAATAATCCAAAACAAGATACGTGATTTTATAATGCTTATGGAGATGCAAATTACAATTTAAAATATATTTTTTAGCTTAAGAATGTTCAATAATACAAGAAACAATATTAGTTCGGTCTCAAGAACGAGATATGAAGTCAATTAAATTATTAACCGAGCTAAGTAAAATAAACACATAACAATCGTAGCATTTTACAAATACTATTAACTAAAATATATTTAGTTGTACATGTATTTTTTAAGGAAAGATTACAAAGAGATAGAAACCATCTGAACTATGCGTAAACTAAGATTTTTCATATAATTACCTGTAGTAAATCAGGAATACTCCGTGTTTCAAGTAAAGCTGCGTTAGTTAACTCTAGAAGAAAAAAAAACACACTAAGCAATTAAGTATTAGAACCATTTTATATGTTTATTTTGAGAAGAACAAATCATATGTTAAGAAAATAGTATAAAAAACAACCAATTGAATCGAGCTGTATTTTAATAAAGTCAGCAACTGACTATGAGAAGTACCTTGATTAATATTATAATTTAAGAGCGTAACAAAAAGTGAGTCAATTCATGTACGTGAGAAAGCAATTTGAGATAAAAGAACAAAGAATAATTTAATATAAAAATTGTTAAGTAAAATATATAGTTTTCTATTATGATTATTAGAATGTGAAGAAATTTTTACGTATGTCAATAAAGCAATCCTCAATAAAAAACAAAGTATAATTTTAGGCAATCACATTTTACCTTTTTTAACCCAAACAAGTTAATAATTAATGTATTAGAGTCATATTTAGATATCTCGTTTTGTGAAGAACAATTTATACGTTTATACATTGTTAGTTAAGAAAATCGGTAACCATTTTTCAATCTTAAAAATGTTTAGTTATGGTAATTATTAATATTATCATTAGGACTACAACAAAATATGAGGCGAACTTGAATAAACATACATTTATTTTGACAAGGACAATGTATATTATAAGATTTTTTTTTATCCTAAATCATTTATTTTTTATTATAATATAATGATTTGAGGTAAATGATATAGTTTTTTGTTTGTATATATCACAAGAAAGATTATTTGCGGTATACATAACATCTGTTACAAAATGTGAGACATTAAATACGTATAGTGATTTAGCGATCGTAAATAAATTGTGCGATATTGGAATACCAATTTTCTTAAAAACATAAAACCATTGACTATACACAGAATAGACTTCCCAAGTAATGTAAAAATTTGAAGCAAAAAAGAAACGTAGTGCAATCTGTTAAGTGATAAATCAATCAGCTGTTTGCTATGTACTGCATTAGTTTTAATTAATATTCAACAAAATACACTAGTAAACTCTAGTGAGATGGTCCAGAACTTCATCTATTTTATTGGCCTCAAATTTTTATATCACGTGAGAAGACTAAAAACTCACTGCCAATACCTAAAATATTTCTAATCGAAAGCCGTTTTATTCTGTAGAAAAGTATTATAAGATAGGCGGTAAAAATGGTTGTAACGTATATTGTTGTATTCATACAGCAAAAAATTTTTGAGTAAAGATAAGTGTTTTGTAAGTGCAAATTTACCGAAATATTTGTTTATAGCCTTGTAAAGTTTTCATATAATTAGGATTATATTTGAAAGATATGTTAGTTTCGTTTTTATATTATGAGAAAGGTTGTATTTAAATGATTATACGAAATAGTCGTAGGATCTTTCATACAAATAGTTGAGCTAATTTAAGTAATGATTAAGGAGTGAGGTTCTTATAAATAAATAGTAAAAGCTAATATATATTAGGATACTATATATATATATGTATATGACAAGAAAAATTAATTACCTGTATATTTAGAGAATATTCCACAAATCACAATGGGGCGACGTGTATCACAAACTGGAAACACTTAAACTTAAAATACAACAGGGAAATATAATTAAAACTCCAGAAATTACAAAATGTGACAGGATAAAATTGCTTGACACAAAGCAGTACGCAATACGAATGAAGCGTGTCTAGTTTGCACGACAAACAACAATCTTGATCACAATGCAGAAACAATAATAGGTTTCTTACCTCCTACATAGATAAAATCATCCATTAACAAAAAGCCGTAACACCGCTAAGCGTAATCAGTGACGCTAGAAAAAGTAAAGCAATAACAGTTAATCACATGTCGGTCCCCCGCGAGAACGAGTAGGCCTAGTTATTTATAAGCGCACACATGCGACCACTCACATCCGTTGTCGTTCCGTGAGAGTCATCTCTCGGAAAATTGAAACGTCTTTGTCTTTGTGCAAACATTTAGAACTTCTGTAAACACTATATAAGTGTTAACAGAGTAAACTACAGATCATTTGACTCTTAGCTACCGTCAGGAAAACATGTCTACACGAAATTCAGCCATTCAAGATCCCAAAATATCTTCAACTACTAATATCTCAAATAATAATATTCAAGAACAAAACACTCAAGAACAAAACGCAGTAGACGTAACTATGTCACCGATACAGAACGCACAAGTATCTAGTACCTCGTACTTTCTCCGCCCAGAGTTCGAAGATTATATGAGACAGCTAGTTGATGGATAGTTAAATGGAACAATACATATTTTTACAATCCAGTACATGGTATATTTGAAACATTAAAGCTGAACATTAAAAAAACACATTCAGACAACCTTGACCTAATAACAATACCAACCAATCTACAACATACATCGCCAGAGTCGCTGCGTAATCCACGCTGCTCTACAATCTCAAAATACTTACCAATTACCTAATTATGACGTCACGGGATTACCCCCGTGTTTGGCTACTACTAAGAAACTATCCAAAATGGAACTGGATTGGCTAACCTGAATTCAAACGAGAAGCTCAAGTATGAAAAGCTGCTGAAGGAGAAAAATGTTTCTCTTTTGGCTCAAAATGTAGAAATGAAACTGAAAGAGATGGAAGGACATCTGCACTACTTTTCCCGAGTGAAGAATATATAACACTATCTGAGCTGGCTGGGTCATCTGTTTTTTTTATTGTTGTCTTTGCACTTGCCTTCTTGTTTTATAATTATTTTTATTTCAATTAGTTTTCTTTCCTTAGCTTCTTTTTTCTTTCTTTTCATCGTCCTTTTTCTTCAAATATCCCTTGTATACACCACCACCAGTTGACGTCTGGATCTCGTCATATATAAAGGTCAATTAATGGACTAATTTCTAGTGTATTTTTTCTGCCTGATTAGTGACTGTTTCTATCATTAATTTATATTTATCACATGTTACGCATGTGTCCTTACTGGGCTGGTGAAAATCTAAATTGTATTCATGGTTGAACACATTGCGATAAAATGACTCTGAAACTGGCTCTTCATTGTTATCAGTGCAACAATCAACATACAAGTTGTACATTATTTTTATATTTAGATTCTCTTGTAAATATTTTTTATTAGGATTATGTGCTCTCGTATAGTGTTATTGATGAGCTGGGAATGACTCAATATGAGCACGTACTTGTTGAACACGATTCTCATCAATTTTATTAGCTGGTGTCTGTTTTCCTCTCAAGTCACTACCAGGTTCGAAACCATCACGTACTTTTTTTAGAGTACGAAAAAGTCTCCCATCTGATATCTTAAATGTATCCAAGAAATACTTTTTACATACATTAACACTGTCATATGGCAACTGAATGTAATATTTTATACTAGTACTACGTGCTCCACGGCTTCCTGTCCGTATTCGGTGTTTTTTGGTGTGTTTTGCTTACACAAGCCAATAATGTAAGCGTTTTGTGCGCTAAATTGCCCAATCTTATAGAAATTTTCAAAAACAATTTTTCTTTGATCATTTGAAATTTTGTTGTTGCACTTCATTTTACACATACAAGGTGCATTGCTAAATTCCTTTTCTGCTACAATCTTACCTTTCTTGGTAGTATATTGCTTACCACTATTTCTTTTAATTTTCCTCATGTCTTTTTTATTTATGTTCCTTTTCCTTTTTCTAGATTTTTTCAGGACACCAGGGCCACCATCATCATTAGTTGCTTCAACTTCATCAACAGGATCCTCAGGATCTGTAGAATTTTGATCTGAATTTTCTTAAAAGAAACAAATAGAATTAGCCTAGGTAGGCCTACTTACAGGTAAATAAATACTTAGGGAAGGAAATTTTCAATTATATTTTAGGTTTTTAAGTATAAACTACAGAAACCATTTTATGAAAGGTTATTGAATTCTTAGTTCACAGCTAACTCTTAGGACTCTTTTAGGACAGAGCCACTAGGCCTAGGTATAGTCCTGATAACCTACTTTAAGAGGATTTGATCTCATTATGCCTGATTGTCAAGGTAGTAAAAGTGATATACATATAAAAAACACACAAAAATACTTTAAATCCTATTTTTGTCCAAAAGATATAAAGTAAATTAAAATTAATAAGCACAAATATTTTTTTGAGGTTAAGTACAAAATAGCAATAACACTTACCTGATTCATTATTAGAAGGTACATACTCTGAGCCTGAATTCTGCAAAATAGAGGGTTCTGACACATCAGAATCACTTTCCATAACTTTTGTTTTAAATATGAGACAATAAAATTAGTCAGAATACAAAATATAGCACTGTCACAGAAAGTCGACAACCTAAAATGGTAAGACTGTTTATGGAAAAGTGAAGTAAGTCACTATCATGTTACTTACACCACTGTTCCTAGCAGTTTAACAGCTGATTATATTTTGATACTTTTACCTAACCCGCCATGTTAATCTTCCATATCCCAAGCGTGATGTATGTAACTTCGTTACTTCTCGAGTGATGTAAAGTTGGAAAAAACTCACTCGGTGATGTAATGAAACCCATTTAAATAACATTGAGTGCTTAACTTAAAAAATATACCTCTATGGAGCCAACGACGTTCAACGCTAGAAATCACCTGTGCGCTTGAATTTTACTGTCATGTTTTGAAGAATGTTCTTAACCTAGCTTTTGTTTGTAAATGAACGTTACTGTTAGAAGGTGAGTGAAATGGATAATGAAAAATATTGTTCGTAACCAGGTAAAACCAAGGTGTAACCAGGTATATTGTCGGGTCAGGTAAAATCTTGTACGTTACACGTTACGCAAGAGCGTGTTTACATCACTTCGGTAAATTATGCAACTCGCTTCCGCTCGTTGCACAACATTCACCTGCGTGATGTAAAAACGCTCTTACTACACTTGTAAGGTAAATAGCTATTTTTGTGCTGCCTTCTAGATTATTATATTAAGCTGAATGACTTACACCACTATTCCTTGGATATATATGGATGAAAACTATCATTTTCACTTATTATCTGAAAAATTCAAGTTTGTGACTTACACCATTTTTCCTCTCACAGGCTCATATAATAACAAAATCTCGATAAAGATTTTGTTTAATAATAACATTCTCAAGACTTAATTAATTAATTTATATTTTATATTTCTAATTCAAGCACACCATGATGACAATTAAAGTGAATGGAGGTGTTGTTTCCTCTCATTTTTTGTATGTACACAAAATCTTTTCATCATAGGCTTACTTGTAGCATTGGTATATGCTTCCTCTATAAACTTTGGATTTTCAGGATGGATCTGCCTATAATGTGCATTTAATCCCTAGGACTTATAAAACAAACCAGATAAAGATCATTTAATGATATCTCTCTGCCACTACTCCTGGTGAAAAATATCTCGAGCTATAAAAAATACGCTTATATTCCTATGATGACATCCTTTGGTAAATATATCAACTACTGCATTTTTTCCTCAAACATCATATCAGTTATAACCACAAGTGTTGGATCTTTGCCTTCAAAGTCTTCTAAATTAGGAAGCCCCTTCTATGTAGTTTATTTTGGTAGCATTTGTATTACCTGCACCGCCTCCGGTGGTATAATACCAGTATATCTTAACAAATTTTGTATCGCACATTTCTTTTACATGATTGAAACAAAGACTGACTTTCCACTACCCAACGGTCCTGCAACAGTTGCAGAGAAAGGATGTGACCACTTCAAACTCATCATTAGTGCTGAGACCAAACACTTTCCTTAAATCTAAAGTATAATTTTGGTTAAGGCACATGTAAATCAATACAACTGATTGCATATGTTATAATGTTACTATGTTATGCTTACAAAAACTATCAAAATGTATAAAGGTTATTTAAGCATACGTCTAATACATTCTTGCTTTACATTAGAATATTCAAAAACTCCAATGGTGTGTATCTGCTACCTCCCCGGGCTGCGTGCTTCACCAAGCGAAGACGGTCACCAAACCCGTTGTTGTAGGGATCGATATCTGTATTGCTCAGCGCAGCGTTGAATCGTCTTGGTAGATAGACCCGCAGACAAATCATCTCCGGCTAGAGACTCCAGGGTCACAACGACTGTCTCGCCGTATGGAGATTTTACTCCCTCAAACATGGTGATTAAATAAGGTACTTCCATCAACAAGTCGCCAACTCTGGTGTAGGTGGGGTTATTGGACTAGAAGAAGTCGAGTGCGTCTCTGAGATCCATCGGTGCGGCTGATAACATCAATGGAGTGGAAAGCATCGACTCTATAGGCCTAAAAAAGACCTGCTACTGCTCAAGGTTCTGTGGAATGCCAGTGTCCACCTTGTCGAAGTCTGATCTAATCTGACTGGTGGACTATCCTTACTTTATGGGCATCGATTAAGGATTGAATGAACAATCCTACTCATACTTGGTTTTCAATTTGTTAAAATTATAAAGGATACTCAACTGGTCATCTTCACGTATAACCTGGAAGCAGATATTCTTATTGCAGCTGAAAAATGAAAATCCTGGAATACTGGTATGCAATAATACAACCTTTAACATAAATTACAACAGTATTCCATTTAAATGACAAGTCTTTGAGAATTGGAATCGACCACTTTTAAACCCTTTTACGGGAAAACAGCAAATTTACGCAAAAATAAAACCCCATTATGAAATTTTACTTATAATAATCTATTAGTAAAACATAAAAAAGGTAATTTTCTATTAGGTAACTTAAACTGCAGTAGACTGTACTGGTATTTGTCATATTCAATAAGCTCTCATAAAAGAATGATGTAAAATATTATCATTAGTTGATGTAGTGTAAGCCTATGCTAAGTAAAAGATGAATGAAATGTAGTCCCAGTCAACTACCGATGCGAGTTCAACGAAATGTTTTATGTTGATATTTTTCAAATCTCTGTAAGACACAAATTTAATCTTTTTCTTTTTGACCATTTTATGAGTAACTTTATACGTTCTATTTTTTGTTGGTTCTTTTGTTTCCTAATGTCTTTTGATTTTTTTTTAAATTTAACTCTTTTTTTCTTTTAGTTGGGCCGATAACCAAATTATTATTCTGATAAACCTTTTTCTTTATCTGGAAATGCTATGTTAAAGTAGTACATAAAGCTGTCCAAAAAAATATCAATTTTTTTGTCTACTGGTGCCTGATAAACTTCCAGCCATGATTCATTTTCGAATAATGATTTGAAAAGGTAAATATTTTCCTGATCAAAATTTCTTTAAAACAACATAATTTTCAAACATTGGCCACTATAACATGGTTACAATTCCATCAACATACATTAAATTACTGTATCTCAAGGTAGTTCACGAATTTCTCGTTCTTCTTCGATCACATTGCCTATACCTCATCATGTGACCACCGTTATGACAGGGCTTTTGTATTTACCGCTTGCCGTCTTTAGAACAGCCTACCCCTACACATTAAATCCCTTGCAGTCGGGTAGATATAGGCACTTGAGACAGAAAAAATTCCAACAAATGGTTTTTCAACGGTTTTTGGTTGTAATAGATGTAGAAAGTACTAGGAAAAAAGTCTACCAAAATCGGACAACCGGAACTCGGGTTTTTCCAAGATGGCCGCCGTGAGGCTCTCAAATCTACAAGATGGCAAATTCGTTTATTCGTTGTTTAGGATTGGCCGATTCAAGGGAAACAAAATACTGCCCTTTTGGAGTTCCCAGATCCCGCCCTGAATCAGGGTAATCAAAACAACCAGTGCGAGTGCCCATGATGCAGTTCGACCAAGCGACACCAGACGCCAAGATGCACGCCTTCAAATCCTAACCTCTTTCTTTGTGTTTGTCAGTTAAGACTCTACTCAGTTCAGTTTGTCATTTTGCGTCGTTTGTTACTCGCATTGTTGCAATATCAGAGTTTTAGTCATAAAGTATTTCCAATCAAGTGAAATACGTATTTCAATATTCAATTGTTTTTGTCTATAGTTAATTCTATAGTGCCTGTACGATTTTAGAAAATTAATTTAAGAAGACTAACTGCAACAAAAGTGCTTGTGAGCCAACGAAACATAACCAAAGGTGAGTTTCAACAAATCTTTACATTCTCTTAATAATATTATTTTCCATCCTTACGATGAACCGTTCCCGTTCGTGTGTGAATGTAAATCATGACAAAAATTTAAAATCTGATGTAAAATATTTCGGGAGCCTGATTTCAAAAGTAAAAAAAATCATTGACAAAATTTTGATGAATCTTTGATAATTTAATTTCAAGATTTAGAATGACATCTATATTGATCCTTCTGACACTGCCATTTTCGTTTTTTGCAGTAAAATGGTCATAGATTTGTAAGTCGTCAGCGTACATGTGGTGTTTACAGTTGGTTAAGGTCGAGTTTATGACAGGATTTCTTTATCTACACACCACGAACACCAATGGCTAAATATCGTACTACCAGCAACTAAAGACATTGTGTCAACCATGTTAGGAGAAAAAGAGGCGAAACAGATTGATTCACTTTCGCTTTCTAACAATACAGTTTCAAGAAGAATAAGTGACATGGCTGCTAATGTAAAGGAAACACTACTCATTAAAATTTAAAAAAGTAATTATTTTGCTATTCAAATTGATGAAACAACTGACGTAACTAACATGGCTCAGCTAATGTGTTATGTTAGGTACGAAGATGGAAATACTGTCGGAGAAGACATGTTATTTTGCGAAAATTTGCCTTCACACACAACTGCAGACGAGATATTTGGAAAATTAGACAGATTTATCCGAGAAAACGAGCTGAACTGGGAAAAATGTGTAGGAATTTGCACAGATGGGGCAAATGCAATGGCTGGAGTTCATAAGGGAGTTGTTACTCAAGTGCAGCAAGTAAGCCCAAAAGCCAAATTTATTCATTGTAGTCTTCACCGAGAAGCCTTGGTTACAAAGAGTTGTCCAGTGGAACTGAAAACTGTATTAAATGAAGCAGTAAAGACTGTAAATTTCACCAAAGCCAGAGCACTGAACTCACGCCTTTTCCATAACTTGTGTGATGAAATGGATAGCATTCACAAACAATTACTTCTGCACACAGAAGTAAGGTGGTTGTCAAGAGGAAGAGTTATTTCTCGAGTTTTTGAACTTCGACATGAAATATTAATTTTTCTATCTGACACAGACTTTCAGTATCGGGACCGTTTTTCAGATGAATTGTGATTGGCGTATTTGGCAGACATATTCAGTATGTTAAATGATGTTAACAGGGAATTACAAGGAAGCTATAACACCCCATTCCAAGTTATGGACAAAATCAATAGTGTAAAACTAAAACTAAGCTTTGCAGAAGGGGAAGCAAAGAAAAATAAAGTGTCATTGTTCCCATCTCTAGAATCTTTTGTTAAAGAAAACGAACTTCTCCTGAATCAAACAATTTTGAATGATATATCAGATCATTGCAGCTCCCTCCGAGCTAGCTTTACAAAATACTTTCAAGAAGACCTGAGTTCGTACTCATGGATAAAAAACCCTTTTGCTGATATTGAGAAAATTGTTCAAGACAGCTTTTCTCTGAAACTCAAAGAGGAGCTTTTTGAGTTAAACTGTGATTCGGACCTAAAAGAAGTATTTAACAAAACTACGCTTATTGATTTTTGGATCCAACGACGCTCAGAGTACGGTGAAATTGCTGACAAAGCAGTTGAGTTTCTACTCCCGTTCCGAACTTCCTATCTATGTGAGGCGGGATTTTCGCATCTGTTGTATATCAAAAATAAATACAGAAACCGAATGCATACAGTGGAATGTGATCTCAGACTCAAGTTAAGCCCAATTATGCCAGACATCAGCAGTTTAAGTCGTTCCATTCAAGCTCATCCTTCACATTGAATAACTGATTACTTTCGTGTGACAGATTTATCGTGTGACATTCACAATTCTGAATTTTGTATTTTGTAATTTGATTATAATTAAATAAATGTATTAATGTAGTTTCTTGCATTTTATCATTCCAACCTACTAAGTTTCAACATCAATAACTAAAACAAAAGTAACTAGGTGGCGTTCGCAGAGGCATCCACAAAATTGAGCGGAGTCATCAAGGGTTCATATTATATTGTTTTTGTCATACTGCAGTAAAATCGGTCGTTTTTAATACCTGCGTTGCGGGTCTAATGTAGCATTTTTACTCTTAAGGGAGTAAAAATAGTTTTTAGCCTCTATGGAGTAAAGATCAGCTGTTGTCAACTCAGTTGTAAATTTCTATTATAAACGACTGCATGTATCGAAATATGTATCGATTCGTGCTTCGTAATCATTTTAACCCACAGTCTACAGTCTCTTCACATAGCATTTTAGCATTGCAGATACATCAATCCATTCCCTCACTCAACACTTCTCACCTTTACTACTTCCTTCACCACCCCCTACGTCGTGGACCTGTTTCCCTCTCTTCCCATAGCCTTTTAGGATTACAGATACATTAATGCAATTGCCAAAGACAGTTCCCACACTCAGCACTGCCAGCCTTTACTACTTCCTTCACCATTTCCTACGTCGTGGGGCCTATTTCCTTCCCTTCTCATGGCATTTTAGGATTGAAGATACATTAATCTAACTGCCACAGACGGTTCTCACACTATGGCCATACTTTACTACTTCCTACATCGTGGACCTGTTTCCATCACTTCCCATACCATTTTAGAATTTTAGATACGTTAATCTAATTGCCACAAACATTGCCCACACTCCGCACTGCTAGCCTTTACAACTTTTTTTCATTATTTTCTATGTCGTGGGCATGCTTTCATCCCTTATCATAGCATTTCAGCATTGCAGATACATTAATCCAACTGCTACAAACGGTTTCCAGTTCCCACACTCCACACTGCTCACCTTACTATTTCCTTCACCTCTTCTTACGTCGCGGACCTGTTTCCCTCCCTTTCCCTAGAATTTTAAGATTGTAGATACCTTAATATAATCGTCATAAACAGTTCTTACACTCCAGACAGCTCGCCTTTACTACTTCCTTCACCACTTCCTACGTCACGGACCTGTTTCCCTCCCTTTCTACAGCATTTTAGGATTGCAGATACCTTAATCTAATCGTCATAAACAGTTCCCACACTCCGGACAACTCACCTTTACTACTTCCTTCACCACTTCCTACGTCTCGGACCTGTTTCCCTCCCTTTCCTTAGCATTATTGGATTGCAAATACCTTAATCTGTTGGTCATAAACAGATCCCACACTCCTAACAACTCGCCTTTACTACTTCCTTCACCACTTCCTACGTCTCGGACCTGTTTCCATCCCTTTCCATAGCATTATTGGATTGCAAATACCATTAATCTATTGGCCATAAAGAGATCCCACACTCTGGACTGCTTGCCTTTACTACTTCCTTCACTACTTCCTACGTCACGGACCTGTTTCCCTCCCTTTCTATAGCATTTTAGGATTGCAGATACCTTAATCTAATCGTCATAAACAGTTCCCACACTCCGGAAAGCTCGCCTTTACTACTTCCTTCACCACTTCCTACGTCACGGACCTGTTTTCCTCCCTTTCTATAGCATTTTAGGATTACGGATACCTTTATCTAATCGTCATAAACAGTTCCCACACTCCGGACAACTCGCCTTTACTACTTCCTTCACCACTTCCTACGTCTCGGACCTGTTTCCCTCCCTTTCCTTAGCATTATTGGATTGCAAATACCTTAATCTGTTGGTCATAAACAGATCCCACACTCCTAACAACTCGCCTTTACTACTTCCTTCACCACTTCCTACGTCACGGACCTGTTTCCCTCCCTTTTCATAGCATTTTAGGATTGCGGATACCTTAATCTAATCGTCATAAACAGTTCCCACACTCCGGAAAGCTCGCCTTTACTACTTCCTTCACCACTTCCTACGTCACGGACCTGTTTTCCTCCCTTTCTATAGCATTTTAGGATTACGGATACCTTTATCTAATCGTCATAAACAGTTCCCACACTCCGGACAGCTCGCCTTTACTACTTCCTTCACCCCTTCCTACGTCACGGACCTGTTTCCATCCCTTTCCATAGCATTATTGGATTGCAAATACCATTAATCTATTGGTCATAAAGAGATCCCACACTCTGGACTGCTTGCCTTTACTACTTCCTTCACTACTTCCTACGTCACGGACCTGTTTCCATCCCCTTCCATAGCATCATAGGATTGCAAATACCTTAATCTAGTGTTAATAAACAGATCCCATACCCCGAAAAGCTCACCTTTACTACTTCCTTCACCACTTCCTAGGTCACGGACCTGTTTCCTACCCTTCCAATAGCATTTTAAGATTGCAGATACCTTAATCTAATCGTCATAGACAGTTCCCACACTCCAGACAGCTCGCCAGCTCACCTTGACTACTTCCTTTACCACTTCCTACGTCGCGGACCCGTTTTCCTCCCTTCCCATAGAATTTTAGGAATGCAGATACCTAAATCGAATCGTCATAAACAGTTTCCACACTCCAGACTGCTCACCTTTACTACTTTCTTGACCACTTCCTACGTCACGGGCCTCAAGCTAGTGCCGTCATTTGATTATATATATGATCAATACCGTTTATGTTCTAATATCTGTGAAATAATGCTATCAGCTATTTTTTTATCTACTGCATTCAAAAGTCAACAGCTGATCATATGTCTTTGTTTATGTGTCAAATACTGCTTCCATAAGGATTACATTGAAACTTTGAGACCCAGTGGGGCGGATTCCTGAGAGACTTTTTTAACGCCATATAGATGTTAGCACTCACCGATATGGTCTTTATCACCATGCAAAATTTGAAAACGATTGCTCCAGCCGTCTAGGAGGAGTTTGCGTATTACGAAATGCATAAAAGTCGGTGTATAAGAGCTTCGCTCGCTCCGCTCAATAAAATAGTAATTTTATATAATATTAAAAATCTTGTGTTGCATTTTATCGTTGAAATTCAGATTTTATAACATAGGTCATAGTAATGATGAATGCATATAATAACTTGGATTTCTTAAAGCAAACTTATGATACGTGTACATTTTTAAATTAATTGTATTGTTTAATTGTGTTGTTAAATTAATTGTGCCTTAATACATAGTACGAACTAAGGGGTACATCACCAAAAAAGTTTGGGAACCCCTGCTCTAATCTGCGTTTTTTTTTTATAAAGCAATAGGTCTTATTTACTTATAAAAGTTATAACCAAACAAGTTGAAAAAACCAAAGTGAATGAACTTAACCAATTTCAAATAATAATAGGCCTAAGTTAATACTATCTATAACCCTTTAAAATTTAGCCAATACATAGTGTAGGCTACTTGAGTTAAAACTTTGATATTCGAATTCATCGCCTCATATTAGTATTGGTGTCTACAAACAAGTCAATCTATTGATTACCGGTTCCTAAGTTATTTCACCTTCAATTAGTTACGGTAATCATATAGCCTAGCAATAATGGTACATTCATTGAGTAGACGTAGGCCTATTAATGAAAAACAAAAGTAAGAATGTAATGCACAATACGCTATGGTTGACGCGCCGAGACCCTGAGTCCTTATCTAACCCAACCCAACCACAATGCAATAATATCATTGTTTTAAATTATTCAAAAGTTTTATTATCATTAGTCGTAGAATCAAATCCAATCGACAAATTATAAATATGAACGACTAAGATTGATTAGTAAGAACAAAGTAACTTACATATAGACTAAATTTTGTGTAGGCTACTTCAATGTTTATTGGCAATCAAACTGTCGATGTGTTCACATTTTGTGTTTTTCATACTAACCCATTAAACTGTCAGCACATTCAGGAGCCCGGAACATTTAAATTCGAAGATAATGTGTGTTTTTAATAACTTAGCTGATTTGTTGTCACGTCAATTTATTACACGTTCTTATTAGAATATTTTGAAATAATGCCTTAGGCCTATGCAAATATCCTATCCTATACTCTAATACGAGCAATGTTTGCTTGTATGTATGTATGCTTGCACCAAGATCTCGAAAACGGCTCCGACGATTTTCTTCAAATGTTGTCCTATACTCTAATACGAGCAATGTTTGCTTGTATGAATGTATGCTTGCACCAAGATCTCGAAAACGGCTCCGACGATTTTCTTCAAATGTTGTAAATAGTTTATTTTTGGCCTAAAAACGAGTTTACTGCAGTTAGAACTGCCAACAAAAATCTAATTACGTAGAAAAATGAAACTGAAAGTCACATTTTTTTAACATTAGTCTTATGGGTTGCTAAGTAACCATGTTGGTTGTATTGAATAACAAGGAAAAAGTAAACAAAAGACTTGTAAGTAGTCTATCAACAGTATACTAGCAATTACAAAATACAGTACAAAAGAAAAAACATCAGTTGTTACTATTGAGCAAAGATTATACTGAAGATTACTCGATACATTGTAGCAGGGCTTTTTATCTATGATTGTAATAAAGACTAGAGGTGTGGAGTGTGGGAACTGTTTATAACGATTAGATTAAGGTATATGCAATCCTAAAATGCTATGGGATGGGAGGGAAAGAGGTCCGTGTCGTAGGAAGTGGTGAAGGAAGTAGTAAAGGCAAGCAGTCCGGATTGTGGGAACTGTATATGACGATTAGACTAAGGTATCTGCAATCTTAAAATGCAATTGGAAGGGAGGAAAAAAGGTCCACGACGTAGAAAGTGGTGAAGGAAGTAGTAAAGGCGAGCTGTCCGGAGTGTGGGAAGTATTAATGACGAATAGATTAATGTATCTACAATCCTAAAATGCTAAGGGAAGGGAGGGATACAGGTCCACGACGTAGAAAGTGGAGAAGGAAGTAGTAAAAGTGAGCATTCCAAGTGTGTGAACTGTTAATGACGATTAGATTAATGTATCTGCAATCCTAAAATTTCATGGGAAGGGAGGAAAACAGGTCCGTGACGTAGGAAGTGGTGAAGGAAATAGTAAAGGCGAGTAGTCTGGAGTGTGGGAACTGTTATGACGAAGAGATTAAGGTATCTGCAATTCTAAAATGCTATGGGAAGGGAGGAAAACAGGTCCGCGACGTAGGAAGTAGTGAATGAAGTAGTAAAGGCAAGCAGCTCGGAGTGTGGGAACTGTTTATTACGATTAGATAAAGGTATCTGTAATCCTAAAATGCCGTGGGAAGGGAGGTAAACGAGTCCACAACGTAGGAATGGGTAAAGGGAGTAGTAAAGGTGAGCAGTCCGGAGTGTGGGAACTGTTAATGACGATTACATTAAGGTATATGCAATCTTAAAATGCAATTGGAAGGGAGGGAAAGATGTCCGCGACGTAGGAAGTGGTGAAGGAAGTAGTAAATTCAAGTACGGCAGTCCGGAGTGTGGGAACTGTTTATGACGATTAGATTAAGGAAGCTATAATCCTAAAATGCAATGGGAAGGGAGGGAAACAGGTCCGCGACGAAGGAAGTGGTGAGGGAAGTAGTAAAGGCAAGCAGTCCGGAGTGTGGAAAGACGATTAGATTAGGGTATCTGCAATCCTAAAATGCTATGGGAAGGGAGGGAAACAGGTCAGCGATGTAGGAAGTGGTGAAGGAAGTAGTAAAGGTGAGCAGTCTGGAGTGTGGAAACTCTTAATGGGGATTAGATTAAGGTATCTACAATCCTAAAATGCTATGAGAAGGGAGGAAAACAGGTCCATGACGTAGGAAATAATGAAGGAAGTAGTAAGGCTAGCAGTGCAGAGTGTGGGAACTGTCTATGGCATTTATGTATCTGCAATTCTAAAGTGGTATAGGGAAGGAGGGCAAACAGGTCCACAACGTAGGGAGTGGTGAAGGAAGTAGTAAAGGTGAGCAGTGTGGAGTTTAGGAGTGGATTAATGTATCTGCAATACTAAACTGCTTTCAGAGTAAACTAATGATTTCCCCGAGCAAAGCTCGGTCCCCAGGTACTTTAAATAAAATGAATAATGTTAAACTCTACTCTTTGACAAGCAGTCCTGGTCATTCAAGACCCCAGCATGATTAATATTGACTACAATCATACCGATAATTAAGTTAATCTATTATATTTGTTTCAGAGCAAAAAGTGTTGATGTCGCAACCATCAATGATTAGGATTGGAGTGGACGAAGAAACATTTATTTCCATTTTATTTGATTTTAAAAGTGTTTTCAATTTCTTTACATAATTTGGTTTTAACTTGCATAGAATATAATAAATAGTTTTGTCTAAACTTTGAGTTTTTATCCACCAAAAGTTGAAAAATAGATTTATTTTTTAATGTAAAATTTATAGTTGAAATGGATAACTGAACCAGACACTTTGTGTGTCACCAAATATTGCGGCTTTTCACTGTTTTAGTCAAATAATTGTAATGTCCAATTGTACATAAATCGAATTACAGTTTTATATAAAATTGATTATCAATTGGACTAAATTTACACATCAATGTTTGTGACGTTTGTACATCCATTGAACATTAAATAGTCTCAATTTGTACAAACATGAATGTGCATATAATGTTCACTAGATGTCCAATTGAACCTTAATTTAACCTAAATTGAATAACAATTTGATGTAAAATTGATCATCAATTAATTGATCGAGATATGCACATCATATGTATATCGATGTTTGTGACGTTTGTACAATAATTAAACGTTAAATAGTCGTAATTTGTACAAACATGAATGTGCATACGATGTTCAGTTGAACATTCTTGAACATCAATTTAATGTTCAATTGATGTACATGTGTTATATGGGGTTCCACTTGTCTAAGTTTGACTGAACGAATCAAGAGAGAAGTAGATATTGCAAAGAAGAACCGTCTTATTACGGAAAAGAGGGTGCACAGATTAAAGTATAAGGCGTTTTATGAGAAACTGCAGGATCCTGATGAAAGAACATTAATTCTGTCTTATGATTGTCAGAAAAATCTACCACTCCCTAAAGTTTTTTGATCAAAGCACTTATTATAGCAGACAAGTCTACGTACATAATTTTACCATTGTCAAAGGAAATAGCAAAGCCTAATTGACGCCAGCAAATGTAACTTCATACTGTTGGACGGAAAATGAGTTTCCGAAAGATTCCAATATTATTTCGTCTTGTGTATATGATTTTTTGAAGTCGACTGATATGTCAAATTTTAAATCCATTAGACTAGTGTCCGATGGATGCATTGGACAAAACAAGAATTCAACGATTGTGACTGCGGTGAGCTTTTGGCTAACTTCACTAGGAAACGAGCACATCAAACAAGTGGAAATTCTGTTCCCAGTGACTGGTCACAGCTTTCTCCCCCCCGACCGTGTATTTGGAAACATAGAGAAGGAGCAAGACAACAGCTGTATCGTACGTGGAGAAGTCTCCTATAGGTGTGATTTTCAAAAGTACAGAAGTTTGATGAAGCAAGGAAGATCATTTGTCAATGTGAATCCAGATGTAATGCTTAAGAGTAATAAGCTAAATGAAGCAAAGAAAAAAGATGTTGACAATCTTTTAAAAAAACATTTTGGCGACCAATGGAGAATGATTCCTCTACTTCAATTTTATATTCACATCGTCGATAACTCAATGGAAGCTACAGAGACTGAAGATGTGATTATGTGTGAAATGAGAGAGGAGGAACCTACTCTTATAATTTGATTCAAAAGAACTCAAGAACAATCTCTAAACTAATAACCTTTCAAAGAGTAGTTTTTTTTTCAATTTTAACATTTTAGCCTACCAAATTAATATTATTAATAGTAGTATTAATAGTATTTTACCAAAGTAATATGTTAAGTAACGATGTTACCAAAGTAGGCCTACTTATTTTTAAAGTGTTGTAATAAAGTTTTTTTACAAAGAGTAATTTTTGATCAATCCCTGATACAGTCATTAGATAAAGCCCTTTTTATTACCTCAGTCGGTAATTACAATAAAGTCTCTGCTTCAAATTAAGAGTGGTAATTTTAGGCTATTTTAAATGTTCCTACAGGTAATCAACAGTAGTAGTAGGTATCAACCCTCAAATTAAGATCAAAACTCACATAATCCGTAAGTGTTAGAATCAAAAGTTACTTAATCCAAGTGTCAGAGTCAAAACTAACATAATCCAACATTTAAACTTAAATCTAACTAAGACATAACTAAGTTAGCTGCTTTTTATCACGAATATAGCTTTTTAAGAACATATTCTATAGATTTACATATAAAGAGTTTATTTAAATGAGTTTTTTTTTAATAAGACAGCTACTTTGAGTTTATTTAAATGTGCTGGATATATATGAACTAGTTTTTGTGGTTTCCTGAAAAATCGACTATTGGGATTTTGTGACTTTTGATTCTAGCCCCCTCAAATAGATAATCTACAAAGATACTATGGCCTAGCCATTATAAACGATGTGGAAAGTGAAGAAAAAAAATGAAAGACGCTGTGTGGACAAACTTGTACCACAGGATCAGCGCATAGGATATCCACTGCCGATGAGAATCCCTGTCACGAGTACTGTCTGGTGTTAGCTCATGGTCCAAATGTAATAAGGCCCAAGCAATAAATGTCCCTTTTCATCACAGTTCAGTTCACCCAGAACCTGTTATGTCGGCCATAAGACCAACACTGGACACAATGATTCCAATCCAATCTAAAGAGAACATTCTACTTAAATGCTTACAGAAACGTAGGCAAAACCCAAACGAAAGTTTCGACAACTGCATCTGGAAAAAATACCAAAAATTGATGGTATCACTGTTTCTTCTATGGATCCAATAGACACCTAAGAAATGACTATCCTGCAAGCAATTCTTACTGTAAAGGTTGTGGTAATAAAGGTCACCTTGTTAAGATATGAAAGTCTTTATCTCAAATATATAAATAACTATCATGAAACTCAAAAATTGAGCATACAACTTCATCAGGCATAAGACACATAAGTTATTCTTCAAGTTAGCTCTAGGTCTTTCAAAAGCATTTGTCCCAGTTAATGTAAATGGTAAAGCAGCTCTAGCTCTAATTGACACTGGTAGTAACGTACCATTAGTTTCCTGAGTAGTGACTTAGTAAATAAACTGAAAATGAAAACCTATCAGTCAAGTATCAATGGCAGCATCTGAATTAACTTCTAAAACTAAAGGTGAATACAAAGTTAGTTTGAAGATTCTTGGTAACTTATACAATAATGTGATTTTGTGCATTTTACCTAACCTCTTTTGTGATTTGATAATAGGTCACGATTTACTCAGTTGTCATTCTAAATTAGAACTTACATTAGGCGGACCCGGACCAACAACGTCATTTGTTTATGTTTATTATTCATACCGGTATTTTTATAGTATTCATGGCGGACCCGAATCACCATTTGCTATAGTATCTGTAGCAGCTGCAAATGTACCACAAGCTTCCTTTCACATGATTGTCACCCTTTCTTGCATGAAGGGGTAATAGAACCAAGACGAGTATCTCCATGGAGAGCTCAAGCTTTTGTTACCAGCTCCGAAAACCACAAGCAGCGTAGGGTAATAGAAACCACAAGCAGTGTATGGTAATACACTACTCTAACACTATAAACAGATTTACAGTCTAGATGCTTATTCGATCCAAACTCTTGAAGATATTGCCAACAAAACTGCTAACTATGAAAAGTTTGGTGCCATAGATTTAAAAATCGGTTACCATCAAATATCGATCAAGGGATGAAGATAATCCTTTTACAGCCTTTAAAGCTCGTGGTCAGCTCTATCAATTTACCAGAATTCCCTTTGGGGTGACAAATAGTTCCAGAGAGTTATTGATGGCATAATAAGGGCAGAAAATCTTAATGACATCTTTGCTTATTCTGACATATGTGGTAAAACATAAGAGGAGCATGACAGGCACCTAAACCGGTCAATGAACGCTGCTAGTAAGTATAACCTGACTATTAATGAAAATAAATGCTCTTTATCAATGAAATCTATTAGCATTGATTATTGTATACTAAAGGCTATTAGCCTCAATTTTGAAGAACAACCTTCCTGGAGAGGAGTTTTTTTACAGAGATGGATTTTTTACAGAAATCCTGACCTCCACCTGCGAATGAGCCGCAACACAACACATAGGCGAGCCAAAATTGGCCATGAAGAGGTCTCACAGTATTTCGAGAACCTAAAAGAAAGCTCAAAGAACAACTCCTGCGACCAACATCCTAAATTACGACGAAACAAACCTTAGTGATGACCCGGTATCTACCAAGTGCATATTTAAAAGGGGGACAAAGTACCCTGAAAGAATCCTCAACAGCTCAATGAGCTGCATTTCTATGATGTTTGTTGGCACGGCGAGTGGACATCTATTGCCACCTTCTGTGTGTTACAAGGCTGAGAGGCTGTATAGTGTATGATGCTTGGGTGGCTGGTGGCCCACCCGGAGCCCGTTACAATCGGTCAAAATCAGAGTGGATTAATGAAGAGACATTCGCCGATTGGTTTAAGACAGTAGCACTACTATGGGTAAAATCCTTGGAGGGTAAAAGGGTAGTGATCGGGGACAATCTTTCAACCCATTTTTCCGGTGATGTTTTGAAGATGTGTAAACAACACAACACACGCTTTGTGTGCTTGCCACCTAATGCGACACACTTAACGCTAGACGTCGCCTTTTTTAGGCCTCTAAAAGGAGCTTGGCGTCAGATACTTTGCGATTGGAAAGTGAGAACCAGTTCCCTTCTCTGCTCGCAAAGCTTTGGGAGACCGTCAGTGCCAATCAAGCCAAAAATCTGCAAGCTGGATTCCGGGTGTACTATTTTACTAAGAATTAAGTGGATGCACTGTTTTATGTCATAACTCAAACTCAACTAACTTTATTTACCTTTTTACAAACATGGAATAACAAATACATATATGATTATAATTAATAGAAATTAACATGTGGTATTAAATAAACTGTTCTCACAACATCGGGCATGTGGCATTTATCCGCTCTATCCAAAACATGTTCTTGACAAGTTTGCAAAGCGAATGGAAAACCAAGTGATGGAATCGCCTTCCAAGCAACCAAGGAAGCTTGTCGGCGAAGCTGTCATTCAATTTTTATCTGACTTGCGTCACAGCCCAGGGCAAACCAAGCCAATGAGGTAGATAAAATTGAATGTTTCTCCTGGATCGAGTATCTCTGCCAGCGCCATCCAGACTCAAAACCCAAAACCTTCAACCAGTGCGGAAGAACCGGTAAAGAAGAAGGTCACTAAAAAGAGACTAGAGTAGAGTCGTCCAGTTCAAACGATGAAGACGATTTTTCAGTTCAGACTTTTCTGATGATTTGAACTTTTCCGACCCAGATGAACCTCAGCCGCTTGGTAGTGATGGAGTTTTCAAGGACCTGGCTGTCGGGGATTGGTTGCTGGTGAAGTTCCCTGGTGAACGAGAAGTTAAATATTACTTGGGAGTTGTTGAGCAAATTGTTTCAGAAGATTTGGATATAAAGTTTGCTCGCAACATCAACACCACATGTTTGTTCAAGTGGCCAGAACCGGCGGATAGGTGCATCGTCAACTATGACCAAGTAGAAAGAAACATTGGTGTGCCAAGTTTGAAATATAAAAATGATAGGTTGGTCAGTTTTAAGTTCCCTTGTTCTTTTGATGGCTTCGCCATTCAATAAATGTACAGTGTAATGTCTCTTTTGTGTTCAATTACTTATTGTTCTTTTGATAACTATACCATTATATAAATTTAGGCCTACTATGTAATGTTGCGTCTTACTCTATGCAATCTCTCCCAACCTCTCACCAAATAACTTTAAGCACAGAATTATATTCTCTCAAATGGCGCGTTGTTCTTGGACCATGGTTTTTCTTGTTGTTTGGCAGATTTGTGAGCCAATCCTTGTCCCTGCACATGGGATCACACTTCCAATTTGTTTTCCTGGGTGCAGGTGCGAGGGCGTGGTTCAGATGGTAGCAGAGCGTGGTTCAGATGGTTAAGGTCTTGGCTCCTTGTTGTGGACTTCACAGTTTCACAACTAGGAGACTTACTAGGAGGGATCCGGTCACTGTCCACGTTCCGTAGTGTTTTGAAGGACCGTGGATGGATTGAGTTCTCAGAGAGTACTAGCCTGGCAATTTTGGGAAAATTGTTCTTGTTGTTGTGGTAGGGGGAGTGCACACTGATTATTTTTTTTATTCAGAGTTAGTTCGCCCTTTAGCCGAGGAACTGTGTGGAATCTAGTTAATGACTTGCATCCTCCGGGAGCAAGAGTTTCAAAAGCATGGTCACTCTCTCAAAAAAAGAAGAGAAAAATGTTTGTGTGTGTTCACCCCATCACACAAGTGTTAGGTGTTGTTTAGTATATGTTTCTGTGTACGTATGTGTATATGTGTATGTTGCGGTATAGGCGGTATGAATGGGCAGGTTCTTTTTTTAGGCCTCATCAGGTGCGTAGGCATTCACGTCCAGAACCATTAGGAGTCAAGTTGTGATTACGTAATGTTTCTTGAATGTGTTGAGTTTGATACTGATTGGAAGCAAGATGGGTTTGGAAATGTTGTGTCGGGGGGAGATAGGGGCGCAAACTCAAGGGTTGTTTGCATCTCTGCGTCTGTTTTAAGTGGGTATTGTCCGGTTAATGGGTTGGAGGTGGTACCTTTGCTGGGGTTTTTGGAGAAGGGGCTGTACCTAAGGGAGTTTTCGGGTGTGACGGGCCCGGTAGTGATGGAATTACTGGTTCCAATTTGCTTGAGGCCTCTTAGTGAGAGGTTGTTAGATTGTTTAACACGGAGTGTGATTTTGACACCTTCCACAGTGAGGTGCTTGAACTCTTTGTCACCCTCAGGGTCAGAAAGAGATTGAAAGTTGAGAAGTTGTTTCGCCCTCAAAACTTTGATGAAGCTCTTAGTCAGTATTTTTGTGACATTCGTATAGTGGAAAGTGTCTTGCGTCTGGGAATCGGTGAGCTTGAGCTCATTGACATTGTGGTTCAGGGGTTGAAACCTGAGGAACGCTCTCGGTTAGTTTTGGCACCGTAATCATTTGCGGATCTGGACAGGCTCTCCATTGTTTTGAGAACTGTCCAGGACCATGGGGTACCCAGAGAGGGGAAGGGGGGCAGCTGCCCCCCTGGAAGCCAGGATAAGGTATAACAAATTGATTGACATGAAAGCGTTTCAAATTTATTCCAGGATGTAATGAAGCCTGATGCGTATTTAAAATAATACTTAATTATGGATTTCAATTTTATTTAAAATAAACTAATATCCAATTTGTAAACTGAGGCTCTTTTTATTCATCTATCCTATTTTGGTCTCAGTACAGTTTGTCGGCTACCATATAAATACCACATTTGATCTAATCATAGATTAAAGACAAAGAGTAGACCTTCAATGTCCGTAACCGATCGGGGACGCTCGGCAATGAATTTCGTTCGTATATTTTCGTTTTTGTTCTAGCCCTAGCGCCGGTCGAAGGCGGACCTATACCACGTAAGCGTGTAGTGTGTGACTTGCTTTTTGTTGTGGTGTAGGTTGGCCCAAAAAATCCCCCTTTCTCCCTCCAATTGGCAATACAATCACAATGGTACCGGCTACGTTCCAAGCAGTGCTGCAATCTGTGGGAGTTTTAGTGAACTACGTCGACTCTCATCGTAAAGCAGGACATCTCCGCACGTTATTTGCTATTCGTCAGACCGAAATTTAAAGCCAATCACAAATCACATACGGCAAATCGGGAGTGTTCGACCTTCTGTATCCAATAGTCAATGGTTCGACGCTGCGGGCTGCGCGCGCCGCATTGGGGCTACGTCTGCCATTTTGATGTGCCGCAGCGAAGCGAACGTGTAAAGTTATTGCTGTTCTTGAGACTCTGTAGTCTGTATGGAAGTAGAATCAATGTGATTTATGATTTGCTGTTTGAGTAGAGAAGCCGAAATGGACATTCAGAAGTGGTTTCAAAAAGGTAAGTTGAATACTAAAAACCAATTATACGTATAAGCTGCAATTAATTATTGTAGGCATAGGCCTACACAGTACACATTGTTTTTTAGTGAGGTTAGATGACCAGACTCTGAGATTCTTAGTCCTACTGGCTCACAGTGTTGCCAACCTCTCATTCTCAGATAGATGGAAACATGGTTAATTGTAAAACGTTTTCGTACCTAATTTAAAATCCACATTATTGATATATAACAATAAAAATATTAATATACGGGTATTTCCAGCCAATGAACCTCACAAGAGGAAAAAAGACCAAGATGATGTCAGAAGTGGAAGCAAAGATGGCAATGAAAATAGATCTAAAAGGCCTGAACTATCTGGACCAAACACGCATCCTGAGACATCCAAAACAGTTTCTGGACATGATGGCTACAATGAAAATGATATTGGTAATTATATTGGTCAGGCCACCAAAATACAGCCAGAAAAGAAGAAGGAATTACTAACCAACCCTTGGGTCCCACCATCAACTTACGATTTTAGTTCTGATGCCAGCCATTTAAAAAGAAAATTCAACCATTCCTGGTTGGATCAATATTTTCCTTGGTTGATTTATTCAAGCAGTTAAAAAGGTGCTCTTTGCTTGCACTGTGTGTAGTTCCTCCTGTTAGTGGTACAATTAAAGGGGTTTTAGGATCGTTTATGGTAAGGCCATATGTAAAGTTTAAGGACATTCATGAAGATTGCAAAAAACTCGCCACCAGTCAATACCACAAAACTTCAACTGCCGCTGCAAAAGCTTTCCTTGACAGTGTCGCTGTGGATGTCCAGCTGCAAAGTGATCACCAGAAGACTGTTGAAGAAAACAAGCAGATATTTTCATCTATTATCTCATGTATTATATTTTGTGAAACACATGATTTGCCGCCTAGAGGAAAAAAGGAAGACGAGGGCGTGTTCTTTGATTTATTAAACTTGAGAATTGACTCTGGTGATGTAAAGATGAAGACTCACTTGCAGAGATGCCGAAAAAAACGCAGTCTATTCTTCACCAAAAATTCAAAATGAGATAATAAGTTTATGTGGTGAAGTAGTCAAAGAAATGATCATTGAAGATTGTAAAAAAGCAAAAGCTTACTCTGAAATGGCAGATGAAACCGCAGATATCGCTGGGAAAGAACAACTGTCTATAGGCTTGCGGTTTTATGATGAGAGACAAGAAAGAATCAGAGAGGAATTTGTAGGCTATGTTGAGTTGAAATCTCAAGATGCCGCTACAATTACTAGCACAATTGACAGTTTTTTAGTTTAACAGAATCTTTCCACAGAGAACTGTGTTGGATTTGGTTTTGATGGCTGCTCCACGATGGCTGGAAAAAGAAGGTGGTGTGCAGGCTATTCTTAAGAAGAAATATTGTAAATATTCCTTTTTCCATTGCTCAAGCCACAGACTAAATCTTTTTGTCAATGATGCTAGCAAACTACCTGAAATAAGGAACGTGATTGCTACACTTAAGGATGTAATAACCTACATTAGAGAGTCACCAGCTCGCAGGAATTCAGCTCCCAGTTGTTCAAGACTCTGTGAGACCAGATGGTCCGAAAATTACAAAAGTATTAGAACATTTTCAGACAACTTTAATGAAATTGTAAATGCATTAGAACAGCTTTCGGTAAAACTATACAACAAGAAAGTCTGCCTACCAGCTGCACTCGGCAGTTACTAAACCATTTTTCATTGTTGGTGTAGTCATCATTGCTAAGTATTCAGCAATTTTGGAACCGATTGTCAATGTGTTCCAAGGTAAAAATATGGATTTGATTATGGCGAGGAATCATATTAGTCAAATACTTGATGTCATCAAGAAGAACCGACAAAAAATTTATCAAGTTTCTGAAGAATTGCTTGAAAAATGTCATGCAATGGCATCAACAGCCGGGGTTGAATTATCAGTGCCCCGGACTGCACAGAAACAAACACATAGAAGTAATCCACCATCGGAGACTGGGGTTGAATACTGGAGACGATTGTTGATGATACCATATTTGGATTCTCTTGCCATGTCACTAAATGTTAGATTTTCTAAAGACAATACACCAGCATTTGCCTTGTCTTATTTATATCCTGCTTACATGCTAAAAATGCCATCCAAAGATTTAAGAAAACAAGCAAACTCTTTCATAGACTTCTACGAGTTGGGTGGCATTCAAGCAGAATTGGATGTGTGGTACAATGCTTGGAGAAAAAGGGAATTAGCTGAAGATCAATTGAAGGACATTGAAGTGGCAGCTCTTTTCGAGGAGGCGAATATTTTTTTTCTTTTAACAAGACACGCACTCTCAATTGTAAGTGCTTTTCCGTCCACCACAGCTACTAAAGAACCTTCTTTCAGCACGCTGCGAAGGGTGGAGACCTGGCTCAGGAATACCATGGGAGGAGATAGGCTGACAGGGTTGTGTCTGATGAGTGTCCATAGGAAAATCTTCAATGAAAATCGGGTCTTGATTCAAAGAAAAGTACTAGAAAAGTTTTCTTCAAATCCCAGAAAAATGTTATTACTGTAGTATGAGAGAAGATAAGTAAGATAGTTCACAGAACTTTATGAAATTTTTTGACACGTTATCTATTGTGAGCCGCCCCGAGCGAACCCCGGTTTCAAGAGCGCTTTTGTCCCCCCCCCCTAGTTTTGGTCCTGGGTACACCCTTGTCCAGGACGCTGACTTTCAAAGAGACTAAGCTACAGGGCATCATCCCCCAGTTGGCCAACATCCCGTGGTAGCACCCGTGGGGTTGGGTCCTGAACTGCCGCAGTGGCATTGGCAGCCCATTGTTTGTTTCGTTTGTGGTCAACCAGGGCATATCAGGTGGTTTTGTCGTTAAAAGTTGCATTATGTGTCTTGGCCAAAAGCACTTATGGGAGTGAAAGTGGCGCACTCAATTTGCCCACGTCTCAACATCTTGATAGGTTCCACGGTGCAGAAGGCCCTGGTGGATTCTAGGTCAGTCCGTTGTCTCATTTCCTTGTCCCTGTTTGAAAAGTTAAAATCTTCTAGGCTAATCAAGCAAATTGAGGGAAAACCCCTATCTGCTGGACCGCGTCAAATTCCCCTCTTCCTATCATCCATGAAGCCCACTTAAAATTCAAAATTGAGCATTTTTCTTGGGTTTGGAGTTTTTGAGTGGCAAAGGACCTTTGTTTACCTACCATTTTGGGAGCGGACTTCATCAACTTGGATTTAGGTAGAGGTCAGTGTTTCTTCCAATTTGCGAGACTGGTATTAATTTCTTTTGCTGATGAAATTGGTGGGGGTGCTGCGGTGGTAGAGCCTGAAACACCCAGCAAACCAACAATTGATCCGTTAGGGCATCTGACTCCTTGTGAGTCGAAGCTATCAGAACCTTGTGTTCTCGTTTCCCTGATGTGCTGACGCCAAAGCTCGGAGTCACGAACCTGTTAGAGTATGAGATTCGTCTGACACCGTCCTGTGCGTTCTCACACATACATATTAGCTCCACCCAAAAAAAATGTTTGAAACGCTTCGAAAAATCGTTGTTGAACTTTTGGAAAATGGAGACACTGAACTGTCTCTTTCTAGTTACGCAAGTCCGGCATTTCTCGTCCCAAAGCCCAATGGCAAGTCCTGAATGGTCCTGGACTATCCCAAATTGAAATCTAATCTATGCCTCTCCCCGATTTGCATTGGGCGTTTGATTTCAGTAGCTTTTTGATGGTTCAAAACTGGACCCAGCTGTTCCTGATCATTGGGCTTTAAATAAATGATCCTGGCTAATGAAACAGCTGATCTTAGTCAGTAGCAAAGCTACACAGATCATCTCACTCCATTCTACACTCATCCTTCACTCATATTTGGGTTAAAATACGCACCTAAGTGGCGTCCCCATCTTAATGATTGATAATTGATAATAATTGGTTCGGTAAGGCCAAGTATTTTTCTGTTTTTGATCTGAATCAGGCCTATCATCAGATTCCTTTGAAACCTGAGTCTTGACCTCTCACTGCTTTCTGTATTCCGTGGAATTTGTACCAATTCACACGTGGTACGATGGGTCTAGCTGTGGGGGCCCAGACTCTCACCAGACTCCTTGATTCCATCTTTCATGACGTCAAGTTCAAATTTGTGTTCAATTATCTCGACGATCTTCTGGTGTACAGTGAGTTTCAAAGACCATCTGATTCATCTAGAAAAAGTAATGAGTAGATTGAATAGGGCGGGCCTTACAGTGAATCCTGACAGGGTTAGTTTTGCGAAGCTGGAAATGTTGTCCTTGGTCATCATTTCTCATAGAGGCGACTGCATTGACCCAGCTCGGATCCAGGCTATCAGGGAGTTTCCTCCTCCCAAGGATGCCAATGGTGTTGCCAGATTCATCGACATGGTAGGTTTCTACCAACATTTTATCCCCAATGTTGCTAAATTATAGGCTCCTATTAATGAGCTTCGGAAGAAGGGTGCCAAGTTTGTGTGGGGTAAAGCGCAGCAAACCTCTTTTGACCTTCTGAAGGAGGCCACCATGCAGCCCCCTGTTTTGGCAATACCGAATTTCAAACTAAACTTTGTCCTTCAAACTGATGCTTCCTCCGTCGTAATTGCGGCTGTGTTGTCACGAGAATTGGATAGTGTTAGGCAGCCAATTGCGTATGCCTCGCGCGGTTTGAATCTCTGCAAAAAGAAAAGCTCTCCTGTGTATGAACTTGAGTGTTTGGCTGTCGTGTTTGGAGTTAATAAATTCAGACGTTTTTTGGAGCAAAAAGAGTTTATGTTGGAAACCGACAACCAGGCACTCTTATGGCTCCTTGCCCATCCTCGCCAGCTTGGGAAAATTGGTCGTTGGGTTGTCCAAATATCAACCCTTAAGTTCCAAGTGCAAACATGTCGAGGCGAACAGAATGTGATTGCGGACTCGTTATCTAGGATGTATCACTCACCCGACGACCATCCTTCTGATCAAGAGAAACCGGGGTGTGCCGTGCTCTTGGAGTTTCCCCTTGCTTTCTCAGATTTCATTCCCCACCAGTTGAAAGATCCTGAGCTAGCTAAGATTATTGGTGAGCTTCAAAGTGGTTCAAGGTGGCCCACCGCACCCCCCCATATTTTCTGTCCCAGGGGACCCTTTGCTGCCGTGCTCGGCAGCGAGGTAAACCTAAAGTTGTGCTGCCTAGTCTTCTAATACCTATGGTCGTTGAGTATTTTCATTCTTCTCCTGTGGGTGGGCATTTAGGGATCCACAAAACCATCGCGAAGGTTAGGGAAATGTTCATCTGGAAGGATATGGATTGGGACCTTTCTCCTGGGGTACGTTCTTGCCAAACGTGCTCGCTAAGCAAGCCCGCTCAGAATTTTAAGTTTGGTTTGTTGTCATCTGAGGTAGTGGAGAGACCTTTGGAGAAGGTTTTCATTGACTTTTTTGGGCCTCTCCCATGTAGCAAGTCAGGATATAAGTTCTTGCTTGTTTGTGTGGATGCCTTCTCCAAGTTTTGTTGGCTTTTTCCCAGGAATACCACTGCACAACACCGTTCAGGTACTTCGCACCCATCTTTTCCAACATTTCGGAATACCTGCCACCATTGCTTCCGACGCCAGAACCCAGTTTATTTCCCATCTGTTAAAAAAAATGTGCTTTGGGCACGGTATTCAACATGTGATTCCCCTTACGATCCACAGCCTTCTCACGCTGAAAGGTTCAATCAAAATCTTCGATCCGCTCTCATAGCTCTCCATGCTGACAAGCAGACCACCTGGGATCAGGAACTCCCCTGGCTCCAATTTGCTTTTAATACTGCTCACCATGAGAGTCACAAGGCGGTCTCTTTTGAGCTGTTTCTAGGCTATCCGCCTAAAAACCCGTTAGCGAATGTGTGAGGAATTGGAGACCTAATGCCACCTCCTGGTGCGGCTGATGTCAGGGCAACTTGACAAGCGGCCAGGAGAAATTTGATCAGAGCTAGGGATTTGGTCCGGAGGAAGCATAACCGTGGCAGAATTGACAACCCTTTCCAGGTGGGGGATTTAGGTGTTTTGAAAGGCTCATTCAGCCAGTCCGGCTGTGAACAAGAGAGATGCAAAGTTGTGTAATCGGTGGTCAGGTCCAAACCGCATCATGAGGTTTTCGACGCCTGTTACGGCGGAGCTAGGAGACCCGTGGACTGGAAAAGTGTTCCGGAGGGTGCACATTTCTTATCTAAAGCCCTTCTGCAGAACTCTCCCGTAGGTAATTTTTCCTTCCTCTTGTGTCTGGGTGGGAAGTGCAATGGGCCAGAGAACCTGATCAATTCTTCTGTCCACTGTGTTCTGCAAAGGTTTTTCCTCTAGTAAATAGTCCAGCTCTAGCGAGAGCAAACCCTGGGGGTGAGTTTTCCCCTCAGTTTCCCCTAAGTCCCTTGGCGTTCCCCACCCCAGACACCTGAGTTGTCTTATGGTGTCACTTTTCTTCAGGAATGGGGAGAGTGGCCTTGTTTGTTTCTTTGGAGAGGAGTGTACTCTTTTGGGGGGGGGGGGAGGTTGAGCCGTGACTACTTTCCACCGACGAATGTCACGACTCATTTTCTGTTTCAATGTTGAAGTTGTTTTGTATAGTATGTGTTTTGCCATTTAACTGTTCCGACGTGACCAGTGAATCTGCGTGTCACACACTTCTTCTTTTTCCTGCCGGGCAATTGTCCTGGCTGCCCCATGGATTATGGCCCCTCTCCGCCCTGCTTTGTCACCTCTTCGGTGCTGTGCACCTGCCCAGAACCAGAACTAGTTACCGTCCTACCGCAAGTGTTATTAATTGTTTTTTTGTTTTATATATATATATATAGATTTATTTGAAAAACAAACTTTATTTATTGTTCAATTTTTTAAGCACACAACTATATTCATTGTTATTGTTTTTTCTTCCAAAGTTTATTCAATAGCCTTTTATTAATCTTTTAATTTATAAATAAATAAATAATAAATAAAAAGGCCTTTATTTACAAGCGAGTTTCATATACATGATTTTCAAACTTACTCAAGTCAAACTAAAACTAAACTAACCTAATATATACAGAAATTTAAAATACAAAAAACTACAAAGAAAAACATTAACAATTTACATTTGTTTTTATACATTGCGGCCCTGAATGAGCCATACGATTTGGAGCTCTTTATGTCCTGAGGGAGGCCATTATACAACTGCGGGCCAAAATAAGAAAATGACTTTCTTCCAACCTCAAGCCTCACTTTAGGAAAGTGAAGCCTGCGGTCGGAACGAGTACCACGCAGGCAGATCTCCCCCCTGTACTTAAGCCTCTCGCTGAGGTACTGAGGCTCTCCCAGCGTGAGCACTTTGTGGACCAGGCAGCAGGTCAGCCTCCTGCATATTTCATCCATTGGGATGAGCTTTGCAGCATCTCGGAAGGAGGACACGTGGTCAAAGCGGTTAAGGCCAAAAATGAACCTTACTGCAGAATTTTGAATTCTTTGAACTCTTGCCATATCCTCCTTAGAGATGCTGTTTCCATATGCAGGAAAGCAATATGTAAAGGCTGGGAGGACCAAGGACCGCATGAGTTGCATTTTGGCATATTCTGGCAGTAGAGTTTTAAATCTGCTAAGACCTCTCAGTCTACCCACTGCACGTTGAACTGCAGATGTGACATGGTCAGAAAAAGAGAGGTCTTTGTCAAGTACAACACCAAGTGTGTTGACAGTGTCGCAAAGTTTATTCAAATTGGGGCCATTTAATTTTTTTACCAGACTAAATGCTTTAAAAGGAATATCTTAAATAACTGTTGTAATTTATTTGAAAGTTAAAACTTATTAAATTCTTTAAATGAAAATATTTTTTTGGATTATTTTAAAGAAATGGTTGTGAGCTAGTAGTATAGATGGGAATTCTAATTTTCTGAGCTTTGAGAATTATTTAGGCCCTACATGTATTATTATTGATGTTTTGTTGTTGTTTTCTTTAAAATTGTTATTGTCGTTACAGCTGATTTCTCTCAAATGGGGCGTTATTCTTGGACCTTCCCCCACGGTTTTTCTTGTTGTTTGGTAGATTTGTGAGCCGCTCCTAGTCCCTGCACATGGGATCACGCTTCCAATTTGTTTGCCTGGGTGCTGTTGTGAGGGCGTGGTTCAGAGCGGAAAATGCCAGGGCTTAAGAGGGCATTAAATAACATTGCAAGGTGTGCTGCAAGGACGGGGGCACAGAAATTAAGAACACTAGGTGGTATCTCATCCGGACCAGAACCCTTGTTGCAATTGAGAGCCTTGAATTTAACTAGGATTTAAGTTGCAGATACTTCCAAATAAGACAAGGAGGAGCCAAAGTCAAACAATTTCACAGTAAAAAGCTTGAGAGAAAACGGATGAGAAGTGCTGAGCAAATAAGCATCAGCAAGAGTAGTCCAATGCCACAGACTCGTCCAGCATCAATTTAGGTGTTATATATGGATTTCCAAGGCTATTAAGTATTAACATATGACAAAAACTAAGTTCTCCATATTAAGGGACTCCCCAATGGAACTAACAATACCAGACCTCTTAACTAAGGAGAACGACTTTGATTCCTTACCCGCTATGAGACTATAGGCGATAGGAGAAACAATGACTAGCAACATGGCAATCTTAAGATGGTTAGAGCATGCCTGGTATTTCACATAGATGGTAGTCAGAATGATGAGAGTTTGGGGTTTGGGATTTATGATAGCCAACCAACATCTCCCGAGCACTGGGAAGCACAGCGACAGTTTTTCAATAGGAGGTCCTGGCGATTGAGTGCTGTGCGAAAACCATCATGGACAAGAACCTGAGAAAGGGGAAAATACTGATCCCCTCAGACAGCCAAGCCGCAATAAAGGCACTGGGGTCTTAAGCGATAGTGCCACAAACAGTAAAGGGGTATAAAAACATCCTTAAAACACTAGCAAAGAGGAATCAAGTTAATACAGGGTGTTCATTTGAAAACTTTCCATATCTGTTGTGTGCAAAGGTAAGGCTTTTAACACTTGTTTGATCTCATTTCCCCCTAATTTGGACATGCCAAATCCAATAAAATTATTTTCAATTTTGAAAAATGCCCCAAAAGGGCCCAATTTGGGGGGTAGGGGTGCTTTTTGAGAAATTTTCAAATGTAAACATGGGTTGTGTGATACATCAATTTAAAGGTCTAATCACCCCGATCATTTTGGTGCAAAAAAAGTTTAATTATCTTTAACCGTATTTACAGGGTGGGTCAAAACGTTTTAAAAAAGGACTTTGAAGTTAAGTACCGTATTACCCTAACTACTGAACGGAACAGCGCCAAATTTCTTTCCAAGCTTATTCTTGAGCTACTCTTTAAGATAACTTGTAGTAAGGGCATTTTCCAAGTTATTTTCTAATTTTTAAAAAATCTCAAATTTTAAGAATAAAAGAAAGCTGAAAACTCAAAATTCTTAAATAGCAAGGTATAACAAATTTCATACCACGTGAAAGGTCCTTTTTTAACAAACATTTTACGTATTTAAGTTTTCTTTCTATCTCTTACCGTTTAAAAATTGCAGTAGAAAAACATAATTTTTTGTGGTAAAATTGTAACTAGTTTTCTAATAAAACAGCCAAAATTCGTCTCTAGACACATTAAATGGTGCAATAACTGAAGGAAACAATTCATAATTATTTTTAGGCAGATAGGCAAACAAGTCATTACGTTTTACTTTGTGAGAAACAAGTTTTATAGCTGATGAGAAAAACCCAAGCGTGGGCCGCTTTCTGTGGTACCATTGACTAGTCAATGGTAGTACTAATTTCAAAAGTACCATTTCCTGTAGTACCTAATCAAATATGGTGTAAACTTAAAAAAATATACTTTATTTTACTTATTGGTCATAACAAAAGTGTTCCAGGATAACTGCAAAGTGTTTAACAATAGATATCCAGGTATAATCTTGAGTCATATGGCTGTAAATGATTTAGTTAGGAAGTTTTCTGAAACTGGCTCAGTTACCAATGAGAAAAGAACAGGATGAAGGGTCCAAGATGAATTCTGACACACGTAAAAGTAGTCGATCAATTTGTTATGAATCCTACTACATCGTTGAACAAAGTGCAATGTGTTTTATTAGAAAACTAGTTATAATTTTACCATGGAAAATTATGTTTTTCCACTGCAATTTTTAAACGGTAAGAGATAGAAAGAAAACTTAAATACGTAAAATGTTTGTTAAAAAAGGACCTTTCACGTGGTATGAAATTTGTTATACCTTGCTATTTAAGAATTTTGAGTTTTCAGCTTTCTTTTATTCCTAAAATTTGAGATTTTTTAAAAATTAGTAAATAACCTGGAAAATGCCCTTACTACAAGTTATCTTAAAGAGTAGCTCAAGAATAAGCTTGGAAAGAAATTTGGCGCTGTTCCGTTCAGTAGTTAGGGTAATACGGTACTTAACTTCAAAGTCCTTTTTTAAAACGTTTTGACCCACCCTGTAAATACGGTTAAAGATAATTAAACTTTTTTTGCACCAAAATGATCGGGGTGATTAGACCTTTAAATTGATGTATCACACAACCCATGTTTACATTTGAAAATTTCTCAAAAAGCACCCCTACCCCCCAAATTGGGCCCTTTTGGGGCATTTTTCAAAATTGAAAATAATTTTATTGGATTTGGCATGTCCAAATTAGGGGGAAATGAGAACAAACAAGTGTTAAAAGCCTTACCTTTGCACACAACAGATATGGAAAGTTTTCAAATGAACACCCTGTATAGTTGGGTGCCTGGACACTCGGAGCATGAGGGAAACGAGAAAGCTAATGCATTGGCCAGGATGGATCCATAAGAACAGCTTACAGGGCCAGAACCCTACTGTGGTACCTCGATTAGTTCTGGAGTAGCCCAAGTCTGAGACTAGGTAAAGGTCCAGAAGGCAGAGGCTTGGAGGACCAACCCAGGACCAAGGACCTCAAAAAAACAAATAGACCCCTCAATGAAAAACTAAAAGGCTTACTGAGCCTAAATAACGGGGCAATCAGATGATTAGTAGGGATGCTAAGTGGGCACGGACCTATTAGAAAACACCTTAAAACCATAGAGAGGTCACAGACAGACAGGTTCTGTGAAAACAAGGTGGAAACCTCTGAAAATTTAACTTATGGCTGGAATGTCCGGCGTTGGCCCAAAAAAGGTTGATATCTCTGGAAAGGCCACAATTGGAGCCTATATAGATGAGGAAATTGGGTGTCTCACAGCTCCTAAGCTATGCCAAAAAACTAGGACTGTCAGACTGAGTTGAGGGGTGCAACAACAATATTTTGAAAGGGCGAAGTAGCAAGGGGAGATTACTTTATCATCTTGACATTTGCCAGTTTTTATGTAATTCAGTTAATATACAACTATTTAGAAGGAAGTCCAAAAAGGCATGCTGCATTTGAAAGCATCATGAAATCAACAAACTTGAAATTGAAATATCTTAAATCACTGTCTGAGACCTTTTGGGCCTGTCGTTCTGAAGCAGTATCTGTGGTTCAAGCGCAGCTGAACATTATCGTTAAAGCTTTGGAGGAATCCCTGGAAAATTTGTATGATGCCAAAACTAAGGCAAAAGGCAAAGGTATTCTGTACCAAATGAAGTCCTTTGATTTTATAATCTGTTTGGAAGTAGTTCATCATATTCTTCAACTTGTAGTGCGTGTTAGCAAGACTCTGCAGTCACCTGACGTAGATCTTTGCCAGGCTGTTGATTTAGTATCAAGTTTGGTGCTTGCCTTGGAAGAGTTCAGGATTGAAGCTACTGTGTTTGATGGGATATTCTCAAGAGCAACAGATGCATGCCACAGTCTCGGCATTGATATACCTGAGCAAAAAAAAAAAAACGCAACATTTCTGTTTAAGTTGGACAGCAATGCAAGTAATTCTTTCACAGTAGGAGATATGAAAGAAGAATTTAGACTGTTTGTATTCTACCCTATTTTAGACAAGATGATTGAGTCATGAAGTTCTAGATTCAGCCAGGAAACCAAAGAAGTTGTTTGTGCTGTGGGAAAAGCCATGTCTTTAGGTGTTGGTTCCTACAAGATGGAAGCCAATGATTTTGAGTACCTCTCAAAACAGTTTAGCATAAACTTCTGAGCTAGAGGCAGAAATTAGAGTTCTGAAAACGAAGAAAGTGAACACTTCCCTCCTTCAAATGCACCTGGTTGACTGTAGTGGTTGTCAGAATACAACAGAGAAACCAGGTTTTCAAACTTTAAGACAGCAATAGAAACATTTTCTACCATTCCTGTGACAAGCTGCAGTTGCGAAAGGAGTTTTTCAAAACTTAGCATCGTGAAATCAAAACGTCGGTCCACTATGCTGCAAGATCGTTTTGAACATCTTCTGATTCCTTTAGTCGAGTAAGAACTCACTGCAAACAATGATCTGGACAATGTCATTGAAGAATTTAAACAAATGGTGCACTTCAACCGACGGATGAATTTGTAGATAGTAAATAAGGCTTATTTCTCTCTTACAAAAACTCGTTTGTTTCATAAGGATAGTGCCACGTAACAACTTTACACATGTTTTTTCATGACAAAATAGTTATAAATATTAATAATATAGACATATTTTTTAGAGGAAATCCTATGTATTTTCTTTAAATTCATGCTTAAAAATGGTGTTTTCAGAGACAATATTTTCAAAAATTTTCCCGGACCCGTTTGCTTGGGGGGGTATTCTATCCCCCCCCCTCGAAGGTCTGGCACCCAATATTCCAAGACCCTGCGCACGCCTATGTTAATGTAGACTTTCCATCCTAGTATTGAAATAATTGGCAGAAAGATAAAGGAGAAAGACTGTCCATTGCAAAGATTTACCAACGTCAAATTCAACATGGCGAACTATGCCGTTTCTCAATTCAATGTTAACATCTGTGCCACACAGTCAATTATGATGAATTCTTCAAAAGAAATATAATTTCTGGACAAAAGAGATATAACAGAGGTTAAAATGTCCTCTGAGCTTCTGAATTTGAGGGCTCACGTACAAGAAATATATTAGCTGGTTCTTGAATAAGGGAGTAATGTCTCCCTTTTACAACCCCTCAAAATTGTGTTTGATGTGCCATTTTCACCACAATTGTGTCGTCTTTGCTGCCATCAAAATATATTCCTTGAAGCCAGTGGCGGCAGTAAGGACCCAAAACCCCCTGGAAGTTTGTTTACCGGACCCAATAATCTTTCAAAATTTTAACAGGTATTTCCATCTAAGCTTGCTCTTGGGCTTGGTACGGCATCTCCCGAGGCGTCATCGTATTCCATAACCGCCAAAATATTGAATATATCCCGCAGCTACAGGGACATTTTCGTCGTCACTCGCAGGGGATTGATCTCGTCTACATCCGCGATTGCGGTAAAAGCGTGAATCTTTCAATCTTGAGGGCATGATCCTCGCAGACGCATACTGCAGTCACTTATCGTGGCCGAATCCAAATCACTCCAGTAAATTTTTTGTACTTAGGTTAATAGATAATTTCTATCAACGGGTCAAGTAGTATTAGTTAAACAGTTGTAAACTACTTGTCCTAGCGCTCTTACTGGTTTTAATCAATTTTGTCAACATATTACCTATGATAGTGCTCATATAAATATTATGCTAGGGGGCCATTGTTATGCTAGAAACACCATAACGATCTAACCAATGCAGTTTAATCCTTTCCCATTTGCCTACCAGAGGCTTTAGATTTGGAATTTCAGGTAAAGATTCGTGGTTGCTGTCGCTGCAATCGTCATTTTTTATTGGTGAGCACAGGGATACATTATCAGCACCAACCTGTTGTTCAATTTCGGAAACTTCAACTTCGAAGTTATGGTTTGAAGTACTTTCACGAGATTTTCTTTTTAATGGTTTAATGTGTTTCTTTGTTTCACTTAAGTCTACCCCTCCAATTTTAGTGATCCCATCTACTCGTGAAGAGTAAATAAACTTTAGCTCAATATATGGTATCTTATTTGATTTCTCACAAATACAAGTGATAGTACAGTTGCACTAACATAGCCGGGAGTCTCATTGCACTTGCAGCTAAGAACAATAGGGCATTTGCAAGCTACAACATCAAATAGTAGCGAACATTTTTTTCAAGTCTTCTTATGAAAGATTTTTAATTTTTATTACCAGTAAGTGATTCTTGCAAGTCATGGTATTTATCATGTAGTGTATTAAACGAATACAAACATATGATCTAATTGTATACCCTAATCGTAAATTTACAAGTTGCACTGTTCTTTTATCTTTTCTCACTGTTGAATTGATGACTATTTATACAAACTAATTACTTTGTTAGCTAAACTGTGTTGTTAACTATGAGTGTCCACGGTTTTAATAATTTAGTTGTGTAATGTGATTGAGAGTTCAGAGCTCAAGAAGCGTTCAGGAAATCCTGCAGACGCTCAAGTAGAGCTATATCATCCTCACCCTCAAAAGTGTATTGAGAATTTTGCCTGGCTTAGAGAACGACTGTGTAGGTCTGACGAGTATGCCATCCAGCCAATTTGATAAATCTAACGTCTTTCACATAAAGTTGTCAAACAAAAATTAACTAAGAGAGATGAGTGAGTGTACAAGACATTAGTTTACAAAAAAGGAAGTAGTAGTGAAAATTCCTACAGAATACAAGTCATAAAAGGCCAACTTAGTATAACTGAAACAGAGAATTTCTTGTGGCTTAAAACCTAACACTATCATTAAACAATAAGGTTACCAATTAAAATAATTTATGTAAGGATTTATCGACATAGTTAGACAAATAGAACTAGTCGGTTCTAGAATGTGACAAATAGAACTGTTCAGTTCTAATTTCTAGAAAGATTACTTTATGCCTAACAAACGATACGGTAGTCACCGCTGGTCGCTGGCAGGCAGGGACTGGCCAAGTCTAAGATGAAGATGGCAAAATTTATGGAATATAATAAGATATTTAAAATCAAATTTTGCAAAAAATCGTGGTAGAACGTGAGTACTTATATAGTCTAAAAACAAAATCAAGTAAGATAGGCTTAACTACCATTTGAATAAGTATCAACATGTAGAAAACTTAATAAGTTATATTTGTAGGTTATAAGTGAGCTATTTGGTTATACTATTAAAGTGTGGTACTATTCTTTATTTTAATAAAATTGTGGATACTCTCAACACTTGGCTAACAGTTGTCTAAAAAAACATCTAAATATTGTAGATTGAATTTGATTGTAGCCAACAAACACTTAAAATATTTCTTTATTCATAATATGTAGAGATAGAATTAAAAATTCATCTATCCTTCTAATTGATGGTAAATTTTCTTGTATTTCTTGGGCTTTCTGCAACATAAACCTGTTTTCTGTGTCACTTGTACTGTGAGATTAAAACTATTAATAGAGTTAACACAATAAAGTTTTCTCTAGGACATTAATTGTTTCAACATTATTTTGATCAACTACGATTGACAATCAATAAATAATTTGATATCTACTCTTGATAATCCAATTTCAAGTTACAGTTAAAGTTAACAGCTTAGAAAAATGTACAACCCATGTCCTTGACTCCAGCCAGCTGACTCTTTTTCTTACTAAAAGAGAAAGAGCTTCTTTATACTCACAACATACATATTTAGAACATCAGTTTTTACAAATACAGCTGAATATAATAAGAAAAACACTCTTTTTATACCTTTGAGTAGTCAGTATTATTTTTAAGTCAAATTTCACCTGTTAAAATTAACTATATGTCAAAGTAAAAAGATTGTATCCTGAGGAAAGTGAAGAAATAGAAATAGATACTTCTGAAGTATTTATTTTGATTATGTAACAATAAATAGCTATGAACAACTGTCAATAGTACTGAGACAACTACCCTCAGACCAGAAAAGAAACAAACAAAAATTGCAAAGAAAAACAATTCCTAGGCTAAATAAATAAATTAAAAAAGGACAAGACATTCTAATAAGGTGAAAATTGTTTGTTTAATGCAAGTAATGTTATTTTAAATATTGTACAACTGTTAAGTATAAAAAATGCAAATATAGGCTTGGTTTTATGATGTAGTAGATATATTTTTTACTGTAATAGAAAGAACAGGATTTAATTTGTGCATTAATTTGAATAATTTTTGTCACCTATGATCAATCTTGTTACTATATCATTAGTAGTAACTGATCTTGAACGCTAGAAAATAATCATACAGTTACTAAAAACTACTTCTTTGGAATACAATTTTAGTCTTAGATTCAACTTATGTTTTGATAAATTACATTGTTATAAAACTCTCCAATTCTTGTATAAGCTGATCTCTCATTAAAAGGCAACATCGATAATAGATTACTATTGTATGCGACTTATACTCACTTACAGAAACTTTCTATATGACAAAGTAGAAAATAATCAGATAAAAGTCTGCCTACTTTACCCTAAAGTTTCAGCTCTGTGTTTGACACATTCGTATTAAAATAATAAATATCACAGTTACATTAGTCATAGGGAATACTGACAAATGGGAAAACCCGTCTTCAGATGAAGAAATATGTTTAAAGAAGATAAACGTAAACCTCAAACTGAAAGCATTTTCCCTCAACCAAAGTAACTAGGATATGACAAAACTAAAAATAACACAGAACTAAGAGACATACAAATAAACCCTGTTAGACACTGCTCAATGGCATCAATTATTTTTAAATGCAGTTTCACATTAGGCACAACTTCAGCCAGAATGAAATAAAAGGTTTAGAAAAATGTGAACTAGACTCAAATAAGTCTAAATCAGCTCTTACATTAAAAATGTAACATACAACATAATGGACTGGGTTTTACAATTTCCTTAGGATAGTAGGCTTATCCAAAATGGAAAGAGCCAAGTCTGACACAAAAAACACAAAAAAAAAAACAATTAGCCTACACACAAAAATTTGAATATTTTACTACTACTAACATTTCTCTGACGACTAGGGAAGACGACTCAAACCTTCCTCGGTTAAAAATGCTGCCAGCGACAGTGATATTATCTAATTTCTGTGTATAGTTTAAATTTATTTGTGTTTCTTGTGCCAATGTTAGTTGTGTTTCTTGTGCCAAGGTTAGTTGTGTTTCTTGTGCCAGAGTGGACTTTCCACTCAGGTGAGACTTCTCTATCCTAACAAAAATCTTTAAACACAACTCTTAGATTAGTTGGTTAAGATATCAAAGGCTATGTCAAATAACCAAATATCAATTTTGTCAACCTGCAATTTAAATTATTGGAATGAAAATCAATCATCCATAACTTAACAGTTTTGAAATTCATTTTCACTTGACCCTCAATAGATCTGAAAAACATAAAAAACGTGAAACTGCAAGAGGAAAACCGAAGGAACAATTTGATAAACAAATTACAAAACAAGTCCACAACCGTCAGATTATTTCACAGGTGTTATCAACTCGTGGTGATAGTGTACGTGACAGACTCTCCCAGCCTAACTGACTTGCCGTTCTCTTGGGCCAGAACAGACTTGGTATCAAAGTCAACAAGCAGGACGGTGTCCCTCGGCAACTGAACTCTCCCCTCCAGAGGACTGGCACAGTTGGGGATCTTACGAGGCCCCAGGTCAGGATCTGCCCACCTCCATAGCTCCACTGTGCTGGCGTCTGACAACCAAACAAACTGTTAGCTGCTTAATACCTTTACAATGCAACATAGTGAAGAAGTAGAAATGATAGTAGTACTGATGGAATCAGCTACATGTTGTCAGCATGGAAGTATTGGATCTTTAACTACCTTAAGTAGTTCAGTGTTGATCCTGAAAATACAAAAATTACTAATTCTGGCAAATAAATAAATATAGGATGGAGAGGACACAGCTAACTCACCTGATGAAAGGTTGCAGACGAGTCAAAGAACACATAAAATCACACACATAAAATACTTAATATTTCGCCTCTTTCAGAGGCTTCTTCAGAAGTAGGCCTAGATGGTAGTTACAAAACAACAGTTTAAATAGGATGACACAGTTTGAATTCAAAATGTCTGACAGGTTGTCCAACTGACACTGCACAAAGCACTAAATACAGGCACATTGCAATATTGTATTTACATATAATATGTATATTGAAAAGCAAATTAGTTTTGTCCATGAAAATAAATACTTAAGAGTTAGCTGTGAGGGTGAGGATATGAGGATATTATCTAATGTTGAGGTTAGGTGGGGTTCTGGAGTTGGTCACAAACTGGTAAGCTAATTCCCATCTTCTGAGCATTGAACTATTGCATTGGTTCTTTGGCAATGATTTTAGAGCTTTTATGGTGAAACAGTCATCAAATAGAAGTTGGTGGGATAAGGCATGTTGTGCAACTGGTTTTTCTTTGCTAGTTTTAACATCATGTCGATGGCCGTTCATGCGTTTTCGGAGAGTCTCGGTTGTTAGGCCTATGTACTGGGCTGGACAATGTGAACATTGAAGCTGGTAGATAAGGTTCTCTGAGCTGCAGGTATGATGGCCTTGGATTCTGTAATTTTTATTATGGTGTGTGCTGGTAAAAGTTTCTGTAGGATGGTGTATCTGGCAAGATTTACATCGGTTTTCATTGCATGGGTATGAGCCCGGTCTTGGTTTCTCAGATGGTATTTTTGATGGATTTGGGAGTTTTGGGTGGACTAGCATATTTCTCAAATTTGGGGGTTGCCTATAGATTATGGAAGGGGCTCTTGAAAGGAGGTTTTTGGTTTGGCTGGAGGACTCTAGGATTTTGAAACCTGTTTTAAGGAGGTTATTTAGTTGTTGCAGGCCAGGGTGGTAAGTGGTTATCAAATTTACTTGAAGATGGTTGGTATTTTTCTTTGTAGTTGGACGTGGGTTCTGAGCCGCTTGGATCTGAGATTTTACGAGAGTACTAGGATAGCCTCGGTTTTCGAAGGCTTTTTGAAGTTGGGTTTGGTATTGTGTACGGTCTTTCGGTTCTGAAATTAGGCGATTTCCCCTTAGGGCAAGACTGTAAGGAAGTGATCTCTTGGTGTTATTCGGATGACAACTAGAAAAATGGAGGTATTGTTGGTGGTTGGTCGGTTTTATGTGGATAGATGTGGTGAGGTTATTGTTCCTTAGATGAATTGTAAGGTCTAAAAAGTTGATGGAAGTCTCAGAGAAATCCCAGGTGAAATTTAGCGGTCCAAAACTGTTGAGGTCTTCCAGGAACTTCCGTAGTGATTCTTCACCGTGGGTCCAAATTATGAAAATGTCGTCAATGTATCTAAACCAGCAGATGGGGAGGTGTTCACGGCTAGACAAAAACTTTTCTTCATAATTCCCCATGTAGAGATTAGCATAAGATGGGGCCATTCGTGTACCCATGGCAGTGCCCTTGATCTGTAGGAAGTGTTTGTCCTGAAATTGGAAATAGTTCTTTTCCAGAATGAATTTTATCAGTTGAGTTATAAACGAAGTGGTGGGTAGGGATCCTTTGGGTCTGTTTTGAAGGTAGTTTTCTGTTGCTGTTAGGCCGTGGACATGAGGTATGTTTGTGTAGAGTGAGGTGACATCAATAGTGGCCATGAGAGTGTTAGCGGGGAGTGGTTGTCTGACATTGTTAAGTTTTTGCAAAAAATCATTGGAGTCCTTGATATATGAGGCCAAGTTTTGTACTAGCGGTTGTAGATAGGCGTCTACGTATGAAGAGATACGTTCCGTTAAAGAACCGCAGCCTGATACTATGGGCCTTCCTGGCGGTGGTGTTATGCCTTTGTGGATTTTTGGTAATATGTAGATTTTTGGGCAGATGGGTTCTTCTGGTATTAACAGATTTGTTGTTTCTGGGGAGATATTGTTGGATTTGGAGTGTTTGTAAATTATTTCCTTGAGTTCAGCGGTGTACTTTATAGTTGGATCTTCTTTCAGAGGGAGGTAGGTGGAAGAATCACTGAGCTGGCGTTGGATTTCTGACACATAATCAGATTTATTCATTATCACTGTGGTCGAGCCTTTGTCAGCTGGAAGGATCATGATATCAGTATTTGATTTTAAAGTTGAAATGGCTTTTTTCTCGGCTTCGGTGAGGTTATGGAGTGTTGTAGAGGTTACGTTGTTTTCGAAAGTGGGATCTGAGATGTTTTGTACCAAGAAGTTGATGTATTGTTCTATCGGATGGTCTGCTGGTAACGGTGGGGGATCGAAGTCCGAGGGTGGAGCAAACTTCGCTAGGGAGGGCGCCACACTGTTGGATTTCGAGTTGTCTTGATCTTGTGAGTTGAAATAATGTTTGAGACGTAGGTTCCTAGCTAGCGACATGATGTCTTTCACTAGGCCAAAATGGTCAAAGCGGGGTGTGGGACAAAAACTGAGACCCTTGGTCAAAACTGTTTTTTCTATTTCTGAGAGCTGGTGGTTGGATAAGTTGCAAACTTGTTGGTCATTTGTAGAGGTTTCAGGGTTGTTTGGGACAGAATTGCTCTTGAATGGGGAGGTAGGAATCTTCGGTGGTTTAGGTAGAAAGGGTTTTTGGCCTACTGGTATAGGTAGTCCTAAGAGGGAGGCCAGACAAGGCCTATCTGAGATTAGAGGAACCTGATGTGGTTGGGTTTGTTGGACTAGGCCTATAGATCCATATTGATGTATATGTTTGATACAAAGGTTAGAGAGTTTTCTGAGTTTTCTTTCAGCTTCTTTGTTCATATTAATTAAGGCTTTCTGTGCTATTGAATTGAGATTATCTGCTAGTTGTGGTTTGTCATTCAAAATCAACTTTGTGAGGTCAGAAAGAGCCTTTCTGTGGTTATACATTTGTTCAGAGTACAGTTGTAGGACAGATTTAGTAAAATCTATTGATTGTTTGTAGGCTAGGGCTAATATAGCAGGCCACATATTAGGGGGCATGCCACTGATGGCTGGTTTTACAGTTAGGCCCACTGGAGTTAGGCCTAGAGTAAGGCAAGAACTCAGGAAATGTACATGACAGGTAACTTTTGATAATTTGAAAGCATGTTGTTTGGCTTGTTTTAGCCAAAAGGAAGATAGGTTCATAGTGGATAGGATAGTTGGACAGTAACACTAAGGAAACAAAGGAGTAAAGGAAAGAGTGAAAAGATTTGTCACTTTAAGGTTATGTTTTTAGGAAAAAGCATTTAGCTTGGATTAAATAAATAAATATAGGATGGAGAGGACACAGCTAACTCACCTGATGAAAGGTTGCAGACGAGTCAAAGAACACATAAAATCACACACATAAAATACTTAATATTTCGCCTCTTTCAGAGGCTTCTTAATTTCAGAACCGAAAGACCGTACACAATACCAAACCCAACTTCAAAAAGCCTTCGAAAACCGAGGCTATCCTAGTACTCTCGTAAAATCTCAGATCCAAGCGGCTCAGAACCCACGTCCAACTACAAAGAAAAATACCAACCATCTTCAAGTAAATTTGATAACCACTTACCACCCTGGCCTGCAACAACTAAATAACCTCCTTAAAACAGGTTTCAAAATCCTAGAGTCCTCCAGCCAAACCAAAAACCTCCTTTCAAGAGCCCCTTCCATAATCTATAGCCAACCCCCAAATTTGAGAAATATGCTAGTCCACCCAAAACTCCCAAATCCATCAAAAATACCATCTGAGAAACCAAGACCGGGCTCATACCCATGCAATGAAAACCGATGTAAATCTTGCCAGATACACCATCCTACAGAAACTTTTACCAGCACACACCATAATAAAAATTACAGAATCCAAGGCCATCATACCTGCAGCTCAGAGAACCTTATCTACCAGCTTCAATGTTCACATTGTCCAGCCCAGTACATAGGCCTAACAACCGAGACTCTCCGAAAACGCATGAACGGCCATCGACATGATGTTAAAACTAGCAAAGAAAAACCAGTTGCACAACATGCCTTATCCCACCAACTTCTATTTGATGACTGTTTCACCATAAAAGCTCTAAAATCATTGCCAAAGAACCAATGCAATAGTTCAATGCTCAGAAGATGGGAATTAGCTTACCAGTTTGTGACCAACTCCAGAACCCCACCTAACCTCAACATTAGATAATATCCTCATATCCTCACCCTCACAGCTAACTCTTAAGTATTTATTTTCATGGACAAAACTAATTTGCTTATCAATATACATATTATATGTAAATACAATATTGCAATGTGCCTGTATTTAGTGCTTTGTGCAGTGTCAGTTGGACAACCTGTCAGACATTTTGAATTCAAACTGTGTCATCCTATTTAAACTGTTGTTTTGTAACTACCATCTAGGCCTACTTCTGAAGAAGCCTCTGAAAGAGGCGAAATATTAAGTATTTTATGTGTGTGATTTTATGTGTTCTTTGACTCGTCTGCAACCTTTCATCAGGTGAGTTAGCTGTGTCCTCTCCATCCTATATTTATTTATTTAATCCAAGCTAAATGCTTTTTCCTAAAAACATAATTCTGGCAAATGTAATCATATTCCTGCTTGAATGATAAATTTGTATTAGACCTTACATGTGCCAAGAAAAGCAAATTATAATAATCAAAATTATTAAAGATTAAAGCATTATTTAATTTTTTCATATTGGCATTACTGAACACAGTGGCGTTGCTTGGTTAAATTCCGGGGGGGTAGAAGCCTCAAATTTCCCAACTGCTTAACATAGATTTCCCATTTTTTTAAGAAATCAATTTCTGTACTATTTTTAAAAATCTACATATTATTATACAGGGTGACACAAAGGAACCGGACGTTTTTTAAATAAGTAGTACACAGTAGTTAAAAGGAATAAACTGGTTTTAATACTGTACATAGTGAGGTAAACATTTGCCATTTGTTACAAAACCGTCATTTTTTGAAAATGACGTCATGCATACGGCGGCCATGTACTTATCTAAAAATGTTCATTCTGGTCTGAAAATCCTCTGAAACTCGGGTCAGGAGGTTCAATGCCATTGATATCTTCTGAGATTGCAAACTTCAAATCCTCTAGAGTGCGTGGTTTTCTGAGCATGAACACGCTCCTTAAGAAACCCCCAAAGGATATATAATCACTAGTGGACAAGCCAGATGATCTTGGTGGCCATGGCATGTGACCAAAGCGAGAAATCACCTTGTTAGGAAACATTCATTCAATACTGCTCTCACTCTGGCGATGTTTTCGGGTGTTCTCAAAGTTTTAACAAGGCCTGGTGGTTGCTTTCTTGTTATATTTCCAGTTGTTCGGAACCCTGAAACCCATCTTAATAGCGTATTTCGGCTTGGAACCGTTCCATGGTGTTCAATATTAAAATATCGACTAAATTCCCGCTGGATTTGACGACGGATTCACCATTTCGGACTAAAGTATTTTATGCAAAAACGCGATGGTCTAGGGTCCACTGACCCATTTCAACAAAAATGGCAAGCCTCACTGAAGGAAATGACATAACTTCAATCTTCCTACCACGTGCAACAACAATGGAACAGCTGTTTAAAAAAACGTCCGGTTCCTTTGTGTCACCCTGTACTATAGTCACACTCAATACAGTTTATTAACTTGCATTAACAAAACATAGCTAGTTTTACATATATACAAAATTTCTCAATTCAAATAAACTTCTAAAACTTCTACAGTTGAACCTCGTTTGTACGAACCTCGATAAAACGAATTCCTCGATAAGACGAATTTTTTTAATCCCCTTGACACTTTCATATTGGTCAATGCTAAAAACACCTCTATACAACGTAGTAATTAAGTTAAAAACCTCCATTAGACGAATTTGTTTGTGACATGGTCTAGAACTGATTAACCTCTATACAACGAATATTCTTAGGACAAAACCTCTACAAGACGAACGTAACCTCTATAAGACGAATTTATCATAAGCTTAACCTCCATAGTACGTAGTTTTCAAAACAAACACAAGCTTGTATCAACATGAAACCCCCACCCATCCCTCCCCCTTCCTCAGTCATTGTTTGGAGAAACCTTGGAGCGAGGAGAAACCTCTATAAGAAGAATAACAGCAGCATTAAACCTCGATAAATCGACCCTCTTTATTAAGAATACCTCTATAGTACGAATTTTTCCCGTACCCCTTGAAATTCGTCTTATAGAGGTTCAACTGTACCATAATCATAATGAAATTTTATGACTTAAAAAAACTTGAATAAGTATTGTTTCAAATCCAAAAAACTTTACAAACCATCGTGGTAGCAGACGTAGCAGTGTACAATTTTAGGTATATAAAATAAGCTTAGTACAACAAATTAGTATAGAAAAAATATTTTATTACAAAATAATGAAATTAAAATACTTTTAGAACTTGATATCAAGATCAACATTTTAACTTTCATAAAACTTACAACTAGGCCTAAACAAGTTTGTTATGATCAAATATTAATATCAGTGATGTGAATAACATTATTCTAGTCTAGAAAAGAAAAAAGAAAAAAACCTAAAATAAGACTCATATCAAATAAAAACGTTCAACTTGGTTGATAACAAACTTACACATACAATAAAAATGTTAACCTTCATCTTCATCAAACTAGAACTTAGACAAAAATCAAACTTAGACGTGAAAGTAAATAATCAAACTTTAGGTTATGTTTTGTACACGTAGATCTGTTTCAGAGTGATTAGTTGATTCATTTTTGTAAATCTTTAATTAAGAATGATAAATAACTTTTGTAGATTTTTTAAATATATTCAGAGAATAAATATTTCATTTAGGTTATTAAAAAATAAGAGTTTTAAAGGTAATACCGATACACAAAACCTATCTTTAATGTTATTTTAATCTACTTATTAGCAAGTATTCCTGTCAGTTAGCCTGCTCCAAATACTACAAAAAAAGATATAAAATATATTTCATGTTACTGAAGTGAAAAATATTTTTGAATTTCTTGTAAACACAAACAAACAACATAATTGAACTGAAGAGCTACATCGCTTGCACTTTCAAAATTCAAACTCGCAGTCTCGCAGACGAATCATTCAGAATCATCAACACAGGACAGGATCACAAACTATACCGCTAATTGATTAGTTTAAAAATATATTTTTCTTGTATCTGACTTCCCAACTGTCCCAACTCGTGGCAAGGAAATTCCCAACTTTTCTCTTTCCCAGATTCTGGGAGCCCCCTTACCCCCCCCCCCCCCCCCCCACCGCAACGACGACGCCCCTGACTGAACATGGTCTAAACCTGAATCACCCATTGTTCTGTTCTACTGAGCTAAGTTAAACCAAAGATGGGAGACCCTATATTTGTTAATTAGAATTATCAAACCTCATTTATTGTAATACCATATTTCTTGGTTCATTATTAATAAACTTGTATTGTAAAGTAATCCTTAAGATTTGCCAATTTTTATATTTTAATAACTTAGGCCTAGCTTAATCCAAAATGCAAAGAATAATAATAGGTAAAAGGTGGATGGAGAATCAAGATTTATCTGTCAAATTCAAAAGGCACTACCATTAACAATTTTGTATAACACCTGAGCCAATTGGGTAGTGACAGATACATTATTTTCACAACGTAGGCTAGCATTAGGCTACCATAACAACATACGCATCAGCTAACAAACTAGATTTTATTTTCCCAGAATCCATACTCACCCTTGATATTCTTGTCCTGGCGGGCCAGTGCCGTGGCTAGCTTGGCCGCAGTGTCGCCGTGTCTGACGGCCAGCCAGTGTGTCAGGTGACCACTCAGAGGCTGAGGGTTGACAAGCGCGAGCGGCACGCTCGGTGGCGGCGCTCGGAATGTGATGAACGGCGCTCCAGGACAACAATCCTCCTTCACATTGTCTGGCGCTCCTTCACTGGTTGAAGATGCGATCTCTATCTCCTCCAACTACAACAAACATCAAAGGCATTATTTAACTTGTATAGTGGTAATGTTGGGCATATTACTTATAACTAATAGAATAAATTCATTTCACAGTCAAAACTGTCATTAATTCTTTGGTAAATTATTAGTTATAGGTAATTTTTATACGTTTACATATTTTTATACGTGATCATTACCCAACCTTCACTGTCTTCAGCAATGCCGGATAACAACCTATGTATTGGTAATTAATTATTGTGTAAATAAATTTCTTGATTGATTGAATGGTTGAACACAGAAAATAAAAGTTGTTGTACATATGGTAAAAATAATTGATGAATCACGTACCTTTGTTGTCAAACCTGATCCTGGCTCTAAGTAATTGTCTTCCATTGAAACACTTACTTTTTTGAGTTGTTGGTTATAAATAGTATAAGATAAAGTAATTCTCCTTCAGTAAGCCCATTTCTGCCCAAAATAACCTTTTCAGATTGTTGAGTTAAAACATAAGTTAAACAATTCACACTATGCCAGAAGCCACAGTAGTAGGTATTCAAATTTTAAGCGGCCTACACACTACACGTGCATTGCACGCCGTGCCAAAAACTGACAAAACGTGCAAGTGTGTGGTGAACACCGTGCAAGCACGGCGTGCATTGGCATGGCACGGTGGAAATCAAAACGAGTTTGATTTTCGGCGTGCCGTGCCAAAGCACGCCGTTCCAACGTGCTAGTGTGTAGGCGATCCCCGTGCCACGTGCTGGTAGTTCAACCACTTTTGACAGGATTTGGCCCTATAATAGTACTTTCTTATTAGTGAATCAACGGCATTTTGTCTTGGCCATTTGCAACACAGATTAAATACGCACATAGTGGCGTCCCCATTTTAAATAATTGATAATTATTGATAATTATTGATAATTGATAATTGATAATTATTGATAATTTATAATTATTGATAATTGATAATTGATCATTTGCACGACCATCGAGATTATAAACATAATGGATCGCGCGCTGTATGTGATGCGTGACCCGAGACGCAGTCATAGATCTCTATATAATATATCATATGTATATATAATATACTATCATATGTATATATAATATACATCCTCCACCACAGTATTGTGAACCAAGTGCCCTGCCGGCGTATATCTGTACGGCAGCGAGGTGCAAGGTCTGGACTAACCTAGGCACTTAAGGCGGCTTAGTGCTGCTGCCTTGTGTCTATTTTTAATGATTAATCAATAATGTCTTTGAAAAACACGTGTGTGTTCTGCATTTCATTTGTACGAACAGACGATGTAATTTAGCACGTTGCAGGCTACACTGGAGATCAAGTGTGTGGGCAAAATGTGCCGTGCAAAGCACGTCGTGCCAATATAAAAAATGGCACGGCGTGCAATGCACGTGTAGTGTGTAGGCCGCTTTAAGAACATGGCAACAAATATAAATTGACAAAGAAAATTTAGGTTTCAAAAAGCGTAAAATTAAACATTTTGATATATATTTTAATCAGTTTCTGTGAGTACCCCTAGGACCACCCTTTTTACTGGAGGCCCCTCCTATGGAAAAGTCAGAGGGACGCCCATGCCCATGGGGGCATATTGCTGCAATTAGAGGAAGTGGTCATGATGTCTTTGCGACCAAGGCAGGCTGGGAATGTCAAGATATTGCCTCAATCACCAGTGGTGGTGATTTAGTTTTCATGGTTTTGGGGGAATTTGCATGGCTATGGAATACTTTTTTAAATGTGTATTACAACTATTGTATGATAACTACATTTCATTATATACATTTGTCATTAGAACTCTTTCCCTTAAAATTGTAATGTTTTTTTGTTTGTTTATAAAATGACTCAGCTGACCTTGAATTTTCAAGTTAGCAGAAAAGGAAATGGAGAATAATTTAACTACTAACCCAACAAAAATATATTAGTTAACATGATTGCCAACATCTAGCCTATAACTTTAAATTCATTCTTAATATAAGTCAATTCATTGAGTATGACTTGAATACAGGGTGATTGATATAAGTGTGCCAGCCGTTTTATTCGAAAACTATAAGAGATATCAAAAAATGTTAAATGGTAAGTGCCTTGGATTTTTTATTAAAAAAATTATAGTCAAGTCAAAAATTATTTTAGCCGCCATTTTTCCAATATGGCCGCCAACTTTGATTTTTCTTATGGAACACCCTGTATTTTATGATGTATTCTGGTAGAAAAGGTAATTTTAAGACAACTTTATTCTTGTGATTTTTTTCATAAACCTAACCGTTTCAAAGATAATAATGGTTTAAGTTGTGAAATTTTGAATGGTTTTCGAGCAAAACAGCTGGCATGCTTGCTTCGAAACTCTTTCTCATGCAGAAATTTCAAAACTTTAACCATTATTATCTTTAAAACGGTTAGGTTTATGAAAAAAATTACAAGAATAAAATCGTCTTAAAATTACTTTTTCTACCAGAATACATCATAAAATACAGGGTATTCCGTAAGAAAAATCAAAGTTGGCGGCCATATTGGAAAAATGGCGGCTAAAATAATTTTTTTGACTTGACTATAATTTTTTAAATAAAAAATTCAAGGCACTTACCATTTAACTTTTTTTGATATCTCTTATAGTTTTTGAATAAAACGGCTGGCACACTTATATCAATCACCCTGTATATGTAAATACTGGATTGGTCATTTAGTGACCAAGTGACCAATGACAGTACACAAAGAACCCTGATAGGCCATTAAATGACCGATCAGCAGTTCAAGGGTTAAGTCATTTTGATTCTTAAATTTTCCAAATTTCCTTAAGTTAGCGTTGTATACTACTACTAATATTTATTTTACCTATTTTTTCACAGTAGATATTTATTATTATGTTTATTCAATAGTGTGTTCTGTGGTGAAGTGGGTAGGTTTAAGCCTATGTTTTAGAACATTAGATGATTGAATGTAATTTGTTTGCCACACACAAAACATTTTCCATGTGGGGAACATTCAATGTATTTGTCAGTTATATGTTATTTGTAGCTGTGTTAACATGACTTGAACAAAACTGCCTGAGGGTGCACATAGAAGTCTGGTACTGAGGTGTATTTTATGTTCTGCTCACATCAAGTGTGTACTCCAAGTAGTTCTTGTTGATGGTGAGGACGTGTATCTCGTCAAAGTCGAGTGTCAGGTTGAGAGCCTTGATGCCGCTGTTGGTGACCTTCTCTCTCGTCGCTTGTACAAACGGCATCACTCGCTTCATGTACTTCTTCAGCTCAGGCTTGGCCGACAGTGCCACTGAGATCACCTTGTTGTCAGGGAAACTTCCGTTGTTGGTCTAAACAAAAAGGAGATATGATTTTAGCATTTTATAATTTTAAAAAATTTAAAAAAGTTAAAGATACGTTTACAAAATGGTTTCCTCCATTGCCAGATTACTGTTTACCACTACATTACAAAATTATAACATCTAGTTATAGTATGAACAAGTGTGAAAAAAACTCGCAAGAACAAAAACTCTAGGTCTGTCAAAAATAGGGGTCTGCGGTACAGAAAATTTAAGGTCGGTACGGTTCGGTACGGTACAATATTTTGTACCTCAGTTCTCGGTACAAAATCGGTACGGTACGCGGCTACCTGTATTTTTGCGGTTTTCTTCTCAGAACTGTATCCAAACCATTATTTTTAACTTTAATACATAGACATTACTATGAAAATGGATAGTATCCTACATTCATGGTTTTCTAACAACAATTACTGTACCACATATTATTAAAACAAAACCTTTTACTACTACGAGGATTGTGTCAAGAAAAATCACAGTTGAGATAAAGGCTTTACCTATTTTACTCTGAGATACTTTGAATAGCATGATAAAGTAGTTTAAAAATAGGATGAGAGTTTTTATGAATAAACATGTTTGAAACATTTATTGACAAGATAATTTCACAAAACTGATAAATTATTTCCAACCAACACAATGTCTAGTTGTTTTTTTTTATTTTAAAAACATATAAAAGCATTCAGTAGAAGACAGTGTAGTTTTGCCAGCTGTTCACAGCAGATGACAATGAAAAACTGGAGGTTATGATGAAGTAATGGCAAAGACCATTTTTTTTATCAGCTTCAAAACTAGTTAAGTTATAAGATGGATAAAATTCTTGCTAAGTTTTTTTCTGAAACTAAAATTTGGATTATCACAGAGTAAGATTTGATGTTGGGCAATTAGACTTTATAACTGTGTAAAAGGTGTGTATCCCTGAATTTATAAATTGCATTCTACAATTATTCACTGCCAAACATAATTCAGTAGAACCTTGATGAACCGAGAATTACACTAGCCTACATAACTTCATTACCCCAAGTAAAATACCAAGATAATTTTTATAATTGTATTTGAATCGTATAATCTTAGTTTGTTAAAAATGGATTGTATGTTCAACAATAATTGCAGTCCATTATTGTTAAGCAGTGTGGTCCCAAATTATTGTTTTTGATTTTGAAACATCACAGTTCATTTGACAAAATTATAGTTGAAGCAGCTCAATGTCAAGTCACGCACGCTTGTGCAATAGTTTGTTTACATGCTTTCTCCAGACCACGGGGGAGGGGAGGGTCTGATAAGCCGTCTATTGTTCACCCCCAAGAAGGTCCGACCCTCATTAGTGCCACTCGGCTGCACTCAGTGGGGAACCCAATACCACAAATCAATCTTTTAAATGAATACAAATTTTTGGTAATAATTGTTTTATTAATATTCACCTTGAAATTTCAATAAATTTGGTGTAAAATTTGACAAAAATCTGCCATTTGGACCGATTATTAATACAATACCAAATACCAATAAAGTAGTACCGTACATTCATTGGTAATTAAATAATAGTTAAAAATTTACCGATTTTCGTCAAGTTTTACCCCCTGCTGTGCGCTATGTCACAAAAGCTGATAACGATATGGGTGATTAGTAACCATGGCAACTTGTTGAATGCGTGATGAAGGGAAACCCAAGAAATAGAAGAACAAAGAGAAAGAATGCCGTTGTTATCTTTATACCCTTTTTACAATTTCCGTTATTGTTATCTTTATGTAAGATTTTATGATTTTGTTTTATAGGTTTATAAAATAATAATTCTTTTTAACTACGGGAATATCAATTTATAATTTATCAACGTGCTTCTCTTCTGAAACAGCAATACCGGATGCATAATAAAGGTCAATGGCCTAAAATATCACGATTGTGCAATATTGTATTTTGATGTTGAAATTAAAATTACGACAAAAGTTTGTATATATCCATGGTCGTCAATAAAAAGATAAAATATCCATAACAAATATTTAATTTATAAAATAAGATTGTAGATTTGTTACAAGTTTAATATGTAGCCATAAACAGTTTTATGGCAGTAGGCAATGGCCAGCGGCAAATTCAATATTCACGAAAATACTGATTAAGTTAGAGATAACATTTAACAGTCATCATAAAACTATTATTTTTATGATAAAACAGAATTGGGGAAAGTCGTAAAGAAATAAAAGTGATAAAACTCAACAGTTCTTGGAAGTACTTCAATACAACAATTATTGTCGTGATAAAATGTTAATGGATTTGGGACTGCTAATGGGTTTTTTATTGCATCATCAAGCTAGTAATAAATTATGAAGATCGTAAACAAACATCTGATAAGACTTTTATGTGCTCGGAACCAACTGCCGTTGACTACGATAGTAAATTGAAAGTAATTTATTATTATAATAGGCTGTACCGAACCGAATTTGTACCGTGTAAAATGCTGTACCGAACCGATGACGGTAATTAAGCTTGTACCGTACCGTACCGACTTTTTCGGTGCACCGCAGACCCCTAGTCAAAAACCAGTTACTGATTCACCAAAACTGATCATTAATATGTTGCCTACTAGGCATCACACTCCAGCTGTATGAGTGGTCTCGTGTCCCTGGTAGTGAATGTGTTAAGCTACTTAATGATAGTTTCACGTGGAAACTTTTGAGTGTGCCGATGTTGACTAAATATAACCACGTGTGTTTCATAGCAAAAATATAGAGTAATATTGATCTTATGTTAATGAGAGTTAAAAAAAAAACAATTTTAATAAGCGGTTTTTAACGAATAAAGCATATTATTAAATTCATGTTTACGGAAAAATTGGCAATTATCAACAGAACACGAGGTTTACCAAACATCTTTTTGATGATAGTATCATGTTGCCAACACACTTGATAAGCCTAAAGTAATTTTTTATGTTTTTGTTTTACAGTACAAGAAAATACCTAATTCAGGGTTTTGAAAGTTCTTATTGTGGACAGTTTCAGAATGCATAAAATATGCTTAATTTTGTAGAAAAGGAAGACGAGCAATAAATGCCCGAAACGCAAGAACAACTACTTCTGGCAATGTTTTGAGATAGTTGAATGTAGAATACTTGCTTAAAAACAATGCTTTTCAATATGTATGTTAATTTTACAAAATTTTAAACAACAGACCTTATAAGGTATGGTAAAAACTATCTGTGTAATTCTCTCAAAACAGACCAGTCTTTAACAAATTACATCTTCTAATCATATGCATCCATGCAGGATTATTTCTGCCTGAATTGCCAATCTGGCCAAGGTAGGTATTTCACTCCGTTGACAAGAATGGATAGAAAATTGCCGTATTGTTTCGAATCGAGTTGCATCGATTCAAATTGAAAATCTTTTGAATCGAATTGAAAATCTTTTGCTGCTTCGCACACCCCTAATAATTGTGATCTGAGACAAATTGCTAAGTTAAATTATTTTTTAGGAAAAAGCATTTAGCTTGGATTAAATAAATAAATATAGGATGGAGAGGACACAGCTAACTCACCTGTACAGCTAATGGTGAGTTAGCTGTGTCCTCTCCATCCTATATTTATTTATTTAAGTTAAATTATTGAAATAAGATGTAACTTATTATATCTACAAATGTTGTTTTAGTTTATTGTTTTATTAAAAACCATGAAAAGTGATCTCAACTAGCTTTCACTGCTATGAAAGCAATCCTAGTCATTAAGTCCTTTGAAAGATAATGCACTGTGAGGGACTAGAAGGAATCATTGGCCCTTGACATGTGTCTGTAGTTATGGGCATTGATGGATGGGTTTCCTGTATAGTTCAGGAAACAATGATTTAGAGAAAGTTATTCTTGATATTGGTAACTGATCTCTTGGTTCAAGAATGTGGAGTTTTTTTTAAAGAGGCCTCTTCTACAAGTGAATACTTGTGGAGGTCTGTTGTTACGAGTCACAGACTTGGTAACATCGATGAGCCTCGGATGTGAGGTGGTAAAGTTGTCTTTTTTTAATATCTACAACTACAGGTTGTTTTGAGGACGAGTATAATGGTTGTCTTTTTTGGCCTTGTTGAGCATAAATGGCATTTAATTCTTAAAATAATTTTAAGCACTTAATGACATGCAAGTAAGGAGAAAATTTAGTATAAATATAGTCATGGGAGGATTGATTTATGAGGTTATTTGCAAGTGTGTGTCTAATGACTAACCGTGTGCATCTCCTTCATGGTGGTAAGCACGGTGGACTGCCAGGGCGGATAAGTCTTGGCCACCCAGACAGTGGCGTGGGTGGGCTTGTCTCCGATCTGGTCAGGCGGAGGAGGCTTCTTGCCCTTCTTGCCTGAAGTCAGATGGTTCTTGTACTGCAGACGGAATGAGTGAGCCGCTTCCATGAGATAGGCACTGGAGCGAACCAGCGTTTCATCTACCGGACCTGCGACCGGCCAATCTGCCCGCACTATACTGTTGGTCTGGAACATCGAATGGAAACATAAAAAACTTTGTCTATGTGCAGCAGTAGCTTGTAGAGTAAATAACATACCTGTGTATCCTAACCATTTAAAATTTACTTGATGGAATAGAAGGCTCACCTAAATGGGGATAAAAATTAACAATATGTACAAAATTATTTAAATGATTTACTGTCACCCACAACAGGATATTTAACCAAGGAAGGTTCCATCTTGGTTTTTGAAACATTCCTTCATATAAAACATTGTCAAATTCAAGTACGCTACTTGTCAATTCTTGAAAGGTTTTATTTACTATGTATGGTAGTAGGGTAAATATTTGGTTTTCATTTGCCCAAATGGAATCCATCCCATTCAGGTAGGCTTGCGTTACCAACAAACATTCTTAAAACCTTGGCCCTTTGTGTCCTTCTTGCATCAATAAAACTATTTAATACGATGTTTTAGTTGATTTGAACATTAAGTCTAAAATGCCAAAAGAAGTACCACAAACTAAACTTTATCGTCTATATAGGTGAAACTTAATGCACAAGTTTCTTCTTCAACCATATTTTTTTATATAGGTAGCTATAATAAATAATATCTTCTAGGCCTAGATAGATGTGCTTTTAAAAATTTACAACTTATTTTAGATCAGTAAAAACCTAACCTTTGCCTTCATTGGAACAGAATTCAATGGATCAAGGCTTAAATATTTTTATCATTTATACAAGCAAAAGCAGAAGTAAGAGACATGATTATCTCTTGATTGTAGCAAAATACCTTTCCAATGAGAGAGTAGACGTGCTCAGCCACATGTGGACAGATCGGTGACAACAACAAGGCTTGTAACTCAATAAACCTGTAACATGTTTAAGAGATCAGACTTACAGGTGGATTTAGTTTTATTCAAAAACATCTTAAATTTTATATTACACAGTAGAAAACTCATAAGAGAAAGTTTGACATAAATGATATAGATTGGCAAAGTGTTAACTTTTAGTCCATTAAAATTCTTCTTTCTACTCACATGTTTCACTGGGAGGTAAGAATTAGAATATTGCTCCCTCATGATTGAAACTCTTACTTGCAAGACATATTACAAGTGTTTCTCCGTCTTTTGGACTAGACACCACTGTGTAAAATCACCAACATTGTATGATGGCATTTCAGCCCTGTTGCATATAGCCATATTCAGAGATGTAAAGTCGCATGATCTGAAGATGGCCATATGCAACAAAGCCAAAAAGTCATGGTTGTACATTAATAGCGTCAAATAAATTAAAACTAATACTTAAAACTAAGATAAAGCCATTTTCAATTCATCTAAAGAGTATAAGGACAAGAAGGACAAGTCCATTAAATAGGCCTTAAAAGGTATTTTTAATACTGGGTTTTAGTTCTGTTTTAATTTTAAAAGGAATAAATTTTAAGATAAAATCACGTCCTGCATTGACAGTCTTTTTCTTTAAGAGCTCTAATTTATGATTTCTATTACACAGTTAGGCCTATTTATATAACATGTATTATAGTTACAATTGTTTTCTTTGTTTGGTGGATTGAAATTTTGTTCTTGACAAACATAATAGTCGAGGACAATTAAACCGTAAACAGTGAGGGTTCTTAAATTCCTTGTCGGCTAAACTCACATTCTAGCAATTCAATCCTGTATAATGTGCTGTTACCTGATGATAAGTTGACGATGCATACCACCGCTGACCTGACAGAGCTCTCGGTACTTGTCTCTCACAAGCTGCATTTCAAAGAAGCCAGTCCTCAGTGCCTCCTTGAACAACATCTTGTTGTAGTTCTCATCCGTTTCCTTGATTTTCTGGTTCATCTCACTAAAACACAACCGCAACTTGTAAACAAATCACTTTCTTTGTAGATATTTGATAAGATTATGAAACAGGTTATAATGTCAAGGGAAAGTGTTTGAAAATATTGTGCAAGTAGGCTGAATGTGTTGTTGGATTATAAATTGTTGTGCTGACTGACATAAGCATTCCACTTCTTGACCAGTTAAATAAGGTCAATATATTTGATCTGGAGATCAGTTGACAAGATGACCACAATAATCTACACCATTACAATGCAATATGCTGTACAAATCTTAAACAATCCGTGGTCTTACTTGAGTGGAGTAAGGACAGTTATTTAGTGTTGGCATATAAAACATTCAACTGACTTCCAGTCAAAGTCCACAGATTAATCATCATAACCGCTAAAAGAGAGAATTACTTCCAGGCTTTTAAGAGCTTGAAGAATCTGTAAAAAGTTATTACATTTTCTTAATATTGGCCTAATTTCCCCAAATAACATTGAAAATTGAAACAATGTTGACAAATATTAAGACAACATAATCAAGAAAATTTATTTTTATATCAAGAAAACGTTTTAACAATATTGTTACCAAGTTGATTAGTAATGGGGCAATATTGAACTAACCTTGTTTCAATGTTGATAACATTGAGACAATATATTTATGCTAGCATCCAATAGTGACCAAACTATACCGATCATAAAATATCTGAATCGGAACCTCCCAATATCCAATCCGAATCGAGCCTTAACTAATCAACCTGAATCTGATCCAAAATGAAATTTCACTATCCACACACCTCAGGCAGGACAAGATCTGTCCATATAACCTAGGGAAGGATTGTACTGTTTGGTGTGATATGTAATAGCCTTATCCAGTTGCTTACTTATCAATACCAACTGAACCCACTTTAGGGTAAATGCAAAGTATGAATGAAAGGGCCAAATATTGAAGGACATCCCCAGTCTGGGGACAACCATAGAAGAAGCAAGATATAAAATGATAATGGGGGTGAATTGTTGGCAAGGCTGAAAACCTCTTGACACATTAGATGCTGCACATTTGCCATATTGTGCACGCTTGGAGCTGCTCAGGCAGACGGTGACCTGGTCAGTGAGTCAAACCTATGGCTCTACTATCTCTTTGAATTTTTTTTAATGGAAGAAAATTTAGAAATGTGATGATATAAATTAACTTAATTTTATTTTCTATTAATTTTCATACCAAATTTGAGGTGAGTAGGTGAATTAGTGAATAGAATTTTTACTTGTTTCTATCTTATACTATCATATTAATACCTAACGAGGTGTTAGCCCGTCCTACGTACGGGAATTCAGTAGTCAGTTAAAACCGTGTACAATTCAGATCAGCTAGTTTACACAAACAAAGGCAAAGTTTCTTGCAGTTTTAATGTGAAAAATCATGTTGTAAACACATGTTTAGTGATCAAATATGTTTTTATTCCATCATAGGCCTATACGATATGCATTTTAAATCCGATAATTTTACAATAAAACAGCAATTCTGCAATTTTTACGATGTTAAACGCGTTGAAGTGAGATTTGCAGCCGATTCGCACAGACGCACACTGATTATAAGTAGCCTACAGTAGAGAGAGAAATAGTCAATTGAGAAGTGTATAGACCTAGTCAACGATACCACCTTCCATAGCATACATGCCTCTTCCATAATTATTATCACCACACTACAACTACTATACACAATTTCCAGTAGGTCTGAATAGAAAAGACCTAAAACAAAACGATAGTATCCAATAAAATTCACAGTACACATAATTTAACTTTGGTGTCCTAACATCAAAACTAATCGTCACACCTATCCTTTATATTAATTTCACTGCATTTAATTGCTAAATAAATAAGCGTAAACAAAGAAAAGTAAAAACAATAACAGTTTGTTTTAAAACAGCTGTTTGGTTTAAATAACATTCATTTGAAAAAAAAAACCGGTCACATGTAGCAGGAATATAAAAAGTAAACACGCTAGTAAAGCTAATGACGTAATTGTCAATGTTTATTATCCATACCATTATCAGTTCTATCCTTGATAATTACCCACCCTCATTGAATAAATGTACATCGTCATTTCCCATATTAGTTAATTTAAACTACAATATATTCATAGTCGAAATAAAAGTGATATTTTCACGTTTGGGGGCGCTGATATAGGCACCCCCAAACGTAACCACAACTGAACACGATTTCATAAAAAGGATGGTTTGTCTAATTGCAGTATCCTAGGTCAATGTTGGTGTTGTGTTCAATCTATGTCATCCATCTGTTTCTTTGTATAAAACCCGGCTGAGGTTGTGGTGGTAATTTAAAATCGTGATTCCTGATTATTCTTGATCTTCTTTGAATGACATCAATATTTCCGGGCCTAATCCAAACAAAGTTAAAGCAGACAAACATTAATTGTAAACAAAAAGCTACCATGAAGAATTAAAACATGTAAACATTGTTATTTGTCTAATCTTTCCTTGAAAAGTGGAGCAGTAAAATAATTTGCTTTTATCCTTTTTTATTAAGACTCGTGTACAGAGCCTCGATTTGTACTGTGGTTTAATTAATTTTGGTTAAAACTGTGGTCTAATTATCTCTACTAATCTTACTTATTTCCTATAATCAATGACAAAAATAAAATAACCTCATAGTCCCATAGTTTATATGTAACCAGCTGTTAGTTAAAACAAATTATATTGCTATAAAATAAATCGAAGATTACAAAGATTGCTTTAAAAATAATTTGAACATCCTAGTATTTTACTATGTATATTTCATTAATCTCTCATCCTCCTACAGAAGAATTGAACGTATCAATGATTAGCATTACACATAGTATAAATAAGTCAACCCTAAGTATGTCTTTACATTTTTATCCAAATGCTGAATTTGTGACACAAAAGCTGAATGTTTACAGCTGTTATGTTAAGCAAATTATTTAATGCCAAAAGCTAGTTTAGAATCTTAGCGTCGGCTGCTAGACTTTTTAAAAATTAAAACTTAATTTCTAAAAAACTGGGACCCTAAACTAAAATTATGGCTTCGACATTCCCTAGTTTTCAAAATTATCTTGCTTTCAACACAAAAATCGTGAAAATCCGTCGAGTGGTTGATTCAGAATCGTGAAATAAAAAAACACACTTTCGTTTTAATATTATAGATTACATAATTCACCTTAGTTCCAAGAAATATTTAGAGTAGTAACATGACCTACAATATTATTATTTTCCGTCTTAAAATTTAATGTATCAAAGAAGAGTTAAGTGGGTTATTTTAGTTTATTTTTTCGTTCCATAAGATGAATTCCAAGCCGTGATGTTTCTTATAGTTTCTAATTGTTTAATGAACAGTGATATTGTCTACAGAATCAAATGAATTGGTGAGAATTCAGATCAAATTTACTGACAGGTTGTAATTGTAAACAAACTTACCTGAGGAATACAAGATCGTTGAATGAAGTAGCCTGTCCAGTGCGGTATGTGTTTTCTGTGTGCATCACTTCTTTAACCCACTCAATGAAGTTGTACAGTCTAAGGATACCTGCAAGAATTAATATGGCAATTTGAATATTTTAAAATGTAGATGTAAATGTAGATGGCCTACAACTTATCTTTCTGTTTTTGTGGTGAGGAATTGATAGTAATGTTTGTTGCTGGCTTGCATGTTTAATTTGATTGTTTTAGGTTAAGTCGTCAGATCGTAAATTAGTAGAAAAATACAAAACAGTTACAATGTTTAGGAGGACAGTTAACATCTTATGTTTTCATATTGCTACTACAAGGTGGGTTAATTGTATCATTGACTTTTAGACACAGGGTCCTATTCATAGTCAACGGCTTTATTGTTAACATTAAGAGCACCATTGCACATAAAAACTACACCACTATGATAGTATGAAACTGAAAATTATCCTTTTATTTGTTTGATGAAGCAAAAAACAGACACCTGAGAATACCTGACATTAAGAGGAGTGATGAAGCTGTGGTAAAAACAAATATGGAATGAAACTTTAGATGGAAGAAGACCCTCTGGATTCCCAAAGAAAAGGTGGGATCAAAATACAAGAGAGGCTAACCGAATACATGAGATTGCTTTGTGAGGACATTTCTCATCACTGTTGGTAAAAAAGGTTGTCACGATGTTTCAGCCCTTAGATAACACATATATAATGTCAAGTAAACTCATCAGCACAAAAAAAAGAACCTTTTAAACAGAGTTCACAGAGCCAGTGATGAACGCAGAGGATCGGAGGAAGTGAAGGCAGTTAGTTAACGAGGCCAAACACTTTCTTGGGTATTAAAACCTTGTAAGGGTAAGTTCTAAGTGGTAAGTCACATTTTTTATAGACTTGAATAATTTTACAAATAATTTGTATTCAATGTATTTTTTTATAATCAAATAACACACCTATTTGTTTATTCAATATTTTGTCACCAGGATTGATGCATCTACAATGATAAACCAGGTTAGATGTCTTATTGTCATCAACCCACAGATTGTTACATAGCAGAGGGTCAACACAACAAGCTATGTAACCTACTTTATCGTTGACTTCTCTTAGATCAAATTGTAAGTGTTTAAGTCCTATAAACCAAAGTATTAGTGAATAAAAAAAAAACACAATTTAAAGATTTTCTCAAAATAAAATTTAAATGTAAATGTTGTAAGTGTTAATAACAGTTGTTTTTTCTGTTTATAATAGGTTAGGTTAGGTTTTCTCACCTGCATCTGCAGTGCTCTCGACAAAGTTTGCGTCTTCAACAGAGTCTCCGGAGTCTGCCAGACACAGTCGCATCCCGTCTGCACTGAACTTGTTAACGGCATCTGTCAGTGTTAGGAAGTTACCTTCCGATTTGGACATCTGTATAAAACAATCATGAAGATAGAGATTATGAAATCTGCAGTAACAGTATATCTACATTTATTGTATTTCTATTATTTTACTGAACAAAAATTGAAAAGAACAGTATATCGTCTCAGTTGCATATTGGATATAAAGCTTGGCATCAAATCTAAAGGTTGCTGGTTTTATTTGGTTTATTTGGACCAAATAGCCAATTTTCATTGATACTTTCTAAGTAACAAAGTACGAGGGTCGTCTCAAAAGTAAGTTACACCTATTTCCAAAATAAATAAAAAAGCCAAATTTGGTTTGAAAAGGGTATATTTTAAAAGATACATACATAGACTATTTTTCTACGTAGTCGCCATCTTTTTCAAGGCATTTTTTATAACGTGGCAACAGTTTTTTTAGTCCAGCATCATACCACTCTGCCGCCATTTTGGTTAGCCCTTGTTCCACCTCCCGTTTCAGTTCGTCTTCGTTTTCGAAGCGCTTCCCGCCTAAATGCCGCTTCAACTCCGGGAAGAGATGAAAATCACTTGGAGCCAAGTCAGGAGAGTAAGGTGGATGGCCAAAAACATCCCATCGGTGTCAATGACCTTGCGGACATCTTCAACAACTGTCAAAGCGCGGGAAGTGGACGGGCGGCCACTTCGTCGTTCATCGTGTAACGATTTTCGTCCATCAATAAACGATTGACGCCAGCGGGAAACCATTGGACTAGACATCACATTTTCACCATAAACACTTCACAATTCTCGATGAATTTCGATCGCATTTTTATTCTTTGCAGTCAAAAATCTAATTACTGCACGGATTTCACAATCGGCGGTGGGAACAAGTGGTGTCTCCATGATGGCCGGAGCGATACTGGAGGGGCAAGTGCCGTAGGCGGCCGCGACCTTTACAGTGTTGCCACTACATCCAGATGAAAATTCCCCGCGACTCCCAGCTTTCTAGCGCTCGACGCTGTGATTTAAAACAAACTAGTGAACCTGTGCGGCTCAATGCCCCGCAAAATAACATATGAATTTAGAAAACAAATTCATCCTGTTATTAATATTGACTCGACGTCGAAAATTTAATACAGTAATAATAAAGCCTTAGAAGGGAAGCAGTCCAGTCATTTTCTAGCTGTATGTGTATTATATTTAGTATATTAATAAGTGTTCAAGTTCAAGTGTGTTCCTAGTTATTTGTTAAAGATTTTAAAACACATTTAACAAAACATTTTATCATATCAAACCAAAAGGCCTATGAAGCATATTTTGAGGGTCTTACAATGCTGTTTGAAGAATATACTTTTAAAAATAAACACTAAAAAACAATATTTTTATCACAAAAGCACTTCCACGAATACTACGATTTTAGTCTTAAAGTTACCTTCAGGAAGATTACCCTGGTCAGAATTTTCCGTAATGAATATGCGTATCCTATTAAAAGATGTAGCCTTACTTAAAACAACATACAATATAGTTGCTCATGACTGAAATTGATCTGGGTAAGAACAGTGCTGATCTTTAAATAAAGGGTTTGTGCTGCAAATGCCAAAGATAACATAAATTAGCATCTTTCCATTTTAAAAGGTAACTTAAGTTTGTTTCAGACGGGCACATTTTTATCCTCGAAATCAACATATGTCCCCACTTACTTGTCCCGGTTAAGACTTTACATTCTATTAAGCTGTTAACCATTCTGATCACATGAAGCCTTGTGCCATTAATGAGGCCCTTTTGATGTATTAATATTCCACATCAATAAAACCACTGCCCCCTTTTATTAGTCTAATCTGAGTCTTGGCAATACACTGACCTCTATATTTAAAAACTCAGTTGGATTTTCTGATGGATGTCTCCGCCTTTGTCTGTTTTCGAGGACCCACTCTTCTTCCCCTTGCCATACTGACAGTTAATTACCTAACTTGTCAAGTTCATGTACTAATTCATTAATACTGTTAGTTTATAAAGAAAATTAGATAAAAGTTACTTGCCTCGGTGCTTTCATAACTGCAAACTCAAAATACACCCAGAAGTAAAAAAGACTCAAGTTATTGGTAAAAAAAAACTATGTTTGTGTAACAACATTATTCACATGAAGTAGATGATTTGTTTGATTTGTCAATCAGCTGTTTTATTTACATAAAACGATTTAATAATGTCAAAGATTTGTGAGTTTAAATACATAAACTATTATAGTAAAGTTTTCTAAATCATGGTAACTTATTCTCAACTAAATTTTACTATTCCCAACATTAAAATAAAGTAGGGCCTATTAAGATCCATTATGGGTAAACTTTAAGGTACACAATCCTTGATTGAAATGTAGTATACATTAACAGTCATAACACACAGCAATAAATTATTATGTAGTAGACTTTGACTATTTTCAAGTAACAAACATATGTTTCTGTAAATAAAAATCATCTCCCATGTTATCCTTATGGAGAAATGTGAAACTTTAAAGGGCCTCAGGGCCTCACTCTCTAATTATTTCCTTAAAAAGAAAGTTTCCTGCACAACTTCACGTTACGCTCTTTCCAATGACACCAAAAACATGACAATCGGTTCAGTAGTTTCGGAGGAGTAATTGTCACAAAATATCTGCTTGCGTATTAAATAAGTATAGATGTGTAACTTACTTTTGAGACGACCCTCGTATTTTACCTAACATTTCTCTTCAGTATACCCTCTGAGATTAAGTCCTAAAATAAGACAAAATAATTATTATGTGTGACAGTTTTTCATGATGTAATAAACCCCTGTACTCCAAGGTACTAAGCTACTCAAATATACTCCAAAATAGTGTCTGAATCCAAATTGATATTGAATTTGAGGATTGCAAGTGGGAAGGTAGAGGAGACGTCACCTTTGCTGAGTTGAGCAGAAGATGTCCGTTGGCTCTGATTCCTCTGGGCCAGAACTCCTCGTGGTTCTCCCAGATGGCGCAGTGGATGTAGATGAAGAATGTCAGGTGGTTCTAAAATAATAATAATTAGATATTGCAAATTCAAAGAAATAATCAGCAATCAAGATAGTTTAAAAAATATTTCAAACGTGAATTTGGAAAACTGTTTCTTGTTTAAGGTGATGATTTTATAGTATCTAGGTGGATTTGGTGAGTTGAATTAGAAAGTAGGATTCCAGGTCAAAAAAGGCTGACAAATCTTAGTATTGTGGGAGATGAGTCTGTCGCACAGATAAAATACTGGCGACGTTTCAAATGAGTTACAGCAATCCATCCAAATCGTTGACCAATATTTTCTCCAGTTAAATGAAATGTTAATCCTTATTAAAAACCACGATTGGAAAGAATAGAGTACTCGTAATTTCACTCTAGAGATTATTTTATGTCTTCACTTGCCTGTATGAGATCCTTGCCGGAGCAACGAAGGTCCACCGGGTACCAGTATTGGAACTCCCGCTTCATCAACTCCAGACTCGGCCGCTTGATAGTGGTGTCTGATGGGAAGGGAGCCTCTGGAAGGAACACATAGTCCCACACTGCAGGAGTCAACTGCTCCGCCCTGGGCAACATTACACTTCATTAGTATTGCCAAACACTTGGTTTGATTGAGGGTGATCATCTAGAAGACTCACAAGAACCTGAATGTTGAGTCAAATGCACCACTCCTCTGAGAAAAATCTCTGATAATCTTACTGATGGTATATTTCTGAAACTCATTATTAAGGCAGGGAAGTACTTTGAGTACATACGTTAGCGCAAAGTATGAATGCAGGGAGCAGAACGGGGTGAGGCTTGTTACAGACTAAGATCGGCTGTGTCTTTAGTCTGAAGTTTTTCCTATAAGTCCAATGTTTAAGGAAAGCTCAAAAGGTTCAAAAGGCTACTGACTTTTCTTCTTATTGAACCAGCCACCTTCAAAATATAAGGCGAGCAATATAACCACTCAGAAACCATGCTTTAAATACCAGAGTCAAATGCAGTGAAACTAACAAAGTCTAAAATCTGTTCCCCAACTTTTGAAGTCCTAATTTCCCTTTCAGAATTCTGTAAAGGCCTAGTTACTGTAAAACATTAAGGAGTATCAACATTATGTTCAGAGCCTAAGAGTAACTCTTTGGACAAAGAACCTGAAATTCTAACCAAATTAATGGTGTTACAAAGAAGAACTACTAAGAAAAATGTATTAAGATTGTTGTTACACTTCAATAAAGAAGTCAAAGGTATGATGTACCTATTAAATTGCTGGAAAAGACTCTATACAACTATCCTTGACCTGTAATTTAAGAAGTTGGGAGTTCTACATGTCCTATTGGGAAACAACTACCAACTTTATGTGTTCTAGTTTTAGCAATTTTAGTATATCTTTTTAATACTTAATGATAAATATGTTTAATTTTTGTTGTTTTGATACCAACTTCTAGTAGAAACCCACAACAGCATAGAATGCTTCGTGTTCTAATGACTAAAACCATGTTGGCTCCAAACTGACTGTACACTATTGTTACCAAAGTTTGATCAATGAAATGACAACATACTTGATTTTGAGCTGGTTTCCTTTCTCTCCCTTGAAGGTCCCTCCCTGTAGGAGATGAGCCACAGTGTAGTAGGCATTGTAGATGGTGGAGTCTGATAAGGACTCTATCAGCCACTGCTCGTCCCAGGGCAGCTTGGTGCCTACAAAACATGAGATTAACAATAACATATGTAACACAAGTCTACGAGTGTTAGTAGGAGAAAAGATTTGAGTACTCGCTAAAAATAGAACATGAAAAAGAAGCGGCGAAAGACAAGTTTGTGCATGCAGTATACTTTGCACTCTGCGCCAAAAGAGAAGAATTGCAGATTTAAGATTGTGTCATAATGAGTAAGAGCTATCTTTATTCATGTTATATACATCTATATAATTAATACGCTACACGAAACTTTGTCGGTTGAACTCCTCCGCTATTTCTTAACCGATTTTATCTATTGACGTCTTATTGGAAAGAGCGTGTCACGTAGATTTGCAAACTGGCCTTACATTTTTGAAAAAGTCCCTTGGGCTCTGCCCCAGTGGCTTTGAAAGTTCCCATGTTATCCTTATGAAGAACATAATTGTTTAAATTTTGATCAGCTGTATAATTTAAATGTTATTTATTTTTCAATTCAATGAAACCATATGAAACGCATTGAGTACATTTATTTACTATTTGAGTTTGTGTAAACATAACCCCTTAAGACGGATCGTGTTAGTATGGTTGTATCTTAGATTTGTGTATTTGTCATTGTTTTGTGTCGCTATGATGGGTCGTGTTAGTATGATTGTAACTTAAATTTGTGCATTTATCGTTGTTTTGTGTTGCTATAATTTGTTTATTTGTTGTTTTTTCTTTTAAATGCCTCCGACGTGACGACAACGAAACATAGACATGAGGCGTAATCGTGATAACGACCGCAGCTACAGAACGCTGGCGCGTAATAGGCTTAACTCATCACAGTCAGCACCTGACCCTGGGCAATCTCAACTATTAGGTTACAAATGCACCCTTAGCACTAACCCAAAACGACTTTTCGTTCTCAATTGGCTCTCTATCAATGACCTGTGTTTTGAGAAGGAGAAAACCGGCCGGAATGCTTTAGGTTTATCAATAACGAAGATAAACATGGTCTGAGTTACACATCAGTAATCTTTGAGTTGACTCTTAAATTCATTGTAAATATGACTGTTATTCGTTTTTAAATAACTGCAATTGCTCGAATTCGAGCAACATGTACACTAGTATTTTATTAATAGGGGTTATTTTATTTTATTTTATTAATAGGGTAAAGTAATAAATTAGTGTATTTTTTGTACAATCTATGCCTAGGACTAGGCATTATGAAAACTAGCTTTTACCCACGGGCTTCAACCCGTTTGACTTCATAAGTATTATGAAAAAACTATTGATAAAAGTTAAGCTGAAATAAACAAAACAGAATACAGCATTACTAGTCAGGTTGGGTAGCAGGAAAATATTTCAGTTCTGGCAGAGAGGCTGCAATTTTATCAATTATTCAATCAATTATCAATTATTTAAGATGGGGACGCCACTATGTGCGTATTTTAACCCAAATATGAGTGAAGGATGAGTGTAGGATGAGTGGCGCGATCTTGTAGTCTTGTTAGTGACTAAGGCCGACATGTTCCTTAGACACAGGTGGTTATAGTATACAAGTTTCTGAACCTAAAACCACCCAGACCCCAATTTTTAAGGACCTCGGTCATCCGTAATGACGTCATCAAAATGGCGGCCGTAAGAGGATGCTGGGTCCCCATGAATTGGCTATAATGACCGAATGCCTGAACCGATTTTCATGAAATTTGGCACACAAGTGCTTGAATACATTATGTGGCCTGGGTTGAAAATGGTCAAGTTTCATCAAGTCATTTCAAAATGGCAGCCATTCAAAACTAAAAAAATTATGAAGAAAATAATTGTGAATTGTTTTATACAGGGTGAGTTTTAAATGAGTTCCCCCCCTACTTTTTTATACATTTCTTAAGATATCAACTCCGAACCACGTCAGATAATTGTAGAGTAGCGATTACTTCATTTCGACTAGTTTTTATTTTATCCGTTTTTTGTTATCAAGCTTTCTTGATAAAATTTATAACAATTATTTTGATTTAAAATGTCAATATTTCAAAAACCAAACATGACAATGAAAAACGGATTGCGGCATTGAATTCAACATAAAAAAGTAGTTCAAAATGATGGGTCACAACACCACCTTCATATTTAAAATAATTTATCACATTTCAAAATGGCGGATCCAAGATGGCGGCTGAAAAAAATACATCTGTCATAACCGAGTGAAAATAGGTCAACAATGAATGGTGGTGTCCACTTATCTTTATCTAGCACTATTTTGAGATTATGGCCTTAGTTTGTAAATGCACAATGTTATAATGGACTAAAAATAAAGTTATAAAAAGTTCTCATAACTTTAGAATGGATCAACATTTTTTTTAACGAATTGCAGCATCGTATTCAGCGTAAAGGTTTTGTTTGAAACGGTGGGTCACAACCCTATCTTTACATTTAAAAAAATAACTTTGTATCCAAAATGGCGGATCCAAGATGGCGGCCAAAAATGTAAACCCAGTCAAAATGAAGTACTTGCTACTCTACAATGATCTGACATGGTTCAAAGTTGATATCTTAAGAAATGTATACAAAAGTAGGGGGGAACTCATTTAAAACTCACCCTGTATAAAACAATTCACAATTATTTTCCTCATAATTTTTTAGTTTTGAATGGCTGCCATTTTGAAATGACTTGATGAAACTTGACCATTTTCAACCCAGGCCGACATAATGTATTCAAGCACTTGTGTGCCAAATTTCATGAAAATCGGTTCAGACATTCGGTCGTTATAGCCAATTCATGGGGACCCAGCATCCTCTTACGGCCGCCATTTTGATGACGTCATTACGGACGACCGAGGTCCTTAAAAATTGGGGTCTGGGCGGTTTTAGGTTCAGAAACTTGTATACTATAACCACCTAAAATTGCAGCCTCTCTGCCAGAACTGAAATATTCTGCCACTATATGCAGCTATACGACCCCACTATACAAACAAATAATCACACCAGATTTTAATAAGGTAATAAATTGAAAGAATAACATACAAATAAGAACAGCTGAGGTATTTTTAACATTAAGTATATGGAAAGTTCCCTTTGGAAAGCAATTATGACCTTAAAGGGCAATTTATGGAAAAATTCATAATTTTGCGCAAGGTTTCTCGTCATGACGAACATTTTAAGTATATGGTTTATGGGGGTGTGACTTGTAGTTTTCTCAAAAGTTCTTGGGTACTTTTGGCTTTATATATAGATGTTTGTAAGGGAACATTACAAACCCTGGTCTTGTTTCTTGTTAAAATATTATGTTTTACTGTATTTGATCCAAAAAGTCCAATGAGTAGTTGCTTTGTTGATGGTTTGAAACTGGACCTAACTGTCCTTGATCGTTGGGATTTTAGTAAATTTACCTGACTAATGAAACAGCTGGTCTTAGTCAGGATCAACACAACAAAAGGCAACTCACTCCATTCTACACTCATCCTTAACTCATAACCTCACCTATTGATAATGAATCATGATTTGATAGTCCAGTGACAGAACTGGGAATGCTGGCCTAAAATTGGTCTCGCTTGAACAACCTGAACTGTACTTCCCATTTAGATTAGGCCTATTTTTTCCTAGAACCTGAGAAATTTAAGACCATTCAAAGCAGTTACCTACATTTCTGTATAGATTTTGTTTGACGTTCCTGTGTAGGCTTCCTCTGTAGGGGGTTTATCAGATAAATTAAAATCTTATATATATATATATATATATATACACAAAATATATTGATTAGAGTAATTCCAGGTTTCACAGTAGTGATATGCACAAAATTATCATTCTAATCTCCTTTCATGTAAGAAATATTTCACCCACCAAGCCCATAGGTCCTAGAGCAGGCGTACTCATGCAGCCAGTTGAGACAGGCTCGGAAGTTCTTACGCACTTCTTCATGGTAAGTGTTCATGTTCTCCAGACACTTCTCCGCCTTGGCCTTCCACGAGGGTTCACCGTAGTCCAGGTACCACTGGTTACATAGGGCTACTACACACTCGTCCCCCGACCTACATCAAGAATGAATAATATCAAAACTATAAATTGGTGTAAATACATGCATTTATGCGATCCTGTTTGTAACTGAGTTGCTACCAGTTTCAACTCACATAGGAGTCATCTTCAGGCTGTTAAGATGTCTTCTCGCTTCATTCTAAGGTTGTCAATTTATAATAAATAAATAAACAAAACACGAACACGTGCAATGACATAAATAGGAACATTTAGGGCTAAAAAATACTGAAACGGTAGGCCTACGGGACACAACGTGATCGGGTGATAGTTATGTCTAGGGAGCCCGAAACAAACAGGAAAACAAACAGGATCGCATAAATGCAGTTATTTACACCAATTTATAGCATTTAAATGCCATCAGGAGGCTAAAATTCAATAATGAATAACAAAACGTCACTGAAATATTTTTTGAGATTATATGTTTTTACAGGTAAAAAGGAGTACTAGTATTAAAAGTGGCTCATAACTGAATGAGCTTGATTGCAGGGAAAAACATCAAACTAAGAGAGCACAGCTGTCAAAATCACCATTACTTTTTAACTTAATTGTATTTATTGGGTGTCGTGGAAGTTGATACTGATGTTCTCTTACAGCGGCGGTCATTCAGGGTTTTGCCGTGACCGCGAGAGACAATGACAATGTCTACACACACGACAGCAGGAAATCAGAATTTTGCGACGATCGCAGAAGACGATGGTGTTCCGTTACCGCGGGGGGTATTCAGAGTTTTGCCGTAATTGCAAGAGATATTCAATGAATTAAATATTTATGGAATCAACCCATCACTAATTTATACTATCTACCGATTTCATGTAGTTCCAATAGGGATAGGGTTTTAAGTGAAATTTGGCTTTTTTAACACACCCGGTCAACGAGACAGTGTGCGTCTGTTCACATCTTCAATTCAGTGCTGATGCGAGAGTAGGTGATCCAAACTACTAACCTTGACATAATCTGTTTCTCTGGTTCATAGTAGATCAATGCTTCACTAGCATCTACCAGCTCTTTTTGTATATCTTTCTTTACATCTTGTACTTTCTTTCCACTGTATTTTCCAACAGTCAACACCTAAACAAAACAGCCTGTTTACAATTTAAAATTGCACATAAAAGTATAAGTGATGATTTAATGCCTTTTTTACAGCTTCATAGATTAAGAATTACCATTGATTGAAACTTTGAATAATTGAATTTATAGTATTTCGCCACTGAATAATCATATAATTTTTAATTAAAACAATATCCTTTAAATTCAAATGAAAAGTGACCATAATATCCCCTCAAATCAACGGTTGTGCTTGTAGAAACGCAAAAAGCCACACATCTAAAATAACTCAGACAAGTTAACTAAACTGAAACTATAATTGAGCATCATCTACTTGAGCAACAAGGCCTTTTTTTATTATTTACCCCATCATAGAAACTCTTGAGGTAGACAAGTTCCTTGGCTTCTTGCAGCTTTTCTTTGTCGTTTTGACTTTGAATCTTCAGTTTGTCGTAGACAGTAACAGCACTCAGAGTTCCAAAATCTGGGACGTCGATTATTGGGATCTGAAAAATTGCAAATTATAGCACATTGTTCTATAATTATATTTAATTAAGGCCTGTAGTATCTGTGTAACATATTTATTTTGTTATAGTCACTTTAATTTCTTTATTTAAAAAACGTCTTTATAACAAGACACAAGATTACAATGAATCATGCAAAGTTAAACTATGGACTTTTCTATTGGTAAACTCTAGGTAGGCTATATTTTTTGAGTCTCTAGATTTATTTGTTGTCAAAGTACAAACAAAGTAGTTGTATTCCATGAAGAAAAGACAAATCAAGAGTATTGTCATTAGACTACTGTCTTGTCAGTTTTGTTAGGAAAAGAAGGCCTAAACTACTTCAACATTTTCATTCCCAAACATATTTTATTAGTGTAACAAAATAAACTGCAATCTAATGTGCAACTGAGAGAGTAAGCTTAATTTATATCATCACTGTATGAATTGTGTGTTACCTATAGCAAAATTTTTCATAAATTATATTTTTAAAGAAGTTAAAAATACCTGTTGAACTGTCGAGTGATTCTGTTTTTATCTTCAGAGGCGACCATAGGTGTTGAACCTGAAGGTTTATTATCAAGTTGAATATCAAGTTATTTATAACAATTCTCTTTATTTGTGGTGGTATGAAGAGTTGCCACACAAATTGACACAAAATTCCAGTTTTTTATACAGTTTTGTTTATGTATTTACGTACTGCCATATATTTGAGTTCATGTGTGTTTATGACTCTTGAGCTGCTTAGCTATGAAACTTTATGTACATAATGTATTTGAAACCTTTTTGGGTATAAATGTGATCCAGAGGATTAAAGTGTTTCAATTGCTTTAGATAAAAAATCTATCTTTCTTACCAACAAACTCAAGGTTTTCTACTCACAGGATCGTAAGGGAGGACCATTTCATCAGTGATGCCAAACTTTTGACGGAGAGGTGCCTTCTTCTTGAGGTCCATCAGGGCTGCGTAATCGTCTGGACTGTCTGAAGGCACACTGGTCACTACTCCCGTGCCTTTGTCCTCCTTGATGCTCAACATGGGGAGAGTGTAGATGATGGGGTGGGGGGTGTACGGAGCCTTCAGACCACAGCCCATGATGTCCTACGTAACACAAAACAAACTGTTTACTGAGGAGAGTATGGCTAATTACAATTCTTGGAAACCGGTGGTGTCGAGGAATTGAGGATGTTCAATACTTTCTGACTTTGGATTGGATACAGACTTAAAAATCTCCTGTAAATGTGGAATAATCTTTATCATTAAGCTTTGAGGTAACATAAAACGTGTTTGACAAACCCCATTGCAAACATATATTTATCACCACATGTTCCCTACACTTCACTTTTTTGCTTTGTTCAGAAGCATTAATCAAACCTTGTTTATTTAATACAGTAAAGGATATTACCTGTCCAGTGACGTAGAACATAACCTCCAGCACTCCGTCATCGGGTGTGAACCCCTGATAGGCCATGTTGCGTGCTGAACGCTCAGTACACACAAACACCTCCTTGTCTGTGGTCTGGAACACTGCATAGCGGATGTCCGGGTGTACCCAGCAGTTGGTCTGTCCGTACATGGTCTCCGGCCTTAGTGTGGCAGCCACAAGAAACACTGGCTGATTGTCCACGGCGCTGTGCAAATAACAATGTTATTGCAAATGAAAACCAAACTGCCAAGTTGTCAATTAATTTTCTTAGGTTAGTAGACAACGTTAGCCACAATATCAAGGAAAACTGTTCTTGGTTTTCTACAAAATCAATATAAATATTTATTATTCCAAAGACTCTGAGGAAGTGTTGGTTGTGTTTGAGAATATAGTGTGATGAGAAAAATATTTGGCACATTCTATGATGATAAATGGAGATTTAGGAAGAAATAAGTTTTGGTAAGTATATTCAAACCCAGACATTGTGGCAATGTTTTAGAGCCTCAGATTGAGGATTGGGCTTAACAGAACATGTGTGGAGGAAAGATCTTCTAATAGGCCTTATCACAAGTGTCTACCTAAGAAACACTAACCTGAAAAGCCTAATTTAAAAGGACAAAGATAGACTTGAGACTACAGTGAAGACTACTCTGTATAAGAGGAGAATCATTGTTGATGAGACCAAAAGCCTATTGAGGTGGTAAAGGCCAAATAAATAAAATCTTGAAAAATGCATTAATTTTAAACCTTATTTTGAATTGTTATTTATTTTAGATTACAACTATTCAATAATAAAAATAAACAACATAAATGCACCCTAATTGAGTCTTGTGAGAGTGACTCATACCTCCTCTAAGGGTGGATGACGATTTGTTCTTCAGATTCATTGGCACATCAATCTTTACTCATATTGGATCGTCAAAACATTAAATACTCACACACAAACTTACATAAAACATTAAAATGAAGTATTTGACTACTACTGTCACCAATTACTATTTTCATTATGGCATTATGGCAGTGCTCGGTTGACATGGCCCAAAGTCATAATAAGACGGAAATAAGGTAAATTAACCTCTTATTTTCAAGATGTGAATCAAAATTACATAAAGATGAAAAATTTGAAATTATTTTTAGTTTGACTTGTTTTATTGTAATTTAGTTGTTGTAATAACTGCTTACCTCAGTTTTTCTGGGTAGGGTTTGAGCATTCTCATTTTGATGAGAGTGTACTCCTGAGGTCCAACCCCTTCTCCAGTGGCTCGGTCGTGGTCCATGCAAGGTTGATTATCTCTGGGTGAGAACACTGTATACCGCTTGCCATACTTTATCTACAACAATAAGTTGGACAAAAGAGTATGTCTGATTTAGACTTCAGATAGTTTGGACCGCCACATGCCTATGGCTAACACCATTACACACTGCTTTGTCCGTGGACACTTAGAAACAAAGTCACAACCTGTTTGTCTAGCACTTTTTGGTAAAGCTAGAATAGAAGTTATTAATTGATTTACTTATTTTGTAGTTTGATACTGTAGTGTGCTTATTTTTCACACAAATTAAATCGCATTAACTTCTGAAGGATTAAACTTATTTTGGTTCAGACAATGGTCGGACCCTGTGGCCAAAGAATGATCCTGACAGTTTAGAAACTTTCAATTGTTTAAAGAAATTAAACAATCTAACTTGAAAACAATTTAAGAGGGACAAAACTGTTTAACTACAATCACATTTGAAATAAGCCCTACCTTGGCTTTTTCCCTCAGTCTCAGAAACTGCCATCGGACGAAGCTGTCAAAGAAAGGGTTGGCATCTGTAGTGATGAACGTACGTCTCCAATCCACCTGGACAAAGATGGAACTAAATTCAACTTACCTCAGAAGTATTTTAAACACTAATTTGCATATATTGTTATTTTTGTAATTGAAAAATATATATTTGTAGACTAAGAAACTATAAAAGTGTAGGCCTACTGTAATTGTAATTTGAGCAACAATTTTCTATCAAAAACTTAATTAAAACTGACTGCATTTCCCTGTTTCAAGATTACAATATTAGAATAACAAAACTACCTTGATCTGTTATTTGGAAAAAAATGTTAATAATTCTATTTTCGTAAAAAAAAAATTAATTCTTGGTCACCAGCAAAATTGTCAGTTTTTAAATTGTGCTATAAATGAATTGATAATGTAATCTAATACAATATTGACGTTAATAGGATCTGGTTTGCAACAATCCTCTAGAGAAATGTTAAAATACCACTACAGTATACACAAACAATAAACAACTGAAAACTGATGAATGAAAACAAATATACTTTAAACATAATTTGAAATGAGACAACTCTCTATGTAAACTAGGATTTCCCCAAAGTTTTGTCTCCATAGTTTGTTTCATTTTATAAATGACTTCAACCCAACTAAACTTCAATTCAAAGGTACAACATATTTAGTGTAAAAGAAGTAAATAATGTAACATTTTCTTTAATATGAAGATCTTTAAAATTGGTACAAACTCGCTTAAAATAACAGATTTTGTTATTGGACATAAACAAAAATTGGTTTACAAGTTCAGTGTTAGCAAAGGATTTTCAGATTGAATTGTAGGAGCTATATAGTGCTTTCAAGTGTTTTTACGTTGTAGATTGGCTAAATTATGACAAAGGAATATTTGTTAAATACAGGTTAATTCTTGGATGTTCTCGTTATTAAATCTAGGCCTATGTATTTTTTCTGAATAATGTCAGAATGCAGCAAACAATAAATAAAAGAAAACATAAATCACAGATAGTAGATGTTATCAGTGTTAATGGCCTACAACAATGTTTCTTATCAGATACCATTTTATGCACTAGAAATAACAGTCAATAATACTTCATATTGCACAGTTTCTATCACATTTAAGAGGAGATTCTTGACACATTTTATACAAAAAATGTGATGTTTTTACTATTCATTAGATAGTACAGCTCATATTGTCCTTTACTTGTAGCTCGGGAAGAGATGAGATTTTTATTTATTTCCTGATTTTTAGGATGGGAACGGAATAGGATTTTTCCTCCAGTGCAACAAGGATTTGTTTTTAAAATTGTTGCAATTAGCATTAATAGCAAAGAAAATCAATTTTCTGAATTTATATAAAAATTGTAGTTTATAGAAAGGGAACGCACATGTTGATGTTCCATGTCAACATGTCTGTAATCTCTACCATTATTTTCTCCTGCGATTGCAGGTGCATTATCATAATCGTAAAATTGTTGAACATCTCATGCAATTGCAGGGAAATAATATTCCACTGCAGTAGTGACGATATCTTCTGTTATCGTCTCTAGCAATAGTCACAATTTTGATTATCTTAATCTTGACTCTTGAGCACCTTGATTATGTCCGGCAATCGTTCATCAGTCTCACTGGCACTTGCGGTGAAATCGTTGACAGTTAGATCAAATACCGTTCCAAGAAAATCCGGTATTAAATGTAATCTCGTCCAATGATAAGCAATATATTTTTCCCAAAAACTTCCTGAAATGTCAAGACCTTTCCAAATATGATTAGCAATGGAATAACAAATAAAGTATGTTGCTATACACACTGACATGTAGGCCAATGCTGAGTAGATCGTTGACAGCCAGGGGAGGGAAGTGATCCAGCCAGTGAGAGGCATTGGCAAACTGTTTAATCTCATCATCCTTCAGTCCAAGGCTCTGCATGATCTGCCACTGGTACTTGGCTGTGCCTGCCTTCGCTACTGCCTTGCTCTGTAATAAAAAAAAACACATCAACAACGGACTAGCTTCATCACTACATTGTTATTTCACAGCCACTGATAGCATTTTCCTGGAAAACATCTTTATTCCCAAACTCAAATCTATTTTTGGTAAAACATTGTAAGTGACATTGAGATATTCTAATTTGTGTGTTTGTATAGAGTAAAGTCTTTGTATTTCTTGTTCCAAAGTGAACCCTTTCCCATTCAGATAAGCCTGTTATAATAACCCAAATCTTTGAATCCTTTGGATAAAACAGTTTCATATTCCAAGCCCCTTGCCCCAGCAACAGGAACCAAAATTTCAACGTCAACCTTTAACAATGTGTACAATACCCCCGCCGCAGCAAACCTGCCGACTAAGCAAATTTCCATTTGTCTGAATTGATTTTCAGTTAAATATATTTTAATAACATTAGGTTTAACGAGTACCTAGGTTTGCTGCTACAAGGAAACTAATAAAGTGTGTTTTTGAGTAAAATATTGATAGCTTAGTACAAAATAAATAAATTTTTGAAGTTTGATCAAAATATATCCATAAACAAACAAACTACAACATTTGACAATATTCTCCATAAAAATAACATGGGAATTTTAAATTTAAATTTTTTTTGATTTTCTCCGTTACTAATAATCGAACAAAAATACTTTTATATACAAAATTATTTGTTTTTTTGAGCTCTTTAAAAAGGTCTACAGAGAAATCGGGAAATTTTGTGTTTTGAGGGTCAAAAGTGAGAAAAACCAATTTTTACCCCATAAAACCCCCCGTAAAGCCCCGTTCCCATGGGCCGATCGTGCTGGTTCGCGAACTCATTCAAGTTTATCCCGCTTTACACCTTTAAACCAAATTTCATCAAAATCGGACAAAAATTACTCAAGTTATCGCGTTTACGGACGTATATATGACAACATTCATACATATATAAAAATTTGAACGAATGGTGTTTTTGGCCTCTGGGGACATCAAAATGAAAAAGTAAATCGGTCCCGGGTCTAGGTCTTACCGTGCCACCTACGGTAATAGCTACTTCCCTATAGGGAAATTCGCTAAATACTTCCCTATAGGGAAATTCGCTAAAAAAGCTACAAAATGTCTAAAACTAGACAATTTTTCATAATTTTTGATAAGTTTCTTTACCAGGCCCAATTGTAAAATTTAAAATGGCGGATGGAAAACTATACTAAAATATAAGTTAAATGTGCTGTTTATTGTATCCATTTCAAAAGTAACTTATAAATGCAAATGATGTCAATCTTTCATATACCGTACTTAAAAAAAACAACTAATTATAACAATAAAATTGAATACAAAGTGGCTAAATACTTATATTGTCTAGAATTCCATCAATATTTAAACTTTTTTTCAATATAAGAAGAAGTGAGTAAGCTAAAAAAGAAATTGTATGATGGGGAACACAGGCATCTGCCTTAATTTTTTGCATAACGAAGTTAATGTAATTTATAATTTTTTTAAGAAAACTTACTGCACAATTAGCTGGTAATGCAAAAAAATAATGAATAGATCACTAATCTATAAAGATTGAAATTCATTTGGACTGTACCAGTATTAGAAACACTAAGACAATTTTAAGTAATATGGTTAAATCTATGCACCTGGAATTTAAGAAATACCCTGAATAAATAATTATTAAAATTATTAGAATTCGTTTCATACTAAAGGAACGTCAAATAATAATGAATGTTAATGTTAAACCTACCTTCTTTCCTTTGCTCTTGTCCTTGATTACCAGATCATTGGTAGTTTCTGTAGGGGTTTGAGGCTCATCAGAAGGAAAGTTAGGTGGAAACCCAAATGTCTCCATTTCCCGCTTCAGTTTGTCAGCACAGGCTTTTATAGGCATTCCAGTGCAATGGAAACCAAAGGGGAACAGAACTCTCTTGCCCTTGAGCCGATTATAGCGAACTGCAAACTGAGTAAAAAAAGAGCTAAACAACTGAAGACAAAAACTGAGAATACACAATAAACATTTTTTAATTTATTTATAAGAACTACAAATAACTTATTTTTTACCAAACAAACTGAAATATTTCTTACATTTACAAAATTAATTGGTCCATAATTTATTTAAGTTTTACTAACCTCACATTTTGATAAAGAGAATGTGTGTCCTAAATGAAGTCTACCATTCATGTAGGGAAATGGAAAAGTTGTAAAGAACTTTTCATCAGGCGATTTTCTTGGTTCAGAGGGAGCCTCTTCTTCGTATATCTTTTCTCTTTGCCAGCGTTCTTGAACATCTTTTTCAATTTTTTGTAAATATTCAACCTTGAAGGTTCCCTTTCTATCTAAGTTGGTCGTCTGAAAATAAACGTATTGTATTATTTACTTTTTATTTAACAATACACAACGTTTCGGGATCTGGAATCTGATCCCGTCCTCAGGTGAAAAAACTTAACTTAAGTTGGAATACTACAGAGGGTAGGACTACAGAGGGTAGCAGTCAAAAAATTGTTGTTGTTGCTTGTTTGTTGTTGTCGTTGTGTGTTGTTTTTTACCATCGTGATGGAAAATGTCCGCAATAAACCTTAGAACAACATTAACTCACCATTCAAACACAGAGTTCAATTTAATTATTATTATTTTCCCCCTTTTTGTTCCTTCTTACTTTTATAATGTTTATTATATCTTTCTTCTTGATTTGCGTATTTACTCATTTATTTTTGCGAATAGCAAACAATGTTGTGTTGCCATGGAAACCATATCACCAAAAATCAGCTGCGGTAAGGTAAACAAACAATTGTTTTTCCAACAGTTTGTAACAGTCTGATTTATGTATCGAATTGAAATACTGAAATGCTATGAGAAAGGATGGAAACATGTCCACGACATAGGAAATGGTGAAAGAAGTAGTAAATGCTAGCAGTGCGGAGGGTGGGAAATGTTTGTGGCAATTAGATTAATGTATTTAAAATACTAAAATGCTATGGAAGAGATGAAAACAGGTCCACAACGTAGGAAGTGGCGTAGGAAGTAGTAAAGTTTAGCATCGCAGAGTGTGGGAACCGTTTGTGGCAGTTAGATTAATGTATCTGTAATACTTAAATGCTATGAGAAAGGAAGGAAACAGGTCCATGACGTAGGAAATGGTGAAGGAAGTAGTAAAAGCTGGCATCGCAAAAGCTCAGTCCCCAGGTACTTACTTATAAAAGTACACAACTTTTGATTTTTATACGTAGGGAAACAATTGAACATTATAATAGTAGTGTCATTTGGTGTCTGGATTATTCTTGGAATTTTTAAAATCAAGTTTACTTTCAAAAATTTGTTTTTAAAATTTTTATTTTTAGCCTAAAATCTTTGTAATTTTTGATTTTTTTAGTTTTACACTTTGACTATCCAATTACCGTCACTTTTCTGTAGACAATTTTACTGTGAACAAAATGGTGAAAAAATTATTCATTTATTACCAAAGGATTTCTTTCAATAGCAATTAGAGTAAAAGCTTCTGTATCCAATAGTCAATGGTAAAAGTCTACAAATTCGGTAAAATTAATTACCAACAGAGGGTGCTGCATGCAGTGCATAAATTCCTTCCCCCAATGGGTTAAAACATGAAAATGCCCAATTTTACTTACAGCCATCGTTTAGAGCTGTACATATATATACAAACAGTGAGCGTTTTGTTTACGTGTTTTGTTATTTGTAGTGAGATGTGACAAGCATGATGCAAATTTTATGCTTTCACGTACCATATTTGAATATTTACATTGTAGCAAGAATATTGAACAGAAACTGTCTGGATAAATAAACATAAACAAATACGTCCCTGGCCCGAATGTCAATAGGCCTACTAATACAGTTCTGTGCTCGCGGACGGGTGGGCGGACCGGGCGGTCGCCCAGGGCGGCGGGGCCGGGGCGGCGGGGCCGGGGCGGCGGAGCCGGGGTGGCCGTGGCGGGGAAGCCCGGGTGGTGGAACTGGGGCGGCAAAGCCAGGGCAACAAACAAATTTTAGGGAACAGTAAATTTTTAATACAAATAAAATAATAAATTCATTAAGTGAATGTGAAGAGTACAATTATCTATATTACATTTGACGCAAAGAACAAGCCTGAAGATAAACGGCAATTCAAACATCAATTTAAAATTATAATTTAAGCCCAAATATAAAAACCAACCACTCGGCTTGAGTATCGAACAACCGTCGCCACCACGTTACGACGTTACCCAGGACGAGTGACAGCGTCAAAGTAACATTGCAGCGGTTGGGATTGACCTCGACGTATTCCTCTCTCTCTCTCTCTGCCCCCTCCCACGATGTTGTGTTTACTTTATTATTGATTATTTTGGTAGCATGGGCTTCCCTTCCCTCCGAGAGAGAGGAGTTGCAAAAATGAGATATTTTGCAACTTTTTATCTTAATAAACAATGTCGTAATTTGCTTCAACAATTAATTTTTTAACATTGCCATTTTGGGGGAAATCCAAGATGGCCGAAAGTCCTGCCGACTCTTAGGTCAGATTTTAAACAAAAACCAAAAAATAATTGATATCTGCAACTGTAAACATAAACCACCTTGAAATGAAAATAATTTTAAAATGTTCAATTTACACTTAGAACCCTTAGTACATAATTAAGTCAGAGTTAAGGGAGACACCATAATTCGGTGATCGCTCAAGAAAAGGGTGGAGCCCAGGAGTAAACAATTAGGCGGGACAGTGACATAGATACGGTGGGGGGGGGGGGGGGATCAGGGGGATATATCCCCCTTCAACCTATAATGGGTAAAAAAATTGTAATAACATTTAAAAAATAATGTTTTGACGTATGCAATGAAATAGTGAACCTTTTTAATTTTATATCTATTATTGTATTAAGCTTGTTTTTCAAAAGTATACTTTCAATATCAATAAATCGTAAATAAACTGCAATGCCAGTGAAAGTAGTATGGTTTTTTCGCGCAAAACAGAGTACAGACACAAGTCACGGAAGGTCAAAAGCCTTAGCCTCCCCCTACCACCACCACTTCACCTTTTACACCTACCTGAAATTAATCGTTTTAACGTGAGCAATAAAATAGTTAATCAAATGTCATGCCTATAGTACTGTACTAAGCGTGTTTGTTTGTACGTATACTTTCATTGTCGATGAATAAATGGTAACAGATAAACTACATGCCGGTAGCAGTGGTGGGGTTGGATATTTGCGCGCCAAACAGACGTGAGTCACAGGACGTTCCGCGTTCAACCGCCCATCGACACCCTCCTCCTCTACCCCGTCACCCACACAACGCTTGATCTGCTGTCTGGTGTTAATTATTGTGCCAGTGTGTTTTTATGATTTTCGTATTACGTGGTGTCTCATGAGTGTTATTTTATGTCGAAACAAAGTAAACTGATCGGGTTTTTCGCCCCGAAAAGAAAGATTTGATGGGTTTAGCTGGTGTGGCAATGGAACAACGAAGTTAAGTGATTTTATTACTCGCCTTTGAAATAATTTTTTTTTAATAGGCCAAGTCCCGTTAACATATTAATCAAAATATTCAGTGTTAAAGTGTTACAAAATTGCATAAAATTGTATTAAGTATTAACACCAGATTTCACTTCCTAAACGCTTAAAAATAGTGTTTAGAGAAGTTTTTTTCTAAAATTTTCCCCCCGGGGCGGCAGTCGCCGATCTCGCCAAGGCGGCAAAGTCCCTAGGGCCGTGCCTGGTACAAGCCGAACTAAAACATACGGGTACCGGTTATTGGCAGTGCTGGGGGTAGGGTTCGAGTGAGTAGCAAGACACAAAATGTTTTCACAAAAGTACCCCCACCAACCCCCTCGCCTAGACCCGACCGGATTTGGTCGCGCGCACAGAAACTTTGGCCGAACTGTACCCATAACAACTGGATTTGGTCGTTATTATTCGGAGGCCACCCTTATACAGCGTGCTGCGGCGGTTATGTTAGGTTAGGTTATATCATAAATATGTTTGCAGGACTTTTCTCATTTCGTTATGAATCAAACGATACCAGATATGAGTCATACTTTCGCACGCCAAATCGCCTTCAAGTAGGCCAAGGTCAGGTCGTTGACCGGAGCGCGCGCATCACCTGTATCTGGGGCGGGCGAAAATATTACTCACCCGGTAGGCCTATCATTTGATTATAACGAAACGAGGAAAGTCCTACAAACATATTTATGATAACCCAACCTAACTAAACCCAAATTGCCATTTGAAATTTTTGAGATAACAGCTTTTGAAAATTCAACAAGTTTGAAAATGTGTAACATAAGTAAAAATATAGGAAAAGGGTTGAAACCAGAGTTTTTTGAAAGCTCATTTAGCAATTATAGTTTTATCAAAATTTGAACCCCTACGAAATTCCACCTCTTTGCAGTGAAAAGTAGTTCAAAGGTCGAAAGGTCTATTTTTTGTACATTTTTGAACACCCTGAAAATAGGGATGAAAAAATTTAAAACTTTTACCACTAAAGGTACTCAGGACTCAAGGACCTTTAAAATGAGGTAGGTACCTATAACACGACCCCCCTTTACATTTGAAAATTTTCCTAAAACCACCCTAACCCCCCAAAATCTGCCCTTTGGGGTGCTTATTTGGATTTGAAAATAATTTACCTGAATTCCTTGGGGTCAAAATAGGGGGTTCCAGTTGCAATTAAGTTTCCATTTGCTTTCATAATGATCTATAGAAGCCAACCGGGTGGTCTGAGACACCCTATATATATCCCATATATATAAATATATATGAACTTGAACGGATAGTGTTTTTGGCCTCTGGAGACCTAAAACGAAAAAGTAAATTGGTCCCCGGGTCTAGGTCTTTACATGGGGTAATAGCTTATTCCCCTGAGAAATCCCCTGGAGCTAAATTTTAAAACGTCAAAATCCGACAATCTCCAGGGATATGGCAACCCTAGCTCAAAAGAGCCCTACAATCGTTTACACTTATAATCACTCCCACGATCATTCACAAGCGGAAAAAGCTTTTACTGTACTAACATTTTTACTCAATTTTGTGTTGTTTTTTACAAACCACATTGGCACAAAATTGTAAAAAGGTTGAGATCGCCTACTTGGTTTTGCTTTGTGGTCCATTTGTCCTGGAAACAAGTGACATATTTTAAGGCTGACACATCATCTTTCAAGATAAGTTTTTAAACGTCCAATAGTGGTTTAACCCTTAAGTTTTGTGTGACATGAAGATGATGTTTCAGCATAGGAATGTGTAGTCCGTTCAGAAAGCAAAAGGATAACTTACCGGTAACAATACTGAATCAGGTAGGCCTAAGTAACTTCAACTGTTTTGCGATCATTGTTAACTAAACTGAGTTCCTAGTTTTTATACTAACTTAAGGAAGGAAATCCTCGAATCTATGAGTCAATAGCTTATAACAATCTTTGGGTACAGTTTCTTAACTGGGCTATGCTAATATTGATTGAAACTATCGAATTGAAAATATTGATTAATAATCAATATTTTTAAATAGTTTTATTATAAAATAAAACTATCATAACCTAACCTAACCAACCAAACTTGCTGATGGTGAAAAAATCGCATGAAGGTTTACTAATCGAATCGATAGTTTTAATCAATATTAGCATAGCCCAGTTAAGAAACTTTACCCCAATCGTTCCATACCTAACTGTTATAACTGTGCACTTTTTACATAGACCTAACAAAGTGTGGGTAGGCCTAACCTTTTTCCTAACCTTAAAACAAGATTATTTTACTTTACACAATATACAGTAAACAATATATTAGTCATCAACGTTTACTAATGTTTCTTAAAAAAAACGGACGAATCCAAAACAAAAAAAGATAAACTTGATGTATAAAGTTCCAAACAACATGGATTCATCGGTAGGTAGGCTATAAAATGCTCTACCGGACGATAATTTCTTAAACGCAGTAGGCCTATGCCTAAACCTTAAAACAAATTTTGATTATAATTATCAACGGTTACCATTTTTGTGTACTGGAATAGGTTCGTTCAAATATCTCAGAGATTCATAACAATGTCACTAACAGTAAAGACAATTTTTGGAGAGATTTCCAATAAAACGAGGCGAGAATCGTCACACACTCAGGCACTCTGTGGACCTAACCTCAAATAAATTACTAGCTGACGACGTTGATTACATCACTCGAGACTCGACTCATGTACCAAAAAACTAGATCAACTTTAACGTCAATAGTAATGGTACTATATTAAATGTCTTTTACATTTTTAAGAGTAAATGTTTTAAATTGATTAATTGTGAAGGGATATTCCTCCTAAATTAAGCATAGTTCTTGTGTTGAGTTATAAATTAATGACTAATGACTATATCTTTGTCCAAATTGTTTTCAATTAGAAATCCATCCAAATTTCCTGGCAGTTAACCTCCTCGACAATAGTGAAGCTACATATAGGCTCAAAAACAAAAGAGTTAATCCAATAGACCTTCCAAATCGTTTTTAGTTAAACTTTTAAAAAGTTTTTGTATGTTAGTGCACTTGATGGAGTGAAACTAACCCATGTTAAAATGGTTAATAAATTTACTTATTGTTCTAGTATAGAATATTACGACGGCGCTGAAGGGCCACCAACTATAAAAAAATATTTGACTTCATCTCTGAGAAAAAACTTAGAATTCTGAGATTAAAGTCAGAGCGCGGGAAGTCGGCTTCCTCTCTGAGAAAAAAGTCAGAATTCTGAGATTAAAGTCAGAATTTAACAAGTGGGCGTTCCCTATGAAATAAACGGTATCAGCAATCTGACACATACTTTCTCCCGTAAGTTTGTCAACAACCTTTATCATGTGTAAGTTGTGAGAGTAAATATACAGAAATGGGATTTGTACAATTTTGTTCAGAATTTAAAGGAATATAACATGCTAAGTTTTTATCAAAATCGTTTGGGCCATTTTTGGGAAAATCCGATTTTTTTGTTATTTTATGGAGGTTTTATGGGAAAATGACATAATTTACATTAACTTTTGAACCGTATTTTTAAAGAAATGGGATTTGTACCATTTTGTTCAGAATATAAAGGACTATAACATACTAAATTTTTATCAAAATCGTTCGGGCCATTTTTAGGAAAATCCTATTTTTCCGTTATTTTATGGGGTTTTATAGGAAAATCCCCATTAAAAAATTTCTAAAAAAATTAAAAAAACCATCAAAACTGTAAGGACTATAACATACTATGTTAAATCAAAACAGGATTTTTTCTAAAATCCTATTTTTAATTCCCCATAATTCCTATTATGGGGTTTTTATGGGAAAATAACATATTTGACCATAACTTTTGAACCGTAATTTTTACAGATATGGAGTTTGGACCATTTTATTTAGAATTTAAAGGGCTACAACATACTAAATTTTTATAAAAATCGTTAGGGCCATTTTTGAGAAAATCCGATTTTTCCGGTTTTTTATGGGTTTTTATGGGAAAATTCCCATTAAAAATAAAAATTTCAAAAAAATGAAAAAAACGCCTGGAGATACCATGGATTAGAACCTACATACCAAATTTCATCGAAATCGGACCACAGATGTAGTCTCTAGCTCTGTACACATCCAGACACACAGACACACAGACACACACACAGACACACGCACACACACACACACACACACAGACATCACTTCGAAAACCACTTTTTTGGGTCCAGGGGGACCCAAAACGAATATATCCACTCAAAACTCAAACTCGAAAATTTTGACGAAAACAATACTTTCTCCATATACTATGGTATAGGGGGAGAAAGTAAAAAGTTAGAATTCTGAGATTTAAGTCAGAATTTAACTTGTGGGCGTTCCTCTCTGTGAAAAAAGTTAGAATTCTGAGATTAAAGTCAGAATTTAACTTGTGGGCGTTCCTTGAATTGGACGATCTTCTACTGCCTAACAAAACGGCGAATTGAGCACCGAAATGGACACTAATGAAAGAGAAGCCATTTTGGTGATTATTTTAGATTAGGCTTGGCTCAGGCAGAAATATAGCTTTACTTTGCTTGTAAATATAACACATCTGTGTTGAGTATTAGACAGTTGAAACGTACTGTATTTTAAAAAGGTTTAGGTTTGTTTAGGAGGATTAATTAGTCTTCAATTGAAGAGGTGAAACATTTCATTAGGAATGAGCTTAACTACTCAGACCAGTTAGGCCTACATGGATACAGATGGATGCATTTGAAATGTATCCAAAATGGCTTTGTAGTAAAACAAAACACAGTTAGTTCGATTCATAAAGCACTTGACCCTGTAGGATTTGACCTCAGGACCCGCAAACGTTTACGTCGACGAAAATACAAGAACAAAGGTCCAAAGTATCTTTGGCATTTAGATGCATATGTTAAGTTAAAGCCATTATGGCATATGTGTCCATGGTTGCAAAGACTGAGTTTGAATAGACTATAACTTATTCTACTCATTCACTCAGTCAATACTCAACTCAAACTCAAGTCTAGCCTATCGCTAAAGGGACGGGTAGACAGAGAGCAAAGAGTTAAAATCTGACTTAAATCTCAGAGGGGAACGCCCACTAGATCTAGTTGTAATTTCTGACTTTAAACTCAGAATTCTGACTTTTTTCTCAGAGAGGAAGCCTACTTCCCGGGCTCTGACTTTAATCTTAGAATTCTAAGTTTTTTCTCAGATATGAAGAAAATATTTTTTTAATCAGTTGGTGGCCCTTCAGCGCCGTCGTAGAATATATTGTAAATAAATACTTGTTAAAAAAAAAATTGTTTTCATTATTTTCAATAGTAAGTTCAAAAGTTATGAATGCGACCATGTGAAAAGACAATAACCGGGAGCGCTTTTGAGTTTTGAGTTTTTGGGTCAAAAAAGGGAAAAACCAATTTTTACCCCATAAAACCCCCCTAAACCCTCTCGTAGTCCAATCATGCTGGTTCACGAACTCGTTAAAAATAAATGTAGGTTTACACGTTTATGTTTAGGCTAAACGTTAGGTTACAAGTTTGTTTAGGTACACGTAAATATGAATTTGAATGGATGGTGTTTTTGGCCTCTAGGGGCCTTAAGACGAAATAGGAAATCGGTCCTGGGTCCAGGTCCTACCAGGAGTACTACCATAGATAGAACATAGTCCCTTATTAGATTTTCCATCCTTATGGATCAATTGAAGAAAAAAAGGCCCTTGAACTCCAGGTCGCGGCCTTCGAAGTGGCAACATCGCAAGTAGGGTTGTAACTGATGTTTTTTTGTGCAGCTAATGGCATTTGTGTATATATTTTTAAATACGAAAGCTTGGTTACTGGGCTATAAAAATATTGAATTCACTTTAAATGTACAAAATAGATTTTCAATTTAAATATTGTTTTGGTTTTAAATTATATATGTTTTACTTTCTTTATTTAAATAACTTTATGTTCATAAATTTAAATTTAAATTAATAATACGTGAATTAATGAGCTGGTGTCACCTGTCTGCCATGTTATCTTATGGGATGTCTGGCTCTAGCCACGGATGCCTTTAACTCCAGGCCGCGGCCTTCGAAGTGGCAACGTTGCAAGTGGTGTTGTAACAGCTGTTTTGTTTGGAAGCAGCTAATGGTATTTGTATATTTACTATAAGTTCTATTTACTGCCCACCTAGACACAACATTACACGCCAACAGTTTAATGATTTCTTCTGCACTTTAGGCTGTAAATTTTTGTCAGGAGGAGACTACAATGCCAAACATCCTACATGGGGCTCCCGTCTGGCAACTCCTAGGGGTCGACAACTATTGCAGTCAATCCAAGAACGGAACCTTGATACTCTATCGACAGGCGAACCGACATATTGGCCCTCTGATCGTCAAAAAATACCAGATCTTCTTGATTTTTTTGTTACAAAAGGTGTATCCCGAGATTTTGTGACAATCGAGCAATCTCTGGACCTTTCCTCAGACCACTCACCTGTAATTTTAACGATCGCTTCAAATATTATATTCAAACCTATTCCACCACATTTATGCAACAAAAATACAGATTGGAATTATTTTCGTGAATTAATGGATCAAAATTTAAAGATTTCTGTGTGTTTGAAGAGCGAAGAAGATTTGAATCTTGCTGTTGAACATTTCAACAAAACAGTTCAAGACTCCGCTTGGAGAGCAACTCCAGACCAGAATAAACATAATTTAAAATCAGGAATACACTATCCAATTGAAATTAATAGGAAAATTGCCGAAAAACGCCGACTCCGTAGAATATGGCAAAACTCTAGAGACCAGACGGATAAAAGAAATCTAAACAGGGCCACTCAACAACTGAAAATGTTACTGTTTAAATTAAACAATGACAGATTTCAAGATTTCACATCAAACCTTTCTCCATCTGAAGCTAGTGACTACTCCCTTTGGAAAGTTACAAAAAACTTAAAACGTCCACAAATTTGCATTCCACCTATTCTAAAAGAAGACGGTTCTTGGGCCAAAAACAACATCGAGAAAGCAGATGTATTTGCTTCATACTTCAAGGAAGTGTTCAAGCCATATAATATTAATTCAAATGTTGAGCAAGAAATTTTGGAATTCCTCGATTCTCCAAATCAACTTGATTTACCAATAAAATTGTTCACACCATCTGAAGTAGCTAAAGTGATAAAAGACGATTTAAACGGTAAAAAAGCCCCCGGTTATGATCTGATAACAGGTAAAGTGTTGAAAGAGCTTCCTAGAAAAGGAATAGTTTTCCTTACAGTACTTTTCAATGCAGTTTTACGCCTTGAATATTTCCCAATACAGTGGAAGGTTTCACAAATTGTTGTTATTCCGAAACCTGGTAAACCTTTAAATCAAGCATCCTCGTATCGGCCTATATCTCTTCTTCCTGTGGTTTCTATAGTTTTTGAAAAACTTTTCTTAAAAAGACTCCAAATTATAATTGATGAAAAAGAATTGTTGCCTTCCCATCAGTTTGGGTTCCGCCGAAGGCATTCCACCATTGAGCAAGTGCATAGAATAGTGAATGTAATCAAGGAAGATCTTGAAAATAAACGTTTTTGTTCATCTGCTTTTTTGGACGTAGCCCAGGCGTTTGATAAAGTCTGGCACACAGGATTATTGTTCAAAATTAAAACTTTGCTGCCCCATACATACTATGGAGTGTTGAAATCGTATTTGTCCAAACGCTTTTTTCAAATTAAATATCAAGATATAGTTACAGATGTGCATGAAATTGAATCAGGTGTACCACAAGGCAGTGTTCTTGGACCTATTTTGTATATTTTGTTCACTTATGACCTTCCAAGTACTCAGGGTATTACGGTTGCAACATTTGCAGACGACACTGCTTTTTTATCATCAAATCAGGATCCTATTCTGGCATCATCAAACCTTCAGGCTGCATTAGACGATTTGTCTCAGTGGCTACAGAATTGGAAAATTAAAGTAAATGAAACAAAATCCGTTCAAGTTACATTTACTATGTCTACAAGAACTTGTCCCCCAGTAACATTGAATAATGTCATGCTTCCACAATCCAACGAAGTTAAGTACCTTGGTATGCATCTCGACAGACGGCTTACATGGCATTCACACATTTGGAACAAACGACTTCATTTAAATTTAAAAACAAACAAACTAAATTGGCTCATTGGTCGAAATTCAAAATTATCTGTTGAAAATAAATTACTTTTATACAAAATTATATTGAAACCTATTTGGACCTACGGTATCCAACTCTGGGGAACCACTTCCAACTCAAACATAGAAATAGTTCAAAGGTTTCAATCGAAAACATTGAGAAAAATTTTACAAGCACCTTGGTTTGTCACAAATAAAGTAATTCATCAAGATACAAAATTACCCTATGTTAAAGAAGAAATAAAGAAACGAAGTGAAAAATACCAAAGAAAATTAGAGACCCATCCAAATTTCCTGGCAGTCAACCTCCTCGACAATAGTGAAGCTACATATAGGCTCAAAAGAGTTAATCCAATAGACCTTCCAAATCGTTTTTAGATAAACTTTTTAAAAGTTTTTTTTTATGTTAGTGCACTTGATGGAGTGTAACTAACCCATGTTAAGATGGTTATAAAATTTACTTATTATTCTAGTATTGAATAGATTGTAAATAAATACTTGTTAAAAAAAAAAAAAAATTTGTATATTTACGAAATCTTGGTTACTGGACTATGACAATATTGACTCCGCTTAAAAATTTACAGATATATATTTTTGATTCATATTCTTCCTGTTTTCAATTCTGTATGTTTTATTTTCAATATTTTAATCTATATCTATAAAAGAGGAACTATGTATGTATGTATGTGTGTGTGTATGTGTGTATATACGTTATGGACTCCGAAACCGCTAGACAGATTGTAATAAAACTTTCAGGCATTGTTAAGCATCTTTCAAGGATGGTTCGAGTGAAGTTTGGTGCAGATCCGTCAAAAGGGCTCTGCCCTAGAGGGTTTTAAGTGGGCCAATGTCAGACTTTTTGATCCACAATGTTTACAAATGAATATAATTTAAAAGCAGATGTTTACTTTCACCAACTGTTTTGTAGGTTTGAATAATCACAACATTCTGTATTAGCATTAGTCATGATTTGAAATAGTGCCACAGTGTTTCTACAGAGTGCAGCACAGAAAACTATTTTACTTTTTAATAAGTCCAAATGTATTAAACCCCAATCGCAGCACACCTGTGCACTCAACAACGTTTAAATTCTCCAATGTTAAATATTAAAACATAAAAATCTTTATCAAAGTATTATGAACAATAAAAGAGATGACTTTTTTTTAATTTATGACAACAGTTAATTTGCAACCAAATGGTGAGTGAGCGTAGCGAACGAACATCAACCTGGAGGCGAGTAAGCGTAGCGAACGAGCTAACCTGAAAACAAGTGAGCGCAGCGAACGATTTCCAACCTGAAGGTGAGTGAGCGTAGCGAACGAACTTCAACCAGGACGTGATTGAGCCATGCGAATACTTATGAAGTTAAGCGGGGCAAAGCCCGCGGGTACAGCTAGTAAATTTATATTTATAAATTGAAATTGAAATCAATAAAGTGCGAATTAATGAGCTGATGTCACCTGTCTGCCATGTTATCATATGGGACGTCTGTCACTAAACAACACCGCTTGTGACGTTGCCAATTCTACCAGGCTGCGGCCTGGAGTTAAAGGCGGCCGTGCTCGAGCGCTAGACAACACCACTTGCAACGTTGTCAATTCTACCAGGCCGCGGCCTGGAGTTGAAGGTGGCCGTGGCTGGAGCCAATTTTATTGTTAGTTCTGCGTAGGTCTCTGTAGATGTCCTGTTTTGCTTACAATTTGTTGCTTGTTATTTCAGTAACTTAAAACCTCGTTTAACCAAATAAAACTATCTAACTAGGTGGCGTTCGTAGAGGCATCCATAAAATTGAGCGGAGTCATCAAGGGTTCATATTATATTGTTTTTGTCATACTGCAGTAAAAACAGTAGTTTTAATGCATGCGTTGTGGGTCTAAAGTGGAATTTTTACTCTTTAGGGAGTAAAAATCGTTTTTAGCCTCTTTGGATTAAAAATCAGCTGTAGTCAACTCAGTTGTAAATTTCTATTGAAAACGATTGCATGTATCGATTCGTGCTTCGTAATAATTTTAACCTGCAGTCTACAGTCTCTTCCCATAGCATTTTAGCATTGCAGATACATTAATCCATTCCCACACTCAACACTGCTCACCTTTACTACTTCCTTCACCACCCCCTACGTCGTGGACCTGTTTCCCTCTCTTCCTATAGCATTTTAGGATTGGAGATACATTAATGTAATTGTCAAAGACAGTTCCCACACTCTGCACTGCAAGCCTTACTACTTCCATAGATAAAACATACTCCCTTAGCTACTTCCTTCACCATTTCATACGTCATAGACCTGCTTCCTTCCCTTCTCATAGCATTTACATGTTAGATACATTTATCTAACTGCCCAAACGGTTCCCCCACTCTGCACTGCCAGCCTTTACTACTTCCTTCACCACTTCCTACGTCGTGGAGCCTGTTTCCTTCCCTTCTCATAGCATTTTAGGATTGAAGATACATTAATCTAACTGCCACAGACGGTTCTCACACTATGCTCATACTTTACTACTTCCTAAGCCACTTCCTACATCATGGGCCTGTTTTCATCACTTTCCATAGCATTTTAGTATTTTAGATACGTTAATCTAATTGCCACAACCATTCCCCACACTCCGCACTGCTAGCCTTTAATACTTACTACCTATTATTTTTAAGCTATTTCTTTATCTACTGCACTAGCTGTGTGCCCGTTCTACGCACGGGGATCTTATTAATTGTAGTCAGTTATTTATTTATTTATTTATTTCCTCTCAACGGTTACACCATTTTACAGCGAATATATGGTATGTTACATGTTGTATCTAATTGGCCGCAAAATATTGATCAACAGTAACTACTCTAATAATAAATATACAACAAATAACAAATAATATAACAATAACAAAAGCATAAAGAGATTTGCACACAGTTTATCCTGCTTTACACCTTTAAACCAAATTTCATCAAAATCGGACAAAAATTACTCAAGTTATCGCGTTCACGGACACACACATATATATATAGCCTATATATATATATAAAAATTTTAACGAATGGTGTTTTTGGACTCTGGGGACATCAAAATGAAAAAGTAAATCGGTCCCGGCTCCAGGTCTTACCATGCCACCTACGGTAATAGCTTACTTCTCTATAGGGAAATTCGCTAAAAATCGGTCGGGCGAACGTAAAAATAGTGAGAAATTCCGCCGATTTTTAAGCTTTTTGGAGGTGATCCGGAAGGTCACCGAGGTCGAAAATTTGGATTTAGCATCTCGGTACTATTACAAACAACATACAAAAATAAACCTACTACCCCATTTCATGCAAGGTAAAATGCGTTAGGTTACTGGATTAATAGCTACGTTGACTTCATTGTTACACATGTTCACACATGTTAAAACTATAGAACTATAGTTAGTAAAATTATGTTTTATTTTTTCTTATTTTTGCTTGAAACCAAATGCTGAATCATGCTTGTACCTCCCGCAGACTGGAGAAGCAAATAAAAAAACGCTTCAAGCAAATCGTTGTGCAACATTTTGGTTCAGGTGAAATGCTGGATCAGTGTGCGCCCAGCCATTCACTAAAATAAAAGTTTGTTTCCCTTGTCTGTGGCCCAGCCTAACAAGGGCAAGTGTGAGTTCGGAACGACATCCGACCTTACATTAGTATTTAGTAAAGTGAAAGTCTGTGAGCTATAGAAGACCAGAGCAGCGAGGTGGCGGAAGGGCAGCAGTTTGTGATGTTCAACTCCCACACGAATCCATACATTCCCCTTAGGGTTGGTAGCAATGTCCAAAACCGGTTTTGGGGGCGGCTCGTTCAGCGCACCACTGGTGAAATATGGAACTACGGGGACTGTTGGCTAAACACAGAAGTTGTACAGATGAGTAGCCACGGAGGTATAAAGCCCACTTAACACTAACAGTAAAAGTTTCAACAGTTTTGACTAGATCAAGTAAGTGTAAGTTATTGACGTTACAAACATGGATGATATTGACAAACAAAACAATGAAGAAATGAAAAAAATAAATTGTAGGACACTTACCTTAATTGTAGGTTATTGAAACCTTCTTATTAAGAACAGAATTTGGTTTGCATATTTTCAGATATGATGGCAAAACTATTATATATAAACCTTCGCAAATACAGTATCTGACAGTTTCAAGCCAAAACAAATGCTTCGAAAATAAATGTAACCTGGGTCGTGTTGGTCCATATGTTAAATCCAATGATTAAACTAAAAAATGCTTTTTTATAGATCTATGAGGCATAGCCCTAATGTAGGCCTATAATTGAAAGTTACCTTCCACAATTAATGGTTAAAAGTATTTAAGGTACTACCTCAACCTCCCAATTTAACACTTTATTCGGGTTGACATTTTCATTATAACGGTACTTTTGTCCTTTCCGTGAAACACTGAGAAATAAGGACATTAATGCGTTACCAAACAGACATACACACAAAAATACAGAACTTAGTTAGGGAATTTGCTACGCTTTAAGCATAACAAAGTACTTGTAAAATTAGTATCTGAAATATTTGTTAATGTCATCAAATTTCATCATAACAATGTATATTTGCTTGGACCGATGATGACCCGTAATGACGGCTTACTATATGAAATGAAGTACTATAGACGATTGGTAATTTATAGTAAATATTACCAAAATAGGCCACGAACTATTGATACATAAACAACGTAATGCGTTTAAACAATTCATGATGGTTTGCTGAATAAATGTTTTACTAAAATGCGTTATCGTTTTCTTAGCATAAACTAACATTTTGGAATCAAGAAAGAAAAAGCAAAAATTGTACAGTTAAGAAATCAATTAAATTGAATATGCCTGTAATAATAAATAAGGTGCAACGCCAACGATAACTAATTTGTAAAGTACAGTGATGTGTTTTTGGTACCTACTTAAAAATGATTCTTGCTGCTACCAACAGTACCAACGGTTCTAAGGAATAGAACCGGTACCAAAAACCAACGTTCACAGTTGAGAACTATAGTACAGCCGACCAATTATATGAGTTAATCAAGTCCCGAGGTTATTGATCTCTTGGTTTTGGATTTTCTCGTAAAACGTTTTAAAACGGCAATCAAAGTTATTTCCCATTAATTGCTTTATTTGTAAACCACTTTTAATGTAAGCTTATCGGTGTCAGTTTAAAAAAAAACAACCTCATACAAACAACTTTTTGTTATTTAATAGATTACGTACCTATTCTCTAAACAATGATTGGTAAAGGCTATCTATTAACATAAGAAGGAAATGTGACAAAAATCACACAACGTTGGGTTTTTGGACGTTTGTAATTTTATTTCATAAGTAGGTTGGCCGTGTATCCTAGGGAAAAGTACCGGTATCAAGGATCGTCGTCGAAAAGGTTGTTATGAATAATTGGGTAGGCGTACGTACCCAAGAGATGGGCTATGGGCCTATTGGCTGTATGGTCCAGCGATTGCATCACACGGTGAGTAGGTACTATTGACTATATATATAGTCAATGGTAGGAACCGAAAATAACACATTAGAAAAGTGGGTTTAGCATCATCCGTAAACCTCTGTTACAATCACCCACTGTAGTTGTGATTTTTTACTTTACACTTTACACAACCGCCATGGAAGCGTCGTGTCAATGAGTGGAAACCATGTTTCTAAGCTATTGGCGACGATAATTATAAAATTTAAGTTTCCCAGCCGTATACAACACTGATTCAAGGTCTTCTTTCTGGTTATCAAAACTCAAGAACAATTTATACACAAAGAATCTCTGGTTCCTGAACTGGATGATGCCTAGTTATTTAATTAAATTTAATTTCATTTACACGGTTACACTATTACACTATATTATTGCACTTTCAATTAATTAAATCCTTTATGTAAGAAAAACGTTTTAATCTCACTTGGTTGGGATTTGCATTCAAACGTGATTGAAAAAGGTTGCGGTATTTGTAAACAACATTTGTAAACATATCAGTGACAGCTAGGAAAAATAATCTTGATCCGAACAGTTATGCAATAAAAATTGGACGAAAACTTGACATAAATCGCACAAAACTACATTTTTGAACGTTCGTAATATTATTTACAAAGTAGTGAGGCCATCTTTTAATGGCTAAAGACAATCTCTCCAATCCAGTGAATACATTAAAATGACTTGGATCTTGATAGGTACTCTCGTATTCCAGGAGAAGATAGCGTAAAATGCCATCTTGAGTGTTACAGACAGAGGGAAAGACAGACAGACAGACAGACAGAAATTGAGATAAGACTCGTTTCTGCTTATTTAATGTATAAGACGTAAAAATAACCTAAAAATATATAATTCTGAGCAATGTACAGACAAAACTCTAACCAATTTTATTTATATAGATTCAAAAGTTAACAGCTGATCATATGTCTTTGTTTATGTGTCAAATACTGCTTCCATAAGGATTACATTGAAACTTTGATAACCAGAGTGGGGCGGATTTCTGGAGAGACTTTTTTAACGCCATATATGTTGACACTCACCAATATGGTCTTTATAACCATGCAAAATTTTAAAACGATTGATTCAGCCGTCTAGGAGGAGTTTGCGTAATTACGAAATTCATAAGAGTTGACGTATAAGAGCTTCGCTCGCTCCGCTCAATCATAAACAATAACACGTCCACTAGCTATGAAACCAAACAGTGAGACACAAATACTGTAATGAGAAACTAACCCTAAAATAATAGATAACAGGATGGGAAATCTACTAAAGGACCATGCTTTATCTATGATACTACGGTATGGTATTACGTTTACGTTATAGGTGTTATAGCTTCTTGCCTCAGTTTATTATGTTGTTACCTATTGCCATATTTTATTACTTATTTATTTATTTTACCTTCCAACGGTCAAGAACCAATTTACAATATGTTGTATAAGATGACTTAATCTAACTTAAACATATACATACAAAAGTAATTTTTGACAATGACATGCAGTAAGTAAATACAATTCGAGCAGTCTCAAAATAGACGTACACAAAGCAAAACTTTAAATAACAACCAATGAACAAGAACAACAAACAAGAATAGTAAGTGAAAATATAAATGAACGACAAACAATATGAGTTACAACAATAACAATAAATATATGAGTTTTAACAATAACAATAAATATATGAATTTCAACAATAACAGTAAATATAATTTTAATAATAACATAGAAGACAAGATTTGTAAAAAGAGAGAAACATTTATTGGTTTGAAACAAATATAATAACAGTAATTTTGGGTGGTAACTATGATGGGCGGTGGAAGTCAGCCAGTACCCTCTACCGGATTGTTTTTTGGCTCTCTCTGGGTTTTGTTTAATTATTGTAATGTTTAGTAAACTTATTGCTGTTAATTATTTACAATGTTGTAATTTATATACTTATTTACACTGATTGTGATTGTTGTTAATTATTCACTCTGATTGTTTTGTTGTTAATTTTTTAGACTGTTTGATGTTATTGTTACTAACTTATTCACAATGTTGTCATTTTGATAATTTACTGATTGTTATTATTGTTAATTATTTACACAGGTAGTTGTTATTGTTGTTAATTTTTCACAATGCTGTAACTGTTGTAATTTCGCCCACATTGTTCACCACCAACACCATAATTTTTTACGCATCCATATCATGTTTTTTTTTGTATTTTGTATCTTGTTGCATGTAAATCATCTCATGTATTATTTTGTAAAATGGCGATTCCCGTCAAAATAATGGTTAGGGTTCACTTACACTAGGAATCATAGACAATATGAGCCACTTTCCTTCCACCATGCATGCTATGAGCCTCCAAATATGTAATTCTTGAAATACATGGCTCACTTACTCTACAGACCATAGTCTACGAGCCTCGTAAATAATATTGAAGGTTCACTTACTCTACAGATCATAATGCCATTGCCTATACAAGGTGTATAGTCAATGATAGTGCCCATGAGCCTCGTGTCTTATATTTAAAAATACAGTAGGAAGGTTCACATACTCTACAGATCATAGTGCTTATGAGCCAAGCGTATGAATATTTTTTTAATTCAGAATAAAGACGGCTCACTTGCACTACAGTCCATTTAGCTACACGTCACGCGGTTTGCAGCGCATCGTTGCAGGCGTTTAAGGTAAACCAATACCGCCGTTCTGCTTTACTTCTGCCGTTTACTAGTCGTGCAGCATTAAAGAGAGCTTATTATATTAATGAATTGAATTGAATTTTTATCAAGTGTACTCGTTACTCGCAAGCAATTGCCAAGTACCAGTATTACAGGAGCTATTTTAAGACTTATAACAGTCATAATTTTAAAGTGACTAAAAATACTCTAAGTGTGTATTATACAACCTGATATTACTCAAAATGTGTTTTATTCCATAACGTTTCATTAAATTTAACATAAAAATCACGCTCCCTCCATTTTTTAAAGTATTCAGTCAAAAATTTAATAAATTTGCTTGCGCGTATAGGCCTAGTAGGCCTACATATTTTTCCTAAAGTTACCTAACAATGTACATGTTCTCTCACAGATTTGAGAAAGCAAAGTGGCCAATTCGCTCATCATTGAGACAATGTTAACACTGTCTCTGGAGTGAGACAAAGTAATTAGAGTGAGACAATGTTAACACTGTCTCACTCTAATTACTTTGTCTCACTCCAGATTTTCAACGTGAAGGCACGAAATAGTGAGCGCGTAACATGCAGGCAACGTCGTATGCGCGCGATATACGTTGGCAGCACTGGCTGTAAATCAGCTGGTCAGCTGTTGTACTGTTGTATTTGTCACTTAACATTAAATTTTATATTAAAAGTTCACTTCTGTGTAAAAATAGGTTATGTTTCTTCACCAATTTATTTGTTTTATGGTAACTGTAGGAAAAGTATAATGTGCAACTCAAGTTCAAAGTACAATTGCCTCACTCGAGAAACCATTCCTCACTCGCCTACGGCTCGTGAGTAAGGATTTCTCTCGAGTGAGTCAATTGCTCACTTTTCTCACTAGTTGCACAAATAACTATTTTTCACGATTATAAATAATTGAGGTGATGCAATACACTTATGTAGGCAGTATTAGCTCAGTGGTATTAGTATATTATAGTATTAGTATATGTATTAGAGGTGGCTGTGCCAGTAGCCACTTAAGAAGAAGAACCAATTTTTGTCTGCTTCTGCCTTCTGCTTGATTGTGATTAGATTTGAAGACGAAGACCTAGGCTAAATGTTTATATTTTACATTACATCAACTAGTATTTTATTTTGATTTTGTCTATTTCATATTTCATTGCAATTATTCATTTTGTTTCTATGTAATGGTTAAAAGAAGTTCTTTATTTATTATGGCTGGACATGAAAAGAATCGATTGGACTTAAGTTTCTGCTGTGAACAGTGCGGTAAAGTATTTAGCTACAAATACAACTTAACTGCCCATTTAAAGAAGAAGCATGGCCCTGATAGTCATTTGGAAATACCAAGTAAACTATTTATCTGCGACTTTTGTCCTTCTCGGTACAAACAAAAGTGCCACTTGTTAGCGCATCAAAGGCTAAAACACGACCGACCAACCACTAGGCCTGGTAATTTAAGGTGCCCTATTGTTCAATGCAATGTGCTTGGAAGTAAAATGGATTTAAGAAAACATTATAAAAATAATCATGGCATTGTCCTAGGCACCAATTCACTTGATTTTACCTCTTTTGAAGCTTTTTTTAAATGGAAAGAGGAGGAGGAAGCCCGAGTGAGGGCAAAATTTGTTAAAGAAAAAGGCTCTGTTGAAAGTACTGGTGGCAAATGCCACACATTTGTTTGTCATCGAAGTGGATGTTATGTCCCAAAAGGAAATCATAAAAGGTGCTTAAAAACTCAAGGCTCAAGTAAAATTAATGGTTATTGCCCTGCGAAAATGTGTCTAATTGAGAAGTCAGATGGCATCTGCTACTTAAACTACTTAAATACCCATATTGGACATGACGACTTATTGGTCCACTTGACTTTAAGCAAAACAGAGAGAACGAATCTTGCTGAAAAAATTGCTAGTAAAATTCCTTTTGACGAGATCCTGGACGGGGTTAGAAATTCTGTAAAGGGAAAGTGTGACAGATTACATTTATTGTCTCGGCAAGACCTTTTTAACATTCAAAATGAATTCAACCTTAGCAGCAGTGGCATAAGTCATGAAAATGACGCTATAAGTGTTGAGTTTTGGGAAAACCATAATTTGAATGAAAACCATAGTTTGGATCTCAACAAAAAGAACTTCCTTACTCACATTGAAAAACTAGTGGCTCAAGTAAACTCCACAGAAGAAATGTCATCTCTGTGGAAAATCTTTAAAAAATCAATGATCCATATAAATACAATGAGGAAAATCAAGAAGGAAGCAAACCACCAAGAATTAATGAAAAGAAAATGTAGTAAAGAACCTGCAAACAAAAAACTGAGTCATCAAAGGCCATATTTTAAGGCTAAGGATAAGAGGAAACCCAAGTTGACAAACAGAATATTTAACAACCCTATTCAAAAAGAAGAAATAGAAATGATTGAAGAGCTCTCAAAAGTCTCTACTTTGCCAACTGGTAAGGCAATTTAAAGTTAGGCCTAAGTTTTTACAAGTACTACTTAGATCCAACAACGGGTGTAGTTTGGTACCGTATACAGGCATATTTTTTTAAAGAGACCTGCCACTGTGCATCACTCTGCAGTTAGGTTAGGTTATGATAATGAAGGTAGTTTGGTGTTTTCCTGTTAAAGGTAGCCTAAATTATTATCAATGATTTTTTTCTCAATATAGGCCATATCGATAACTTAATTTTTCGATCTGATATATCAAAATTAACAAATTGAAACAGGCTATTTCTGATAGCTGGCTGGCAACTGACTTAAATAAATATTGTTCAGTAAGTATCAACAAACAATTTACAAAAATATATACGGATTAACTTATATTGAAATGAAACTGAGGGTACAGTTTCTTAACTGGGCTATGCTAATATTGATTGAAGCTATCGAATTGAAAATATTGATTAATAATCAATATTTTTAAATATATCTAGGCTATTATAAAATACTATCATAACCTAACCTAACCAACCAAACTTGCTGATGGTGAAAAAATCGCATGAAGGTTTACTAATCGAATCGATACTTAGTTTCAATCAATATTAGCATAGCCCAGTTAAGAAACTGTACCCGAAACGGAAGCTAACACAACTACACTTTCATTTCACTACATTTCAAAATTCTGTTTGATAGGCCTTGAACTTATTCCCCACATGCCTTTTCTATTATCAAATATAAAGGCTGCACTTTACTTTACGTCCTACACTCATTCGAATGAAAATATCGATTGATATTACGATTACTAAACTATTTCGATTGCAATATTATACATCGATTATTGCATTGTTTTTGTTTTAATATTTACATTTTTGTTTAATTCATTGTTTTTGTTGGTAGGCCTATAAGTCATTTTTAAAGAACTTCACCATGAATTATCGAGAATTTGGTCAGAGTATTTATGTAATCCAGAAAATTTTTTTAAATGGATGCATGATCAAGGATTAGTAGCTTACCTGATACTAATTAATGTGACGTCTGTAACGAAGATATGAATGTTAAAATACGAGGTGAAAGTCAGGTAGATTTTAGATGTCAGAAATGATCTAAACCACACTCACTATCTATAAATGCATTAAAAAACACCTTTTTTGAAAATTCTCGCTTTGGATTTGTATATATTTTGACATTAATGTACTTTTCACCATAAACATCACTAACTACGAGTTTCTCATTTGTGAAACTAGCACTAGATTGATCACTACAAGTAGTAAATTTCTAGTAGATTTCTAAGGAAGACCCTTTCTTTTTCTTCGTTAAAGCTGTGAAACAAAAGCTGTGAAACAATTATATCCTGGAAGATTTTAACTACCTACGTTTAGTAGGCTATCTAGAATGAGGATATAATTTGTAGTTTGGTTTTTGTTTGGATTTTTTATCCTATTAAATTGTTTTATTTTTAAATTTGTTTATTTACAAATTTAAGATAAACTAACTGATCATAATTACAGCTGATGTATAATTTAAAACGCCTATTAAAAATCAATAAAAAATAATCGTAATTAAGATTATTCAATATAGATTAATCGATATCGAACAATCGATATATCGATTAATCTATATATAGGTGTATATTTAGTTTTTCAATACTTCTATATTAGGACGGAGGCCACTTATTTTACAACGCGCTGTGGTGGTTATGTTGGGTTAAAAAAAATATCTTTACAGGACTTTCCTCGTTTCGTTATGAATCAAACGATACCAGATGATTCATAAAGAATTTATGATGACCCAACCTAACCTAACCGCTGTAAACCAAACTTTCGCCCTAATTTCTCTGAGGCCATATTTCTACTACCAACAACAATTCAGGGTACCTCTCAAAGTGACAATCCATTTTGGATGACTTTTTCAGTTAATGCGTTATTTTCCTTATGTGATCTGTTAGGGCCTATCAGCCATGTTATGTTTAATTGACCCAGCCAAGTCGTTTTTACTCCTCAACTTAAAATTAGATACCGTAGTATCGAAACAGAATATTAAAATATGAATCATAAAGAAATAGTGGAAAGCCATGTTTACTCGTTTTATTGACAAGTACCTGGGGACCGAGCTTTGCTCGGGGGAAATTATTAGTTTACTCTGAAAAGTATTGCAGATACATTAATCCACTCCCAATCTCCAAACTGCTAACCTTTACTACTTACTTCACCACTCCCTACGTCGTGGACCTGTTTGCCCTCCTTCCCTATACCATTTTAAAATTGCAGATACATAAATGCCACAGACAGTTCCCACACTCTGCACTGCTAGCATTACTACTTCCTACACCATTTCCTACGTCATGGACATGTTTTCCTCCCTTCTCGTAGCATTTTAGGATTGTAGATACCTTAATGTAATTCCCATAAACAGTTCCGAGACTCCAGACTGATCACCTTTACTACTTCCTTCACCACTTCCTACGTCGCGGACCTGTTACTCTCCCTTCCAATGGCATTTTAGGATTGCAGATACCCTAATCTAATCGTCATTAAAAGTTCCAACACTCCGGGCTGCTTGCCTTTACTACTTCCTTCACCTCTTCCTACGTCGCAGACCTGTTTCCCTCCATTCCCATAGCATTTTAGGATTGTAGATACCTTAATCTAATCGTCATAAACATTTCCCACACTCCGGACTGCTCAACTTGACTATTTCCTTCACCACTTCTTACGTCGCGGACCTGATTCCCTCCCTTCCCATAGCATTTTAGGATTGTAGATAACTTGATCAAATCGTTATTGACAGTTCCCACACTCCGGACTGCTCACCTTTACTACTTCCTTCACCACTTCCTACGTCGTGAACCTGTTTCCCTCCCTTCCCATAGCATTATAGGATTGCAGATTCCTTAATCTAATCGTCATAAACAGTTTTCACACTCCAGACTGCTCGCATTTACTACTTCCTTCATCACTTCCTACGTCGTGGACCTGTTTGCCCTCCTTCACTATACCATTTTAGAATTGCAGATACATAAATGCCACAGACAGTTCCCACACTCTGCACTGCTAGCATTACTACTTCCTACACAATTTCCAACGTCATGGACCTGTTTTCCACCCTTCTCGTAGCATTTTAGGATTGTAGATACCTTAATGTAATTCCCATAAACAGTTCCCAGACTCCAGACTGCTCACCTTTACTACTTCCTTCACCACTTCCTACGTCGCGGACCTGTTTCCCTCCATTCCCATAGCATTTTAGGATTCCAGATTCCTTAATCTAATCGTCATAAATAGTTTTCACACTCCAGACTGCTCGCCTTTACTACTTCCTTTACCACTTCCTACGTCGCGGACCTGTTTCCCTCCATTCCCATAGCATTTTAGGATTGCAGATTCCTTAATCTAATCGTCATAAACAGTTTTCACACTCCAGACTTCTCGCCTTTACTACTTCCTTCATCACTTCCTACGTCGCGGACCTGTTTCCCTCCATTCCCATAGCACTTTAGGATTGCAGATTCCTTAATCTAATCGTCATAAACAGTTTTCACACTCCAGACTGCTCGCCTTTACTACTTCCTTTACCACTTCCTACGTCGCGGACCTGTTTCCCTCCATTCCCATAGCATTTTAGGATTCTAGATTCCTTAATCTTATCGTCATAAACAGTTTTCACACTCCAGACTGCTCACCTTTACTACTTCCTTTACCACTTCCTACGTCGCGGACCTGATTCCCTCCCTTCCCATAGCATTTTAGGATTGTAGATAACTTGATCTAATCGTTATTAACAATTCCCACACTCCGGACTGCTCACCCTTACTACTTCCTTCACCACTCCCTATGTCGTAGACCTGTTTGCCCTCCTTCTTTATACTATTTTATTTTAGAATTGCAGATACATAAATGCCACAGACGGTCCCTACACTCTGCACTGCTAGCCTTACAACTTCCTTCCCCATTTCCTACGTCATGGACCTGTTTTCCTCCCTACCATTACATTTTAGGATTGCAGATACCTTAATTTAATCGTCATAAACAGTTCCCACACTCCAGACTGCTCGCCTTTACTACTTCCTTCACCACTTCCTATGTCGTGGACCTGTTTTCCTCCCTTTCCATAGCATTTAAGGATTGCAGATACCGTAATCTAATCGTCATAAACAGATCCCACACTCCACACTACTACCCTTGACTATAGAATCTAGTAATCTTCAGTATAATCTTTGCTCAATAGGAACAACTGATGTTTTTCCTTTTGTACTGTATTTTGTTTTGCTAGTGTACTGTGGATAGACAAATTACAAGTCTTTTGTTTACTTTTTCCTTGTTATTTAATTCAGCCAACATGGTTACCTAGCAACCCATAAGACTAATGTTAAAAAAATGTGATTTTCAGTTTCATTTTTCTACGTATTTAGATTTTTGTTGGCAGTTCTAACTGTAGTAAACTCGTTTTTAGGCCAAAAATAATCTATTTACAACATTTGAAGAAAATCGTTGGAGCCGTTTTTGAGATCTTGGTGCAAGCAAGCAAGCAAGCAAGCAAGCATACATACATACATACAAGCAAACATTGCTCGTATTAGAGTATAGGATTCAATGAAATGTTGTGAAACCACTTATGTTGTATTTTAACCAAAATTGACATCACGGTAATTGTGCAGGTCTATCTGACATCAATAAATCAAACTCTCTATACCGTATATTTCAAACTTCCCTTAAAATAATTCAAAATACAGTAGAACCTTCATAACAAGTTCATTGGGATCACAAAGTAAGACTTCTTATCAAGGTTGACTTCTTATCGAGGTTTGCAATAATATGTGATTAGGGGTAAAATAGTTTGGATTTGAAAACAACCTTTGTTATCAAGGGTGACTTGTTATGGAGGGTCTTCTTATCGAGATTCTACTGTATTAGGTACCTAGGTAGAATGACATAGGGTGGTATCAAATGAGAAGTGGTTATAATTGACTGACTTTGATTTATAATCTTCATTAATTTTTCAGGTACCAGTATGATCGAGAAATACGCACACCAACCTTGTTGATACCTCCTCAATAACCTCCAATTTGATGTAACTTGCCTAATGTCTATACCAATTACATTTTGTTATCCTATTGTGTAGTCTTTTGTAAATATTAATCTTGTGGGCAGTACTATACATTTTTACTGTATAAATTAAAATCCATTTCTGTGAATAAATAGCGTGTCTACTAAACTTTATAAAAATGTACTTTTATCCTTCTGCAATTTTGCCCTCTAGTTTTTTTTGTGTATGCCTAAGCTTACTCAATTTTTGCATTTAATCTTAACTAGCTGGCCCGACAGACGTCGTCCTGTCCTAATGTGGTTTTATGTCATAATGCTCGTTCATTTTCAAGATGAGCTCGTTTGCATGGCTCAATGACGTCCTGGTTGAAGTTTGTTTGCTACGCTTACTTACCTTTGGGTTGGAAAACAGGAGCGGGCGCATGCGGAGTTTTATTCCGCAACACTAAAGCATAAATTTTATCCATTTTACTTGTTGTTATAATGAAAAACTAGTGTACCTGTTGCTCGAATTCGAGCAATTGTGATAAACGAATAAAAGTCAACATTTCCGATTACTTTAAAGACTCAACTCAAAGATTATGGAAATACTCACGATGTACATAACAGTTCGATATAATCATAATTTCTTGTAAATATCTATCATTTTTCAAAAGCTGATCTTGTTTTTTAGTGTTTACTACAAATGTTTCCCACTCATAGCCGCATTAGGTTGTCCAAAGCAACGATTATAAATAAAAAAAAAAACATTATTTCTATTTCTTCTACTTGGTGGTGTTCTATGACTTTCACATGTTTCCATAGTTTGCAAATCGGCTCTTTCAATGATTGCTCAAGAAATGCAGCACAATGTTTATTCAGTTTTATTTTTAGTATATCAAGTTGTCCAGGCTTTCTCGGTTTTTTCCATTTTAATATTTACGCCAACCCAAATTAAAATAGTAAATATTTCATTTAAACTAAAGTCAGTAAATGTTTGTATAAGATGTTTAATCCAGTAAATTTGTATTTAAATTTACTCATAGTGAGAAAGTTTTGGGGTAGTTTTGATTTTTTTCATTTCTCAAGTATTTTGGGGTGCTGAATCCGAATCTGAGGTTTGCCAACAAAAATTATTGACGCAACATTGACAAAAATTAGAAAAATATGGAAATAATGTTGTTTTTTCTAATATTTGGCTTATAACTCAGAAACTATCAACTTTTCGTAAATAGTCTATATTATAAAAATTAAAGTACACAAAATTTGCTACAAAATGTACCCCTAATGTGGTAATCTCCGATGAACCATTTAGGCTCCAGAGCTATTTGAATAATTGGATAATTATCTTATATATGTACTGTATAAGATAATTATACAGTAAAAATTATCTCGCCTTTACTACTTCCTTTACCACTTCCTACGTCGCGGACCTGTTTCCCTCCATTCCCATAGCATTTTAGGATTGCAGATTCCTTAATCTAATCGTCATAAACAGTTTTCACACTCCAGACTTCTCGCCTTTACTACTTCCTTCATCACTTCCTACGTCGCGGACCTGTTTCCCTCCATTCCCATAGCACTTTAGGATTGCAGATTCCTTAATCTAATCGTCATAAACAGTTTTCACACTCCAGACTGCTCGCCTTTACTACTTCCTTTACCACTTCCTACGTCGCGGACCTGTTTCCCTCCATTCCCATAGCATTTTAATGTTGTATAAGATGTTTAATCCAGTAAATTTGTATTTAAATTTACTCATAGTGAGAAAGTTTTTGTATATAAACAAATATAAACATTTTGTTTGTATTTGCTGAATGTTCAAAAAACTGAACAGATTGTAAATAAAATTGTGATAGCAAAAAAAATGTTGTATTAATATTTATATCATTTGCTTAGTGTTCACTGTTGTAAATTAAATAAAGTTAATCATAATCAAAAGCTTTACGATTCATCCTGCAAGTTCCGTGCATGAATTTATAACAATATATCCCTCACAAGGACAGTGGAATTCCGACGGTTGAGGAGGAAATAACCAAATTTAGTGCAAAATATCTGAAGAAGCTTGAAACTCACCCTAATCACTTGGCTCTGAACCTTTTGGACAACAGTACCTCTATATACCGGCTGAAAAGGATCCATGTTTTATTTTATTTTATACGTCAGCTCACGTTTTGTTTAAACAATTTAATTTTCTCTTGTTTATTTACTTATTTATTTTTTCATTGAAATATTTTTAAATTAGATTTTTCGATGGACAGAGACTAACCAACGTTTTATTAATAGTTGTTATTGTATTTGCTGAATGTTCAAAAAACTGAACAGATTGTAAATAAAATTGTGATAGCAAAAAAAATGTTGTATTAATATTTATATCATTTGCTTAGTGTTCACTGTTGTAAATTAAATAAAGTTAAAAAAATACAACATAACATTTAGCCGTATTTTTAGTTCATCTATTCCACTGACCATTAATGACAGTGAAAATCTCAACATATTGGCAATATATCCAATATTGGCTAAAATCTTTTATCCCAACACTAAACTATTCAGAAACTCAAAGGCTAAAAGTATAAGCATTTTCCTGTTGCCTTAAAAAATCTTCTTTTGGTGTTAAACATTTTGTGTTAATATTAAAATTTACGTAGTTTGGACTTATTTGCTACCCTTTTATTTAGTGGTACAGTCATTAGTAATCAACGTTGCTTTTTTGGAAATATGTATTAAAACTAGATGTTGCCTGGTCATATAAGAGAAGTATGTACACAAAAATAACTTAATTAAATGAATTAACTAAATTAATTAATTCTTTGAATTTTGTTCGTTTCTCTTCTATTTTGCTCTTTATGTGTAGTTGGACACTGGACAGCCTTCAGAATAGCCGTCAAAAACCTCGACCAACATTGTCTACAACGTATACTGCAACTTTTTATAGTATTTTTTGTGAGGACGTTTCCCCCAGACACGGCCACCTTTAACTGCAGGCCGCGGCCTGGTAGAATTGACAACGTTGCAAGTGGTGTTGAAAATCTATTTTTGTATATTTAAAGTGGAGTCAATATTTTCATAGCCCATTACACAAACCATTAGCTGCATCCAGAACAAAACAGCTGTTACAACCCTACTTACGATGTTGCCACTTCAAAGTCCGTGGCCTGCAGTTAAAGGTGGCCGTGCCTCCAAAGCACTAGTTCTCGTAAAGGGTCACTAAAAAGAAAATCAGAATTTTGTAAGACTTGCGTTTATTCAATCTTCTCTATTCCTTGTCACAGGTTCTCTATTTACAAATATGTAAGGCTGCAGTTCAGCAGAGAACCTGGGATATATTTTATTGGTTTTAATATCAACATTTCGGGTTTTATACGGTAAGATATTTATTTTTAAGAAGAAGATTTTTTGAGACAACAGAAGAATCACGAAAAGGTTTATACATTTTGTTTCTGAAGAGCTTAAAGTGTTGGGGTTTAAACCATTGTTGCCAAATATTGCCAAATTTTCCTTGTATGATCAACTAACATCCATGAAAAAAAATCAGCCTTTCACTATAATTACTTCCGACAAAGCACTATTTTTCCCTTTATTGCCTGGGCTATCATGTCGATGTGGCCCTAACTGTGCCTGTTAATACAAAGGATTTTAATGTAATTCCATTTCAAATATTGGGAAAATCGAGCATATTAATGGACGGTTGCGTACTTTTTGATTAATAAATTTTGTAATAAAACGTCTACCCAAAATGATACCGAACGACCCCGAAAAGTACGTCAAGGACAACAATAAAGTAAGTGCTTAGTGCTTAGCCGCAACTGGTGGTTGAGTAGTGGAATGCTTGCCTGTACCACAGACAAGGGAAACAAAGAAACTTTTTATTTCCTTAGTCAATGCCTGTACGATTTTTAGCAAATTTGCCTATGGGCAAAGTGAATTAGCTATTACCGTTGGTGGCACAGTAAGACCTAGACACTTGAGTCGGAACCAAAATACTTTTTCATTTTGATGTACCTAGAGACCAAAAACAATATTAATTCCAATCTATATAAATACGTACCCATGTATGTTTGATACATACATGGGTACGTAATGTATGTGGATATATAAGTTTTGGGCTCCCTGAACCCAAAAAAGTGGGTTTCGAAGTTATGTCTGTATGTGTGGATGTGTACAGAGCTACAGACCACACCTGTTGTCCGATTTTTATGAAATTTGGTATGTAGGTACTAGCTAATGCATGGTATCTCTAGGTACTTTTTCATTTTTTTGAAATGTTGATTTTTAATGATGATTTCATCGTAGAATTTTATCGAAAATGACCGGACGATTTTGATAAAAATTTAGTATATTGGAGCCCTTAAACTTATGTTATTTTCCCATAAAATAAGAGAAAATAAGATTTTAAAAAGTTTTGATTGAAATTAGTACCTATGTGGTCCTTATAATTCTTATTAACATAGTGCAACCCCCATTGCTGTAAAAAATACCTTTCAAAAGTTATTGTAACAAGTCAAAATGTTATCTATACTTCTATACTAATATATAAATACCCCCGCCGCAGCAAACCTGTCAACTAAGTGAATTTCCATTTGTCTGAATTGATTTCAATTAAATATATTTTAATAAATTAGGTTGAGTACCTAGGTTTGCTGCTACAAGGAAACTAATAAAGTGTGTTTTTTTTGGTAAAATATTGATAGCCTAGTACAAAATAAATAAATTTGCGAAGTTTGATCAAAATATATCCATAAACAAGCAAACTACAACATTTGACAATATTCTCCATAAGAATAACATGGGAATTTTAATTTTTTTTAAATTTTCTCTGTTACTAATAACCGAACAAAAATACTTTTATATACTAAATTATTTGTTTTTTTAAGCTGTTTAAAAGGGTCTAAAGAGAAATTGGGAAATTTTGTGTTTTGAGGGTCAAAAGTGAGAAAAACCAATTTTTACCCCATAAAACCCTCCGTAAAGCCCCGTTCCCATGGTCCGATCATGCTGGTTAGCGAACTCATTCAAGTTTATCCTGCTTTACGCCTTTAAACCAAGTTTCATCAAAATCAGACAAAAATTACTCAAGTTATCGCGTTCACGGACGTATATATATATACATATATACAAATTTGAACGAATGGTGTTTTTGGCCTCTGGAGACATCAAAATGAAAAAGTAAATCGGTCCCGGGTCTAGGTCTTACCGTGCCACCTACGGTAACAGCTACTTCCCTATAGGGAAATTCGCTAAAATGAGATGGTGTGTGTTTGTGTGTCTGTGTGTTACTCAATAACGCAAGAACCACTGTACCGATTGAAATAAAATTTTGTATGAAGGTAGCTTACATACCTGGTTAACATATAAGCCTATTCCGGTTATCATATTTCCCTTGGGCTACGCCTCATGGCAGTGACGTAGCCAGGGGGGTGGTCCTGGGGGTCTGGACCCCCCCTGCCGGTCTTAAATAAAATATAATTTTTTTTTGTTAAATTAAATGTAAAATTATATAATCATACAATATTGACGTTGGGGTTGATTATTTTCAAGGCCAAGAGAGCTTAAAAGGACCGTTTTAGGGCCTATATTTTTAAAAAATTTTCCTGGATCCCCCTTTTACCTGGGGCCCCCGGTCGGTCGACCCCCCCTATTTTGAAATCCTGGCTACGTCAAGAGGCTGTTGAAAGAGTGTAAATAGTCAAAAATATTAATTGAAGTCAGCTGTTAATACTAAAATTTGACAATTGAAACAGCAGAGGTTAAGAGGTTCAGTTTCTGCTCCCAAGATGCTAAAGTTTTATGATTATGAGAATAGTTAAATTATGATTTTTAAGAAACATTATTTTCATGGAAACAGAAGGATCATTACAATGTATACATGTTTTGGAATAATTTTGATATGGTTGCTTATTGTTTACAAATTTGAACTGATCAACAAATGTTTGTATTAGGATTTTAATAGGTTTTAAAATATGTAGGGAGTTTTAAAAATTTTACTGAATTTTATTTCAGTTTTAATTTAATTTACAAACTAAATTTCAATTATACCTAATTTTATTCTGTCCAGAGGTAACTACTTCTTATATTTTCTCTATAATCTACTTCACATTCGATTTTTTACATTTATTTACAGAAACCTCCTTAGTAGTTGTGTTTTTTACAACAATGCTTTAATTTCACTTTGGAGAAATCACAAAATTAAGCTGCACGCAATTAACTTTTTTTAAATCAATTAAATATGTAATTGATGTAATTAAATATGTAACTATGATTTTTACTCAATGTTTTAAATAATTATGTAAATTTATACAAAAACGTACACATTTTGAACTATGGAACGAGAAAATAATAACTGTTATGTATTATGTTGTTAAACTTTATTTAAATTAATTGATGAAGTTATGTATTATGTTGGTATGATGATATTTGTGCCCTGATTAAAATAATAGTAATTGGCTTTGTAACAAAAGGTAATGCAAGTTTTCCATTAGTTTATTTTTGCTTATTATTGTGATGTATACACACTGATCTGCATGTAAAGATTGAACTTTCACAAAATATCAGTAGTATACGGTAAAACAGATAAATTATACAGGGTGAGTTTTAATTGTCCCCCCCCAACTTTTTTCTACATTTTTTCAAATATCAATCCCAGACCACTTCCAAACATTTTTGGGTAGTAAGTACTTCATTTTGACAAGGTGGTAATTTCCGGCCGCCATCTTGGATCCGCCATATTGGATGAAAAATATTTTTTTCAAATGTAAAGGTGGGGTTGTGACCCATTATTACGAACTAGACTTTTACCCTGATTACAATGCCGCAAACCGTTTTTAAAAATCTTGATTCATTCTCAAGTTATGAGGTCTTTTTAAAACTTTATTTTTAGCCCATTTTTACATTGTGCTTGTACAAACTAAGACCATAATCTCAAAATAGTGCTAGATAAAGATAAATATACACTACCAGTCATTGCCAACCTATTTCCACTTGGTTATGAATGATGTATTTCGGATTAACTTTTTAAGCTGAACTCAATTCCATGGTCTATTTTTCATTTTCATATTTTGATTTCGAAATATTAACATTTTTAACAAAAATATTGTAATGTTTCATAAATAAAACTTGATAACAAAAAATGGATTGCGGCATTGAGTTCAGCTTAAAAAAGTAATCCGAAATGATGGGTCACAACACCCCTTTTATATTTAAAATAATTTATCACATTTCAAAATGGCGGATCCAAGATGGCGGCCGAAAAAAATACATCATTCATAACCAAGTGGAAATAGGTTGGCAATGACTGGTAGTGTATACTTATCTTTATCTAGCACTATTTTGAGATTATGGTCTTAGTTTAAAAAGCACAATGTTAAAATGGGCTAAAAATAAAGTTTTAAAAAGGCCTTATAACTTTAAGTGGGTCACAACCCCACCTTTACATTTGAAAAAAATATTTTGCATCCAATATGGCGGATCCAAGATGGCGGCCGGAAATGACCACCTTGTCAAAATGAAGTACTTACTACCCAAAAATGTTTGGAAGTGGTCTGGGATTGATATTTGAAAAAATGTAGAAAAAAGTTGGGGGGGGGGACAATTAAAACTCACCCTGTATGTAAAATCAATACAAACGGTTCTTTGCTTTACTACAGTGACTATGTTAATGCGATTATTTTTCCTTCTTTACATGTACGTTTTTAAACGAAATAAATGTTTAAGTAAGCTTATTATTTGAAAATTTAATCGTGAGGGGACATTATTTCCATACATGCATCAGCGCATCATATCATTAGTACTAAATACATCGAATTATGTAACACAACCTAGATAGCCTTATAAGTTAGCCTAGCCTTAGGCCGGGCGCGCACTATCCCGACCACGACCACGACCACGACCAAACGCCCGACCAGTGGTTGTCATTCACCATGCGACCAGAGCACGACCCGACCACGACCCGACCAAGGCAACGAATGATTTACAAACTTCAGTGTCAAGATGATTGTTGAAGAAGTAGTTGTTATGGTGCATTTGTATTGTAAGTACGTTAAGCGGAAGAAGAAACTATACTGGGTATATCCAATGTTAACTGTCAGGTCTGAAAGGGCATTTTACAACATTTTATGAAGATCTACGTCAATATGAAGACAGGTTTCAAAAGTGTCAAAATCCTGCAACATTTTACCTAATGGGTCACTTCGCAGACCGGCGCAAAAAACTAGTGCTCACCGTTTGATTGGTCAAGGAATACTGGGGGTTGAGTGGTGTACTGGTCGGGTCGGAGGCAAGTCGGGGGTAGTGCGCGTCGTCCCATTACATTGTGTGCTATTTTTGGCTGCAACGACCAGCGGGTCGGGCCCGACCAAACTGAAAAATTTTGGTCGTGCGACCAGGGCCCGACCAGGGTCCGACCAGTCGACCAGTGCGCGCTGTTCCATTTATTCCTATTATAAAACTGGTCGTGTCCGACCAGTCGGAGTCGTGGTCGTGGTCGTGGTCGGGATAGTGCGCGCCGGCCCTTAAAGAAAGATATTTTTCAAACTAAGAGTTTCAATTGAGCTATGTTCCTTTAACCAAAAGGGAATGTGTAACTAATTTATACAACAGGCTTAAAGATCGTAGTTTTCGCTTCAGTGTCATCTCCGTTGCGAAGCACGGATACAGCTAGTTTTCCTATAAAGCCCACAACAAATTTTGAAAAATGGATTTTTGAACAAAAAAAGCTTTTCTGATTGAAATTTGTCTGTTATGGTCCTTATAATCCTTAAAAAATAATGCAACCCCCCCCCCCATTCCTGTAAAAATTACAGTACAAAAGTTAATGAAACGTTTGTGATTTTACCTGTTAAATATCATAGTTACTCTCATTGCTTACCATGATAAAGGTTTTTGACAAGCTAATTGGAGAAAGTATCTGTCGGATTGCTGATACCATTTATTTTTAGTAACACAGGACACCAAACCATGCCAAACTCCCGTTCTTTAATTTGCTTATTGGTTTTCCGGCACCTTGACTTACACTTTAGTTACCTTTCAGTTGGAACGTTATTTTTTTGTCATGTTAGGTATTAATACATATTGAAGAGGAGGCGCATAGTTATAAAAACAATGTTGCTATAGAGAAAGTGAATCATACCACCACAGATAATGGGTGCAGTTTCTTATTCAGGCTACTTATCGATTAAAAAAATATCATTATTATCGAATGGAAATAACATTGTCTTAACAATTGATAAATCGTATCTCCGGTTCATGTAGAAAGCGGTTTGCAGTTAATTTTTCCTTATTATACTTTGACGTATTTTAAAACTATTTTGAACAAATACTGTACAACTATTTAGTTGTAATGAAATACATACCTAAAGAGTAAAGAAAAAAAATCTACCCTAAAATAAGAGAAAATAACATGTAGGTAGTGGACGCTAGCGCTTGATGTCACAAATGTGAAGCATAATGAAGCTTGTTGTAATACGAGCTTCATTATTTTGAAATAGGATCAGAAAATAAATCCAACTTTACCATTTAAAGTCAATGATCATATAACATATTAAATAGTGTATTATCCTCCATTAACCAATCAATCAAGAAATTTATTTACACAATAAATTTACCAATACATAGGTTACAAAAGTGCAAAAACCACAAATGGTTTGTCTGCACTAAAAATATTGTTTCTTATTTACCATACAGTTTTTTTGTCAGTTTGAATCAATAGCATGCAGTTTTATGAGTCCTTGATTGATTGTCTCTTGAGTGAATAATAACAAAAAAAAAAAGACAACAAAGACACAAATATCTGTAAAAATTCAACAGTAACAATAATAAATAAACTATTAGAATAAATAACAATAATATAGTACTTAAACTTCAACTAAAAATGTAAATAAATTAAATGCATATTATTGTAATAAATTAAATTTGTAACAAATCATTCTAAACAAGTTCCTTTAAATAATTTTTAAACATGCTATAACCATTATAGCTGTGAGGTTATTAAAACATTTGGGAACAAAAACTTCAAGTGTTCTACTTCCATACTTATTCCTGTGCTTTGTACAAAATAATAATTCCTTCTAACATCATATGGGTGATTATTGACAATTTTCAAGCTGTCATCAAATAAATGATCAGTGGATATAAAAAAAAAAAACATACAACTTACTAACAGGTAGCAGTCTAACAAAATGAAAAATCTTTATTATTGGTAACTGCTTAATGTGCACTAGAACAATACATTTGAGTGCTTGCTCCTGCAGATGCTCAATTTTCCTCAGACAAGTCTGAAGCATTGCCCCATGCTCTCCACCATATCTTAAAATTGATTCCCACAGTGACTGGTAAATCACCAATAGAACATTAAATGGCAGGACACTTTTTAAATAAAAAATTTTGCAAACACATGCCCTGTTTTTTTACAAACATAATTAACATGTATATCCCATTTAAAATTGTGGTCAACATGAACCCCTAAATATTTAAAACCGTGCACATTCTCTAAACTCTTACATTGACAACTTTTTGGGATAATTAAATAAGTATGATTATGTAAACAATCAAAATTATGGTAAGTAATGCTTACATTAGAACATTTATATGCAGTAGTAATGCAGGTGAATGCACATGCATGACCTTGGACTTTTTGTAATTTATTATCAATCCATAGTCATGACACCATTCTAAAAGGTTGTTAACAGCATTCTGCATATTTTTTTCTGCCTCTATTATATTTTTGTTTGATACGACAATTGCAGTGTCACCAGCGTACATAAAAACCGTGGCTTCTTTTGGTATATATTTTGGAGGGGGTGTATGTGCATATATTATATATAAGATTGGGTCCAAAATAGGTACTTCCTTGAGTTACCCCAGAAAAAAGTTCTGCCTCTTCACTAAATGTACTATGCACTTTTTACAATAATTTTTCTGTTTTTCAGATAGTCTCTAAACCATTCTAAAAACCTGCCAGAAATTCCTATGTCCTTGAGTGCTGTCATTTTTTTTATCGAACTGCAGTGTATCAAAAGCTGTTAAGTCTATAAAAGTTACTATTACCGGTACTTGATTGCTCTACCCTAATTCTTTGTTAATATTGTTAGAAAAATCTTTTAGCAATAGCTCTGTACTTTTGTTTTTCTGGAAACCATACTGACTTTTATTTATAACATCATTTTCTGCTAAGTATTTATTTAAATGGTGTGCAATGTACCTTTCCATTATTTTATCTATTGAAGACAGAATTGATATTGGGCGATAGTTCTGGTATGAATTGTGGCAACCTGATTTATAAACAGGTCTTATAATAGCAGTTTTTAGCAGAGTCGGCATTGTGCCTTCATCAAGTGATGCATTTATTATATTAACCAGCACTTCTAATAATCTATGACCATCTGAAATTGCCCTTCTCCCACATAGCTCAGTGCCTTCTCCCCTTGGCTATAAAATTTGTGAACAAATGTGTCAGTCCAGTCGGAGTCGAGAGTTCATTTCAGTGTTGTCGGTGTCTTTGTCGCTTATCTGATACTATTATTGTTTTGTATCAAGGACTGAGCAGGTTATAAATTTAAAATTAACATGATTTAATTTTTAATTTTACTCAATCACACAATTTTTATTTGGATTCACAGACTTTGCATCAAATTCATCTGGCCTAAGTACCATTTATGGTAGGGCATAGGTAACCTAAACAGTTGTCAATCTCGCAAGTTTAGAAATAGGCCGCCAATGTTTTGTTAGCCTGACTTATAAAGCTACATCTATCTACACAATTATTATTACATTTTGTTATGAAATAAAGCAAAATAATTTCGATAAAAGACTAAAATACCAGTTAATTTGATTTAGGTACACTTTGTATCTGTTGTCAAAAACAACCAAATGAAAAATTATTCGATATATTGATTATTTCATCCTAACTAACCAAACGATGGGTACAGTTTCTTAACTGGGCTACGTTAATATCGATTGAAACTATCGATTCGATTAGTAAACCTTCATGCGATTTTTTCACCATCAGCAAGTTTGGTTGGTTAGGTTAGGTTAGTTTTATTTTATGACAGATATATTTAAAAATATCGATTATTAATCAATATTTTCAACTTGATAGTTTCAATCAATATTAGCGTAGCCCAGTTAAGAAACTGTACCCCGATATATCAAATGAAATAATCGATATATGTCGATTGATATTTTCATTCGGTCGTTTTTGACAACAGATAGGGAAGTCTACCCTTTGATTTTTATAATAGATTTTCTAATACTTACTATAGTTAGTTAATTATTCAATTGGGTTGTACTGAGCTGGGTTTGGTTATATCGTTTACTTTTTGCACAGGTACCGGTACTTACAGTAATAATTATTCACTTACATGTTCATACAACAGAGTTGTGTCATTAGGCCTTACTTAAAATAAGTGAACTCTCCCTCAACATAGATTTTTTGACATTCTGATAAATTTAGTGGTTGTTTTTAGCTACCCTGCTACTTTATTTAAACCAAGAAGAATATACATTCAACTAAGTGTTCACAGTAAACTCTTATTTCTAAAATTAAAGAAATGTCTGTAACTATGTTACTATGTTTCTTAAATCAATGGTGAGTGAGTAAACAAAGGAATGAACTATGGAAATGGTAAAGAACGGGTTCACATATGTTATTCGTTAATAGTCTTCTCTAATTCACAGGGAGATATCTGTAATCGGCAGACTACGATCTTTCTGCCAATGCCTGTCTCTCGATGCTTACTGCATGTTCTATGTAATGTAAACAACGAAAGATGTGTCTGCTTCTGCTAGTGAGTCACCGCGTTCACTTAGTTGTGTATTAGCGTTTGCGTAGTGTAATATTGTAAAATGAATTGCAGTGACATTAGACGTTATCTTGATGATGATGTTAGTGATGAATCTGAAGTGGTAGAAGATGCTGATGATCCCGTAAGTGACTTTGAATTTGACATTCCACCGTATGAATCTGACTCTAAAAGCTCGGCAACAGGCTTCTCAAGTGGTAGTGATAACGGTTACAGACCAACCAAATTCTAGTGAATTAAAACATCTGAGAGGAAAGAATTAAACAGAAATATACAATTAGATGTAGCAGGTAATTCTACACTAACTCCTATTGTTCTTGCTCCTACAGTAGAACCGAGGGTTAAGGTTTATCCCCCAGAGGAACCGACGGACATAAGCCCTGAGTTTAGGGCTAGACAAATTCAACCTGTAAAGACATTTCACCAAGAAATAGTGCCTCTCTAGCCTATTTGCTATTGTTTCTAACTACCTATAATTTTGGCAGCTTATTACTAGAGAAACAAATGCATATGTTGACAGTTTTTTCCAAAAAAATCGTGACACCTTGAGCCCAAACTCGAGATTTAGAAAATGGACAAATGTAACGGTCAAAGAAATGAAAACATTTATAAATGTAAAAAGGAATATAAGACATTATTGTGACTCTAGATAGTCGCAGCTGAATCCTTTCTATGGAAAACACCCGACTTTAAACCGATTCCATTTGATTAGTAGTGATCATTTGGCTTTAAATAAATTACCCTGGCTGATAAAACAGCTGATCTTGGTCAGTAATAAAGCTACACAGATCAATTCACACCATTTACACAGATTATCTCACAACATTCTGTATACATAGAAATCCGGGAATTATGCTTGAGTTTTTTTTAACCGGCAATTATGCGTGAATTTTGTATATCCACCTAGCGATCGCAATGACAACAGTGACGTTTCCGTGACCCCGGTAGACGACAATATGTCTACACACGGGTGCGAGGGATGATCCGAATATTGCCGCGATCACGTAAGACGATGATAATGTCCACACGAACAACAAAAACTGAAACAGCAAGAATTTTGCCGCGATTCCGGAAGACGATGATGATCGCCACACAACTGCGGAATGTAATTAATATTTTGCCGCAATAATTTGATATAATTTTGAAACAATAACTACGATGTCTTCGCAACCGTTAGAGAGGATTACGATATCTACAGGACCGCGGGAGATACAGTAATAATTTCTACACGTCCGTGAGGGATGATCAGAATTATGCCGCGATCGCGCAAGACGATGATAATGTCCACATGACCGTGGAAAAAGATCCAAATTTTGTCTCATTTGCGGAAGACGATGATCTATACAATACATGGCTGAGGGAGTGGGAGATGATTACCATTTTGCCGCAATAGCGGGAGGCAATGACTATGTACAAGTGACCTCAGGGTACGATATAATTATGTCTTCAAGGTCACTAGGGGTGATCAGTATTTTATCTCGATAGCGCAAGACGATCATAATGTCCATGCGACCGCAGGAAAAGATCTGAATTTTGTCTCATTTGCGGAACACGATGATGATCTCCACAAGATGGCAGGAAATGATTATTATTTTGCCGCAATCGCGGGAGGCGATTACTATGTACAAACGACCACGGGGGACGGTTAATGATGTCTTCATGGCCGCGAGGGGTGATCATAATTTTGCCTCATTTGTGGTAGACGATGATAATCTCCTCACAACCGCGGGATATGTTCATATATTGCTGCGATTATGGAAGGTAATAGTTATGTCTACACAACCGTGGAAAATAGTCAGAATTTTGCCTCAAACGCGGGAGACAGTTACGATGTCTACACGGCCGGTAGGAATTATCAGAAGTTAATCGCGATCATGCAAATACAACCATCAAATTTTTTTATTTTCCAATTTTTTGGCGCCCCCCAAAAAAGCCAATTATTGCCTAGGCAAGTGCCTACCATGCCTATTCGGTAAATCGGCCCTGACTTCCAGTTGCCTGTAGGACATAAGTAGGGAAGCAATCAAGATTCTTGACATTCATCTCTCAGGTCTAGTGATGATTGGAGTGTCCAATCAAATTCGATCATCACTTACCACCGTCTTTTTTTTGCTTATTTACTATTATACCCGGAATGAACATATGTTTAAGGTAAAACTCTGCTTATGGCAAATGCACAAATATCCTACTAATATTATAAATGAGAAAGTTTGGATGTATGGATGTATGTTTGTCCTACTAATATTATAAATGAGAAAGTTTGGATGTATGGATGTATGTTTGTGACAAGTGAACGCGAAAAATACTTGTCGGATTGGGCTGAAATTTGGCATGATGATAGCTCACATTCCCGATTAACATATAGGCGTATTCTTATTTCAAAAATCCTTTCGGGCTCCGCCCCAGTGGCTCTGGAGTTTCCCATGTTAACCTTATGAGAAATGGAATTATTGAATCTTAACAGCTTTTTCAATTAAACGAGTTGGTTCTGTTCTATGATGTTGAATAGCATTAAAGTTACAAGGATTACCAACAGGGTGGAGCACTATTATTTCTTTTACATTTATGACAACAGCTAATTTGCAACCAAAAGGTGAGTGAGCGTAGCGAACGAACTTCAACCTGGAGGCGAGTTAGCGTAGCGAACGAGCTAACCTGAAGGCAAGTGAGCGCAGCGAACGAGCTCCAACCTAAAGGTGAGTGAGCTTAGCGAACGAGCTCCAACCTAAAGGTGAGTGAGCGTAGCGAACAAACTTCAACCAGGACGTGATTGAGCCATGCGAACGAGATAATCTTGAAAATTAAGAAGTTAAACGGGGCAAAGCCCGCGGGTTACAGCTAGTTAAATATACTGAGAACATTAGCATAGGTCTTCACGTACCTGGATCATGACTGAGACTGCCTCTTATCGCTTGGCTTCATCCTCTGATGGGTTATAGGGCGGACAGGTACAAAGTTCATTTTAGTCCCTATAGCCCATTATGCTATTGTTCTTAGAATGTCTGTTTCCTGATAATCGTAGGAAACTAAACTAAGGCTCTTCTACCTTTTCCATAATATTACTATTGTTCCTCTGTTGTGGTGATTGTCTTGGACTAACAAGTCTCTGTGATGAAATTGGTCTTGAAATGGTAGGAGAACTATCATGGTCAGAGGTTTTCTCAGGTGTCGTTTGAGGTGTTACGACCTTTTGAGCTTTTTCATATAATTCCCTGGGAAATTGGATCACAATGTCGTCATCGTCATCTTGGCCTGATGGGTTACTCCTCAAGTGGTCTGCATGAACAAACCGAATGCGGCCCTCTACTTTAACTAAGTAGGTTACCGGACTTATAACCTTAGTAATGATACCTGGCTGCCAATTTACTTTCTCGTTACGTACAGTACAAACATACACTGCTGCTCCTACTTCAAAGGAATGAGCTTGGCCTCTGTACTTGTTGGCCTCTTTTACTAGGATTTCTTGTTCATCTTGCATTCGTTGAGGCAATGAGTGTGGCTTCAAGAGGCTAAGATGAGTCCTAGGCTTGAATTTGTATATTGCTTCAGATGGTGATATGCCTGTGGTAGAGTGAGGGGTGTTCCGGTACGGTAAGTAAACAAAAATTAATCAATTCGGTGTTGTAGAGAGCGGGTCGTGTTATGCTTGGTATCATGGAGCATTTGTTTGAGGAAGGCTTCCTTGACAGTTTGCACTGCTCGTTCGGCTAAGCCGTTTGATGCAGGGTGATAGGCCGGTGATAAAATGTGGTGAATACCATTTGATTCAACAAATTCTCGGAATTCAAGCGAAGTAAATTGAGGTCCTCCATCCGTAACCATGGTAGAAGGCAAGCCAAAGGCTGCAAAGCAATGACGTATTTTCTCAATAGTTTGTTTTGAGGTAGTGGTCATCATATAGAATATTTCGATCCATTTCGAATGTCCATCAACTAGGATTAAAAAGTCTTTCCCTTCGTATAAAGCAAAGTCCAAGTGGACTCGTTGCCATGTGAATTTTGGCCATGACCATGTCTGTAGCGGTGCGAGTGGAGCAGATTTCCGAGTTTTCTGGCAGATTGAACAATCTTTGATGGTATCTTGAATTTCAGAATCCATTCCTGGCCACCACACAAAGCTTCAGGCTAGAGTCTTCATTCGGGACTCCCCCGGATGTTCGTTATGTAGCAAAAGCAATATTTCTTTGCGATGTGTCGGAGGGACAACCACTCTACTCCCCCATAAAATGCAGCCTCGTTCCACCATAGACTAAGCAACACAAGTAGACTCCTCATCCCATTGTAAATTTTGAAGCTTTTTTTTTGCTTCTAGTTCATGTACGTCCACACTGATCGCTAGTGTAGACAACATTTTGTTTCTATTATTTTAGGGTTATTTTCATGAGTTGTGCTTTACTTTTTGGTTATATAACTAGGAGACCAGTTATTGTTTATGATTATATCGTTTTATTAGGTTAAACGAGGTTTTAAATGACTGCAATAACAAGAAACAAATTGTAAACAAAACATAACCTCTATAGTTGGACGTACAGAACTAACAATAAAATTGGCTTCAGCTGTTCCATTAGGATGACTAATTTACTAAGGGAGTATGTTTTATCTATGGTTCCACCGACAATTGGGAGCTTTTGTTGAGGTAAGGGGAAAGATCTTTATCTTCAACGAAGTTAGGCCATCCGTTTGTTGTATATTCTAACACTCTTGATAGGGTAGGGTCAAACTTTGAAGCGGTTGCAATTTCCTTAGATGTTATTGGAAGCTCATAAGTTGAAGAGAAGAACGCAATTGATCCTTCATCATCAGTCGCCTTGCTCGGTAAATGGGACAATGTGTTAGCATTTTGAATTTCTGAACCTTTACGATACCTTATTTCATATTGGTAAGCAGTTAATGTCAATGCCCATCTCTGGATCCGAGCAGCAGCAAGAGTGGGGATTCCCTTAGTTTGGCCAGAAGGAAGATCAAGGGTCGATGGTCGGTCACCAATGTGAATTTTCTAGCGTAAAGAAAGTTGTGGAACTTTTTTACTGCGAGGGCTTCCTTTTCTATCTGGCTATATTTTTCCTCGCATTTAGTGAGGGTCCGTGAAGCAAATGCAATCGGACGCTCTGAGCCGTTAGGTAAGGCATGTGATATGGCACAGCCTACACCGTAGTGAGAACTATCGCACGTGACCACTATGTCCTGACTGGGGTCAAAGGCATCAGCACATTATCCCATAACAACAGGCGCTTACTCTCTTCAAACGCCTTGTCACATTGATTACACCAAAACCATTTGACATCTTGGTTAAGTAGCCTATACAAAGGGTGAAGTAGGGTAGATAGGTTAGGCAAAAATTTTCTATAAAAATTGATTAGTCCTAGATATGACCTCAATTGAGTTAGATTTTGGGGCCTAGGTGCAGTTGCAATAGCTTCAATGAGTTGCTCGCTCTGGTGGATTCTGTTCTCATCCAGGCGAAAACCTAAAAATGTGATACTCTTTTTGAACAGTTCACTCTTAGAATTGTTAACTTTGACTCCGTACTCCAACAGTCTCTTCAACACTGCTTCAACTTTTGTCTTCATTGCTGGGGTTCTCAGAAATGCTCAGAATGCCGATCGTCCACGACCATCTGAAGGTGGAGAACACTCGCTTCACCTGGGAGGAGAATAAATTGATGGCTGGGAGAGAAGACGGAGGGTAGAAGCTACTACACATCCTCGGCAAGGACTTCACGGATTTTCTTAAGAATCTCGCTGAGAAGGGCCCTGGGAAGAGGACAGACCGCAACCCAGGTGTGAGAACAACGTACGCGGAGGCGACGAAAGTGGCGAGGGAGCAGCAGCACGTGTCGACGGCGGCGGGTACGACCAAACCGACACCGACAGTATCGCCGGTTGAGTCCATGGCTTCATCTCCAGGTGCCAAGGTCTAGGGAGTGGACGCCGATCCTGTAAGTTTCACTACTTTCAGAGCGAACAAGGAACTTAGTATATTAGCATACAATGTTTGTGGACTTAAAAATAAGCTAGAGGATAATTTATTTATAGATTTTGTCAATGAGTATGATTTAATTTTTTTACAAGAAACATTTATTAATCACGAGCAACATGATTTAGTTTTAAAAAGACTAGTTAACTTTAAGATAGATCTTAAATTTGCAGTAAGAAATGCAACACTAGGTAGACAGTCAGGTGGTATAGTTTTAGGAATAAATAAACAGTCAAAATTCTTCAATAATATTAAGTTTGAATATTTTAGAAATATAACTGCTTTTAAGTTACTGGAAGAAAACTATAATAGAGAATTTATTATTTTGCCAATTTATTTGAATTATAGCACTTGGGAAAATGATTTCGAAAATTTGTATGAAATAATCCATGGTAACAATGGTAAAAATTTAATCGTAATTGGAGATCTAAACAGTCGAATTTCTAGTGAGCAAAACATTACTGAAGATACTAATATACTGACCAATGCATGCCTAAATTATGATCGAAAGTCAAAAGATACAGTTTTAAATGTAAATGGGAAAAAATTTTTAGAAATGTGTGATGATTTTGGATTACTTGTATTGAATGGGAGAACAAAGTGTGATTCTAAGGGCGAATTTACTTTTGTAAATAAATTGGGAGCGTCAGTGATAGACTTAGCACTTGTTTCAATTCATTGTTTACAAATAGTTAGTGATTTTAAGATAATAGAGTACATTGGGTCAGATCACTTGCCAATACAATTAACTCTTAAGATAAGGAAAGAATTAGATTCCAGAGTCGAGGGACAAGTTTTATCTTTACTTCCAAGATTAAAGTGGACCAATTTTGATGATTTTAATTTTAAGGAAAGAATACACACTGCTGCTTTAAATTTACAATTGGACATAGACGAGGAAAGAAGTGTTAAGAGTCTCATTCAATGCATTACAGAGTCAGCTCATGTTAAACAAGTAAAGTCAAATACAAATAACTCTTTCAAGTTTGCAAGGAAACAGCCATGGTTTGACTTACAGTGCGCTAAAGCTAGGCACAATGTGTTTAAACTATTGAGAAAGTACAGAAAAAGCGATGAAATTGAGATAAAAAATGAGTATATTGAGGCCAACAGATCATTAAAAAATTTACTTAAAGCAAAAAAAACTGCTTACTTTGACAATATGTATTTATCTTTGACTCAGGCTAAAGACAGTAAATGTTTATGGAAACTTATAAATAGTTTTAAGATTCAAAGTCCTAATACAGGTGGTCAAGTCAGCCCAAACGAATGGTTAGAACACTTTAAGAGTCTCTTGAACCCGCCCCTGCTGTCAGCCAATGTCTGTTATGCGCTTCCTCTTATTCAAGACGACTTTCTAGATAAAGAATTTAATTTGAACGAATTAAAAACAGTTTTATTGAAAGTAAAGAATGGTAAGGCACCAGGAGCTGACGGAATACCCTACGAGTTCTTTAAAAATGGTTCAGAGTCATTTTTAGTTAAGTTGCTGAATTTTTATAACAATATTTTCAAAACTAATAAAGTACCGAAAAGTTTTAAACAATCAATTATCTATCCTCTGTTTAAGAAAGGTGATAAAAACATTGCTCAAAATTATAGGGGTTTATCATTTATAGATTGCGTAGCTAAGTTATACACAAGTTTACTGCACAACAGATTAAATCTTTGGATAACAGATCATGATAAGCTGTGTGAATATCAAGCTGGTTTCAGGAGTGGCTATTCGACAATTGATAATGTTTTTATTCTTTCAAATGCTGCAAAATTGTGTCTCAGTAAAAAAAAGGGTAAATTATATACTTTTTTTGTAGATTTTACTGCAGCTTTCGATACAATAGATAGAAATGCTTTGTTTTATAAGTTATCATGTCTTGGTATTTCTACGCATATGTTACGCGTTTTAATGGATTTATATAATGGTACTTCGTCAGCTGTCTGGTGTAAAGATGGAATAACAGACTACTTTGAAACAGGCCTCGGTCTAAAACAAGGAGATGTTTTGAGTCCTTTATGTTTTAACTTATTTGTAAATGACATTATAGATTCATTAAGTGGAGGCTGCATTTTTGGAGATGTTCAAATTAAGGCTTTGTTATATGCTGACGACATTGTGTTGATGGCTCCGACGGGAACCAGTCTGCAGTTAATGATAAATGACCTTGAGAGATATTGTCAACAATGGAACTTGACTGTGAATTTAAGTAAGTCAAAGATTATGGTTTTTAGGAAAGGAGGGAAACTGAGGAAAAATGACAAATGGTATTTTCGAGGTGAACGAATCGATGTGGTTAATGATTATAAATATTTGGGAATAAACTTAAATTCTAAACTATCCTGGGGTTTGCATTTAAAACACAAGTGCAGCTCTTCAAAATTAGCAATTAACAGTATTTGGAATACATTTCTAAATAACAAAAATGTACCTTTAAGTAAAAAATTCACTATTTATTTTTCAATTGTCAGATCAACTCTTTGTTATGGGTGTCAAATATGGGGTTTATGGGAAAGTGATTATGTAGATGGGACTCTTTGTTATTTTGTAAAGAAAATTTTAGGATTGGCAAAAAATACTCCCAACTATGCATTGTATCTCGAAACTGGACTAGAAAAAGAGTACATTTATACACTCAGCATGCATGCTCGTTACATCATACATGCTCTGTCACTGCCGCCGAACCGTCTACCAAATAAATTAGCAAAGAAAATAATCAGCGAAAATATTTATTGGAGCAGAGATTGGAAGGGTCTTGGAAGTAAACATGGAATTGAATTATCCTTTGATGTGAATTCCATTGAGGATACCCAGCGACACCTGTTATCAGTAGTAGAGGCAGGGCCGCCCCAAGGGTAATAGACGCCCGGGGCGAGATTTAAATTTTCGCCCCTCCCCAAAAAAGGTATTTGGGGGGTTTGCGTCAACTGTCATTAGACCCAACATCCGATATATCGATATCTAACGTTTTGCATAGTATTCTTTATAAATGTAACAACTAAACTGAACTAAATTACTAAAAACATTGAATCTACGACCATAGATAAAACATATACAATGTTTTGTTTTATCTATGCTACGACTGACAACGGACAGCACAAAACTACTATGAGTTGACGTGAGTTTGTTGAGCTTTCAGGTTAGAAACAAGCAAGTGTATGTGGGGCGTCGCGAATACGCATTGAGTGTCTTGGACTCGCAGTATTGCCAATTTTTAAGTCACATGCCAGACGTAAAAGTAGTAATAGTACGAGTTGTATATTAAATAACGGTATTTATTTTATGAATAAAAAGAAAGCTATATATTGCCTTTTTTTTTAATAGTCATTGTCATTGATTACATGTTTGCGAGTTTCCGGTAAAATATTTGTATGCAGTTTGCCGATAACGTTGTTAATTTTTTTACCTTCCAAAGCCGCGGCGCCCCCCTAGCTGCGGCGCCCAGGGCGGTCGCCCCGCTCGCCCTGCCCTCGGGGCGGCCCTGAGTAGAGGCAGTAAGGGGGGAGAGCAGGCGGGGGTTAGTCCAGGCGGCATTGGCCTCACGATACCACACAACTTATGCTTCACTGAATCTTGACCTTGGAGATAATGGATATCTATCAGATAACGTTCCTGATATTGTTAGACGATGGGTATTCAAAGTAAGGACAGAGACTATTTCCTTAAATTTTAAACCTTGGATGACAGACGCTAATTTTATATGTTCTTTGTGTAATCTAAATGAGAATGAGGACACTTATCATTTTGTTGCTCGTTGTCCAATTTTAACACAAATTAGAAATAAATGGCTATTGAAACCTGTTTTAACTCGCTCAGAGTTTATAAATTTTCTTAAAGGTAAGGATTGGCGTTCGCTGGCAAATTTTCTTAAAGAGGCTTGGAAGTATAGGTGGGATTTGGTTTTAGAATTCAATGTCTAGCAGCAAAACAATATAGAGCAGGCCCATAATTGAAAAATCCCTCTCTATAAGGTGCAAGAAGCATTTCATGTAACAATTGGGGAAACAACGATTTTAGGGTATTTCGACCCTGCTGAGTACGAATCTGCCTGTTGCCAACGCGAAATTTGAACCGGAAGTGCGGTATCCAAGATGGCGGCCAAAACTCTGTTTGCCCCATATCTCCCTTGTTAGTTGGCCTAAAATAATGGTTTAAACGTGTATATAGGGGGTTTTCAGATGCCAAGCACATTAAAACACTCAAAATTTACTTAAATTAAGTTTTGAGGGCATATCTTCCAAAATGGTGCCCAAGATGGCCGCCAAAAACTCTAATTTCCGCATATCTCCCTTGTTTTTTGGCTTAAAATAATTATTTAGACATCTGCATAGGGGTTTTCTCGGATGCCAAACACATTGCAACACCCAAAATTTACTCACATTAAGGTATGGGGGCATATATTCCAAGATGGCACCCGAGATGGCCGCCAAACACTCTTATTTCCGTATATATTAAATTAATTAATTAAACGTCTACAAAGGTATTTTGTCGCATGTTAATCACATTGCAAGACTCATTATTTACTTTCTTTGAGTTTAGATTACATATGTTTCTAAGATGGCAATAAAAACTTTATTGTGCTTACGTGAGCTCCGTGCGTATTATTGTATTTAGTGTTTAAAACCAGTCAGATATATATTAGTGGCTGAATATTTACTACTATTTTTGAAATACCAATTGACATTTTGCAATGTTAAAGTAGAAGGCGAATTGTTTAATGTACTCTGGTGGCACCGTAGATAACGCGTAGTATATCAGAACCTATAATTAAGTAATTGTAGAATTAATTGTGTATGATGTTGATGAATTTATCACTTATTTAAGGTGTCCAGTTACGTAAATAGATATTTATTGTAAAATATGACGATGCCATACGTATGTTTTGTATCTTTTACGGCAATAAATAATTTTATTTTATTTTATGAAATTTGAACGTTTAGTCCAACAGAACCTGTAAAAATTCTTTTTTAGACCATACCTCGAATCCGCAAGAGGTGGTGCATGTAAATTAAATTAAACAATGGTTCTTTATAACACATTAATAAATAATAATAAACAATTCGGTTATAATATTTACAATGATAATGTACTGTTATATTGTATTGATCTTGTGGTACCACCTATCAATGGAGGTTTGTTTACCATGGGTCTCAATGGATGAAATAGATTTTTTAAAGGTTTTTTTTATGGCAGCATTGTGTTGGCTGCACTGATCAACATTAATCAGCAAACAACTGTTATTCTTTTTAATAACCTATGTTGGCCAACCGTCTATAAAAGTTAGTTTATGAAGAGAAAGTAAACAGGTGTATACTTGTGTACAAAATAAATGTTAATAAGGTAACATCTTTTGTTTTCCAACCGCCTATAAAAGTTTGTTTGTGAAGAGAAAGTAAACATTTGTAAATTTATAAGAAATAATTATTTGCGTTAAGTACAATTTGTATTAAGTCCTTAGTTTATTCAAAATTAGCAATAGGGAGTATTTGAACCATCCGTTAAATAATCACGGTAAACGCTATTCGTCATGTTTTCTCGTTTATTAAATGTGAAAATAACGTATTGCGTTTACCGTGATTGTTAATAATATTTACAGGTTCTGTTGAACTAAATGTTCAAATAACATCAAATCAAATCAAATTATTTATTACCATAAAATATAAAACATACGTATGGCATCGTCATATTTTACAATAAATATCTATTTACATAACTGGACACCTTAAATAAGTGATAAATTCGTCAACATCATACACAATTAATTCTACAATTACTTAATTATAGGTTCTGTTATACTACGCGTTATCTACGGTGCCACCAGAGTACATTAAACAATTTGCCTTCTACTTTAACATTGCAAAATTTCAATTGGTATTTCAAAAATAGTAGCAAATATTCAGTCACTAATAGTAACTGGCTGGTTTAAACACTAAATACAATAATACGCACGGAGCTCACGTAAGCACAATAAAGTTTTTATTGCCATCTTGGAAACATATGTCCTCTAAACTCAAATGAAGTAAATAATGAGTGTTGCAATGTGATTAACATGCGAGAAAATATCTTTGTAGACGTTTAAATAATTAATTTAAACAAACAAACAAGGGATATATACAGGTTGTATATAAAGTCCCGCACGGGCTTAATATTTTCTAAACGACAACTAACAGGTAAATCAATAAGATTTGGTACATCAACACCACACCTAAAAATCTACTTTTACTAGAAACTATCAATTTTCTGTCATATCATGGGGACGTCCCACAAGGAGTCGGATGAAAATCTTAAAAGGAAGCATAGGTCAATATGCACATCAAATGAAAGGTCGTTTTAGTAGAATACAATGCAGCAAATTGCACTTCAAAAGGTTGATCCTGCGCAAAATGGCAGCCGTTCAAAGATTTCTTGAATCTGCCATTTTGAATCTTTGAACTACTGCCATTTTTTTACCCAGACGTTCTTTTGAGCTTGAATTTACGGCATTGTAATCTACTAGTGAAGACCTTTAATTTGATGTGCATATCGACCTATGCTTACGTTAACAATTTTGTTCCGATTCCTAGGGCTGTGCGCCCTGAGGAGTAAGCGTATAATAGCAATGTAAATTAAATAAATCTTTGAACAACTGTCATTTTGCGCAGGATCAACCTTTTGAAGTGCGGTTTGCGGCATTGTATTCTACTAAAAAGGACCTTTAATTTGATGTGCAAATTGACCTATGCTTCCTTTAAGATTTCCTTCTGACTCCTTGCGGGACGTCCATGACAGAAAATTCATAGTTTCTTAAAAAAGTAGATTTTTAGGTGTGGTGTTGATGTACCAAATCTTATTGATTTATCTGTTGTCGTTTAGAAAAACTTAAGCCCTTGCGGGACCTTATATACACCCTGTATATACGGAAATAAGAGTTTTTGGCGGCCATCTCGAATGCCATCTTGGAATATACCATAACTTAATGTAAGTAAATTTTGGGTGTTGCAATGTGTTTGGCATCCGAGAAAACCCCTATGCAGACGTCTAAATAATTATTTTAAGCAAAAAAACAAGGGAGATATGCGGAAATTAGAGTTTTTGGCGGCCATCTTGGATAACGCACTTCCGGTTCAAATTTCGCATTGGCAACAGGCAGATTCGTACTCAGCAGGGTCAAAATACCCTAAAAACATTGTTTCCCCAATTGTTACATGAAATGCTTCTTGCATTGCCTTTTTTTGAAAACGGGCCTAGTCTAATATACATATTACAGCTTATTAGAAATATTTCACATTTTTTGTTGTATAAAATAAAATGTTGTCAACCCGGCAGACGGTCTTATGACCATTGCTGTAATGTGCTGTTTTTAGTAATTTTGTTGTTGTTATGCAGAAGATTATGTTTAGTTATAAGTTCATATGTATTTATGCAGTTTATTTTTTTGTTAATAAAGCACTTTTTCATTTCATTTTTTTCATTTCATAATGTCAATGCCCATCTCTGGATCCGAGCAGCAGCAAGAGTGGGGATTCCCTTAGTTTGGCCAGAAGGAAGATCAAGGGTCGATGGTCGGTCACCAATGTGAATTTTCTAGCGTAAAGAAAGTTGTGGAACTTTTTTACTGCGAGGGCTTCCTTTTCTATCTGGCTATATTTTTCCTCGCATTTAGTGAGGGTCCGTGAAGCAAACGCAATCGGACGCTCTGAGCCGTTAGGTAAGGCATGTGATATGGCACAGCCTACACCGTAGTGAGAACTATCGCACGTGACCACTATGTCCTGACTGGGGTCAAAGGCATCAGCACATTATCCCTTAACAACAGGCGCTTACTCTCTTCAAACGCCTTGTCACATTGATTACACCAAAACCATTTGACATCTTGGTTAAGTAGCCTATACAAAGGGTGAAGTAGGGTAGATAGGTTAGGCAAAAATTTTCCATAAAAATTGATTAGTCCTAGATATGACCTCAATTGAGTTAGATTTTGGGGCCTAGGTGCAGTTGCAATAGCTTCAATGAGTTGCTCGCTCTGGTGGATTCTGTTCTCATCCAGGCGAAAACCTAAAAATGTGATACTCTTTTTGAACAGTTCACTCTTAGAATTGTTAACTTTGACTCCGTACTCCAACAGTCTCTTCAACACTGCTTCAACTTTTGTCTTCATTTCTTTAATCGTTTTACTAAAAATCAGAATGTCATCCAAATAGCAGTAAGTGTCATCCGGACCAAACAGAATTTTGTCCATGGTGGCTTGAAACAAGGCACCGGCACTGGTAATACCATATGGCAAAAAGGCGTACCTAAAAAGACCTTTGTGAGTGTTGATAGTTAATAACTCTTGAGATTGTTTATTAACTCTAAGCTGGCTGTAGGCAGAGCGTAAATCGAGTTTAGAGAAAAATTTCGCTCTGGAAATTTTACTTAAAATATCCTCAGGATTTGGCAGAGGATAATAGTCAGTTCGCAAGTTAGGGTTCAACGTTACCTTGAAGTCGCCACAAATGCGAACACCATTGTTAGGCTTAGGAACAACTACAATTGGGGTGCTCCATTCCGCAGTACTATCCTGATAATTAGACAAATTCGTATATACCAAGGAAAAATGTGGTTCGGATTCCACTATAAACTGTAGGTCCCTTAGTTGCCATTAGCTGTATTGGCTATTAATTAACAGCTGTGTCTAAGGAATGTCGGCCTTAGTCACTAACAAGACTACAAGATCGCGCCACTCATCCTACACACATCTCCATTCATACTTGGCTTAAAATACCTACTATGTATGGTCGCCATTTCATAAAACAGTAAACAGTATGTTTTAGTGACCGGGTAAATGACACCCGATTTTTGCAAATCTTCGAGTTCTTGTTCTACAGCCCCACGAAGAGCATAAGGCACGTTCCTAGCCTTACAGAAAACTGGAGTTGTCTGATCCTTTAAAATTAAATCAAGTGACATGTTCTTAATTTCTCCGTGATCATCATCGAAAACTGTTGCATAATTCTCCATTAAACTTGTAACTAAGTCTACAGAAAGGAACATCCTTACCGTTTATCAGGTGAACTTCCATGTCCTTATACCAACCGTCTTGCATCATATTATGTCACATCATATTATGTGTTGTCTTGTATTATTTTACCGTCTTGTAACTTAACAGTATAAGTGTAAATATATGTATCAAGTGTTATTAGACTATTTTTATTTATTTTCCATACAGTTTGAAAAAAAAATAGTTTATAAAACACGTGTGTAAAGCATTAAATGAGTTTGGGTAAACAAGAGTCCAATGTATTGTTTACAGCTGGGCGGAGGTGTCAATGGCCTGATTACAGCAAGGTTATCAGCTGGTCTCTGTGGAAGTAGGTCATCCATCAACCAGTACAACTCCTGGCCCAGAGTTTACCTCCAGTCACACTGCACCGCGGGCTGACAACAACTAACTGTGAGTGTTAGGCCTAGATCTTTAATAAAAATGTTATCATTTTCCCAACAGTGCAACAATATTTATTATTTTTAAGTTTTTTACAATTTTTACCTGCATTAATCTAGAAATCAACTCTGGGGTGATTTTCCTACAAAAATTAATTTGAGTTTATATAATTTTCAATAAAAAAACATTGTATTAGTATTTCCTCTTTATTAATTAGGCCCCTACCTGTACTTTTTAATACCTTTTCAATGAAATAATACCTGTATGGAATGCTAACGTGTTGAGTGTAAGAACTTGCAATGTGGCCCTAACTTTGCCAATTAAATTTTGTTAGATTCTTTTTCTTTTTAATTTGATTTAACTTATTTAAATAATTACTCATGTTGTTGATGGTACAATAGGCCTATATAAATTGAATAAATATTTGAAATGTTGTACTATATTATATTTACAATATTACTATAATATTATCCTTGCCTTGGATATTATTTTGACCTATTTTCAATAAGAATATTTTTATACATTTTACAATTAATAATCGCAGTTGTTGTTATTAGATCATATACATTTCAGGAATAGTATATTCCTACTATCTACCTTCATGATAATAATAAATAACTAGGCTAGTCAGTGAAAGATCATCTAACTCTATTCTTCACTATTTATATTCAGCCAGAAAATGTGTTATGATTATAATAAAGTAAATCACTATTATCAATAACCAAACTTTGAAAAATTAACAAATAAAATCTTCCTGTCCACTTTTTATTACAGATGTATGAGTTTAGTGTACTTATAACAATTATTTTTGTAAAAGAAACAAATATTAGACTATTAGATTGGCCATTTTTTGCATCAAGTTTGTAAATTATGTTGACAGATCAAGTATGAGGTTGGTGATTCTAGACAATACAGCTCAAGTAGCAGAGTGGTCAGCCAAGTATGTACTCAAGAAGATCAAGGACTTCAAGCCCGGGCCTGACAAGTATTTTGTCCTTGGCTTGCCTACAGGTGAGGCATATAAAATAATACTGGGCTGCTGTAATAGCACTATGGATTTACATCAATTTAGAATAGCAGGGTAGCTGGATTGGTTTTAGTAACCACATAGTAATCAGACGAATGCCAGTTAAATCCTGAAAAGATACAAAAGTTTTAACAGTTTAAAACTGGACCAACATGTTCTTGATCATTGTGCTTTTAATAACTGACCCTAGCTGAAGAACCAGCAGATCTTAGTCAGTGACAAAGATGTCATCTTATTCAACACTCATCATTCACTCATCCTCCCCTAAAATACAAATATTGCATGCTTTCAAATATGACGGCACCGTAAATTCCAATCTTATCCAATTTATTTGTCAGTGGCCAAAATAATATCACAACACCCTGATACTATTTTTGTTTTTAGCAAATTTCCCATATGGGGAATAAACTATTACCGTAGGTCATGGTAAGACCTAGACCTGGGACCGATTTACTTTACAACTCAGTTGTAAAAATACTTAACTAACATACTCTCTTACCGCAACTTAAAAAATGATTTTTTTATGAGGTGTTCCTTAAGGTCGAGCTCGAAGTTAACTTATATAACTTAATATTGACGGTTTCACTTCTTGCTTTGTTACAACTTAACTCTAATCTACTAATGACGACTAACAGCTAGCTGGATTAGCTGTATACTAATGACGACTAACAGCTAGCTGGATTAGCTGTATACTAATGACTACTAACAGCTAGGGGGCCTGGGGCGAGTCTATATATATAAAATCCAATGTATGTATGTTTGTTTGTTTGTCCTTTATGGACTCCGAAACCGCTTTGACAGATTGTAATGAAACTTTCAGGCATTGTTAAACATTATTCAAGGATGGTTTGTGTGAAGTTTGGTGCAGATCCGTCAAAAGGGAGTTTCCCGTGTTAACCTTATGAGTATTCATATTTAAATGGAATTAAAGAATCTTAACAGCTGGTTCAATTTTATTCTGTAATGTTCAATAGCATTAAAAAGTTAATAGGTTTACCAACAGGGTACAACACTATTATTTTTAAAACGTTTTTATTAGCTCGCTTTCTTGTCCGGTACAAATTTTGAAATCAATTTTATACTAACTTCCCGACGAGCTAGAGACTTGAAACTTGAAACATAGCTCACAAATGGAAGACAATGCAATATTATCATTTAATTTTCATATTTCCCCTGGACTACGCCCCATGGGCTTGTTTTTATTAGCTCGCTTTCCTACAAATTTTGTTATCAATTTTAAACGAAGTTCCCGATGAGCTAGAGACTTGAAACTTGAAACATAGCTCACAATTGGATGACAATGCAATATTATATCATTTAATTTTAATATTTCCCTTGGGCTACGCCCCTTTAGCTTCCAAATTTTCCATTTTTACATTTTAAAAGAATGTAAACATATAAATTTGTTGATTCCACTAATTTTACTAATAAAATTTCACATTTTGTATAAGAAAATAGAAGGTAAGTTTTTATTAAATCACAATCTGTAAGTAAACATAAACAATTCAACAAGTAAACAAAATAATAGTTTGAACACATGTTAGAAATAAAATGTAAATAAAACATATGTTAACACCTCCTCCTCTATTTACTGTGCTGCGGCACTTTACGAAGAATCAGCTGGTCAACATGTCTTCTTATTATTCGTCCATCTTCCAGCTGAACTACGTACATTACATGTCCTTGCTTTTGAGTTATATACCCCGAATACCACTTGGACGAACCATTTACATATTCCCGCGCTTGCACTTTATCTCCAACTTTGAAATTCCTTTTTATACCGACTTGGACTCCCTTCTTCTGATATTTGTTCGGTTCTAATGTTGGAACAATTATTGCGAGGTTTGTTCGTACACTCCTTCCAAACATGAGGTGATATGCTGATGTACCAGTTGAATTCGGGGATTGCCTGAGTTGCATTAGAAGTCTTTGGATTTTATTTTGCAGTGTACCCTTTTCTCCCTCCATGGATTTTAACGCCTTCTTGACAGTCTGCACGTACCTTTCAGCCTGGCCGTTTGAGTTTGGATGGTATGGTGCCGTTGTTCTGTGAATAATCCCACATTCATTCATGAAGTTTTTGAACTCTTGAGATACAAACTGTCTTCCATTATCTGAAACTAAGATGTGAAGAAACCCAAAAGTTGAGAAGATTTTCCGTAATTCTTGGACAGTCCATGTACTTGTAGTTGTTTTTGTCTGTATCACATCCACCCACTTACTAAAGACATCCACTAATATCAGGTATTGTTGGCCATCTGTTGGTCCTAAGAAATCAATGTGCACCCTCTCCCATGGATTAGAAGGTTGTTCCCATGGATGGATAGTTTTCCTCGGGTTGTTGCATTTTTCAATGCATTGTCGACATTCAGCTACCATCTCTTCAATATCCTTGTCTATACTTTTCCACCAGCAAAAACTGCGAGCTAAAGCCTTCATTTTTATTTCTCCTAAATGAGCTACGTGTAGTTCTCGAAGCACATGAGGTCTGAGAGATTGAGGTATCATGACTCTCCAGCCCTTCAGTACACAATCATCTTGAATGGACAGCTCGTTATCGTGAAATCCGTATTGTTCAACAGATTGTCCTGATTTCAAGGCCTGTAGGACTGGACCCAAAACAGCATCGTTGAGAGTTTCCTTAGCCACCACAGTACTGTTGATATTGAGTGTTTCCAGTTGATTTATGTGGTACTTCGAGAGGTCATCTACAGAATGATCTTGTACAACTTCGATAGGGAATCGAGAGAGATAATCTGCATTGCAATGATGAGCGGTTTGCCTGTACTCTATATCATAGTCGAACCTGGAGAGAAAGTGAGCATAGTTGAATATCCGTGTTGCCGAGATTGTTGGTAAGGTCTTTGATGGATTAAAAATTGACACTAGAGGTTTGTGATCTGTGATCAAAGTAAATTTGCGGCCATAACAAAACGGGAAAAACTTTTTCAGGCCCCAATATATTCCCAAGGCTTCCTTATCGATTTGAGAGTATTTTTGTTCTGATTTTGATAAAGATCGAGAGGCGAAGGCAATTGGCCTGTCTGTTCCATCCCTATAGCGGTGCGAAAGAACGGCTCCTACACCTACAGGCGAAGCATCAGTAGCTAAGACCAGTGGCAAGCTAGGATCAAAGTGTACCAACACGTCATCACTTGTAATAATTTCCTTAATCTTCAGAAAACTCTGTTCACAAGCAGAGCTCCATGTAAAAGTGTTTCCTTTTCGTAGCAGCCAATTCAAAGGATGTAGCAGTGTAGCCAAATTCTTTATGAATTTGTTGTAATAATTCGCAAGGCCTAGGAAAGTTCGGAGTTCAGTTACGTTTTCTGGTCTTTTACATTTTAAAATGCTCTGTATTTTAGCATCTGACTTGTGTAGTCCTTTGCTATCGATCACATGACCTAAGTACTCAATTTTGTTCTGGAAAAACTTACACTTTTCTCTATTTAACCTCAAATCATTTAACTTCAGTCGTTCAAACACCTGTTCCAGTCGGCGAAGAAGCTGTGTCCTGTTAGATCCTTGGACAATTACGTCGTCAAAGAAACATTGTACGCCTTCTATGTTATGTAGTGTTTTGTCCATGAATCTTTGCCATAACAAGGGTGCCACTTTTACTCCAAACATTAGTCTGTTCACTTTAAACAGCCCTTTATGAGTACTGATCGTTTGCATGATGGCACTGTCTTCGTCCATCTCCATGTGCAAGTATGCGTTACTGATATCAAGAGTACAAAATATCTTTCCACAATGCGTCTTTGACATGATATCATCGATCCGAGGTATAGGGTAATGTTCGTCTTTAATAACTTTGTTCAAAGTCACCTTGTAGTCAGCACATATTCTGACTGAACCATTGGGTATGACAACCGGCACAATGGGTGTCCCCCAATCGGATGATTCGACACGTGTGATTATACCCAAAGTCTCCAGTCTTTCAAGTTCCTTCTCTACTTTTTCTTGTAATGCATATGGCATGTGTCTAGGTTTGATGTAAATTGGCTGGGTTTCGTCTTTGACATTAAAATGACCCTTTTCGTTTGGTATTTTCCCAATGCCTTCTTTGAAAATGTCTTCGTATCGAATCATCAAATCATCTAGTTCTTGAATGTTTTCGTTTTCACTTGAATTTAATGAATGTATGTCAGCTGCATCAAGTTGAATCTCTCTTATCCATTCTCTTCCGAATATAGAGTCTACACACTTGTTAACAATGTACAGTTTTCCAACAAAACCTTGATCTTTATACTGAACATTTACAAAAACAACTCCTCTAGGATTGATTATTTCCCCAGTGTATGTTTTGAGTTGAACATTTGTCTTGAAAATCCTTTTTGGAGAGTTTAAGAGCCTAAATGTATCATATGATACGATGCTAAGAGCCGCTCCTGTATCTAATTCCATTGTCATGAGTCGTCCTTCCACTTTTACCTCGAGCATAAACTTGTCATTTGATTTTGAATGAAGTTGGTAAATTTCATGAGTGTCATCATCGCTTGTATTTTCTGCGGTTTCATCTGATTGTTTTACTTCTTTGTTTGGTTTTCTTAGACATACTCTTGCTAATTGACCAAAACGTTTACAAGAGTTGCATTCTGCATTTTTGAACTTGCATTGATGTGCTCTATGTGAATCATCACCACATCTATAGCATTTGTTCCTCAGTTTCTCCAATCGAGTTTGATACTTAGAGAGTTGTATATTGTTAGATTTACATAGTTTCCTATCTGGTTGTTTGTTCTTGCTTTTTACTTGGTGTACTTCCTCTTGATTCTCATTTGTTTTTACTATTCTGCTCTCACTTTTTGCTAGTTCCAATGTAGCAGCCTTTTCGACTACTTCTTTAAAAGGTTGCAATAGTTTATCTTGAAGAAGTTGAAGACGTATTTCAGAGTCTTTTAGTCCCCTGACAAACTGCATTCGAAGTAGAATTTCAGATACAGATTCATTACAACTTGTACAAGTAAACTGACATTCTACACTGAGCTTTCTAAGAGCATTAGCGTATGCTTGTACAGATTCGTTACATAATTGGGTACGTGTCGTAAATTTGTGCTGACGAGCCCAAATACTGGGTTTTGGTTCTAGTTGAGCCATTAACATTTGAATCAATTCCTCATATTGCTTGTTATGTGGGTCATCTGGTATGCAAAGATCGTATAGCTGTTCATGTATTTGTGGGGTGATTGCCTGTAAAAATAAATCCACTTTGACTTTTGGACTTAAGTTTCCCCGTAATTTTGCGTAGTTTTCAAAGCGTCGAGTGAAGTTTTGAAAACTTTCCTCTGGTGTATACGGCTGGAAAGGAATATTAGATACATTTTGACATGTTGCAGAAGCAGAAATTGCTGTATGTGTATCGTACTTTTTCTTTTCTGCTTCAAGGAATGTCCGTATCTCTTTATATATTTCTTCTAACTGCCATCGAATTTCTAATTCACTTTCTACTGAATTTGTGTGAAGTTCAATATTTGACTGTGTAACTTCAATTTCAGCCCATATTGCTAAAAGTTTATCTGTGTAGTAAGTGCATGTATCTTGAGAATGTTCACATGCTGGTAAATCCTCCTTGAGTTTGTTCAAGCGTAGTTCTATTTCCTTTTCTTTAGACATAAGTCAAATTCTTTTCTACTTACCATTTTACTCGTCGCCATTGTTGATTCCACTAATTTTACTAATAAAAGTTCACATTTTGTATAAGAAAATAGAAGGTAAGTTTTTATTAAATCACAATCTGTAAGTAAACATAAACAATTCAACAAGTAAACAAAATAATAGTTTGAACACATGTTAGAAATAAAATGTAAATAAAACATATGTTAACAAAATTAATTTAAGTCAGCTGTAAATACTTAAATTTGACAGTTAGAAGAGCAGAGGTTAAGAGGTACAGGTTCTACTCCCGAGATATTCTAAAAATATAAAACAATCATTTCAAAGTAAAGATAAAACATGTGATTACAGATAAAAAGGTTTTGGGTTTTGGTTATGTATTAAGAGGCTATATAAAATAGATTTAACATATTTACACATTAAAGACTAAAAACTAGTTAATAATTTATAAATAAAAATACTTTTAAAAAATGCCACGTTTTTAAACACACTAAATAGTATAAAATAATTTATAAAATGTTGAGAGAATAAATACTTGTAAGATTTAAAACGAAAAACGTGGGGGGCATGCAATAGATCATAATAGTTCAATAAGTGAAGTTAATTGTAAATCAGCATGCGCCCCACGTTTTTCGTTTTAAATCTTACAAGTATTTATTCTCTCAACATTTTATAAATTATTTTATACTTTTTAGTGCGTTTAAAAACGTGGCATTTTTAAAAAGTATTTTTATTTATACATTTTTTAATTTATGACACAGCTAATTTGCAACTAAAAGGTGAGTGAGCTTAGCGAACGAAATTCAACCTGTAGGCGAGTTAGCGTAGCGAACAAGCTAACCTGATGCAAGTGAGCGCAGCGAACGACAAACAACAACTATAACAAATTTATAACAAATTTTTACAAATTATAACAAATTTTTATAATAGTTTAATTAATGTAAAGGTGAGTGAATATGGTGAACGAACTTCAACCAGGACGTAATTGAGCCATGCGAACGAGCTCATCTTGAAAATGAACGAGCATTAACATAAAACCACATTAGGACAGGACGACGTCTGTCGGGCCAGCTAGTAGGAAATAAATCAGACAATTTTAAGGGAATATCTTAGTAGAAATCCAGCCAGGAAAATGTAAATTTGCTTAGTCTGCAGGTTTGCTGCGGCGGGTTTTTTTTCTAGTGATAATAATTGCATGAAACTTTATTTGTTTCAGGAGGAACTCCACTTGGAATGTATAAGAAGCTCATAGAGTTCTACAAAAATGGCAAAATATCCTTCAAATATGTTAAAACCTTCAACATGGATGAGTATGTTGGTATGTTTTACTTGTACCTATTTGCTAGAGTCGGAGTTGGTTATAGATATGGACTTCTGTCCTGGAGCCAGGGCCATATTTCCGAATAGGCGGACTAGGCGCGTGTCTAGGGCGACAGATTTTAGGGAGCGGCAAAATTTTGGAGGATAAATAATTAGAAAGGAGGGTTTAATATAAAAAAAATATATTGTAGCAATTAATTTTGAGAACAAAAAAAATGCTATTTTAAATACTTAGAGTATAAAATTATTTTAGAACATATTAAAGTCAAAGTTGATCATTTATTGTGTTTTCCGTGCTGCCCTGTTGGTCTGGCAAACACGTTGCGGCTCCCCATGCTTTCAATCGTTACTACGCAGCGGCATGTATGGCATCTGTAATATGGACATACTGATGTAAGATAAGAATACTGATGTGAGCTGGTGATCGATCTCATCACTTATCAGATGTTGAAGATAGCTTCTTTTATGAGGTTGTACACTTTAAATCCTATATTGAAAGTGTCAAGGCAAGACTTAAAAAATAATGAAAACACCAGCTAATATGAAAAACAAAACTGATATTAAACTCGAACTTGAAGCCAAATGTCCAAGAAAAATCCTAACAAAATCACTCCGCTGAGGCTTTTGAAGGAAATCAGAGAAGAAGATCTTCAATCAAATTTTCCAAATGTAGATATAGTCATAGCGTTAAGGATATTTGCAAACACTTTTAGTCAGATCTACTTACTTTTTTCCATTTCAATTCATAAAATAAAACAGTTTTGCAAATAAACGTCTTTGTGATTGTATATCTGACTAAAATTGTTTAACGAAAAACGTTATAAGAAAGATTCTATGCAGACTTGTTTTTTAGCCGCAAAACGCGTTTATATGACTCTTTTGATTGGACACAACAACATTGTATTCCTTGTATCCAAAACAGGATCGCATTTTGCATGAAAAAACGTCTGTAAAAAGGTCTCAAAATGTTATTAGATTTGTTGATGCAGCATGCAATTGCCGATTAATTTCTTACAAAATCAGCTGACAGGGAGTGTATTGCGGTAATCTTTAATGATGTCGGAGAGAGCGCTGACGAGTGGTGGGGGGAGGGGGCGGCAAACTTCGCTGCCTAGAGGCGGCAGATAGTTCAATATGTCCCTGCCTGGAGCTTGGGTTATTAAAATCCCCCAAACTTGACCTTTAGCTATTGTATCTTTTAGATATTTAGTATAGTAACTCCATCTTGACTTTTGTTATAAATCTTAAATCTTCTTTTGTTTATTTGGTAAAAAACCGGTTCAGCCGACCTGGAAACCGAAAACTGGTAATTGTACATCAATTTTGATAAGTGGGAAAAAAATTTGAATTGTATGTGAATTTTGTAAAGAACTGGGAAATTTAAATGTTTGAATAGTAACTGATAAATCTGCCCGAAATCACAGATTTATCTTGTCTTGCTTGATCTATCTTGTTGGAAAATCGCGATCGCGGCAGAAACTATTACGAATAAGGGACTTTGCTGAGATTGCAAGAAATGATCATTGCTGATTCCGCGATCGCAGGAAATCATCACGTGTGTTGCAAGAAACTTTTACAGATTTAGCCGCAATCGTGTTTACAACGTTACTGTATCTGACGTTAAAGAGATGGCAAGTAGTAATCAGGTTTCGTTTAGTTTTTGTTTCGTTTCTTTTGGTTTAGTTTTGTTTTGTGTTGAAAGAGCCAAAGCCCCCCGGCTGCAACCCGGTACCTATAATTAAACATACCCGGGCCCCATGGTGTAGGCCGGAGCATACGCACCAACCTTAGACACACCATGGGTGGATGACTTAAGGTCATCAGGCCCACCGGCTGCCGGAGCAACCCTTCGGAAAGAGGGTTGCCCCTCAATCCTAACTAGGGATACCGGTTACTTGGTCTTACGTCCCTCCAACTGGGTTCCCCCAGGGCCGAGACCCCGACAAACCATGATGGAGTACATGGACGCAACATAGTGCAAGCGACACTCGGGACCTATCTAATCCCTGACAGGCCATAACCCGCCATCAAAGCCAGGAGGAAGGGGACCGTCCCAACCTCCTATTTACACCACTATCCGATCGAGGCCATCCCATTCGCTGGGAAACCAGGGATAACTAGGGCGATAGATCCCCAGATACCCCCAGCGGGCTTGATCCCAGCACCCGATCTATTTATCTACTATTTATCTATTTATCTACCGATCTACTTCATTTGCCCATCTAACCCAATATCATTGCCGGGCCATCAGGGTTTCCCAAAAGGAGGCAGGTATAGAAGTGGAACCCACCCAGATGAACCTATCCACCAAAGGTGGCGACACCCTTAACTCAATTGAGGTTCCATGGAGAACCCCCCACACTCTAGATAACCATACCTTCCGGGCTCAGAGACAGGGATTGGCTGATGGAGTGCGCACTGCCGTTGCCCTCACACTGCGGAAAGATCCGTTCCCCTAGAGTGTCCCCGTGAGCTTACGGTACTTGCCCGATTTCACCTCCAGGAAAGGCTACTTCCAAAGTCGAGGATTTGCCACACAAAATGTTGGTCGCACAAAGCAAGCAGGCCGAAACCCATAGGACCATAGTCACAGGTAGTTGGGAGAATTCATGGCGCACTTCCACCTCTCCGAGAGCTATACACCCCACCAACCTGGATGGAGGAATGTCACTGGGGGCTCCCCCTAAGGGGCTGGCGTTTCCCAGACGTACATGACTATGGCCTACTTGAAATGCCGATTCCAACACCGTACAGTTACCTCCCCTTTGGGGGCTTAGCAATTGCCCGTCTTTCACCTCCCAGGAAGAGGCTACTTCCAGAGCCAAAGATATGCCTCACAAAATGTCAGTCGTACACAACAGGCAGGGCAGGCCCATAGAACCACAGCCACAGGTAGGTGAGAGAATTACACTCTGAGAGCTAAACACCCCACCATCCTGGATGGAGGAATGTCACTGAGGGCTCCCCTAAGGGCTGGCGATCCCAGTCGTCCATAGCTGTGGCCTTACCTGAAGTGCTGGTTCCAACACCGAACAGTTACCTCCCCTCTGGGGCAGTAGTAATCACGACTGTAAGTAGTGATCACGACTGTTGTCACGATCACGGGGAATCTTCACGAATTTCGCCACGATTATAAGATGATTTGAGATATGGCCGCAAACAAAAAAAAATAGTTGCAGGAGTTGAAATAAACCCTGGAGATGATTGTGGATGTTGCCCTGATATAATAAATCATCACAGCTGTTATCACGATCGCTGTATATTATAATTTGTGTTGTGTGTTATTTCTATAAGGTATATTATAATAAAAGATGGGCCGATACCAAAAATCGTCGATACCAATACCGATACCACCAAAGTACTCTCGATACCTATCGATACCGATACTTCCGATACCTATCAAAATATTAGCTGGAATCAAATAAAACATTAATTTTAATATGAACACATTTATTGTCAACGCTAAATAAGCAGAATATCTTTGTTTATACATACACATTTTTGTACCTGTATTAGTGTGTTATGTATGATTTAAACAAACCCTATTTGAAACACAAGAAAAAGCACAACAAATTGTAATTTGTTGGGATCATCTACACTTTCATCTTGGCCTAGGCCTATATTTTCTTCCCCAACTGTTGGTTTGTTCAATTTCCTCTAGAAAAATTAACGTTGATGGTGAAGTTTCAGATGTTTAATGTGGTTAGAAGTCGCACAAGACTTACCCCCACAAGAAATATCTTTTTTGAACAGTTTACATTTTGTCACATCACTACTTTCACTAATAAAATTAAAAAGGCCCACACATTACTTTTATGCTTACTCATATTAAATTTAAAAAAAAACTATATCATTCATTAACTAAAATCAAAAGAAATTCAATTAGAACCAATGTGAAAAAACAATAACATAACCTCAACAGTCAACATACGTATGGATCATACAACATACACTGTAACTGCAACACCCCGATCGTGCATATAACAGGGCTACTGCATCTCTAAAACGCTAACGGTGATTGGTTTATTGTCGTCCTCCGATTCAAAACCAGCCAATGAGAAAGGTTCTAATAAGTTAGTAAAGACACTAGCACTCGGTGCGGCGTTCAACAACAATCCAAGTTTCAATGTCGCTAAAATATAGTACGTGATTGGTTGATCGTCGTCGCAGGGCAGTAGGTGAGTCAATGAGATCGTGTCTATTAAAATGCCAAGGACACTAGCGCTCGCAGTGGTGATCAACCAAACCAAGTATCATCCCTAGAGTTGAAAACTAGCCAATAAGGTTGTCTCTACTACTAAGTAGGCAAACAGCTAGGATTCGTAACGGCAATTTACCCCCTCTGAACTAACTTAATCCGCACCGATTCATACAGTTCAGTGTCAGTAATCAGTATCGGTATCGAACCCAAAACAGGCAAGTATTGAGTGAGAGTATTTTGGTATCGAGTATCGGTATCGGCCCACCTCTAAATAATTATTATTACTGCGATCATGAGAAATAATCGATGGTGTTGACATGATCACCGGGAAGATAAAAAGATATTGCCGCGATCGAAAGGCATTATCACATGTGTTCCCGTGATCGCGAGAAATTAACATGGATTTTGTCAAGATCGGAAGTAATGGCCCACCTCTAAATAATTATTATTACTGCGATCGTGGGAAATAATCCAAAGGTTTTTTTGGGATTTTAAGATAAGTTTACGGATGTCCGACATCGCAAGAAATCATCACGAGTGTTACAGCGATTGTGGCAAAGTAACCCAGTTATTTCCACGATTGTAGGAAATAACCAGAAGTGTTGACATGATGATCACAGAAGTATTGTTTTTTTCAGCGGCAAATTTTGTCTTGGAAATTTAAAATTTGAACCTGGAACTGGAATAGTCCTTGCTAGCTGGAAAGCTAGACACACTGGAAACTGAATTGACTTAAAAAAAAAAATTGATCACACCATGGGCGCTGAGAGAAAATTGTTTGGGGGTTTTGTTATTATTAATAATAACTTAAAAATATATTTTGTTACTTTTATTTCTTTTGTGATTTCAATCGTAATTATTTTTCTATCAATCCCATCTTGTAACAAAACTTCAATCTATATACATTTAATATAATTTATGATAGGAAAGAATTTGAATTGACTTCCAGAACAATTTTTCTAGATTTCTTAGTTTATTCATTTTAACACATAGACAACAGTAAAACACACATGATGATTCATTGTTTGGCAGGGTTGCCAAGGGACCACCCTGAAAGTTACCATTTCTACATGTTTAACAACTTCTTCAAGCACATTGACATAGAGCCGAGCAACGTGCACATCTTGGACGGCAATGCAACAGATCTGGCGGCCGAGTGTGCCAGCTTCGAGGCCAAGATAACTGAGGCCGGCGGAGTGCATTTGTTCATTGGGGGTAAGTAGGCCACCTCAAAATATATTTATAAGTTGAAAACATATCCTCTAAATTTACATGAATGACTACTATAGGATAATTACTTGATTTATAGTTGATTTATTTAGATTTATTTAGTGGTGCAGCTTGTCTCCACCACTGCAGAAGATGTTTACAATTTCACCGCTAACGCAGAAAACTGAGAAAACGTTATCAATTTTGCTGCTACTTCAGGAGATGTTAACAATTTTGTTGCCAATTAATTGTGTCGCAACATAACTGGGAAAGGATGTTCATGATTTCTACACCAATGCGGGAGATAGTGTACGCTGTTTTATAAACCAGTAGTATTAGTATAACAATTAATACTTGAAAAATCAAACAGTACTTTCCCAAGTTATTGGTTTGGCTAGAGACCCCAAAGGTCAAAAATGTTATACAATCCTTTTTACTACACCTACTACTTTACAATACCATAAATTGAAATACATGTTGAAGAAAGTACATGAACTTCTTTTCCCCATCAAATCGAGGTTATGGATTTTGACTGACAGATTACCTGACTAGGCTTCTGGAGATTTTCAGATATGCGTGACTCACATATTCTTCATTCACTGATTGTGATATATATGTCTAACTGTGCAGGTATCGGCCCAGATGGTCATATAGCGTTCAATGAGCCGGGTTCGTCGCTGGTGTCTCGGACGAGAGTCAAGACCCTGGCACAGGAGACGCTAGAAGCCAACGCTAGGTTCTTTGGCAATGACCTCAGCAAGGTGCCCAAGCAAGCCCTCACTGTGGGCGTGGGCACAGTCATGGATGCCCAGGAGGTATGATATCGTTGTACAGAGTGTTTTTAAAAGAACGCCGGTCTTTTAAACAGGACTATTCAAGATAATTAAACGATTTAAAAGTCAAATTAAAGGGAAAAGAAAAAAGTTTTTTCTCATTCTTTGATACAATATGGAATGATTTAATAAAATTCAGATTTTCATAAATCTTATTTGAGTGTAAAACTGGCAAAGTATGAACGCTTAGGGCGATCGGTGGGTTTATCTGATGTGATTTATAAACATTTATCCAGCATGTCACCAGCTGTAGTCTACAGGCCTATATAACTGAATCTTTATAGGCACAAAGACTCTATCTTTTACTGATAACACCATAAAGTGACCAATTTAGGTTTGTTCAACTGAAGACTTCGTCGGGCAATCGATTTTTTTGGGCTTCTGATGCAGAATTGTCGAATTTCTTCTACTATGTCATCGCTTGTTTTTAGCCGGCCAGGTGAATGTCTTTTCAAAACACTTCAGTGCCACAAAACTCATTAAATCAGCTTCAAGTTTCTTTATCATTAAGAAGATTTTAATTTAGTTTAATTTAACAATGGATATTAACTCTGCGAACCACAGATTAGGATTTGTGCCTTAAGTTGCGCCGTAAACGTCATACCGGCGACTGGTGTCAAGCGTATGAGTCAGAATAGTGGCCTACCACCGCGCACCTGTTTTGCGCATGCCAATGTCAAAATTTCCCCCCTTGCTACACGGGAAACAAAACTTAGTTATTTGTTGTTGTGTTTTACTCTGTAATCAGCATGTAAACGCTATAAAGTTAAGACAAAACGGTTGAGATGACTTTACATATTTTAAAAGGATACTGAACTACAAACAATTTTGATCAAGGCTAAATAACTAGCACTATTTCTAGTACAGCATTCATTAATTTAAATTTACTAACATATTTACCTAAATTATACAATGATTGGTTAGCAAAGGGGATTGTTAATATCTCTGTTGTCTCTTGTGTATCATTGGTATATCACAGGTCGTGACTGACAATTGTACAACCCATTGTAGTATGGTGATGGAGCCGCGCAGATAGCAGTGGAGGTAGGTCTGGTGATGATGGAGGGGAGTGAGAGGAGGGGCATGTCACCAGCTGTAGTCTACAGGCCTACCGCCCTGATAGTGATTAGTGAGTGACCCTGGTTCACGTTCACACTGCTGCCTGCCTTGCCCCTGACTACACGAGGCATAATCTGAAGAAGTATTTTGTTGTATAGGCCTATATTAAAATTTGCAAAAAAAAATCACTCAACTACAAGTTGAAATCACCCATTTTAGTGTTTGAAATCCCGGCTGATCAAAACCAATTTTTACATTTTTCATTACAATAGTTTCTTGGTGCAGTACCACACGGATAATAGATTCCATTATATCTTGTTGTCTGTTGTCACGGTAGGTGATGATCTTGATCACAGGGACACACAAAGCGTTTGCTCTCTACAAGGCAGTGGAGGAGGGTGTGAATCACATGTGGACCGTGTCTGCCTTTCAACAACACCCTCATACCATCATGGTGTGTGATGAGGATGCTACTCAGGAACTCAGGGTCAAGACTGTCAAATATTTCAAGGTACAATCAATGTCAATCCCTTTTATTAAAGCCCATTATTGATTTTATTAGTTATTTGTAAATACAATTATTGGTAGAGTTCAGAAAGAATAGTAAAATACATTGTGCTATGCTGCAACCAGTGAAGTTTAAATTGTTATTTGCTATCATCAGTTCTTTGTATATTTATTCAAACATGCAAATTTCTATATTTAGTATGTATACCAGTAACAGTATTTTATATCTGTAACTCAGGCACAGTTGTAGGGATACAGTAAAATATAGTTGGGATTTGCATATGCAAAATTGATGAAATGTTACAGTGACTTTAAACTACCAGTTAACTTGTTGGATTTATGTATTGCTCTGTTTTCGTAGGGTTTAAGTGCCGTTCACCAAAAGCTCATTGAGGATTTGTGACCAATCAAATGGTATTTACAGCTTTTTCCTAATGTGTGTGTTTTATGTTGCTTTTGTGTATTGTGTGCTTGTTTCAGTCATGTTTGTTTTATTACAAATGGCTGTTTTTCTGTGGAATGTATTGTTTGTAATATGACAATAATGTTTTAATTTACTATTGTTTCAATTTTTTTTCTAGGTTATTTAGTTTATTTCACAATATTCCAACAGTTGTACTTTACCTTAGCCTGTTATAGTATTAGATCGCTATTATTTTTGTATTGCATGTTATAAAAAGTATTCCGTTTAAGTTATTTTACTGCGTATTCCAAAATCTTTTACTTGACCCGACCCAAATTAGAAAAAGTCCCCTAACACAAACATAATAAAATGGCACTTACCTTGCAATGCACAAAATTTCTACTTTAGAAAAAATCAAAATGTTCTCCCAACGAAGAAGGCTTCCAAATATTTCAATGACTTAAGATAAGATAACAAACAAAAATCAGCTGTTTGATTTTAATTTGATTGTTGTGTTTAGCAATGCTACCAATTTAAATACCACACAACTAAAGAAGTCATCCTTTTCCATATATATATACTTGAACAAATTGTAATATTAATTGTTAATTATTTTATGCTTGAGCTTTGAATTTTAATAAAAAATGTGTTATGAATGGATTTATCGCTTTTGAAAACTAGCATGTTTCACTATTAATTATAAAACTATCATATACCTAAATTAATGTGTACATACTAACTCCTAATAGTGTGCTAAAATTGTTGTTAAATACAATATCACCATCAACTGTCCGTCTTTTATATTTAGGATGTTTTTAGTCTGGTTGCATGTTTTATGTCAAACCAAACCATTTTAAATGTATGCCTATCCATTCATGTTTTCACAATCACTGGAATGTTGCTGTATCTGTTCAAATCCCACTATTTACCACTGGCTTTCAGCTATCTGCTGTAGCATGTGGTAAGCTTTAGATGTCCATCTAGGTATATTATTAATACCGGATACCGTACTTAACGTTTATTTCCAAAACAATTGTATAGTTAATAAACAAAAGTGTCTTTTATGTTGGGGATTTTATTTCTTTACACTTAAAGTATGTTTCCCCTTAAACCATACAACTATTGCTATAAATCTTTGAGAGAGTCTAATCAAAGCTTATTTTTTTCAGAACCTAGAGAGTGTTCACAATCAACTGATTGATACAGAGACAGCACAAGATTCTTCTCCAGTGTAAAGGGAAGGAAGTGGCTCAAGCAAATAGAACTGGTTATTATGTATATTGCTAAATATTTTGTACCTACTAAACTAATATTAAGACTGCTGGAATTTTATATGTATGTAATAGTTACCTATAAAAAAGAGTAAGAAATAAATTTTGTTTGAGTATAAAACTTAATTGGGTGTTTTTTTATTAATTTTCAACCTTAATTAATATTTTTAGCTGTAAAATAAGGCAAACTAAGGTGCAACCTGTCTAGCTTGGCCTCATTCTACCTCATTTTGTAGATAAATTGTGATATTTCAACTATTTATTAATTGGATCTTTTTGAACTCGGTGTCGTGTGATGAGGATTTTTTTACATACCTGGGACCAGTATTTACTCAAAGACAATTTATTTGTTGATTAAGTAGAGTTGAAACTCTAGAATAAATAAAATAATTTAATGAAAATAACAACCAAAGAGAATGTTCCTACGTGAAAAAAATTTATTGAGGTACATTCATATTCATAGATTATTTGTTTCTTAGTTTGTTCGATTTATAATACAACAATAATATATTTTATATCTGTTTTTTAGAGGCTTCTGTCCCTACAAGCCACTGGTGTCTATTTTATGGTGGAGTATTTATAGTAAAATGAAGCTCTGACTATACTATGAATAACAGTTATTATGGGAGGAAAGTAAAAGATTTATATTTGGAAATGGCATTTATTTCATTTTTTAACTTCATTAAATAATATAGCACATAGTTACATGAATGATAAGGTGATGTCTTCTTTTATTCCTGTTATCAGAAACTTTATACTCACAGTAAATCCCTATGTGAAAAGGAGTAAGTCTTCTCTCGACATAGAATATATATCAGATTCACAGAAACTAATGAATGTTTTTGAAAGCTCAAGACTGTTTTAAAATTATTTTAAAAGTGACTTTTATGATTTTCAGAACAGAAGTGGATAGTTTTATTCAATGTATCCAACCATGGAATTATTGTATACAAAGAACTATTATAAATATTTGGAATAATATCACATAAATCACAGATACTCCTATCTCGATTCCAAGAACAGAAAGTGTTGTTAGCAACTTAGTTTATGATATAAAAAGTACAGTAGAAAATATAAATTAAACTATAGCCAAAGAAAACAGCAATTAATTACAAATTATTATCATTTAAAATACATAAACAACTACTTTAATAGACACCATTATTAACATAAAAAATGATTAACACGACAAAATAAAAAATTATATATATACTAAATGTTTTAATCACAGAAATTAAGCCGATACTGTACAATAAATGATAGATTACAGTATATTTTAACATTTAAATTTACAAATTTGGATTTAATAAATTATATTTCAAAATATAATAAAGACAACGGAGGGAAAATATAAATAAAAACTTTATATCATGTGAGACTAAGTTTAGTATTGTTTAAGTTATTCGTGGAACACATTTGCATAAACAATACATCAACAAGAACATCAAACATTCAATAAACAAACTGCCAAGGAGTGGAGACACCAAATGCAAAATTTTTACTTGATAACAATTTAATTTTTTATAAACTAAATAAGTTTTTATGTGGCATTTATTTGCTGTTAAATAAACAAGTATAAAGAACACTTTAATTTAGCAGTAAACAATAATGATTACATGTCAATACTTTTCTATAAATATATCAAAATGGCCAGTACACTTTTCACGCCAAGTATACATCAAAATCCACTTAACCTACAAAATTTCCTTTCAAAGTCATTTCACAAAAATTTACAACAAACACATGAATCCTAATCGCAAACATCAAGATTTAAGTTGAATTGTAGTCATCTAGTGAACTGCCGATAAAAAGGCATCGAGTCAGTCAAAATGGATGGAATACGATATCGGCCGTTTAACTTAAGGTAAAAATTATCAATTAAATTATACTTAAAAATAAACGAGCATTATATACAAAAGAACGAAACGAGCGGTTGACTAGTGACGAGTGGTGAGTTTAGCAGCAGTGTGATGCTACTGGCTACAGTTGTCCAGACTGAGCGAGCGACGCAAGGCAGAGCCTGGCACAGCCAGCAGTTCGTTGCAACCAATCGACGTCTGTGGTCGCACTATGGTCCCTCCTGTCAACAATACAGATTTATAGAAACTAAACTATGCACTACTACTGGCTACAGTTAGTTGTCCAGACTGAGCGAGTGGACTAAAAGTTGACTGAAACTTGCTTATGTGACGACCCATGCGCTTTCAACTGTAGTATATTGTGACCGAAATGACAGTATGAGCTGTTAATCCTTCAATATGCATAAAGCTAAGTGATGCATGATAAACAACTATATTGTGTGTTACCTGAGTGAGGGAGAGAAGGTGTGAGCTCATCAGGGGAGGAGGATCGGCTCAGCTGGTCAGCACGGCTCGGAAAATCAATTCCGATCTGAAACTGAATTTGACAAAATTAATAATTAACTTACTTTACACTTAATTACTGATTGTAACAATATTAGTGGAGAATGCTGTTAAGCAATGGAAGAACCTTTATCTTCCTCAAGTAGACAAAATTGAAAAAAAAAATTGCGGAAGAACTCTTTCTTCATCCAGTAAGATGGTGCAACATTTTACACAGCAGATGAGACTTTTAGTTCATTGTGAGATACGTTTGATAAATGATTAATTTTTCATAGTGGCGATGTTAACTGGCCTCCACAATTGTATGATATCACAATGAAAGACTATTTTCTGTTGGAATAAGTCAGGGGTGCCCATCCCCCCCAAAGCTCACGTCGCAGAATCCCCCCCAAATTCGTTGTTTAACCTATGCCGGAAGGTCTGGGGGCTAACCCATAGTTATGTTTATGCGGGGAGGGAAGGGGTGCCCCCTACACTTATTTAAATTTATGGGAATTTAAGAGTTTGAATCAAACTTTTAACCCAATTTAAAAGGACAATTTTCCTTTAAAACTCTAGTAGCAAACTATTTGTTAGTTTAGTTTTAATTTAAATGAGTTGGATTTTTAACATGCACACAATTTGAATCAAAATTGGCCATGTAGATTTTTTTAATCCGATTTTCCATGAGTTGATAGGTTTTAAAAGGGAAAATCACAAAAGTTGCAATAACTTTTGAACCATAATTTTTACGGCATAGAGGGTTTATACAATTTTTGTCATAGTTAAAGAGTATAACATGTTAATTTTTAATCAAAATCGTTCGGGCCAATTCTGAGAAAATTTTATTCATCCATTATTTTATAGGGTTTTATGGAATCTCACTATTAAAAATCCAAAACGAAAAAAAAAATCTGGAGAGACCATGGATTGGTACCTTAAATACCAAATTTCATCAAAATCGGACTCGGACCACAGGCGTGGTCTGTAGCTCTGTACCATACATACACACATACAGACAGACACACACATCACTTCGAAAACCACTTTTTTGGGATCAGGGTTTTTACATAAACAATTCTTTTACCATATTAAATGGTAGGGGAGAAAGTACTTGAAGTTATGTCAAAAAGTTTGAGATATTTTCTAAATTGCCCTTTAATCCACTTCTGAGTTTGGTCCTTTTTAAATAAGTGTAAAATATTCAGTCTCAAAAATATTACTAGGCCTAAACTTAATAGTATATTTCGTGCCTAGGGCCAAAATGAGGTTTTGCTGGTTCGAGGTAGTTTTTAAGTTCGATACGAGGTCGAGGACTTAAAACGATCGAGAACTGAAAAACCATTTCAGTCCGTGGTACGAACGCTATTATTCACCACACTATACCCTATTACCACTAATTCACCTCAATGATAATGCACTGCACACTGATAATAGTCAACACAACTACAACTTTAAGGTCATGTGGATAAATAATTTGTGGAATCAGCAAAAATAATAATAAATAGTTGCTAGGCAGTGGTGACAATAAAACAACTCTATTGCCATGATATGGATACTGATTGTGTATTTTAAACGGGCAGCTGATTTTGCGGCCCTAGGGATGTAAAAACCTGCTCGATCCCCAAATGACGATGACAGCTGGCATGGCCTGCAAAACGTAACTTTTAGCCACCAATTAATGTACCAATATGTAAAACAGTTAAAAACATCATAGTGTGGTAAATAGTATATTACGTTACTAGTCCTGAATCCCGTGCGAGACGAAGTCGAGTAGTGGTTTTTTTATACGAGTCCGGCCAACACATTTTGGACGAGTGACGTACGATAGTTTACGCCATACTACTAAATCCGTTCAAATCCCAATATTACCACCAACTAAAGGACTAAAAATCACTAGTCATAACCTCTCGTTTTTGTTATAACCACTCATTGCCACCCAAATACAGTATAATCAGCTGATTGGTATCCGGCAAAACTCATTACAGTACAGTAGTACTGTATGAAACCCCATTTGATTAAGGACAAACAGCTGTTTCTGGACTAAATCCTTGCATGGGAAGTTCGTCAAAATAGTGTAGTGTGGCGTAAAAAAATAATTATATATCTATCCTAAGACTTGTAAAATTTGTTTGAAGCTCTTTCTAGATTCAAGAAAAGACAATAACAAATACAATTACATAATCCAGAATCATGTGTTTCAGTTCTTGAAGTTAACGTAAACACATAGCCTATCAAAAACCTTAATTATAAATTGTCACAGTACTGTATGTCAATTTCTTCCAATGAATAAATGACCCAGGCATATTTATTTGGGAGAGCCAAAATATTATCACAAGCTTTCATGTTGTTGTTTATGTTGTAAAAATAGCAAAATGATTATCATTATCATAATACTGGTTTTTTATGAATCAAGAATATATTATAATAAACAAACCTTAAAAAACCATCAATAGGTCCTCAAGGCAATGAGACTATTTGAGAATGAGTTCATAATGAAAGGTAAAAACAAACTCAAATTGCAGATACAATTTAATAAGCAACCATAATCCTTTGACAGCAGTTGGCATGGAGTTGTTCTCACTGTCAAACATGATAGAGTCAGAAAGTGGAAATCCACATAAAAGTATCTATATATTTTATAGCAATTATAAAATGATTTATTAATCAAGATAAAATGTCAAACGGGATTTTGATTGCATAATTACCCCAGTAATAAATTAAGGAGGTCGTAAAAATTATCTGATTAATCTTTTATGTGCTTTTAACCAACCACTGGCTTGAATCCCCCCCAAAATCATAAAATCCCCCCCAAATAAAATTCTGATGTCGCATTTTGCGACATCAAACCCCCCTGTGGGCACCCCTGGAATAAGTCATAAGTCTACGCTGACAAGCCACAGACTCTAGACACCTTGAAATCAACACATGTCTTGTTATTTATAGAATATGTCCACAGCTGCTGCAAAAAGTGCATTAAAATTTGATTTATAGACTGAGCTTTCTACGAGCACGCCATAGCGCTTGATTGTTGATCTTAACACTGTCAACAAGTTTACCATAATAATACAAGTTGTTCTTTTTTTATTTCATTTCATGTTAAAGGCCTACCTGAGAGATAGGCCTCGGGGAGGGGCTGAGACTTCGGCTACGAGACGACACCGGCAGATGGTGCAGACTCTCCGACTCACTTACCACCTCCTCTATGTCCATGTGTAGGATGCTCTCCTGGCTGCCAGTAAACTGTAACACACAAATATGGTATCATTAACAATAATCCTGTTCACAGTAAAAATACCTTTCCGCTTTGAAGGTGAGTTGTTGTGAAGGAAAAATACCCTCGCTGCAACAAACCTGCCGACTAAGCAAATTTCCATTTGTCTGAATTGATTTTCTATTAAATCTATCTAAATAACATTAGGTTTAACGAGTACCTAGGTTCGACCTGTAGGTTGAGTTGTAATGCCTAGTATTAAAAGCGTACAACTACGGCAGTAGTAGATAAGTTAAATAAACAAACATTTATCAGTTATTCCAATACAAATATAATTATGGTACCATGCTACTAACTATGCCGTTACTATAATACAATTCAAACATTTGGTCAGAATTTAAATATCATAATGCAAAATATAAAGTTTCAATTATTTTAATTTTGTGGTATTTGAAATTACAAGATACTGTTTATAAAAATATGTAAAATTAGTGATGTTTCAAGAACGATTTGCAAGATAGAATTTATTGCTTATTTGGACTTAAGCTGCTCTATTTACCTCTCTTACCTGTTGACCACATTGTTGATGCGATACCAGTGGGAATACTCCAAGTTAGTATCCAAGTATTTTAAGTCCAAATTTTAAAAATTACCCGTCCCCCTCTTTGATCCCCAAGTGCACAAAGGAATGATTCCTCAAGTTGTTCTTTTGTCATTTTCAAATTTTAAGTTAGATACTTACAACAAAGCCGTAATGCTTGAGGATGTCCATCTTGCACATAGGGCAGGTACGATGCTCCACCAGCCACGGGTCTATACAGCCGCGGTGAAACTCGTGTCTACAAACAGACCAATCAACACAGCAATCTTTGTCCTTGTATGATTAGTAAGTATTGTGACGATAGTTGTTTTAAAAAGCAAAGTGCAAACAGAGAATTAATGTAACTCATTATGATTCATTTTTTGTATCATTGAAACTTCAAGGATTCATCAGAAAGATATTTACAAGACAATAATACAACAAAGTGCTTATTTAAAGGCTGAGATAGGATGAGTGTTGAATGGATGAGTATAACTTTTTACAGCCTATTTCTGTTGGTTCTTCAACCAGGACCTATTTCAGCCTAATGATCAATGGCACCTGGGTCAAGTTTTAAACCATCAAAAAGCGACTGACTTTTCTCAGGACTGGAACGGCAACCTGACAGATTAAAATAAAATTAACTTTTTATATCCCTTAATGCAACGCAACCAAAAACTTTTTCTTATGTCCTACAGCAATGTACGATATATATTTTCTGTATAATAGGACGGTTTAGTGTGTTGCTAGCCTTGTGATTAGTATTTAGAACTTTGGTGTGAGAATAGAATCGATCCCGGAATATGTACAAGAATATAAAGAGTTTGGACCATTTCCCCTGAAAGTGTTAGTGTTCTTTAGCAAAATACCACCAACTTTATTTGGAAAATTTTGAAGAGATCTTAAAAGAGAAATTTAATGTGGAAATAAAATGCTCTCATACCTGTAAACTACAATTTTTTTACTAACTTTACATAGTCTAGTTCGTAATAAGTACCATTGTAATGTTCTATCGAGTAAAATCTTAAAATATTTAACCATAAATGCTAGAAGAGTTAAAAAATCAATTCCACATATACTTAAACAAATCAAGGTCAACAAATCAGCTACTTGTTGATGAAATGTTACAAATCAAAGACGTGAAATGTCATGCAATTTACTGGCTCGTCAAGAATCTCTTGTGACTTAATAGAAGAGAAGAAGAGAAGGGGTAATGAAGAAGAAAGTGAGAACAGATTTGGGAAAAGGAGAGGAGGAGGGGTGAGAAAGGGCGAAGAACAGATTATTGCACTGTTTGACTTGACATTCTATTCAACTAAAGCTCGCTCACCTTGGGGCTCTAAACAAACATTTAGGCTGGCCTTCAAGTATCTCAGGAAATGCTATTTTAAACCAGAATGTTGCTAAATTTCAGTAGGTAGGCTACTCAATGATAATCTGTCTTATAAAGTTGAATCAAATAAATAATTAAGGTATAAGAAAAGACACATATTAGTAGGGTGTTGACTGTTGAATGCATATAAAAGGTACATATTATACTTATGTCTATTTGATAAAGTTTTTAAGGAAGACGATAAACAAAATCAAATAAATTATTGAGGTTAATGGGTACTGGTAATTTTTGGTCTATAAAATAAGGTGTTGTTACATAACATGTATTTAGACATTTTGATATTTTATTGATATTTGTAAATAAGATTTGGTTTAGATAGTATACTTGGAGAGGATCAATGTATTGATTGCAGCTCTAAATTCCAAGATCAATAAACTGTTTAGCTTCACTATTAAGGACCCAGCACCAACCACTTAACTTTATAGCTTCCTAGCAACACTGAAAGCCATTGACAATCAGCTGATTAAAAAATGGAGATCCAGAAATAAACTTCCAATTTCCACCTTCTAGCAAAAAGTCCATCCTATTTTGGCAAAGATAAGATGATAATCCCTGGCAGGTGACCTTCATCACAGCCAGTGATACAAAATATAGGCCATCATTTGGTTATTAAAATAGGTAATGCAGATAGTTGGTTTTTGACTGGGGAAAGTGATACCAATCTCTTTTAATCTTATTAAATTCTTCATCACAAAATCGGCAACCAAAAGATCCTATTTTTAACCATTGAGAGTGGAATATTTTTCAATCCAGGAAATGTTCAACCCATATATGTCAAATTAGGCAATACTTAGTTTTTATTTATGAAAATTAAAACAAAAAATATGGGTGGGTCTGAATGGTTATAGTGCTTGCCAGGCAATCAAAAGATCACTGTTCGATAATGAGAAAAGGCAATAGCTTTTTGATGGTTTTACACAGGACCCAGCTGTCATTGTTGACCATTGGGCCACACTTATCTTCCTTGTCATATGAGTAAAGTTACCTGCAAGGCAGTATCCTGACAACTTCTGTTGTTCTGTATGGCTCTATACAGATGGCGCAACATTCACCATCACCCTGCACCTCCTGCCACAATAAATACACATGTTAAACCATCGACTATAGACTGGTACACTGCTGAAAGAAGACACTCCATTCCCATGTTAGGTGTAGCTACTTCAACCAAAACATAAAATAAACTGGATTGAACTGAGCCACCAGCAGAGTAGGCCTAAGCATCTGTAAGACTCTGATTTCTTTCTTACTCACCAAATTTTTTATTATGCCAAACAGAAAGGACAAATTATTGTCAACTATAATAACTTATTTTTATACCCCCTTCATACTGTAGTTAGTACAAATCCAATAGTAGCATATCAGTCAGAAACTCATTTAACTGTTTTCATCACACTGTCTGGAAAGCAGCCGTTTTTATTTCCCAAAATCGCCAGCAAAATCATCGGTTTTGGTAAACATTGAGGACGACTTTGTATAACCTCAAGTTGTGTGTTCTAATTTTGTGTAATGATTAGATGTTTATTTCCATAAGTATGATGAAAATACTTGTTTATCACAAGGATCGAAAGTGTCAATTGCGTACCAAAAAGTGAAAAAGAGCCACTTTCGCTTCCTAGTGATGAAAACTACTATATTCTTACATAGGCTTTCGCGGCCGGTGTCATGAGAGTTTATGGGGGGTGTATTTTAGCATTTTTAGCGTCAACCGTGTTGTCAATAATACCATAATACAGTACACAGTCCCAGTCTAGCCATTGAGGGTGCCACTTCAGAGTGATGAAGCAGTTGACGCCGAAAAACACAACCCCCATTCAACTGTGTTTCCTTTGTGTAGAAACTAGCTACAACTGATCCATATACATAAATGGGATGTCTACTTCTGTTTCTAAAGGCAATGCTTAAATCCAGCCCAATACAGCACAAAGTTAAATATTTTCTCTACTAAACATTTTATAAGATAAATATGTAAGCTATAATTCTTAAGTAGCCAAACATCACTCAAATAGGTACTTATATGACTCATATTATTCAACTCATATTATTTGGTTTTTTGGTATGGTATGAGTTTTATAATGTTAATTTAGTGAAAATAGAGATTCTCAAGCTAATCTGTATTTTTAACTAAAGAATTATGATAAACCCAGAAATTTGGAAGTAAAATTTCAAATTAGGATTCTCTATATAAGAAATACTTACATGGAGAATATCCAAAATTTGTTTGTTTGCAGAAAAATAATAAGATTTTATTAAACGATTTTATATTTTTTTGCCTAAGTGTAGAGGAATTGGCAGCTAACAAGAAGACAAACAGCCTTATAACATAGACAAAAAGAATTAAATATAGTCAGCCGTGCTATGGTTACCATAGGTTTTGACGCACACCGCTGGGAGCGCCGTGTAGTTACGTAGCGCTAAAGCCGTAACTACATGGCGCTCCTAGGGGTGTGTGCCAGAACCTATGGTAATTGCAGCACAGCTGACGGTCTATATTTAATTCTTTTTGTCAATTTTTATAAGTAAGAGTAGCCTACTGTACTGTAGTTTGAACATAATTTTAGTTGTTTTGATTATTCAACTCATTGTTCTATTAAATTACTGAATTTTATTAGTACTCGTATTAGAGTATAGGATATTTGTATTGAATCCTTTCTATTGTAAATGCACATTTATAGTAACAAATAACTGTGATAAGTTATCTTAACTTTTATAATCTAGTAGCCTATCATATACAATAATCTACAATATGATTGCACTAAACACTTAACGAAAACAATACATTCAAGAAAAATATATTACCACTAAATTTGAGGGCTTAAATTAAAAAAAAAAAAAAAAAACAGGAATATTTCATGCAGACATTACGAAAATGCTACTTTATTCTTTTAGACAGTAAGAGTACGGGTTTAATGGAAATAGATAGTGAATCTGAATTCTTAGATTCTTACTCCTTGAAAGGGCGCAACATAAAATAGGGATTTATTGAATAATAATCTTTATTAATAGTAATCTTTATCATGTATAGTATATACATTTCCCTGGACATGTGGATGTAACACCTGAATACAAAAGGACCTACATGATTTTAATGTTTTTAGAATAAGCTTTTGACAAAAAAAGGACTCTTTGCTAAGTCTTTAATAACATATTTGTTCTGCTAAATACAAAAAATGTACTTCTAATAGTGTTTTAAAAATTGAAAAAGATTACCTGAAATAAATATACTGACTAAAATGGGCCGATGCAGGCCATAAAAATATTTAAAGAAATGTTACCAGGATTTTATTAACTTGGAAGCAATTAATTGTGATTGTCAGTTTAACAGATTAAAACAAAGTGTTTGTAATTTTTCAGGATTTGGAATCTGATCTTGTCGTAAGGTGGGAAAGTATCACAAAATTAACATCGATAGGCAGAAAACACTTAGTATTTTTTACTGATCTTGATAAAAAAACTTCCTTATTGATTGATCATTTTGTCTAAAAAAAATATAATTAATTAGACTTCTTATAAATTAAATTAAAATACAATACATCTAATATCAATATATAAAGAAGTAATAACTGACCTTGTCATCCAACTTGATATGTTTGGTGGGGATTTTAGAAAGAGCTTTCTTAGCTGCGCTGCAAAGTCTTCTCTGAAACAATAAAGTGTTTATTGAAATACTATGCTGTTGTATGTAAACAAAGTAACAACACCATAAAGGTAAAACAATGGTTTACAAGTTTGTACACGTGGCTGTTAAAAACCTAATGACACTGCAAATGAACAAATAGATTGGTAACATTGTGTCCTCTTATACAGCTCCTAGATAATGGGGTTTTGATTTTTCCAGCTTCACATTTGAAAGATCCTTATGAAGATCAATGCCAAAATAATTAATCTGTTACTATCACATTTTAGCAATGGGAAGAAGCTATTGCTGTAGGTGGCACAGAAAGAACTATACCCCCGGACCGGTACTTTTTCATTGTCATGTCTTCTGAGGCTAAAACACTAATAATTGTTCAATGCATATTTACCCTGAAAACATGGAAACGCCTAATTAATATTACAGCCATAGTTTAAAGCATAAAAATAGAAACATTTCTACAATATTACGGGGGAATTAATAATATATTCAACATTTCGGTGTTATTTTTATGGAGAAAAAAATATTGTACTTTTCTTGTTAATAGATGTATTTTGATTTGATCAAATTTGGTAAATATATCTATTTCATCCCATATATTATTGACAATTGACAAAAAATAACATTTTTCCTTCCCGTGTAGCATCAAACCTAAAGTAGAATACTCCAATATCACACAAAACAAACCTTTGGTAATCAATTTTCTGCTATTGTTGTACATATTTTGATTTCATAGAGAATGTAAAAATTATTTAGAACTAAATTATTAAAATCAGTCATAATTAATCTTTATTTGTACTCGAATAGTGTCAATTGAATTATGTCAGTGTCAAACTATCAGCTAACAACACTTTTATTTCATTTGACAGAAAAACATAAAATTAATACATTTTTTTCCAATAGAGCATCATTATTTTTTCAATATTTTCATTACATTGAAAAAATATTTAAAGTTCTTTGAATGAAAAATGATAATTCTTTTGAAGCAGCTTTTCCTTGAATAGTATTCTGAAATTATTTCAGTTTATTTTAATTTTTAATTTGGTTGCAAGGTGGTTTAAAAAGCTTATATTTTTTATTAGTTATTTATTGATTACAAATTGGTCTGTCAATAGAGGGTTTACAACCATGTAATCAAATTTCATTGTGATTTGTTATACTTTTACTTTTTTTTTATTTGTTATACTTTGCCAAGGCAGCGATGTCGTGGGTTCGGATCCTGGTCACTACCGATAACATTTTATCAGTACAGTTCACCTTTGTACTGTACCGGCTCACTCCTTGCTTTGCTGTAAACGATCCACGCACGGGCTTATAGTCTATGTGGACGGGCAAATGCAAGGTTAAAAGAGGCCGCCAACCTCTTTAAAAAAAAAAAAAAAAAACTTAATAGAAACATAACTAAACAATAAAATTTGCTGTGTACTAATGCTTACAGCTTGATAAGGTGTAAAGGGTGCATAATCAGCAAAGATAACACTGATAAGGCCAGCTTGATCCTTTGATGGTAAACAAGTAAACTTGTTAACCCAGCAATATTGATCATAAATTTTATGATCCATCGGCATCAAAGTCTAGACTACTCATTTTGAGGGGTGATTTGGATGTTCAAGTTTTAAAACCTATTTAGCAAAAAAGCTTGAGATAAGTTTTTAATAATATGCTTAAATAATTTTCACACATTTTTAGTCTAATATAAATATTCGATTTAAAATGGTTTTTTAAGAGTACTTAACTGAATTTATCAATATACAAAACTCTGTACAATTTTGATTATAAAACAAAATACCAAATTTCATTTCTGGTGAATAATACTTTATGGGCTATCTTTTTGCACTTAAGAAATTATGCACATTTACAGGGGTTTGGAATTATTTCAAAGTCTTTTATAAATATAAACTAATTGTATATGTACATAATTTTCTTGGAGTACAGCCTTTGAGGACTTAGCAACAAGCAAAGAATCTAATTAATCATCATATTTACTATCATTTTCGAACCTCAGGAAGATATTATGCAACTAAAAAAAATTCTTTTTCCTACAGTCACCCGACAAAGTTGGCTTCCCTGTACTGTTTATAGTACAGAAAGCTGATAATTGCTGCATATTTATACTTTGCCGTACGGTTTATACTTTGCCGCACGGTTTATACTTTGCCGCACATCAGGATTCCAACCAAACAACACAAAACAGCGTGGTTTTATTATGCACGTAATCCGTGTACGCTTGGAAATAGGTTGGCAACACTTAAAGATAATAATACTATGAACAGCTGATTGACTATTATAACTACGATTTAACCTGTCATTTCGTGTTTATAGTTTTGGTATTTCTGAACTTTCTGGACTTTTCTTTTAAACGTTTTTAAAACATTCCTACGGTCTTAATAAACAAGAAAATACCTTTAAAGCATTTTTTTTAGGCGCGGAAACCACTTCAAATTACAAAAACATACGGAACTATATTCTCAAAAGACGGAGCACATTTCTTGCCGAGGAAAAATAGCGGAGTGATACGGACCACGGGTACTACTTTCTTCAGGGCACCATTTGTGTAATTGTGTTGCTAGCTGAACCTAAAAACGTGTTGTATAGTGTTTGAAAGACTAATTATTTATGTTTTATAGTGACTGTAGGAAAAATATAATGTGTAACACGAGTGAAAAAGGCCTTTGCTGCACTCGAGATCATTCCGCACTCGCCTGCGGCTCGTGCGTAAACATTGCTCTCGTGTGCAGCAAAGTGCCACTTTCACCACTAGTTACACAAATAACTATTTCATACTTATTTTCTTTATAAGTTAAGTAAAACTGAAAGGTAATATGGACCAAATATACGCTTTGGTAAAGTAAATTAAAAACTCTATTTGTGAAAGCCTTAGATACAAAGACACAGATTTATTTCTCCATGTAAATTTAATTTTTTTTATCAGACTGAAATTATCTTTGAATTTTTTGTTTGTCATTTTAAATTAAATAAATGTTAAGCCTAATAGATGGTTTATGGTTTCAAAATATAACAATTAAGAGATTAAGTGTTTAACTTTGTTCCACTAAACATTTATCAATGCAAAAAACAGGACTCTAGAAATGTTATTAAAATTTAACAACACCTTTATTGAACCAATGCAATTTAGTGATATACATTAACTTGTACTTTATTATAAACTGAATAAAACTATTTGCCTCTCTTTGGTAACCTTCATATTTACCTTAGCCATGACTGACCCTACATAACTCAAGTGGAGTATTACAAGGTGTGTCAGTGAGAACAAAGACATGAGTGAGAGAGAGGGAGATAACAGACAAGAGCCCAGCTGATAGTATCAAGGTGTCAAACTTGTCTGTCAAGACCATCAGACAGGCCTTGAGGTCAAGGGCTTAAGTCATATCTCAGGATTGAAAATCACTGTATAGATTTTATTAAGGCAAAGAGTTCTCCAATTTAGAGAAATTTCTTATAGTTTGAGAGGTCTTTTTTATTTCTAGACAGGCAGACTTGCAGACGGACTTCCTTACTACCAAGTCACAGCATTAATTGGCAAACGACAGGATTTGAACTATGACTACCAGGATTGAAGTACTACATTCTCAAATTAATCAAACAGTTCTAAAGATATAATGCCTCATAGATAAGTCTGTGAATAAGCAAAAAAAGAGACAAGGAGCAAGTCCTCCTCACATTCATGGCATGAAAAACTTTTTGTTGCGACTTCTCTACTGGTATTGAGCCGAGTGAAATATTTCAGGTGTCAAAATTATTTTCCTGGTGTTCAATTCATATGTAATACGAAATATAGATTTTCTAATATTTTTATCCTGAAGAGTGTGAGCCACCCACAATTTTTTTGAGGATTACAGTACTACTTAGATCCAGCATGATGAGATGTTAACTATGTGGTCGTCATTGCCGCACCATGCATTTTATTAAAATATTGTCCCATACAGCCTATCAGTAAGATTATAGTCAAAGGCTGAAACCAGTAAACCAGCGACAACCCATACATAAAATATAGGGGCCTACAGAAAATTTGTCTAGGAAGTAAAGACTAATTATTAAAGTGTTTTGAGTAAAAGTAAATCAATTTTAATGAGTAAAAAACTTGTATGGTTAAAAAATGAATTTAGGGAGGTAACAATCGTTGGTATAATTTCTTTTAGCTGAAAATCCTAATTCTCTTGGATAAACATTTTCAAAATGTGATAAAAAGCTATAAGGGAGCTGTAAAAATAAATGAAAAAACATTATTGTATGTTTACTTTGTTCCAATGATTCCAATAAGTAGTCTCCAGTACGGTCTGATAGTGTGGTCAATTGATCACCTTTGTAATAAATCTTGTATAATGATGTATGAAAAAATAAAACATAAGCAGTATTAAAAATTGTCAAAAATACAGGCCAGGTAATATATTTCTTAGTTTTAAAAGCATTAATTTTTTATAAAAAAAAGCCAAACAACGAATGTCAAGTTTTCATCTTGTTTGTAAGAAAGTGCTACTTACCCTTCTCAAGCATAAAGAAGCAGTTTGAAACTTTGGTCTCCAATGTTTCATAAATATTTAAGAACTCAAAAAGGGAGACAAGAGTAAACTGGTGCTCACTGGAGATTAAAGACGACATTTTGCTATGAATGCGTCCAGTGATAAATGTTCAGGAGTTATACAAAATTTATCGTCAAGAGTTATACAACATTTATTGTCTAGAGTTCTACAAAATTTATCGTCAAGAGTTATACAACATTTATTGTCAAAAGTTGTACATTTTGATAGTGACCTTTACTTCAGATGACTAAGCAAATAGCAGTTGTAGTTTGACCTTTATTTATGATACGTTTAAAAGTGTTTACTGTCTAAATAATCTAGGTTTATAGAGTATTATCTATTAATTTTACCAAAAATTTGTACTAGTAAATAACAGCTCCTAGTATGGAGCAGCTCTCTCTAATACTGCAAATCATGTGATATAACAGAAAAAATGTTGATAACAATCCTACAATATATAAACAAGAAGAGGAATAAACAAGACTAGACAAATAGCCCGTATGACCAACAAATTTATTTTCATTACTCTGTATTTGAAAATGGCCCACACAGCTGAGATCTTCGAAAATCTTCAATTTCCATACACCAAAAACAAATAGTGAGCAACTGACTTTACCTGACATAAACATTACTTTCCCTACATAAACATCACTTTCGCTACACAAACAATACTTTACTTGACATCAACAAAGTTACAATTAGCTGAATTTTACACTAAAATTAATTGTACAGCCGTATTGTGTTTAGATTAGAAAAATGAAAGGATTGCGAAATATCAGATAAATTGTTAAGTTTGATGAAGTAGTTTTTTTTCATTGTGATAAAAAGTATCGTTCAATACTCGTCACCAAAGTCCCATTTAGGGGCTTGATAGTGTTTTCCATGCTTCTTTTTTACTCGCATATAAAACACTATCTCGCCCCGAAATGGGTAGCCCAGTCACTTTAGGTAAGAACCTAGACATGAAAGATGTAAAGCTGATTTTTTGCATGGTGATAGTATATAATAGGAAAGGTGTTTTCTGAAAGTTCCCTGAATTCCCCCCCCTTGCTTCCCCTTAAAACCCCCCCTCCCCCGAAACACTAGGTTGAAAGTGTAGTGTTTTACTAAATCACCTATATCTTTTGATGTAAACAAGCTATCAGCATAATTGTTTTTTCTTTGAACTCCCCGTTAAATTTACTTTAATAAAATAACCTTACACGTAGCATTATCTCTATTGGGTGGGATTTTATATGTGATACAAAATAAATATTATTTTATTTAAAACGTGAAGTTGTAGATTAGGCCAAACGTCGGTTTTGCAGTAGGTAGTACGTCAATGTAACAACACTTTTTACCTGTTTGATGAGCTTTCCAAAAATGTATAACAATATATATTTTAATTTAAATTGTTACCGAATGAAGCCATTTAAATCCACGCTTCAAACAGCCACAAAGCGCATTTAGCGCACCATTCCAACTTGTCCAGTAAATATCTATTCTATATATAGGGTTAGTAAAAAGTGTGGAGACCCCCTGTTAATTTTTTTAACGGCCCATACTACAAAAAATTAAACTCGGCACACCTTTGTGGCATGTTATGAAGTACTTTTTGGGAATAACCGCCACTTGGTGATCATCCCCAAAATGTGGGATTTTGGTGGAAACTCTAAAATTTCAAATTTTAAGCCCCATTGAGTGACCCCTCATTTTGAAGGTCCTGGTAAAAGAAAGCCAACAACGCAAATTAGAGGTATCTACCTCAATCCAGTAAAAAATGGCAGCCAATTGAAATTCTCATAAGTTAAATTTAACTTGTAGCTTTTCAAGTCTGGAGACCCCCTGTAAATTTTGTAACGGCTCACACTAGGAAAACTAAACTCTACACACCTTTTTGGCATGTTATGAAGTACTTTTGAAGCCTAATAGCCACTTGATTACCAAACCCAAAATGGGGGATTTTGGGGGAAACTCAAAAACTTTAAATGATAAGCCCCATCGAGTGACCCCTCATTTTGAAGATCATAATAAAAGAAAACTAGCAAACTAGAGGTCTCTATCTTAACACAGTAAAATATGGCAGCCAATTTAATATTAAATTGCAAGTTATTTCTGATTTCTAAAGATTTCAATCAGCTTCCATTTTTTACTGGATTGAGATAGAAACCTCTAGTTTGCGTTGTTAGTTTTCTTTGACCAGGACCTTCAAAATGAGGGGCCACTCAATGGGGCTTAGCATTTAAAATGTTGTTTTTAAAGGGTTGTTTGAGTTTCCCCCAAAATCCCCCATTTTGGGGATGTACACCAAGTGGTGGTTATGCCCAAAAAGTACTTCATAACATGCCATAAAGGTGTGCCCAGTTTAGTTTTTCTAGTATGGGCCGTTAAAAAAATAACAGGGGGTCTCCACACTTTTTACTAACCCTGTATAATTCAGTTTTAAAAATATTTGTACAACTAAATCTAGAGTTCTACTGGACCTATTTTATTAATTATTGTGTCGTTGGAAAGCTTAATTCATGTAAATTTGCAAATACTTATGAAAGTTTGTTTTTGTTATGATTTATGGTGAAAAAAATGTTTTCCATAAGAAATACATTGAAAACTGTGTTTTTCACACGTTTTATTTGGGTGCGACTTTTGGCTACTTATTTTGAGTATTTCCAAAAAGTGCATGGTACCAATTTGTAGGAAATTTTATTCTCTTTCAGAATATCACCTTCCACTCTGGTGGATTTCCTCACCATTTAAAAGTTATTTGCTAAAAGGCTAAGCAACCTCTGAATTTATAGTAATGATAAAATACTGAGTAAGGGATATTTTCGTTAAACTTTGTACAGCTAAATCTAGACTTCTACTAGACCGATTTTGTTAATTAATGGGTCATTGGAAAGCCTAATTCATGTAAATTTGCAAATAATTATGAAAGTGTGATTTTATCAAATATTTGTGGTGAAAGTTTCTTTTTTCAAGTTTCCGTTTTCAAGTTTCTATTTGTAGCCAGCTTTTGCCTGCCTTTATTAAGAATGTTCAACAAATGCATGGTAGTTATTTGTAGTAAATTGTATTCTCTTTCAGAATATCACATCCACTTTGGTAGATTTTCCCTCCATTTAAAAGTTATTGGTAATAAGCTAAGTGATCTACAAATTTTAAGTGGTGAGAAAATACTAAATTGTTTTTCTTTTAACTTTGTACAACTAAATTGATTGTATAAATGATTGTATAAAGCATTGATTGTATAAATTCACTCCCACCCTTCATTGACGAAGGAACTGACGATGATGAGGGAAAAGAAAGTTGATATGTACTGTATTGTTTATGCCTTACTTAAGTGTTTTTTAACTGTAGGCTAATTAAACCTGTTGAGCATATATTTGCCTTTTCTTATAACTACCGAGTACTTAATTTTTAATCCTTGTGAGTACTTATTTTCTTACTATTTTGTAATTCAGTGTTCTTATTTTGCTTGTTAAACATTCACACAGGGTGTGTAAACAATAAATAAATCAAAAGTAATCATTTAGTAATATTTATTGAACAATTTGGAATGATGTGCTAAGTGAAGCATGGATTTAAATAGCTTAGTTCGGTAACAACTTAAATTAAAATATATATTGTTATACATTTTTGGAAAGCTCATAAAATAGGTAAAAAGTTTTGTTAAAAACACATTGACGTACGACCTACTGCAAAAACCAGGGTTTGACCTAATCTACAATTTTATATAAAAAAATAATATTTTTTGTTATATTACAGATATAAACCCACCCAATAGAGATAATGCTACATGTAAGGTTATTTTATTAAAGTAAATTTAACGGGGAGTTCAAAGAAAAAATAATTATGCTGATAGCTCGTTTACATCAAAATATATAGGTGATTTAGTAAAACACTACACTTTCAACCTGGTGTTTTGGGGGAGGGGGGGTTTTAAGGGGAAGCAAGGGGGGGAAATTCGGGGAACTTTCAGAAAACACCCTTCCTATCATACACTACCACCATGCAAAAAATCAGCTTTACATCTTTCATGTCTTTGTTGGCCTTGATTTTTAACTTAAGTTACTGGACTAGGGGTATTTTCATGACTAGTAGTGAAATATACTATTTAATTATACTGTTCGGAAAACAGCAGTTTTTAGTTCCCTAAATCTTCTACAAAACCATCGTTTTCGGGAACAATCAAAACATATGGTAATTTTTTCCTACAAATTTTTTATGTTTTTCATTTGGAAAAAAATTACATTATGGAAACACTGCTAATTCTACAATGTTACGACTAGAAAGTTATTTTCACAGTATGATGAAAAGGTTGTTTGTTCATCACATGGAGCAAGTGTCTTTTTTGGTAAATCGTATTTCCAAGCTCGGCTGCGCGCATCACTTGTACCACACTTGTAAAACATGATTGCGTGCAGGTACCAAAAAGAGCCACTTTCGCTCCTAGTAACAAAAACTACTATTATGGAATTAAAAAATCAAACAAAGTGTGCTATCTTTTTTTTTTGTATGTATTGACGTAATACAAATTATTTGTTGAATGGATGTCTTTAGAAAAAGAAAAGACAATTAAAATATGGTGATGTGATTTATTACTACAATAGGCTTACATATACTGATTATTTTTTTTGAATATATATTTAGAAAAAATTAAAGATGAAGAACTCTCAAAATTGAAAAGGGAAATAAATGTAAAAAGAAATGGAAAATATTTTGTAGTTAATTGACTTGTAGTAGTGCGAATGATTCAATAATATTAATCTCCAATTTGGCCTAACTATGTACAAAATATGGACAAAACAGGGTGGGCCAAAATCTATGGTACATTGACATTGGACTAAAAAACAAATACTTGTTTACATCAAATCTCCAAAACGTGAAAAAGGGATCAAAACAGGGAGGTGCAAAATTTTCAGTATATTGAATTTTGACTAAAAATAAAAATAATTTGGATACTAAATCTTAAAAAAAGATAAATAGGAAATTAAAAAGGGGTGTCCAAAATGTTTTGTATATTGACTTACTTCCAGTAAACTTACATTCACGACTCTAAAATCTATAATAGAGAAGTTAGAAGCAGGGGAGTCCTGTGGACTGGAGGTAAGATGACCCTGAAATGGAATTGAGTAAAAAATTGCAGAATTTTTTGTTAAGAAACCCAAAACTAATAACAAAAACTGCAGTGGAACCTCTTAGTGTTTAAGTTTGCAAGGCAGTTGCTAAAACCAAATAAAAACACAAAGCTTAAAAAACTCAGATAAAACATTTTTTTTCCTTGCATATTTAAAAAAGAGCAGTTTTTCAATGTGCGTTACTGTACTGGCTATGACTAGTGTGTACTAAACGATTTATTTTGAGGTTATGCAGGTGGGGTATGAAAATAGACCAGCGCCAACCTGAGAATGTAGTAATTACCAGAGTGATTTATGTGTATTATTACAAGCTAGGAAAATGAGTTAGTTCGCTTAACTGCACTTGCTAATAAGTGTTTACTTTTGACTATAGATACACTTCTGTGACTCAGGCACTTTTCTCATGTTTAATGTCGCCAGTTTTAGAGTGAAAGAGAACCCTTCCAATTGAGTTACCGACAGAATGCGCTGCAAAATACAATATTCTTCGTTATTCTCCAACTGTTTAATCATGCCGAACTGAAAATTCATCTGATTGTAAACTGTAGCATCTTTTATGACTCCAATTACCATAGTGTAAAAAAACTGAATGAAAAATAAAACTTAAATAATAGTACTGTATGATAAGCTCAATGTCTTTCAAATATTATGTTCCACTTAAGTAAATAACTAACTTCTTGTTTAGCATCATACATGTTATTAAATGTACCTACAAACACAAAAAATACGTCAAATAACACTTTTAATAATATAGCTATTTCCACTTATACTCTGTTTACTCACAAGACGGTAAATACATACAAAAGATGGTAAGTGGTGATCGATTTCGATTGGACACTCCAATCATCATCAGACCTAATAGGCGAAAGTGATAGCATTGACTATATAACCAGTCAATGGTGATAGGCAAGATTCGCCTATTGGGTCTGATGATGATTGGAGTGTCTACTTACCATCTTTTATATGTATTTACCATCTTATGAGTAAACATTAAGTGTAGTAAGTATATTAAGTGTTATTTGACATATTTTTTGTGCTTTCAGGCTACTTAAGTAAACAACTTACTACAGTGAGTACAAATAGATGTTATGTCTACTTAAGTACCAAAGTCAACTCTTGTATAACATTCAAAGATAACAGTTAGTTGTTATTTTTAATATTTTAAGTATTTAAGAAATCTATTGATAACTATTTAACTTGTAAACAAATTTTATACCAGCAAACATACATCAGAGCTGGACAGTTTTGAATATTTTATACTTTTTAAATTTGATTATACTATATGATTGTAATTTAATTTGTCGTTTACATATCAAAAATAATTGTACCACAGAAACATAGCAATACAAATAAATTAACATATTCAAATTTCAGTACCAGTACAAAAAATTCTAAAAGTTTCCTCGAAATTCACTGCGGAATCTGCCAAAATATTCAATTGAACATCACAATAGAAACCCATAAAAAAGGCTCAAACGTGTTTGTTAAATAAATTTCTCTAAATACACCCTATAAGCTTTTAGGTAACCTGGTTTATTAGACTCTCAATCGTCACCAAACTCAGGACCCTGATAGCTGAAACTTCAAGCCTGAATATGTGTGTAGGGAAAAGGTTAGTTTTAACAAAAATGAACAAACAATTTGTATAGACTTACCGATAATCTATCTTTTGCATGGATGTATCGAAACCTCTGCACGTAGTAGAAGACGAGCCAAGCAAGTGAGATCAACATGAGAACGACAAACGATATGCTGACGAACAGCACGGACGTCCTGCAAACATACAGAAACGTTGGGATAAGAATACAGAACTATTATAGCAACTCATAATACAGGAAAAATTAAAGTAGTAAGAGGCCTTATAGATTTACAATAGCATTGCTAGATCAATTAGCAGAATCAGATTGTCACAAAATATGGCGAAGCAATGAAAATGGGGGCATTAGTCTTAAAGCTTGGCTCTAATCTCAAAACTATAGCAATAGTCCAGTCAAAATATATAAATTAATGACCCAAAAAATTGAAACTTTGCACACATATTTCTAGGTACCCAGGGAAGATTATACCGAAAGTCCCCATAAATACGAGGCGAGCTCTAGCGGCAATTATTGAAAACAGGGCACCTTTTTAGATTTTTGGCTGAAATATCAAAAACCGTCAGTCATAGCTAAAAGTATTATAAATATAGATACAGTCATCTAATTAAATATATCTATATTTAAAATACTAAATAAAATATCATTAAATTTTCAACAAAAATGATATATACACTGTTATTTTATTCCTAATGGCTAACGAGTTATAGGGCACTCAAATATGGCGTTATTTCTCAACGCAACGAAATACCTGTTTTTACCTTTGTTGGCACCTAGCCATTTGGGGAAAAAAACAACATATTTTAGCGCCTATAACTGGGTAGCTATTAGGAATAAAATAAAAGTTTAAATATAATTTTTGTTGAAAATTTAATGATCTTTCATTTGGTATTAGTCACATTTATCTCTGACCGACGGTTCTCAAGATCTTAACCAAAAAAGGTGCCCTGTTTTGCTAATTGCCGCTAAAGCTCAAATCATTGTTATGGGGACTTTTAGTAATATCTTCCCTAGGTACCTAGAAATAAGTGTGCAAAGTTTCAAAACTTTCGGAATTTTTTGGATATTAAACCTTTTTTTGACTGGACTACAAATGGTAATAAAACAACTTGCTCTGTTCTTGAACGTCACATGAAAATGTCTATTGACAATAGTATAATCAATTGGCTTTAAAGCTACAAAGTACATTAAACTATTGACTAAATAAAAAAATAAAAAATTGACAATAAAAAGCTTCTTAAGGTTTATAGTCAAAGATTTAACTTATGGAGAAAGTTGTCCTGTAGCCTTAAATATCCTTTAAGATTACTTATATACGTGAGAGCTGTTAGCTTACCTAAAAGAAACATTAAATTTGAATAAAAAGTCTCAACAGTACAAATGTTTAATAAAACTAACATATTAATTTACATTCATTAAAAAAATTAGGAATCTATGAAAATATTTTTGTTAAAAACCCAATAAACGAGCAAACTGCTACAAAAAGCAACTCCTTGCAAAAGTGATCGAGTAAGGAACCTAATATAATGTGATTGACAATTAATAATAAATATAATGGTTGAGCTCAAGTTTCTTTTAATCGACCACAAACAAGGAAATTGCTGTGGAAAGTGGAAACCTGAGTACTTGAAGGCACGTGAGAAGAAGCCCTGAGAGGTGATGGCGACCCAGAGCCAAATATAGTCTCTACTGACAGCTGTCACTCTAAATATAATTTCCACAAGTTTAAAGTCAAAAGTTGCACCCAGGAACTGAGATAAAGTAAATCCAAGGTGACAGTTTTGGCAATGTCAAAGTTGACATCAGAGTGGGTGAAAAACTCAAGCTATTCAGTATTTCAGTTATCTATTGAGTAGCAATTTTACTCAGTTAAGTTTTTAAATTGTTTCAAATACATTTTTCCTTGCAAAGCTTTTTAGTCGGGTATTTTGATCAAACATAAATAGCTTGATTAGATACCAAATAATATTAAAAATTTAGTAATTAAATGCTTTGGTATTTTAAAAATGTGAAGTTATTTTCTACGGTTGTGATTTTACAATTTACATTGTCTAAAGTTCATGGAAATCGATTTTAAGTAAATGTAAACAGATTTTTTTACTTGTAATGTTTAGAGTAAAATAATCTGTTTGTTCGTGCTTATCTAATAACCAAAGAGTCAAACACATTGTAAAATTTACCCTTAAATAAAAGAAAAACATTAAATCTACATCAACACAGTCATCATATGCAGGCATAGAAAGCAACCCAAAACAAGCTTAATACTTTGCAGTAGGACAGGATGAGAAGTCTACTTTCAGTATCCAAAGTCAATGGGAGTTCAAATCTAAGCTCAAAATCTCTGATTTAAAACATATTAGTGTTACTTCTGAAAATCTGTAAGAATGTTGGTCAATTTTCCAAATCTAAACCTCACTTAACTTTATTTTAGTTAGGTCAACATACTAACATACACACTATTTAAATTTACAAATCCTTGTAAATAATCAAAAACCGTACACTCTATTATAAGTCAAGAAACTGTAAACATTATTTAACCTTAACAAAAGTTAACACCTAACTAAAAGGTACAACTGAAAATGCATTAAACGTTAATGTAAACTACTGGGTTTGAACACGGTTTTACCAAAACTATCAAATTATTATTTCTTAATAAATGTTTAAAATATTTGTAATATCACCTAAGAAATCCGGTACAGGAAGGAATGTTCATTTTCAGAGGGTAGGAAGTACGGTTTATAACAGGGACAGTAAAATTATTCTGCCTGGGGCTGCAATAATATAAATCCACCCTGCACCCGGTATTGTATTTCTTGGTGAAGCTGTATTTCATTCTAAACAAAATTAAATAGTTTAGCTACTTATATTATTTGTCGATTTAATTTCAGTCTGTGTGGTAAGTTTGCTTTGATGAATAGTAGTGATAAAAAGGACTTTAATATCCTTTATATATCCTTAAATATCCTTTAGTATCCATATAAAACGGCTTTGCATCAGTTGTTAAACTTAAACTCGTGTTGAAAAGAGACACGTCAGGTCCTAGTAAAATAACATAGGCCTACCATTGTTATTATTTATTATCATTTTGGTTTAAAGTCACTTTGTGATATATTTTATTTCCCAACAGATTCCTTATAAAAATACGCCTGTGTAGTGAATATTTCAGTTCGTTGTCAGCCAATATTTTAACAGATAAACAATATCTTGGAGATGATAATGATGATGACATTGTATTGTAATTAGTCAGAGTAGCAATATTGCATTTTTCACTTATCAAATAAGTGATTAGTCATCATGTTTTTCTCAGTCAATACTAATCATTATACAGCGTGGTAGAAAAGTCCCGGAACGGTTAAATATTTTAAAAAATAATGCAGATAGAGCTAAAATACTTGGTACAAAGTAACAGGGCATAAAACTCTATTTTAACACATATTCAGTGATCCAATAATTCTTCAGGGGGACGGCCCACAAGGAGTCGGAAGAAAATCTTACTTAAATAGAAGCATAGGTCAATATGCACATCAAATTAAAGGTCTTTTTTAGTAGATTACAATGCCGCAAACCGCACTTCAAAAAGGTTGATCCTGCGCAAAATGGCAGATGTTCAAAGATTTCTTGAATCCGCCATTATGAATCTTTGAACGACTGCCATTTTTTACTCAGGCATTCTTTTGAGCTTGAATTTACGGCATCGTAATCTAAAAGTGAAGACCTTTAATTTGATGTGCATATCGACCTATTCTTACGTTAACAATTTTCTTCCGATTCCTACATCACATACACATACATACATACATACATACATACATACATACATACATACATACACATACATACATACATTTCCACATCTACATACATTTTCTTCCGGTGTTTCCCTGAGGAGAAAGCGTATAATAGCAATGTAAATTAAATGAATCTTTGAACAACTGCCATTTTGCGCAGGATCAACCTTTTGAAGTGCGGTTTGCGGCATTGTATTCTACTAAAAAAGACCTTTAATTTGATGTGCATATTGACCTAAGCTTCCATTTAAGATTTTCTTCTGACTCCTTGTGGGCCGTTGAAGAGTTATTGGATCACTGAATATGTGTTAAAATAGAGTTTTTATGCCCTGTAACTTTGTAACAAGTATTTTAGCTCTATCTGCATTATTTTTAAAATATTTAACCGTTCCGGGACTTTTCTACCACACTGTATTTTCAAAAGTAATCATAAAATTATAAAAAAATTAAGCCGGAATGGTTAAAAAAATCCCCACTAAATAACAAATGCAACAGTAAAAGTTGTTTACAGGTTAGTTATTTTCAGGTTTACAGGCGCCGTTATGTTCATTATTATTAACACAAAGGTAAACCATGAGCGGTCGCCTTGGGAAAGGTGCCAAAACTGCCTGGCAGCCTTCTTCTGATGCCTTCCCGGTATACACAGCATTGGTATGTCAATTGTTGTGTTCCGACACTTATGGCAGAGCTCCTAGGTCAATAAAAGCATTACAGACCAGCTGTTGGGCCGAGGATCCTTTAGAATCATTGTTGACATACGTTTGAACTGTTTTAGAACGAGATTTAAAGGATCACTGATGACTAAATGTGAGAACGGTTTTAGGTTAAAGCATTGTTAGGTAAACAACATTATCATCATGCAACTTATTTATAGCAATGTTCTGATCTATTGTTGAATTGTTAGTCATTAAAATAACAAGAGCCAGTTTTAAAGGGTTAAAGATTTTCTGAATTTTCTGAATTTTAAAGTCACTAAATGTGTGGTGGTGTAGGTCAATATAACTTGCATAAGAGATTTAAAGAAAATACATATAATACTTTAAATAAGTACATCATTATGAATGGTTCCCCATATATACCAGGCATCGTAGGAAGGCGGAGCTACAAGGTTACAATCGATACCAAAAATAGCCCTAATTAGCACACATAACTATGATAACATACAATAATCAAGCTACTAACCAAACCACTGAATTCAAATCCATTATACAACCAAACAGGTAGGCCTAAATATTATTGTACAGTTCTTCTCTTACAAAACAATGACTCCTTGATCATTGCAAGCACTCAAGCCTTTTATGTGGTTGTCCCATTAGTAAAGTGGTTGATATGGAATACTAATTGAGACACTCACTACCAGGTGGTGAATATAACGGAGAAGTGTGAGGCCTGGGAGGGACGTTTTAACAACGTCTACATCAGAAAATTTGACAACTCAAAATATTTCCAACTTCGTAGGCAAATTACAGCATTTTTACTGCAATAGCTAAAATTTTTTAAAGACAAATATTTGTCACACATTTTACATTACAAAAGGGTTCAGATGTACTAAAAACAAGGGGGACTTGCCCTATACATTTGGATGTGGGGACCTACAGCAGACCACTTACAACACGGCACACTGATGGTACGGCATGGAGACACCACATATGGTAGCCATCAGGGGTCCAGGCCTGTACCTGTACACATCTGGACTGTCTCCATCTCTGTACAAAACAATAAATAATGTCGTACAACACGGCACACTGATGGTACGGCATGGAGACACCACATATGGTAGCCATCAGGGGTCCAGGCCTGTACCTGTACACATCTGGACTGTCTCCATCTCTGTACAAAACAATAAATAATGTCGTACAACACGGCACACTGATGGTACGGCATGGAGACACCACATATGGTAGCCATCAGGGGTCCAGGCCTGTACCTGTACACATCTGGACTGTCTCCATCTCTGTACAAAACAATAAACAACGTCGTACAACACGGCACACTGATGGTACAGCATGGAGACACCACATATGGTAGCCATCAGGGGTCCAGGCCTGTACCTGTACACATCTGGACTGTCTCCATCTCTGTACAAAACAATAAACAATGTCGTACAACACGGCACACTGATGGTACGGCATGGAGACACCACATATGGTAGCCATCAGGGGTCCAGGCCTGTACCTGTACACATCTGGACTGTCTCCATCTCTGTACAAAACAATAAACAATGTCGTACAACACGGCACACTGATGGTACGGCATGGAGACACCACATATGGTAGCCATCAGGGGTCCAGGCCTGTACCTGTACACATCTGGACTGTCTCCATCTCTGTACAAAACAATAAACAATGTCGTACAACACGGCACACTGATGGTACGGCATAGAGACACCATATATGGTAGCCATCAGGGGTCCAGGCCTGTACCTGTACACATCTGGACTGTCTCCATCTCTGTACAAAACAATAAACAATGTCGTACAACACGGCACACTGATGGTACGGCATGGAGACACCACATATGGTAGCCATCAGGGGTCCAGGCCTGTACCTGTACACATCTGGACTGTCTCCATCTCTGTACAAAACAATAAACAATGTCGTACAACACGGCACACTGATGGTACGGCATAGAGACACCATATATGGTAGCCATCAGGGGTCCAGGCCTGTACCTGTACACATCTGGACTGTCTCCATCTCTGTACAAAACAATAAACAATGTCGTACAACACGGCACACTGATGGTACGGCATGGAGACACCACATATGGTAGCCATCAGGGGTCCAGGCCTGTACCTGTACACATCTGGACTGTCTCCATCTCTGTACAAAACAATAAACAACGTCGTACAACACGGCACACTGATGGTACGGCATGGAGACACCACATATGGTAGCCATCAGGGGTCCAGGCCTGTACCTGTACACATCTGGACTGTCTCCATCTCTGTACAAAACAATAAACAACGTCGTACAACACGGCACACTGATGGTACGGCATGGAGACACCACATATGGTAGCCATCAGGGGTCCAGGCCTGTACCTGTACACATCTGGACTGTCTCCATCTCTGTACAAAACAATAAACAATGTCGTACAACACACTGTAGCTCTACATTCGCTTAAAGTAGGGTAAATGGATCTGCGTGAGGTTTTATCCAAGCGATCTTGAAGATGAATTTGTAAACCCAATAGAAAGAAATTTGATAGTTAAGAAGATACTTTTTGTAACACAAGTGTGTGCGCAAGAGTTTTGTTTTTACTTTCTCCCCCTAAATATATGGAGAAAGTGTTTTTTCATAAAGGTTTTAGTTGGAGTTTTGGGTGAATATATCCGTTTTGGGACAACGACAAAATATGAAAACAGAGTAAAATTGTTTCATATCAACCTAATTTCATATTTTTCCAGACTGGTAACAGGAACATTTATGGTACAGTATTATTATTGGGAAGTGTCACATGAATTTTGATTAGTTGGAAAATTAAAAGCAAGTTTAATATTATATCTGCAAAGCACGGTTCATAACGTGGTTAATATTTACGACGCAATCTCTGGCTGAACATAATATGGAACAGGTTAAAGCAACGTTTAATTAATACAGGTTTCTGCAGGTTATATCTTGCCAGTCACTGCACCAGCTGATTTACCGAGATACAAGAGATAGAAGAAATAATTATCCCTTAATGCTATCTTGGCAAATGTCATTATTGGATCTCTTCTATCAGCAGAGATAACATCATTATCTCTTATAATATATCTCTTTATTGGGGTGATTATTATTTCAGCGTTATCTATATTGCTAGTCATATACAGTTGATGAATGATGAGTGTACTAATATGAATTTAATTTAGGCTACAACAGTGTTTAGTGTTTATTTTTGTGGTTATTGTCACTCTGAAAACATAATTGAAAATTATCAACACAGAATCAGTAATGATTAAACTATGAAAACATCAATTACACTAAATGAAATTAAACTAGTTCGTTTACCCTAATTTTATTTATTATATTAAACATATAATTCCAGTTAACAATCAAAGCTAAGTCACATCTACCAATTCCTTAGAATCCAGGTAAACGCTAATGACTATTAGCAGAAATATCTCAGTGTTGTTATAAAGCCAATCTAGTTTTAATCTAACCTAAATTGCACTAATTCATCAGGGCTGTAGAGTTGAGCTCGCCTGATTGAGTGGTGAATTTAATTTATTCAATTTAGAAGAAATTTTGTTAATCATTATAATCAAACATCTCATTAACAAACTTACAGTATTAATAAAAAATAAACATACCGGGAAGTAATATTTTACTAAGACCAATGCCGATTAATTATACAAAAGTGACAAAATCAGATTTCCAAATATATCTGTTTCGTAATCCACGTCTTGCATGACAATCTCCCGACCTCTGTCCAGTCCAGGGGTTATCAGCTTTGGTGACAAAGACAAACTCTGTATACATGTCTAGTGTGTCTACCAACCATCCATCTGTCAAGATATGTCAGTGTGCTACCTCCGAATATTGGATTGCTTTAATTTCGCATGTATCCAGTATTTTCCAGCTCACACTGTTGTTAAATATAAAATATATGGAGATTGTTTTGCCCTTAAGATTTTTGAGCACATTTTAGCCATCCAGAAACTTACAGATTACAGAAACCTAAAACTTAAATACATGTGATCGATGTCTCATTATAATACCTGAACATGAGAGAGAAGTACAATAATTATTGATGATTATATAGATTTAGAATATAATGAACAGTATAAATATATATGAAGTATGATCCAGAGGAACCAAGAAATTCATGACCTAAGCAGTAACATTGGCCATGACTAACAGTGGCCACCTATATGAGTATTTATAAATGGAAACAAATGAATAACTTTATCATCTGTAAAGATTATTCAAGCAAAATTGAAACTACATTCAGTTAAGGTATTGGTAAATTGACTTAATATGAATTTTTAAGTAAAAAAACGATTTTTTTTTTTACTATTTTGTATAACCATTGGTAATAGTAACTATTCTGTAGCAGCTGAAAAGAACTTTTTTATAATTTTAGGCTCATACACTTTTGCTAGGCGGCGTAAGCTACTGAACTACAATAAATATGTAAACAAATCTGTAGTGAAAACAAATGCTTTGTATGAAAACGCAAAGACTAAGTAGAATTCATACATAAAGATGGCTGTGAGACAGAGTTGTTGCACACAAAGTGAAGGACAGCATATCAAGCAGCAAAGTCAAGGCTAGACCACTCAATGGAAAATGTCCACTTAGTGAGAAAATACTAACTGGATACATATTATAGGAAAGCAACATTTCGTACCTTGATTAAGCTAAATATTTAAATTTTGGACTGTTGGATTTTATTGGAGAATAACTCTACAAGTTAGACTATATTGTTATTAGGTTTTCATTAGATTTAGAAATGGCTGACTGATTTTAGCTTAATCTATTTGATTCGAAATTTGAATGTAAACTGACTTCTTCTAAGTTATTAAAAGTGTTTCAATTTAACAGTGCATAATGTTTTAAAAAAGTTCTAAATACATATTCAAAGGTTGCAAGAAATATCAATTGCAATCTTTGCTTTACGCACATCACATGGTTTAAGCTAAAAGTGCTAGGTTTGTAAAACAATTAATCAAATTAAATTGTTTTTTGAGCATAAAAGGTTATTGTTAGAAAAAGGTTATTGTTAGGCTTTACTACAGTTGAAATGGTTTTACAAATTCACAACATTTTATCAAATTAATTTGTGCTTGGGGAAATTTTATCATAGGCCTAAGGTCGTCAAATAAACCTCATAATTGTTGATAGCTGACACACAATGATATCTGAAGCTGACAGCTGAAAAACTTGGCCTCACCATTCAACAATATAAATTTACTTATAAATAAACGGTATCAGCATTCTGACACATACTTTCTCCCATAAGTTTGACAACAACCTTTATCATGTGTAAGCGGTGAGAGTAAATATAAGGAAATGGGATTTGTACAATTTTGTTCAGAATTTAAAGGACTATAGCATACTAAATTTATAATCAAAATCGTTCTAGCCAATTTTGGGAATATCAGATTTTTCCATTATTTTATGGGGTTTTTATGGGAAAATAACATAATTTACAATAACTTTTGAACCGTAATTTATACAGAAATGGGATTTGTACCATTTTGAGGTAAATCCCCATAAAAAATCAAAATTTCTAAAAAATGAAAAAACGCCTGGAGATACCATGGATTAGAACCTACATACCAAATTTCATCAAAATCGGACCACAGGTGTAGTCCCTAGCTCTGTACACATCCAGACACACAGACACACAGACACACACACAGACACACACACACACACACACACACACACACACACACACACACACACACAGACATCACTTCGAAAACCACTTTTTTGGGTCCAGGGGGACCCAAAACAAATATATCCACTCAAAACTCAAACTCGAAAATTTTGACGAAAACAATACTCTCTCCATATACTATGGTATAGGGGGAGAAATTAAAACAATACTGTTAAAAGATTAGATTAACAGTAATAAACTTAATCATTAAATAAATACATTTTCCTCTGAAACCAGTTTTGAACACAATTTAAAGTACCTATGCATTTTGCACACGGGTTTTTATAGTATTTTATTTTAACATACAATCAATAGGTTATTAAGAACCTTTGGATTAATATTATTAAGTAAATACTGCTCTTATAAAATATATTGGTGATCTTCTTCTGAGCAAAAGCTCAGCCCCAAACAAGTGTTGAAATAAGTAAGACACTTTCCAGGTCAAACACACCCCTAGTTTGATCTAATTCATGACAACTCCAACCCCAACAACAACTACATTGACCTGATTTAAGTACACAGTATGCCTGTTGTTGTAGAGCGTGTCTCTTGATTTAGCAGCTGCGGCTAATGGACGAAGCTCGTATCCGTTAAAAACAATACCAGTGACAAGATGAGTTATGGACCTCTCTACAGTCTACACTGTGTCTCCAGAGACTGGCTAGTAGTTATAGTAGCTCGCTGGTTTGCTAGCAAAGTGCTTTACATGGACCTCTCTACAGTCTACACCGTGACTCCAGAGACTGGCTAGTAGCTATAGTAGCTCGCTGGTTTGCTAGCAAAGTGCATGGACCTCTCTACAGTCTACACCGTGTCTCCAGAGACTGGCTAGTAGCTATAGTAGCTCGCTGGTTTGCTAGCAAAGTGCATGGACCTCTCTACAGTCTACACCGTGTCTCCAGAGACTGGCTAGTAGCTATAGTAGCTCGCTGGTTTGCTAGCAAAGTGCATGAACCTCTCTACAGTCTACACCGTGTCTCCAGAGACTGGCTAGTAGCTATAGTAGCTCGCTGGTTTGCTAGCAAAGTGCATGGACCTCTCTACAGTCTACACCGTGTCTCCAGAGACTGGCTAGTAGCTATAGTAGCTCGCTGGTTTGCTAGCAAAGTGCATGGACCTCTCTACAGTCTACACTGTGTCTCCAGAGACTGGCTAGTAGCTACAGTAGCTCGCTGGTTTGCTAGCAAAGTGCATGGTCCTCTCTACAGTCTACACTGTGTCTCCAGAGACTGGCTAGTAGCTATAGTAGCTCGCTGGTTTGCTAGCAAAGTGCTTTACATGGACCTCTCTACAGTCTACACCGTGTGACTGGCTAGTAGCTATAGTAGCTCGCTGGTTTGCTAGCAAAGTGCTTTACATGGACCTCTCTACAGTCTACACCGTGTCTCCAGAGACTGGCTAGTAGCTATAGTAGCTCGCTGGTTTGCTAGCAAAGTGCATGGACCTCTCTACAGTCTACACCGTGTCTCCAGAGACTGGCTAGTAGCTATAGTAGCTCGCTGGTTTGCTAGCAAAGTGCTTTACATGGACCTCTCTACAGTCTACACCGTGTCTCCAGAGACTGGCTAGTAGCTATAGTAGCTCGCTGATTTGCTAGCAAAGTGCTTTACATGGACCTCTCTACAGTCTACACCGTGTCTCCAGAGACTGGCTAGTAGCTATAGTAGCTCGCTGGTTTGCTAGCAAAGTGCTTTACATGGACCTCTCTACAGTCTACACCGTGTCTCCAGAGACTGGCTAGTAGCTATAGTAGCTCGCTGGTTTGCTAGCAAAGTGCTTTACATGGACCTCTCTACAGTCTACACCGTGTCTCCAGAGACTGGCTAGTAGCTATAGTAGCTCGCTGGTTTGCTAGCAAAGTGCTTTACATGGACCTCTCTACAGTCTACACCGTATCTCCAGAGACAGGCTAGTAGCTATAGTAGCTCGCTGGATTGCTAGCAAAGTGCATGGACCTCTCTACAGTCTACACCGTGTCTCCAGAGACTGGCTAGTAGCTATAGTAGCTCGCTGGTTTGCTAGCAAAGTGCTTTACATGGACCTCTCTACAGTCTACACCGTGTCTCCAGAGACTGGCTAGTAGCTATAGTAGCTCGCTGGTTTGCTAGCAAAGTGCATTACATGGACCTGGGAGTGGGAATAGTGTTATAGAGGAGCTCCTCTTTGAGATTCGGTAGGAAAGCTAGATAACATTGAAATAAAACGAAGTAATCCCATCACTACAGAGTTTTTAAAACCGTTAGTCCCTTAAAATTGCTATCAAATTTCGCACATGTGACTCATTGGATCGATTAAGCTATTATCTTATTATTAATAGTTTAAATAGCCTCATTCAAACTTTACATGATTATGATTAGGCCTAACAAACAAAACGTAATCTTTGGTTATGTTTTATTAGTGGTTTAATGACAGGTCATTTGAGTGTGGTGGCCTGCGACGGCCTTATTGCCATTGGAGACCTCCCGAATTCAAACTATTTATTTTTATCGCTTATCCAACAGTTAGGCCTATAGGGAATTCCAATTGCGTGATGGTGGTGTCCAAATTGATGGTGGTGTCCGAATTAAAAGCCTCCTGTGAGGAATAAATGTAAAGAGCTCCTAATCCTAAATTGTTAAAGCTTTAAAAACAGTATTTAGTTCACAATCATAACCAGCTCAGTAATACTTTATACTTTATCTGAAAATACGGACCATACGAAGGTACTGTATGGAGATGAGTGTGGATGAATAGCGCATTTTTATTGTTTAGCCTAAAAATGCCTAAAAGGATATTAAAATAAAATTGTACAAATAATTAACGTGTGAATGTTTATCTTTTAAACAAAGTGTGTGAAATAACATATTAAAATTGTTATCTGTTAGTGAAATGTTCCTTTAATGTTTGTTGGCTTGAGATCTTGTTGGCGGTGAAGTAAAAACAAGTGCCGTAAACAACGCCACAATAACAACTCCACCAGAGGCTATATACTTGGCCAAATGTTAGCTCTGCCGTGTTATCAGCTTCAATGGCCACTTCGCCAGTTGTTCTACTTATATTCCCCGCACATTCTAAACCAATGGTGTGTTTATAACAGATTAGGGAGCTAGCTAGGGAAGAGAAAGTCTTAGAAGTCGAATGCCATTTTGGACTCACATATGGTCTAATAATTATCCCACGTGTTGTTTTAATAATACTTTATTACCAAGCTTGTGGATATTGAGCATAATTACTTGCTCATTCACAAAAAAATCTACCTTAGGTAAAAGTTGTTGAATCTGCATCCGCCGCACATAAAACCCAACTTTAATTACAACACTTATGTTGTCAAAAAGGTGCCAAATATCTGTTCAAATTTCCTATTCAGTAAGTGCTCAGCCCTTCTAACCTGCTTGATAAACTTTTCCAACACAAGTAAAAGAGTTTGCAAAGGTATAAACAGTGGTGAAATTCATGCCTGCTGTTCTAATATCCCGGTTAGATTGGTGCCGTAGGTGTGTGCTGGCAGCGTTAGAGTAAAACAATTCTTGTAAACAATACAACAATAACATCTCAGTCTCGGCTATTACTGTATTGCATTGTTTGGTGTTTGTAGTCTAACGTCAATGCCAACCTTCATCTGACATTAGCAATCCTGGCGGGTTGATTACTTTGTTATGCGAGCGTCAACGATTGAATTTTTTACTTATATAAACAGGCATTTAAGACTATAATACATTGTTTTTACTCTTACGTAAAGATAGTCAATATAACAGTTGCAAACGATTAAAGTTGCGAAGTAACGAATTAGATAACATGCTGTGATTTTTTTTGTGCTATTGAATGGCTTTAAGTGGAGAAAGTTTTCCGATACAAAGAAAGTTCTCCACTCCACGGGCACCCGTACGAAAGGAGGGGTGTGATAAAAAAATAAACAAAAAACACTTTAGACTTAGTAAGGTTTTAGTGGTTTTAGACCGCTAATGGTTTCATACATACAAACAACACCAGCCACAATAAATATAAGTAAAAAAATCCAAAATTGTATTCAAATCATAACCTTCTTTACACACACAGAAATTTTAGTGTCTATTGATTTTGAAAAAAATAATTAGGCCTACCAGGTAAAAAAAATTTAAATTGTATACTGTAAAAAAGTGTAAAGAGAGTTCTCTGGCTTTTAAATAGCCTACAAATATGTCTAAAAAGCAGTTTTATTTTGTAACTATGTCTGAAGATGGCCTTTTGAAGGATATTCCATAACCATTCCCGAAATCTCAGGATTAAGATACCTGTGTACCCTCTGTAAATATTTCCTACGCATACACCCTTGCTCTTCTAGTATTTTCTAGATTGTGCTCTGACCATCGGAACACTGCATTATCATATATGCAAGGTTTAGCCTGGGATTCCAAAACAAGATTCCCGCCCCAACCACTAAACCTCCGGTGTTGAGTTATTAAGTTATGTACAGAACATAATCCGTAAAGCAGAGTTTACAACCGGCAACATAAATGACGTTGACAAGTTGTTCAGGTTTAAGTGCAAAGTTACCCTGACTTGTTGAGGTTTAGTTAATATTAACTTGGAATCCCAAGAGGACTAACTCAAATCACAAGAACACTCCCAGATTGAATTTTGATGAGGAAATACCTAACTAACTATTTGTATACTGAATAACTAAATAAAACATAATTTTCATAGATTTCACACGCTTTAGAAAAACTAATAACGATGAATAATTATCATTTCCAAATATTCTCTACACACTTGAATTTGTTGTAAGAGACAAACGAAGTTTAATTGAATATCAATACTGCAACGATAACCTTTGAATTAATACATTATACACAATATTGATTTTTTTTGTAAGTATAACTTGGGACATAATTAATGTAAAACTTATTAGCAAGTTTTATTAGACGCAGCCAACTTGTTAAAGGAGTAATCAAACAAACAGAACCGCAGCGAAGTTATTTAATTACAAGGCACTCTGAGCGCAAATTACATTCTAGTAATAAAACACTCTGCAGCACATTCACAGACAATGGAGTAGAGTACTCCAGAGACACGTATATCACCATGGAGTAATGAGCATAGAGTAATGTACAGAGGACGCTGAAGATGATAACTACAGTATAGAGAAAGAATCTAACGACGACATAGGCTGTACGGGGAGGCGCATTATAGGTGTTTACAAAGGGAGACGGGGGTTAGTGTTTCAATTCATTCTTTTTGAAATTATCAAGACACATAATAATAAACACTAACAAAATTTCTTTTTAAATAGGTCTACGCTCAAGCTAGCATTATATATTTTTTTTCACTTTAGATTTTATATATTGTATTAAATTACCCACAAACGAGTTCAACCAGCGATCACGTAAGATTGGTCTTATGTAATCGCTGATTTCAACTCACCCCTAGCTCACAATTCTCCCAGTATGATAGTCCTGGTTTCACTATACTATCTAACCCACATTGTCTAAGCAGCTACCTGCTATTAGCGAATTTTCCATATAGGGAATTAAGCTATTATCGCCTTACCGGTACCGTAGTACTCATGGTAAGACATAGACCCGGGACCGATTTACATTTTTGTTTTGAGGTCCCTAGAGGCCAAAAACACCATTCGTTTAAATTCATATATATGTATGTGTCCGTTAGCACGACAACTCGAGCAAAAATCATCCGATTTTGATGAAATTTTGTATAAACGTGTAAACCTACGTTTATTCGAACGAGTTCGCAAACCAACAAGATCGGACAATGGGAACGGGGTTTAATGGGTTTTTTTCATGGGATAAATATTGAGTTTTACAATTTGTTACCCTAATAACATAACATTTTGCAATTTATTTCCAAACTATTTTGTAGCACTTGAAAACAAATAATTTAGTATATTGAAGCGTTATTATGCACCTAACTCTTACGGATAAAATTTCAAAATATAGAAATTTATGAATGTTAATAATTTGCTTTTTTATGATCATATTTTGATCAATTTTTGAAAATGCATTTATTTCATACTAAATTATTAAACATTTCACAGGAAAAAACACTTTTTTACCCTCCCTGTAACATAAAATCTAAGTACTCGATAAACCAATGCTATTTAAAAAGGGAATACATGCGATATTTTTAAGGAGATATTTTTAGAGTAAATCCAATCAGGCAAAAGGAAATTCGCTTAGTCTGCAGATTTGCTGCGGCAGGGGTATTTTTCTCTTCATTAGGCTGCGTGCGTACTGGACTACTTTCTACTGTAGCTCCTTTTAAACCTCTCAATGTCTAATTTCGCGTTATGTTATGAAACCGACTCGCTGGGCCACCAGAGTTTGTAACTCTTTTTGTATGTCAACGTCAACTAGAAGATAGCTGTCCAATATGAGCTCGAGGATTAATAGACCATTTACATTACGTAGTATAGATCACGCACAGACCTTGCTGGATGCATAGTCCACTCTTCATTTAGGTGTAAAGCACTCAATGTTTACATAACCACCCCATCACGCTTACTTGCATGCAAGGTCTGACCACAGGTCATCAGCCCTCCATTACATTTACACAAGCAAATAACAATCCTACCAACTGTTGACAACATTAGATTATTAAACCATCCACTTCTCAGGATGTGAATATGGAATAAGCGTTGTCAATTATAAGAAGGGAAGAGTGACATGTGCAACTGAGATAGAAGTTGCTCAGTTCTCAAACTTGTGTAACATTTCAATGACATCGATTGAAGCCTCTAAACTTTGGTAACGAGCGTTTACGTTAACCGTCACAAGAAACTTGTTAGTGCAAAGTACATGTGATTTTACGCACAATGTGAGTTAGTAATAATTTTGTAACAACATTGTTTGTGTTTAACAGCATTATGTTTGATCAAGGACCTATTTAACATTATTTTCTACGCTTTTAGTTGGAAAATGGCACGAATTGAATAAAAGAAAAAGCAGGTAGTGGAATTGAATTAACTGCAAGCTAAATTATACGTTAGGTTCTTTAAGTGAGATGGGAAAGAGAGTAGAGGAGCCACAACAAATTCTTCCTGTATAATATCGAAGAATATTATGTAATCATCGTTCCCTGTATTTTCTGCCTCAAAACAAATCTTGAATTCTTTTAAAATGCACAATTTGTGCACGCGCCCCTCGTTTTCCATTATTCAAATACAGTAAACAACTTATGCACATTTTTAATATTAAATTATAGTAATTGTATAAAAACAAAGCTACCGGATATTTCAGCACTACATGTGTGTGTAATTAGAGTGACGTCACTGATAAGCAACCTTGTACACGCTGGCGGCGATGACGTCAGCAATCTTTGTTCTGCGACACTGACACAGGTTACACGAGGGTCAAGGTCAAGTCAAAAATACAGAAATGCCTTGTCAAACGTCCACCATCGCCCACCATAGCAGTGTCATCTAATCTGCACTTCCGGGTTGACAATCAAACAACAAACGACACGACAAACAGCAAACAACGGAATCACTGAATGAGTGTGTTTGTTTACTCTGCTCCAAGGTCAATATCCACCTTTCTACAAGTACGAGCCACACTACATTTTACATTATAATGATGGAACAGCATAATTAATGTAAACAAGACTTTATGTACGATAGCATGAATGATCCTAAATAAATTCAATATCGTAGGACTTTTTAGTGGAGGTAGTTTTCTAATATAGAGAAAGTTATTAGAAAGTCTTCGTATCATATCCAAGTGGTTGGACTTGCAGCTTAGATGCGCTCCGAACCACCAATCTAAATACAGTAATAAGTCTCTCAATGTTTTTAGACAAGGATCCGTATTACACAACCCCCTTTGTCAAACGAGTTTTGGTCGCTTTTGACCAACGTTTCTGTAAATGATCTTATGTCGTTTACTTAGATAGAACACAGACCATTAGGCAAAAAGAATCATTTTTATTGCATTAAATTGGTAACTGTTATCACACGCTTAGTTAGCTTTACGTTATTTGTGTGTATAGCTTATTACACTCAATATTCAAAGTGCATACAACGCAAGCGCAGTACAACTATATAACTGCTTACCTGTATCAAACTCATTTATCATGCAAAACGTCGAAATGTTGGTCTATTTAAACTCAGGAGTAGGCGGAACCAGTCGACCGTACTAATACCCTCACCCCTTGAGTCTATTGTGCGAGTTCGGGTAGGGGCACACGTCGTCGGCCTTTGTCGGTGAGTCATTGCTGCTGGTCCCAGTGTCAATATGCAAACTTTTTTAATTGAAAGAAAAACTTAAAACAAAGTATATCACGTGCTGTGTTTTGATCGCCTGATTATTTTGATACCAAATATGAAGGAAATCGGTTAATTTTGGGGAAGGCAAAGTAAATAATTAAATCGTATACGTGTTTTTCAAATCTATATATTAATAGGCAAGCACAAATCGTTTCCTCCTTTTTTCTCAGCTTGCGTGCATCGTAGGGGAAATTCGCGCATACCGTTAGAAAGGTAGTGTCCTGTAGATAAGCAGAATCCCATTATAATTTACATCGGCCCTCAGGGCTACACCCGACAGGCCTTCAAAGTTTCAATGTTAATCTTATGGAAGAACGGTAATTGATTGAATCATTATATTTTGAAAGCTGTTGTCATAACAAATGCTAGCAAATCAGGAAGAACAAAATGTTTATATCAACAAAATATATTTCAAGTAAATTTTTAAACTGGTCGAATTTCGACCACCGGGCGATCTCTAGTAATGTTTAATGGTTATAAATATGTCAATAAATTTATTTTGATTAAATTATTGATGAGTTTGATAACAACCGCTTAATTACTACTTTACACAATAATGATGTCTATTTCTTTTTTTTTGTATATATATAATATTAAGATGTATTTAATTTTAATAGAGTTTGTTGTCAATATCAAGTTAATGAACAAGTGTAAATAAATGCACACTGATAACAGTATAAATTTTATGTCTATATTTTAATAATGAATTTAATGAACAAAAAACTGCCTGTCCACTGTACTGTATGGTGATATTTATTGTGTAAAGTAGTAATTAAGAGGTTGTTATAAAACTCATCAATCATTTAATCAAAGTCATTCGATAAAAAAATTATTTTATGACCATTAAACATTATTTGAAAAACACGTATACGATTTAATTATTTACTTTGCCTTCCCCAAAATTAACCGATTTCCTTCATATTTGGTATCAAAATAATCAGGCGATCAAAACACAGCACGTGATATACTTTGTTTTAAGTTTTTCTTTCAATTAAAAAAGTTTGCATATTGACACTGGGACCAGCAGCAATGACTCACCGACAAAGGCCGACGACGCGTGCCCCTACCCGAACTCGCACAATAGACTCAAGGGGTGAGGGTATTAGTACGGTCGACTGGTTCCGCCTACTCCTGAGTTTAAATAGACTTTAGTGTAAGCTTGATTTGATTGTCAATAGCAATTTTATATCGCTACAAGAAACGTGATATTGAATCCAATTTAGTGTTCTGTCTGAGTCCAAGCATTTCATATACAACTTTCATACGTGTCGAATAGAGCGCGAAAAAAAACTACTGTTGCTTACATTACACATTGTTTATCAATCAATTATACTGTATATTGTAAAATAAATCTTTTCAAATGAAGCAACCTTTTTCAATTAGCCTATCAAACTCAACAATATAGGCGTGCATACACAAGGCCACGACAAGTTGATTGTAATGTCTCATTGTTGGGATTTGTGACGTAGATTAAACGTTTAATCAAAATTCCCTATTTAAACTAGTCATCATGTACATATTAACTACACTAACATTTTCTGTTACTAGTTTCTCAAGGTGCACTACTACAACCAAACCAATTCTTTTATCTCTTAGATTTTAAAAATGTACATTCGTTCAACAACTGAATATAAAATATGTTACGTAATTTAATTAAAAGTAATCTTGAGAAGTAATTATAAAAAGATTCACAAAAGTCTGATAAAATCCAACCTCAACTGACACAAAATTTGTAAATGTGATTCATATTAATTAACTGCAATGCGCTTAAACGCTATCCTAGTAATTAATTATCATCCACCCAGCTTGGCGAGGCTTTGGAAGTGTAATTAAATTGGTACTGTAATAAACTCTCCAAATTACGTGTTCATCTTATAATCCTACAAGCAACACACTGATGGTGACATAGATGTTAATGTCCCACAGTTAACATTACTTTACACTTTCTGGTTAAGTTGTTTACTTCCTGCTCAGATGTTGTGTGTTTGCGGTGCTTGAAACACTCTATAAAATAACAGATAACTGAGAAAGTACTGGTGTATGTTATTTTATCTAGATTTATATTAATTGAACTAGGTTGTAGATTAAAGGATGTCTACTCATTTAAGTAGATACAATTGTCATGCACACGCACAGGTCCAGAGGGGCTAAATAATAATTTACTAATAATTAAATATCAATATTTCTTGTCCAAGACTGTTGGATTTTGGAATACTGCAACTGTAAAATAGAATCAAATAATTTTACAACAATGATACCCTATCCTCAAATTACCTCTTAAATATGCAGTTTCCTTATCGGTGATGTCTGTATGCTTCCATGGTCAGTACTGATGTACTGACTTTATATCTCTAGGTATCTGACATAGCTAAGGCACAAAATTACACATGCTATGCAAAATCAGTTATCTTTGCGTAGCATGTGTAATCTTTGCTAAGGCGAACTAAAGACACAACATGTAACCAATTAGACATTAATAAGGAAATTTATTGTCATACATACAAACTAGATACAGTTGAGAAAATAATCTATAATATTAGCAATTCACCGAATGAAAACTCATTAACAATTTCAATGTAATTTTGTAAGTTTAATTAATTAATTACATTGAAACATTTGAGTCAGGGACTCAGAGCTGTGTATTTTAGCCTGACTAAGAGTGACGGACGAGTGTGGAACAGAGTGAGATGCCTTGTGTAGCTTTGTTACAGACAAACACCAGGACCAGGTGTTTCTTTGCCAGGATAATTGATTTAAAGCCAAATTATCAAGGATAGCTAGGCACAATTTCAACCCTACCCAGAGTAACCGAGTGATTATAACACAGAAAACATACTTGTTTTCTGTGTATAACGCTCGCCTTCAAACCTGGATGTTGCTGGTTCGATATAGAGTAGATCGATTCTGGATCTAGATGCCATTTATTGGGTTATACATTTTCCTACCTTTTTATCCTATAACACTAGGCTTTGGCACGATTGTTTTTCACATGACTTCAAACTAAACCTAGGGATTGCGGCTATCATTTACATAAAATCCGTTGGGAAAAATTACATAAAATCAATTTTGCGGGATTTGAACTCCGGTACCTCAAAGACCACAATCTACCACTGAACCCGCCCCTCTACCAGCTCACTCCCCATTGGTCCACACATTAGCTATGCCATCTAACGAAATGTCGACCTAAGGTAATAACAAAACCAGGGAGAAAGAAAAAAACACACAAAGATACAATTTTTCTCTTGTCTTGCGGTTGATCCGCAAACCTGATCAATAGGCGAATACTAAATCTAAAGATCTAACGGAGGAAAACAAATTATATCGAAAAAGAAGAGCAACAATAACATGATCATAACAAAAGAGTTTTGTTGCTATTACGCTCAAACGACTATGGTATTTTCTGGACAATTAACACCGGGTTTCCTATAATGTCACGTGACAACTTATTGTTATCTCCGACTACGTGAGGCGGTTCTCGTCCGCTGGAGGATAAAGAATTAGATAACCGATTCGTCAACCTTCGCAGTGTTTAAATAAAGACCTTGATTAGCCATTATACAAGAACAAACCTCCTTATGTAAGTCACCAAACCTGTAACGCCTTTACCCAGCCGGGTCTATAAAGCAAATTTCGTTGGATAAAGAAGTTCACCTCGTTCTTTGGTTGTTTTAGTTTGAAAGACAAAGAGTAAACATCGTCAGATTGTGGACGATTTGAATACTCAAGATTATAAATTAATCTTAGATTCACCAAGGTTACAACTGTGCTGAGATTTTACGATCTGCAATCAATTTTCCTGCTTCGAGTCAAAATCGTGCAAAGCTCTAGTTTAGTGAATTAGCATTGCTAAAACAGACGCGTTAATCCTCGCGATTACCAGATTTTATTATTCATTAGCCAATCTACATTTGCGAGGGACTCCAACTTCCTCTAAATTATTTACGTCGACAGTTTTGAATGCCATTTTCTTCGAATACATGTGCGAATTTGCATGAAATAAACCACGCCTACAATAAGTATCTTGTTAACTTTGAAATGGAATGTTTCAAGGATAACTTCATCCTTGGTTTCCAAAAATGGTGTATTTCTTATCCATGTACCAGTTCCAGTACTGTCTCCTTACAAGGGTTTGTCTAGCAATACCAATCGATAGACTACTGTCCGTGTCGGTGGCGTGTAAACGAGAACTTCCTATTCCGTAACCTCGATCGATCTCTTTGTTTTGGCAGGCGATCCGTGCTTGGATTACACAATATTGCTTGACACAGAAGGTACTTTACAAGGCTTGATTGCATTGCAGTAGTTTGTGTTTTCGTTGAATACTATCATAGTGATTTAGTAATGCCATCGTCAGATGTTCACAGCTTTTTGAGTGATGTCACTGCAGATAGGCAAGGGTCATTGGAGGGCAGTCGTCTCCCTCGTTCATCTAGTGTCTCTCTCAAGGCTATACATGGAGGTCTGGGTGAGGTTTAGGTTTCCCGAAGTAACTTCCGCGATTCGTAACGTCTCAGGGGGGGTAGGTTGGTTCCGCATTTGCTACCTACACTAATCCGGGTCCCGTAGGGTGGGTTATAATCTGGTAGGTCAGTTCCGCATTTGACGGCTTCAACAATAGATCTCTTGAAATTGTAAAGATCAGTGAAGCGTACAAAAATGCCAGTCAACCGAAATAATCCATAAAAATAAGCAAGTTCTGAATGAGTTAAAGTTGAAGTAGCATGTTCCAGTTGTAACGATTTCTCTAGTTTTTTACCATAGCTGATGCAGATATTTCTTTCACCGATCCCAATCTTAAAGGGCGAAGATTATTATTGATTATTATTATATTGAAGATTATTATCCCAATCATTATTGCGAAGCCGCAATCTTAAAACTAAAAAAATCACATTACACCAGCTGCTGCTTAAATACGCTTATGTTACAAAATGCTAATAGCTCAGTTGGTAAACTAAACCTGTCACAGGAAAAACTTTAAACTTTGTAAGCATCTTATAACAAATTAAAAATATAAAACAAAACTAGTGTACCTGTTGCTCGAAATCGAGCAGTTGTCTAGTACCGGCACTACAGAAGCTATATTAAAACTAGTAGTCATAATTTTCTATGAGTTTAAAAGACCTTATTAAAAGCGTATGCAACTAATGGAAATACATACGCATAGATACGCACAGATACGCATAGATACGCATGGATAATAACAGTTATAATAAACACGTCTTGTAAATACTGACAACAAACTAAATATGTTCTCTGCTGTATTCCCTGTAGTAAACAATGCGGTGTAATATTTCTAGGAATTCCCAAAAAAATATTTCCTAAAATATGGGAATCGGGGGAAGAGAGTATTTGTAGTACGCGAGGATGGTATGTGGCTGCAATCACTTGGAGAATTCAAGCATCTAGACCGCGTGCTATTCTGTGTGTTCATAGATTTTTTACATAACTATTATCACAACTAATCATAGTGTGTACGGTATCTGTGCAGTATCTATCTATATATTAATAGGCAAGCATGTTTCTTTAAAACCTTTTTTCTCAGCTCGTGTGCATCGCAGGGAAAATCTACGCATACTGTTGGAAAGATATTTTCCTGTAGATGTGCAGAATACTTTTAAATATTAAAATAGGCTAACAAATAAGAACAAAAAATGAATTTGAAAACTTCAAAAAATTAACATGGACCATATGGGTTGCCATGATGGTGACGAAATAACAACAAAATGTAAACAGAAAATCAAAACAAATGGAAGAAATTACAATCACATGTTTTATTTATAGTGTGGGGAGAAAATAGAGAAGTCTGTACTTTAATTATTTTTGGTCGAGTTTCGACCACAGGACGACCACTAGTTATTACTAAATAGTCAAATCAGTATTATTACTAAGATCAATTTTGTTAACATTTATGAAACAGGTGATTTTCTTACATCCTAAACCTAAAATATGTAGAGTTTGTATCATAAATATTCCGAATTTCGAATCGGATACAAGCGTATCCAATCTTTGGATATTTAACTTAAATTTGTTCAATATTCATTCTACGTCGCCTTTTAGTGAGGCTAATTACCCTTGTCTAATGGAGTGTAACCCACCTTTGTCAATATAAATGCGGAAATAACCTACCTACTTAAGGGGCCCACCAGATTCAAATGCGGAACGAACCTACCCATTTATGGCCCTAGGGTCATTATCTGCGGAACTAACCTACCACCGTCTCAGGATATGCGGTCCAGGTATGAAGTGATCTGATAAGGTTTCCGGCCTCGTTGCTCGCTGCCTAGAGGGTGATTCCACCTGAGTTCGTGCATTACGAATTTCCCCTACGCAATAAGTAAATGTTTGTATTCTTACTCATGTGTTATTAGGATGGAGAGAAAAGTAACATGCAATATTCCGAAAACCTCATTCCGTTGTCAAATTTATAAATCACCCCTGGTACAATAATCCTAATACAGTACTTAAATAAAACTGTCCTTTGGCTTTTCTGCGTAGAAGTAAAAAATCGGATCGTTTATATGATTAGAGTTTTAAGCAACTCACCATAATTCTCACTACAATTCTTCCTGAAACAATTCTTTAATAAGTGCAATACAAGACTAATATGACAATATTTTTCACAAGCAACTACAGTAGTAAGTTGATACGTCGTAGCAGTCACACTTTGTCATCGGTTAACATACAAGTTGTACAAGATGTGCAGTGAATGGTTGGTCCTATATTTAGGACGAGTGTGTGTTTGTGTTAGTTCGGAGCATGCAGATTGCAGACTACAGTAATGCCACCGACCGCACATGCAGACATAGGACAACACGGATACCCACATTTCGACTAACCTGTTGATGGAGGTCCTCATGCTGCAGTGATGAGCGACTGTAACCTCCGTCAGCACGCGGGTGCCGTTGTCCGCCAGCGCTGCCAGTTGTTCGCCTTTCCACTTGTACGTGAACACTGCCCCCAGCGGTCGTCCTGCAACAAGCAAGAATTTGAAGATGATAACATTTGCAATAGTCGACAAATGTCACTTTAGTTTACTGTGCAGTGCTGCCAGTTGGTCACAATTCCACTTGCTCCTGAACAGTGAACACTGCCTCCAGATAAGAGACCAACTTGCAAGTTGCAAATCGATGAGGCTGAAGATCGACCAAACTTGAACTTTATAATAAAAATGCGAATCAACTTATAAAAATGACTGTACAGTAGTGAACAACTACCTGACACTTCTACCAATTGACCAATGACTTTTTTATACGAATTTCAACAATGTATTAACACCGTATATTGTGGGCTACCTAGAAAGGGAAACATACTTGAGGAAACACATAATTTAAATACATACCGGCAATCTACACTTATTCTTTCAGGACACCCTCTCACCAAAGCTGTCATTAACTTAACTCTAATCGGTAGAGGCGAGATCTTGAGGATTCTTTGGTCGGTTCTGTCTGAGGAGGATAATGACAGTCACACTCCACTGTCACAATCCTTCAGTTAACATTTCACGGAACCCACCCATACAGAGCCCCCTCTCTTTGGACACTTCACTGTTTTCCAATTGTCTACTTCCAGCTTTACTAGCTTATATAACTTTGTAAAACGTTGTATCTGTGACACAATGGATGGCGGATCAGCCAGCCACGGGCAAGTGGCTTCTTATACTCTCCCCCGTCCTTCAATTTAAGACTAATGCCCAAGAATGATTGATAAATTAAGAAACTTTATGAAGATAATCCCTGTAAGTATTGTCTTTATGTTGTCAATTTCAAATTTCACACACTCAAAAAACTACCAATTTTAATAATTTGCTTATATAATTTGAATGTAAATTAAATTTAAAATTGGAAATGCAAAATGAAAACCATTGACCTAACATTCCTATGGCTTTTAATCGTTTGTGGGATATGAGTATCGTTGAAGATTCCGTATAATTACCCAACGTAATTATCAGACAACTAAATGTTTTCCTAATGGAATTATATGACGAATCTCTTGGCCAAGATTGCTATTATCATCAGCGTAACTATGCAATTTACGATGGCTAAACTTGGATAGTCATTTCTTGGATCGTATAGCGCAGCTGAACAAACAACGAAGTCGTCGAAAACTGGGAGTGTGAATGACATGCAATACGACGGATCGTAAAGATTGCGCAGCGCCTTTTGTACCAAGCACCGCCTCTCCTCAAGTAAACTGCAGCTGATAATACCATAAACGACTATCTATCATTGCACTACAGTGCTTCACTTGAAGTTACTTACTACTGTACTAAGAAGAATATGTGATGACAAGAGGAAATAAAAAAGTGGAAAGGTGAACAAGTAAAGTTATGAATAAGAGACTATGTGAAGAAATAAAGTAGTGAAGTGATGACGAGAAGAAGTGATCAAGTGAAAAGACGAAGATGGTAAAGAGGGGAGAGCTGAAGAAATTGAGAAGTAAATAAGTTATAAGGCGAAGACGCCAAGAAGTAAAGATGAGAATACGTAACCGTGGGAACGTTTGTTAACTGTTTAGCCATTGTTCTTAAACAGTTTTCTTGCAAAACATTAGAGGAATAAACAACTGGCTTAGTGGCACGTTTCATAACTATTAGCATGATTCAGCGCTCCATGAAGTAGAACATCCATGTTCCCACTTCATAATGCACGCATTAAACCAATCAAGAAACTGTATTGTAATTAATTAAATGGCTCGCTCTTCCGGCGCATGCGTCCGACAGGGGAACAACCTCAGAGGAACTGACTCATCCGGTCCACGTTAACTCAACTGTAGACTCATGTCTAGTAGGAGTCACCGTGATCATGTCATACTAGTGTCACTGCGTGATTGCGATTAATTTTACGAATTATATAAATAAAGGTTTACGGTTATGTGATAATAGCTTTGAGCATAAGTAATTATTTAAGACGGGGTTTTACGGGTATAATAAGAAACAAACTACAAAAGCAACAGGGTCTTGATAACTTACAATTTTTCCTTTTCAAATTTCAAATTAAGGTTGGATGAGTACATGTTCTTATTATGTAATGTAATCCCCTATACATTCCACCTATATTTAAGCGAAAAAAGATTACGTAAAGTATTAGTAAATAAATATACAAAAAGTTCAATTTTTTGTTTGTTTGGAAAATCCACTGAAAGTGCAGCAGTGATATTCAGGGAGAGGTTCACGGCTGATGACCATATTATCTAATTCCTAACAATTTATTGAACCATTAACCTGAAGTTTTCTTAAGCGTTTCGCTAAAAATCTACTCTGGATCACTCGAATTTGCTCGCTCTGCTGTTTGGTCTGAGTTCTTCCACACACCATATCGTAGTAGATCCGACCGAGCACCAGGGTGGGTCTAATGCTTAGGCCTTGTTCAGGGTAAAGCCTGATAGTGTGTGACCAGTTCTAAGAACACAGTCGGGCGGATAAACCAACGGCACGAGTATAATCATTAATCCACATTTAGGCACAGAAATTAACCTTGACAAATCCCAATACGTTGAAAATTACAGAGGATATTGCCGAGGGATAATGACACCTCATTACACGGAGCCTGGCTGGAGCTGGAGGCAGGAAATCATCTGATAATTGAGACACACGTCACCGCAGTGTAACTACCTCACTGCAGGACACTCCTGGCCGGGTCGACGATCTTTGGAGTGGAGCAGAGGTGAAGGAAAGGAGTGAAGGAGTAACGTAGTGGAGGAGGAGGAGAAGTGAAGAGTTAATGGAGTAACAATGGAAAGTGAAAAGAAAAAGAAGTGAAGGAATAAAAATGCAAATACATAAATGAGCGGAAAGAGAACAAAGAGTAGCATTCGGTGAGTAGAGAGACAGAGAAGTGAGGAAGTGAAGGAGTGAAGGAGTAAAATAATGATGAAGGAATAAAGAAATTGAGGAGAGGAGAGGAGTGAATAATTAAAGACATTATTGAAGTAAAAATAGAAAGTAAAGGGACAAAGAGAAGGAATCAAAATTTTTAATGTGTGAATGAGCGAATGAAAGGGCATGTAGGATTAGATGAATGACGATACGATAGAGAAAAAGCACCAAGGGATGACAAATTTAAGAAGTGAATATGTAAAGAAGTTTAACAATAACACTGATATGAAAGAGTAAACAATACACGTAAAGAAGACATGTAATGAAAAGAAGGACAAGTTGCGTGCAGCACACTCAAACTGTACCGAGCATCAGCTGTACCGAAGCGCTGAGATAAGATCAAATTGCATTGTAAGCATGTTTTATACATGGATTAGTCACTCCATGAGTCATTATGCACTATAAGCCTCGCAACCATCAGATGGTCTCCATTACACTAGTGGTTTACGTCATTTGGTACTCACAGTTTGTTGTTGAAACTATCGGCTCGTTATCAGGAAGACAAATATTATGATCACGTTAGAGTGCATGATATTGATCGTTGAACATCTCATATTAACACGTAAAACTATTTTAATAAAGGTTTTTAAATCACATTTGGGGTTCTAAGAGTAAAATTAAAAATTGTTTAACTGAACGAATAACAAACTATGTTGTGGTTGTTGTATACAGGGGTGTGAGACACAACATTTAAGTTGGAGTGTGTTCATGTCAGTTCATTCATGGTAACTATAGCCTGGTATAATATTGGTTGTAGTGATCGATTACTTTTCGTATCATCAGTATTATCATCAGTTGGTGTGAAACCCAACCCAGCCAGTTGGTCATCGGGATTTTATATATAATTAGCTCAGCAACGTAGACACAATTAGCTTGTCTTCCTCAGTAACAAAGCAACAAATAAAATCCGATCCTGACAAAGTAAATGTAATTGATTAAACGCCTTTTCGCTGTAAAAATATCAACATTGGTTTTCATCTCATAAAAGGAACTACCTTTTTTTAAAGCAAGCTAATTAGACCAAATCAATAAATCATGAAACTAAAACTGAAAATACAACTAAAACGGCATTATAAAAAAATAAATAAGAACTTTGCCTGCAGCGAATTTCAAGAAGTAAACTATTTAGGGAAATGCGGGAGTTATAGCTAAACCCCAAGATAACATGATGAAATAGTTTACTCTAAACAAATAACAAATAAAAGTATGAAACAATAGTCGATTACCGCAAACGCAACATGTCATATAGAAACTACAAGTGAGTATGGATCCTTCAGCAAATTTGAACGTCAATTCAACAGGTGCTAATAGTTATTTCTCTCCGCATGTATTGATCAAGACATCTGATCTACAGTCATGACTCAAGTTTACAGCTGCAGCTCTAGTCTCGAGTTTACGAGGTTTGCCGCTGTGTGTCATGTGTCGTGTGTGTGATGAATGTCGACGGCGACGGCGGCGCCTCAATATTTACACACTCTGGTAATAAATACCGCCTTGTTTGGGTTTGTTTGTCTCATTTTGACATTCTAAATGTGGAGCCTTGCTAACACCTGCGGCACAGTTGGGGTTCTGTGGCTGCGTTCTTCCACGAAGTACACTAAACAAAAGTAGCTTATCCCACATTATCTTGAAAAAAAAACTACCTTCTTCTAGCTCCTAAGTTTTTTAGTCCCACATTAGTGCTTAGTAAAAGGATATGATCCTAAAGTTATACAATAATTCCGTTAAGCTGCTATAAAAATTTTCAATGCCAGCATTTTCAATTCTTAAGTTAAAATCAAGTATTTTGTCTGAATTGCTGTTTATGTTTTCACTGTTGTGGAAACCAAGAAATTAAATAAGTCTCATGAGCATGGGAACTTGTGGTTAAAATTTGGAATTCTAAAATTGAATGTCCGGGTTTCTGATCCCCATGGTATTTTAAGATTGTGCTATGGAACGCTATCCAAATGTAGAATAATTCAGATTCACGGCGATCGGGTGCGGTAAGATAATCCCATTAGCAGTTGTCAACGTTCCCGTTACGTTACAAACGCGCTCACACATAAAAACTTACTTTAAATGTTACAACAGGAGGAGAAGTCAACATGCACTATGCTATAGCACTACGATATTAGTGATACAAATCCACAAGAGTAGCCAGATGGAACAAAACACCGTCTGACTACAACAGGGCAACGTCCTGGGAGGCGGGAGGAGGGACCGGTTGTTATGTCGGGTAGGTCGCGGTCTCGGTAACCCGGCCCTGCCATTGTGATACTGATATATTGTGCTGTACAGGGGGTGCCGCAACCACATATACACACTAGTGTATGTAACACAGGGCGCGGTGTAGACAAAGAGACTGTCTGAACAAAGAAGCACGCTCGATAAATGCGGATTAGCGTTAGCGCTGCGATGTGACGGCGCTTTTGTTCTGTTAATTTATTCACGCGCTGTATCAAAATGTAATTTATAGTCGTAACGGTGAGGAGATTTTACAGTCTGTAGTAGACGGTTTAATAGTGTTGACTCGGCCAGTATACACGTGAAATTGACTATAGGGCCTACAACAATTAATTTACACTTGAACTGAATGTTTTATATACGCTAGGTGGAAATTGAAATTACTTATTTGGTGAGAGCCTATTTATCATTATGATAAGTTAGGTGAAGATAATTGAAAAGTTCTAGTGTAGAGTGTAGAGCTATGATATCTTTGTTACCGCGACTGAACTCAGTTTATTCAAGCCAGGATCAATACAAAGCCAAAGAATCGAGGAAGAATCAACATAATTACGAGAATGACATGCTTAAACATATTGGAGATCCCTAATTCTTCTGATAAATATAGACTGGAAGCTTGATGTGTTAATATATCTTATAAATGACCAAACATCAAATCGTTGTAGAACAAATATATTTTTAATCCAATCCCTAAACGCCGTTCCTGAGTGAATAAACAAAATACTCAACGTGTCAGCATCACTCATTGAATAAATTAACATCTTTAACCCCTTTGAAACTGCTTACACTTGTTACACGCATGAAACTCTCCTCGAGTATAATATAACAAGACAATATCAATAATCTAGTTTTATATATCGACCAATCAACGTCATAGTTTTAGTTTTACGTAATAAAAGAGGAAAAATATTCAGCTAATAATGATAGCCTACACATTGTACATTGACGTCATATAATATTTGGTATTGAACATTACTGAAATAAACATACACTTCACTCAATCATTGCTCTACAGTTTTAATATCGTGGAAGTTGATTATATAAAGTAACAATTCTCCCACTTGAGATAAGTACAATGTGCAATACAAGTGCATTTGTTATAAATAGACGGTAAAATACACCTCTTGATTAGTTTAGAGATGCTTAAAACACAATAAGTTCCCGAGCTAAATTAACTCGCAGGATTTCCCTAACGGTATCATGACTAAATGGCGACTCTCTGCAAAACAATAATATCAGGCGATATCATACATCCACCGCCCTGAAGCCAGCACATTAGAGCGAACGGTAAGATTATAGAATATTGTTATTTTAATGAGGTGAATGTTGTGATAGATCGAGACCTCTGGCTGTTTAGAGTTTGCAACTAACTGTTTATATAGTTGAAATCGATAATCAATAAGTGGAAAGTAAATCATAACAACGTTCTATACATTAAAATAAGCTAAAATTATTTTATGATTGGCATACATGATTATGTGTTATGGTTTAAAAAAGTATACATAATGAAACCAACTTTAAAAACTGAAGTTGACATCTCATGTACCGGTAATGTATTTCTAGAAACTGTTCCCAGTTTTTAAGATAAATACCCTTTAGTTTAAAATGAGGTGGCGCGGTGGTTCAATCTTGGTTCGGCTCAATCAACTAATTGATCTAGAAAACGACGAATCTCCTCGGCCTCGACAGTGAGAACTCTCTCTGCATTTAAGAATTCCCTCTTAAAACCCACGAAATCATTTTGTTTTACGATACGATGGAGTTACTTCAATGTTTAAAGTTATTTCACAGAAACTAATCATTGTAAGTAAAACTAATTGAGTCACGAGTGCTAGCTTAAACAAGTTCCTAAACAATTAAGCTACATAAGTACAATAATCTGTTTAAGTTTCCAAATTATTACCAACCCAAGTCTATTCTCACACGACTCTCTCTTCCTTCCTGACTTTCTCCCTTGTGACCAAGCCAGCATTCTAAATGCATACATTGTTGGATTGAGAACATAGAAAATAATGGAGCTTATTCTTAGCGACTCGGCACAGCACTGGACGGAAAAGTATTGTATGATATAAATTAAATTCATATATTTTTCTGCACAAGGCAAAGACAACTTTACAATATTGAAAAAGTATGTAAACAATTTTCCTCGGAATTGTTTCAACTCTTGTCATGTAGGAAATTGAAATATGTATTATGTTGGGGAATCGATGCGGAAAATGAAGGGAGGGCCGAGCGCTCTGGCAGCGTTATTGCATTGCAAGGGGAAATCGCACTCTTATCACTACATCATAATACAAGAATTATTAGAATTACCAGTAGAAATATTAGGTTTTTACGTATCTCAGTAAACAGTTACCTAATTAATAAAGAACACGTATGTTGACAAATGTCTCACGCAAAAAGAAGGAAACTCCAATTAAACCGACACCCACGTTTAATGCTGTGATGTAGAGGTTGAAGTGAAATGCCGAGGCTAAACTAGCTCAAACCAACGTACACCGGTGTATTATAGATATAGAGTACACTGTATGGTACACGAGTGTAAACACATATACTCAAATCTGGCTGCAGATTGATAAACAATGAAATTCTCTATTCCATGTGATATTTTGTTTTCCAAGGCTATGTCTATGTAGATAACTTAGCTTTATGTATATGTGTATTTTATAGCTTAACACCGTGTGTGTGTGAGAGAGAGATAGTCTATGTTGAGCCCGAAAGCGTCATGAGTCATGATGTGTGTTTAAGCAGCACAAAGATGTGGATCATGGCATATCCTCGCCATGGTTACGTTTGTCGGCTGTGCAATACTTGCTAGTGTGTATTGTATCCGTACCTATGTTACATAATACAACAATTTCATTCATACATGTCATTCTATAAACATTCGTTGTTCGTCTTAGACTTCGACTTAATACGCGACTGTTTTTTACTTAATCGAACTAAAACAAGTTATTACAGTATTACTTGTAGGCAGTGTCTTTGCAGCAGAAGACATTGATTTAGACTTCTTTACCATGACTACGGTCGTTTGCAGAAGGTATTGATCATGACCTATCGTGTACACTTGTGTATCGATGTCTACTGTCAGACATTGTCTGTGAGTGTCTACGTTGTGTCTGGGTACGTCAGTGTCTGTGTATATGCAGCAGAAGATATTGATTTTGACTTCTTCACCATGACTACGGTTGTTTGCAGAAGGTATTGATTAGGACCTATCTTGTACACTTATGTATCGATGTCTACTGTCAGACATTGTCTGTGAGTGTCTACGTTGTGTCTGGGTACGTCAGTGTCTGTGTATATGCAGCAGAAGATATTGATTTTGACTTCTTCACCATGACTACGGTTGTTTGCAGAAGGTATTGATTATGACCTATCTTGTACACTTATGTATCGATGTATAGTGTCAGACATTGTATGTGAGTGTCTACGTTGTGTCTGGGTACGTCGGTGCCTGTGTCTATGCAGCAGAAGACATTGATTCAGACTTCTTCGCCATGACTACGGTTGTTTGCAGCAGGTATTGATTATGACCTATCTTCTGTATCGATGTCTACTGTCAGACATTGTCTGTGAGTGTCTACGTTGTGTCTGGGTATAATACGTCAGTGTCTGTGTCTATGCAGCAGAAGACATTGATTGTGGCCTAACCTCTCCATGGCTACGGCGATGCAACGTCATCGAGCTTTTATAATTGAAACCTTGAATGTCTAGTACACGTGTGGTTGCTTTTAAAGCTCAATAAAGGACAACGCATACAGTGTGAGGGCTTTGCTCTATGGCGACATAAAACAGTTTTGATAGCATGGCAAATAACAAACCGTGTCTCTGAGAGATATATCAACACACGAGAGGTATATACGCCTCCGTTATTGTAGAACTTGGCTTAGTTTTATCATTCAATTGGTAGTAAGTTTGTGAAAAATTTTACTATTACTTTTCTCAATAGTTTACCTGTAATAATATTAATAACAGTTTTAAAACATTTGTTCAGAACTCGAGTTTTCTGCTTATCGACTTTTGTTCCACATAGTACATGGCGTTACGTCAACGACTTTGTAATAATTCACTTCGCAACAAAACTAAAGTTTTATTGTACATATTGTTTGTATACCATTTCCAAAAAGTAACGTTACTCCCAGGTAACCCAAACACTTATAAGCCTATTGAATGCAATTCCTTGCACATCGCTTAAGTGTGTTTCTGGGATATTGTAACCAGGAAGCACGCAATATAAAGTCTGTACTCTTTGGTTGAAATTTATAGTTTGTATAGTTAAAATAATTTATCAACGATGTATTCTATAATTAACAAGTTCTTGCTCGGCTTCTTAAACGAAGATATTTTCCATTTCATTACCTCTTGTAACTCTGGAACCTCTTTTAGAAAGATTATGGAGATCATTAGTCTTGTTTGAAAATGTAGATTTATTTTTGTATACAACACTTTTGGCACTAAAGATACAAGTTTTAGATAACTTTCAGAAAACTAAATACATACCGATCCATTTAAAAAAATCCCCCTCTTCTATTCAAACCCGACGCTCAAAATTGTTTGAGTTTTTACTAAAAAAAAATTGGACACACAAAATGTTATGGAGTGAAGGGAAACTTTTACTTGGGGAATTGAGATTTAATGCATGCACCACACACAACTGGGAGTAAGTTATTTTTAAAAGTGAATCATCAATGAGATCTAGAGTCGACTCTTTATTTCGCCAGTATAATTAACAGCCCAGTGATCAAATCAACTGAGACAAGTTTCAAATAATAAAAATTCTGCTCCTTGTTCTCAGGATCAAACTGGTGACCTTAATTGTTAAGGCGAGCATTATCACCACTTATATACTCAGCTATTAATTAGTACCGTAGTCGCATGGATGGTAAAGAAATGTAATACACGTCGTAGAGTAGGTAAGAGACTATTACCTTTGGAACTGAGGTAAAATGTAACTGTAAGTGGAAGTAGATGATGGTAAATAACGTGAAATGGCAGCGAGCAAGTTAAGTTCAACGTCCGGGAGTTTATCTACCCCGGGCTTGTGTCGTATCCTATGTAATCTTCAGCATTAGAGGAAGCTGGCTGGTGTCAGGAGCAGCCATTGTTACAATAGAGGGAAATCTTTGTCTCTACTAAACAGCCACTTAGTTATAATGGTATTAAATAAATTCTAATATATACAGACTTGATGCTATGCGTTTGTTCTGTCGTTTTACCTTACTATTGACATTTGTACCATTTACAAACCAATATAAACACCATACACACGAAATATATGTGGATAATACAGAGCAGTAAATAAAAAATTCACGATGTTAATCGACATCCAAACAGGTCATGTCATTTCAAGTACACAATAGTTTTTTGTTAAAAAGTAAACATAAAATATGAAACATACATTTTTTACTCGTTGATTGATAAATATGAAAAGCCCGCTTTCATCAAATGGAATGAAAAAGTACAAATTGTACATATTACAATACAACTCTTGTGTGTTTGGAAATCTCTCAGAGAACTCGGTTTGTTGTTTGCCAAGCTATCAACACTGGTTTTAATGTCGTCATATAGGATTGTGTGTGAAGCTATGCGTCTGAATGGATTTTTAAAAGTACCTCAGTATTCAGTGAGGGTTTATACACTATAATTTGGTTGGATTAGGGTTTTGGTTTGTACCAAATGGTTTGGTTAGGTTAGGTATATATAAGATTTAGAGCTAGGTTTGGAATAGAATAGAGTTTGTACACTATGGTCAGGGTGACCGTGAAAGCACGTGTACTGTGTTGGTGGTTTTGACTCGTCATACGGTCTACGGTGTTAGCCATTGAAGTGATCTAGTTGCTATGATACAGTCCTAGGTATTGGATGGTTGAGTGGCTATTGATTTATTGGTTAATGTGCAACAGGTCAACAGTTCAACTGATGTAAATAATTCAATGATCGATTTCTATAAATAAACAGAGCCTGACGGTAAAATCAACAGTTCGATAGAATTATTTTTATAGTAGTTATAATTATATCTGTTTATAAATACATTACATAGACTACAAATAACAAAAAATAATAAAACTTTTACATTTTTTTAAATTTATATAAAAATAATTTAATTTGTCTTTCCAAATAGACTTCAGCCAAAGATGTGGGCAAGGAATTGCAGTGCACTACAAATTTACGCATTTAAATTGGATTTTTCCCAACTTGTCTTTTGTTTAAAACAACATTGTCATCATCATTAAGCAAACTAAAAGAACTTTATTTCCAAATTGTACTGTATTACAAACAAAAACTAAACACAAGGTTAAATTGAAACAATAAGGTAGACAAATATTTGTGGAAAACGTATTAAAATAGTTTTTGTTGTTGACTAGATAACTCACTGATCAGTCACGTAGAGTATTATACATCGATGTCAGTCACTTCCTAGCCAGAAACAGCTAGTCTAGTATACAAAAAACAATCTGCAAACTTTTCACGAAATAATTTCAATTTTAAGAATACAGTAGTTATTAATTTTCTGTCATATTTCATGGTAAGAGTTCAAGTAATAAGCTAATGTACGATGATTGTAATATAAACAGTTTAGTTCTAACAAACCAAGCAATTTACGAGCAACTATCGCGTGCAATATTGCTTTCCATGGAAAGGGATTCTAACAAAACATTGCAGCGTGGTTTTCGCTAGTACAACTGTGTACTTTACTGCATTATGTCGAACTGCATCCAGTGATACCAGCTTTGGCTGTTATACAAATTGTATGTATGTTTTTAATTGATGGAAGTGCAGTATTGTATAGTTTAAGAGGCCTATTGTAAATGTTTTTTTCAATATGTGAATTATTTGACAGATGGTTGCTTAAAGCTCGTGGATTTTAATTTGCTTTGAGATAAATATTTTGAATAGTATGAGTCAAAATTTTATTTCTTACATAAGTTAAGTGGGTACCAGTATTAGTTTGTAGTAAGGTACATTGTTTAATTTATTTGGAATATTAGGAAAGTCCTGTGGTCAAATCTCATGCCTGTTTGATGCATGTTTAATGATGGTTAGGGTTGAGTGAGCTGATTTAGACCAAATCTGGCTAAATATTTTTCAATCGAATGTAGAGCTTTAGAGTAAGTACCTTGACATATTAAAATACAATATTTTAAAGTTGGGAGAAAACAAGAAACAAAATTCAAAACAAAGAAGGTCCTTTACATAAAGCAGAGAGAATCACACCTTAAAATGAATTGACTTAATCTGAGGAAGGATGCTATTTTTATTCTGCAACACTAATCTGTTTGTTGATCCAAACATGTTTGTTGTTGTAATGTAATCACGTACGGGTATAGTTACATCTGTCCGGTAACGTTTGACAAAACATGAAGTCGACATCAGCAGATTAAACTATATAAAAACAAACTACATAGAAAATAAAAATGGAAAACTATCAGATGAGAGACGACTGTTCTCTAAATTGAAGAACTTCCTAACTAAAATCCATACAATAGTTTGTACAATAATTTAAAGTCCATACGATATTTATACAATAATTTAATATCCACACAGCAAAAAAGCGCATGACGTTAGTTAGAAACAGGTTGATTACAATTTAACCAGGTTTAATTTTCTTGTTTACAATGACCAGGCAATTACACAATCGCAACCCAACAATTACACTAGAGTGGTCTGTGATTTGACCGGCTTTTACGGTCGGTTTCCCACGAATTATGAACTGAGAGTATTAATTTGAAACAATAACTTGACTGAAGCTACTCTCTACTCGGATGTAAACATGACTACTTGTATACTTGACTTCGACTTGTAGTCACTTGACTTCTAGGCTACATGGACATTACGTCCAGACTACCTACACTGGACCTTGAGTAAGCCTAGCCGACGTCATCAGCAGCTGATGAGAATATTTAATTAATTGCACGTGGTCTAAGAACAATGTCATTGTTTAATCTTCGGAACCTCCAACGATGCTGACTCGACAGAGACTTGTTTATTCGTTAGGTCGTAGATTTAACATACTCCATTTTAAATTAATCAATCTATGGATTGACCAAACAGTCAAAAGACAAACATAATAACACAAAATAAATTAGCGAAGTACAATAACTATTGTTTTCCAAATAATGTAATTTAATTTTCTGCTCATACAATGCACATATAGGTTTCTAAGTGTATATAAGTACTAGCTGGCCCGACAGACGTCGTCCTGTCCTAATGTGGTTTTATGTCAAATGCTCGTTCATTTTCAAGATGAACTCGTTCGCATCGCTCAATCACGTCCTGGTTGAAGTTCGTTTTCTACGCTCACTCGCCTTTTGGTTAGAGCTTGTTCGCTAGCTCACTTGCCTCCAGGTTGAAGTTCTTTCGCTACGCTCACTCACCTTTTGGTTGAAAATTAACATATGTTTTTCTTAACACAAGTTTTTTTTTAACGCATATTATTGTATCCCACAGTTTAATGAAAACATTTTCCTCCAACGCTAATGTAAATGAAATTAAACAAAGATTTTTAAATCAAACTACTAAATAACGGTTGGATGGATTATAAATTTTCTGACATAAAAACCTTCTCCTGCCACTAAGGAACACAAAAAAAAAAATAATCATCCAATTCGGTCCACTCTCGTTCTCAAGTTTAAAGAATACAATTTTAAAAAAGATTCATTTTTATTTATATAAAGCTTAAAGGAAAGGAAAATCAGACTACATTAAAATATGCAACTATCATTACGTGCGGACGCACATGAAAAGAGCCCAAAAACTCAGGCAGACGCTTGAAAAGCGCCCGGACTTCCAAGGTCCCACCCAGGACGGTACGAAAAGAGCCCAGACTCTTCCTAGAACTTTCACAACGGGTATTCAAAGGAGGAAGAACCATTAACACAGTTGAAATACATGAACTTATTTACAATATTAAAAGATATACTGTTAAAAGATACATTATTAAAATATAGATTATTAAAAGATGTTTACATTACTAAAAGAAATAGTCTGTTTACCTAACCTAACCTAACTTAACCTAACCTAACCCAACCAAACACAACACTATTTCAGAACACGAGTCAGCGTCCTCTTCCTCAGGTACCTGTGGAGACCCGGGCTCTTTCCATGCTTAAGATTTGTGAACCTTTTTGGGGATTAACATTTCGGGCTCTTTTCATGTGCTCCGTTACGTGCTGGGGTTCCTAATGACCTCGGCAAGCCCCAGTAAACTACCAAAGACCCTATATATCAACCGACGCTGTTTTGCATTTCCTCCAAGGATTCCTACTTTACCGTTAGTACTTGACTATACTCTTCTCTTAATTTTCTTTCGTGTGTTTTAAAAATTAAGATTTTTGCAGTTTGTTGAATTAAGATTAAGTTTTATGCGTAAATAATAGCGAAACAAATAATGTAACACGTCGATCGACAAATTTTAATAACGATACGATTCTACAAGCTAATTCGGGGCTATTTGCTTCTTCGTAATATATTTATATTTATACATCTGATGTCCTCCACTCCAATTGCTTCTTGTTTTCCCTAAGAATAACTTAGAAAAGAGAAGAACTAATACTCCAGTCTAGATATGTAACGTACATATTGAAGCAGCCATTTTTGCTACAGTATGTCAAGCAAATTATTTGTTGTACAGTAGTTTAATTGGCTGATGTTAGAAACACGGCAAGAAGATAGTGAAGTTATCTATAATACGGATAAAATATGTGTTTGAATGTGTTTTTAAGCAAGATGAGCCTCAACTACTGAAAGAACGTTGAAACATACACATACATTCAACAAAAACAAACACATACACATTTCATGAATACGGTACATAGTGTTCTCTAGGAGGGCGCCGTAGGAGCTTCGAGGTGCGAATGTTCAAGTAAATATTGATGATTGGTTTCAATGAACCAATTGCATCGTTTATATTTGTTCAATTTCCATTTATCATCAGTTTTATTCAGCATCTGACTGAATGGAGTAAAAGTGGTTAACGAAAAATAAAGTGTATAATTTTATAACCAAAGGAAAGTATGTTACTGTTCCATTCAATGTCGTGAAAAATCACATTGTTCTATTTTGCGTAATTATCCCGCTACGAAGCATGCACCAAGTAATATTACATCTGCACAAGGGTTAAAGGGGTTTGATAAGTAACATGTTATTGCCCATCGTTATCTTAAAACTGATCGTTAAATGTGTGCTTTACGATATCGTTTTCGCTCAGCAACTTTACAGGCTGTAAAAATATCATCACTGCAATAAATGTTATTAAGGTCAGTAATTAAGTGCGATCTACGGTTGTAACCAAACACAAAATGTTGTAATGAAAACATATTATCAGATTTGATTACAGCAGCGTCAGTAACATTAAACTAGCTTATTTACTTAAATGTAATTGCCAATGGTGTACCAAGTCAAATAAACTAATTTAAAGGTATTCAACGCTAGCCAATCTATGAGCATTTGAACACCAAACACTGGGATTGTTTACATGATTGTCGGTCTAGTTATGGGGCAATAACAGCACAAGAGTTGACCTCGAAGTATAAAATAGATTAATTCGCGTAGCTTATTATGGTTTGGGTGGTGTGAGTTCTCCGCTACAGTACAGGTTATCCTCGTCCCTCGTGTGATACGCCTAAACAGTATGTTTCTTAGATACGCGAACGTATAGCTTACTGAGGACTCCGAGCCCCCGGGTCATAGTTTTATTATACCCAGCTAAAGCCGATGGTCATTAGCATGATTTGAACCCAGTTCACTAGGGTAGAAATGTCACCCTCTAACCACTAGTCGAACCATATGAAGGAGGTAATGTTGATGCAGAGAACGGGTAAACTGAGGTTTTATGGGTGCCAAAAAATCTAAAGTATGTAAAAACTCAAATACACACATCTGTGTGTTTAAAAATACAAAAAGATAAGTTACTTGCACTTGAATGGGTACTACGGGTTTATGTTATGAAGAAACCACAAAACATATTGAGTTTATTATGTTGGAGTTGGGTTGGTACACCAGATCAGATCAAGGTAGGAATAATCTTTCTAAATCAACTAAACAGTAAAAACAATAATAAACATTAATACTGTAGGTGTTTTCAGCTTTTAATACTAATTTTGGAAAATAGCCATAAAACTAAATTTGAATGACATATCTCCTCGTAAAATACTTCCAGTTAGAACTGACCGGTCTATAACCTCCAAAACAACTAAAGCAATTCATCTTGATCAATAAAATAATCTAAAATAGCGTAGCTTGAATGCATCATACTAAAGTACCTAAGTGGAACAAGTGTGACAGAACGCAGAGCAATAGTGTGGTTATATAAGCGACACTATTATGGCAAATGCCCTTGCATTGCCATCGCTCGGTCCCCATTAGTCACGGTAAATCTAGCAGACGTTACATCTGAGGCTGATCACCGAAACCTGGCCAAGTCTACGATCCTTGACACTGGCTTGGTAACTCCAATTTGAAATTGGTAGGAGATTACATTTATAACTAAACCAAAATAGTAAACTTATTTTTCTATATAAATAACAAACCAGTAGCCTAATACATTTTTGCATAATGTTTCTAGTTGGACAATTATTACTCAAATGAGAAACACAATTGATTGCTTCGAAAACATTAAACTGAACAAGTACACGTAACACTCATACTATATTATAAAATAAATAGAAAATCTGCCTAATTTCAAATGGTGGTCGTGGGTACATTTGCATGGGGATATTGGATGTATTGTACAGTTGTGAAAAATGCATGTATGTGTGCGATATGAGATGAATAAAAACGAGTTCAGCATTATTGCAGCTATATAGATTTATGCAAACAGAATCTTATGTCAACGAAATCCTTTTGTTTGTTGTAAAGCTACGTTGGCAACATTAATTACGTTCAATATAAACCTCGAATCGAGGAATGATAATAATATCAATAATCTAAAAAAAGATGTTATGTCTTTGGATAGAAAAGTGCTCCAATACAGACCAGGTTCTCCTCACCTGAGATGCGTATATTTTTTTATCGATAGACAAACCTAGGCCATAAAGGAAGCTCCGAACCATTAACCATTATCTATGCATAGTCTATGCAATCGTTAGTCGACGATTTTTGAGCCCAGGTCTTTAAGGAAAAAAGGTATGACTCATCGTCAATTGTTTTTCTTCAATCGAGAAACAGTAACTCTAGTAAAACCAATATATTGATGTAGATAAGTTAAATTGTTAGGTCAATGGTTGTAACCAGCCGTAACAGAATAGAAAAACGTCGTTGACCACCAAATCATATTGATAGTGATATAACATGTCAGAACTAATACCCTACTTCTAAACAACATACCATAACAGTAAAACAAAGAGGAGACAACAAAAATAATAAAAAAGTATACAGTATATAGAATCACACAATAGACAGGCGACGGAGTCAATGTCGAGATATACCCACGTGTATGTATTGTATCCTAAACGATCTTCTGGTTGCTAAGAGGTCAGCTAAACTGATAACAGGCAGGTCGCCAGCAACTGATATAGGCTATGAAACAAATCGTCAACCGCACCAAACATTCAGCGCCATCAACCTAATGTTTACAAACACTTTAAAACATCGCCTATAGCTTCTAGAGAGTATCTTCATTTCTGTGGGTTAGTTTTGGAAGTTGAAATTTGCAAAAATGGATTTAAGGTTTTGCTAATTTGAAAATGAATAAAGTACGAAGTTGCACAAATAAAAGTGTTCTGTCAGATAAGACACAAATAATATAATTATTTGTATGTGGAACTGTCACTGGACTATGAAATAAATAAGTTGTCCTTCATCTTTTGTTCCTCCTTTGACTAACGGATAGAACTAGTAGGCAGTCTATTTCCAAGCCATTATAGTGTTTGATCAGTTGTAGGATTAAATAGTTAAGTAAAGTAGGTGAATCCAAAAGAGTGTGTTGGTGACCGTTTGTTTGCGCTGATGACAACTACATATTTTTCTCTTACTTGTGCTTTTCTCAATGGTTATAATACTAGAGGCCAAGCTAAAGATGCCAAATAAATTGTAATATTGAAATAAAATAGTCTTAAGCTGGTTAAAAAGTAAGAAAAAAAATAGTAAACAAAACGCTCATTTCATAAACCGGATAACCTTAAAACTTGGCCTCCGCTGACACGTAGGCTGATGTACAAGAGAGTGCGTTTAGTACCTATATGCTTAAAGACAAAATGGTAAGATAATTTTTTTTCACAACAATGTAGATAACCCTATCTGCTTTTTAAACTAAAATGCATTTTCAGTCCAAATTCAAATACACGCTATAACTAAATATAGCTATACCCTAATTAATTACATATTTTCCAAACTAACTCATTTAATTTGTATAAACTCATTGAGCTGGTGCTATTATTTCCAACAGTACAGAGTGCATTTCATAAAACATCAATAAAGTATTATATTTTAATTTTGTAATGAAAGGCAAATCCGACTGCATTAAAATAGAACTATCATTACGTGCTGGGGTTCCTAATGACCTCGGCAAGCCCCAGTAAACTACCAAAGACCCTATATATCAACCGACGCTGTTTTGCATTTTCCTACAAGGATTTCTGTGGTTTTCTTACTACTACTTTTCTTTTATAATTGAGTTTTGATCTATAAATGCTTCGAATACAGACTTAATTCGCTTAATTTGAAAAACCCCTTTGAGTGGAATTTTTTATGTTTTATGTACTTAGCACAACCTTAAATATATTATTATTTCTTGATCCAAGACGTGATTAAAATTGTAAAAAATATCTCTAGTAAGACGTGTTTGTGCTAGTTTTCCAACGAAGAAAGTCTAATATTAAACAAAAATGTACCTCACATAATATCCTTTATAAAAAATCCTTAGGTATAAACTATTCCAGCTTCTCTCATACTGCGAAGACTAAGCAATCAACCAGTTCAAGCCATCAATGCGCAATCATGCATGATTCATATTCTGAAGTTCCATATACGTCTACATTACGGATCGTCTGTCATTCCCCATTTCTTTCCTGCCTCAGTGCGTAAGCGATCGAACACGTCCACACATCTCGGTCCATTTTACATACTCCCGACAAAAAGTCATAGGGGAATGTTTCAACTATGAAAAAACTTCAAAATGGAAAACCAATCACAAACTAAAATCAGTCTAACAACGACCTAACATTAATTCCCAAAGCTAGTTCGCGGATGAAAATAATAATTTGACCTTTTTCTGCTAGATTTAAGCTCAAGTCGGGATCACAGGTAAAAGTGAGTAAATGTCCCAAGACAGTTCAGCATTCCCTCACAAACAGTGTCTACTGCTGGAGGAATGCTGGGAACGGGGTCAGACGAAAAAGTATGGCACGACCGTGCCATGGACCAGTATAGTTGTGGTTTGTTAGTTACCACAATAATTAATCTGTATTAGCTCTGAATGAATCTAAGCAGTTCGGCATGCTTTGAAAGGCAACTTAAATGATACACAACGATCATGAAATATAGTGCAAAAACGAGACCATTTATCGTAGGCAGCCTGAGTCTAGTTTCAGACTGTCAAAAGCTACTGATTTTTCTTAGTCTCGAACCGGCGATCTCTTAATTGTCATGCAAACACGATTATCAATCGGCTATTTTGACGGTGATGATGATGAATTTAGTAAAGTTAGACTAATTTAATGAAAATTAAACTGCTCAAACGCTTATAAGAACGTGTAATATGTGTGTTAGATTTTTAGGTCATAGAACTGACTGAGTTGATTCCATATTCAGTGCGATCATTCCACAAAGGCTATGCTCTATGAGGCAAGCACCGTCTCTATGGGTGCGTTCACAAAGAAAGCTGGTTACAAGTAACTTACTTTCAGCGCTTGTTCCAAGCGCTTGAGAATGGTGTTGTGTGTTCACAACAAACGCTTGCATTTCAAGCTCAAAGTCTCAGCTCTGGTTGAGACAATATCTTTTTTAAGTGATGAAGAGTTACTTTTGATTAAAAATGTAGAATTAAAGATTCGCAGAAGGAAAGTAGGTGTTCATGTAATTAGCCGTGGAAGAGGTAGGTTCGGGGAAAACCATCTATTTCCTCAATTGAACTTGGACAAAGTGAGGTTTTTTTCTTATATGAGAATGGAGTTAACTACGTTTAATTACATCCTCAAAAAAATTTAAAGTGTTTTAGTGAAGTTTTGGGGGGGGGGAATTGGCATAAGCAACCTATCCATGCACTAGAACGAATTTTGTACCAATAATACAACCTAAAAAATACTTTAAGGGAGTTTTAAACACCCTATGTAGCTGTTTAATTACAAATATGTTGTTAATATTCAAATGCTTTAATTGTCTAGGTAAATAAAGTAAAAGTATACAAGTTTCATCTATAAAGAATCCAACACTGAATTAATATTGAATTCAATGTGTTAGTCTTTCATCTTAATACATAATTATATGTTATATTTGCCCTATTGGTTACGTTATTGAACATTCTAGGGACAACCACAATGCGTGGATAATGTATTTTTTTGTAAATTGGAAGCTCTAAATACTTGAGCTATCAACTCATCGACATCCAAACTGCACTGTTAGTAGTTTGTAACTGACTGGTTCGGTCAACAAGCGCCGGAAAACAAGTACGAAACGTTCTTGCGTGCTTGTCAGAGCTTGTAACAAGCACTTGCTAGCCGGTACAAGCTTTGTCTGTGAACGCACACGTTTGATACCATGTTGACTTTTCTCACGCCGGTTCGAGCTTGCAAGCGCTTGCCAACAAGCGCTTGCAACAAGCTTTCTTTGTGAACGCACCCTATTACACTTAAGTGTTGCAGAGTTCAAAGTTCAAGTGCTCGTATTGGCACTGTGTCTAGAACTGACCCTCAACCAGCGAACGGATTCAGCAGATCGTGTAAATAGTCCACTTTCTCGAATCTAAAACCATCAAAGCTATCAAAAAGCTCCGAGCACTATGGCAACTCACCTTCTGTACATTATCAATTAGCATGATAAACTATAGTCTTTTGTAAATTACATTTTTTAATCAAATAGGACACATACTTCGTACATTTGGATAAGCGAGAATGGATCGAGATGGTCTGTGTAGCTTTGTTACTGACTAAGGTCACCTGTTTCATTAGGATAATTTTTTAAGTAATGACCAGGAACAGCTTGGTCCAGTTTTGAACCTTCAATAAGCTACTGACCTTTCTCAGGCTCGAACCGGCGATATTTTGATTGTCAAGCACGATAAGCAATTAGCTATCCAGCCACTGTAAAGTGTCGATTTAATATTGAGGTAGCATTGTCTGATGATTGGCTCCGGATATTGAGTCAGGTGAGTTATCTCACCAATACCAGTTAGATAACACGCAATATACCCGTTATCACTACATTGTATGAGGGTTGGGTAAGGCTATCACCTGGTCCTCTCCACAGACTCTAGAGATTAGTTCTACTACGTCACTGCAGAGTTTTGTAGGTTTAAACAATGACTTTCCCGCCAAGTACTGTATACACATCCTATCTGTACGAACCAGATGAAGCCAATTTCTTAATCATAAAAAACTTATTATCCACTCATTGACTAATCCACCATTTGTATAGTTTTTGCATGAAGTATGACGAAGGTGTACTAAGAGTCAAAGTTTACAACAAATTTCACTTTAGCATAGCTGTAAAGTTCGGTACAAGAGATAAATGATAAGTTCGGTACAAGAGATGTGTTTACACCAACACATTCTGTCGGTAGCTCATTAAAAGTAAGTTATAGTACAGTGGCTAAGGCTTAAGAATCTATATATCTAATTCACGATCTATACACAAAGGTAATATTCTTAGTATTGATTACGCCTGACACTATATTGATAAAAACACAATAATTATTACAACTATTGACTATACAAAATTTAAGTCCTCTTTGTTTACCTAAATGCGATGTCCACCAGGGGTAGATCTTGGGAGGGGGATGTGGTGACAGCCCCCTCCCCTTAATATGTTAAAGTTTAAAAAATCCAAAAGTTAGAAGGCAGAGTGAAGTTCAAGTTGACTCTGCGTTATTCCTTTGTATTGCCTGCAAATGCATGTTTACTGTACTATGATACACATTTTCCCGGAGGTATTCAATGACCCTAGCTTGTGTAATTATTTGAAAGCAGCCCCCTGTTCAACTGGCTGGATCCATCCATGTGTCAATCACACATTCTCAGTTGTCTCAAGTTAAATGCACGAAACGTGTACGGGAGTTTATCAATTCACAAGCATCAATGCGTGAAAGTAGACTATACCCTAGCCACAACGGGTTGTCCTGCCAACTAGAGTTCGGTTTCGTTGGACTACTTCTACCTTCTATTACTATACCGTGATAACATCCCCCCCCCCTTGTACTACTACAAGACTGCTGAGGATCAAGGACACAAAACTAGTTCCCACTTCCTGATCCTTCTGTTAATCACTTCGGCCTTTCACAACCTCGATTTCCCTACGCCAATTTCGGCGGAATCCCACGATTGTAACCCTTCAACTAACTTGTCAAGTGACTATCATCATCTGCATGTTGACGGGTAGGTATACGTTGGGATACAAGTTCCACCCTGTTTTAAGTTATTGAATTTCATACAATAGTTTTAAGATTACTTATAAGGTTTATTAGACTCGCTGATCATTTAATAAAACAATATAATAATTCGAATATTCGATTGTTATTGTTAATATTACTAGTCTAAGAACGTCGAAGATTCACTTATAACATGTATCACTTGAATGTTTAACAATAATCGTTTATTAACTGAAGCACTATTGGAATGTCATGGGCAAGTATAACAGTAATTGTATTTTGTTGAATATCGGTCGTGTTATTCACATTAGTATGCAACTCAAACTACATCGCTTTGTCAATAAGCCGAGTCTGAGAGCTATATTCAACGATCTAACTCAGTTACATAGTTTGAATAAGTGTTGTACCGTCATTGTCTTTAATGTCAAAGTTACAGCGTGCTTTGCATTCAAATAACTTGTACATGAGTTGGAACTATTTTCAGTTATACTTTTGGGGCCCTTATAACCTACTTTCGTGTTCGGTGTTAAACCTAGGAATAGATTGCACTTTAAAGATTTGCACTTAAATAGAACATACATCAACGCATTCAATCACTGAAGCCATACTTGAAAACACCAAATAAAACTTAAGGTATTACTATTACAATAGTATGTAAAGTACCATAAGTGATATATCCAAATTATTAGTTAGGTTTTATCAAACATCACTACTATTCTAGTAATACTGTAATGTTTATCACATTCTCCTTCAATATACTATTATAATACATAGCTAACTTCAGTGAAACCAAACTTTAAGGTTATGTTACTTACTATAACCACGGAACGACCAATAAAATAACATCTTCAAGGAGAGTATGAAATTTCAAATTCGTTCAATTCGTCATTCTTGAAACGAAAGCACGACGATAATTCTTATCTTCTAAACATCGCGAAGATGTAACTTTGGTTCATTTTACAACTTATTTTACGCACCATTTCACTTATTTTGTTTTGGTTATTGGTTGGACGGGTGCCCAGACACAGACAGCTGAAGTGGCGATGTTTGGCATTGCACCAACCATTGTTGTGGGACAACACTACATCTACATCGCTCTGTGGGAATTGCGGAACTGGGCTTCTGTGTTCTGTACACTGCTAACTATAATTTCATTATAACTGTCTCTCATCCAGGGCAATCTATCTATATATTAATAGGCAAGCATGTTTCTTTAAAACCTTTTTTCTCAGCTCGTGTGAATCGTAGGGAAAATCTACGCATACCGTTGGAAAGCTATTTTCCTGTAGGTGTGCAGAATCCCTTTATAAATTTAAATAGGCTCAAAGATAAGCACAAAAAATGAGTTTAAAAATTTGAAAAAATTAAAATGGATCTTATGCGTTGCTATGCTGGTTACGAAATAACAACGAAATATAAACAGAAAATCAAAACAAATGGAGGAAACTCCAATCACATGTTTTATTTACAGTGTGGGGTGAAAATAGATAAGTGAGTACATTACATATTTTTGGTCGAGTTTCGACCACTGGACGACCTCTCGTCTATATATTAATAGGCAAGCATGTTTCTTTAAAACCTTTTTTCTCAGCTCGTGTGCGTCGTAGGGGAAATCTATGCATACTGTTAGAAAGATATTTTCCTGAAGGTGTGCAGAATCCCATTATAAATTAAAACAGGCTCAAAGATAAGCACAAAAAATGAATTTGAAATTAACAAAAATTAACATGGGCTTTATGGGTTGCCATGATGGTGACGAAATAACAACGAAATATAAACAGAAAATCTAAAAAAAATTCCAATCACATGTTTTATTTACAGAGTGGGGTGAAAAATAGAGAAGTATGTAAAGTGCAATTGGATTTTTTTTAGCTAGAAGGGGTTAATCTGTGGTGGAATATCTTTGAAGATGGACCTTCTTAATACGATCATGAGTTCATACGTGTCCAATCAAAACAAACAAACTGGCATAATATATTCTTGGAATTTGACATTCTTAATCTACTTTAATAAAATAACTTAGTCATTAGCTAATCATTAGAGAATATTACCCAAATCAACCAATGAATAAATTGTTATTTACTTATTGCCTTCAAATTAAGTGATGGTTAATTGCTTTGAAAATAATTAAATTACATATTTATGTACATATTTATGGCCGAGTTTCGACCACTGGACGACCTCTAGTGGACCTTTAATTGTCACTGACTCAGTGAGACCATCGTTGAATTAGCTTCTCATTGAGTATAGATGCCGTAGATTAATAATACTCTACAGTGTTATCTTTATCAGAATTGAAAAATCTAATTTTCTGGTGAGAGTATGTTTAGAGGTGTTTGGTTAGTGAATAGAAATTTCATGTAAAAAAAAAATAAATATTTTAAGTCAATAAAAAATACATTTACAAACTTTACTTAACTTAACCAAGCAATAAGCTACCGTAAAAGTTCCCGGTATCCTAAAAGAGACATCAGCGATAGTCTACGTACGTTACCAACATGAAATACACATAAGAGATAAAACAGGATTTAGATTTTACGATTTTAAGAATCCTAAATACACTGTTCAAAATCAATGGTAGAATTTATTCAGGCTCGTTCAAAAAATTGTCTTTGAATAAAAAAAAACTGGCTACAACTGGCTCGTTTATGTATACTACTTTAGAATCCAAAAGTCAATGTGTTTGTATAATTAAATGAACTTAACATTAATGTTTTTACGTACACGTTATCCTTAGTTTCAAAGAGGCGTTAAATAAGCGAGTGGTTAAGGAAGTCGTAACAAAATTAATTTTACCTGTTTATAGAGGGTTGTTTATTGAACATTCTCGTTGGAATAAAGTTTACAAACGAAGTACTTCAATTATTTCCCAGATAGTTGAAGTTAATTAAAAACACTACACAAATATTTGCATATAGATTTGCAGAGGAGTGGCAATTAAACGAAACCTTGGGTTTAACGGGATACAATGAACTCTTAAAAGCACTAGGGTTGTCTTAATTGTATTGCATTCCATTAAGCCCATGAAATCCTACCACAAACATTCCAGTCGAGGCACAAGCAATGCTATTACAAAGTCGTTTGGGCCAGCTGGTTTATTGTTATTGAAATGTGCAAACGTAAAGCACAAAGTACAGGAACTTACAACAACTAACTACGATTAAAGTCGACTTAAAACTACAACAGAGACGATGCATTTAACCATTGACTTGAAGGTATTGACTTAAGTACTCGAGTAGACAATCAATCTATATGAACCGATTGTAGCAGTTTATTACCTTTCGTTCGAGGATAGCATGTCGAATAGATTGTGCTACAATAATAATAATGAATTCATAATTTCTTTTCCACTTGAATTTTTCAGACTAGTTAGCCAAGGGGAAATATTTGGTTCAAAAAACTGTTTAAACTAATTATTAGAAAAGAAAATTCTAATATCCACTTTGGATACGGAGTTCGACATCCCAACTTCTTGTGTATGAACCTGCTTTTGCGAATTTGTAAACTTCAAAAGAACACGATTGGACCAGTCTCTCACATAGTTCGCAACTATAGTATTTCTTTACTTTTTCAACCACCAATAGTTAATATATGACATAAAGGTACTATTGTTATATATCACAATATAAGTTTATCTATAGTTTGGTACGATTCAATGTTAGCAAATAATAAATCAAACGGTTTTTACATCAGTACACTGCTCAAATCAGCAAAGTTTGTTTTTTTTATTCTCAACTACAGTAGTTACAACTTTAAAATGCAAATATATAATCGAGTGTTATGTAATAGTTCTGCTCTAATTTTATGCTATGAAGTGGCGTCATAATTTTCTTTAGACAAAAAGATCATTAACTCACGAGGTTTGTTTGTGGAAGCGAATTTTTTATTTGCATAGAAAATTAGAAAAGGAAGCTGCACACCAAACAAAGTGTTAAATTTTATTACAAGGCAAAATAGCCTTACAGAATGCTGTGGGTTAGGTTAGGTAATTGCATAAATCATTGTTTCATCAAAAAGCAAAGTGCCTATTTTACGTAAGCGTTATTTTTATTGCCTGCAATTTAATTAAAGCTTATTGTGTGTTAAATCCTCAAAACAGTCGACGATTGTAAACTTCACACTTCATTTCCACGGAGGTTATTTCACCCATTACCGAAATAAGCAATCTTGAGAGTGTTCAAGACAAAAACACAGGACCAAAGTGAGAATCCCAAATTAGTAGTGGCGCTTCAATGAAGTTTCGGCTCAGCGTGGTGGGGTGTCGGCACGGGGGGCACCGCCGTGGTTATAAGTAGATCACACACGTGTGAAGCGCCCCCTGTATCAGCTGACACGTGCATTGTTACTGTTACATTGAGTTGGGGACCGGGGATCGCGCCCTTGAGTGATCCATGTGAAGTGAAATTCTAAACATGTTTACACAAAATGAGTAATTGGCAATCTTAAGATTTTAAGGTAAGAACTATGACCAATCGCCTACTCAATTCTTTTCTGGATTACTTTCTTTGTGTTTCTTAAGTTTTACTTGAAATATTACAAATTTGTATCTTTGTTAGGTTGTTGTTAACAAAGTTACCTTACAACTCTGAAATACAGTTTACATAAAATCCGCACGCAATATTTTAAACCAAACAGTTACACTGTAAACCATTGTCACACGTTACGAAAAAGGCAGTTGGAGGTCTCCGACTCTGGTGCCTGATTGAGAAATATGTGTAGCGAGATGGTTCCTCAGTTTTTTTTGTACAGTAGCTATTTTTTCTATTATTACTAAGCTTGAAGCTTATAACCACCTGAATAAAAAAAATGTCTTTGAACAAGTCAATGCCGAACTGGCACTGGTAAAGAACGCAAAGAGTAATCATTCACTACGCGGTGTATTGTTGGATCTTCAGTCTTATAGCAGATCCGGAGAGTGGTCTCATTTTAATTTCTAGGTGTCGTTAGAACTTAGGCGTTGAATTGGTCAAAGGGTACTTCTAATGAGGGTACGTCATTGCATCCACTGCTGTCAGTTCATAGGACCCTCGTTCACAACACGTCGCATTCTGCATGATGTAGCGGTCAGCAGGGTTTGTCTATCCCTGTTGGCCACTGAATGTCGACGCCAGCTGCTTCAGCAGTTAGCCGTCAGCACTCACCGCACTCAGCAGTCAGGAGTCAGCAGTCAGCACGATGGGACCGAGGACACGACCTTGTCTGCTAACGTAGCGTAGGTTGTCCGTGGTCAGGTCTTGTCACTTTGATGTCCGTGAAGAACACATGTTTTGTTTGACCATCACACCGCAACATCAGTCTCACTTTAGTTCCGGGATTACGAATTATAGTTGGCAATTCAATTTAGTGTTTTTCATTCAGGTCTTTTTGTAAAATATCTTTAGAACATGTAAAAACTAAGTATTAGTCGAAATTGCCTAACCTACTTAAAAATTGTTTTTATCTATTTCGAAGAGAGATGAAGACTTAGAGACGTTTTAATTTGTATCCTTACTCTTTAGGTTTAGACAAAATACGTGATGGTTTTAGACAAATCGCATGCAAAACCTATACTGCATTAGTACTGAATGAGTATTAAATATAAACATACTAGTGCAAACAAACAAATATGCACCGCATGGAAGCAATAGGCCAGGGAATCAAAAAGTACGCTTTAGCCTACATATACTTAGAACGATTGTCTACAGTATTTGAAAATAATTCTTGATACCTCGTTAAGACTATTTTTACATTTCATCATAATTTTATCATTTTACAGTTACATAAAGCAACATTAAAGATAAGGAGCATCTTGTTTACTTCATCGTCAAAAGTTATGTCATAAGAGGAAACTCTCAGTAGAATTGAGAGTGATGAAAATTGAGGAAATGGAGTCAGGATTTATGAATTGAGAAAATCCCATCTTCCTTCAGCTATGACGTATCTCTTATTCGGAGCTCTCGAAGGAGTTTGTGTTAGCATGAACATTTTATTAGATAAACTAGCATCTTTATTTAATTTAAAATAATGGATATAGACTACACAGATATTTTAAATTATAAAGTTTGTGACCGGTTCTATTCGCTTCGTATATTTTTAAAGTAAAGAATGTTTTCGGAGAGTAATAAATTCTAGAGAGTTGGACGGTGTCCAAGTGTTACAATGTTTCAATGGTTTTTTGCACTACCTTATCATTCAGACTTGGACCATATGCAATTCATATGCTATGACTAAGCTATTGCAAATAAATGACATGTTGGAAAAATGTAATACGAATTTGTATTAAATACATATTTAAAACAAATTGCAAGTGACTACATTAAGATTAGACTGGAATACTACCTACTGACAACGTTTAAAACAGATCAGAGAGGATATTGTATGACAAGGTAGTAGAAAGGTCGTATAGTATGATGTTTATGTGGGTTAGCTGATCATATTTATGACTTCTGCAGAGGAGAGGGCAATAGATCATGACATTTAGTGAGTATGAGTATTGACAACGGTAGTCGATGGTGTAGAAAGCATTGCCTTAACTCGTGTTGATTTGATTTGATATTCTGAAAAAGAAGTAGTTACTGCAGTATTCACTGTAGGAACTACGTTTCAACAACGTTAAGGTTTCGTTTCAAAGCCTCTGAAGTATAAAAGAGCGTTAATTTAAATTTGTAATTATTTGCAAATTATACATTTCCTTTGAACGATACAATTCGTCGTACACAATCAAACTGTTCGATTCTAATCAAATTTGTGATACAATTTGGCATTGTAAACCAACTCTTATGTTTAGCAATTACTAGCATTATCAAAGGTAATGTTTAGTAATCAAGCCAGTTGACAAAATCTAATTCATCAGTTAAATAACAGTTAGTTTTATTTTAATTTGACTATTTGCATTATTTTGCGAACCCGGGTAATCTGGCTATGAGGCGAGTTCTGATCTAAAACCAGTTTGTGTTGAAGGGTAAATCAATTACTGGTCTGTAGATTGCTTGTTTATGGATATAGCATCAACATTTTTGGTGGTCTGTTATGCCTTAACAAACCTTAGAATAATCAAAAAAGCATTTTTTTTATTTGGCATAAAAAATATACATCTTCTGTTATTACGATCGTCAACACAAAATCTCTTGCTTTTCAGATTTAAATTTAGCTCAAAGTCTTATCAAAATGCATTTTTAACATTTTTACCTTAAAATCTCCATAACATTTCCTTGTCATAGCAGCGATTTGTAGCGGAGCTAACAAACTCTTCCATTGGCAAGTCCTACCTCGATGGTCAAAATATTGACCGACCCGCAGAGCAGGGTCAAGCGTTAATTCGCATTTAATTGTGTGAAAGCGGACACTCTGCACTCGTCATTTTTTTTTTTTTTTTTTTTTTTTGTCCTAAGGACGCTAGGCACGAGCCTGGGATTGTTTTTCACATTACTTCAGGCTAGACCTAGGGGTTGCGGCATTATCACTTAGATAAAATCCATTGGTGACTTGGCGGGGATCGAACCAGGGACCTCAGGGACTGAAGTCCCGCGCTCTAACCACTACGCCAGCTCGCTCCCCCTGCACTCGTCGTAGACATAAACTGCGTCACAACACATTACCAGTATCAGCTGAGTCACCAGAACGGCACAGAATGCACGGTTATTATCTTAAAACAGCGTACTGTAGGCAACTTAACTGTAAAATAATATTGCTGTTTAAGAAATTGTGCTAAAATCTATATTTAAAAAACACGAATGTATCGATAAGCATTGTGTCCGTCAACTCGATAACTCGAGTAATTTTGGACCGATTTTGATTGAATTCGGATGAAGAGAGCTGATTTGATTTGTGTAGAGCTATAAAGTTGTATGCGAGTTTGCGAACCAGCAAGATCTCTGTACTGTGGGTTTAAAGTTAAGACAATTTTGGTTTTTGCAAATCTTTACCCTTCAATCACGGAAATTCACAAATTCCATTGTAGCCATCGTAGAGCATAAAACAATCAACTTTGTACTGTACATCGAAGCATTGTTTTAAGATTAAAGGGTATGGAGAAAATTCCAAAAAAACTGTAGGCATTAAAAATCTTTATGTTGTTCTTATGGAGTAAAAGAAAACTGCTTGTTTATTGATAGAGTTTGATCAAATTTGGAAAATTTATTTTTTTATCCTACGCTATTCACTTTACTAAAAGCTCTCCTTTCCTTCCCAGAAGCAGCAAACAATATGTGTACTACCATAAGGTATTTATAATAATAGTCAATGGTAGGCCTACTAGTAAAATTTAGTGTTATTTAAATCGGAGTAAAAAGGCTTGTTTATGATAAATATTTTACTTAAAATCCAATCAGACGACTTGAAATTCGCGTAGTCTGCAGGTTTGCTGCGGCATGGGTATTTTGAATGTAGATCTCACAATGTCATATTTCCAAAAGTAATTGGACCAATTGCCTTCTCTCTATTATATTATTAACTAGCTGTAACCCGCGGGCTTTGCCCCGTTTAACTTCTTAATTTTCAAGATTATCTCATTCGCATGGCTCAATCACGTCCTGGTTGAAGTTTGTTCGCTACGCTCACTCACCTTTAGGTTGGAGCTCGTTCGCTGCGCTCACTTGCCTTCAGGTTAGCTCGTTCGCTACGCTAACTCGCCTCCAGGTTGAAGTTCGTTCGCTACGCTCACTCACCTTTTGGTTGCAAATTAACTGTTGTCATAAATGTAAAAGAAATAATAGTGCTGCACCCTGTTGGTAATCCTTGTAACTTTAATGCTATTGAACATCATATAACAGAACCAACTTGTTTAATTGAAACAGCTGTTAAGATTCAATAATTCCATTTCTCATAAGGTTAACATGGGAAACTCCAGAGCCACTGGGGCGGAGCCCGAAAGAGTTTTTGAAATAAGAATATGCCTATATGTTAATCGGGAATGTGAGCTATCATCATGCCAAATTTCAGCCCAATCCGACCAGTATTTTTCGCGTTCACTTGTCACAAACATACATCCATACATCCATACATCCAAACTTTCTCATTTATAATATTAGTAGGATATCTAAATACAGTATTTTCTTTAATAGCTTCATTCACTACTTTGCCCTTGTTTCGATAGCAAATTTAGCATTATAAAACAATAACTAGCCCTTCCCCATTTTATCGTAGACGTATACGATAATTTAACATATTCCTCACAGCATTCTCGTGTTTGTACCATAATCCTAGTCCTTTGATCTGGTAACGGAGGAGTGAGTAAAGAGGATCTGGAGGTGAATGAACGACGAGACGTACGCACGTGGACACGAGAGACACGCACACACACACACACGCAGACCACTCAGGGGGTCCACAAGCTCCACGCCATTTGTCACAAGGAAATAAATGAAATCATCAGATGATGCATGACCGGGGGTTAGAGGTTAATCAAATGTTATGGGAAACAATCCCTAGGAGTTGAATGACAACTAGGTAGTGGGTCACGACTATAAATTCTCCAATTCATTTAACATACTTGATTTTTACAAATATAATTTGATTTTATAACACCTAACTAGGAAACTTAGCTGCTGGACGTTTGACAGAACGAATAATATTGTTGTAGGTAACAGTTTTCTGAATCTATAATGGTGGCACTGCTTTTATCACGATTTGCGGCTCTACTCTTTGTAAAATGAAAATCACCATCTTGCAAATTGTAAAGACGTAATTATGATTTTCTAGTAGATTATCGCTGAAGTATAGGCCTAGTCTTTTATATTCCTAAAAATAATATAGGCTAAAGCGTTTACTCATAATTCGTCTATTTCAATATGAATTAAACAAGAAAAATTATCGAAGTTACGTATAGCTTGATCGAAGTACAGATAGCTTTGTTCGTGACAGACTCATGCCATGGTATGCCAAGGCTCTCTGAGCAAAAAACCTTCCTGATAAAGTAATTGGATATACCTTATTTGTGGCATATAGGTTCTTGCTAGTATAATTTAATTTGGATTCTGAAAGTTATTTGTTCACCCTTTTAGCGATCTTTATTAAATTTAGCCTTCGAAATTTATATAGTAGTTATTAATATTTATGACCATTACGTGTCCACACCGTTTCACAACATTAAAGTATAACAAGTCACATTACGTTATGCATTGATCTTATAATTATTTAAATTCAATCATGGAATAAAGATACCACCAACAACAGTACAATAGTTTTTGTATTGTTTTGTATCTTTACTGAGGTCTCTCATTCTATATGTTATGGTGCAGTGGACTACTAACCTAAAACACAACTACTTTTTTAAAACCAGTATTATTTCAAAGCTTTAAAGTAAAGTTGACCTATTTAACTTAGATAGCTTTTTCAAATCTTCAGTGAATATTTTAGTGGTGTTTAGTGTTTTCCATGTAACAGCTATTCCATACAGATGGGATCCAAAGTCAATGGCTTCACATAAACTAAAGTATAGCACTACTCGCCTTTGGCTCGCTGGGGGCTCCGCCCCCAGGCCCCCTTTTTTTGGTAGGGGGTAAGTAGAAATGGGCCATGGCGCAAGACCTGCAGTTGAGCCAAATTTCAGATCTTTAGCTATTCTAGAAGTGGGTAAAATTGATTTAGACCGATGCACCTGTAGGAATAACATTGGGGGGATTCTATATTTCGTGGGGGAGGGAGTTATATTTGTAAAATGTCACTTTTCGGAAAGGGCGCAAGATCTACAATCATGCAAAATTTCAGATATCCAGTTAATCTAGAAATGTGTAAACGTGATTTAGGCTTATGCACCTGTAAGAATAACATTGGGGGGATTTAATATTTGGGGGGGGGGGGGGTTGTAAATACGATAGGGGGATAAAACCTTAAGTAAACCAGAGTAAATCTATAGCATGAACGGACCATGAGAACGGGGACTTATGGTGGTTTTTATGGGGTAAATGTTTTCTCCATAAGAATAACATGGGGCTCGTAAAAACTTTCAAATGTTGACATTAAACCTAAGTTTTGGGGGTTAAGGAGTAAAGTTACGAAAAAACACGTATCGTGTAAAATTTAAACTAAAGTAAGGAGAATAATAATATTTGCAAAAAGGAATGATTTAAGTATGAAAAAATAGCGAAAACCGGTAAAAAGTTGAAAGAAATTTACCAAATTTTGAAAGTAGGGAGTTTTTTGAACCCGAAAGAGTGCGATTTTCGGAAAACACCTAAGAGGGTTTTGTAGAAAATTTAATTCCTGTTCCTGGATATTCTTTCAAATCTTTTCTAGCTCTTACTGTTTTCAAGCTAAATCCGTTTGAAAAAAACGTGTTTTATCGTTTTCAGAGGTCCGCCATTTTGGATTTTTGGCGGGGTTAAAATTTGAAAATGGGGCTTTTGCAAAGTTTACCGTTAATATAAGATCCCCTACAACAATAATACCAAGTTTCAAGTCTCTAGCACGTTTCTAAACGGTTCAGATGAGCACACCAAAGTCGACCACTTTCAATATTATTCTCCATAAGAATAACATGGGGCTTGTAAAAGTGGTAAAAAACCTTCAAATTTTGAGATTAAAATTAAGTTTTGGGGGTCAAGGAGTAAAGTTACCTAAAAACATGTAATGAGTAAAATTTAAAGTAAAGTAAGGATAATACAAAGCAATAATAATTTTCAAAAAAAAAAATATTTAAGTATGAAAACATGGCGAAAACCGGTAAAAATTTAATAAAAATTTACCAAATTTTGAAAGTAGGGCGTTTTTTGAAGCTGAAGGAGTGCGATTTTTGGAAAACGCCGAAAAGGGTTTTATATAAAATTTAATTCCTGTTCCTGGATATACTTTCAAATCTTTTCTATTTCTTACCGTTTTCGGGCTATATCCCTTTGAAAAAAACGTGTTTTGTCGTTTTCAGAGGTCCGCCATTTTGGATTTTTGGGGGGGTTAAAATTTGAAAATGGGACTTTTGCAAATTCCACCGGTATTTTAAGACCTCTCACTACAATACTACGCAAATTTGAAGTCTCTTCCACGTTTCTAAACCGTTCATATGAGCTCACCAAATTTGGCCACTTTTAATGTTATTCCCCATAAGAATAACATGGGGGGGAAATTCAAGATTACGGGGGGGTTAAAATTTGAAAATGTCACTTTTTGGAATTTTATGGGTGGTTTGGGCACTAGACCTACAACCACCGAAAATTTCAAGTCTCTAGCTCATCAAGAAGTGGTCTAGAATTTGTATACCTGAGTGAGTAACAATTGCGGCTGTATAGTATTTAGACTCGCCTTGTGCTCGCTGGGGGCTCCGCCCCCAGGCCCCCTTTTAATAGTAGCCGTGATGAGAAATTGTCACGGGGGACAGGATGTTGTCCGGAAACATTTTTGCTTTTTGCGTAAAAGACGTAGTGATAACTTGGCAGTTGCGAAGTATTCCATAGGGGGGTTGTTTAGTGCAAACCAAACCAGTCTTGGCATGTTAGAGTCTCGATGTAGGGCCGGTGCTATGATGAATTAAATTTGCTAAGTCACAACCTCTAACACTTTCTTCACATCAATAAGCATCGATATAAAGTCTTAGGAGTAAAAGTGAGGTAAAATAATATTTTAAAAAAATTTAAGCCCCCTTCGGGGGCGGGGGGTTGGTAAAAATTATCGACATGAAGAATGGACCCCTTGCGCAGTAAAAATCACCAAAAATAGGGGAAAAAGGTAAAATTTCAGGTTTAAACACGAATTTGGGGTGGAGATGGGAAAAAAACTAAACTAAACGCATGGCTCAATCATATCCTGGTTGAAGTTCATTCGCTACGCTCACTCACCTTTAGGTTGGAGCTCGTTCGCTGCGCTCACTTGCCATCAGGTTAGCTCGTTCGCTGCGCTCACTTGCCTTCAGGTTAGTTCGTTCGCTACGCTCACTCACTTTTAGGTTGGAGCTCGTTCGCTGCGCTCACTTGCCTTCAGGTTAGCTCGTTCGCTACGCTCACTCACTTTTAGGTTGGAGCTCGTTCGCTGCGCTCACTTGCCTTCAGGTTAGCTCGTTCGCTACGCTCACTCACCTTTAGGTTGGAGCTCGTTCGCTGCGCTCACTTGCCTTCAAGTTAGCTCGTTCGCTACGCTCACTCACCTTTAGGTTAGGGCTCGTTCGCTGCGCTCACTTGCCTCCAGGTTAGCTCGTTCGCTACGCTCACTCACCTTTTGGTTGCAAATTAGCTATTGTCATAAATTTAAAAAAATAATAGTGCTGCACCCTGTTGCTAATGGTAAAATTTTATTAATAGGGATGAAAGAGGGGGGGTGTTAGAATGGGATTGGTCTAAATATCCATAATTCACCTACTTACATTTAGATCTCGTTTGCGTGTAGGTATAAGCATGTTAATTTTCTATAAGGAATACGTTAAAAAAGCGTTAAAAACTACCTTTTTGAATGAAAACCCGCCATTTTTAATTTTTTAGTACGTTGAAATTATAGAAGGTCACTCAAGGAACTTTCTTTTCAACGTTAAGACCATAAAAAGTACAAATATATGTACGAAAAGTCGTTTTATAAATTAAAAACACTTAAAAAATCAAGAGTTTTTAAAATTTTTGGAAGTAAGGCGTTTTTTTAAGGTGAAGGAGTCAGATTTTCGATATGACCCCTACTCTGACAAAAGTGTCTTGTAGAAAATTTAATTCTGAACCTACGATTTTCCCTCAAATCGTTTCTAGCTCTTACCGTTTTCGAGCTACAGCAGTTTAAAAAAAACGTGTTTTTCCCAAAAACTAGGGTTTTAAGGGATTTCTTTTGGTGGGTTTCGGTTGGAAAAAACTAAATTTTGGGACTTTCTGGGTGGTTTGGTACCCAGACAAACCATCAGAAAAAATTTCAGCTCCGTAGCTACTCTAGAAGTGACAAAAATGTTTTTTCTGTCGCCAAACGCCCATATTTCACCTACTCACGATTACTTCTAGTTTGCTTGTCGTTGCATGTTAATTCTCCATAAGAAATACGTTAAAAAACGATCTTTTTTATTGAAAATCCGGCATTTTGAATTTTTTTTCGTAGGTTAAAATTATAGAAGGGCACTCTAGGGACATTCCTTTCAACGTTGGGAGCATTAAAAGTAGAAATATATGTGCGAAAAGTCGTTTTAAAAATTAAAAACACTTAAAAAAAATCAAGAATTTTTACAATTTTTGGAAGTAGAGCGTTTTTTGAAGGTGAAGGAGTGCGAATTTCGATATGACGCCTTCTATGAGAAAACTGTCTTGTAGAAAATTTAATTGCGAACCTACGATTTTTCCTCAAATCGATTCTAGCTCTTACGGTTTTCAAGCTACAGCAGTTTTAAAAAAACATGTTTTTCCCAAAAAAGGGCGTTTTTAATGGAATTTTTTTGGGGGGGTTGCATTTTGAAAATGTAACTTTTTGGCATTTTCCTGGTGGTCTGGGACCCATACGGACCTCCACCGAAAATTTCAGCTCCCTAGCTACTCTAGAAGTGCCCAATCTTTTGTATACCTGATCAGTCAGTGAGTCAGTTACACATGCGGTTGTATATAATATGGAAACACTCCCCTGATCCCCATAATATTACGAAGCATAACTTGAGCCATAAACTTATCCATTAATTGAGCCGGATCCTCATGGCTGGGGCTGGCTTCTTGCCAGGTCTTGTGTTAAACTTTGACTATTGTTGTATGCTAACTGTGTATCTTTGACCCACTTATTGGGAAACTTAAATTATCTGCATCTTACTATAGGGACAGTCGTAGCAAGATGGCAGAGGAAAATAGAAACTTTTAAAAATCATGTAATGAGCACAAAGTGAAATTATGTGCGATGTGACGAACAAAGAAATCAGATATTTGTGTTAACGTCAATGGAAGTTTGTACATTTTTTGTCAATTTAAAGGAACAGAAATAACTAACCTTGGTCTTGTTACTATCTAAAGTGGACCTTTTGTTATATGGCATCATAAATTGATGGCCCAATGGCAATGTCATCTGGGTCCAGAATTGATCTTGCTTGGAATCTAACCAGTAACCTTCAGATTTGAAGGCGAGCGCGATATCCACCATCACTCAACTAAAACAAAAACAAAACAACGATCGCACACGATTTGTTTCTAGTTTTTAAAATGTCTGGTAAAATATTCTAAAATGGCGGCGTGATTCTGCAGATAATTACTCTAATATCATTAATAACCTTTTATAGTAAACCTATTAACATATCAGCACCCCATCCTCCAGGGTAAGGTTTTCTTTCCTGCGAAAAAGTTTTCATAAAATACCAAAGATTTTAAGAGCAAGTCACGTTATATATCTGCGTAGTTGGCTTGTGGATTACCCAATTACATGAGGTTATATTGTACCTTTGATCAAATAGTCAACGATTATAATCACCATGGGATGAATTCTAAGGCTTGAGATGTAATTAAATTACCCTATTTGATCGTTTTAAGAACTTAATTTATCGAAACGATTTTTTACAAAGCGTGTTTGGTAAACTGAAAAAATACATGAGTCACATCTTGCTATGGCCTTCGTCTCAGACATCAATTTATTGGTTGTATTATCTACTGTAGTTTTATGGAGACCTATTAGAGATTTTAATGCGCAACGTTTATGTTAAAAACAATAAAGCTGTTGTAATTGTTGTTGTCATGACAGGGCTGTAAGATAAGTTAAGACAAAGTGTAAAGCTGAATGTAAGTAGTTAAGAATGAAATTGAAAGTGAAATTGTCTGCGTGTTACTGATTAACAACAATTATATCTTTAGCCCGAAGTATCATTATAAAAAACTCAACGATAATATTACAGTTTGGTCAGGTTTCGAACCATCTTAAAGCTACTGACCTTTCTCAGGGTCGAACTAGTCACCTCCTGACCATACATACTAAACGAGCATCATCTACTCAGCTACTCGCATATATCGTGTATACATCTGCAGTCAAATATGTAACCTTTGACTATAATCTATAGTCAATGGTTCCTATTACGTAGCCAGCTGGACAGTTCCAGCAGTGTAAGTAGTAGGGCAAGTAGGTATTCCACAGTCAATGGTTCCTTTTATGTATCCAGCTGGACAGTTCCAGCAGTGTAAGTAGTAGGACAAGTAGGTATTCCACAGTCAATGGTTCCTATTATGTATCTAGCTGGACAGTTCCAGCAGTGTAAGTAGTAGGCCAAGTAGGTATTCCACAGTCAATGGTTCCCATTATGTGTCCAGCTGGACAGTTCCAGCAGTGTAAGTAGTAGGACAAGTAGGTATTCCACAGTCAATGGTTCCCATTATGTGTCCAGCTGGACAGTTCCAGCAGTGTAAGTAGTAGGACAAGTAGGTATTCCACAGTCAATGGTTCCCATTATGTGTCCAGCTGGACAGTTCCAGCAGTGTAAGTAGTAGGACAAGTAGGTATTCCACAGTCAATGGTTCACATTATGTGTCCAGCTGGACAGTTCCAGCAGTGTAAGTAGTAGGGCAAGTAGGTATTCCACAGTCAATGGTTCCCATTATGTGTCCAGCTGGACAGTTCCAGCAGTGTAAGTAGTAGGAAAAGTAGGTATTCCACAGTCAATGGTTCACATTATGTGTCCAGCTGGACAGTTCCAGCAGTGTAAGTAGTAGGGCAAGTAGGTATTCCACAGTCAATGGTTCCCATTATGTGTCCAGCTGGACAGTTCCAGCAGTGTAAGTAGTAGGCCAAGTAGGTATTCCACAGTCAATGGTTCCCATTATGTGTCCAGCTGGACAGTTCCAGCAGTGTAAGTAGTAGGACAAGTAGGTATTCCACAGTCAATGGTTCCCATTATGTGTCCAGCTGGACAGTTCCAGCAGTGTAAGTAGTAGGACAAGTAGGTATTCCACAGTCAATGGTTCCCATTATGTGTCCAGCTGGACAGTTCCAGCAGTGTAAGTAGTAGGACAAGTAGGTATTCCACAGTCAATGGTTCCCATTATGTGTCCAGCTGGACAGTTCCAGCAGTGTAAGTAGTAGGACAAGTAGGTATTCCACAGTCAATGGTTCCCATTATGTGTCCAGCTGGACAGTTCCAGCAGTATAAGTAGTAGGACAAGTAGGTATTCCACAGTCAATGGTTCCCATTATGTGTCCAGCTGGACAGTTCCAGCAGTGTAAGTAGTAGGACAAGTAGGTATTCCACAGTCAATGGTTCCCATTATGTATCTAGCTGGACAGTTCCAGCAGTGTAAGTAGTAGGACAAGTAGGTATTCCACAGTCAATGGTTCCCATTATGTGTCCAGCTGGACAGTTCCAGCAGTGTAAGTAGTAGGGCAAGTAGGTATTCCACAGTCAATGGTTCCCATTATGTATCCAGCTGAACAGTTCCAGCAGTGTAAGTAGTAGGACAAGTAGGTATTCCACAGTCAATGGTTCCCATTATGTGTCCAGCTGGACAGTTCCAGCAGTGTAAGTAGTAGGACAAGTAGGTATTCCACAGTCAATGGTTCCCATTATGTATCTAGCTGGACAGTTCCAGCAGTGTAAGTAGTAGGGCAAGTAGGTATTCCACAGCTAATGGTTCCTATTATGTATCTAGCTGGACAGTTCCAGCAGTGTAAGTAGTAGGGCAAGTAGGTATTCCACAGCTAATGGTTCCTATTATGTATCTAGCTGGACAGTTCCAGCAGTGTAAGTAGTAGGAAAAGTAGGTATTCCACAGTCAATGGTTCCCATTATGTATCCAGCTGGACAGTTCCAGCAGTGTAAGTAGTAGGACAAGTAGGTATTCCACAGTCAATGGTTCACATTATGTGTCCAGCTGGACAGTTCCAGCAGTATAAGTAGTAGGACAAGTAGGTATTCCACAGTCAATGGTTCACATTATGTGTCCAGCTGGACAGTTCCAGCAGTATAAGTAGTAGGACAAGTAGGTATTCCACAGTCAATGGTTCACATTATGTGTCCAGCTGGACAGTTCCAGCAGTGTAAGTAGTAGGACAAGTAGGTATTCCACAGTCAATGGTTCACATTATGTGTCCAGCTGGACAGTTCCAGCAGTGTAAGTAGTAGGACAAGTAGGTATTCCACAGTCAATGGTTCCCATTATGTATCCAGCTGGACAGTTCCAGCAGTATAAGTAGTAGGACAAGTAGGTATTCCACAGTCAATGGTTCACATTATGTGTCCAGCTGGACAGTTCCAGCAGTATAAGTAGTAGGACAAGTAGGTATTCCACAGTCAATGGTTCACATTATGTGTCCAGCTGGACAGTTCCAGCAGTGTAAGTAGTAGGACAAGTAGGTATTCCACAGTCAATGGTTCACATTATGTGTCCAGCTGGACAGTTCCAGCAGTGTAAGTAGTAGGACAAGTAGGTATTCCAGTCAATGGTTCCCATAATGTATCCAGCTGGACAGTTCCAGCAGTGTAAGTAGATATTCCACTCTCTCCTCTAAGCTTCTCTGAGGCTATTTTTATTTTTCTGACACATTGAGAAACAGCTTGGCAAACGACTCTTTCGCCGTGTTGTACTATTATTATAGTCTTGATATTGGGGTTAGTAACACGTGCATGAAATCCCAACAGCAAACTACCCTGTTAGTAATTATTTAACTAGATGAAAATAACTACAATAATGCACATCAATGTTTAGTTTACCTAGCTTTGAACTGAATGTATAGATACGAGAAACGCGTAAAAAAACTAATAAGAAACTTGATCAAACCCTGCCACACTTGGCTTGCAGATCTTTTAAAAATATGAGTAACTGTACGATCGTTACCGCAGCTTTATCAAACATTTAATCTGATTTGTGTCAATCATTTGAGTGATAGAAAACGTAAAAGTCTTTGAAACATAGTTATCGGTATCATTCGTTAAACTTTCCGTGGAAATCATCTACAGTAGTAACATAACTATCCTACGCTATTGTAGATATGAAAGCCCCGGGAGCCCCAAGGGGTTTAAAAATGAGAAAATGAGACAAAAATCTTTATTATGACTACATTTAACTTCCGGTTCCGACATTTAACTAGATATCGCACAACTGTACCGTAGTGTAAAATGTACTCTCTGGTAACGAGATTTCATAAACTAATTTAGTTTTAAGTAAAAGATCTAGATGTGTTCTCGAGTGATTTTAAGCTAAACCAACGAACCAGACGTGTGTTGATGTAAAGTGTGATGTATTTGATAATACGATATGGTTCTCACGTGAAGGGGATCCTCTAAAGAAGGAAAACCTCAAAGCAGAAGATCCCTTCCCAGAAGTTTAGCATAAATCGATAAGGCCAATATCTTTTGTTTTACGTTTTCCTTAGACATAAATTAGAAGTAGCTTTGTACCTTAGGCTGTAAGTTACAAGTATTTTAGTTTGAAGGTTGTAATGTATCTAGGCCTATAATGTACTGTTGCATATTATAGAATTTCTGTATGTGTGTTCTGCATTTTGTCGAGCAATGACTTGAGAAACCACCACTGAATGTTTGTTTTACTTTGGCTGACACTTGCAAACAAATCATCAATCGTACCAAGAATCACGGTTACTGTATTTCCGTTTCGTCATCGATCTAGCACTACGACCTTGGGCTTTCAAGATTCTTAGTGCCGATAAAATAAAAATGTGTTGCAACTACTGTTCTATGAACAATGACGAACAAACTATACAATAAATCTTTATTTATCTTTTAGATTTTCTTATAACAGCATTTATCAAACCAGATGTATTATTTGGCAAGCATTAGCTTATTACCGTAACATATAGGTCGGTGTTCCATAGCAACACACTCTGGAGGTTACATTCTTCCTTAGATTAGTTTGTCTTTTCTATTTCTGTTAAAGTTATGTCTTTTATTATAGGTTGCGTTATGTTAAATAATACTATGCGTTATGTCCACAAAGTTAATGATATACAACATACTCACATGTCTCTGAGCTTAAAGAATATTGTAGATGCATACAGTAAATGTGGACATCAACACAAGACGTACACATTTACAGTTAATCTATGTTTATTAACACACATATCAGCCTTAGGCAAATACAGTACGAGAGACAAGCTTTGAGTCATTGAGTCGTTCGCGAAAGGTGGACCGGAACCTAGGGAGCCGAGACGAGGTTAAGTATGCGATTATTATGATACTATATACGAGGAAGTGAGTGAGCCAAGGCCCGGGTCGCAAGGCTAATGCTCTTGTGCAAAAGTGCTTTAAACTGCATGGACTGTACAGTTACAGTGTATAATAGAATGTTGGATTTAAGAAACTAGAGTATACTTAACACTGTACTGTACTGTGTCAGACTGTGTCTACCTTGCACTCTACCGTACTCAGAACATTCTCAGTCAACGAGTCAACTAACAACCTCGTCTCTTGAGAAAACGCCAACACAACAAACTAAACCGTGTTTTAGGTTGGTTGAACTGCCATGATTATTGCAATAACAAAGTTATGAGCTATCGAACCTAAAACCATTGACTATTGGATATTAATAGTCAAAGCTAAAACGCTTTATTCGCACAATGAGTTTTTAGGTTAGTAAAAAAATGTCGTATAGCTACATAAACATAGCTGTCGAACTTAACATTTCTTCGGTGACACAATGAGTTTTGATGTTAGTTTCACCGTTATGTTGCCAGTAGAAATAAAGCGGACTGTCTGTTGTACTTGTACAGTGCAAAACACTTTCTTATTGACACAATTTGATTATAGGTTAGTTAAAACGTTGGGTGGCTTCAGAAACAAAGTTGTTCAACTGCTTTGAGTGAACTACTTCATCACGATCATATCATTGTAGCTTGAAGCTTACCTTTATCACTACAGCTTTAATCAGAACTAGCTGGTTTACGTATCACGAAAAAGAAACATGAATTGATTATGGTTTTAGATTACATTCTAAAGAATTGGATTTTTTAGTTCTATGTAATTATTTCTGGTAAAATCCTTATTTGTATATGAATTAACTACTATCAAACGAGCAGTGTATGACTTGTACAGGTACACATCTTCATGCTTCATTTGTGGAACTAGAATGTTGACCAAGGGAAACAAAACTAGCCTCGAAGTTACTTCATTTGCGTTGCATAGAGCTACCCTACTTCTATATATCTCAAAAAACGTCGTACCTCGCAGCTTACTTTTGTCACCACCCATTTACAAAAGTAAACTCCAATTTTGTAAAGTTGCATAAGTAATATGGCTGGGGTTGCAAACATGGTAACATGTCTTATGTTTACTCAGCATGTTTAGGTAATAGATTTGACAAATTTAATTCCAAATACTTCTGTAACAGTCACTCTATCAACGAATTACAGTCACATCCGGCACAAACAAAGAGAACGAAGCTGCAATAGCTGTAATGTATCGTGACACATTTGCTAATTACACCAACACAACTTGTGTGTTCATTAAAAACGACTCATCTACACGGAAATAACAAAAATGGAAGTTTACATTCACGGTTTAGTACGAAATTAACTTTAGTCAAATCGCGAATAAAACGAGTTTATTAAAAATTTTCCGAGTCGCCGAAAAGCTGTACGTGTCACGGTAGCCCTACGAAATTTTGCTGGCGTGTGTTTGTTTCATTTACGTTTTCATAAACCACCAATAATTTAATATTTTCCTAGCATCAGATTCAAAAACAATATTAGTTAGATGCGTCTGTTTGGCCATTATAGGGCCATGTGCGTAGTGCCATATTGTTACTTCTGTGAATCTACGTTATATTCACCATTCACCCATAAGTGAAACCGTATAATCAGTGATGGTAATATAGATTTCTAAAGTCGATTCAGTTGACATTTTGTATATGTGGCAATGACCCGGTTCCCAAGGAAACGTAGAAGTAGACCAGCAAACTAATCCTAGGCCTACTGAGTTTTCGGTCATAACATCGAAGCAAACAAAAAAAAAACTTATGAAAAAGCCTTGTTCTTTTTATAGGCCTATTCTCGAATTCGAAGGTTTTTTCAGCAACCTTTGCACACGTCTAGCAGCTGTTGATTTCCGTGACAAACCAAACCAGACCAATCAAAGAAACGTGATGATGAACAAACAAAACTAACCAATATTTCTTCAAAGCTAAGATCCTTCCTTGTTTTTATTCACTGTACTGTAAATACAAGCAATATAATCAGCAAATCAGCTGCATAGAATCAACTTGCAACCACAACACGCCGTTTTCTTTCACATTGATAACGGCGTGGGATTTTAGGATGAGGTTATCACGTGGGTTATCATGACTTCCGTAATTGTAATTGTTTAGGAAATGTAATTGTTTTAAAACAAAGGTTAATTAGCACTGTAAAGTAATTAGCACGTCAGTTATCATTCCCTTATTAAGTTAAATATACTATGCGAGTAGGCCTTTTGTAAATAAAAATATTAAAGACGACACTGTTAGAAAACTTAGAAAAGTAAATCTTTTAGTTGTATAAATAATAAATAATCTCTTGATACGCATTTTACGTGTTATTAAATTAACGGAAAGTAAATAAAAATACGTCTAATAACACTTAAAACATATATTTCCATTTATAATAACTCACAAGACGGTATATATATATATATATATATATAAGTCTTTTTATATTTACCCTCTTGTGAGTTACCATTTTAAGTGTAAATATATGTTTTAAGTGTTAGCCTTGCACGAGATGCACTGTAGCCTTTTTAAATGTCTTAAAGTAAAAAAATCTTCAAGCGTTTCCTGTTACTAAATAGACACCTCTTTTGAATGTTTAAGGGCAAATCTGAAGGAATTTCCTGACTAATCATCGGTAGCCTACTACAGACCGAAGATGAACACAAAACTAGAGACGTGGAGGCAGGTGCGGGTTTGTTTTGACGAGGGTCGAGTAAAAGAAGGATGAGAGTATAAAACCAGTTTCACAGATGGTCTTCCCAATCGGTCAGTTCACAGAACACCTGACTGAAGGCGGGGACACACTTGTCATACACCCTTCCGATCCGACTCCGATCCGATTTGCGGGAATCAAGTAGGATCGGTGCGGGATCGGAAGGGGTGAACACACATGTCATACACACTTCCGATCCATCACCGATTTCCTGCACCAGGTCGATTGTCCTTCCAAAACTCGTCAGTTGTTAGCTACGTGCAGAAGGTGAAACATGTTCAAAAACTTTGGACTTCGGGATTTAGCCATGATGGCGGTTTGTTTAGATGAAGAGGAAAGTCAGACATCTCTGGAGGACAGTGGGAAACGGAGAATTTGGGTCCATTCTGCATGGAAGGAAAGATCCTCAGAAGGAGAGTTTTCCACGATCATGCCTCATCTGTTGGACGACGAGACGAAATTTTACCAATATTTTCGAATGTCAAAGTCAACGTTCGACCAGTTGGAGCTCGAACTTAGAGAAACAATAACCAAGCAAGACTCGTACTTCAGACAACCGATCAGTCCTACACAGCGTTTGGCTGTTTTTTTGAGGTAAGTAAGGTGGTTTACTTAAGTGCCTATCTTATATAATAAACACTTTGGTTTTTATCGCTCGAGTTCGTTTGGCTCTTCTAGCCGTCCAATTTTCATTATAGAGGTCTTATTGAAGGTATGCACGCACAGATTTCACACCAAACATCGACTTATTTATATTAAACCATCACTCTTAAAACCTTAAGAATAAAGGGTGATTTTAAAAACCAAATTTGAAGGTAACACAATAATTAAACATTGGAAGGAAAACATGAAAAAATTTATTTTTTTGCCTTGAAATTTACATACCTAATCGTTGTAAACTTGCCTTGAAATTTATATAATACATGTAAACTAAGAAATCTTATAAAGTTTTTTATATTAAAAAATGTCTGTAAGAGAATAAACACAATTTATGTCTTGTTGTACAAAGAAAGAGAAAATACGAAAAGAAATCTTTTTGACTTGAATTTAAATAATAGATGTAAACTTATATAATACATGTAAACTAAGAAATCTTACAAATGTTGTTATATTAATAAATGTCTTAATAAATGAGAATAAACACGATTTTTTTTATGTCTTGTAAAAAGAAAGAGAAAATACGAAAAAAATTCTTTTTGACTTGAAGTTAAATAATAGATGTAAACTTATATAATAGATGTAAACTGAGAAATCTTATAAATGTTGTTATATTAAAAAATGTCTTAATAAATGAGAATAAACACGATTTATGTCTTGTAAAAAGAAAGAGAAAATACGAAAAAAAATCTTTTTGACTTAAAAGTTACATAATAGATGTAAACTTATATACTATATGTAAACTGAGAAATCTTACAAGGTTATTATATCAATAAATGTCTGTAAGTGAATACAGAGGATTTCTTTCTTGATCTTCGGAGATGTTCGGTTGGTTTGATCCAGTGGGAACCTGATTTTGATACAAATTCCTCTCCATCCACGGTCCACCTACGTGCGAAGGTGTTGAACTAGCGGATGCCTCGTCTGATGATAAATAGGTCAAGGCGGTTCTTCGTTCATTGTTGATACGAAGCTGCTCCAGTTCGCACTCCTGTACTATATTAAAAATCTTCCCTTTCGCTGAGATTTGGAGAGCGGGATCCAGAGCTTTTAGGGATGGAGCGATTCCTGCTAAAAACGCATCAACAGGATGTTTTTCAGCAGATTGTTGACTGGGGTTTTCAGCTTCTTTTTCGGCCAATATATACGCCATCAGCTGAGATGACGCAGACTGTTGAGTTTTTAATTGTATGTTGGGGTGCTTCCTTTTACGATTTGGAAGTGCATTTTTCTTTACAACTGAAGGTCGACTGGCTGGAGTTGTGGGTGGGGGTGCTTGTAAGGGTTCTTGGATTTCGGATTCATCTGCGTAGCCACCATCTAGTGTTTGCTGTGTTTCCTGCATGTCCTCGGGGAAATTCGGCAGTTGTGAATCGTCATTAGTTGTAGACAAATCGCCCTCTTCATCTGGGACGTTACTTAATGTTTTGCGGTCACCGATGAAAGGAATCAAGAATTCGAGCATGGATTCGTACTTGTACTTGGCTTTAGATGTTGCCGCCTGACCAGATTTTGTTTTAGTTTTTTGTCGAGATCTTCGAAGGCTGTCTCGAATGCCATTCCATTTTTTCTTGCACTCTTCCTCTTGACCTGAAAAAATTTAAAGATAGTAGCTCAATAGTAGTTATAATTAAAAATACATTGCAGTCCTTAATTTATTGTGATTAATGTTATCATTAATATAATGTTTTCCTTTCAGGTTTCTAGCTACGGGAGATACATTTAAGACAATATCCTTCAGCTACAGGTTGGGAAGAAGTACAGTTGCTTCTATCGTTCATCATACGAGCCAAGCAGTTATTGAGGTTCTTTTGAACAAAGTTATGCCAGTTCCCGATGAGGACAAGTGGAATGAAATAGCAGCCGAATTTTGGGACAGGTGGCAGTTTCCCAATTGCATCGGTGCAATGGATGGTAAGCATGTGAAGATACAAGCACCAAAGTCGTCGGGAAGTCTTTACTGGAACTACAAGAAAACGTACTCCATTGTTCTTCTAGCACTAGCTGATCCGTGCTACAATTTTATTTTTGTTGACGTGGGGAGCTACGGAAGGAACGCAGACAGTGGTGTATTTTCGAAATCCAATTTCGGGAAAAAAATGCTCCGAAATGAACTAAATATCCCAGGGAACAAGTGTCTTCCAGGTACAAACACTGAACTTCCAATGGTTGTAGTGGCCGATGAGGCTTTCCCTCTCACAAACAACATCATGAGACCCTATCCTGGGAAGAATTTGACGAAAGAACAAAGAATCTTCAACTACCGATTGAGTAGGGCTAGGAGGATATCCGAAAATGTGTTCGGCATTTTAGTGCAAAAATTCCGTATGTTCCTCAGGCCTCTCCAGGGAAATCCTGATAACATAACGAGAATTATTCTCGCAGCGTGCATTTTGCACAACTTTATTCGAAATCACGAAGGCTGGAAAGTGCCAGAACTCACTCAAGGTACTGATGACACAACTCCAGGAGAGAGATCTCGTCTTCAGAGCTTCCCTCGTCGACGAGGAAGGGAAAACCACGAAGCCTTTGATGTGAGGGAACAGTTTAAAGAATTCTTCAATTCCCCGGACGGTAGTGTGGAGTGGCAAGAACGAGTTCTCATGATGTAATTTGAATTGATTTACATTCTTATTTTGCAATTGTTTTGGTTTATACTAACAGCTATGTAAATCATTTCTTTATTTGAAATACAGAAATTTGTTTACTCAATTCCTAGTTATATTTATCGTATCACGCTTTTAACCCTCTATCTAGCATTTATAAATGTTATACTGGCAGGTCACTCCTTACTTTTTATACTAACATTACTTCAGAGCCGTATATTTAATGTTCTATTAACCAAAGGATATACAATTATTTTATACTTCCTTTCTACAGGACATTACAGGAAACAATTTTACACTATTGATGGATTTAAAAAAAAATCACAACTGTTCTATTGTAAAAAAAAGAAAAAAAAAATTATTTATAAATAAAAAAGTTTTTTAAAACAAAACGTTTCCAAACGCACTAAAAAGTAGAAAATAATTTATAAATATATGGAGAGTATAAATACTTGTAGGATTTGAAACGAAAAACGTTGGGTGTATGCAATAGATAATTTACAATTACCTTCATCTATTGAACTAATGTATAATTAACAATTGCATGCACCCAACGTTTTTCGTTTTAAATCCTACAAGTATTTATACTGTCAACATATTTATAAGTTATTTTCTACTTTTTAGTTTGTAATGTGTGTGGATGTTAAATCTATTTCAAGCATCTATATTAGGTGAAGACAGAGGCATGTGGGAAATCTTAGGTTTATATGAGTTTATTTTCATATAATTATGTATTAGATTGAATGTATGGCCTACCTACTAACCATTAAAAATACAAAATATTGATTGGTTAGAAATCTAAGATATAAAACGTATTAAATAATAATGTTTTATTTAAAATAAATAAAAGTAAAAATAATCATATTTACAATTAATTATTTATATGAAAGGTGCATTTCATTTGCATGAAAAACTTGAGACTACATGAAATTAAAGATAAAAATAAATGAAATCTAGTATAAGAAAAAGATTTTCTCCAATGTTTTAATTTGTATTTTATGAATTTATTAACTACTAAAAAACAAGAACATCAACGTTTTTAGCGGGTAACAATCTAAAAAATTCACAAATTTTGGGAAAAACTATTTTAATGAATTTCAACAATACATGGTAAACAAATAAATGAAGGTAAAAAGTGTTTTTTTACCATTCAACTCGATCAAATTTGTCGGGACCACGTAAAGTTGGCAGTTGGTGGCAGCCAATCACAAGACAAGGCTAGGGCGACGTTGCCACATCGCCCGTTGACAACACTAATTAAAATATACTAAGCAATATTTTCAAATCAGCTGTCATTATTAGATTTGGCAACACCGTACCGTTCTTAATAATTAATTCAAAACCATATGGTAAATAGGCTCCTCCCTCAACTGCAAACTTACGTGGTCCCGACTGGTTTACACGTTTAAATAGAATTTAATCAAATTCAAAACATTTGCTCGAGTTATATAGTGCTACCAAAACTGAAAACAATTAGAAATCGCATAAGCACAGACCGAATGAAACATTAAACAGCTAGGAGAACAAGTGATTCAAGTGAACTAAAAAAACAACATTTGTTCCTGTAGACAGTGAAGTTAACTACGCAGTGGCCAGTGATGCAACACATTTCTTTACCAAACTAAATTTACCACGCCACATGTGTGCCATGCCTATTTACCAGGTTAAGGTTTATTTTTAAAATGTCCCTAAACTAAATTAGGTCTTACCTTCGACATTTAATTCCTTTGCCACTCTTTTCCAGATCTGTTCTTTGTGTTCCGCGTTCCGGTACAGCTCCGTGGACTGGTCGTACAACACTGGATGCTTGCGCACTTCCTCGATCAGCTCCTCTGCTTTTACAGAGCTCATTTTGAGCAAAATAGAAGTTTAAACACAATAAAAATAAAAATTTGTACAAGCAACTAGTCTAGAAACAACCCGTCCTGCATCCGACAAACAAATAGACTGCAGTGTCGGTGCGTGATCGGAACCAAAATCGGAGTAGGATCGGAGTATGACATGACGCGTGTCGGAGAGGTGTGAACAACCGCGTTCAATGTTATGTACCATTTCCCTGTCCGACAGTCGTACCGCAGTATGATCGGAGTCGGATCGGAAGGGTGTATGACAAGTGTGTCCCCGCCTTGAGACCTGCATCTTCCCGAGACATGGACCCCTGGAGTGCGGCACGATGGGGAGCTCCTTTGTTTACATTATTGTCTGATCACTTGAGTATGAGACCAAGGCCAGAGTCGCTTGCCCTTGGGACAGCCCAGGGTGTTTACATTGAGACCTGGAGGGGGAGTGATATTGGTCCACATTGATCACTGAAGAGCAGTCTTGTTTTCCTTATGTGGAACTCGTTATTCTGGTTTGACACAATACCGTAGCTAGAGCTGTTAGTATATGTGGTATAATTATTGATTTCACTTTATATAAACCAATATACATGTATAATAACTATAAGAATTTGATTTATCCACAATCCAGTACTGGTACAGTAGATAGAAATTGGTTATCGTTTTGGAGTAAGCATATATTGTGACATCCCTTGAGATAAATCACGTTTGTCGTTAACCACCCAATCCAAACCATCACGATAATCTTACACAATCTTTAATATATTGTATATTGTATTGTCACTTGGTACTTACGTTTTGCCCTGAGTGTCAACTTCATCTTCTCCAGCACGCTGGAGTCTCGGTCATTGTAGACGATGATCCCGGAGGCGTTGCTGGCGTAAGCATTATCCACTTTCACTTGGAAGTTGCAGCCACCTCTTTTCACGAGCGCGATCCAGGACTCCTTGGGAAGCTGACCGGAGCCGGCGGTGCTCCGGAACGGGAGGGTACATCCGGAGTTGTCCGCTCCGGACCGGACGTGGACTAGGACTCCGGAGGACACTCCGATATAGGACTCACCGAATTTACCGATCTCCGTCTTCTCCCGGACGGTCCTGCCCGTGACGGGATCGACGAAGGTGATGTTGAGGTAGGCTGTGGTGTAGTAGGCATCCCCTTCGTCGTGGTGATGGAAGGACGAAGACACTCCTGCACTGGGTGCCCAGTCACCGGAGGACATGGAATACGTCGCAGAGGACAAACATAAAAATACAAGCACTACGCGAACTGACATATTCACAGGAGATAAAACACATAAATACAACTACTAGGTATACACATGGGGAACACTCTAGCGAGAACGGGCCCTGTCACCTCCAGGTCTACAGGCGACCCTCAAGCGTCTACGGTCATCTACGGACTGGAATCTGGGAGTATACGACTGACCGCTTTTGTAAGTGTAGGCGGTAATTCGATTTGTCCCGAGAAACCGCATAAATGAAGTCTTTCGATGTGCTATATTTATCCTGTCACGTGTGGAACGGATAAACAATCACAGCGTCAGACGACGGACGCGGAGCTAGACTGAAGCGAACTGCAACTGAGTGAACAGCTGTTCTGGTAACGATCGCCCCCTCCACCTCCCCCTTCCGATCCCACCACCGCCGCGCGGCGAATGTCAAAACAAAACACAGCGGCGCGGCGTCTGACACTTCCGTGATTAGTAGCAGACTTTCAGTCTCCGTGCTAAACAATCGTCCCTGGCTGTTCGTTGATTCAATACGGGACCTTTCTTTAAAACAAACCATCTCAATTCAATTCAGCTTTGAAAATAAAATAATCATTGCTAATATAGGCCTACGTACGAATTCTTTGATTGGAATCGATTAGGGCCTAAGTTTGATTAATGACACTCTAAAGCCTAATTCTACGTGATATTTTATACCGATCTTTAATTTTAACTATTAACTTATCAATAAACAAAACAATAGCTGTTAGACAAGAAGAAATATTAAGATTAAAACTTAACAGTTGATAACAGAAAGATATGAGGTAATTTGGGCTAAAGTTTGTTTGTACATTTCTTGAAGTAATAAACTGCCTGATTTGATAATACAGACATTGTATATGCTAATATATTGTACTATTTTAGTTTTGCTTGTAATTACATTCGGTATTACTTGTGAAGTGATAAAAAATATAAAAACATGTTTGGCGAGTCCATACACAGCTATCGTAGTTAATTTTCATGGCTTCCTCAAACAATTACAGGAATAAAATATTTATCTTATCTCAAAACATGTTGTTGAATCAAGTTTAAATAATTTTCAATATCTATTGATCACTTGCTTCTTGGTACATTTTTTAAATCTTGTTTAAAATACAGTTGAGTATAGGTTGATGGATCTAGCTAGATACTGTTATCTCCAAGCGTATAGCCCCAAACTTCATTATCGAATTCTTAATACACTAAAAAATATCTCCAATAACATAATTTTACGAGACTGTTAGTTGGTATATGGGGAAAGTTCCACTTCCATGTTGAGTTTCAAGGTCAATCACTTCAGTATCCAATTATACTTTTTTCTGATAAAAAAACTCTTAAATAAGAGCTAAGTAATATCTTTGACTATTAAGTCAATGGTAATATTTACTCTACGTTTCATCATTGACTATATTTTTAGTCAATGGTTTCATACACAGTTCATTCACAGTTCTTTCATACACTTTTTATGTAGGCTACCCAAAAAATTTTGTAAAATTTTTCCACAGTCTTAAAAAGTCAGTATTTATTTATTTTAATTAACTGAGTTAACCTCTAGCGCTCTGAGCGCCTGCAAGTCTTTGTTATTATAAATAATGTAATTAATTAATATGTATGTTAATTGAATTCCTTTGCTGGGAAATGTGTCGGGTTTATTTTATTTAAAAAAGTAAAGGTAATTACATGCATGAAATAATCCTTAAGATGAGTACCGGCATCATGAAAATTTAACAAACTTTGTGACTTATTTACCTATTAATCATAAATATTAAAGGTTATTTCATCAGTATTATTTAAAAAACCATAGCCTACATCTGTAAAAAATGGTTATGCATAGAATTGACTGAAAAGTCATCATAGTCAAAGTAGTCAATTACAACTTCAAAACATGCCCCATATTTCCCTGTCAACGACTAACGCCTGATCTTATATGGAGGCAAGATCTGCAGTACACATTTGTACATGAACTGCGTTGCCTTAATTGAAGGAGCTAGAACTCGTAAATTGCAACAGATCTGGAGTAATATAATTCGTATTTTAAAACGTGAAATTGATTAAAATTTTATTTACTAATGCATTTATTTCTCGATATTGAGGTTCTATGTAGATTTGAAACTCAGAGTATACAAGCATAGATAAAACATACTCCCTTGGTCTTACTTTGTGTTGAATAGTCGATGATTCATGTTGTATGTAGTAGTTAAGTTTGGGAGTGTTTCATTTTGGTTTTGATTCTTAAAGTTATGACATAGTTTTGTATAGAAATTTAGTTAGAGGTTTTTAATGTTTAATTAATTAAGTTTCACACAAAATTATCATTATCACTGTTTATTACTTCTGTTTTTTTTCTCTAAGCTGTCCTATTTTATTATTTTTTAAATGGTGGTCCTCTGGTAATAGTATACGTACCTAGGGCCGAAAATGAGGTTTCTTGTCCGTGGTACGAACGCTATATTTCACCACACTATTCACCACAATAATAATGCACACTGATAGTCAACACAACTACAACTTTAAGGTTATGAGAAGAAATAATTTGAGTAATCGGGAAAAATAATAATAAATAGTTGCTAGGCAGCGGTGACAATAAAACAATACAGCAGAAAACATCATATTGTGCTGAAAAAATATTTTTCTCATACTAAAATATAGAGTAGATACAGGATTATCGATTATCTAAGTACACATAAGCTTATTTCATTAATTGTTAATAAAGGTTATTGAATCTGTAAACATAACATAAATTTGGAGAAAAAACTGCCAATGTATATTTTACAAAATATATTTACTTCTGACAAAACAAATGAACAGTGTTAATGTCCAAGCAATAATAATTGTTAAAAGAGAATAACAATTCCAGTACCATAGCTGAGGTGACTTCTTGCGATTGTTGTTAGGCACCATTTACTAGGTGACTTAGTGAGTAAAATAAAGTAGATTATCGAATTATTTTTCACTCTCTTCTATTTCTTCTTGCTCCCACTTTTCCCTGAAATATATTGATATTTTAAAGCTTTGAGGGATATAATCCTTCTGCATGTGACTATACACAGAATAGATTTCCCAAGTAATTTTGTAGCAAAAAAGAACGTGTTGCGATGGTCACCAACGAACTAATGACAATATTCTTTTCCTACAGTTACTTAACAATTTACATGTTGTGTCTCTCACTGATTTGAGAAAGCAAAGTGGCCAATTCGCTCACCAGTGAGACAATGTCAACATTGTCTCACTCCACTCTAATTACTTTGTCTCGCTCCAGATTTGCAACGTGAAATCACGAATTAGTGAGCACGTAACATGCAGACAAGGTCGTATGCGCGCTAAATACGTTGGCAGCACTGGCTGTTAATCAGCTGGTCAGCTGTTGTACTGTTGTATCATTAAATGCCATATTAAAAGTTCATTTCTGTGTAAAAATATGTTACGTTTCTTTACCAATTTATTTGTTTTATGGTATCTGTAGGAAAAATATAATGTGCAAGTCGAGTGCAAAGTGCAATTGCCTCACTCGAGAAACCATTCCGAGTATTTCTCTCGAGTGAGTCAATTGCTCACTTTGCTCACTAGTTGCACAAATAACTAGTGTTGTTAAGTTATAAATCGATCAGCTGTTTGCTATGATACTGCATTGATTTTAATTAATATATTTGACACAATACACTAGTAGCCTACCCTCTAGTGAAATGGTCCTAAACTTCATATATTTTCTTGGCTTCAAATTTTAACATTACATGGGAAATCTATTCTGTGTATGGTACAAATCAGTGGCTATGAGAGCATAGACAAAAATATTAAATCTTTTTGTCTATGATGAGAGGTTATAAACCAAAGCATAACCTTTCATGTTATGAGTAGTGATTGTTAGTAATTAAAACACTGTCGTAAGTTAAGTAGTGTACGCACGTAAAACACTCGTAAAAACTTTTAAGACACTCGCCAAGGCTAGTTAGTACCTTCTTGGTATTTTCTACCCCGGTCCGGGTCGTTAACACTATCTTTACGCGATTGTTGCGTAAACTACTATTTTTTAGTAAAAAGGTCAGTGTGTGAAATTTAATAAACTGACAAATGTTATTAAAGTACTGTATATCCATAACCAAGCAAAATAGAACAGTTCCGCTAATAACTGGTAGGTGTAGCTACTGTCGAGGTGGATTTCTAACAGTTTGCCTATTTACCGCTAGATGCTGCTACCGTCGACGTTTGCAACTTTTCGGCTCGTCAAAACGCTAGATGTCACTACTACAAGCAATGTTCCATGCAGTTTGTCTAGTCACCGCTAGGTGTAATTGAAATCGATATACTTAATTCATCGTCGTTTGGTTATTTAAAAATAATCTGTTTAAAAATTCTAAAAATTAAATTGGCCCTAGCTGAAACAGATAATAAGCTATATCTACATTTAAAATAACACACCATTTTTGAATTGAAGCCGTGGTGGTTAAGTATAAACCATTGTATTCGTTGACTCTCCGAGGGATTAAGGCTGGGCGCACACTGATCAGCATTTCACCTGAAGCAAAATGTTGCACAACGATTTGCTTGAAGCGTTTTGTTTATTTGCTTCTCCAGTGTGCGGGAGGTTCAAGCATGATTCAGCATTTGGTTTCAAGCAAAATTAAGAAAAATAAATATTAGAATTACATATAATGTCTACTGGTCTTATAGTATTGTTTTAACATTATGTGACGAGGAAGTCAACTATTGCTGTATGTCATTTTTTGCAAAATGCTGGACTAAATAGAAAGACACATTGGGTTCACCCAATCAATCTGTTGATAAGGCTTTCCTCTCAGAAATTAAATCAGATCCAGGGAGATTTTACAATCATTGTCGAATAATTGCTATACTATTTTATAGGAAGGGTTTTAAATACCGTAAGAAATCATTATTAGATAGTGTCAATGTTAGTGTGTGTGTTATTAAATGAACTGCGAGTAACCTTGGTAATTTCTTAATTATTTTAATACTTTGCATGGACTGTATGACTACCAAAATGGTAGCAAGAAAAATTAAAAACAATATTGTTCAATAGAAATTCAAAATATAATTGTTAAGTTTTAACGCAACTTCAAAATTCATTTTTCAAAGACGAGTTATTTTTTAAACAACAAACGGTCAATTGAATTTTGAAAGCCACTAAGCTTTACTAGCTAGAAGGGATTTGGCGCATGTGCAGAACGTTTTGCTCCTTGAAACATCAAACATCGTGCTGTATGGGATCCATTCGTCGAGCAACTGCTCAAATGTTTAAAGACGTTGCGAGGCGCCTCGCAACGTTTGCTTGATCAGTGTGCGGCGTCCCATTGAAATACATGGGGAGCTCGTACCCAGCGAAACATTTTGCCTCGCAACACTTGCTTTAGGTGAAATGCTTGATCTGTGTGCGTCCGGCTTTATGGGTAACTCGTTTAAGACTAGCCTGGTAACGTTAACCCACTGGGTACAGCACTTGGTCTTGGTGTAACTGTTTCACCATACGACACTTTCTTTGAAAAGCCGAGAGTTGTGTCTCTTACCTGAGACCGATAATTGGCTTATAATTAATTAACGGTTACTGCCGGTTTAACAATTTTCTTCAGTCTTCTCCAGCGGGCAGCGGTGTATCCACTCTCTACGGCCACGCGACCAAATCACCAATCCACCTTTCGGTTTGGTAAAACTCAGTTTTATCCGTCATGAATTTCGTAGAAAATCTCGATTCATCCCAAGTGATATTTTAGACGTATCATGTTCGAATTGTTTAAACATAACTATCTAGAAAGTTTTATACTGCAATAATTATATCAATTAATTGGGGATAGTTTTTTAGTTTTTGTTCAAAAAAATCATCTAGTCTACAGTATATACCGGTATAGGGTGTAGATTAAGTACTGTATGCGTATGGAAACAAATCGGTATCTTTAAAATCAAAATAAATGGAAATATTCTGTTTATGGTAGTGATTGTTAACAATGGTTCCGTGATCTTTAACATTAAAAATAGTTTTTAACCCACCTTTTAACGGGATCAAGGGGTTTCTCGTTCAATGTTAGAGTAGTTTCGTTCGGTTTCGCTCAGAGTGCGTGAAGTATAAGAAATAGGTTTCCAATTCCCATCTGATTGTTGTTGTAAAAGTACTCCACCCAGGCCTTGTGTAGAAGAGTCAGCAGAAATCATAGTCGGTTTATTTTTATCATAGAATGCAAGTTGAGGTGGAGAAGCCAATAATTCTTTCAGTTCATCGAATGCTTTTTGTTGTTCACAACCCCAACACCATTTGTTTTTTCTACTTAGTAGGTCGGTAATGGGTTTTAGTGACCGGCTTTTGTTAGGTATGTATTTGCCAATGAAGTTCACCATACCAAGTAACCTTTGAACACCTAAAATATCTGTTGGAGGAGACATTTTTCGTATAGCTTCGACTTTGGTCTCATCGACTTTGATTCCTGATTCAGATAATGGTGACCTAAGTAGGTTAGCGAGGTTTGAGAGAACAAGCATTTGTCTTTGTTTAGGGTGAAGCCAGCACCTTCAAGTTTGGTTAGTACTTCTTCTAAGAAATAGTCATGTTCTTGTTGAGTTTCCCCCAAACAATTATGTCGTCCATATGAGCAAGTGCATTCATTTGACCTTCAAGGGTTGGATTCACACATTCTTGGAACACTTCTGGTGCAGATGTTATTCCAAAGGGTAGTTTCAGAAGTGTCCAAACGGTGTCAGGAACGTTGTCAAATCTTGGGATTCTTCGTCCAATGTGATCTGCCAGAATCCGTTATTAGCATCCAATTTAGAATAGCATTTTGCTTCTGAGATTTGGGCAAGTGTTATGTCGATGACGATGGGTTGAATAGGATAGTATCTTCGTTTGACGCATCTGTTTAATTTAGTAAGATCCACACAAATGCGAACTTTGTTAGAGTCCTTCTTTGGCACAACAACCATTGGAGATCACCAGTCTGTGGCATGGTATACCTCAGCTATCACCCCCATTGACACCATTCTTTCAAGCTCTTCTTTAGTAGATTCCCAAAGAGGTAGAGGAATCCGACGAGGCGCGTTGATTGCAAATGGATTGACGTTATTTTTCAGTTCTACTTTGTATTTGACATCAATGGAACCTAAGCCTTAACGGTTTGGGGTGTCTGTCATACCAGTCATTACTGGATGGCTGTATTTTGTTGATTCGAGCAAGTAACTGCAAACTTTTTATCGCAGGTTTACCTAGAAGTGGCTGGGAAGTGCCCTTAGAAATATATTTCTCATAACATGTTTTGTGATTATGTGATAGTTTTACAGTAGCAGTTCCCAAAATTGACAGAGCTTGACCATTTGCGCCACTAAATATTTTGGATGTGGGATTGAGCCTGATTTTTTTATTCAATTTAATGTTGGGAGGCAAAATTGTTACGTCTGCTCCTGAATTTTGAATCAATTTTGAAAAGGACATCATCACTGTCGTTCATATTTAACACTACAGACCATGGATCATCACGCAAGTTTTTTCCAACAGTGCCAATGAATGTTTGAGGGTCTATAAAGATTTCATTGGGTGTTTCAAGGTCAGTATCATCATATTCAGTTTGACTGACTTTGTTTGATTTGCAAACATTTGGAAAATTACCAACTTTTTTTCAAAGCCCACATTTGTATTGTTTAGCTGGACAGTTTAATCTTTTGTGTAAAACTGACGAACCACACCAAAGACATCTCTTTTCAACATTGGACAGGCTTTTATTGTCGTTAATCCGCTTAAAATATTGATCATTGTTTGATATATTAGGAAAAATGTTTGTCTTAATTAAATGTTGAGTGTTTTTATTTATTAATGCTATGTCAGTCAAGTGTAGCGTTTGTTTTTGTCTTGATAGTTCTTCAGATCTACGGATAGTGTTTATAGCTTTGTTTAGTTTTAATTCGGGTTCAAGTTGAAGACGATCACTTAGTGTTTCGTCCCGCATACCAATAATCAAAACCATCAGAATCATCTCCTCTTCAATTTGACCCCAATCACAGTTTTTTACATGATTGTGAAGGTCTGTGATAAAGTTCTCAATTGGCATGGAACCTTGTTTAAGTTTTAGAAACCTAGACCGTTCAAAAATTAAGTTCTTTTTAGGAAGGAAATTATCGTCAAACTTCTGTAAAACAGCTTTGAAATTAGATTTGTCATTGTCATTTAACCTGAATGAATTAAGTATGTCCTCTCCCTTACAGTAGATAAGCATGTCAATCTGATGCTTTCCAGAATGTAGAGCTAAATTGCTAAGGGAATAATACCTCTCAAAACGAGTCTTCCATGTCTTCCAGTCGTGAGGGTTGAAGGAAAAGGCTTCAGGAGGCTTAATGTTCAGGGATACGGGTTCTTCATTCGACTGCGCCATGTTCTATTTCTTATTTAGATAAAAATTAAAAGGTCAAAAGAAACTAAACTATTTTTAATCAAGACACTAATACAATACAATAGTATTAAAGAAAGTACCGTAAATAAAAAAAAACATATGGTTAAATATCAATTAAATAACCATAGAGGTTAAACAAAAAGTCCTCGGGCTTTGCCCCACAGGGCACAGGCCATCAAAATCCCAATGTATTTATTATGATGAAAAGATTTTGTTTACTTAAACATACAATTAATTTGTATTAATTACAGCTGTTCATAGTAAACATCATGATACAAACAAGTGCGTTTTGTTTTCAGAGTGAGTTAGTTTTCAATTTCGATAACAATAGTGGAGTGATTGATTAACCATTATCTTTGAGTTGGAAATTATCATTGTTATTAGTTTTGAAATAACGCCTGTAATACTTTGCAATTGCTCGAATTCAAGTGACGGGTCCACTAGTATATATATATATATATATTATATATATATATATATATATATATATATATATATATATATATATTATGAAAATTGTAGTGATTAGGGCTACTATTTTGAAATACCAATGCATTATTAAATACCCCCGTTGCAGCAAACCTGCAGACTAAGCAAATTTCCATTTACGTGGGTGGATGTCTACTAAAATATACCCTGAAAGTTGTCGGATTTATTTCCTATTTAAATAACATTAATTTTAATGAGTACCTAGGTTTTCTGCTACAGGGAAGGTATTATGGTGTGTTTTTTATTGAAATGTTGATAGCTTAGTATAAAATAAACAAAATTGCCAAATTTGATTAAAATATATCCATAAACAAGCAAACTACAACAGTTTATTTATTCTCCATAAGAATAACATGGGAATTTTAAATTTAAAGTTCTTTTAATAATCTCCCTAACCGTTAGGCAAAACAACACTTCAATATACAAAATTATTTATTTTTAAGCTCTACAAAATGGTCTGGAATAAAATTGTGAAATTTTATGTTTTTAGAGTCAAAAATGGGAAAAAACCAATTTTTACCCTATAAATCCCCCCATAAGCCCCCTATCCCATAGTCCGATTGTGCTGGTTTGCAAAACTTGTTCGAATAAACCTAAGTTTACTTGTTTATACCAAATTTAATAAAAATCGGATCATTTTTACTCAAGTTATTGTGCTAACGGACACATATATAAAAAAATATATTTATATATATGAATTTGAACGGAGGGTGTTTTTGGCCTCTGAGGACCTCAAACCGAAAAAGTAAATCGGTCCCGGGTCCAGGTCTTACCATGAGTACTAAGGTATATATATATTGTTAATTTTGGCTGAATAAATGATTTGATTTGGTAATAGCTCATTTCCTATGGGAAATTCGCTAAAACTAAGTACCCCCTTTTTATATATGAATTTGAACGGATGGTGTTTTTGGCCTCTGGGGACCTCAAAACGAAAAAGTAAATCGGTCCTGGGTCCAGGTCTTACTATGAGACCTGCGGTAATAGCTTATTCCCTATATGGGAAATTTGCTTAAAACTCTCATTAAATTGGTTTTTAAAAGTTGCATATAGCATTTCATCTCATTTCAATAAAGCTCAAAAACTATAATCCATTTTGCTACAGCATTGTTTTTATATAGATCGATCCAAATCATGTTTAGTTTGGGAAACCCTTGAATTTCCCTTATTTAATATGATTTGATAACAGACCTTCTATAAATAGGAAAATAGTGCATTTAGACCCTTATGCACACTCATTCTGCCCTACAGCAAAAATATTTAATTCAATAAGCAAATTAAACAAATGCAATTATCAATCATATTGAGATGGGGACGCTACCTATATGTGAGTATTTTAACCCGGATATGATTGAAGGATGAGTGTAGAATGGATAGTAATGATCAATATAACTTTGTTACTGACAAAGATTGATTGAAGATATTTTCAACACATTGGCAAAAAATGTTGTAAATGTCCCAAGGCTTTATTTAGCTTATTTGGTCCGATTATTCAGAGGGTTATTGTGTGGTTTTCTTGCAGTTCCTGACATGTTAATAGACAAAAGTGTAAAAAATCAAAAAATGTAAAACCACAAACACTTATAATCTATGGCCAGTCTGTACCTATGTTCTGTGCGGAAGCTGTGATATGCCTCGCGCCATCTCCGGCTAGCATCTAGGAGAGGTTGACTCAGTGACGGGACATCGCCTCCGCCGAGCTTGGCCGCCTCTATACGCTCAACATCAGAGTACAGCTTGGTGACTGTCAACCCGTTCTTGCCATGCAGCTTCTCTTGTTCTGCATCCTGATAGAGATTTTGAGAACTTATCATCAATAATGTAATAAACATACACAGGGTGAGTTTTAAATTAGTTCCCCCTACTTTTTTCTAAATTTCTTAAGATATCAACTCCGGACAACGTAAGATCATTGTGGAGTAGTGAGTACTTCATTTTGACTTGGTATACATTTTGGCCGCCATCTTGGATCCACCATATTGGATACAAAGATTTTTTTAAATGTAAAGGTTGGGTTCTGACCCATCGTTTCAAACTATATTTTTATGCTGAACAGGATGCTGCAATCCGTTTGAAAAAATCATGATCCATTCTAAAGTTATGAGAACTTTTTGCACATATTAACATTGTGCATTTACAAACTAAGACCTAATTATACACCACCAGTCATTGTCAACCTATTTCATTTGGTCATGAGGGATGTATTTTTTTCGGCCGCCATCTTGGATCCGCCATTTTGAAATAAGGTAATTTTTTTAAATATGAAGGTGGTGTTGTGACCCATCATTTTGAAATACTTTTTTATGCTGAACTCAATGGTACGGTACAATCCATTTATCATTTTCATGTTTGTTATTGAAATATTTATATTTTAAATAAAATAGTTGTAATATTTCATCAAGAAAGCTTGACAACAAAAAGTCGGCTCAGATTAAGATTGAATGACCAAGTGAGGCAGGACCTCAGGAGGTTAGGAGCAAGTTTGGAGGCAGCAGAGGACAGGCAGCAGAGGACAGGCAGCAGTGGAGGCGCATTGTTGGCGAGGCCAAAAATCACTTGGGATTTGTGTGGCTACAGGATAGTAAGTAATGACACAGTTATTTTATTAATATGTTCAACAAGCAGGAGGTAATTTTCTTGCAGTTTTATTAAAAATGGTTAGTATGTGAAATTATCAAGAGAGATAAAAAAATGATGCCTAGTTTAGTCTAGTCACAAATGGAATGTTTGGATTATTATTATAGTATGAGTACAGATGGTTGTCTTTATACATTTGTAATTTAAAATATGATCAAATACTGAACCATCTATAATATTTAAACTACGGGAGTTTCTGTTTGTTTTTTGTGTAGGTACCTGGTTATTCAGAACGAAGGTAGAAAATACTGAACCTACAAAGCTGAAATTCCCATTCATGTCCTTAAAAAACACCCGCCCCCTCCCCCTCTTCGGCTTTTGGAAGTAAATATTAATCAGTTCCAATGGCAATAAATAGAAAAACCACAATATTTACATTTTCTGTTTTTATGTACACTGTTTACATTTTGATAAATTAATTTCTATAATTTTATTTTGCTACAGTTGACTGAGGAAGTCCAAAGATAAATTCTAAACAACTAAGCTGTAAAAACAAATTTTGTTTCTAAAATCAACTGTGGTTTTGTAGCTGTTTTCTAAGATAGATTTATAGTATGCATTAAACAGTTTTAATCTATTCTGTGTCCTCAACCATTCGGAGGATAGGTAATGCAACTACTGTATTTTTTACTACTGTTACTGTTACTAATATTTTTTAGTTAATCTTACAGCTTGTTCACATGAGGGCGTTAGACGCTGGTTTGTCAAACGCCTGTTAGCCAAGTACGCCTACCTAGGAACAAATGGGATCGTTCACATGCAAACGAGCACTTTGAACCAACTTTTTCCAAAACACGGCGCTTGTAGTTTTCACTTCAAGCGCTACTTTTGCAGCGTGCTTCTAGCTCCAAAGATGCACTGGTGTAGTGAATGGCTCAACTAACACCGCTTCTACTGTTGTCATGTGTGCGGATTCAAATTTTGCTAACATACGCTCAACGTGGCATATAAAGTCCTCATATGAACAAGGTGTTAAGATCCATGTAAATTAATTAGTTATACTACACCTTGTTTGTCCAAGCCGGTTTCCGTTGGCGGTGTTTGCTCCTCAGAGCCGCTGCCAGGTTCCCACAGACAATCCCTCCTGATGTCAGTTTGCTCACTGCATCATGTGTAACTATTTCAGGATCTGAAATATAGAATGTTGTATATTGAACTTACCATTACTCGATTTGCGGGGGAACGTGGTGGAACGGAGTTCCGGTACCTCTCTTTCGTAAAGATAAAAATATTGGCATAAATAGGTACAAATCACATTGAATAGGTTACAGTTCCGGCACCTCATTTTTTACAAATCGAACACTGCTGACTTGCGACAATAAAACATTAAAGTAAGTTGTTGTTATGTAACAAATAAGTAAATTGTCCTTATTTTGAGAATATTTAAATTATTTACTAATCCCTATCCATAAACAGATTCCATATAGGATAGGGCGTTTCTTATATCATTAAGGAAATCATGAAAAAAATCAATGTTAAAAAACAATTCAGTGTTTCTGAAATCTTATCGGAAGCAATAAACCAAAACATTTATTTTCTCAGATATCTATTGGCTATTTATGTATCTGAGGACTCTCAACCTTCGTTGATGACTAGTTGGCTGTCGGAGAGTTTCTTAGATGCAGCCGTGGCGGGTCTGTCAGGCAGTAGGTAGCCCCCACGTGAGGGTCGGGCCCCACTCACAGTGGCTGGGCGGGGCCTCACTGGCCTTACTGGGGTCACATCCTTCAACTCAGGCACATTGTCATCTGCACAGAACAATCAAGTTACAGGAAACTAGTGCAACTCATAAGAAATCCGCCTTTCTTATCAACTTCTAGCCGAACAAACCAATGTTTACTGATACATACATTTCACACAAAACTTTGCCACATAGGTACACATCAGTGAATAGTCATAAATTTCCCAGTGCAGGAGCGCTCACCATTGTTGTGGGAAATACGGGTTACTTACCAATATGGAAAAAAACAGAGTGGCCTTGCCATTCCCACCCCCACCACTCGTATTGTGTCCAATACATAGCTATCATGCTTTGGGGTTAAATGTTAAGCACTTAAGAAAATATGGGTTTGTGCATAGCCTCCTCTAATACAAGGCTGCAGCGTTGGTGTGTGACACGTCGCAACGTCATGCCTATTGCTATGGTAATAAGAAATAACAAAAGTGTAAACGTATACATTTTCTATACTGTCCATTATAAATTAGAACTACAGCTGTTTCGATTTGACAGAACAGCGGTGTTGTCACTTTTTTCTCGTCCCGGCCTTACAGGCCTATTATAGGAGGCTATGGTTTATGTCAACATTCTTCGATTCCATGCAAATAAAATATATACATTGAAAATAAACTGAATTTAACAATAAGGATGTAACATAGAGCATAAGCGCCTAGGTTTTTATGATTTTTTTGGGAGGATAGCAGGCTCACATGAATGGGAAAGAGTCCAAACTGGCACAAGAGACACAACACTTTACACTATATAGTTTTCTTTAGGTCAAATATGGACTCTTCCTACTCTAACTCTTCTTCCTTAGTTGAAAATGCTGTCAGTGGCAGTAAAGTATTCTAATGTTTTGTGTACATAGAGTTAAGTTTTGTGTATCCTGTGAAGTTTGAACTCTTTCCCATTCAGGTATGCCTGCTATCCTAAAAAAAGCCTGAATGTATAACCTTTGACTATTAAATGGTATAACAATAGCTTTTCTTAGGGAATAAAATCAGATGATTCAATATGAAAGTTTATTCTAAAATCAAGGCTCAAGCAGTGTCTTCTTACCAATGATCTTCAATTCTTCAACTTTCAAAGTTTGGCATCCATCATTATCATCATCAGAGAGGTCAGGGGAGTCTGTTTGACTTGTATGACAAATGTCGAAGCCTGCAAGTATAAAGTGTCATGAAAAGAAAGAATATGGAGCTTATAGCATGCGCAAGGATTCATTTTGGCTTTGTAATTTTGCTAAATAATTTTAAGACTTTAAAAGAGTAACTTATATCCAGATATGTAGCAAAGTGTGTTCAAGGTTGGATGCTGTTTTATTGCTATGGCAGTAGTATGTTCATCTGAAAACAGGTTCCCAAAGTGGTGTTCCTCAAGGTAAAGATCATGTCAATTAAGATGTTGTGTAAGGAGTAATGAAGGAAAGGCTCCCAACAAAACTGATAGGTAGTTACCCATAAATGCTAAGTTAGTGGTATTAAATTAATCCAATCAATTTTGGAGATGACTGGCAAAATAACAAAGGCAATGATGGCAAGAAATGGGTTCTTGTGTGCAAACACATTCTGCCCTCTACTCATATTGACATGATTTAAAAAGATCTATACAGTACTTAGTCCTTTGATTTCAAAAGTGTTATTCTTACTGTGGTTGTACAAGTTTTTTTACAAGGTTTCTACATATTGCCTTGGATTTTATTATATGATGCACAATTACTAGTAAGTAATTTAGTAGTAGTGATTCACTGTAAAGCACAGACTAAAATCCATAAGGAGCTAAGACATCTTTCCACTCTCAAAGATTGGTTGTTCTTATCCCTCTACCTCCCCAAAAGGTTTGCTGAAGCATAACAAAAGGTGATAAAACAATACAGTGCAACAGAGCTATTTTTACCTAGAATGGGTTCCTTCAAAGCTACACAAGAGAAATGCCTACCTCCATCAGCCAACAGGTTGCCATCCAGCAGACCCAGGGCAGGTAGAGTGGTTACCACACAAGCCTTGTATCCTGGTAGATCAACCACTGGACACTCAGCTATGGTCAGCTCTCTCAGAGATGCCAAAAGTTAAGGTGTTTATACAAGAGAAGTAAGCCTACCTACCTCCGTCAGCCAACAGGTTGCCATCCAGCAGACCCAGGGCAGGTAGAGTGGTGACCACACAAGCCTTGTATCCTGGTAGATCAACCACTGGACACTCAGCTATGGTCAGCTCTCTCAGAGCTATACAAGAGAAGTAAGCCTACCTACCTCCGTCAGCCAACAGGTTGCCATCAATGCCATCCAGCAGACCCAGGGCAGGTAGAGTGGTTACCACACAAGCCTTGTATCCTGGTAGATCAACCACTGGACACTCAGCTATGGTCAGCTCTCTCAGAGCTATACAAGAGAAGTAAGCCTACCTACCTCCGTCAGCCAACAGGTTGCCATCCAGCAGACCCAGGGCAGGTAGAGTGGTTACCACACAAGCCTTGTATCCTGGTAGATCAACCACTGGACACTCAGCTATGGTCAGCTCTCTCAGAGCTATACAAGAGAAGTAAGCCTACCTACCTCCGTCAGCCAACAGGTTGCCATCCAGCAGACCCAGGACAGGTAGAGTGGTGACGACACAAGCCTTGTATCCTGGTAGATCAGCCACTGGACACTCAGCTATGGTCAGCTCTCTCAGAGCTATACAAGAGAAGTAAGCCTACCTACCTCCGTCAGCCAACAGGTTGCCATCCAGCAGACCCAGGACAGGTAGAGTGGTGACGACACAAGCCTTGTATCCTGGTAGATCAGCCACTGGACACTCAGCTAGGGTCAGCTCTCTCAGAGCTATACAAGAGAAGTAAGCCTACCTACCTCCGTCAGCCAACAGGTTGCCATCCAGCAGACCCAGGGCAGGTAGAGTGGTGACGACACAAGCCTTGTATCCTGGTAGATCAACCACTGGACACTCAGCTATGGTCAGCTCTCTCAGAGCTATACAAGAGAAGTAAGCCTACCTACCTCCGTCAGCCAACAGGTTGCCATCCAGCAGACCCAGGGCAGGTAGAGTGGTTACCACACAAGCCTTGTATCCTGGTAGATCAGCCACTGGACACTCAGCTATGGTCAGCTCTCTCAGAGCTATACAAGAGAAGTAAGCCTACCTACCTCCGTCAGCCAACAGGTTGCCATCAATGCCATCCAGCAGACCCAGGGCAGGTAGAGTGGTTACCACACAAGCCTTGTATCCTGGTAGATCAGCCACTGGACACTCAGCTAGGGTCAGCTCTTTCAGAGCTATACAAGAGAAGTAAGCCTACCTACCTCCATCAGCCAACAGGTTGCCATCCAGCAGACCCAGGGCAGGTAGAGTGGTGACCACACAAGCCTTGTATCCTGGTAGATCAGCCACTGGACACTCAGCTAGGGTCAGCTCTCTCAGAGCCGCACACATGGAGAGGAATGCCACTTGTTGCAAACTAGCAACCGGGTTGCTGCAATTATTAGATAACAAATAAATTTTAAGGAAATATAGTACATATAGATGGCTATCTGAAGGATTTCTTTAAAAGGAAGGGCAATCGTGGCAAGATGCCCCGGGCGCTGCGGCTATTGGTATTGCCATAGTATTAACATATGGAAATGCGACTACCTTTACTGGGGAGAGGCTACTTCACCCCAGTAATTTTACCTTAAATACCTATTCCTCTAAAAACACATTAAAATTTCCTCTTTGCATAGCTAAATACAAGGCCATAAAACGTCAAAGCCCTCCTCTCCTTTTCCCAAAACGTGGCAAACAACCAGGATTCAAAATTAAAAAATTGATTATGAGACTTATATTAAATATTAGAGACTTATATTAAATATTAGAGACTTATATTTATATTTAATTCATCAATTTATAATCCAGTTTTTTTTTTCAATTATCCACCAAGACAAAAAACAGCTTTTTTTATTATTTCAATGCATATAAAAAAAACCATGAAAATACACTAGGCCTATTTAATTATTTTTGAACAGAATTATCACGCAAAATAAAAAGTGTATAAAACTAATGTTTTTGTTATTTTTTTTTCTGTTTATACTTCAAACCTTTACATAATCACTTAGTGATCAGCTGTCACTGACCTGCGCATGTCCAGCACTCGCAGCTGAGGTAGAGTGGCCAGGAGTCCCAGCTCTGAGATGCTGTTGTTGGGAGCGTACAACTCTCGTAGACCTGACACTCCAAACACTCCATCTAGACTGGTGAGTGAGCAGCGGCCCACACTCAACACACAGAGGTGCTCCAGCCCGTACCCCAGCGGCCTGATGGATTAGGAATCAGAAGTTTGTTGGATCAACCATGAACAATTTCAGTAGTTTTTGGTTTTTTGCAAAAAGAACCAGCTGTCCTTGAGGATTGAGTTTTTAACTAATGGCCTTGGCTTTAAATACTAGCTGATCTCAATCACACTTATTCTTCAACTATCTTTACACAGGCCAATGCTGCTAAAAATAGGTTACCTAAGACACGTGTATGAAATCACCATAGGGCCGTCCCTAGGGTTGGCGGCGTTCAATAGTTCAGATCCGGGCGTTCGCATAGAACGTCACTTGCTAACCCGGGCAGGTAAATTAAAAAAATTACTTAATTGGTCGTACAACAATAACAAGTTTGACAGGTGGCACCTGTGTGCAATAAAAGCAGCACCGTCCAGGTGAGCAGATGACTTCATACACATCTCAGGCAACCTCTTTTTAGAGACCTTGTAGCTAGCCATCCTGGTGTGTCAGCATTATAGTTAATTTAATCGAATTCTAAGCCCTTACCCTATACACATAGAGCCTATAGATTCAAATTTTCCTTGGGCTGCAAAACTGATAGTAGACCCACATTTCTTTTATTTAATGTGACATGCATGTGTAGTAAAAATAGTGATATTGTAAAATTGTAAAACATAAATTAGAGCTGTTAAAAAAGACTGTAAATGCTAGAAATATCTTCTTAAAATATATTCCTTCAAAATAGCAGACTAACTTGATAAATCTGGATGATTGCATCTTAGTTTAAGCCTTGGTTTTAGTTCAGATAACACCATTCATGTACAATATATGTATACATTTAAATAAAGACTAAAACTAAAGACTATTGAAGTATTTTGCTATCAAGACCTTAGTGAAAGCAGGTGACTACCAGTCAGGTCCAACTCCACCAAGTTTGGAAGGTAGATGTGCAGCCGCAGCAAGTTCACTTGACTTGCGATAACTTTCAGTTTCACTGACGTTACTTCAAGAAGATCTTCTCCACCACATGCTTGTGCCTGTGAAACAGTGAGGTAAATTGTTTTAATTTATAAACCATAACAAACAGTTAAAAATTACAAACAACACGTTCATATAATTAAAATCCCTATTTAGTAGCAGTATAGTCAGAGTGCTTTTAGTTAAGTTAAGTTGATTATATGAATCCGAGAAAAGTTGCAAACAATTTTCAAGGTTGAGCTCAACCATCCTTGAGAGCTCGGCTTTCAATGATGATTCTTTTTTTTTAGATAGTTTGTAAGAAAGGGGATTAAACCTCGTACCCACTGTGCTCATCCACGCAGACACTCTGTTCATATTACACTTAGTCAACCAGTTGGTGTGAACAGAGTTGAACAGCAGCATGAGCATCGATTTACAAATTCATTTCCCAGTTGATGTGAGCTAGGCGATGACCGGTAGGGCTGACTTCCAAGAAACATCTTTAACCTATAAGCTACACACCCTAATCTCTTTGGTAATCAGCCAATGAGAAGGGCTAATGAAGAAGATGGAGGGTTGAGGAGTTTCAAAGCTGGAGGACCTGAAGGAAAACATCGGGGAGATCACCACGGGCCGCTGGACTAAGAAGATTGAGAGTTTCGGAGTGCGTGTATCGGTGGGTGTGCTTCTGGGACAATAAACAGTATGTAAAATGAATAAAATATATAACTTAAGTCATATAATTTGTCAGTAACTCATCTATATATTAAAAAATATCGGTTTTTCTTTTCCGAGTCCGTCTGCCTCTTCTACCCGACCGAGTTTCATGATTTTGGTCTTAAATTAAAGGTATGCACGCGTAGATTTGCCATCAAGCATCGGCATTCATTTATCTGACGTATTACTCGAGTTATGCACAAACGTAATTTGCTCCCTGTACATTTCTTATGGGAGATAAATTTGGTTTTTCTTTTCCGAGTCCGTTCGGCTGTTCTACCCGACCGATTTTCATAATTTTGGTCTTAAATTAAAGGTATGCACGCGTAGATTTGCCATCAAGCATCAGCATTCATTTATCTACAGTATTACTTGACCAAAAAACATAAATTAGGTTTTTTTTAAAATTGTTACTTCAATTGAAGATATATTTCCTCAGTTATAATTATGTAATCCTATATGTTTTGGTCTAAGAACCTTCAGTGAAATACCAGCTTTCATTTGAGCCCTTGATTATTAAGATCGGACGTACCTGAAGCGCGCTGCTGAATTCCAAACAATAAAAAATGTAATTATTTTGGGATTTACCGACGACCAGTGATCAATAACCCCATTTTTATTTTAGTTTGTTTATATCCGATTTTCATGATTGAGGTCTCGAATTGAAGGTATGCAAGTACAGATTTGCCATCAAGCATCGGCATAAATGTATCTATAATCCCACTCGGTGTATACGTAAACGAAATTTGCTCCCCATGTATTTCTTATGGAAATTAAATTTGGTTTCTCTTTGCCGAGTTCGTTTGGCTCTTCTACCTGACCGATTTTCATGATTGAGGTCTCAAATTGAAGGCATGCACACAAAGATTTGCCATCAAGCATGGGCATATATTTATCTTTAACCCCACTCGGCTTATACGTCAACAAAATTTTCTCCCGATGTATTTCTTATGGGAGTTAAATTTGGTTTCTCTTTTCCGAGTGCGTTTGGCTCTTCTATCCGACCGATTTTCATGATTCAGGTCTTAAATTGAAGGCATACACGCAATGATTTCACATCAAGCATCGGCCATCGAAGTAAATGCATCGGCATATATTTACCTACTGTATTATTTGACCGAAAAAAATAATTTGATTCATTTTCAAGTTCTTACTTCAATTTAAGATGCGTTTCACCAGTTATTTTGGTCTAAGGAACTTCAGTGAAATACCTGCATTCATTTAAGCTACTGTATTAGTTATTCAAATCGGACGAGTTTCAAGCAAACGCAAGGAGAAAAACTAACATAAACATTTTTTTGTAAGGGTTTCCTATGACTAAAAATCAATGGCTTCAGTATTGTTCATGTATGTTTTAGACTCAAAATAATCAGTATTTATAGGCTTTAAATTGAGCTATTGATCGTTTGAATCAGTATCAAGATACTGTATTACTCATCAAAACTCATAAATTTGATTAGTTCTTGGATATTATATTTTTAGTTTAACGCTGCGGAGCAGGATGGGTCCTCTAGTTCTTTTAAATTTTCAATTGATTTTCTTTCCTTGTAAATTTAACGTTGTAAATTAATTTGTCTTACTATTGTTGATCTTTCCCTTTTCAAAGTTTTCTTTTGCTGTTGTAACACTTTGTAACATTTTTTGTTTTTCTAAATTTAAATTTTGTTCATTACACGTTGAGTAACACCCTTAAGCAGTATTATGTCTCATTTAGACATTAACCTAACACCTCTTGAACTAAGCTAAGCGAGTGAAATCTTTAGGAAACTTTAATTTAAAGTGAGACCTGGGACTCGCAAGTTATACCAATGAATATTTGTATAAAGCTATGTTTTTTTATGCATCTTCTCTTTACCAAATTACAGGGTTGTCTTCGTTCTATTTATGTGAATACAGTGAAACATCTTTAAAAAATGTTCTTTATGAGGGAAAATACTCTGGTTGTTCAAGATTGTTTGTCTTTAGGGATGTACAGTGTTGACTTGGTGTTTTACTCAGTATTAGCTTGACTATAATTTTTTTATTTTTAAAACATATAGCTTACAGAATATTGCTAATATTGTTCAAGATTAAACCTTAAAATCTTTAATAACTTATTATAATGTAAGTCACTTCTTTATTTACATCGGCATCCATATCAAAATACAGTACATTTTTTAAATAAATTAATGCTATGTACTTTTTAGCAGATAAAAAACAGATTTATACAACACATACAATTAAATGACAGCTTATTTTTTAATAAATTCTTCAAATAAGCAATATTTTATGCATACTCTTAATTAAAATTAATTTTCAACAAAATAAGCTAATAAAACAATATAATTCTTAATAGTCGAGTCAATATAGTCACATGAGATAGAACAAATTCCAACAAATGGTTTTTCGACGGTTTTTGGTAGTAATAGGTGTAGAAAGTACCAGGAAAAAAGTCTACCAAAATCGGACAACCGGAAGTCGGGTTTTTCCAAGATGGCCGCCGTGAGGCCCTCAAATCGACAAGATGACTGCAAATTCGTCGATTCATAGTTCCAGGATTGGCCGATTTCCACGAAAATTGGCAAACACATGTAGAACTATATTTCCAACCTTAAATATGAAAACTAGGCAGACAAAGTAACCCAAAGATGAATTTTCAGGGTATTATGTGCTAAAAAATAAGATTTTTTACCTCAAATATATGTTTTTCTAATATTTTGTACAAAGTTTGTTATAATTTCAAATTTATTTTTTCACCATTAGATTCAACACAAAAAACTAACAATTTAGTATATTGAATCTTTGTTCTGCTTCAATTTGTTACAGAGATATTGAAAGTAATAACTTGGTATGTTTTCTTGCCGAGATAACTCAATGTTAATCTTATGGAGAATAAGCAGAAATATTAATATTATTTTTCATGAAACCTATATAGATAAGACTTTTTGTTCTGCTTCATATTATCTGTTTTAATATTTGTTTTACTAAAAATTCCTTTTTTGGCAGTTACCATTGCAGCAAACCTACGTATTCGGTTCCTTAGTCTTAATCATAAAGAGAATAAGCAAAAATCAATTTTTTTATTAGTCCGAGAAATATAGAATATTACCTTAAAAAAATGCAAGAAAACGTTTTATGGTTTTATGTTGTAGTGGGGTATGCAGAGTAACATAGTAAAAATTGGCAAAAATCGGTCTACTGGAAAACCCCTAGAATCAAGATTTAATATGACGGATTTTCTCAACATTGGAAAAATTTAAAAAAATCCACATGCATTTTCATTGATATTGACTTCAGACCACCACCGATATTTATTGGGTGGTCATTTCTTCATTTCGATAGGGAACGTGTTTTCGGCCGTCATTTTGGATCCCCCTATTGGGTATAAATATTTTTTTTTAATGTAATGACAGTGTCATTTCAATAGGGAACTTGTTTTTGGCCGTCATCTTGGATCGGCCATATTGGATATAAATAATTTTTTTAATGTAATGGCAATGTTGTGACACATTATTTTAAACTAGATTTTCACGCCCATTCCATTGCCAAAATGGGTTTTTAAATATCTTTTTTTCGTTTTAAAGATATATTCAAACAAAAATTCTCTTGCATACATTTCTTAAGGACATTTCGTATTTTGAAAATTTTTTAAGATTATTTTTTCTTATATCTCCAGTACATATTAACGCTTGCAGTTCGTTCTAGCCTTAAACATTTAGTGATGTAAGGGCTTTCATTTGAGCTATTGATCATTAAAATCTTACGAGTTAGAGACTAGTTACCAACTCCAACAAAATATTAAATTTCACTTTTTAGAAATACATTTTTACTAAAATATTTATATCTCGGGTTCTTAATACGCCACCAAGTTCTTTCTGGTTTCATATTACTCAGTAAATGTTTGGGTTAATTTTTTTAATCACTTAATAAAGTGTGACAAATTTAATATGGGTCTGTCTTATTAAAAAATATTTTTTTTTTCGAGATTTGTCTTTAGTTTAAGACATATACCCCCAAATCGAAAAATAACTCCCAATGCTCTTTATAATCTTAAAAGATTCATCAAAGTATTGACTTTTACTGTAATTATGGATTATTTATTGGGAGTTATTAGAATTGGGGATATATGTACTTAACTAAAGATAAATTTCAAATGCAAATAATTTAATATTAAATTAAGGAGCATGACTCATTTTTTATTAATTAGTTAGATATTATTTAGTGACTAATAAAATAAAAAAACCTAATTCTCTACTGAGTAATTTGCGACCAGAAAGAACTTGGTGACGTATTAAGAACCCGAGATATAAATCATTTAATAAAAACTGATTTATAAAAAGTTAAATTTAATATTTTGTTGGGATTGGTAGCTTGTCTCTAACTCGTCCAATTTTAATGACCAATAGCTCAAATGAAAGCCCTTATATCATTAATTATTTAAGAATGAACTACTAACTGAAGATAAGGAAAATAATCTTAAAAAATTTTCAAAGTACAAAACGTTCAAAACAAAAAAATGTATTTAAAAACGGATTTCGGCAATGGAATATGCGTGAAAATCTAGTATATATAGTAGTAATATGTCACAACACTGTCGTTACAACAACAACAAATTATATCAAATAAGGTGGATCTAAAATAGCGGCCAAAATATGTTTCCAATCGAAATGTATCGATGTTGGTCCCAAGTCAATATTTAGAAAATTGTGCATAGAAAATGCTTATGGTATCTTTTTTTCAAAATTTGTCCAATGTTGGGAAATTCCGACTCTGCACACCCAAAACTACAACATAAAACCATAAAACGTTTTCTTGTATTGTTTTTAAGGTTATATTCTATACTTCTCGGACTAATAAGAAATTGATTTTTGCTTATTCTCTTTATGATTAAAACTGAGGAACCGAATACGTAGGTTTGCTGCAATGGTAACTGCCAAAAAAGGAATTTTTAGTAAAAAAATATTAAAACAGATAATATGAAGCAGAACAAAAAGTCTTATCTATATAGGTTTCATGAAAAATAATATTAATATTTATGCTTATTCTCCATAAGATTAACATTGAGTTATCTCGGCAAGAAAACATACTAAAGTTATTACTTTCAATATCTCTGTAACAAATTGAAGCAGAACAAAGATTCAATATACTAAATTGTTAGGTTTTTGTGTTGAATCTAATGGTGAAAAAATAAATTTGAAATTATAACAAACTTTGTACAAAATATTAGAAAAACATATATTTGAGGTAAAAAATCTTATTTTTTAGCACATAATACCCTGAAAATTCATCTTTGGGTTACTTTGTCTGCCTAGTTTTCATATTTAAGGTTGGAAATATAGTTCTACATGTGTTTGCCAATTTTCGTGGAAATCGGCCAATCCTGGAACTATGAATCGACGAATTTGCAGTCATCTTGTCGATTTGAGGGCCTCACGGCGGCCATCTTGGAAAAACCCGACTTCCGGTTGTCCGATTTTGGTAGACTTTTTTCCTAGTACTTTCTACACCTATTACTACCAAAAACCGTCGAAAAACCATTTGTTGGAATTTGTTCTATCTTAGAGGTTTTTTTGGGCTAAATCGACTCGTCTATAAGAGCATAAGAGAGACTATTATATTAAATACACATCAGATGCACATACAACAGTGAGAAGGGTCTTACGTAGGTAAATCTTATAAGACAAAATACTTTAGCATTGAAGCACAACGAGCTTGTCAAATATTGAAGTGATGTTAAGTTGTGTATTGTTTGAATGGAGGAATTAGTTTCATATTGTTCTCAGAGGCATGCATTATTATTATTATGACTTTTAACTTAGATTTTTATGTTTACTTTATACGGCTTTTGTATGGAATATATTTTTATACTGTGTTTACAAGCCAAGAGTCAACTCTAGAGTAGTATTACTAGCATTAATGTTTTAGCACAGTTTACCACTTGATTTGAATCAGTGTCTCCTAGGCAGAAAAACTAAATTTGTATAAAAATTTAAAATAATGTTAATAAAATAAGTTTAAAACATTATTTAGAGCTTATTCAATTTTTATACATCCAATGTTTTAAGGTGTTTTACATCTACTTCTTTGTGGAGGGGGATTTTTTGTCTGATCCCTGGAACAAGATACTGATTTATTGTTTGCCCTTCCTAATGAAAATTCCAGCAGAGAGCATGCTTACTAATCCCGTTGCGCAGACATGAGACATTTGAATTCAGTATCTTTATTTTATGGATAGAAGATTTTGACTTCAAAAGACAATATTGATAACTTATATCGGAGATATTGTTATCTATTTCTATATTTTCAAAAGGCAAAATGATTTGTTACACTATCATCTCTCCTAATGATGCTAACGGACTTACAAGCAGTTGTGATAGAGAATTCTCAGATGGTAGAATGTCTGGTACTGGTATGAGGGGCAAAGACGGAAATTCGTCAATGAAATCATCATCTTCATCAGAGAACTGTTCGTTGGTGGAAGTGTCTTGCGACATGTCTCCTTGCTCTCCGAGACTCATGTGGTACGGCGCCATCAGAACAACCGGTCACACCTGTTGGATAATTTTTCATTAAGTTACATTGTTAATTTTTAAAACCCTTCAAGTTTACATTGAAAATTTCATTATGGAATGGCCTCTGGATGGTCTGAATGAGCTAATATAGTTTCAAAAAAATCCTTGATGGAAGTATGACGACTACAGCTGTTTTTGTACTTTTAAAGTAGCACATCTTCAGGTCGAGAATGTCTTGCTAACAAGCCCTCATGTGAAGTTTGTCGAAAAATATAAGTAAAACGGGCAATATATAACAAATTCAACGCACACGACAATACATTTAGTGGTATTACGTGTGATATTGTTTTTCAAACCTTTAACAGCAGATTCTGCATTGAACAATTCAGAAGCCAAACAGATTTTTCTATCGGTTGGAAAGTTAAAGTTAAAAATCTTTATTAAGTTTCAGTTTAATTTAAGTTAGCTATGTCAGTTAAAACTGGGCTATTCAAACAAGAATGTAAGATAAAACTGTTTTTAAGACAGAAGAAAACATTAATTTTAATAAAAATATGTTTAGAATAAGGAGTTGTGCCAAAATATGTTTCCCTAAAAATCTCCAAAATATCTACCGCTGCCAGAAAGCCCAAACAGGTTTCTGTTAAAAGTTGGATATAAAAATTGAAACTATCAAATGTAACCATAAGTTCCATCGTAGAATTGTTAACAAAGCAACCAAACAATTTTCAGGCCATTTTCAGAAATGGCATTGTTAAATAAATGACTAAACTTTAACTTTCCAAACGATAGAAAAACCAGTTTAGTTTCTGGATTATTAAATGCAGAAACTGCCATTAAGTGTTTGATAAAATATATCGTACGTGATACTACTAAATGTATTGTTGTGTGTTTATTTGTTTTGTATTTCCTGTTTTATTTATATTTTTTATGAACTCCACACAAGGGATTATTAGCAAGACATTGTCACCCTGAAGATGTGCTACTTTAAAAGCACGAAAACAGCTGTAGTCTTCGTACTGTCATCAAGGATCGTATTGACAGCAAACATGTAATCTAAACCTATATCAATTGATTAGCCTATTGAAAAGATTAGTACCCTAGATGAATTTGAAAAGGAGTACACAGCAAGGAGCCAGATACAATAAGAAGCTCTAAATTGATATTCTGTTATGAGGCTTCAATGGCTTGCCGCTATTCCTCTCCTGCGTGACAGGCTACTTGAAGATATATTGCGAATTGATATGGCCTTCGGTGGAAAAAATTATAGTCCCCTTTGGCGATTTTCGCCAATTATGTTTTGCCTCATGGGCGGCACGCAACAGTCAAGCATTCGTTAAAAATCAGTCCACTGCGAAGAGAGTTTGAAGTCCTTAATCCAACTATAATCATAGGGGCAAGACCAAAAGAGCAGGATTTCTGCAAGTTCTTATTGGAAATCGGCGAAGGGAAAATATCCATAATTTACTGATACTAACGCCATAAGCTTACCAAAGAATTTTACTACCTACATCCAGAAAAAGGTTTAATCGACACTATGTATATACCGTACTGATCGCCCGTTGAGACTCGATCAAACAGATTTAGGCTACTTTCTCGGTCGGCCATCCAGTGTAAAAAAAATGCCCACTGTGAAGATATTATTATAGGGCCATTATGTGGTAATGTCAAGAGAACAATCCTTTGTTAGTTTAAAATTTAAAATATAACACAGCCCTAACAATAATGCATCTACTACTTCAAATGTTGAGTACAAAGAAGTTCTAAGAATTTAAATTAAACTTAGAGTAACTTTTTGCGAATTGCATAAAGCTATTACCATACCCAAGTCTCGGTAAGACTGGACCTGGGATCAATTAACTTTTCTGTTTTGATGTCCCGAGGGGCCAAAAACACTATCTGTTCAAATTCAAAGATAAATGTGTCCGTTATAACGATAACTTGAACGAAATGATCCGATTTGAATTTGGTACAAAAGTAAATTAGCTGGGATTAAACTATTTTGAAGCCAACATTGCAACTCTTAGGGAATTAGATAGGTATGTTATAAATATTTAAAAACATAACTATTAATACTGTACTTTTTGTTGTTATGAGCTACTTTACACTTACTGTTAACATTTCCTCATCAAATATGATTCTAGTGTTTATCAACCAAATTTCAATAGAGACACTGAATTCATAAACTAATGATAACTCCCAGCACAAATATTGACACTGAATTTATTACAAAACTTTCTGGTTTCAAAATATGGAAGTAACCATTTCTTGCATGACTTTATCCAAACTTATGCAAGGCAGGGCAGATGTAAATACTAGATTTCAAATAAGAAGGTGGTTATAAACAAGATCAGCTGCCTAGCAACAGCAAGCAGACACCACTGAATGTGTCATGAAGCTTGTCTGTATGTTGCAACTCCTTGAAGCTACAAATAATCCATTTACATAATTCTGTAGTTTAAAATTACATAGATTAACATAGATTAACTTACACATAGATTTGATCATTCTTATGGATGATCAGCTAAAGTCAATTTTGAATTTAGTTCTTTCCAGTCCATGCAGAAGGTGTTTTTTTGTTCGATTATCTTTGTAATGCAACATATTTTGAAACTATCCAACGGAGCAAAAAGATCTACTTATTCATATTCATTTTACATGGGGATGCCAGACGCGTATATTAAACCAAATATGAGTGAAGGATGAGTGTAGAACCAATGGTAGAATGGAGAAGGATGCCTTGTGTAGCTTTGTTACTGACTAAGACCAGCTGTTTCATTGGTCAGGACCATTTATTGAAAGCCCAATGATCAATGACAGCTGGGTCTAGTTTCGAACGATCAAAAGCTACACACGTTTCCCAGGATTGAACCGGCAACCTTTTGATTACTAGGAAATCACTAAAACCGCTCAGCTACCCAGCTATAAGTCTATGTGTCTAAGGAATATGTTGGTAGTCACTACTGCAACAAGACTACAAGATCGCACCACTCATCCTATACTCATCCTTCACTCATATTTGGGTTAAAATACACACATAGTGGCAAAGTCGATCAAAATCACTACTAAATTGAATGTACTAATTATTTAAATATTAATTTAATGAAAATATTTATTTGCAATCAATTGCACAATTTTCAATGTGTTAAGACATAAATGAACAAACCTACCGGTATGAGTTTTTGACTGATGAGAAATCTTTGGGTCCGTATAAGACAAGGTTGATATTTACACTAGATCATTATTAAAACCACAAATGATCATGGACAGATGAGCTCAGTTTCAAACTTCAATCAAGATGGAATCAGCAACCTTCAGAAATCAAGGCAACCTCTCTAACGCCTTAGGTAAAAATAGTTACCTAATTTTTATCATCAGATATTAAAAATATTTTATTGGTTTTACATACACATATTTTATTCTGAATTTCAAATTTATAGCAGGTTGTTCCGATATAATAATTTTTTGAATTACACAATTTCCATCTCAATTATTTTAAATCAATTATTTTATCCATACAGTGAGCTAAGGTTCAATATTGAGTTTTATATTTTCAAAAATTCTGTATTATAAGTTAGTTTTTAAAATCATATCAAAGTATTAAAACCTCATTGGAAAGTTTGAAAGCTTTCACTGGATATACTGACAAGAAGCATTTCAAACTTATGGATCATATTGTGAGTGTTGGGAGAAGAGTCTATTGCACATATTGTATAACGTGTCGAGTGTCGATCACTCACATGTGATCGAGCAATATACAGACAGGAGGAAGGGCAATAGGTCACATACAGGCTGTTGCATGTCAGTACATGTTTACACCACTCGTTTGCTTCAAAATGGTTCTTCTATCTTGATCACTCCACTCTGCCTGACGCTAACTAACATTGAGTTAGCCAACATGCGGAATATTGAAATGTAAAAGATTACTTCTATTATTGTAATTTTTGAGGAAAACAAACCATATTTCTATTTAAAAGAAGTTTTTTCCCATGAATACAATTAATATGCTTTTGATCCAACAGGAAGACAAAGAGTAACAAAGTAATGTGCACCATAGGTTGGAGAAAAGTGTGTAAAACAAGGACTAATTAAGTAAAAACAAATTGATTGCTAAATTAATGAATTCCATTACCTACTAAAAAAATCCAATTAAAATGTTCTAATAATTAGACCGCATGAAATGGCTCATTGATAAATCAATGTAATAAATGCTTCATTACAGATTTTACATGTTCTGGATCCTATGGTATCATAAATTCCTTTATGAAATCAAAATTAGATACTTTTGAGACAAATGAATGTTTAATCTTAAAAAGTAGCCTACTCTGATTGATAGGTTTCTCTAGGTAAACAACGTTCGTCTGGTTATAACTGAGGAAGAGTGCCAAGGCTCAGATCAATATATAGGTGACTGCCAGACCACCTGCGGGGAGACTATTTATATCACAACCATTACTTGGGAGGATATTAATCTGTCACTGTCATGTATACATAGATACACTTCAGACCTATCTATATAAATAAAACTATAGTTTTTGCAGTGGATTGAACAGATTTTGGTTATTTTTACATTTAATGGCTCAAGGAAGCTAAAACGAGTCTTGTCTCAATTTCGGTATGTGTGTCTGTGACTCTAAAATGCCTACCCCGCTAAAAATAAAGCACCGATAAAGAATAAATTGGTTTTACAGTATTTTCTGGATTTATAATAATGTCTTTAGGCATTAAAACTTGATTAAACTAATTTATAAATAAAATATTCAACATTCAAAAACCCAGTTTCGTTCAATATTGATCACATTCTCCGAATGTATAATACATGCATCATTTATCAAAATACCAATCATCTGTTTATAGATAACTACCTAAATCTGTTGTGGCCTTGCTCACGAAAACGTAGGATAAACATATATGACAACTTAAGTTAAACTATGAGAGAACTTCTCCATTTACATCATTAACTGTCCTTCTACCAAGAGCTTTGGACTGTTCACTCTGAAACCACCTACATAATATGGTTTTGGTTAGAAACACTGTACTCCTTTCACTTAGGTTTACTTGCTTAAACCTAGTTTTCCAGTAGTACAGTCAGTTCTCCCATAACTTTATTGAAACGTATATGTATCTTAAAATAATACTAAGTAAAATCAAAGTTTGCACAAGGTTTTATTGTGCTTCTATAAAACTCGAAGGCCCTAAACAGTTGCAGGTCTACAGGGTGTACGACGTTTGTACCAAGCGGAATGTACACACATAAAAGTGGCTACTCTTAAATGTCCAGTAAAAGGAATTATTAAAACTCCATATCATGCATACATTTCTCCATGAAGTAAAATAAAAAAGCATTTGTAATTCATTTCAACTGCTAATACCTTTCATAAACCACCTAAAACGTCAACTCGGATTATAAAGCAACATACTTATTTGCAATTGCACGATTGTGACATTATTATTATCCTGTTTATTAGGGATGGCAGTGATTGAATTTATAAAGAACTTCTGATCTTATCTCTTGAGCACCGATTATAAATAATCAAGTTTGATATTCTGGACACATTAAATCATAGGCTGTTATTTAGTTGAAGAGAAACACAGATCCTATAAACCACAAGAAATACAGTAGTGTAAATATCATGATTTTTAATTATTCATTCAACAATTAATTACGAAAAGTGATATGCGGTGAAACACCAATTTTCTAGCCACATAATACAAATATTTTAATTTCAACCAAATAAATACAAGCAACTGTTCCCTTTAGTTAGTTAATAGTGTAAAATTAAAAAAAGTATTCCTCTGTTGTAATATAAACACATCTTTCTATACCGTATATATTTATTTATTATTTTTTATTTTAAAATGAAAAGATACTTGTTTTATTATATGCCAACCAACAGACGGTCCAAAAGACCATTGCTGTAAGTGCTAGCCATTTAATTTTGTAATTGTATAGTTTAGGCTCTTTACTAGTCATGAATGATTGTAAACCTGTTATTTTTTGTTAAATAAAGCACTTTTTCATTTAAATTAATTTCATTCACACCTTTCTTGATAAGGATAACATGCTATAGCTTCAAAGGCCACTGGGGCAGAGCCCTGATGGAATTTCCTGAAAACGAATCTTATTGCACACCTAGAGCTTAATTGTAACCTCCATTCCAATTCCTGTGGCCTGTTCTTATGGCTTCAAGTTTATGAGAAATAGTGACCAGTGAGTGGTATTTGCCTTTTATGAGTATAGATAGATAGCCGTCATCTACAAAATAACAAACATCTATTAGGATAAAAATTCTTTCTGCAAACTTTCATGGAATGTTTCAATTATAGGTTTAAGCTCAAGCTGTTTACAAATAGTGCAATTATTTTCAATTACTTTTTACACATTTAAGCAAAGCCAAAACCAAAGTGAGATGAATACCTTTGTGACTTAAATCAGATTAAATTGTTTGCTATTGATGTACCGGTAGTTTGTAATCATTGTAAACATAAAATCAAATGTACTATGTACTACTAGTACAGGATGTACAAGGGACTGGGAAAGTGGGATTGTACTGTTCTTGAGTTTGATGACAGGGAAATTTAAATTCTCATAAAAAAAATCATGCTTGCTGTGCCTGATTTGATTACGGATGTTCTAAAGAAGAGAATTTCATGAGCTCTTGGCAATTAACAACATTCTGGTTTTTACTTGAGCACTATAACCACTGAACTGAGCTATCCAACCATAGGGGGAAGATATATATTATTTGAGCAACATCATGAAACGGATGTTGCCATTTTTAGGGGGTGATTTTTATGACGTTTTGTGTGATTATAACAGAGGTTCACAAATGATGCTAAAAATAATTTTCCATTATTGTGTCGATTTCGGTTTAGACTCACTAATGTGCCGTAATTGTTGGACTGTACCGCCAATAGACCCATCCCCTATTGAATTTACCACGACAATATTTCGATGTCAGTTCCTGATCTGATAACTCTTAAGTTTCCTTATATTTGCCCACATTTCACATCAAGACATTGGGCATTGTTGTCAATGACAATCTCAACATGTATAGTATGCGAAAGTGAGGTGGCATTTAGTTACTTTTGACCAGTGTGGAAAGTGTGGAAATATATTTTACCACAGGGCTATGCCTCAAAGAGCTGTAAAGTTGTGTTTTTGGTTTTAAAATCATCAGATATGAAAAATAGTATTTTCTTCTAAAATCAATTATCAGAACAGAATTCACACTGTGTGTCATAGCAGAACAAATAATATGCAAATGACCAATTTAATTTTTATGGGTAATTTTAAATAGAGAATTTCAATTTGATTGACTTATTCCTAATACATGTTTATTCAATACCCTGAGGATGTTTACTCTGTTACTCTTACACTCTTCCTTTTATTTTCAACTACCAAGATCACTTCACATTTCTGTAACAACTGTAAGGGATATTAAAACAAAATTATGAATGGAAGATCAGTCTGGGGCCGGAGGAGTGAAATCCTTTTTGTTGCTGCGTTACTGACTGAGATTATCTGTTCCATTAATCAGGACCATTTATTAAAGGCTAAAAGATCAAGGACAGCTGCTTCCAGTTTCAAGCCATCAGTAAAGTTTATAATTTTGTCAGGATCAACTGATTGCTACACGAGCAATAAACAAGTTATACATCCTTAAGGGGAAGGAATATTCTTTGGCCAAGATGTGTGACAGACTATTGAATGGCCAGCTTTGTTCAAACTCCTGAGTACTCAAGAAAGACATTGAATTTTCAGAGGTCAAGTATATTTACAGAATGTCTACTCATTGTGTTGTAAGTAATTGTCCTGTTTGTGAGCCTTTTGGTCATATGATCAATGTAAATGTCAAAGTTGCATGTTTCAGCCCATTTCTGTTGACACCACAACCGATCGCAGGACATTCAAACAATCATGTAAAGAATGGTTTGATATGGAGTGTGAGGGTTGGAAGGGAGGGGGTAAGTGGTTGAGGGTGGAAGGGTGACAATCAGGACTAACAGCTCCGTTTACCAACACTTTAGTGCTACAAGCTCTGTTGTGCCGGTGGCATCTTCATGTTTTGCATTCAAGGTAAATTGAGCTTTTTACTGCAATACACATATTTTAGAACTATGACTTAACAGCTACTTTTAAAAATGTCTACCAAAACAATTCTATGATTACAGTAGAACCTTGATTAACTGTCACCATTTTAATTGTCACTCTCTGCCATCCGTCACCCCACTACAGTACTTAAATTATTCTTAAATGTGATTTTATTCCACTATACGAGCATGTAACTTGTACAACAACAAAATAAAAGTTTTATATTACTCTTGTACAGTATGTAATTAATTTTAGTATAACTAATACCTATGCATTATTCACTTGTACAGGGTTTTTTTCTTCCAAAACCCTTTAAATCAACTTGCTGTACAGGTTTATAAGAAGGTTTCTATTATCCATCTGTTGCTATCAACCCTCACGCTCCCGGTCCTGAGGGTGATTCTACTGTACTTAAATTATTTTTTTATATTTGCCAGCATTATTAGAACTGATGAGTACAAAACTTTAAAAAATCTGGAGATTATTAATCTTCAATTGAAATGTTAAGAAATAGATACATTCATGTAAAAAAGAATCATTGAATAGAACAAAAACCAAACACAATTTGTTTCCAAACCACAAAAATGTCAATTCTATGATTCACAGAAAAATTAAGACTGTTAAAATGAATGTTAAAAGTTAACACTTTTGAAATACTTTTTAATTTAGTTTTGGACAGTGAGATACTTGTTGTGTATGATACTTTTACAAGTATTGGTCAACATTATGAACTGTTCCATTTGCATGTCCTTTATCATGAATTTGTTATGAAAAACATATTTTTTATTTCACAATAAAAGAACCCACTTGGTTTTAGAGTTTAATTGTGACCAACAAACTATTAAAAGATGAACTCAACCTATAGAAACAATACCAGCATAGATAATAATATGGTTAATTATCTTGCAGTGACCTGAGTAAGTTGGCAGCACTGACATGGAGCGAGGGCTTGTCAACATTCTGTTGGCCAGCCTGTGTGCCAACTACCCTCCAAGCTACTACAACTCTACAACCACCACCACTCCTTATCCAAGTAATAGCTTAAAGCTTAAGATATTTGCTGTTAAAATGTGCCTAATATACTATGTCAAATATGCTAAACTAATGGTAGCATCAAAATACAACACCCGCTTTCAGCGCTCCAGTGGCAAAACTTGAAACTATAACTATGACTATCAATATATCAGAAAAAGACCTTTCCCTACAGCCGGAAAAGTATAAACAATGTCCCACATTTGCTGGATACACAACCAACGCCATGAGTGTACAAAGGTCTAGGTTTTGATTTCTCCACGTTCGTTCCTACCCCTTGGATTGATCCAACGCCCGCAGAGAATGTGTTTTAAACATATCAAATGAATAGAATACAGTCTTATTCAACCTACCAAAAAAGTAGACATATTGGATAAATATATTTCGGTTTAATACTATCCTTGATGACTCTTGAAATAGTCAACAAAAAGCAAATTTTAAGCTGAATAATGAATACATGTAGATTGGAGAGCGGCTATTGTTACTGACTAAGATCAGCTGTTCTTCAGTCAGGACTATTTTTCAAAAGCTCAATAATTAAGGACATTTGGGATAATTTTGCAATTTGTTTGGGTGATTGGCTGAGGTTGGCTTGGTTAAAAAAGTTGATTTATACCTGTTAAAATAGCTCTTTTGACTCAATATTTTTGCTATCTTTGCATAACTATTACTATTATTCTCATGTTGTACCCTAAACCTGACACTGCTGATAGCACGACCGAAAAAGCAATGCACAGTTACAAAACCTAAAGAGCTTTCATAGTTTCTTAGCTCCATAGTTTCCTAAAGCACCCAAGCCTATTTTATTAGTAAAATTGATTAGCTATTGAGATTTCACATTAAGGTAAATTTCGAAATCCCTTGGTACCGTACCTGCTGAAACATTAGTCACGTCTTGATAGTTTCGCTGGTTTCTGTATCTAATCATTGTTTTCATGTTTTAAAAAACTATTACCACAGACTGTACTTTTTTCAATTACACCTCTGCAAATTGAACATACTAGTGCACCTGTTGCTCGAATTCAAGCAATTGCAAAGTATTACAGGCGTTATATTTAAAAACAAATAACAGTCACAATTTCCGATGACTTAAAGGAGTCCACTCAAAGATAATGTAATCAATCACTTCACTTCAGTTATCGAAACTGGAAACGAACTCACTCTGAAAACGAACGCTCACTCCACTTCAGTTATAGAAACTGAAAACAAACCCACTCTGAAAACTAATGCTCTTGTGTGAAAACCCCATCATGTGCGTTTTCTATGAACAGCTGTAATTAATACAAATTATTCGTCTGTTTAAGTAAACAAAATTATTCTTCACAAGAAATACATTGTGATTTTAATGACCTGTGAGGCAAAGCCCGAAGACTTTTATTACAGGAATTGGTGAAAGGGGGTATACACAAAAAATACTTAATTTTGACACATCGTTTGTAAAAATCCGCCCATTATTATCGGAGGAGTAGTGTTTCGTATAAATCGCCTTCACGTACTATATATAAGGATGCATTAAATTTATACAAATTTCATAAAAAAATAAAAAAAACCATTTGGTTTGCTTATTTGTATAAAACAACATATTTGTTTCAGCTTATACCCGTTCGCCAAGAGACACATTTAAATGTGTGTTGAAAACTGATGAGCAGCTTAAGAAAGAGTTGCTGCGTGGAAAGAAGCTTAAAATCGCAACATTACAGGTATTTGATTGATTGATTGAATGTCTAAAAATACTACAATAATAGTTGTTATGTTCTTGGAAAACTGTGGCAAACAATCCTAATGATAATTAGTATTAATACTTTTTACATTTAAGATTCATGCAAGATTTCAAAGTTCTACTAAAGTACGGTCCAGTTGAGAGAGTCTGCAGTTGAGGGAGGAGCCCATTTACCATGTGAATTCAAAGGACTCTTTTGAGGCCCCTAGAATAAGTATTTATTAATTCACTACAACTGTGAAGATATGTTTGCACCCCTCTGTAGATTATTTTTTGTCCAACAATTTCTCAGTCAGTTATTTTCCGATCAACACTTTCTTTCTTCATACAAATTTCTTTGTATTTTTGTTGTTGAATGCTTTTACTCAATATTATTATGATTTATATTTTCAATAAATAAGTTTTATTTATACACAAATATATTTATACTAAAATCTAAATAAACAGTATCAGCAACCTGACACATAATTTCGTCCATAAGCTTGTCAACAACCCTTACCCTAGTATGGGTAGGTGGTGGGGGTATCTATGTATCATGGGTAAAATTAAAAAAATTGCAATAGCTACAAACCTAGTTTTTACAGCATTGTGTAAAAAGACCCAACTGTGGAGGTGTTGTACAGTTATTTTTTTTAAGAGTTAAAAGGACCACAAGATACAAAATTTTAATCAAAATTGTCTGAGTAGTTTTTTGAAATTATGTATTTTGTTATCAAATTTTAATAAATATTAAAACACCTGGAGATACCATGGATTAGTATGATCCATGGTAGGTGTAGTCTGTAGACACACATACATCACTTCAAAAACCACTTTTTTTGGTTCAGGTGGACCAAAGATGGTAATTTTCACGCAAAAGCCAAACTCAAAGAATTTTTGAAAACCAATACTAAACAGTTAAGTTAAATGGTATAATATTTCCCATAAATATTGCTTCATTAGCTATGTGGTATTTATATTCTCTTCCCCCATGAATTAAATTTATATCATAAAAATACCAAATAACTTATGTAGCAATTTTTATAGGCAATAACAACATTTTAAATTTCATTACTATATAGCCTGGTTTAGAAAGCAGAGCAGCTCAAGATCGATGTATTGTAATTGGCTGTGTTTCCAGCTGATTGTCCTCACTTCACCAGGTGAGAGTGACTCATCAAAGCAGCTTTGTCCTTCTGTCAGAAACAGCTGGTACACTCCCACAATGCTACAGATAATCAGTTAACTTTGTTAGATTACATACATTCATGGTCAATTGTTTCAGACTGTAAATAAATTCATGAAATTTAACTCAGATTTTTGATTTTTTTCATCTTTTTTTCAAATCCCCTGCCGCAGCAAACCTGCAGACTAAGCGAATTTTCATTTACGTGGCTGGCACTAAAATATTCCCCTAAAATTGTCACATTTATTTCCTATTGAATAATATTAATTTTAATGAGTACTTGGGTTTGCTGCTACAGGTAAGGTATAAAGGTGTGTTTTTGTTATTGAAATGTTGATAGCTTAGTATGAAATGAACAAATTTGTCAAATTCAATTAAAATATAGGCCTATCCATAAACAAACAAATTACAACAGTTTTCTTCTTCTCCATAAGAATAACATGGGAATTATAATTTACACTTTTTTTGAATTGTTGTAAAAATGACAGTTCAAAAGTTATTGAAATAATGTGATTTTCCCATAAACCCCATAAATTGACAAATTAAATTGTATTTGAAAAAACTGCTCAACCGTTTTTACGGTCTTTGATGACCGTTACTTCATTAAAATTTAGTATATTATGCTCTAAACAAAATGGTACAACCCCATCACTGTAAAAATTACCATTAAAATGTTGCAACTTTTGTGATTTCCCCATAAAATAGCATAGTTACTCCCACCACTTACCCATGATAAAGGTTGTTGACAAGCTAATGAGAGAAATTAAATGTCTGATTGCTGAAGCCGTTTAGGCCTATTATATCTTAAGTATTCCTCCCAAACAACTTCAACAGGGTGTTGTGGTGTTACACAGAGGGATATGCCGCTCTCTGGGGTGAAGATGAACGGGACAGAGCTGCAGCTAGATGGGATAGCAGCTGAGATGGTGGAGGTGCTAAAGGAAAAGTTTGGCTTCTCATACGAGGTGTTGACCCCAGAGCGAAACATACTTGGCGATGAACACGAGGGAATCTTCAGCATGCTCAACAAAGGGGTTAGCTTGAGAATACGAAACATTCAATATTAATGTCACTAAACAAGTGTAATAGATAGTGTCACTGCTATAACCGTAGAAAACAAAGATTAATGGATGTTGTTGAGGTTATAACCAAACATAACAATTAAAAAATTCGACCTAAATCACAGTAGGAACCAAATTGTCAAATAAATAAACATAGTTCCAAATCTGTCAAAGAACAATATCATGTTGTTCATGTTGCTTAAGTAAAAAAAATTATCATTAGCAATAGGTTTTTGAAATCCTTAACGAAAAAAAGGGGTACCTAAGGAAATCATTTGCTTAGGTAATTTTAAAATTAGTTGATTCCAATGTCACTTGCATGTACAACTTGCATACTAACAAGGTTTCTCACAATTTAAGTCCCATAAACTTTGATCTTTTGGCTGCTTAGTCATCATACAATTAAGTTAATGTAAAATGTATGTTTACTTTCAGTGTTGAGTTCATGAAAGTTTAGCCTTAGATTATTTTATGTTTGCATTAGGTTTTGTAATTGACTTTTGGATAATAAAAAATCCTCTCTATGAATGGCTGTAACCAATATTTTATTCAGATTAGAATATGGTTGATAAAAAGCCACTCAAAGAGTGTGACACAGTTAAAAATCTATTTACTCCCTTTATTGGTTATTGATACTTTGATAGTTTATTAAATTATTTGGTATAAAAGATTATACATGGCTTACATAGAATAAGTCATTGTATCAGCTTTACTTTAGTTCAAAGTTAGCATATTTTACAGATATCAGTAACTTAAATCAGCTCAGTTTAACTACATCTTCAGGTGAGTTTATGGCTCAGTTGATGGTAGCACCAAGGACTTTGGGTCCAAGGCAGCCATGTCGTGGATTCAAATACTGGTATCTTCCACTACTTTTTATCAGTACAGTTAACCGTAGTACTGTACCCCTTGCATTGTTGAATACTTTCCATGCACAGGCCCAAGGCCTATGTAGACGGGCAAGTACATGGTTAATAGAGGCTGCCAAGTGCCAACCTCTTTATTTAAAAAAATCTATATTTTTAATTCAAAAACTGGTGACAGGTTTTACATAGCAATTGAATGTCTAGCTCTATCAATAGTCAAATGTTTGCGTATATAGCATCATTGCGTCATATTGCGTATATAGCATCATTGTGTCATACTGTGTATATAGCAATATGATCATATGACTGTGTGACAGGAGGTTGACATGGCTGCAGCCTTCCTCCCCGTGGTGCCAGGGAGTCACCGCATGGTACTGTGGGGGGTGGAGATGGTGCAGAATGACTACTACGTTCTCATGAAGCGACCCAAGGAGTCGGCCTCGGGCTCTGGACTGCTGGCTCCGTTTGACACTGAAGTAAGTGAGATACTAAAATGACAAGTAAAAAAAAAACCCTTAAACAGAAAAGGAATATTATTTTTTTCAAACACTTCCTTAATGATGGAAAACAAAGAAAAACACAGAAGATGCATATGAGAAACAATAAAGATGAATAGACACATTGATGTAGCGACAACAAATATTGAATAGTTTCTCAGGCTTAGGGATTTGATTGGAAATGCTATGGAACTGAGTAGAGAAAAGGTTTCAAACTATTTTAAAGTGTTAATTTAAAACAAATACTGATGCTGAGTACGGCTTTCTGTTGTGATATGCTCACGATTGTCTATCAGTGGGAGGGGGGGGGGGGGAGAGTATTGCAAGAATGTTGAATGATGGAGAGGAGGGTTCATAGCTCTTGGTATATTTTTCTACAGTAACTCAAATTTTTGCGATCTTCTGGTAGTCTTCTTCTGTGGGAGGAGGAAGGTTAGTTACTTTTGAAGAATAGCAGATTGTCTAGGTTGAAAAACAAGACCAACAAGAGAAAAAAGAAAAGACAACATTTAAAACAAAAGGAATCATAGGACCACACTTAACAAGTTATTAATAAAGTACATACTGTACTATAAACTACTTCTTGAGTAAAAGCGGCCATGGGAAGAATATTGATCTATTCAATTATTATTATTTTAATCTTGTTACTAACCAATGAAACATATGTTCACACTGGAGCAATTCCTATAACCATAACTTAAAAAACCCAAGCATCCACAACAGGTGCTCACTAATCTCATGGTTGACTGTGACTATGATTTCATCTTTATTCTTGGAGGTAGTGATGTGGTGGTATCTATCTTTCAGTTACAACTTTTCTTAAATAACTGTTATCTTCATGTTTTAAATTAAATACTCTTCATACTTTTTATAACCAACTCATAAATGAAATATTTTCTTAACAGATTTCACAATACAAAATTATAGAAGATTTAGTACAAAATTTTCTTCGAGTTGTTCAGGTTTTATGTTCCTCAGGTGTGGCTTCTAATTTTACTGTCGCTGCTGGTTGTGGGGCCGATCATGTACCTTGTGATGTACCTCAGGGTTCGCATCGGAGACAACAAAGACATCAAGGTCTATCCCTTGTCTGCCTGTGTATGGTTCGTCTACGGAGCTCTCATGAAGCAGGGCTCTACTCTCAACCCTGTTACAGGTAAATCTACAGTACAACATCAACCCTTTATAACTGTACAGCCTGGGACAAGATAATAAATAAACAACTGAGAAATCACAATTTTTATATGCAAAATAAGACTCTGGCTTGTAAAACTAAAAATAGTAATTTCTCAGCTGAATTACTACTTCCTCGACTTCTTAAACTTGGTGTTGTTTAATACGAAATTATATTTGCTAAACAAAGTGTCGTAATACCACCCATTTTTAGTAATGTAAGTTAATTTAAAAGATGGTCGCCATTTTGAAACCAACAAATCCAACAAATATTTGTTTAATCGCTATTTTTTTCAAGTTGTATACTAAATTTTATAAAAAATATCTTTAATCATCTTTAAGGTATAAACTAGTGTACCTGTTGCTCGAATTCAAGCAATTGCTAAGAATTACAGGCGTTATTTTAAAACGAATAACAGTCATAATTTCTGATAACTTTAAAATATTCGACTCAAAGATTATGAAAATACTAAAGATGTACATGACAGATCGATATAATCAACATTTAATGTAAATAGTGTTTTCTACAAATAGCCTTACTCATGGCCACATTAGGTTTCCAGACACATTATGTGTCCAAAAGCCTTTTAACAGCACGACTCCCTTACCCATACCGCCCTGAGCTATAGGGATCATTGAGATTCACTCTAACCTTTCCTCTCCCCTTCATAAGCAAGTTTTCATTCCTTTTCTTTCTTATATTTTGTTTGTTTCTTTTTTTTATTTTAACTCCTGTATGTATCCCTGGTTTTCCCTATTTCCCTAGCTACTTTTCTAAATGTCTCAATTGTTTCCTTGTCACTCATCATGTTTTATTTTCTCATCTCTAGGCCTATCTTATTCCTGTTCTCTCCTATTTGTCTCCTGAAGGGAACAATTTATAAATACAAGACTCGTGGTTTTTATTTCTCCACATCTACATACTTCCTCTTCCACCATGTGAAATCTTCACAAATTCGCCTTGAAATTGTCCATGTCCTTTGACAAACTGCGTTTCATAAGGGCCCATCTCCCAATCTTGTTCCAGTCTCTATCTGATGTTAGGTATATATACGAACGTTTACCTTTAAAACGTTAACATAAAACACTCTGCTCCCAACGCATTTGCCCGTCATCTAATATCTCCTCTCTTCTGTTTCTGATGTAGTCCTACCCGCCTCCTTGTCTTCCAAAATCAACAGCTTATGCAGGGATTATCCAACAGTCCTAAATTGAATATGAAATCTTCAGGCGGCTGTTGGAGAGCACACTTAAACCCAACACGGAAGGGTTCTTGCTGTATTCGGCTATCAACGACAATAGTATTATTTGTATTTCGTTCTCATATACCAGTTAAAATTCTTCGGCTTCCTCCTGTTGGCTGTCCTGGTCAACGTCTTATAGTCTCCATTATGTCGAACGTTTTTTTGGTTATGTTTTGATTTTGTACAAAATTTTTGTATAACCAGCTGTTTCAAATATTAGTGTCAATTTGAAGTATTCATCTGTTCAAATGTAAACAAACATTTTCTCCCTAAGAATAACATGGGGACTTTGAAGGCCACTGGGGCAGAGCCCTTATGGAATTCCAAAGTTTTTTTGTTTGATGACAAAACTACATGCTAAAACCTTTCTAACGACACCTTGGACATGGTGATTGGTAGCACTACCACTCCAAAACAATTATGACAAAAATATGCCTAGCGTTAATATATAGATTGAAAACACACAAAAGCAAAATTGTGGATATCTCACTACCAAGGTGTTTTAAAAAAGGTTTTATTCTCAAATTTTCTTTTGTTTTGACCCACTAAACCTATTACAAAATATTTTGTACTGACTTACGGCACACCCTGTATAAATAAATTACCATAGCGTACTCATATTATAATTCTGTTAAAAATAAATAAATAAACATAACTATTCATAATTTGTCTTAAGATTTTAGTTAAATCTCTTGGAAAACCCTATTTTTTCAGGAAATTAGTACCTATATAGATAATTAATTAATTAAATTCATCTTCAATTTGTTATATTTTTTAGTGATTTTAAAAAACACTTTGGAAACATATTCTCTTAAATAATATAATATCAGCACTTTAGTTTTGAGGTTGCATGCAATGTTGCAAACAAGCCATTGTTTACTTCAATACAAAAGTAATGGAGTAGTGGTACTGGTCAATGGGAGATCAAACAATGCGATCGGACAGATAAACAACATCGACTGAAAGGTAAACAAATATATTGACGGACGGATGGTGAGGGGGTATACCCAGCAAATACTGTAGGTAACTGACAAGGAAACAGCACTCTTTATTACAAATTTAGCAAATGGCTGCTTAATTTATCAAACTCAAATTAAACTGTCACGTGAATCATATAGTGTATTGATCTGTTGTTAATGTGCTTATATACATATATATTTTCACAGAATGTCCTAAATATTAGTTTTAAATGAGTATTTAATACTAGACAGGCATTGATTAAATAGATTTATTATACCCCACAAAGAGGTTCAAACGTTTGATTTTAAATTACTTGACCATTTGTGCACCAAATATTTTGAAACTTTACACAATATGTAAAATAGGTTTTAAAAATATTTTGGAAAAATTTCAACTCCTAACCCTTGTAGAAACAAAATGGCGGCATATTGAAAAATGATACTTTAAAATCATTAAAAAACGTGTTTTTGGTTTTATAAAATATTTTTATTGTCACATTCTGGGGGAATAAAGATTTTTAATAAGGAAACTAGAACATATGATGAAAAGCCTATAATTAGAATTAAAAATTATTCAAACTGTGCCAAAATTATCCATCCACAGCCACACACACATAACAGCGCTTAACAATAGTGCTTATCACATTCAGTAAACTCGTCTTTAGGATTAGACCATGTCATAAATTCAGTAGTGAAGTCACTACAAAAACTACTCATTAAAATAGTTCTTAGAAGTGCTCAGTTAAGGTGAAGTTTGTGTATTGCCTTTACTATTTGATTTAAACAACCTGATGATGGAGAGTTGCAAGCTGCAACGTCTCCAAAATGTGATCATTAAAACACAGCTTGTCAACACCGTCCAACCCAAAAGACAACGAGATAGACCGTGGAAGTCAACATTTTCCACAACTACAAACTAAGAGCTTAACTAAAACCTCGCTCTAACCACAGTAGTTTAAGTTACACTTATATCTACAGATTCTACAAGGCTGCTGTTTGCTACTTGGTGGATCTTCATTATGATTCTGACTGCGTTCTACACAGCCAATCTCACAGCTTTCCTCACTCTCTCACGTTTCACTCTACCCATTGAGAATGTAGCGGACATTGCTCGCACTCACAGATTCTGGTTCGCCACTGAAGGAGGACCAATAGAGTATGCTGTCATGGTCAGTATTACTACTTAGAACTGAGTTCAAAACATTTGTGAGTTGTCATATTGGGAATGTACCAGTAGTATGGTATTAAAATCTGTGGAAACATTGTCCAAATAGCTTTTGGTAGGTAATTTATTATGCAAAAACTGTACTACATAGACCTTTAGTGCAAAGAAAACTACTTTTCTTTGAGGTAGAACATTTTATATCAATAAATTAGTTAATCAATAAGTCAATAAATTATCATGTGAATTCAACATTTGTTTCCCCATTTTCCCTGCATGATAATTTAAGAAAATAAAAGATGTAATACTGTACACGTTAACTGTATATAGTGGACAAATAATATTTTTATGTACTTTTTGTCAAGTTAAAAATAAACAAGGTATGTCAGTTGTGTACCCCTTTCAAAAACTAAATACTGTTGTTCCAGAACAATGACGATGGAGACTTGAGTACTTTGAGGCGATCTGTGTCCCAAAACCTTGGACAGTTCATCGACACCTCAGATGAAGTGAAAGTAAAACAATATGTGGCCGAAGGTTAGTTAAATTGTCAAATAGAATATGGGATATATATATTTTATCCATCTACATTAAACTATGACAAATGTTTATTTGGTTTCTAATGGATGGTGTTCTACACAGAGAAAAAGTTCTCATTGCTAGAAATAACTAACTTTGTGTTATAGATGGTTTTTTTAGGAGCTTCAGACTTAAGTGGGCTCAAATGCAAGCATAACTCAACAAAAACGGCTGTATGCTGTAACCTGCTCTGAGTCAAACTTGGACTACTAACTTTGAACTAACCAGTATTGTTAGTGCAGTAAAACTAAAAATAATTAAGACGATGATAATGCTTACTCTATCTGGCTGGATAGTTGGATGTAGTACGGTTTCATCCTAAGTAAAGCAAGTAGCTTTTATATGATGGTTTGAGACTGGACCCAGCTGTACGTGATCATTGGCTTCATAAATGATCCAGGCTTAGTACCAGCTGATCTCTGTAACAAAGTTATTATCCCCTCTATTTAACACTCATCTTCGCCTTCAAATACACACTCTGATGTGTCAGCGCTTATCTTGTCATGAGTTGCAGACTGGCTCTACCTAGAGGAGAACCGCAAGCTGAAGTTGTTCCTGCTGCAGGATTACATGGCAAAGACAGCCAAAGGGACAGAAGAGAAAGACAGATGTACATATGTGCTGACACAAGGCTCTTACCTCTCTCGTAACCTTGCCTTTGCTTACCCCAAGACAAGCATTCTGCCCTCCTTGTTTGATCCCATGTAAGTAACTCAAATTGTTAAGTTAAAAGAAGAAAGATGTGATGTCAAAAATATTAATATAACGATCCCAGTTGTCCTGGCTAAAGAAGTGGATGATCTTATTCCCTTCTAATCCGACCCTGCATTGGTTGAAAATGTTGTAGGCCTAGGTGAGAGTTAAATATTCTAGCTTTAATTTTCGGTATACCTATTTTAAGTTTCTTCTGCTAGAAATGGGTTTTTTTCTTTTTGATATGGCTGCTTCCCAACACAAATGTTTAGACCCAGAATGTTGGCAATACACGAAAGGAATTTGCATTTTAGGACCACCTTCAACTGGTGACTGAATGGTTTTTTTCAGACTGTTGGCATTTGTTGAGTCTGGCATTATCCAACATCGTGTGCAGGAGCTTCTTCCAGAGGCTACCATATGTCCACTGAACCTAGGCAGCAAGGAGCGCCAATTGCGCAACTCTGATCTCTGGACCACCTACATCGTAGTGGTGTCTGGCTTTTCCACAGCCGTGACAGTGTTCTTCGTTGAACTGATGTGGCGACGCTGCTTCAAACCTCATCATCCTAAACTCTCCTGGCCTGTGGACATCTCTATGGAACCCACCAACAAAATGGCTCTCTCCAGGTGAGTAAAACTTGCTTATCCAATAATCTAGTTTTTACCACTGAATAAATCTTCTGTGAAAATTAGGTATAGTTTGCAGGAATCGACTGAGGTCAGCCATAGTGAACAATCACATTACAACAAAAAATGTTTATTCACCTAGTAATAGCACCTTATATTATCTATTTTTTTTTGGCAATGTTTCTGCTGTAAGATAATATTTTTGTAAAATATGCAGTACAATCACACAGCCGCCTCTATGATCGTTGGTGAGTGTGAAATTGTTTTTTACAAAAGATTTAAAGAACTACATTATTCTCTTCTGTATTCTCACCCAATTGCAAATCAAGGTCAAACAACAAGACGGTAAATACACATAAAGGATGGTAAGTAGTGATCGATTTCGATTGGACACTCCATCTTCTATATGCATTGTATGAAATTGATGCTGTAAATTGTAAATGAACGTTGTTAGTGAAATCATTTATTCATACATTCATTAACTTTCGCACACCAGATAAATAGAAACCTCCTGGTTTAATCTATTAACCCGCAACTACACGAGGCTAGTAGGCAGGTATGTTACCTGCAACAGGTAACCAAACTACATCAACTGAGGCAGGGTACCTCACTGCCTACTGGACTTGTGTAAACATGGCTTAAACCACGCACATTCTTCCCAACTTCAACCAATAGCGCCACTACAGCGTGGATTTAAAAGGAAGCAGATTACAGAAATCTACCCTGTATATGTTATTATTATTGTATATTTAGCCTAACAAGTAAGACTGTACCACAAATTGAATTACATAACAAGTATCCTATGTTTAAAAATTGTAAACCTCATGTCTATATCAAATTATGTCATTTGTTTTCAGGTTTGCGGAAGGAAAATCAAAACAAGGTGCAAAAGTTAACATCAATGGCAGGGAATACTATATTGTCATCTCTAAGGACGGAGAGAAAAGATTTATACCTATTCGAACACCCTCTGCTTTCTTGTTCCAGTATGCTCCTAAATAATCTACACATAGATACCAATCACAAATAAACTATCATGTCTGCAGTTTGTAAATTTATTTTGAACCTGATGATGTACTGAGTACATCATCATAAAGGAAAATTCTGTGATAAAAACTAGTGGCTTTACACATACAAGCAAAGGCAGATAGGCCTAAGATTACATGAGGGAAACATTATGAAACAACAAAGCCAAAACTGAGAACAATTAATTGTTACAAATAATAAAAAAAAATTGCATTTAGTTTTGCAAAGTATTTTTTTTATTTGTTTTACTCTGCTGAGCCATTTGTACTGTAAGATAAAAACATGTTTGGATAATCTAGACATAGCAAACAGACTTTTGAAATTGCTTGATGCCAGAATTCTGGGTTTAATATCAAAATTGGTATATGGTAATCTAAGGCAGATAAGTTGTATTAGTGCAAAATTTTGGCTAATATGGTCAGAGTAGTTTTTGAGTGATGGAAATATACTCACTAGATTTGCCATGTTGTTTAAAAAGTATTTAAACTTGACCTAGTATTTTTCTAAAGACAACAATAACAAACAATAACAATAACAAAAATAACGGTTGAATATAACTTACATCAGAATCAAGGGTAAATAAAAAGTCTAGTTTATTGGTAAAATCTTCAATATACTTTAATAGGAATATAATATAAACATCCAAAATATACAATATTTATTGATGATGTATGTTTATTTATGGTTTAAGCTACATATTGTACAGGATATGATTCAGCTTTGAGATAATTATGAAATCAGTCAGTTGTATAGTCGCTATGTCAAGTGTTAATGGAATATTCAAATAATAAATCAATTTGGCACACAGGCAACACCGACTTGTACTATGTTAGTATAAATACAATATTTATCACACTTGTTACACCCGTTACATGTACAACTTGTAAACATTTTATGAGTAAAACATATATTTGCTTCTGGCTCTATTGAAAGCATCTATAATTGCAGACCTGAAACACACATACAAAAACTATCAAAATAAATAACAACAATCAATTCAAGAATACTTAATTCCTAGGCCTTTTCTGGTGCACACTCAAGTTTTATGAATGAGGCAAAAGTCAAATACAGGAACAACAAATTTAACGTAGGAGGCGGAGCCGAGGACGAGAGTAATGGAAAATCACTTTTAATACTAGTTATGAGTGATACTCTTCACCACAATGCAATAACTAACACATACAAAATAACAGACCACAGTAAGAAAAAAACTATTTGTTTCTCCTCTAGCAGATGGTTTATGTTATCCCTGAAGCTTTTGTCATCAAACTCATTAATGTTAAACTTATTAACACGTTCGCGGCGGCACGTCAAATGGCGGGCGTATGCCAGGTGCGGCGCAGCCCTCAGCATCGAACAAACCCGATTGCCGCGTGTGATTGGCTTTCCAATTTCGGTCTGACAAATAGCAAATAACGTGCGAGGATGTCCTGCTTTACAACGAGAGTCGACGTAGTTCGCTAAACACCAACAGATAGCAGCACTGCTTGTAACGTAGCCGGTCCCATTGGAATAGTATTGCCAAATGGAGGGAAAAAGACGGGACAAAAGTAGAATTTTGAGATTGCCAGACGGGGATTTTACGGGGAAATTTACTACCAACCTACACCACAACAAAATACAGTATACTATTGAGCAGTGCTGTGCGAGGTTTCAAGTTTCTAGCTCTAATCCTGGCTTAAAAATAAATCATTTCGTACTGCATTGCAGCTTGGGAGCGATCGCACCCTCCAGGATGGCATTAGGGTTCCGTATGGGAGCGATCGCTCCCATGCTGCCGCGAACGTGTTAAGAGAAATTGTTAACATGGACTTATAGCTGAAACACACAAAACTAGCTTGATGTCTATTTTTGTGTACATTTAGATTGTTAAACAGCAAAAACAGAAGATTTAAATCATAAAAATAAATGGTAAAGAAACACTAGAACGCGTAAAGATCTAGTATAGAACTGATCGAGAGCAAGGGAAAATCTATTTAGAGCAAGAGAAAATCAGCTGATCGTTGTCCCCTTTCTTTAAATTAGAGCTTGGGAAACAATTAATTGTTGTGATATAAGCTGCAATAGAAATTAGATACTTTCTTTACAGAGTGGATGAAAACAACATTTAGTTCAATCCCTTGAAAATGCCATATCACTCAAATACCCCCGTCGCAGCAAACCTGCATACTAAGCGAATTTCCATTTACCCGGCTTGATTTCTACTAAAATATTCCCTATAAATTTATTAATTTTAGTAAGTAGTTAGGTTTGCTGCTACGGGGAAGATGTTGAGGTGTGTTTTTTCAATTGAAATATTGATAGCTTAGTATGAAATAAACCAAATTGCCAAATTTGATTAAAATATATCCATAAACAAGCAAACTAGAACAGTTTATTTATTCGAGTTATCGCGCAAACGGACACATATATAAATATATATATATATACTAGCTGACCCGGCGAACTTCGTATCGCCTAAGTTATATAGGTTTCCCCTAAGACAGACCGACCCGGCAGACGTTGTCTTGCCTTTGACTATTTATAATTTAAGTACCGTTACGTTTAATTTTCAAGATGATCTCGTTCGCATCGCTCAATCACGTCCTGGTTGAAGTTCGTTTGCTACGCTCACTCACCTTTGGGTTGGAGCTCGTTCGCTACGCTCACTCACCTTTAGGTTGGAGCTCGTTCGCTGCGCTCACTTGCCTTCAGGTTAGCTCGTTCGCTACGCTAACTCGCCTCCAGGTTGAAGTTCGTTCGCTACGCTCACTCACCTTTAGGTTGGAGCTCGTTCGCTGCGCTCACTTGCCTTCAAGTTAGCTCGTTCGCTACGCTAACTCGCCTCCAGGTTGAAGTTCGTTCGCTACGCTCACTCACCTTTTGGTTGCAAATTAGCTGTTGTCATAAATGTAAAAGAAATAATAGTGCTGCACCCTGTTGGTAATCCTTGTAACTTTAATGCTATTGAACATCATAGAACAGAACCAACTTGTTTAATTGAAACAGCTGTTAAGATTCATTAATTCCATTTCTCATAAGGTTAACATGGGAAACTCCAGAGCCACTGGGGCGGAGCCCTTTTAAGAATTTCGAAACGGGAAATAGTTTACGTCCGATTCGCATACCTACAGAATTTACACACCAAATTTCATAACGATCGGTGAAGTCGTTCCGGAGGAGTTTGCAGACAAACACTGTGACACGAGAATTTTATATACAGGGTGTCCCGGAACTCTCTACCAATATTTTAGGGCATTGTTCCTGGGTAGTTAACATACCTAAATATCATATTTAAATTGTCCGGAAGTCCTTAGTTACTCACACAGCCGCCATTTTGTTTTTTTTAGTTATTATATTTTTTCTAAAGAATGGTTAAACATACGAAATTGAAACTTTGCACAAATATTTATGACAACTAGACAAAGCTACCAAAAAGTTATGAATATTTGTAAAATTCATAAAACAAAATGGCGGTCATTTTAAATTTTGTTTCTTAAATAACTCGAAAACCGTTGATTTTACAAAAATTTTACAAGAATAACTTTTTTAAGGCAATTTTATTACAAATAGATTGACACCTTAGTTTTTAAGATTGGACGAGTATTAACTGAGATATGGTAGTTTTAGTGATACGTGACCGCTTTCAGCATGCGCTGCGACTAACCTCCAGCGGTTACGTATCACTAAAACTACCATCTCTCAGTTAATACTTGTCCAATCGTCAAAATTAAGGTGTCATTCGATTTGTAATAAAATTGCCTTAAAAAGTTATTCTTGTAAAATGTTTGTAAAATCAACGGTTTTCGAGTTATTTAAGAAACAAAATTTAAAATGGCCGCCATTTTGTTTTATGAATTTTAAAAATCGTCATAATTTGTTTGTAGCTTTGTCTAGTTGCCATAAATGTTTGTGCAAAGTTTCGATTTCGTATGTTAGACCATTCTTTAGAAAAAATGTACAACTTAAAAAAACAAAATGGCGGCTGTGTGAGTAACTAAGGACTTGCAACCTACTCCTCTTTATTAATGAATTTCAAAATATGAATTTACTTAAATTAGATAATAAAATTACAATAAAGTTACAATAAAATATATTTAGGTTCTATAGCTATTACAATAATCTCATTGGGCTAAGATAGTGAAATTATATTTTGGTTTAGGTTTTTTTTTTATGGGCTAGGCTAGTTAACAATTTGAATGAAAAAAAGGCTAGAAAATTATCTTAATCTAGGGGTTGGTTCGTGCCGGGTATGGAATTCTGATAGGCTGATTAACTTAATTTATACAGTACTAATATAGGCTAAATAATATGAGATAGGCTAATAATGAGAATAAAAAAAATTAGGCTATAAGTTCTTAATTTGAAAGTCACTTGAATTTAGTCAATTCACAATGTGGTGGTTGGAAATTGATGATGAGTTTTTTTTAAGTGTTAATTGAGGTTGATATTACCAATTTTGTTGAATAGTGATTTTCTTCTTTCTTTATGTCTCTTTATATTCAATATTTATATGTATTCTGAATGTTAATTTTCAATTTTGGATATTTAAATCACTGGAGACTTGGCTCCCACATCCATCTCTCTCTATATCTTCCACCACAAGCACATTTTCTTCCTTTTCTTTAGCTTTCCTTCCAACAATTACTTCACACCTGGACACCGGACAGTACAAAAGAAATATTTCCTACCTAGACACTATTTAATTTTAGAATGGTATTTTTGAATATAGTTTTTCTTCTTCACTAATTTATATTTCATTAAATTTAAATATTCTTTTTGAAAATACAGTAATTAATAAATATTAAAAGTAATTTAGCTACAATTCACATATGAGTACATTCATGTTTTATCTCAATATCCCCTCAGAAATGATGGTATGGTGATGAATCAACAGAACATTATTTCGATAAGATAATGAAGGAATGTATGACAACTTAACTAATTTACATAAACAGAACCTTTTTTTTATCTAGAATAAAAACAAACATTGAAAACATAAATATAACCTGATAAAACATAACATGGGACGTTAACACAACAAAACATGATTAATAATATTATTATTACAAACAAACAGTGGTAAAGAACAGAAACAGTGGAAAACATAAAGTGGTTTTGTGTCTATATATTTGTGATGTGTGAGTGTGTGGGAATTAACCATTTCTTATTGTCTATCAGTCTATCACCACTGAACACACAGTCCTCTCATCTTTTATAAAAGTTTATCTTGAGCACTATAATTGTCTTTTAAACAATACGGTCATTTTCACTAAAAGATTGTTTATGCACTTGATTTTCAGAGAACAGGAAAGGGAATTAAACATTTTCGTTGTTCATGGGGGGAAAATACTTCTTGATTGAAGAAATGTGGTATGGACCGAATTCTTCTGGGTTTTCTAAACTACTAATGAAGTATGTCGATGATCCTAACACTCTGCTAATCTTGAATGGTCCTTCATACACTTCAAATAGTTTGGCAGTCTCGCCTTGTGCTAAATTTGAAAGAGGATGATTTCTTATGAGTACTAAATCGCCTGGATGAAAATAAGTTGGATGTGATTTGTTATGGTTTCTTCTGGCTCTTATATGACGCTTTTCTATGATTCTCTTTGAAGTTAAATATAGTTTGCGTGGGAGTGGTACTTCATTGATGAAAGGATTCTTAATGTATTTTTCCCAAAAGCGGATGTTTCTTTGCCCAAATTGTAATTCATTTGGGGAGAAACCAGTTGTCTCATGATATATTTCATTAAGGCACTCATTAATGTCTGGAATATAAGTAGCCCACCTTCGTTGTTGATGAGCACAATATGTGCGTAAACACCTCTTGACTTCTTTAATGGGTCGTTCTGCCATATTGTATCGGGGATAATATACTGGACTGAAGATTGGAGTAATGTCATTTTCTTCTAGTTTCTTAATATATGCCTTGCTTTTAAATTGAGTACCGTTGTCAGATTGTAATCGCTTTGGTATGCCATATGTGGGAAAATGAATGTTAAACAATTTATTCAAAATAGTCTGAGTAGTAGCACGTCTCATATTATATAACTTGACAAACTTAGTATAAATGTCTAGAACGATCAATATGTATTTTACTTTACCAATACTAGTCGGTAGTGGTCCGATTATGTCGATTGCCACTTGTTCATTTTTGCCAGTGCAACTAATCCCTTGAGCAGAACCATATAGAGTATGAGGAGAAACTTTACATCTTTGACATGAGTCACAGGTGGCTAGGTTAACTCTAATACGTCGATGCATATTTTTGAAAATGAAATATTCTTGCAGTAGAAGAAAACATTTCTTTGGTCCGCAATGCAGATAATAATAATGACATTCCCATATTAATCTGTCAATGACACAATTTGGAACACTAATTAACCAATTATCTTTGTATTTCTGATATAGAATCCCTTTATGAAGTTTGTATTTCGTTGAGATTCGATGGAATTCAGGTGTATCTTCTGGATTAGAGAGTATTTGATATATGGTTTGGGGTCGGCAATCTTCTGATTGTAATTTGGGTAAATTCTGAAGAGCGTCTCTCAGTTGAGGATCAGGAACACGACGAATGTAATTAATGGTTAACTCAGGAGTTGTTGACTCTGGTTGTTCTGAATGGGTGATGCGGCTTAGAGCATCTGCTGTGAGATTATCTGATCCTTTACAATGTTCAATTTCAAAGTTGTATTCTTGTATGGCTAGAGCCCAGCGAGTTAACCGATTGTTCAACAATTTACAGGTTTGCAAGAAAGTAATGGCATGGTTATCAGTCAAAATTTTAAGTTTTGCTCCCAAGATGATGTATCGGGTTTTCTGTAAACAATATACTATTGCTAGTAGTTCTTTTTCCGTAGTAGTATATCTCTGCTCGGCTGGCTGCAAGGCCCTGGACATAAATACTATCGCTGCTTTGTCTCCATTTTCCAAATACTGAAATAAGTGTCCACCTATGGATAAATCAGATGCGTCTGTTTGTAAATAGAACGTTTTTGAAATGTCTGGGTGATGTAAAACATTTGCACTTAAGAACAGTTGTTTGATCTTAGTAAAAGTTTGTTCGTCTTCGAGTGTCCAAATGAATTTATTCTTTTTTGATGTTAAACGTAAAAGTGGCTGTACATTGGCTGAAAATTTATCCAAGAATTTGTTGTAGTAATTAATACATCCTAAGAAAGATTTTAGTTGTGTTCGGTTTTTGGGACTGGGGAAATCTAATATTGGTTTTATCTTAGTTTGATCCATTTCCAACCCGTTTTCTGTCAGAGTATAGCCCAAAAATGGTACTGAATTCAAACAGAATTGTGATTTTCCAAAGTTTATCGTCATATTTGCTTCATGTAGTTTCTTGAAAATGTACTCTAAATGTTTTAAGTGAGTTTTGAAATCAGGAGATATTATACAAATGTCATCTACATAGATCATTGTGAAGTCTTCAACGCTGTCATCAAATACTTGGTCGAGTGCTCGAACTAGGGCGGCTTGCGACGTGGATATCCCAAAAGGTGTGACCCTATATTGATATGTTTTACCTCTGAATTGAAAGGCGGTAAATTGTTGTGATTCAAAAGATAGCGGGACTCGCCAGTAAGATGCCGTTAGATCAATACTGCTTATAAATTTAGTGTTGCGACATTTTGCTAAATTTCATTGATACTTCGATTACATTCGTAATCCGGTGTGATAATCTCATTCGCTTTTCTAGCGTCAAGGCATAAGCGTATTTCTCCACTCTTCTTTATTACAGGTATTATTGGGTTTATGAATGTACTATTGCTTCTTTCGATGATTCCAAGAGTTTCCATGCGTTCTATTTCTTTCATAACAGCATTTTGGTGTATGGTTGGGACTGGATAACAATGATGTTTGAAATTTTTGGGATTATCAACCTTTAAAACATGTTCATATTTGTTACATATACCAGGAATGTCAGAAAAGGTACTTTTGTATTTGATTAATAAATCAGCTAATTGTTGTTTCTCTTCATTGTTGATTAAGTTGTTGTCACATATAGCTTTGCTAATCATTTGCGGTGTAAGATCACTGTTTATGTTGCTTCTATTTATATTTTCGTATTCAAATGTATTATCACTCATTTTCTGGTTATTAATTTTATTGATGTTTTCATTGATTATATGACATAATACTCCTTGGGTACTAACTTTGTCAAACTTTAATATTTTCTTTGAATCATTTATATTTATTATTATTTGTTCTTGATTGAAATCCATAACAGTTTTCCATGAGCTTAACACGTCCATTCCGAATATAATAGGTCTTACTAAATTGGGTACAATCAACATTTGAATGTTCGTGATTTGATCATCTATGGTGATTGGCAACATTATTATTTTTGATATTTTCTTTGATTTATCATTTACAGCGGTTTTAATACTTGTACCGACAACTGGTAATTGTTCATGACGGCCAATGTTTATTTGGTTCTCAGAGTACCAATTTTCAGACATACACGTTACGTTTGAACCTGTATCAATAAGAGCATTTACAGAAATATTATTAATTTTAATTTTGATTTCTGGATAATGAATTGGAATTTGTTTTAATGAGCATTGTTCATTAAGACTTGGTTCTTCTGTAAGTAGGAATTCTCGGTCACAATAGATATTACATATAGTTTGAGCGTCTTGGTCATTTGGTTTATAATTATTAATTTGCCTACTTAATCCGATTTTGTTAATATTTGGCACTGAAGATCTTTGTTCATTTAATTTAGATTCTGATGTTGATTGTAGGCAACTATTATCGACAGTGCCTAACAGTTTAAAGGCTCCTTATATTCGTTAGGAGTTGTTGGGGAAATATTTGGTTGATTTGGACTTCGTTCGATAGTCATGTGGCATATTTGTTTTTGTTCATGGGTAGGATATCGCCTTCCGTCATTTTGATTAACGTGGTAATTGGGTTTGGAACTTGTCTGGTTATTCGCTGGTGGTTGATAATTATTTGTCCTACGGTCGTTATATCTATTATAAGGGTGATCATTTGGTTGAGGTGCTGTCCGGTAGTATTGGTTCTTTGGAACATAGGCTCTATTATCGTAACGGTTTCGATTTGAATCTGATCCCCTCCATTCTTTCTTATGTGGATCATTATAATCTTCATTTCTTCGTGATTGCTCGTTGAATTTGTTTTGCGGATTTTGATGTAAGTTTGAGATGTATGGTTTATGTTGATTTTTCTTCTGTTGATCTTTGATGTCTTCCCGTAAAAGTAAGGCTTCAAACCCTTGGATAGTAGTTATATTTTGTACTCGTCGTGCATTCTGGATTAGTTCTTCGAAATGTTCGCACAGGCAATCCACTATTTCTTCTTCATCAAGGGGTGGTGTCAATGATTGTAGTGTGAGGACACGTTCGACAAAATATTCAGATCGTGAAAGATTACCATTGTTACGATATTTTTCAGATTCCAGTCTTTGTCTGATTCCTCGTTGTGTGTCTTTATTCCAGTATTTGCTTTCGAACATGTTTTGGAAACATTCCCAATTACTTACGTCACGTTTCACTAGGTTAAACCAACGTGCAGCGTGATTTTCTAGGCTATTTTCAATAAGGTCAGTTAAAAATTCAACATCGTCATCGTTTGGATTCTTTTTAAGGAGACTTTTCTTGTAATATTTATATAATTTGGCAATGAACTCTTTAGGGTTATGTCCTCTACCATTGAATTTTGGTAATGTCATATCTGACACGATTCCGGAGTTTCGGTTACATGTAACATAGATATGTTGAGGGGACGATGTTACTTGTCCATGTTTAGTGATATTTTGTTTTATTTTAATAATCTCCTCACTTTGTTTTTGTAGATTCTGTTGGATAGCTGAAATTTCTTGACCTTGATTTTTAATAACGATCAGTGAATTTTGTATTTCATGGGCATTTTGTTTTGATTTTGCTGTTATAAGTTGTTCATGTTCCAATCTGAATTGGTTTATCTGTGAATGAATATCATATTTTTGTTTTTGTATTTCCAAATTCACTTTTTCAAGAGTTTGAGAATTATTTTGGATTATCATGGACTTCATTTCGGATTTTTGTTCTTCTAAGTCTTGGATTAAATTTTCACGTATTTTGGTATCACATTCATATATTTCTGCTTTAAACGTTTCTTTCATTGTAAGGATCTCTTTGGAATGTTGAATCTGAGTTATTTGTATCTGATCCATTTCCTTACGCATGTTTTCTTGGTTAGTTTTAACAGAGGTGATTTTTTCTTCAAGGGAAATCTGGCACTGCTTAATTTCACGCTGAATTTCTGATTTTAAATTATCATTTTGTAATTTTATTTCTGACATTTCAGATTGTATTTCTAATTTTAATGTGTCGTGTTGTGAAACTATTAATGCATTATTCTGTTGAACCATTCGCATTAATTGAAGAATAGAATCATTCATATTTATTTCACTCGCAGCTGTTAGAGGCAGTGAATGCGATGTCTGTGACTCCAGTCGTATGTTCATTCGATGTCAGTGTGGTGGCTTTCATAGTGACGTCACTCACATCAGCTGATTTGTCTGTCTGTTGTTGTGACGATTCATCTCCGCCGTTCTTCTTCTCCTCTATGTCAAGTCCTTCTGCTGTGTCCAGTTCTCGTTCCACCATTCCCTGTGTTCCCATTGGCTGGTGTGAATTCGATGCGGATGTCATGGCGGCGTTGTCTTGTGCGTCTGCTGTGTTGTCTGTTCTAGTTCTAGTAGTGACGCTTTGTGTATGAATGTGTTCTTGTAGATCGTGTCCTTCGTTGTGCTGTGTGTTCATGTCGTTTGATTGTATGTTGTTTACGGTGTTCACAAAATTATCTTGCTTATTAGCATTTGCTAATTCGCCACAATTATCGTCTGGGTCTGATTCACTGTCGGTATTGTAACGCAAATTATTTTCGGCTGCCTTCCACGATAACTTCGGCTTTGGTCGTAAATTGTACCTTTTGTCATCGTCACTCATATTGATTAAATAAATGATTATTCCCTGTGTTGTTGCATATACTTTTTATTTGTGTATTTGAAGGTTTGTTAGTTGTGTGTTAATTTGGTTACTAGGGCCTATCTTAAATTGTGTAGGTTAATCGTAGGTTAGGCCTAGATCAGAATTTTCAATAGCCCACTCGTTGGGACGCCATTTTGCAACCTACTCCTCTTTATTAATGAATTTCAAAATATGAATTTACTTAAATTAGATAATAAAATTACAATAAAGTTACAATAAAATATATTTAGGTTCTATAGCTATTACAATAATCTCATTGGGCTAAGATAGTGAAATTATATTTTGGTTTAGGTTTTTTTTTTGATGGGCTAGGCTAGTTAACAATTTGGAGAGAAAATTATCTTAATCTAGGGGTTGGTTCGTGCCGGGTATGGAATTCTGATAGGCTGATTAACTTAATTTATACAGTACTAATATAGGCTAAATAATATGAGATAGGCTAATAATGAGAATAAAAAAAATTAGGCTATAAGTTCTTAATTTGAAAGTCACTTGAATTTAGTCAATTCACAATGTGGTGGTTGGAAATTGATGATGAGTTTTTTTTAAGTGTTAATTGAGGTTGATATTACCAATTTTGTTGAATAGTGATTTTCTTCTTTCTTTATGTCTCTTTATATTCAATATTTATATGTATTCTGAATGTTAATTTTCAATTTTGGATATTTAAATCACTGGAGACTTGGCTCCCACATCCATCTCTCTCTATATCTTCCACCACAAGCACATTTTCTTCCTTTTCTTTAGCTTTCCTTCCAACAATTACTTCACACCTGGACACCGGACAGTACAAAAGAAATATTTCCTACCTAGACACTATTTAATTTTAGAATGGTATTTTTGAATATAGTTTTTCTTCTTCACTAATTTATATTTCATTAAATTTAAATATTCTTTTTGAAAATACAGTAATTATTAAATATTAAAAGTAATTTAGCTACAATTCACATATGAGTACATTCATGTTTTATCTCAGACTTCCGGACAATTTAAATATGATATTTAGGTATGTTAACTACCCAGGAACAATGCCCTAAAATATTGGTAGAGAGTTCCGGGACACCCTGTATAGTGATATATGACTTTGAACGGATGGTGTTTTTGGCCTCTGGGGACCTCAAAACGAAAAAGTAAATCGGTCCCGGGTCTAGGTCTTACCATGAGACCTACGGTAATAGCTTATTCCCTATATGGGAAATTCGCTAAAAACAAAGTCAACTCTAAAAAGCAAACATAATACAAACATCCTCCAATTGAAAAACAATTTTAAACGGCTTATTTAAATAGAACAACATATTCATTGAATTTGTATTGGAATCGTCAAATATGTTGAATTGAAAAAAATTTAGGTGGTTTGAGGGGAAGTTCCCCCACTACTTTTTTTTCTTAAGAGTCCTTGGAGCCTAGACGTTCTAACTTGCAAAACAATTAAAAAACTACACAGACAATTTCTAATCCCACAGCTTACTAGATATTTAATTTACAATGACTCTGGTGTTTGAAAAAAATATTTTGAGATAAAAAACTCTTCAGCGGCTGTTTGAAATTAGCGAAATTAACATTTCTCTAATAGTGGGCAAATCCAAGATGGTCGTTAGCATTCAAAACTAAAAAGAAAATTTCTTATCTCACAGTATACTAGATATTTAAATTATAATCACTCTGGTGTTTGAAAAATATTTTTGGCCGACAAAAAACTCTTCAGCAGCTGTTTGGAAGTATCCAAGATGGCCGCTAGCCTACAAGGACTCTTAATATATATGTTGCAGTTGATGACGTTTTGGGAAACCTCAGCTGTTAGGCTATGGTTTTAAAGGAAGGCTCAAGTGGAGAGGATAGATTTCTTCTCCTAAAACCACATACATTTTGTGAACGGAGTATAATTGCAAAGAGGGAGAGACAAAATTCTTCAAATAACGTTTGCTGTTGTGAAGCTCACCGGAACACTTTCTGGTGCAGTACGAACGCAGTGATGTGTCCTGCGTTTATGTAGCGTACCTCCGCCCCCGGCCAGATATCTGTCAGGTCAGTGACCCCCTCGCGAGGCACGTAGCCGTCGTCTCGCGCACACACAGACACTATCAGACTCGTGTCCACTGGTATGCTGAAGTTGCGGAGATGTGTACACTCGTCCATGATGCCTCTCATGAAGTGAAGTGCCTCGTGCTCTTTCCAGTTGATCTTCTCATCTGATCAAACACAAATGATTAATTTCTGAGTAAAATTAGTTTTATATGTTTACAAAAAAATTTAAAGATTATTTTATTTTTTGAAATTAAAAAAAAAAATTAGTTTTTTTTTAATTTTGTTTTAAATTTTTTGTCTTAGGACGCTAGGCACGAGCCCGGGATTGTTTTTCACATTACTTAAGGCTAGACCTAGTGGCTGCAGCATTATCACTTAATAAAATCCATTTGTGATTTGGCGGGATTGGAACCCGGGACGAAAATTAAAAATTGTAATAACAAAAATGGTGAAATATTTACTAAAACACTCTACAAAAAAGTCTATCTCGCCCGGCCGCTACAGAATACTTTGGCGAGGTACAGCTAACTGTGTTAAAAGTTAAATAAAAAAAATAATTTTTATTTGGGACTCCACTGTATATAGATAATTACGCAAACACCATAGTGATTTTTTCATTTTCTCTTAAAGTTACCGATGGTAGATTCTACTTGAAATGATAAATGTAAGATGCGTGCTGAAAAGATTAGATGAATTGAACCCGAAAAAACAAAACCATTGGTGATTGGTGGGATTTGAACGCTTTAACTACAAAGATGACTGAGGTACCTGAAGTTCGTGCCGAGGTGTTACTTTCCTTGAGACTCAACATCATGGCTGTCCGATCGTCAGAGTTTGTGAGTCGAAGGCGACTCAGGTTCGGCATGCTCAACTTGAACAAACCTCCAATATTCACCTAGCGCAACCAATCTACTGAAAAACATTATTTATTCCCCCCAAAATTTTACATTATCCCCCCCAAAAAAAAACTACATTATTTTTGTGTCTCAAATTTTTGATTTTATTTAAGGAAAAAACAATTTATTTTTTACTCACTTGGTTTTTAAAAGCCAAGACAATTAAATACTTCTTATGTAAAAGTACTAACAATTATGTTATATTCCAGTAAAAGTAACTAAAAGAAAACATTTATTTTAGAATGATAAAGTACCTAACCAAGAGATGTCATTCATTATCTTTGAGTATACTAAACGGTAAAAATCTTGAGCTCCAGTTAGCTTATGGTAGAATATGAAATAGTGATTTTACAAAGTATTACCTTCTGTATCCAATAGTCAATGGTATTACTATGAAATGATGCTCATGGATTTGACTAAGCTTATTTTTTTAGTTTTTTTTTTCACAAAGTTTGCTATCTTGACTATCCCTTTACAACATATTTTTTGAAATGTAAAATGAGCCTCCTGCACAGTTACTCCTATAGGTACAACTTAATAAATAGGAACAATGAGGATATACCATCAAGTGGGGACAAGCAAGGATTTCCTCCAAGGTTTAATCTGTTTTGGAAAAGTGCCATAAAATAATACTATTTTAAATTATTGAAAATATCAATCCTAGCTAATATTTATTAAACACAGTAAATACATTTTTGACACTCATTAACAAAACCACATCTGATCTTTTCATAACAGACATATAGATTACACAGTTGTTTGTGTCTAATGCTAGGTAGAATTAGTAGTTATTCCCACTTTTTCCCAATCAGTGTCCCCTCTAGCCGACAATCTTCAATGTTTTAGATAGCATCAACTTTACCCTAAGACACTTACAACATTTACTTTCTAAACACTGAGAATATATATTTTGAAAGTACGAGGGTGGTTCAATATGTCCTTAGAAAAAGATAGAATAACACAACTTTCTGGGATGAATTTGATTTATTTTTCAACATAATCTCCTTTTAGCTCTACAAATTTATCTAACGTTTCTCCAACCTCCTCATGCCATCCGAATAGTACGAACTTGAAAAGTCTTTGAAATCCTCTTCTGTTTCAGTAATGACCTTATCATCTGACATGAAACGTTGCCCACCAAGCCAATATTTTAGATTGGACAGTTAGTCACTCAAGGTCGAGGCTAAATCTGGTGAACATGGTGGATGAGGCAATAATTCAAACTTCAACTCCATGATTTGCCATCGAAACCGCAAAGGTTTGCTCTTGCTTTGTCTTGATGGAGGAGTAATTTTTCTTTTCCAGACGTTTTGCCTTAATTTCATCGCTCAACAGGCTTAATAATGAGAAATCCTACTCTCCAGTTATTATTTTTCCCTTTGCCACGTAGCCAATATAAATTATTCCACAAACATCCCAAAAACAGTTGCCATCACCTTGCCAGCAGATCTCACTGTATTCGTCTTCTTCAGTGCTCATACGCTTGAGAAAAAAAAACCCACTGCTTGGACAATTCCTTTGTCTCCGGAGTGTAGTAGTGAATCCATGATTCATCTACAGTTATGTAGCGGCGAAGAAACTCATCAGGATTACAACGGTTAAACACCAGAACAGCTTTAGAATCGACCACACAGTTACACTTATTCTCCTTGCAAGCGCGGTAACCATCTTGCTGAGACTTTTTTCACACCCAGCTTTTCATGTAAATTGGAGAACACTGTACTTTGCAATACACTTGTGGCCTCAACTATTTCACAGTCTTTAATTCACCTGTCATTCAAAATCATATCGTGAATTTACTTTAATTCGTCTGTTATTCAAAACGATATTGTGGATTTTGTTTATCATTTCAGGGGTAGTCACTTCCACTGGTTGTCCTGAACGGGGTTCATCTTGCGCCGATGTATGGCCATATTTTAACCCATTTACCCAGTTGCAATATTTTTATAGCTGCTCAGAACTAACTTTTCTCATTTGTCAAAATGCACAGAGGTTTGTTTACAAAATCAACCAGAACCAGCTGATGAATTTGACAGAAACATTGTCAGCTGTTTATTAAATAGTGAAGTTGGCTATAAACAAACCATTTGCAATACTATGAGCGGTGTTTATGTCTTTTTCTAAGGACTTATTGAATCACCCTCGTGATATGTGGATTTTATTTGGCTTTCTGTATTTGGTAGTTTGTATTAATGACAACACTCCTTCCATGGTATCTGTAAGCACCACTTCAACTAAAAGTGAATTTACTGAGTAAAAAAATATTTACCAATTGAGCAAAAAAATCTCATCTTTTTGAACTGTTAAACAATTACCAAATAAAAAATAAAAAGATTAAAATTAGTTTTTACTATTTTCTCTAAACTAATTTACACTGACTTCTGTGACAGAACTAGGCCTCTTTTCGCTGTGCAGTTTGTCCATGAAGATTTCTCTGGTTTCTTTACTCAAGTTAGCGCCGTTGATTTGTTTGTTTTCTTCATTTTTGTCTTCAACTTTGGCGATGCTTCGTTCAAACGTCTTAGCAAACTGTTGACCTGCTCGAAATGCATCCTACGAAAAATAAACAATGGTATATATCCTCAAAAAGAGTACACATAAGAGTTAAAAAAAACCCAGTTAATTAGTGTTTGTTCAAACTCAACCTTCCCACTTTTGGCGATTGGAATCTAGATGGCTAAATAACAGGCTTTAGGTACCTAGTACAGAAATGAGCAAAACTACAAATGAAATAAATGTTTAGCTAAAGAATTTGATATTTGAATGTGATTTTTTAGTTTTACTACCAGTGGTATTTTGAAGTGAGAACACTAAAAATTATTAATTAAAAGTGGTGCACACCTTTTATATTATTGTGGATATGTTGGAAAGAGGCCTATCCCCGCAGGTGATGTAGAATGCTACACTGATTGTTCTAAGGCCATACAAGAGGACACTGGTGCAGGTGTGCTTAGGGAACAAGAAGGTAATGGCATCAGCCAACCCATGGGAGTGAACCCGACCGTTTTTCAAGCAGAGGTAACCCCTGTTCTGGTTTGTGCTCGAGAAAATCTTAGCAAAGAGACAAAACAATTTGTATCTATCTACACTGATACTGGTAGCTACTTTAAAAGCACTTAACTCATATGAATTTAAATCAAAGCTCTTGTGAGACTGTCTTGCCTCTGTGTCTGAGTTGGTAGGAGGAATGACCTTACACTTTGCTGGGGACACTCAGGCATTGAAGGGAATGATGCTGCGGATAGACTGGTGAATGTTGCCTCAAATATAATTGGCCCACAACCTTTCTGTGGTGTATCTTGTAAGTGTGTGTGAACTTCTATTGCATCATGAGCCACTGACCTTGGAAACATTGGGTTGAGACGCCCCTCCTATTAGTTAGTAAGCTCACTTTTCATACACCTTTAAAACGGGTTGCCTCAAACTTTTTGAGGCTAGATAGGCGAAGGCTAGAGGCTAGTGACTGTTAGGTGAAGAATCAAACTAACAGTAAAACTGATAACATTCATGGCTTGAGCGGTTCAGGAAACATTTACAACGGATGGGCTTTTATGATGGCGAATCAGTCTGTAGGCATTGCGGTAGGTCAGAGGAAACAGCCGATCACCTACTCTTTGGTGAACAGCCCTCTGAGGCTATAAGAATAGACTACAGGCGTCCATCGGATGCATGAATCAGTAGGGTCTACCAATAAAACAACTTACTGGGGTGCGCAAAAAATTAGAACATTTAGATGAAGTGCTTTATGGTTTTGGTCTGCCCCTGTTAGATAAGGTAAGATTAGATGTGTGTCGGACATAGTACCTATCTCTCTTGATTGCTTACTCTTCTTGCAACAACCTGATTCCTTCTTTACACTGAGAAGTCAACTACCATATGAGCTTGGTTATCTAAAATATCCTTATCACTTGAAAGAGTGGTGTGATCTATATTTATAATTTTGTATATACTATTTTTCAGTTTTTTGAAATACATAACATTAAAACTGCAAGAAACTTTGTCTTTATATGTGTAAACTGCCTGATCTGAATTGTACACGGTTTTAACTGACTACTGAATTCCCGTACGTAGGACGGGCTAACACCTCGTATTTATGTATTTTTATTGTTATTGACACTCCTTAGAGAAACATCAGTGCAAATGAGAATAATCTACAACAAAACTACCTGATTAAATTACACTTTTTGTTCAAACACAGTCACTATGAGTTTCTTAATATAACTTTTTTCACCATGCTACAAATTACACATTATTATTTAAAAAATTAAGTGTAAATTTACTATCATAAGTTGAATAGTAAATTATTCAATATTCAAATTAATTTTTTATTAATAAATTCACCAAAAACACACATTTTTTAATCCATTTTTTGATTTTGAAGCCTGATGGAAATAGCACCACTTACTTCATTTCACTGAAAATGTTTGTAAAATAAAGAAGCCCAACCAGAAGGAAACAGCCCCCTTCTGTAACTAGTAAATTTGTAATGTCACAATTTAACTAACTTTATTTATTTTTATTTATTTATTTATTTATTTTCCAATAATCACATAACATCATATTCAGACAGGTGATTCGTCATTGTTACAATATTTTATAGTCTCTATTATACTAAAATTATTACTAAAATAAATTTCATTGCTGAGCCTTAACATCTACATAGCTTCCATATATTCTTCCAATGAGAAGAAGGCCTTCTCCAAAAGAAAGTTTTTTAACTTCTTTTTGAATTTAGGGAATGAATCAGTGTCCCTAATTGAAGAAGGTAATTTGTTATATATTTTTGGGCCCATGTACTGAGGAGATAAATGGAATACTTTAAGTCTGTGTTGAACTGGTTTTATATTGTTTTTAAATCTAGTGTTGTGAGGATGGGCATGTTGATCTTCCATGAATGTGTCAAAATCACTTTTAACCATTAAAGCTAGTTTAAAGATATAAGAACTATATCAATACAAGAAGAACAAAGTAATCAATACAAAGTAAGAATTTTAAACTGAATGAAAAACTCTTTACTGTGAGTAATTCGAGACACTTTCGCTAAGACTCTAACTGCTCTTTTTTGGAGGATAAAAATTTGTTCGGCATGACTAGAAGAACCCCATACCGTTAAACCGTAATTCATAATGGAAGAAAAATAAGCGTGGTATACTGCTAATTGTGTGTCTAAATTTGTAGTATGTCGAATTACCCGAAGAACAAGTATAGCTGATCTGAGTCTCTTTGATAGATTCTTAATGTTTGTTTGCCAATTAAGTTGCCAATCTATATCAATTCCAAGGTAATTAACTGAGTTTTGAGAATATATTGATGTTTGGTTTGAATTTACAACAATGTCTCTATTCTCATTAGCAACTGAAAAGTGAATTAGTTGTGTCTTTGACACATTCATAGATAGACCATTTACTGTGAACCAGTCCCCGAGGAGTTGAAACTCATTAGTAATTAAGTCTTGCTTAAAATCCAATGTTTTTTGTTCGGTGCAGATTAAAGCAGTATCATCTGCATATTAAAAAGTATGCATTTTTGTAACATTACATAAATCATTTACATAAATTAAAAATAAACAAGGTCCAAGAATGGAACCTTGAGGAACTCCGTAGGGTGTGTAACCCCACTCTGACTTATATTTGGTTTGGCATTTCTGTAATATAATTCTTTGTTTACGGCTTTTTAAATATGAAATGAACCATTTTAATTCCACATTTTTTATTCCATGTCTACTTAATTTTTCTAGCAATATATCATGATCAACACAGTCAAAAGCCTTGGACAGGTCACACAGCACACCTATTGTGCGCTGCGACCCGTCCAAGGCCTCCGCAATGCAGTTAATCATCCTGGTAATAGCCTTTTCAGTACTGGATTTTGAGCGGAAACCAAACTGAGATGGATTTAGTAAATTATTTTGTTCCAAATAATCTGTAAGTTGAGTTTTCACAATTTTTTCAAAAACTTTCGAAAAACAGGGCAAAAGAGCAACTGGTCGGTAGTCAGAAGGATTGTTAACATCACCCTTTTTAAAAAGAGGTTTTATCTCTGCATATTTAAGTTTTTCAGGGAAAATTCCTTCCTCAAGGGACTGATTCACTAGTGTGCAGAGAGGTTGTTCAATAATTTTAAAAACTCTACTAATAACAAAGAGGGGAATTTCGTCCCAACCTGAAGATTTAGTATTGCTAAGACTGGTAAAAACTTTTCTTAGATCCTGAACTGAAATTTTCCTAAATTTAAATTGTAAAGCAGAATTTTGAAGTCTAATTAAATGTTGACTATTGTTTAGTAGCTGAATGGATTTATCTTTATCTGTCATTTGGTTAGCAATTTGTGAAACATTTATAAAAAAATTGTTAAATTTATTTGCTATTGCCAATGCACTACCATATTGGTCGTTTCCATCATTCAATTGGATCTCAACCGGTGTGTCCGAGTTTTTTCTATTTAATCCAATTTCTTGTTTTACGACTGACCAAGATGCTTTACTTTTATTTTTGGACCTTTTAATAAAATCATCATTTGCCTTTAATTTAGCTAATGCAACGACTTTTTTGAAAGTTTTCCTGTAATTGTTGTAGTAAGTTAAAAATTGTGGGTTTCTATTCCATTTAGATTCCTGGTGCAATTTTCTTTTATTTTCTGCTGAAATTTTGATTCCTAAAGTAATCCAATTTTTCCTTTTTTGTGTTTTATTTGATCTTGTATTAACTGTTTTTGGAAAAACCTCATTAAATAAATTTAGAAATGTATTAAGAAAGTTGTTGTAGTTTGTATTTACATTTGGTGTGTTAATATCATAATGTGCATTCTTTAAAGCCATTTCAAAAGTTTTTAAATTTTGTTCTGTAAATTTACGAGTTAGTTCTTTGTTTTTACATCTAAGTATTGGAGAAGACCTTTTCTCAAATGACAATATCAATACTTTATGGTCTGATGCACCGATGTCTACAACTAAGCTACTAGTATTCTTAGCTCCGATGTTAGAAAATATATTGTCAATACAAGTACTAGAATTTTTAGTTACTCTTGTAGGTATAAATACATTTGGTACAAATCCAAAACAATCACAGATTTCAAAAACTTTACAGGTACTAGCTTTGTCAGATAACAGATTAATATTTAAGTCAGAAGATATAAAAACATTTTTAGATTTTGCCTCCAATGCCAATTTGTCGAGTAATAACTCAAATTTTTCTAAAAATATTTTATCAAAATTATCTCCAGGAATTCTATATATTGATACAAAGACCGAATTCCACTCCTTAACTTCTATAAATGACCCTTCAAAACAATATGGTTCATTCAGAAATTTCAAGTCATTTCTAATTTTGAAACTTAAATTTTTATCTATCATTAAACATGAGCCTCCTCTAGATTGATCAACTCTAGCATAAAAATCAGCAATTTTAAAATCATCTAAACTGTTTAATAAATTTATACATGTTGAATTTAGCCAATGTTCATTTAAAGAAATTACCTGAACCTTTCTTTGTTGACTTTCCAGGAAGAAAACTAAATCTAAATAATTATTTAAGAAGCCCTGGATATTAAAATGTAACAAAACAAAACTGTCATCAAGATTCTTTCCTAACTCATATTTTTTCTTGGACTCCTCAACCTGAACTACTTCTCTAAAAAACATTCTGTATTATTCCTAAGACTACTATTTACAATTTCACTCTCAAATACCATGGAATTAATATGTACAGGGGACTCATCTTCATCTTCACTCTCCATATCTACACTCACTTCACCAGACTGACTTTTTGCACTGCACAATACACTTTCTAGTGGTTTGTTGGGCTGCATCGATGCTTCAGGCTGCATCATCGTTTTCGCTGCTGCAACATTCAAGACGTTAGCTGCATTGTGTTCCTCCGTTGGTCTTTGACATTCTTCAAGTTGATTTGAGATTTCATTATGTAATGCTGTGACAAACGCTTCATGTGACCGCCCCCTCCAAAGAGTTCTTTGTGCTTTTTGGTCATAAGAAACTATGCAGACCTCAGCACCAGAAGCAAAATGAAATCTTACTAGGTTTTTAATGAAGTGACGAGGCTCAATCATATCCCTAACGCAACCCATTGCAGAGCAAAATAACTTTTTTAAACCTTTTCTTTTGAAATCTAGTTCCAGGTCACTGAAGGCTGCATCATAGTCCTGATTTCTTGGTTTTCCACAGTAGGAGTCTTTAGTTACCAAACTGTACACTAACGGGCCATTTTCCACCTTCTGGAGAGCTAGATTTTTTGTGACACAGTCAGAGATCTGAGGTCTGCCGAATCGTTCCCTGAAAGCCACTGCCACTCCCGCTGACATGTGTCGGGGGTTGTTAAAATCAGCAGAAATTGTATGAGCCAGTGCTACAGAGGTGTCATTTTGTATTTGATCAAACACAAGTCTCATATCTTTCTGAAGAACTGAGATTTTAGCATTTGGTGGTTTAGCATTTGGGTTGACTGTCTTTAATGAAGTTGAAGAAGAAGGCAGCAAAGGGAAGGCATTTGTGTCTTGTATATTGCCATTAAATTGCAATGTGGCTGGCTCAATACCAGGAGAGTCTGATGTACCTGGGCAGGTGAAGGACGGAACAAAGTTCACCAGTTTGGAGCATGAACTGCGCTCTCTATTGTGCCTAAGTATGGAACTGGTTAGGGCATTACTAAGTTTACGCTTCCCATTGTATTTAAAGTGAAGTCCATGCTGAGTATGATCCCTTCTATAAAACCTAGTCTTCTCCATGATAACGATTCCAGGGCATCTATTGTGGGGTGCAAAAAAAGTGTTAATGAGATTGTTATTAAACTCAGAAATGCTTTTGTTTTGTGATGTTGTGTCATATCTCAGAGGAATTCCTGGGAACAGAACATTTGTTCTTTTGACGGTATCCAATAGTTTAGTTAGGTCAATTCTCTCTTTAGTACATGGTTCACTGAAATTGTTAGTGCCGCCCAACACTATTATGTAGTCTTTTACAGAAAAATGTTGACTGATCTTTTCCAAATCTTCAATTACTTCTTCAAATTTAGCATTTGGTTTTATGATTGACGATATTGAGAATCTCTTGCCAATTTTGTTGCTCATTAAGTCTGATAGTTTTCTCCCATGACTATCTGAAAGAATTAATATTTTTGATTTTTTAGTTGTAGGTCCACAATTTATTTTGGTTTGACTATTCTTAATCTTCTTGCTATGTGAGGTGTATTCATTTTTTTCATTATAAGTACTGCATTGAGTTACATTTTGCAAGTCAATTAACTTTGTAAATCTATTTTTTAATGGTATGTCTGATGTACCTTTTTGTACAGTGAATGGAGTTGATGGATTCCATGTAGAGATGTCTTTAAAAAAATCAAGTTCTTCATGAGCCTTTTTTAGTTTTGATTCCACTGTCCTGAGCTCTTCTATCAAGCTTCGATTGTCGATTTCAAGGACTTGTAGACATGTGTTGAGGTCCTTATTTGATTCACCAATCCCATAGTCCGTTTTTTGTGCTTCAAGACATCTGATAGATTCTAGCATCTTAGCTGACTCTTCCTTTAATATCTTGCACTGTTCACATGGACTCTTGCGCAAATTTAATTCATTGATTAAACTGTCTTTTTCTGCTTCAGCTTGATCAATCAACGAAACCTTATGAGCCATCTCTGTTTTGATTTTATGTTCTAAGGCTTTGATTTTCAGACCAAGTTCGTACTTTTCCTTGTTGAAAAGGGAATTGCATTGTTCAAGTTGACTTTCTAATTGGGTAATCTTGTCATCAAGTTCCAATTTGGATTGAGAGTAATTTTGTCTTGCGTTATGCAACTCCTGTTTCAGCTTTTCATTTTCCTTTAGCAAAATATTACCTGCCTCAGCAGCCAGAATGAGTGAACTTTCTAAGTCTTCGTTTTCATCAGAATACGATCTTTTTTTCATGCAAGAACCCCTTAAACAATGAGGAAAATAAGAAGTTTATAAAGCCTGAACATAAAAATAAAATTTTAATAAAGGATTGAACTAGCTTCACAAATAATCCTACTAATATTATAAATGAGAAAGTTTGGATGTATGGATGGATGGATGTATGTTTGTGACAAGTAAACGCGAAAAATACTGGTCGGATTGGGCTGAAATTTGGTATGATGATAGCTTACATTCCCGATTAACATATAGGCCTAGACACATTCTTATCTTAAAAGTCCTTTCGGGCTCCGCCCCAGTGGCTCTGGAGTTTCCCATGTTAACCTTATGAGTAATCGTATTTAAAAGGAATAAAAGAATTTTGTCAGCTGTTTCAACTACACAAGTTGGTTCTATGATATTGAATAGCATTAAAAAGTTTCAAGGTTTACCAACAGGGTGCAGTACTATTATTTTTTACATTAATGACAACAGCTATCCTATTAAGGCCATAAAGGTAAAATTTTGTTTTTAAAAGGCTTAGGCTATGTGTAACTATTTTATCAACAGATGTAAATATCAAAATGTTTCTATTTCGTGTTCTCTTCCCGCTGCAAAGCACGGGTACAACAGCTAGTTTATTATCATAAATATCTGTTAGTAATGCCATTTCAATGAAATGGCTGCAATTGCTGCTTTTAAGTTACCCTTTTTTTAGGTAATACTTTTGACTTTGGATATTACCACTGAACAGCTGTCGCTAGATTTTAAATTCAAGATATTTTAATGAGCCTCTTATAGAGTGTGGTACTAATTGAAGAAATGTTCTCTTCCGTTTGTTCATGCTATGATAGTTAATGGAGACATAAAAGATGCTACAACTAACTACGGTAACAATTTATTGACTTATTAAAATGCCATAATGTAAGGAAACAGACCAGACACGATAGGATAGAAAACAACACAGAAAATTGTGATGCTAAGGCTATATTAGATGAGTCTCGGAAAGGAAACTGCCAGGAACCATTTCTTGGGGAGTATGCATACAAGGCTTCCAAACAATTCTCGAATGAGCATGCAATCATTAAGAGCCTGTCCTTCCTGTTCTTTTCCTGCCTGATGTAGCCCAAGTGCCTCTAGATAAAAGCTAGACAGGGAAAAATAACATGTGGCAAAACAAAACGCCACAACAAGAAAATATTGATCAAATTCTGTGCGAGGCTCGTCCACAGTTACTTTGGGTGAGGGTACCGTAGCTCAGGAATTTGGCATGTTGTTTTTCCGTTTAATGGAGCAGCTTGTATATGAATCCACAGAAAGCATTCACCAGAAACTTTCCTATCCATTTACTTTCCTCGTCCTGTCCTATCTAGTGTAGCTGAAGCTTTAATTTAAAACTTGCTGAAAATTGAATAGCTTACATGAATCGACTGTCTACTTCAGGGTACAGTATCTAAATTCAAGGGTAATACTTAAATGATCTTTAATCTTTTATCAGGACATAGACAAGGCATGCTACAACTTTTGCCTTGCCACGGCACCATCTCAGTCTGTTTGAAAAGAATCAGCATACAGGGGTGCTTTGTAACATAACCATTTACCTGAGCAGCTTAATATACTACCACTACCACGCATCAAGAACCAACTGAAATCATGTCTACAGGACAGACCATACTTTTTAGAAGCCGAATTCTTGAACAACAGCACCAGTGGAGCTCCTCCTCAATTCTTATAAAAAAAAATAATAAAAATCAATAATTACTCGGTTTCAGTTTGTAATTGTAACCACTTTTAATTGTTTATAATCGTTGACGCTTGTACTATTCTCAAAGAATATGCTGATAAAGAAATATTGTCTACTGCCTAAATATTGTCTAATCCAACAGATTTTGAATAATGTAAACTTTTATGAATTTATGATAGTTTATAATATGTTCTTCCTAAGCACTCTATCTGATATTTTGTTTGTAACTTACATCCTCGATGATGGATACCATCTTCTGCAGAGTGGCCTTGTATATCTTATCAGACTGGAACTGTGTTTCCAGCAGCTTCCAGTTGATAGCACCACTGATCACACCCTGGACACAACCGATTTCTAAGATAAGCCAGCTGAACTCTATCTTTTTAAAAAAATATGTGTTTAGTAATTATTATGTAATTTTGAGGTAGATGATTTCAATTAAGAAAATAAAAATGTTATTTCTGTGACACCTTATTGGTTTCATGGTTTCTATAAATAAATTACTTATTTCACAAAGAGGAATAAAATATAATTTGTTTTTTGCTAAAGATACAATATATAGGTACATCTTAAAATTTGGAAAGCCTACCAACACCAACAATTCAATGCGAGAAGCTCTCTTGAAGACGAGAGTCCTTGTTAAGTCAGAAGTAGAAGCAAACCTTGATTGTGACAGTGTGATAATTTTGAGTTAAGCTGATTAATTTTTTTTTAATGCAAAACACTGCAGGTTGCATGTTTTGTTGTTAATTTTTTTTTTTCAACTACGAGTATTATTTTATCTAAAGCCTATTTTCTTCTGCAGTCTATAAATTATGTAAGAAATTATTGTACCTTTGAGACATTTTTAGATATTTCATTGATTGTGTTATTGAAAGATATAATAGGACTGGCATTACAATCTATCACTAATCTAATTTTTTCTTCAGCACTCAAGTGACGACCACGCACGGGAAGGGCGGAAAACTCAATGATCAAAGGCCGAGTTGAGAATTTAACACTTGATTTATTATCTTAAAAGAACAGAATTATTTGTAATGAGTTACTATCAATTGCCAATATATATAAAAGTGATTTGGAAAGCGGACATGCCCACCCCCACAAACATCTCCGGGGGAGGGAAAGATAGCGCGTAACCGCAGCTCACAGACTCTTCAAGCCCGACTCACTAACTCTAGGCTGAACGGTCCTACACGTCACACGGAATTATGAAACCTCTTGTCAGCAGAACAATTAGGCAACACATTCCATGCCACGACCAAAACAACCGAACGTGATGTAGCAATCGATGTGCCCAATACTTTGTGACACTCAACAAAACCCAAGTAAACTGCAAGATTATGCTGGCTAGTGGAGTTGCAAAACGCTTCCAATGACCTATTGCCAATATTAACGGCAATAGCCAAAACTGGGTTTTGGGCTGGTATCCATGATATTCCAAAAAGTATGGTTAATAACTGCCTGACCGAATAGTAATGCAATCAGAATATAAGATTCAGCAGCCAGGTTTAAAGGATTTGGATCCGACATTAGAACATTTCACTAGTAAGTTGTGTACGTACCTCAGTGAACACCCCAGATGCCGTAGACCAGGAGAGGCAAGGCACAAGTACGATGGGATGAGGCCAGTTGGTGGCTGCTAGAGAGGCCATCTGAAACAAACCAATCAATGTTGCCAACACAATGAATATAAACAAAGTAAGGTTCACAGGCTCACCCAAAATGGTAAATTACTATTCATTCGTACAACTTTTGGTACTAACTTTGACATTATACTATCTTCAAAGCTACTAGCAAAAGCTGACTTTTGAAAATCCAAAACTAACCAGTGTTACCAAAACTTACAAATTACTAACAATAATACTAAAATAAGGTTATTATATAAGAAATATTAGCTTTAAAATGTCTTATTCTACTCTTTGACAGTTTGGGATTCTTCAATAAATCACTGTGAACATTATTTAAAAAAAAATCATTAGTCTAATACCAGAAATGTACAGTCATTAGTCGTTAGCGTCGCAATTACCAAGAGTGTCGGACTATCAAGTGTCAGTAAAGTCACTACTGTGCCACCATCCTGAGGAGACGTGTCCGTTAATTTTTGTTTCTTGCTCGTATACTTACTTTCAGCCTTGCTTGCATGATTACGTACTTTCAGCTTCCGCTGGGTTTTTGTTTATGTACTATTCCAAAATCCGAAATGTTGTAAAACTTTTAATTTTTACCAACCATGATAGAAAATATCCACAATAACCTGTTAGGTTAAGAGACCTGGTTAATTATAAGGGAGTTTCAATAAAGATCTGAGGTGAATACCAAGGTAAATAATTATATAGTTATTAAATCATAGATACTTAATAAAAAGCCTAGATAAAGCACAACTTAATGAAGCAAACCAAAAGCTCTACATTTTCAGCCAGTTCACTAAACGAAATTAAAAACCATTTACTTTGAATGTAAAGTTCTTGGCAATTATCATTAGTTTATTTTTTTTAATAAGATCACTAAACTCATGCGATTCTTGTAATCAACTTTAACTCGGTCAGTACATCAGATGTTTACCTATTTGGTTCAACAATGTTTTCTGCTCGATTGTTCAACTAATAAAAAGCGTTAAAATGGTACTGTTAGTCAACTTTTAATTATTGTAAATTAATTTTAATTACATAAATGTCTGGGTAGCTAGAGAGATTTAGTGCTCGCCTTCAAATTTACAATTCTGAACTCATGTTCCATTTGTCAATGGGATACCAATTAATGAAGGTATTACAAAAGGTTGACATTACATAGTTTCATAACTGCAGTTGTTAACAGTTGTCTTACAAAAAGTGTCAGAAAGCCAATGGTATTAACCCATTGACGATGGAATTTTTTAAACTTCACTTTTAATCAATTATTTTAGGTTATGTTCTTTTACGTCTTTTGCTATATTATATTACGTATTACAACACAATATGTCCATTTTCAACAAAAATAAAATCCAAAAGGGAAATATCTATCTCCTCATCCATACCAATGTAAAAGGAAGCAATCAAGTGTTGTGTGCAATCATTATTAAACCCACTAATGTCGTCAACTACCTCTATCTTACTACTTTAATCACTCCTTGAAGGTGTCTTTCCAGATGAGTTAAAGGTCACCAGAGTCTGTCACATTGTTAAAAAAGGTAAAAAGGACTCTCCAGAAAGTTATCGCCCAATATTAATCATTCCAGTAATATCAAAATAGTTTGAAATCATGGTTTTTGATCAGCTGAATTCTTTCTTTGAAAATAACAACTTTTTAAGTGTTTTGCAATTTGAATTTAGAAAGGGCAAGTATACATCAGACGCAATAGACAAATTGATTAATGAGGTACTAATGGTCTTTGAGAGGAATTCAGTTACTCAGGCTACCTTCTGCGACCTGAGTAAGGCTTTTGATTGTGTGGACCATGATGACCTAATAATGAAATTATGTTTTTACAGTATCAACGGAACTCCACTTTCTTTCTTCAATTCATACTTGAACAATAGAACACAAAAAGTCAATATTGATAGAGAATGGTCCCAAGAAATAAAAATATGACGTTCCTCAGGGGTCTGTTCTAGGTCCTTTGTTATTTTAAATCCTCCCAGAATGTATAACTAGTCAAACTTATTTGTATGCAGATGACACACATATTAATCCCGATCTTTAAAAACTTCAAGAGATGGCTCAAAACTCATTTAATGAAGCCTCTATCTGGTTTGAATCTAATGGCTTCCTCTTAAATAAAGATGCAACTAAAAAAATTGTTTTGGCCTTGGACCGTGCGAATTAAATATGTTGGATGGCTATGCAGACAATGTTAAATTTCTTGGTATTTATTATAAGACTCTTTCATGGAGACCTCATATCGATTACAAAAGTTCTAAGCTTTCATGGGTAATTTGTTTTATAACTAAAATAATACATTGTATAGATCAAAGTTATTTAAAAACAGCCTACTTTGCTTATTTTAAATCCATTTTTAGATAAATTTTTTTCTTTTACGGCAATTGCAGTAGGATAGAGGAAATTTTAGTCTTACAAAATAAGTTGGTTAGAATTATAAAACACCTTAGACAACTGGAACTACTATGCCACCGTTGGCATATACCTGGCTTATTAAAAGATCAAACTAATAACATTCAGATTTAAAGGCAAATTATTTAATCACTCTGCTACCCAGCTAAACTAAATAATATTTTTTTAAAGAAAATAAATTGTTATTAAGTCATCAGTGTACTGACTAGTTTGAACTACTGTTGAATCCTCAACTCACAGAACTAATTTATCTTGAGTAATCCTGCAAACCAAAGAAACAAGTTGATTATCAGATAATGGAATGGAAATATCATAAAAACATTTAACAGATATTTGTCACAGGTGCAAAAACCACAAATAGGAGAATAAAACGCAACATGACTTATTTATAATACTCTTCTGAACGTTCTAAACATGTGTGAGATAATGGTAATGGGTCGTCGACAAACTTATTACTACTATGCAGTGAAGATGCAAAGATTTAAATTTAAGTTTTAAAAAGTTTTAAACTTTGCTATTTAATTCAAATATAGCATTTTTCAACTACCCTTGCAGCCAAGAAAAAGTTTAGATGTTCAATGAAAAACAACATTCTTAGTCATGGCTTGTAATGAATTCATGCTATTTCTCTGTAAACAAATTTTAACACTTTAAATGCCATCCTAAGCTTTTCCATTATACGACAGAACCCCGCTAAAACGGACCTCTGACCTCTGCTAGTCCGACTCCTTGCTTAATCCGACCGTGTCATTGCCTAATAGACAATGTTATCTTTGTTACATCAAGACCACTTGCCAGGGTCATGCAGAGATCATCAACATCTTATGCAATTATGAACAAATCTTTTTTATCCCCTGCGATCATGTGAACATCATCATTGTTTTTGCCATCACAGAAACATTCATCGTCATCTTCCGCAATTGTGGCAAAATATTGATTGTCTCCCATGTTCAAGAGAACTTAATCATAGTCTTCAGTGATCACAGCAAAATCCTGAACGTCCCCCGCAGTCGTGTGGACATCATAAGCTTCTTCCACGATCACAGCAATCAAACATGTACCGAACTCGAGCGACAACATCGTTGTCTCCAGCAGTCATGGAAGCTTTATCGTTGTTATAAGCAAATGTGTCAACTCATGAATATCTCCTGCAGTAAAAGAAACATCATCGTCTACTGCAATCGTAGCAAAATATTAAACATCTCTCGATCTCGCGGGGACATCATCTTTGTCTCCAGCAATTAAGGAAACTTTATATTTACTAGTGGTCTATCAGCGATCGCAGCAAAACCATGAAAATCTCATTCCCTAAAAGAAACATCATCTTCACCTTCCATGATCGAGGCAAATTATTGAACATCTCCTGCGATCCCAGAAACACCATCATCAGGTGATGGTATAAAATATGATCCCAGCAACATCCATAATGATTTGCTGCGATCACGACAACACATGTGATGATTTCACACGATCGCAGCAACATTAAAACACACATTAAACAGAAATTTAAAAAACCAGGAAATTAAAATTGGAATTATATATTTTTATGAGTTACAAATCAAGAATACAAGTAAAAATGTAATAAATTACAACCGAGAACTTTCAATAAAAGTTAGTCATGGGAACATTATCATCACCTTCTGGGATCGTGCTTGATCAATGAATGTTAGTTGAGCAATGAATTTGCTCATATGCTACTCGGAAAATCCAACCTTCTCACTGTTCTGATGATGGTCCCAGTCCCAGAGGTGACGGATTAGCAGGATTGTACAGTATATTCATAATTTCAAGGCCAATAATGATCAATTAACTAATTTAGTTTTTTTATGTGCAAAGATTTACCAACTTGTAGTTTCATCCAACTTAATAGGTTTATTAGCCATTAAATTTTCCATAGGGAATATTTTTTGCCTTTTAAAAGTGTTTCAAACGAGTAAGAATTTAAGTCTAGGTGCCCATTGCTAACCTAAGTACAAGTAATATGAGTTCAAGGTTTGGTATTTTGAGTTACAAATTATAAACTTACATGACCACCCATAGACATGCCAGTGACACCGAGGGGTCCAAATCCCTGCCGCTGACACCAATGAAACAACACCAAGCTTTCCAATATAAGGCAGCCACCCATCACGAAGATATCAGACACATTGTGCAGTATGGAGCGTCTGCAATGAGGTTTAAGGTAAATAAATATCACAGTCAAACCTTAAATCACTGAGTTGTGTTACAGTAGGTCAAGCCAAAACACAACTTTGCATATAAAATATAATAACATTAGTAACATTACATAATGTAATCTGAGTTAAGATTTCTAAGGGGTATTAAGATTAAAGTAAAGTGGGATAGAGTTAGAAAAGTAGGGACCAGAAGAAAGATGGTCGAAGACAGTTGAGGAGGGTAGTAGAAGAGGAGATGTAAGAGGGGTGCAAAAATAGAGTTCCTAGGAGAATGGTCAGAGGGAATGTGACCAAGAGGAAGGCCTAGAAGGAGGTGGATGAATGAATGAGGTGAAGAGGGTTTTGAAGAAGAGAGGAGTGAGATGGAACATGGTGAAGAAAGAGAAACTGAGGATGAATAGAAGATGGAGAAGTCTACTCGTAACCCAGACCCAGGAATAGGATAACTGAAACGGAAGAGTATGCTCTCTGAAAGACAGCCAAGAAAAAGAAAAAATATGCCTATTAATATTGTCAGAAAATGGTTCTTGTCCCTAGTGTTTTTAAATTAAAATTCAGTATGTCCAGCAATCCATAAAGATAAAACTCAAAAACAATTTTGGTTTTCCAGGTTCAAAATTATAAAATTTTAATTTTCAGTACAAAAGTTGACGCTCAAAATAAGCATAACTTGTTTATATCTAGTATAGTATATTATAGTACATAAAAACCCTTCAAAGAACCAACAATAACTCAGATTCAAGAAGAAACGTATAAAACATTTAAAAACTAAGAATGTTGAGATGCCTGAAAATAAAAAAAAAAACAACATATTTTAACCAGCAAATATGAATCATTTGATTTGATCATGGTTTTTTTTACCGTTTGTGTGTTTTGGTTAGTTATCAGTAAACACAGATATTTAAAAAAACCAGGAAATTAAAATTGGAATTATATTTTTTTTATGAGTCACAAATCAAGGATACAAGTTAAAATGTGATAAATTACAACCGAGAACTTTCAGTAAAAATCGGTTCTTACTGATATCTTTCTTGATTTATAATCAGTTCTTAAACTTACAATAGTTTCTTAACTGTTAACGCTAGAATGACAGCAACGTTGTGAACATCTCATGTGATCGCGGTGAATTCTGTGATCATTTCACATGATCCTAGCAGCATCCGTGATGATTTGCTGCGATCATGACAACACCTGTGATGATTTCAAACGATCGCAGCAACAGCCACTGTCATCTCCAGCGATTATATCTCAATACCCGTGATTATTTTTCCTGATTGCGGCCACATCCTTGATCATTTTGCAATGGTAGCAGAATTAATGGTGATATCCTGTGATCGGGGCAACGGCTATGATAATTCCTTGCAATCGCGGCAACACACCATGATCATTCCTTACAATTGCGGCTATGTCCGTGATTTGTGGAAATTTCCCCCTATTGTGATTTTCAATGATACAGCAAAAATATAAATTCCCGGATCATAACAAAATTTAAGTACAATTGACAGATTTTCTCCCAGTCATCTAAATTCATGTACTATTTCCCGTTTTCAGGTGGGCTGGAGACTCTAAATATTTACAATAAACATTATTTAGTTTTAAAATCTTAAAAATCATTAAAGCTTTATTAAGACTTACACTTGATCTTTGGGTTTCCTGAGGCCATAGAATGGGTTCTCCAACAGAATAGAACTTATATTGGCTTCTTTCAGCAAAGGCTTAGCAATCACCTGTCGTCTGCGCCAATAGTACTAGGGTCAAAGTCAATCTTTTGAAATATCGCACACAAGATATCATAGACATACATGTCTCTTACATATGTCTTATATCAGTCAATCAGAAAAAATATATCGATAGAATACAATTTGACGCTTGCAAGACAATGGAGCTTACGTACATATTATATGTACCTACGTCCCTTTGCCTTTCAAGCGATGAATTGATTATTAATTACATATAATATCAAGCCAGCAAAGCTGGATAGACAGCCAAATATTTCCAGCATGCCTACAAAACTCAAATAAAAACCTAGTCCATAGTAAATCCATGCATAAAAAATGCATTAAGATTTTTTAAAAGACAATAATGCCCTTAATTAATTATACGATTTGAGACTATCTCTTTAAGTATTTCAATTGATCTTATGCTAATTAGTAATTGTTATTACTTTTTTCCAGTAAGTCTAGTAGCATAGTTTCAAAAAGTATGAAATTTGGGCAGTCAGAAGTTTTCTTGATACCTAGCTTTGAATATAATTAACTTATGGTACATATTGAGACTTGCTAAACTCTTTATACGTTATAGTGACTATTGTCCCTTCAAACAAACTCCTGAGAGACATGCTGAACTACCTTAGCATGTTATTTTAGGAAATAATACAGTAGAACCTCGATAAGACGAGTCTCAAGGGGATAAGGAAAATAGTCTTGTTATTGAGGTGATCTTCTTGGCAAAGGTCTGTTATCAATGTTTTTCTGGCCAGTAGTCGTGTCATCAAAGTTAATAAAATCACTGAGCATCTTTATAATGAGTGAATTTCAGAACTTGCATAAACACATCATTTTTTTCCCAAATTATAATATTACTGTTGTGTAGGAAATTGAAATAGGTTATTGAATAAAATGCAAGTATAACCAAAAACTCTAGGCCTACAGTTTAATTTTTTCAACGGAATTGCTTCAGCCATTTAACTAAACACTCCTCCACGTCTTGAAATTTACCTTTTTTCAAACGTTTTACCAACACCTTTACCCTCTTAAATCTTTTTTTTCAAAATTGTATACATTGTAATGGATGGAATATTAATTTACCTAGCAATTTCAGCTTTCTTTTAATTTATATATTTTTCTACATGTTTTATAACTTTTCTTTTAAATTCACCTGCCAATAAATTTAGTTAAAGTTGTATGACATGATAACTACATAATAGATGCACAAAACATTTACAACTCACAAGCACAAACAACAAAATACCAAAGACAAAGAGAATAAATATAGACTGTCAAAGGAACGTTCCGGCACCCACCTAGTGATGGACGCCAGAACTTATGCTAACCGCAGCACAGCTGACGGGCTATATTTATTTATTCTATTTTCTATGAAAATATTGGACTTAAGATAAGACAACGAATAATCAGTAATACAGTAAAGACTTACACTGCAATGAACAGATCGCGTCTTGAACCACAAGACATTAATTTAATCACTATCAACACACAGTCACACTTAATCACACACTAGATCCCACTTCTCAAGAACTGTGCTACAAACCGATTGCATTCGAATCCAAGACAGAAGAAGGATCAATGATTATTTCAAGTTTAATTTTAACAAATAAAAAATTAGCCTACCGGTACTTGCTATTTTTACTTTACTTTTAACAAAAAAAAAATTGTAATGCCTGGAATTATTGTTTTTCTAAACGGGAAAAATAATCCATTGGCTATTTGGCTTAAAATGACCTCGGATAACCGAGGGATTAGTTTGCCGGGTATAATGTAAATAAAAATCATGATATATTGACCTCTAACGGTTTTATGATGATGGGTTAGCCTCTGGATCAAGATATAGCAATATTAAAAAGGTTTAGAATACCTGTTGCATCAATTGATCCTGTTGTGTTATAAATAACGACAGCTGTTTCGTGCTACTAAGAGCACATCTTCAGGTTGAACGTTAAACTCTAAACACTATTCTCATTGATATATGAGGTTGTCAGCATTATTATTAAACCCTTCATTGACACAAAAACACAAACACATACAAATACAACATTTAAACAAAAAACTTGGCCAAGTAGCTTAAACCATAGATAAATCATACTCCCTTAGTAGTAGTCATCCTTATGGAACAGCTGAAGCCAATTTTATTGTTTGTTCTGTACGTCCAACTGTAGAGGTTATGTTTTGTTTACAATTTGTTTCTTGTGATTTCAGTCATTTAAAACCTCATTTAATCATATAAAACGATTTAATCATAAAGAATAACTGGTCCCCTAGTTATATAACCAAATAGTAAAGCACAAATTATGAAAATAACCCTAAAATAATATAAACAAAATGTGGTCTACCCCAGCGATCAGTGTGGGTGTACATGAACTAGACATGAAAAACAAGCTTCAAAATTTACAATGGGATGAGGAGTCTACTTGTGTTGCTTAGTCTATGCCCAAACACAAGGTGCATTATCGGTTAATAATTAGTCATTGACTGACCTGTGTCAGAGTTTGTGACGACCCCCTCCCCATCTCTCTCCTTATCTTGACTCTGGTTTTAATAACTAACGGTTGTTACTATAACTAACTAGTGGTACTATGACTAACGGTTTTAATTAACTCTGAAGTGAACTAAAGCAATGTTTACACTGTCGTGAGGCCACGGTTATAATCAGGCGTGTAGGTGAGAAATTTTTCTCACTTTCTTGAGAAGCGTGGCCACACCTTGTGCAAACAGTGGAGACGTGGGAGCAACTGATGTGGTAACCCAATACGCCTGTTCCCCACGCCCTTTAGAACTAACCAAAACGTGTTTGGTTGCTACGCCTGTTGCAGGCGTGGCCAGACGTGGTGAGGAGTCATCGTTTTCCGTCTCGTCGTTGACACAAGTCGAATCAATTGAAACGGTGAAAACAAAGCAATCTTTAAAATGAATGGAAGGTCAAACAATTTGAATGCTTGAACTGTATCAAAGTGAACCTTGTTATTTGATATAAATATTGAAAGCTACAGCTTGGTTTCTTTCTTTTTTTAATAACACTTAAATGCCGTGCTATTTCTTCAGCTAAAATAACATTCATTGAAGCACAACCTTCAATAATTAATCTGTTGGCACAATCCATAACCCACCCGTAAATAAAGACGAACACGCCGTTATTGAATACGCTTTCACCAGAAAACCGTTTACACTACACGGCTGCTTGTGGCCGTGGTACGGTACCGTGGCGCCACGGCATTTGCGTACGGCTGTCCATTGGCGTGGCGACCACGCCTGCTATGGACGTGGTATTACGGCAGTGTAAACACTGCTTAAGATTTTAGTTCATACAAATATAAAATTTAAATAGTAAACAAAGAACAACTTCGGATCGACGACAAAGAAATTCATAAATTAAATAAAGCATAATAACAGTTCATATGTTTTCCAATATTACCACACCGGGGCTCATACAATCGAGAGTGTACGGAACTAATCTTTGAAATAGGTTAAGAACATCTGATTTCAGAATTTTTTTTAATTAACGTACTCTGTGGAATTGGGGTTTGAAAAAAACACAACTTCATGCACAGAATTTTATTGATAAGTTAAACTATTTTGACTTACGTGGTCTCCAGTTCCCGCCATATGTAGGCAAATGGGTTTGTAGTAATTTGATGTCCATTTCTTGGGTAAAATAACTTGGAAATGGGCATTCTCTGACTCTTCCGGCAACAACCCTGGCAGATAGTGAACAAATGGAGACTTGAAGTGACCCTCCATCACTCGACAATCAGACCATTCTTCATCCTGGACCATCAAGTAACAGTTGAGCCTTTAGTTTATTTTGGTAAATAATTAATCTGTTATTTCAAGAGTTCTTATTAATCAATTATAACTTTCACAAGTAAAATCTTTAATGATATGATATGGGGAGAATGTGATGTTAAAGGAGTAAAGCTGATTTGCATAAGATGTTTTAACTTATGTCTGTTACATCTGAAACTTTCTGTGGTTTAACAAACATTTTACAATTGGCTCTAAGTTAATTACAGTAGAACCTCGCTAATCCGACCTCCGATGGTCCGACTCCTCGCTTGGTCCGACTGTGCCGCCAACACAATAGGTCCAAGAAAAAAACTAGAAAACTAAAAACTTTATAAATTGTGTTTTTTAGTCTAATGTGTAGAAATTCGTTGTAAGTTACATTTTTAACCATTTCTGCCCATTATTAATTTGAAGTAGGCTACCACATTATTTTTTTGAAAAATCACAGTTCATTTGCTGCTCTTTAGGCCTACACATGAAACATCTGTCTGCTGCGTGTTTGCTATGTCACAACATTTTGTGACTGGGAATTTGTTAATCATGACAGCTTTAGTAGCCTGTGATTAGGTGATTAGTAGGCCTAACCTTGGAAACTTGTTGAATGGGTGGACGAAGAGAACCTCAAGAAAGAATAAAAACTACGAGAAAGAAAAATCAATGTTTTTATGTCATGTTTTTGGCAATTTGTTTGTTTGAGTAAAAGTTTGAAAAAGCTGTGATTTTAAACGTTACATTTTTTATTACTGAACCAAGGTTAATGACATAACATAATAATTATCATGATTGCGCAATAGCCTACAAATTTTGTAATTTTATGATGTAATATAAAGCAAACTATCACATTAAAGTCCATTTATACAGTTAAGGCGGGGACACACTTGTCATACACCCTTCCGATCCGACTCAGATCATACTGCGGTACGACTGTCGGAGAGGGGAATGTTACTTAACTTTGAACGCGGTTGTTTACACCTCTCCGACACGTGTCACGTCATACTCCGATCCTACTCCGATTTTGACTCCGATCACGCACTGACACTGCAGTCTATTCGTTTGTCGGATGCAGGATGATGGGTTGTTTCTTAAAAATCACCTTTATTCTTAAGATTTAAGAATAATGGTTTAAGATAAATATATGCCGATGCTTTATGTGAAATCTGTGCGTGCATACCTTCAATTTGAGACCTCGATCATGAAAATCAGACGGGTAGAAGAGCCAATCGACTTCGAGAGAGAAAACCCAATGTGCTTAATATATAAGATGGGCACTTAAGTAAACCACCTAAATCTTTCCATACAGAATGAACCCAATTTCTTCGTTTTCCACTGCCCTTCAGAGATGTCTGACTTTCTTCCTCTTCATCTAGACAAACGACCATCATGGCTGAATCCCGAAGTCCAAAGTTTTTGAACACGTTTACCACCTTCTGCACGTAGTTTACAAATCAGACTGGCAAGTGTTGATCGACCGGTGGAGGAAATCTGAGATGAGTCGGAATCGTGTATGACATGTGTGTTCACCCCCTCCGATCCCGCACCGATCCTTCTGGAATCCAGCAAATCGGATCGTAGTAGGATCGGAAGAGTGTATGACAAGTGTGTACCCGCCTTTAGTATTAGGCGTTGTTTATGAGTTGGAAATAACCCTTTTATGTCATGTTGGATTAACCGTGGTTATCAGTTATCAGTGGTCTGTTATAAAAAAAAAATACAGTTTGACTACGTTTTTAAGTCAATAAAAACGTTCCTCTGATAATCCGACCTTTTTGCTGTTCCGACCATGCTCCAGGTCCCGTAGATGACGGATTAGGGAGGTTCTACTGTAGTACCTTATTAAGCACACAGTGCTACCGATTTATATTTAAATTTAAGTGAGTTGCAGTACCTACCTTATCTATGTGAACAGGATAGTTTTTATCGACTAGATTGTAGCAGCTTTCACGATTTGATACTACCTTTCTGAATTCAAACAACCTGCAACAAACAAATTTGTAAGGATTTACCGGGACTTAAAGGTGTCTGACACAAATCTTTATCAAGCCTACAGCTTCACATAAATTAAAATTGTGTTGTTTTGTTGCATTGTCATCTTCTCTCATAAGCAATACAAAACTTTTTACACAAAATCCGTTATAAAACCAGGTTCTGTAGGGTGCCATAATCTTCAGAATGAATTAGTGCCATAACCTTCATTGAGAGTTTGATTCAGTGTTGCCGTTTTGTACATAATTAAGCTTTTTGTGCGGATTTTGGTCGCTTGCGCCAATTTTTTTCATGGATTATTACTGTGAGCGTATTTTGCACGGATTTCACCCAAATGTAAAGTTTTTTAAAATATTTATAAATTTCAACGCTAAATCGAGAGTCGGGACACTTTATAACTCAAGAGGAGCACTTGGTGAGTAGGAGCATTCACTATGCAGTAGGCTTACAGGCCTGCCAATCTACCATATTATGGTACGAGGGCTGTTCGGAAAGTAACCTCCGGTTCTCTATAAATAAAACACAGAAGTAGCAACAACATTTTTATTATATACATCTTAAAACTACGTCTTTCCTCTACTTTTCAACATAGTTTCCTTGGACATTCAAACACTTATCGTATCTATGGACCAACTTTGAAAATCCCTCTTTAAAAAAATCACCCGCCAATGCCTTGAGCCATCCCGTGACTGCATCTTTCAGTTCTTCATCATCATCAAATCGCTGGGAGCCAAGCCATTTTTTCATGTGACTGAAGAGGTGGTAGTCGCTAGGAGCCAGGTCTGGGCTGTATGGAGGATGTGAAAAAACATCCCATTTGAACTGGTCCAAAAGGTCCTTGGTTTTTTGGGCAGTATGAGGACGTGCGTTGTCATGCAAAAGGACGACACCAGACGACAGAAGACCGCGGCGTTTGTTTTGGATCGCCCGTCTCAGGTTCTTCAGCGTTTCAACGTACGAATCCGCGTTAATTGTTGCACCACGTTCCATAAACTCAACCAGCAGTACACCTTTGGAGTCCCAAAACACAGTTGCCATGAGCTTTTTTTTGGAAAAATCTTGCCGTGCTTTTGTTGGTTTGTGTGGCGATGCCGTATGACCCCACAACTTAGACTGTTCTTTAGTCTCAGGATTCACGTATTTGACCCAAGTTTCATCACCAGTCACAATTCGGTTCACAAAATGCTCTCCTTCCTTGTCGTATCGAGTCAAAAAGTCCAGAGCCGAGGTCATTCGTTGAGTCTTGTGGTTTTCCGAAAGGATTTTTGGGACCCACCGAGCACAAAATTTATGGTAACCTAACCTGTCAGTCACAACTTTGTACAGAACAGTCCTGGAAATTTGAGGAAATTCATCCGAAAGTTCTGAGATGGTGAATCGTCGGTTATCACGAACCTTTGCGTTGATTTTCTCAACCAGTTCATCACTGACCACAGATGGTCTGCCACTTCTTTCTTCATCATGCACGTTCGTTCGGCCATTTTTAAACGAGCGAACCCATTCCCGAACAACTCCTTCACTCATTATTTTGGGTCCATACACAGCACAAAGTTCTCTATGAATAGCTGCTGCCGAATACTGTTTGGCTACGAAAAACCGAATCACAGCACGCACCTCACACTTGGCGGGATTAACGATTGCAGTACTCATTTTGACCATCGACGGCAAAAAAACTAGCACTCGGACAACCTTCACACTACCACGGCTGGACGCCGACTGACTTGCGATACGCGCAGAAGCAAAAATGGCGGCGCTACCCCTTCTATTTCCCGCGCAAGAAGCAAACGGAGGTTATTTTCCGAACTGCCCTCGTATTTAGTCAATGGGAGGAGCTAATGATTATAGAATACTATAGTGAATTCGTGAATGATCTATGTTCTTTTTATTACAATTTATTGTCCTTCCTTTACTTCTACGCCTACGATCAGTTTGTCACTCCTTGAGACTAAATTGTTTTCTAGGGATATTTTACTTTCACTTTCAAGTGATTTCCCTACCTTTGGTGGCAACAGTGTATTACTGAAATTACTGTGTACAAAATCAAACAATAACGACAAGTCAGTCTGTAACACATTTTGAGTGTTACATTTTGTTGTAACGTGCATCGATATATAACAAACATGGATCGCACGCTGTATGTGTTGCTTGAGCCGAAACGCGGTCCGGCGCTGTCAGACACCCCCCCCCCACCACTTTACGGGCAACCACGTGCACTGCCACTACTGTCAGTATAGCTGTACAGCGGAAGTGCGTGGTTTTATTTTTTCGTATTAGTATTTATTCGACGTGATGTACTTTGATTATGCCAGAATCGTGTTCTGCATTCAATTACACAAGCAGAAGAAGTAAGAACAGTTCAATTTCGTACGAAAGAAAATCTCATACGTGATTCAGAAATGTTGAACGAGTGCATAGAATACTTACAGACTTTGAAAATTGAAAATGTTTCAATTTTACAGCATCCTAGAAAACCCTTTGCCCTAGGGTTCATGACTAATATATGTTCCATAAGAATTATAACCAGCAGATTATTAGATGACTTAAATTTTTAAGTACATCTTAACATAGGCTATAAGTTTTCTCAAGACCATTTTTTTGGAGCTGTTGTTTTCCACATATCTATCGTGGAGTTTGGGGAGGATAACCACGAAATTAAATGAGCAAAATTCATAGGAAACTTGTTTAAGATACTTCGTTTTAGCAAAGCAAAAGAAGCAACCTTAGCAGCTATAAATGCAAAGGTAGGGATTAGGCAAAAGTTAACAAAACTTGTTTTGTTTAGCAATGTTTGATGTTTTGTACGCGAGTGATTTTGTAGTTTTGGTGTATATACAGGGTGTCCCGCAAGTAAACAGCCAAACTCTGGGAAATACTTCTATGGGTCAAAATAAAAAGAAAATCAAGAATAACATTTTTTCCAAAATCACTTCGTTAACCAGGTCCGATTTTACAACTAAATATCGTAATATTTCAGCTATTTCTTATTCGATATTTTTGAGCTTTGTATTGTTTGATACGGAATAAAAATGCTAAATAGAAGTGTTCTTGACATTTTTTTTCATAACAGCCGTTTTTGAGCAATTTAAGTTACAACAATTAAAATGGCTGCCATTTTGAAATTTTAAGTTAAACAAGATGATTTTTTTCTAGCATTGGTCTTTTCTATCTTAACCTACATACCAAGTTTTATAAAGATCGATTGAAAATTTAAAAAAATAAAAATGTTTATGTAAAAAATACAAAATGGTGGATATCTGGTTAACGAAGTTATTTGAAAAAAAAATTTTATTCTTGATTTTCTCTTTATTTTAACCCATAGAACCAATTCCCGGAGATTGGCTGTTTACTTACGGGACACCCTGTATATGATATCGTTTTGTTAAGCAAGATATTTTCCTGATTTTATGTGCAAATTAAATTTGTTCTAGCAAAGCAAACAATCAAACCTTAGCATATGTAAATGCAAAGGTTGGCATTATAGGCAGAAATTAACAAAACATGCTTTGTTTAGCAACGTATGATGTTTTGAACGTGTGTCCTTATGTAGTTGTGTTGTTTCTTTATGATATTGTATTATTAAGAAATGTATTTTCATGAATTGAGTGTACAGATTAAATTATAAATACCCTATATAGGCCTACTCTTGTCTTTAATTGTTCATATTTCCCCTGTTCTTATAATTTAGTAAGCAAAACTGTTCCAAAACTGTTTAACATTATTGGAGTTTTTATCAAAATATATTTATTATTTTTCATGAAACAAAATCAATTAAACTTACACAATAAACAGTTAATACTGTAAAATATAGATAACGAATGTTAAACGATGCAATCACATGTGATGTAGGTGTTATTCAAGTGTAAAATAACATTGCATTAAATGAAAGCGCTGCAGGTATGCCCGGAAAGTGGTGGGGGGAGCTGTCTATAGCCGGACCGCACAGCTGCTACTCAGCGCGCGATCCATTGTGTTTATATATCGATGGTAACGTGTAACAGAGAAAAAGCACATTTAAAACATGTACTGACCACTATAAAACAAAGACAATGACAATGACTCGCCAGTCGCCACCCAAGCACAAATGATACAGTCAAGGACATCAGATGTTTGTTGGTACATAACTAGGTGAAACCCGTCAAAATCAACGGTTGCTTTAAAGGCTTACAGCTAACCAACTTCGATAATTCTTCTAACTGCGTCAAAAAGAGTGAAATTATAAAAAATGTGAGCATTTAGCATTGTTTAATGGGAAATAAATAGTGTGTAGAAACAATAATGACTATTGCGTTAGTTACAAAATATGGTTGATAATAACAATTTTTTCTTATACAGTCCGTCATATGAGTTATTGTTCCTATGTTAACTGGTTTATCTTCTTATTGATGAATAAAACGCGGCTTCATTGGCAACAAATAATGCAAATGACAAAGCAATGCTGCATTTCCGAAAAGCAAATACTGTAAATTGTTACGTAAATAGTGACGTTTACATGCATTGTTGTTAATCAATATATCTTAGAATGAATGAGGATACCTAGTTCAAAAGGAACACAATCTTTCTGTCATGACAGTAACTGCTTAAATAGTAATTACTCTTCGTGAAATTTGTTTTACAGTCGAAGTGTAGTGTTATTTTCACAAATCTCACTTAAGGCCAACCAAGTGGGCCACGGTCCGTAATAGGCCACTGTAAAACATCTGTCAAGATATAGGTACTATTTTTATTTTAGGCAAGGTTTCTGTGTTTGGATGTTATTAGACACGATAAGAGCACAATGAACTTCCTGCAGATTAATAATCCGTTGGTTAAGAGAAATATAAGCCGAATTAATAAATTTCACAATTCAACCACATTAAAATGGCTCTGGCCTGAACTTTTTGTAGTATCGAGTTTGGGCATTTTGTTTATGTTACTATCTGGTTAAGTTACCGGTGTACTTTGAGAAATTTCTTTAGAGATAAATTAAATGGTTTTTGTCGCTTTTTCGTTTGATAACATTCAAAGGCTCTATTGTGTTTTCACTAAGCTGAACGAATACATCGTTAACATATCTAAAAAGTCTGCAATAAATTGCAATTTTGCAGATTAATGATATTCTAAATCTAATGCACATATTTCTTTATAAAAATTATAACAAAATTAATCCAGTTGCTGTAAACCACTACAGTATTAATTAAACAAAATATGGACACGGCTCATATGGGCATCGTGCCCTTCAGTACTTGTATTACACAATTGAAATATTTTCCAATAATTCAAAACCAGTATGAAAATAATCTCATGAACCTATGATGACCTGTCTTGAATAATATGATCAAATATCATCGGCAAAAGTGGTCAAAAAGGCAGACACCACTATTGGAGTACAATAGGTAGCCTATAAGATAAATTTAAAAAAAATCATTTTATTAAGATTTTCCAATGATTTTGTAATTGAACGTTATATTGCAAAACATGCAGAAAAAAATCAATTTTAAAATCAGAAAATCACATTGCAAATACTTCTTTTTGACAAACTCAGTAACTCCCTTACAGAGGTGCCCATCCCCCCAAAGACAATAGCGCGAGTCCCCCCCTGTAGGAGGGGGTACGGGGGTGCTCCCCCGGAAATTTTTGAAATTTTAGACATAAAATAGATGGGTTTTTATAATTGAGAGATTGGCTACCACTGATACTGTGAAAGGGAGGTGTAATATGTCCGGTGCTAATGTGATTGTGTAATAAAGTATTTTCATTCAGGTGAATTTTCATTTAATAAGTAAGAAAGATTTTTAACTAATAATTCCACCGGGCTATAGGTATTTTCTAATTATTTACAGTAATCAAGAACTTTATGTCACTTGACTACTACGAGTGGATGACTAAGCCTAGTGTCGCCACTTCAGATTTTTGAGAGAGACTATTTTATAGATAAAAGATTCCTATATAGGCTTTTATGGATTTTTCTTACAGAATGAGACTACTAGAACAATAAAGTGTTTTTAAAAGTAAAAACAAAAACAGTCAAAAACAGTATTTTATTTATCTGATCTTGATCCAAGATGGCGGACTCTCAAACTTCAACATTATAGTAGGCCTACCCATGAATAGCTAGCACTAATTACAACAGACCTACAGAGTATGTACTCACTCTAATATACACTTAAATTAGACCTGCAACACAGTCTATGGTATTTCTAATAGAACTGCTAGTACAGTCTGTGATGTTTCTAATAGACCTGTTAGTACAGTCTGTGCTGTTTCTAATAGTGATCTAATAGTGACACCTGCTAGTACAGTCTGTACCACAATAGACCTACAAAACAATTGACACTGTTTTAAGGATTAAATTTAATTTAATTTAATAATTGCAAGGCCTGACCTGCCGGGAATAGTGAGCTTTATTGTTTTCTCGTAGGCCAGTTATTGTTGTTAATTATATGGTTTATCGCCAAGTGGTGAGTGGACAATAAACGTTTTGTTACTATAACTCATAGACCTAATTCATAGCGCTTCAATATCCATTTTCATAAGCATATTATTTAAAAATATGCATTATTGTAAGCACGTCATTAATTAAGATACGTTAGGTTTTCGGCAAGATATGAAATTCGCGCATGGGCATTGAGGGATCAGGCTTGCAGCTGTAGGCAGGACTGAGGGAATTTAGTGGTATTCTGTGCGGGAGTTGACGTTTAGCCAAAAAAGCTTGTCTGCGCCAGCGGCGAATGCTAGAACTACCACAAGCTACTGCTTACCCCTGCGTGTGCAAATGTGAATAGGTTAGGCCCATCTGTTTTGCATATTGCTCAAGAGAAACGTGCAGGAGCTACAGAATGACGGGAACTAAGACGCGCCGAGGGCGTGGGAATCTACTACGAGAAGCAGAGAAAGGACCTAAAAAATTTCAATGGAGAACTTGTTAATGGGGATGTGATTGATATTGCTATGAATCTACGAAGTACTCTTTCCACTATATCAGATAAATACACAAAAGATGCCATTGTTGACCTGATTCCAAACATCACTGGTATTCTAAATCAACTAGATGTGACCATAACATCGAATAAGGAGCTAAAAGAAAACCTTACTCAGGTTTCAGAACAAAAAAATCTTTTAGAAAAACTCCTGGAAAATGATAAAATCAAAAGAAAAGAAAACATTAATGACACTTTGTGTTACGAGGAGAAAACAGAGGAAGATATGAAGTTAGTGAAACTCCAAATCGATGAGCTGCGAGCTAGTCAGGAAAAACTTAAAGAAGAATTAAAGAATAAAAATGCTATAATTGATTAGATTCAAAATAAAAATAACTGCAAATCACTTCCATCTTCGACCTCATCTAAGCACAACTTTATCACGCCGAAACATACAGTAAAGCCTAGTAACTTATCAATAGAATCAAACCCAACTACAACAAACAACAGTTTTTCAGCCCTAGCAACAGATTATTCTCAACAACTCGCACCTTGTGGTCAACTGATCCACGTCCAGGCTCAAGTCCATAGACCAGCATCACCTTCTGACGTGCCAAAAAACAAACACCAAAGAACCCCAGACCCCGCACCGGTAGACACCAAGAATAAAAATAAGATTACAATACTGGCGGACAGTCACGGAAAGGAGCTAGCTAAATACCTAACGGAGTTGGAAGAAGAATACGACGTCTTTGTATATGCTAAATCCGGAGCCAAGATGAAGCATGTTATTTATGACGGATCTAACATGGTGAAAAATTTTAATGAAGATGATTTCATAATAATACTGGCCGGTACAAATGACCTACATCACAACGAACCAGCCCAATTCACTATTGCTCAGGGGATAAATTCACTGTTTTCGCTTACACTTAAAGCCAACATAATAATAAACAGTGTACCCTATCGTTATGACAACCCATCACTCAACGACAAAATATTTTTTACGAATTGCTCTATATTAAAAAAAGTGAAGTGTTACAAAGGAGGACTTAAATTGGCTTACCAAGATATTAATAGCAATCTAGCTAGGACCAACTATACAAAGCACGGACTCCACCTCAACCGTCATGGGAAACAACGCTTAGGAAATCTGATCACAAGATTTATAAGACAATTTATAAGTAACAAGCAGTCGCCAAGTTTGACTTCGACTCCAGTAGACATCTCAAATTCAGCACATAAAGATATTCCATCTGTCGACAAAAGAGCTCCCATTCCCATGAAAATATCTAATGATATTACTGATGTCATTGATGTCTACCCTGAAGTATCGTCCAAACGTTCATCTCAAGCGTCCACCCCGGCCTCATCAGTTTGGCAAACTCCTGGCCTGAGCCTGACCATCCCTTATCTCCAGAACCACATTGCAGCACCACCTTGACCCGGTCAATGGACGAGTTTCCTCCTCTGCGGACTTCGTCAACAACAGAAATGTCTCCCACGTCACTCAGATACACAGCAAGAAGGTTATCAACCACGGGCAATGGCGCTGGCTATTCCACAGGATCATCGGACGTGGCAGTGCCAGCCCAGCGATGTGAAGGAGAGACTACCAACTCGCAAGTTAATCCTTGTAATAATTTTTTAGGGCCATGTCTTTCACCCCTGGGGAATACTTAGAATCAGTGAAAGAATTTAAAATCTTACACCAGAATATGCAAACTGCAACTAACAAAATAGATGAATTGTTTTTTCTAACAAAGAGCTAAAGCCTTCAGTTTTTATCGCCTCTGAGCATGGTTTTACCGATAATACTTTGGATTTCTTTAAAATTAATGACTATGAGTTAGCTGAGTCGTATCAACGAAAACATCACAGAGGTGGTGGAATATCTGTTTTTGTTAAAAATGAATTAAAATATAAACCACTCTCTCTAAATAAATTTGCTTTTGATCTTAATTTTGAATTGAGTGGAATTGAAGTAAATCTCAGTAAAATAGGAATTGTCAATATTATAGGTATTTATAGATCCCCTAGTAGTAAGGCAGAGATATTTTTTGAGCATTTTGATAGTCTATTATGTAAGTTAGTGTTACTGAAATTATTTGTACTTGTAGGGGACTTTAATATAGACGTCCAGAACATAAATGACCCTGTGACTAAACAGTTTCAGGACATACTCATGACCTATTCACTCCAATGGTCGGTGGACTCACCTACCCGTGTGACTGCCACCACTAAAACAGCCATTGATAACGTCGTCACCAACGTGCCCAATAGTCATGTTACTGTAATTGAAACTGCTATATCTGACCACTTTGCTCAGGAGACAATTATCGGAGGATGTTTACCGGAACTTGACCCCCTTTTATTAGTATGAAACGTGACATGTCCCCAAGTCATATATCTCTTTTAAATGAAAATCTCACTAAAGAGACATGGACATTTATAGATATTTTTCTATCAACAGAAGAATCTTTTAATGCATTTAATAAAGTTTTAATTTATAATCTTGATGTAGCCTGTCCATTAAAAAAGTGTAGAAAGAAAATAAAGAATACAAAGAATTCCTGGATCACCCAAGGAATTCTGGTTTCACGACAAAAGATAAAATCTTATTCTCTGATATATAAAACAACCAGCGATGAGCAATTCAAAATCTTTTTTAAAAGATACAAACGAATTTATAGGAAGGTTATTAAAGCAGCAAAGGCTTATGCTATCAATAAGAAAATAAAAAATTCACAGAACGTCTCAAAAACAATATGGAGTATTATCAACAAAATAAAAAATGATAAAAAAGTCAATCCAATTGCACTAAACGTCAATGGAAACCTTGTGAATAACCCAGAGGATGTTTCCAATGCTTTCAATATTTTTTTCCAGTCAGTTGGCGAATGTAACTTAAAACAAAACCAAACACCTCTTAACAGTCATTTCTGGCCCACTCCGGTATCATCAATGATTTTAGCTCCTGCCAGTGAGATTGAGGTTGCACGGGTCATTCATGATCTTCCATCAAAAAAATCTGACGATATTAATGGAATGTCAATGTGGACAGTTAAGCAAATTTATCTGCCAATACTGATCCCATTGACAAAACTCATCAATCTGTCACTTCAGTCAGGAACTTTCCCATCTGCATTGAAAATTTCAAAAGTCATTCCAATATATAAAATACCCCCGCCGCAGCAAACCTGCAGACTAAGCTAATTTCCATCTACACATCTGGAATTCCACTAAATTATTCCCTTAAAATTGTCAGATTTATTTCCTATTTAAATATATGATTAATATTAATGAGTACAAGTACTTAGGTTTGCTGCTACAGGGAAGAAAATAGGGGGTTTTTATTGAAATGTTAATAGCTTAGTATGAAGTAAACAAAATTTCTAAATTTCATTAAGATATGTCCATAGACAAGCAAGCTACAACACTGTATTTATTCTCCATAAGAATAACATGGTAATTTTAAATTTACACTATTTTGCGATTTTTCCGTAACCGTTAGGCATGCAACAATGCTTCAATATACTAAATTATTTGTTTTTTGGAGCTCTACAAAATGGTTTAAAAAGAAATTGCAAAATTTTATGTTTTCAGGGTGAAAAATTAGAAAAACCCATTTTTACCCCATAAAACCCCCCATAAACCCCTGTTCCCATAGTCCGATCATAATGGTTCGCGAACTCGTTCGAATAAATGTAGGTTTACACGTTTATACCAAATTTCATCAAAATCGGATCATTTTTGCTCGAGTTATCGCGCTAACGGACACATATATAAATATATATATATATAAATATATATACACGGCCGCGCCCGGGAAGCCAGTCACATAAAATATACACTGGAAGTCAGTCAGTTGCACCCCCCAATATATTTCAAGACTATGATATATATATAAAATATGTTGGTAAATATCTTAAGCCTAGACATATCTGAACGTATATATCTCTTTTTTTCTTAAAAATACTAAAATATAATTACGTAAAAAATGCTATGCTAATGCAGTCACCACCGCATTTGCATGGGAAAGCCAGTCACGTAAAATTTGTGCTGCTAAGCCAGTCACTATATATTTTACCGCATACCACTGGAATCCAGTCACTGAAAATCCACCCGGGTATCCCGTCACTTCAGTCACTTTCACTCCTGCCCTTCTACTTTGTGATATTTATTTGTTCTACAAGCTTGAAAATCCGCACCTCAAACAAATGGATTATGCTTCAGGCATTGAGCACTCTCATAACCCATCTTTCGCACTTCATTTTAATTAGTTGTCTTCCAGATTACTTAACAATTACTATTCTACAGATTAAATACCTAAATCTCAATGTAATCTTTGGTCGTCTTAATAGTCGTCCTGGCAACTGTGGATACAAATATGTACCGTACTAATTCGCAAGCGTAAGGTGGAAAGTTATTGCTTTATAGTCGCACAATTAGGCCTATTGTTGAGTCCTTGGAGGCAAGCGGCCATCTTGGATGATTTCAAAAAGCTGCAAAATTTATCGTCCAAAAATATTTTTCAAACACCAAAGTGTTTATAATTTAAATAGCTAGTATACTGTGGGATTAGAAATGTTCTTTGTAGTTTTGAATTATTCTCCAAGGGAGTCCATAAAATAAGTTAACGGTCACGGTCATCTTGGAAAAAGGCCAACTAATACGAAAACAATATCCTGTGTTGCGCGGGCCGTAGCACACAAATAGTTTTCCCGCCTCAAACAATCAAAGGCGTGTGGAACAAGGCAAAATTCTTGTCTCTTTTGTGGCGAGAGGTAGGGGCGAGCCTAACGGGTTCCATTGATGGGCTACCCGGCTACCGACCGACCTGGGGTAGCGACTAGCGAGCCAGTGGATGGTTAAAGGTTCTGCCGGTTATTTCCATCTTATTGCTGGTTCTCGAGCTTTTGAGCTCGTTGTACAGTGAAATATTACTTCCCTATTTTATATAGCCACAATCAAAGCGATTTTTACAAGAAAGAATGAAGATATAGACTCAGTGATGTGTGGTTACTTAATTAAATCATGTTCCTTGATTGTTTACCCTTTTGTAAGAGCCAATAATCAATCAACTTATATTTCTTTATTTTTCGATTTATTATCTATATCAATTCAAGAGGCAGCCCTGTACCTGGTTAACAAATATACCGATTACATTTAACGTGTTTTCTTTGAGTTACGCCCCATGGGATTCCAAAGTTTCACAATGTTTACATTTTTGAAGAATGTAGATAACAGAATGTTTAACGAAGTCAGCTTTAAATGCTGTCAATAAAGTTCTTTGATTTTGCGGTCCAAAAGGTAGAAACTATTCGAATTGTGAAACTTTTAATTTTTGCTACGAGCCTGTTAATTGGAGATTGTGACTTTCTTAATTTAAGGAAGTAAACGTATTAACATGACGTGTTTGGAGTGGGATTTGAAATATGTGACGTGTATCAAACTTTTTCTCTTCAAAATCCTCTCCGATGTAAAACACAGGTACGGCAGCTAGGTTTATTAGAATTCAAAAGTTTTTTAATTGTCCTCCAATGCTTAGAAATTATTTTTCGATCAAGTTGTTTAATGAATAAATAATTGTTTTGCCAAATTATGTTTCGAAAACAGGAACTAAAAATAGATCAGGAAATAGATATTTTAGTTCAGAAAATAAAGCCAATCAAATAGGCCTACGTACTTTTTAAATAAAAACACTGGTCAGATGGTTTTTAACTTTGCTTTTTATTAACTTCAATAAATTTCTAATAAAAATCACCACAGGTACTAATCTATATAAATAAAATTAGAGTTTTGTCTGTACATTGCTCAGAATCATCAACTTTTAGATTATTTTTACGTTTTAAACATTCAAGAATCCGAAAAAAGTTTCATCTCAATTCCGTTATTATCTCAATAATCAATTATTATCTCAATTCCGTTGTCTATCTTCCGTCTGGCACGGTCCAAAGGCAATTTTACGCGGCCTTCTCCTGAAAACGAAGGTACCTATCAAGATCCTCGAATCATTTTAATGTATTCACTGGATTGGCGAAAGTGTCTTTAGCTATTAAAATATGGCCTCGCTACTTTGTAAAAAAAACTTACGGACGTTTAAAACCCAATTTTGTGCGATTTTTGTCAAGTTTTCTCACAATGTTTATCACATAATCATCATATGAAATAGCGAACAGCTGATCCCCGTGCGTAGAACGGGCACACAGCTAGTAATTATTATTTAATTAATACATCTTATCTTACTAATATTATAAATGTGAAAGTTTGTGTGTTTGTTTGTTTGAAGTTCAATCACGCATTAACTACTGGCACAGAAGATATACTGTTTTAAATTTATAAATAATTTGTCATATTGTGCGAATCTTGGTGATTTGAATTTGGTGATTTGCTTTTTTCTGCTGTTTAGGTGCAGTGGTAGAACATTATTATGGATATGGTAGATGTTTTATACTATATTATACCGTAAATTAAAGAAACGACACGACGAGTGTCGTTGTCAATAATGTCGTCTGATTCTGACTGATGTCAGATGTTACACTGAATCGGTCACAGGGATAATAATTAGTTGTAACCTACCACTAGCTTACCTAACTAAGTTTGAGTGTTGCTATTTGCAGTGTGGGATGATTGCACTGGACAGTTTAGCTATCTATTTCAGAAAAATAAAGTTTAAAATAAATCAAATTCTAGGATCTGTTCTTAAGTTGTGGCCGTTTTGAAATGGATGCTTTCAGAGTTCAGTTTAGCCTAGCCTGAACAACTGGATTAGTAGCTTGACTTAGTGGTTCATCCATGTTTAGTTTATAAACACTAATCAATGCCTAATCTAGATTATAGGTGCCTTATTGTACTCTGTTTTAAAACTAATATACATAGGCATAAGCTTTAATTTTTGTATTAAATACTGTGTGCATCATTAAGGTAACTCCGTTAGGTTGCTTTTTATAAATAAATAATTTCATAAATCACTGATACCCTATATCATCTAAGTGTGCTCAGTACATAATGACACTCTCTCAAAAAAGTACTAATCCTAACCCAAAAAAATATAGATAGGTAGCTTTAGGCCTACAGAGGATGAGTGTTTATATTTATATCACTTATATTTATATGTCTGTGGCTAGGTTTTGGTTATGTTTGCCTTAAGATGGCTATAAGCTTAGGACTAGATATCAAATAAACTTCCAATTAACTTATAGTGCAGCCTAGCCCTAATTTGTCGGTGTCAATGAAATAGTGCAATATCAAGGACAACCAAACTTGGATATACAACCATGTTTATACCTAAAGTTCCTTTTTGGTACTCACCAACAAGGATCAACCGTAATTATTTTCAGTCAGAAAGTGTCCTGAGTTTCCAGAAAATTGTAACTTATTACATTTTAAAAATTGAGGGTAAATTAAACGTTTCGGTTCTGGTTTTGGAGCGAGTCCAAGTTCTTGCAGTGACTAATACTTCAAAGGAAGGAAGGTGGGAAGATTTTCATACTACTAATAGCCTTCTTTGAATTCAGCGTGAAAAATACTGGGTAATTTCTATAGTTTCGGCCATTTAGGGGAACCAAACAAATTTTTAAAAACTCTTCTATCTCATCATTTCAGTAAACTATGATATTATTATTTGAATAGAAGTTAAATGTCAAGAAAAAAAATACCGCAAATTATTATTTTTGGGATAGCATTACATTGACCAAGGAATACTCTCAAAGTGTAAAGTTTCCCGAACAAAGCTTGGTCCCCAGCTACTTGTCAAACAACGCAATAATGTACGTTATTTCATAAAATTTGTACCTGAGAAATGTACAAATGGAAAATGCATTTCTCGTAAGTGTAAGCAAATCTTAAAATGATAGGATTTGTAATTATACGATCTTAAAACGAGCAATTCAGTATTCTTATTCAAAACACCAAACACCCGCCACTGGATCAAAATATGCCCGCACGGCGCAATCCGGCACGGTGGGAAGCCCCTCTCGTACAATTTAAATTACGTACATAAGCCAAAAATAAAAAACATATGATTTAGAACATTTCACTTTTTGTATACAGAATCCACTGTTTTTAAACTAACCTGACCAAAAAATAAAATAAAGTAGTAGCCGGCAAAAAAAGTTCCGTGGAAATTTGCTATGTCACGTTTCATAAAACATTAAAAATAATCGACTTTATTTGAATATTTAAAATGAAAAGTACCGGGGGACCGAGCCGTGGCTCAGTATGTATATTTCGATTGTAAAAGCAATATAAAGGAAACTCGTGTTTTCTTTATAACTAATTTCGGCTTTTATTGTTTAAGTTTCAGTGGAATTTTAATTTACTATGATGTAACTTTAAATGGACAATGCAACACATTAATTTATTTTAATCTTACACATTTCTGTTATTGTAAATAAATCATAGAAATAAAAAAAATAAAAGTAGTATTTTTTTAAATACGTTCCTAATGAATGAATTAATATGCGATCACAGGTTAATACAGTAGCAATCAACTACACAGCATTAAAACAGCACAGTGTATGTAAGGGGTGTGATTTATTTCTTGGTACTAAATTAAGTCATTCTTCAAGTATTTAAGTAAAACTTCAGCATGGGCATACTCTCTAACGTACTATCATATGATGGATTAGCTGAAGGCAGATAAGTCCGATTCAAGCTTATATTGCTTACTATAACGATTGTTGTAATACAATTAACTTTAACTAGTGGTCGTCCAGTGGTCGAAAACTCGACCAAAAATATGTAATGTACAGGTTTCAAATGATTTAGGCCTAAAACTTTTTTCCCCGTGTGAGTAACTAAGGACTTCTGGATAGTTTAAATATGATATTTATATGTTTCTTACTCAGGAACAATGCCGTTCCGGGACACTATATAAATGGACGTTAACGTGATTATAAATTTGCATTTTACATAGTCAAAATACAATAGGTATTGCGCAACCGTGATATGTTAAGTCATTAACCTTGGTTTACTAATAAAAACTACACCGTATGCTTACTCAAACAAAACAAAACTTGCTTACTGTACAGCAATAAATCACGTAAAGAACAAAACAAAATGAAAATGTAGACTAGAAGACTACTGATACCGTAGTCATCCTAGGCTACTACTACATGATGTTTCAGAACAGAAGTATGGGGATAAAAATATTAAATAACTCATAAAACACCATAAAATCATAGTACTGTACTTAAGTCTTTCTGGTAATAATAACAATGATAAAAATAAGATAAAAATGATGTAAAACACCTCTTATTATTTCTCTTTGTTCTATTCTTTCTTTGGTTTCTCTACATCCACAAGTTGTCATGGTTACTAATCACCCAACGACCCAACCACAAAATATTGTAGTGTTGTGACAGCAGACAGAAGCAGACGATTGTCAGTATGTCAGTGTCAGTGCAAGATTGTCAGTCTGTAGGTGCGAGCGTATAGGTTGACCTTGACGATACTGATCGATATTTCTCCGTTTTGCTTCCATCTTATTTTTGTTAAATGAACTGTAATATTTCAATAATTGGGAACCTACTGCACATAAAAATTACCGTAAATAGTTAAATATATCGTTCATATCGAAATATAAGACTGAAAAACACAGTTAATAAAACATTTTCTTGGGATTTGTGAAGTTATATAATATATAGGCATCATGATGATGCGACTCCAGTTAAGCGAGGTTCTACTGTATTTGCAAGTTAAAGTTACAAATAGAAAACCCATTATATGGTTTGTATTCAATGACCGATGTATTAAACAAAATAAATTATAACTTATTTTGATATTAATCAGCAGCATTTATTGCAGCTTGCAGCACTTATTGGTATATATAAATATCCCAGTTACTATTAGTAAAAAAAAAATAAAACACAAAATTGTGTGGCCATTCAATTTTTATAAACACAGTGTTAAACATTTGACTCTGCAGAATACCGGATGGTAAAGAGTGTTTGGTTTCAAGAAAATAAAATAAAAAATAGTTTAACCTGCTTTACTATTTATTTTGAAAAATAATAGATAGGAAACCATAAGGATAGGTATGGGATTGAACTGAAATAATTGCAGGAAAACTTAAATAGTAAAGTCCACAATCTGTACATTGTTAGAGAGCGAGAGAGAGAGAGAGATAGAGAGAGAGAGATTTGATAAGGAATCTGAAAAGTAAACAAATAATCGTTTCTGGCGTTCGTTATATTGTACCCCCCTCCCCCCCCCCCCCGTATTTGCACTCGTGACCACTTTTTGTTGCTTCCTTATCATTCATCCGTCCCAAAATATAATTCCTGTAATAGTTTGTTTGTAAAATTGAAATTATTATAAAAATATTTTATCTTTCGAGTGTAGTTTCATGGTTATTCTTATCAGATAGAATAATATCGTTGTCATATGTAATAGTTACTCCTTCACGTTACGCAATTGCGTAAAAAACAGTTCCAGTATCTCGGACAAGATTCACGTATATTTCTCGAGATAAAGAAAATCCGTATACTTCCCGGTCCGTGGAAACACTGTAAATACTAGGATAAAAAATATTGTATAAAGGAGAGGTTGACTAAAATTTCAACTGAAGGTAAAAAAAATCAAAATAACTTAAAATATGAGATGATGAACGGGTAGGATCAAGATTCAACCAATTATAATTAATTAATATTCGACGATCCTTATTAGAGGTGCATCATATTTATTTGGAGTATGAACATGTTTAAACATTAACACGTAGTTAATCACTATCCCAACACAAATAGTAACAAGGAGTAAACGAAGGTTACAGACCGCTGGGTTTTACCGCTACAAAGTAGGGTAGGGTGCCGTACTGGCTACACTACTCCACGATAGAACACACGATGAGACAGTCTCCGCATTGGTATTGCAGTTACGCTTATCGACACAGGCAGCAGCACCGGTTTGCTGTTTTCATACGTATAAAGTGCACGGGAAGCCATACCTGACTGGCTTATGGGAGAGCTGACTGGCTTTCGGGCGGGTGACTGCCACACCGAGTAAATTACCAGCGCACTGACTGCCAAACCGGGTGGGCACAAAAGTATATATATATATATATATATATATATGAATGTGAACGGATGGTGTTTTTGGCCTCTGGGGACCTCAAAACGAAAAACTAAATCGGTCCCGGGTCCAGGTCTTACCATGAGACCTACGGTAATAGCTTATTCCCTATATGGGAAATTCGCTAAAAGATGATCCACAAATTTTAAATAATTACCGCCCAATCTCAATCTTACCAGTTATGAGTAAAATATTTGAGAGGATCTTTCTCACTAGGCTTCAAAACTTTTTGGAAAAACATAATATTATCTCAGAAAATCAATATGGATTTAGACAAGGAAAATCCACGATAGACGCTGTAAATAAATTTATTGAAGATGTCATTGAAGGACTAGAGAATCAAAAAAAGACACTTGGTGTCTTCATCGATCTTTCAAAGGCGTTTGATTGTGTTGATCACGACCATACTGTTAAGGAAACTGGAGCTCTGCGGCATCCGTGGAGTCCCACTTATGTGGCTTAGATCTTACCTCGAGGGTAGGACCCAGTAGGGCCACAGTATTATATTCCCCAGGGGTTATGAGTTAAATATTTTAAGGTTTTCTTGATAAATGTACAATGTTTTTTAGTTTTCCTCCATTTCTTAAATGTATTGATTTATTTGTTTAAAGTTAAATTTAATTTAAAGTGTAATTTTATAAAATAACCCCTATGTAATTATAAATATTAGAATCACACAATGTAAAAATGCTACACAATGTAAAAATTGTAAAGAGCAATAAATAAATAAATAATTTGAGGCACTTGATTAGAAGTTGGGTTGGTTAAAAAATGGTATGTTATTTTCTTCATCTTAGTATTGAAAACGTTGGTTTATCGCGAGTTTGTCGTAATTGAGTTTGTCTCTGTTACTCTTCTTCCCAAACAATATACAATAAAAACAAAACAGACTCCCTTTGCTCACACTTGCCGTAAGCCAAGGTTTTTTCTCAAACCAAGAAGTGCAAAATGTTCTAATTTTCTTAGGATCATCTTCTTGAGAAAATGTAAAGCCTTTAGGTTGGTGAGATCCTAGCTTTTTAATTGCTAATTTTTCCTCAAGAGCGAGGTTAGAAAAGTTTAATGTAAAAGATTATACCCTTCATTAATTTTCCAAAGCTTAAATTGAACAAAATTAAGTTATGCCTACCGTGTGTCAATCATCACAACAGTGAGTTATTAATATTAAAATATCCTACTAATATTATAAATGAGAAAGTTTGGATGTTGTATGGATGTATGTTTGTGACAAGTGAACGAGAAAAATACTGGTCGGATTGGGCTGAAATTTGGCATGATGATAGCTCACATTCCCGATTAACATATTTTTTTTTTTGTCCTAGGACGCTAGGCACGAGCCTGGGATTGTTTTTCACATTACTTCAGGCTAGACCTAGGGGTTGCGGCATTATCACTTGGATAAAATCCATTGGTGACTTGGCGGGGATCGAACCCGGGACCTCACGGACCGAAGTCCCGCGCTCTAGCCACTACGCCAGCTCGCTCCCCATCCCCCCCGATTAACATATAGGCATATTATTATTTCAAAAATCCTTTCGGGCTCCGCCCCAGTGGCTCTGGAGTTTCCCATGTTAACCTTATGAGAAATGGAATTATTGAATCTTAACAGCTGTTTCAATTAAATAAGTTGGTTCTGTTCTATGATGTTCAATAGCATTAAAGTTACAAGGATTACCAACAGGGTGCAGCACTATTATTGCTTTTACATTTATGACAACAGCTAATTTGCAACCAAAAGGTGAGTGAGCGTAGCGAACGAACTTCAACCTGGAGGCGAGTTAGCATAGCGAACGAGCTCCAACCTAAAGGTGAGTGAGCGTAGCGAACGAGCTCCATCCTAAAGGTGAGTGAGCGTAGCGAACAAACTTCAACCAGGACGTGATTGAGCCATGCGAACGAGATAATCTTGAAAATTAAGAAGTTAAACGGAGCAAAGCCCGCGGGTTACAGCTAGTAACTAATATTTTGCTGGAAGTATAAATAATTCTATTAATTTAGTAGACTACTTCAAGTATTTTACTTAGTAGGTCTAGTGTTTCTGTTATGTCTACTCTACTCGTCTACTAAACATGTAAGGTACCTATTCAAATATATAGATAACAGAAATATATAAAAAAACATACTGTACTTTTTTGTTTATATATTAAAGGAAATATTTTATTGTATTTTATGTTTACTTCAGAATAAATGCATTATGAAAATAACACACACAAATGTTCTATATGAATAGGAAAATAATTTAGTTTGATATTATGATAGGGAAAAGAAGCTAGTTTAGTATTAAAACGTTACTTTTCCAAGTTTGAAACATTTAAATGCGTTATAATCTTTTTAAAGATACTCGTTAATACCACTATAATGCCGATCTCTGATTACGGTAATAAAATAACACTTAACGCATAACTATGAAAAAGACATGAAGATTAACACCTTTAGTTATAGATAGTCACCTGCAATATGGACACCCTCTTTCAATTTTGTATCAAAAATCATCATAGAGCCGCGCCGACTTAAAATACGTGAGCTTGCCTAATATAAAAGTTTACTTTATTAATATTATTTCATTCTTTTTAGAGCGTTTTGAAGTCGGTTGTATTTTTTACAAAAATAAATTATAATAACTCACAATTCTGAAAATTGCAGTAGCGTTGAAGTAGGCCTAACCCCATTTGAACCACGAACACCCACTTCACAATAACATCACCACACCATCAACACACCTTTAAATTAAAATGATTACTAAAGCTGACAAAATCTTAGTATGGCTACATACTCTAATAAATCTGTAATAATATCACGAAACTTACTAAGAGTCCTATAACTAAAAGTACTTATTAGTTGATAAAATATTTCATACAACTATAACCCGTTTGCCGGTTGGCGTACAACATACACGTAACACGGGCGGCGGGAATCGGGATGTAAACAAAGCTACACTAGCAAGCTCACTCGCCACTCGGTTGCCGCCAGTACAGTGCTAGCGCATCTCACCGGCCATGCTAAACCTGACGAGTTGTGTTATGTTTTATATTTAAGCTTGATTGTGAGCACAGCTTGTCTTTAATGTCCATACATTATAAAAATATTTATTTGTTGACAAAAAGTTGTATTTTTTTAATTCCCCCACCCCAAATCTAAAAAAAAACATCATTAAATCTCAAATTCCCCCCCAAAATTGAATTTTATAGTGCAGTCCGCGCTATCAAATCATTCTGTGGGCACCCCTGACTCCCTATAATATGTTTTGTTTAAAATACAATTTAAATATTAACAGCGGTTTCATTAAAAAGTAGTAAAAATTATACATATGACGAAAATGTAAACAAATCTGGGAAGGGAACGTTAAAGGCTTCTGGGGCAGAGCCCTAAGGGAATTTACATTGTTTTTCTTTTGATGGCTCATCTACAGACCGAGACCTTTCTTTGGACACCTCTACCAAGTTTCTACGCCCAGCCGTTCTCTCAAATTAGTGGAGACAAAGTTTACAATAAAATTTTTAGATTCCCCCATGTTAATCTATGGGAGAAAACTTTGATGGAAGATCCTGTCCAAACTAAAAAAGATTTCAAAAAATGAAAAACACTTTGCAAAACTACAGATCAGGGCCTTTTTTTGGACACTTTAATCATCAAAATCGGTCCAAAAATGAGGGAGTTCTGTTTACAAAAATCTTAGTGTATTATAGAAGATAGATGAGAACAAAACATTGTAAGGTAAACGGAAGAAAACTTTTTTCCATCAATTTTCAGCGCTTTTTGCTGCTTTGAGGGTGAAATATGTTCGCCCCAAAAGTGCCAGAGGGAAAAGTGTGCAAAACAGGCCAAATAATGGAGAAAAAAATATTTTTTCAATTAGTTTGGAGACCCTAAAGTAGGCCATTGTTACTAAAAATCATGTAACTTAGCCGACAGATAGAAAACGAATGTAGGCTTACCGATGGTACCTGTAGACGATAAAATATCTATTACTAGCCTAAAACAAACATTTAACACGTTGAGCGCAGGCCTGTCACCGAGGACCGGCCGCGAAACTTGCACGCAGGCCGGCCCAGTCAACGGTGCTCGGCCAAGTCCTGCTGAAATGAATCAGGCATTGTGAAGCCAGGGGGCAATGTACCGATTTTTCCCTAACGTAAGGTGGCAACCCTGTCGACGCCGGTCACCTGTAATTCCTACTTACAAATTTAATAACTGCACCTCAATGCTTCTTTTGTGCTTTTTTTTTTTTTTTTTTTTACTGTTAGCCTATAAATGACACAACGGTATTGTTTAGGCTATTAGTGACTCTAAATAAAAATGGACTTTTCCACATCAGAAACTCTGATGTAGCCTAACTTAGTTTGAGTGTAAAAAAACAATGGCTGGGAGGGAGGAAGGATAGGCCTATTATAAAATATAGACTAGCCTACTTAAGGGGATACGCCACTATCTGTAGGCCATATTTTATATTTTTTTACATTTTCCAAAAGTTGCATTTTTAGATAGGTCATTTAAATGTGAACATTTAGCTAAAATTGTTTGCCAATCTGACAACTCCTTCTAGTATAAAAAAAATAAAATATAAAACGCCGCAACCAGCAATTTAACAAAATTTTGAACTATTTTTTTTTTTGTTCCTGATATGTACACTTTTAATTGTGTATCATAATTATGTATTATGGAGTTATAAAGTAGGGTACATTTATTTAAAACAAAATAAGTACTTTGCTATTTTTATATATAGTATAAAATAATAAGTTAGTGTAGTTATGGGAATTTTTCTCCTGTCAACCACCTGTTACATCACCTGCGATTATCTCAATACCGTGTTTTTTAGGTTATTATTGTACAAAAGTTTGAATAACTCCGTTAGTACTATACTTATAGTATTCAAATTTTCACCAGACCTTCTTTATATAGTAATAAAGGATTGTGTGTATAGTAAGCCCTATAGCATTACATTTACTAAAAATATTTATGTTTACGCAAAAATTTTAAATATTTTTTTCAGCTTTTTTATTTTTTTGAATAAAAGGTTTCCTAAAAATTTTGTTTTTTTAGTTACCATAACGATTATACACAGAAATACTCATTATTTCATCCTGAATCAGGAAATAAATAGAATATGTCATTCCGATCAGTAGTTGAAAAGTTATTCTCAATAACGACTTCTTAAAAATGTTGGTGAAAAAAACTAAAAACGCATATAAATTTAGTAAATAAGTTATAAATTCAATATTTTTGTACCTAAATCTTCTAACTAAGTCTAGTATAAACAAAATATACTAACTAGGTTGACAAAAATAAAATAATAAAAAAAAAGTTGGAGATAGTGGCGTATCCCCTTAAGTTTATTGCCCCCCCTCCCCCTGAATTGACATAGGCTTATATTACGTGCAAAAGGAATCAAAATCGGGACTGTCCCGGCAGAATCGAGGTGGGTGGCAATTTAAAATGTTTGTGTTTTACATTTTTACTACCTATCAGACGCCATCGCACGGGTCGACCTAGTCACCGGTGACCGGCAATTTTGGACGCCATTTTTCGGGGGGAAAATACTCAAAATACCATTTCCAACCTGGATCCTCACTTCTGGTAACAAAAGGTAAGATTTTATGAAAAAATAAATAATTTCTGACACTGGGGAAGCACCCACTGATATTTTCACCTCGCCCAATGTGTTAAAGAGGCCTAGGCTTACATTCTAAATCTGATTAGGGTTGCCATATTCCGGAGATTACCGGATTTTGACATTCAAAATTTAGCTCCGGGGGGATTTCTGGAAAAAGTGAAAAATCTTCTCTTTTTAACTCTCTATTAAATACATTGTATAACGGTACTTTTGGAATAAATTAAATGTTAGTATCACAAAATATTGTTATGCAATGACTGCAAAATGCAACTCTTGTACTCTCTATTAAAGTTGTTTTTATTCCTTAAGCAGTTTCACTTTGGCCAGTAGTAACGTGTTTAGTTTATCGTCTTTTTCATTGCTCCCAGTCCTTGTCCTATTCGCGTCTGTTGTATTTGTGCTATGTAAGTTAGGTATACAATTTTGCTAGCCCGTAAATTTTTACTTACTGTAGGCCTTGTGGGGGTCACCAGCTAAAATCTCCTCTTTTTCACAAATTACCATATGGCAACCCTAAATCTGATACTCTTGCAAGTAACAAATCAGACACTTCTCAGGATGCTCTTTATAGCCTAAACCTATGGACCGATTTGGAAAATATAGTAGTTAAAACAATAAGTAGCATAGGTAGTCTGTTATGGGGAACAATATAACTTACCTCTTTAGTCCATGTGGATCACCCCAACCTTTAACGAAGTATTTGGAGAGCAAAATAGCCCTATAGAGCCTATCCAATTTGCTTAGAGGCATTCTACGGATTAACTTTTAAAAGAGGCTTTCAACAGGACCATATCATACAAATAAGTTAAAAAAAAGTTAATCCTCTGTTTCTCCTGAGTCCTAGCTATGCGGATTTACGCAAAATTCAGGTTTATACGTAATATCAAGAGAGATTTGGAAGTTTACAATAGAATAGTTGTCTTAGGTACAAGAAATTTTGATTGAAAATACCCTCCCTCATTACAAAACTCTCAAAAGTCAAAAGATTAAAAGAACAAAAAGATAGGTTAAGGTTTGTTTTGTATTTACTTACTCATTTACAGTGTTGCCACCCTGGACCTGTTAAAATTCCCCATCTGACTAAGAAGAAATCCCCATTTTATTCCCAGCTAAAGCAAAAAAAAAATCTATAGAAAGTCCCCAATTTTCCTCCATCTATCTATCCTCCTAATTCTACAAAAATCCCCATTTAACTACCAAATATCCCAAATTCATACCTATCTATGCCGTATTGTGTGGGTAAAATTTCACTCTCCGTGAATATATTACACTATGACATACATGAGTGAAAATTTAAAAACGTACGTTTTCATGTCCCTGGCCTTTTACTTCGTGATTAAATTTGTAGTTTATTATTATGTGTTTTAATATTTTTTGGGACGGGGGCAACATGTTACACACATTTATTTGGTTTTAAATAGGTTCTAGGTATTTTTTTCGTATTTTTAAAGTCTCGAAATTCACGACCATGACGTGTCCCTAGGGTGCATTTTCCAACTTTCACGCTGTTTTTAGACTAATTATTCATGCCGAAATATATAAAGCCATATTTTTATGTCATCAATGGTTATTAAACTTACAAAAAAGAAGCATATTATAATTTTATTGTCATTAAAAACTGACTACCATGACAAAATAAGTCTGTCCCTCGATTTGGCATCACGACCATTTGGGAAAAACTTTGGAGCACGACAGTGGCAATCCTGGCGTCGATGGAGTCAGTTGGTTTTAGAGACTAGTTCGGGCCGGTCGGGGTGTATGTCAGGATTGTAGTGCCGGTCGTTTCGAGTTGAAAGGAGGAATTACAAGATTAATAAAGGAAAGATTGTGTTTTTAGTAATTTTGGTGTGTCCATGACCGTACGTAGTCATTCGATGAAGTAGACATGGTGTTAATTTTTGTTTATAAGATATTTTAATTGCTAGATTAGCCTAGAAGTCCACTTTGTATCCTCGAACATGAGGTGCAGGGCTACCGCCAGAACAGAGCCAAATAACACGTAATTTCACGACCAAAGTTTCACGACCATCGCGGGTTTTTTCACGACCAATCCAGCCTTATGGATTACAGTGTGTTTGGTCGTGACAATAACTTTAATATAATTGTAAATTGAACAGTTTAGTTCAATTGAAACACATATTTGTATTATAACTAACAGGATAATTGAAGGATTATTTAGAAAGATTTAGATTATTCCAGACAATTCACGACCGTACCGCTTGTCCCTGACCATCACGTTTATGATTTCTACCATAAAAATTTTAAAAATTAAAATCTCGTCATATTTCAATGTTTTATACACAAAAGAAGCACACCTCTATTAAACATAACAATTTTTCGGGTCTCAAGTAAGTTTTTTCGGATTTATACAAACTTAAAAAGATTTTATTGGCTTTTTTTCAATTTTTTGAGTTTTTATTTTTTTCTAGAAAGACCAAATATACCAAAAGCTCAGTGACCTTTTTATTGTATAATGGTCATAAAAGTAAATAAGTTTATAGCAAAACATAGTTATAAAAATAATATTAACTATTTTTAATATTCATTTAAACGTCCGTTATGGTCGTGACAGGATTTTGTGTTTTTCCACTAAAGATGCTCTTTTAAAAAGAAACTACCAAAGATATTGCGTTACCATGGACATTTTATGAAACTTCAAATGTTAATGAAATAAAAATCATAATAAAAGTTTTGAAAAAAGGGGAAAAGAATTTGCAAAGTGCTTTTCCTGAAAACGTACGTTTTTAAATTTTCACTCACATACATTTATTTTATTCACTCCATATTAAATGTGCTGATGAGGAAAAATCCCCATTTTATCCCCAGGGCCCCAGCTAAATCAAAAATCCTCCAATTATCCCCCAAGCCATAAAAATCTAAAGAAAATCCCCAACTCCTCCTCCATCCAACCGTCAAACTCTACAAAAATCCCCGTTTAACTACCGGTAACATGGTACCAATGATTATACTGTATATTATTTTAACGTACATTATTTGTGCCGCAAGTTGATTTGAATTTGACTATTGAACATTTAAAAACAAGACTGCTATTTAATGGGGCCCCAAAAATGATTTATCACTATAGCTATTTATCAAAATATTTATTAAACCGTTATTTATCTTTATAGTATTTATTATTTATTTATTGTTAATCTATTTAAAGTTTAAAACTGATCAGTAACCATCCTTAAAATCTTTTTGTTAGGCCTAATTTTTTTCAGTTACTGGTACCAGTTTGTAAGTTCAGAAGGGTAGACTAAAAATTCATCTATATATTTAATATACGCTAGGCATATTTTTGTCATAATTGTTTTGGAGTGGTGGTGCTACCGATCACCATGTCCAAAGTGTCGATAGAAAGGTCTTAGCATGTAGTTTTGCCACCAAACAAAAAAACTTTGGAATTCCATCAGGGCTCTGCCCCAGTGGCCATCAAAGTTTCCATGTTATTCTTAGGGAGAAAATGTTTGTTTACATTTGAATAGATGAATACTGTACTTTTGAATTTGACACTAATATTTGAAACAGCTGGTTATACTAAAATTTTGCAAAAAATCAAAACATAGCCACAAAAAGTTCGACAATTGGTAGACGCGAACGAAATAGGTACAAATACAGTGTCGTTGATGGCCGAATACAGCAAGCACCCTTCCGTGTTGCGTTTGTGTGCTCTCCAACAGCCGCATCAAGATTTCACATTCTATTTAGGACTGTTGGACAATCGCTGCATACTGCCATTGACTATTGGATACAGAAGAACAATTTTTTACTAAAAAAGAATGTAGTTGTGTAAGCCAGTCACAGATTGCGCTAGTGTCTAAAACTCTATTTTGTACCTTATTTTTCGTTACTGACATAGTTGCTGGGTCACAACACTTGCTATAGCTCATAATAGGTCATTCTATCAGTTTGACTTGGTAAAAACCATCATGTAATCGGCAGAAATCAGTAATTTAGATCAGCGCAATCTGTAGGTGGCTCACATCAACTAAGAAAAATTTTACTAAAAACCTGGTTACAACTTTGACATGGGGATGGAACAAGGCCGCCTTTAACTCCAGGCCGTGGCCTTCGAACTGGCAACGTCGCAAGTGGTGTTGTAACAGCTGTTTATTTTGGCACCAGCTAATGGTAATTGTGTATTTACGAAAGCTTGGTTACTGGACTATGACAATATTGACTCCACTTTAAAAGTACAAAAATTAATTTTCTCTTTAAATATTGTTTTTGTTTTCAATCCTATATGTCTTATTTTCAATCTTTCAATAAATTTATGTTCATAAATTTTCATTTTAATGAATAAAACGCGAAATAATGAGCAGGGGCCCATTTCATAATAAAGTACAAACTAATATTATTACTATTAGTAAATCAGCTGATCGCCCAATGCAAATCTAATGTAAATTACAAGTTACAAGTTGTAACTTGTAGTTTATTATGAAATGGCCCCCTGCAGCTGATCGCCCAATGCAAATCTAATGTAAATTACAAGTTACAAGTTACAACTTGTAACTTGTAATAATATTAGTTTGTACTTTATTATGAAATGGGCCCCTGGTGTCACCTGTATGCCATGTTATCTTATGGGACGTCTGGCGCTAGACAACACCACTTGCGACGTTGTCAATTCTACCTGGCCGCGGCCTGTAGTTAGAGATGGCCGTGGATGGAATGTCTAGTTGTTGTATTAATAGTCAAAGATACTGCATAAGCTGTTGATTTTGGAAGACACGGAGGTGGGTAGGACTACATCGGAAACAGAATAGAGGAGATATTAGATGAGTGGCAACTGCGTTGGGAGCAGAGTGTTTTATGTTTATGTTCCATAATGTTTGAGTCGTATATTTCAAAGTCATCAGAAATTATGACTGTTATTCGTTTTAAAATAACACCCGTAATTCTTAGCATTTTCTCGAATTCGAGCAACAGGTACACTAGTTCTTATTTAATTTTTTTTGAAATAGGTAGTTTTTGATAGTTTAATTCTTTGGATTGCTGAAAGTTTGATTGTTTGTTATTTGTTGATTATTTTAAATAATTATAGGCTTTGTTCACCTTTTGTCTTGTCTTTCACCCACGGCCTTTCAGTTTTTAGTTAGGGTTGTGGGGCGACCACTCGCACTGTCACTATGGGGGACACGCTTCCAATAGTTGTTCGTCTGGTGTTACTAATCTTAAACTATCGTAGTCTTAAATAAGCGATAGTAGGAGTAGTAAGTTCCACATATGTAAACTTTGTGGACAATAGCACAACGAATAAAACAATATTATTACGCCATGGAAAGTTGTACGCATCATCCAATTTTTCAGCAGTCAGCTGTATACAATCGACATGCTAGGGCAAAGGCGAGCACCGAGTACGCGAGCGAGGACGGGAAACAGCTGATTTCCTGATGTTTCATACTCATAGTTAGTTGTCAAATTGTCTGCTAGACACTGACTGTACACAGGAATCAATCAGCAATCAGTGGCAGCACCAGTAGCCTATTACCATTGACTATATAAACACTAGTGTTAAAGTTTATATAGTCAATACTATTACGAATTCGATAGTATACATATCGTGACAGATCTATGAAATGGAGAAAAACTCAAGGCTTGTCGACGCCAAGGGATGTTGACCTTGTGGGATATCAACCATCTGAGACCCCACGCTGAAGCACAATTGCAACGACGCTAATCTCTATGATAAAAACAAAAACTCCTTTCCAACTCCATCCATTTAGTTTTGTTTCAGTTGAGTTTTGACATCCGTCTCAATCGGAGATTACTCCTCTCATGATGCGCATGCGCGAATAAACAGCTCAGTGGAACTGCGATAAATATTAGGTTTGCCTGTTGCAACGTTTACAATGGATTGAATAAGTCGAATAGGACACAGGACATGACAGTCACTTTCTTGTTCTTCCGTCGTTTTAGTTTTAGCATAGATAAAACATACTGTTTTAGTAAGGTACATTATGATCTCGGGATCTCATCTCAACTCAAGTCCTCCGTCCTCCCCGTCACAACTTATCATTTTTAACTGAGGCTGAGGCTGCACAAACGGCGTTTGTTTATATTGACTATACCATACCGTCTACGATACACAAGCACAAGTCGTCAAAACTTGATTGGATTTAACATTAAATTTATGTATAATTCAATCATCCTCCTAGGGAGGGACAGGCAAACAGAAGGAAACTTGTGAAGAAGCGGTTATAGTTCTCAGTACCTACGTTAAGTATCACATGGTATCACGGTATGACATACTATTGAACCACGGCCGCCTTAAAGCCCAGAAAACATACCACTATAAAAGGTGGCCGTGATTGAACGCTTGTCCCTACCATCGATCCCTAGTAGTAATAGAGATCGATGGTCCCCACAGCTCCACGGAACAGTTTTTACGCGCGCGCACGCGCATTGAGAGGAGTAACGATTGGATTGAGGGGGATGTGGTTGTGGTGAGTTGAGTTTTTACTTTGGTTGATGTTGACGCCATCTTGGGTTCTCGTGATGTGTGCGATCACAGTGTGCTAATAATGTGCGTTGACGTTTCGTTGTGAATGTGTAGCGGACTGTTGAACGTTTCTGGTGTTAATTAGTTCGACGAAGTGATGATAGTTCTTTGATTTTTATAGTAAGTCATTAGTTTTAAGTAGGTTACTAAACTAACCAATCATGACTGCACAAAATCAATCAGATACAGCGCCGGCAAATAGCGGCACAAAGGTTGTGCAAATCACAAATATTGCACCTCAAGCAACTAAAGATCAGATGCAAACATTATTTGGGTTTCTTGGGAAGATTGAAGATATTAGATTATATCCCACCATAAGAGATGTGTCAGTCCCAGTTCAATCAAGAATTTGTTATGTTAAGTTTTTTGATCCTAATTGTGTTGGTGTTGCCCAACACATGACCAACACAGTCTTCATTGACAGAGCTCTGATAGTTACTCCTTACTCTGCAGGGGAGATCCCAGATGAATATAGAGCCCTTGATATTGCTGCTCAAACCAATATTATTCCTGGGCTCTATGCGGCTGACCCCAAACTTCCCCCTCATGTTACAAATCAGATTGAAGGTATGCCTCCAAATCAGGTGATAACAACTCATGATCCCCTTTTAGCTTCTAATGGTTTGCCCCCTTATCCTCCACTCCCAGTTACATATGATGCTCGTAGGATAGAAGAAATACGAAGAACACTTTTGGTGATAAACATTGATAACTCTATTTCAGCGCAGCAGCTGATCGATTTTTTTAGCACTGCTGGGGATGTTAAATATGTGCGCTTCTGTACCAGGGACAATGACAGTAACCGGTATGCTCTGCTTGAATTCTCTGAACAAAGCAGCATAATTCCTGGCTTGAAAATGAATGGAACTGAACTGGCTGGAAAAATGATACAAGTATACCATGCAACTCAAGCAATTGCAAAACCAATGGCCAAAAGCAATGAAGCAGCTCAAAGAGAAATTGAAGAGGCTATGACAAGGGTAAAGGAAGCTCAAAGTTTGATATCAGCTGCAATTGATCCTGTTATTGGAATCCTTTCCAAGGACAAGAAGCGTAGTCGAAGTGGATCCAAGACTAGAAGATCACGATCAAGATCCCGAGGAAGACGCCATCGCCGATCTCGATCACGATCCCGCCATCGGTCTAGACATCACCGAAGATCAAGATCAAAATCTAGAAGATCAAGGTCAAGATCTAAAATCTCTCGTTCAAGAAGGTCTCGATCACGAGACAAAAAGCGCAGGTCAAGAGATCGGAAGAGGAGTCGCTCTAGATCTCGCTCCAAAAGTAAGCGCTCAAAGAGATCCAGGTCTAGAAGGAGATCTAGGTCCAAATCAAAGTCAAGATCGCGAAAGGACAGATCCAAGTCTCCCAGAAAATCCAAAGACAAGGATAAGAAAAAAGATAAAGAAAGGAAGAGTGAAGATAAGACAAACCTAGATAAGATTAGTGAACGTTCTTCTAAAGCCAGTATAAAATCAGAACCTAAAGATTCTGATAGTGACAAACTTGATTCTGACTCCAAAAAAGCTAAATCCGTTTCAAGAACTCCTGACAAGAAAATTGGTAGGTCAAGATCTCGTTCTCGAGGAGATAGTGGTAGTCCAAGGCGAAGGAGCACAAGCTTATCCCCTGGCCGTAGACGTATTAGTCGTTCCCCATCAAGATCTCCCATACGGCACAAGTCTAGATCACCAAGAAAACTGAGTAGATCCCCAGTTAGAAAACGTAGGAGTCATTCTTCTGGGCGCAAAGGAAGCCGTTCTCCAGGAAGTCGCTCCGTAAGCCGTTATCGTAGCCGTTCTGGATCTCCACCTCCTCGTCGTCATAGTCGCTCTGGTTCCCCTTGAAAATTGGTGTAGGCCTATAAGTCTATTGTAGAAAGGTTTAAACAGTTTTGCTATGACTAGGTAGGCCTAATATGATCTAGGCTACACATAACAAAGTTTAAAAGTAATTTTCCAATTATGTTTTTAACGTAAAATTGAGCCTGATCCCCTTGATTAAACTTAGTTCAAACTTGCTTTGCTTAGCTCCATTTATTAAACTTAACTTAATGTTTTGGTTTTATATTTTTTTATTTATTGATAGCCTTTTGATAAAAGTAACTTTGACGATTTAGTAGCACTGACTATTTTCACTGTTCAATTCCAGAGATAGGTATTATGAACGACATCAATATCAGTTACTTGGAGGCTATATTATATTATGATTTGTCTCTAAAGTTACTGTTAGCAAACATTTGAAGCTGTGGCACTCATTTCAATTCTTAGGCTATAAGTTATGTTCAAATACCGGTACTGTACTGGTACGGTACCATGGTTCTTAACTTTTGAGTTAAGGTAATAAATTTTGAGTATAGGCCTTACTCTATTGTAATGTCAGATTAATTATGCTTTTGTATACAGAGTGGCCCATTTTTTGAAAAATTATTTGCCTTAGCCTATTTATTTTTTTATGATCAATGTTATAAAAAGTGTAAAATTACTGTGTTTATTATTCATGTGTACCGTAGGTTAAGTACTCTTGGTTCAATAAATCATACTTAATAATTCCGAGACAAGATTTAGATAGGGTTTTTTGATTTTGTAAATTTTGTTTTCAAACTAAATTTGAGACCATTACATATCTCTTTCCAAAGCCTGTTGTTATGACCACAAAAGCAACTATCAGCTAAATGTGCAAAAAGATTGATTTGATTAATTAAAGCAGAGTTGTTTCCATATTTGATTATGTACCTAATAGTAAGAGAATTTTCATTTGTGTAATGTTAAAAAAAATCTTATTTTAAATAAAAACTTTAAACATTGAGTATATTTTTTTGTGTTTTAGTTCCCAATCCTCCTCAGTGATGGAGCTAAATCGAGCATCTACTGTCTCAGAGTTCACACTTACAGTCCTTACACTGAACTGCTGGTATGTAGGTGTACATTATTTTTATCGTCACGTAGTGCACTGTTAAACTGCTTTCTAGGCCTAAATTAAACTTATTACTTAATAAGGATTCAGAAGACTTAGATACTGGTAACATAGTGTCTTTGGTTATTGTTGGTTTAAATCCAAGAATCCAAAATTTGTGTTAACCCAAATATGTGATAACCTCGTTAAAGTTTAGTAAGTATAAGTTAATTGATAAGTTTATTATATCAATTGATATAATTGTGCCCATTTATAGGAGTGCTTGCAGAAGTCGATGTTAAAAAACTCAGAACCTAAGGGTCAATCCCTTATCAAATCAACCAATTAAAATTAAAATGGTTGCTGACTAATTTTTATTATTTTTTATTTTTTTACCCAAGATTGTACTATGTTCAGAGAGTTGAAAACTGTTAGTCATTAATTTTTTTTATGTTCAGTTTTTTTTTTGGCAGCCATTTTGTTTGGTCGCGACAGCCGATTTTGCGTTTTGCAAAGGTTTGCGTTTAAGTCTGTATCTCATTCATTTTCAAAGATATTCAGTTATAACAAAAACCATCTTAAAGAGCATTAAATTTACTATATTTTAAGCTTAATTAATACTTACATCTACTTAATAGTGAATTAAAAAAAAATTTTAAACGTTAACGTTTTGGGAAAATAAATTCTCATTTTTGAAGTTAAAAATTTTAAAGAAGGAATTAAAACTCACCTTTAAATATTTTTTCAGATGTAGTCCTTATATAGCAGTACTTCTCCAAAAAGTTTAAGCTTTGAATGTATCATCCTTTTTTTTATATGATTTTTCAAAAATTGCAATTTGTCGAAAATCAACCATTTTCAACCTGAAATATCTCAAAAGGGACACATACAAAAAATCTAAAATTCTCACAAAGTACTCTTTACTTAGGTGGTAGTAAGTGGTTTAAATTGCATCATTGAGACTTTATTAGTTTTTAAGTTACAAATTTTTTTAAATAGCGTTTTATTCAATGTCGCAAACACAAAGACTCTTACCAATTGAAAATAAATAATAAAGACACATTGTTATTTTAACTTTAACTGTACATATTTCCTAACTTGCTTATTTCCTATACAAATTGTCAATAGGTTGCTGTTATTGTCACTTGGTGCTCTTAACAAATTGTTGTATAAATTTGACTGATCGCTGTACAAAGTTTTTCACTAATGTTGAAACTCCGACATGTGGCAGTTGTAAATTCTGTTGGCGACAGTTGTCTTAGTACCATGCTGATGGGCACACACCTTGTCATCTTTTGTGGCTTTAAAAGAGGTTCTCGGACCATGTGGATGAAAAAAGTGAATACAGAGATCCATTATGTTCTTCGGATGTGTCTACGACTCTCCCGATCCACCATTTATCGTCATAAACACAAGCTATAGTATCATTTATTTAAAATGAAAATGCATTGCAATCTGGAATAAGAGAAGTACAAGAACCGAAAGAACTTCTTCAGTAACATTTGCCACCATAAGACCAGTGCCGGATTTACCACTAGGCCGATTAGGCCGCGGCCTAGGGCCGCAAGCAAGAGGGGGCCGCAGAAGATTGCACAACAATTTTTTTAGATAAACAAATAATTTTTTTAACCATTAGTTTGCCGCGATCACAGGTGACCATAATAATGTTTCCATGATTGCGGCCCACAGAAGATGTTCACGATTTTGCCGCGGCCGTGGGTGTCGATGATGATGTCCCTGTGATTGCGGCCCACAGAAGATGTTCACGATTTTGCCGCGGCCGTGGGTGTCGATGATGATGTCCCTGTGATTGCGGCCCGCGGGAGATGTTCACGATTTTGCCGCGGCCGTGGGTGTCGATGATGATGTCCCCGTGATTGCGGCATGCAGGAGATGTTAACGATTTTGCCGCAGCCGTGGGTGTTGATGATGATGTCCCTGTGATTGCGGGCCACGGGAGATGTTAAGGGGATACGCCACTATCTCTGGGCCATATTTTTTATTTATTTTACATTTTCCAAAAGTTGCATTTTTAGATAGGTTATTTAGTTGTGAACATTTACCTAAAAAATGTTTCCAATCTGACAACTCCTAGTATAAAATAAATAAAATATAAAACGCCGCAACCAGTAATTTGAAAAAAACTTTGACTATTTATTTTTTTTGTTCCTGATATTTACATTTTTGATTTTGTATCATAATTATGTATTATGAAGGTTTAAAGTAGGGTACATTTATTTAAAACAAAATAAGTACTTTGGTATTTTTATATATAATATAAAATAATAAACTAGTGTTGTCATGGGGATTTTAGTTCTGCCAATCACCTGCGATTATTTCAATACCGTGTTTTTTAGGTTGTTATTGTAAAAAAGTTAGAATAACTCCGTTAGTACTATACTTATAGTATTCAAATTTTCACCAGACCTTCTTTATAAAGTAATAAGGGATTGTGTGTATAAAAACCCCTATAGCATTACATTTACTAAAACTATTTATGTTTACGCTTAATTTTTAAATTTTTTTAGCTTTTTTTATATTTTGAATAAAGTGTCCTAAAAATCTTGTTTTGTTAGTTACCATAACGATTATACACAGAATGACTCATTATTTAATCCTGAATCAGGAAATAAATAGAATATGTCATTCAGTTCAGTAGTTAAAAAGTTATTCTCAATACCGAATCCCTAAAAATTTGGGTGAAAAAAACTAAAACCGCATATACATTTAGTAAATAAGTCATAAATTCAATTTTTTGGACCTAAATCTTCTAAATAAGTCGAGTATAAACAAAATATACTAATTAGGTTGACAAAAATTAAAAAATAAAAATAAAGTTGGAGATAGTGGCGTATCCCCTTAACGATTTTACTGCGGTCGCGGGTGACGGTGATAATGTCCCTTTGTTGCAGCCCGTGGGGATGTTCATGATTTTGCCACGCTCTCGTATACCTATGATTGCTTTGACTTGATTTAGGAGAGATGTCCACGATTTCATCCACGATCACGGGTGTCAATGATGATGTCCCCTCGATGCATAAGAGATATTCACGATTATTTCCGCGATTGCAAGGAATTTCCACCACAGGGGGAGGGGGAGGGCCGCTCAAGTAATTTGGCCTAGGGCCTCAAGTACCCTAAATCCGGCACTGCATAAGACTGATTTTGATATTGAATGTGAGTGGAACTTTTTTGCCTCCTGACATGGCAAAAATGCCTGTGACGGAATTGGTGGTACCACAAAGAGAGCTGTAACTCAGGCCAGTTTAAAACGTCCTCATAACAATCAAATTTTAACAGCTGAAGAAATGTACAAGTTTTGCCTTGATAATATATCAGGCATACATTTTATTTTTGTAACATCAGAAGAAATTGAAACAAACAGCACAAAAATACAAAAGATATTTGACTACTGTGTAAAAGTACCGTAGACAAGGGTGTATCATCGATTTGTACCTCTAAGTCAAGCAGAGATAAAATGCTACAAGTAGGTAACTCAAAATCAGAACGCTTTACTACTTGCTGAACTTCTCTTATTCCAGACTGCAATGCATTTTCATTTTAAATAAATGATACTATAGCTTGTGTTTATGACGATAAATGGTGGATCGGGAGAGTCGTAGACACATCCGAAGAACATAATGGATCTCTGTATTCACTTTTTTCATCCACATGGTCCGAGAACCTCTTTTAAAGCCTCAAAAGATGACAAGGTGTGGGTGCCCATCAGCATGGTACTAAGAAAACTGTCGCCAACAGAATTTACAACTGCCACAGGTCGGAGTTTCAACATTAGTGAAAAACTTTGTACAGCGATCAGTCAAATTTATACAACAATTTGTTAAGAGCACCAAGTGCCAATAACAGCAACCTATTGACAATTTTTATAGGAAATCAGCAAGTTAGGAAATATGTACAGTTAAAGTTAAAATAACAATGTGTCTTTATTATTTATTTTCAATTGGTAAGAGTCTTCGTGTTTGCGACATTGAATAAAACACTATTTAAAAAAATTTGTAACTTAAAAACTAATAAAGTCTCAATGATGCAATTTAAACCATTTACTACCACCTAAGTAAAGAGTACTTTGTGAGAATTTTAGATTTTTTGTATGTGTCCCTTTTGAGATATTTCAGATTGAAAATGGTTGATTTTCGACAAATTGCAATTTTTGAAAAATCATATAAAAAAAAGGATGATACATTCAAAGCTAAAACTGTTTGGAGAAGTACTGCTATATAAGGACTACATCTGAAAAAATATTTAAAGGTGAGTTTTAATTCCTTCTTTAAAATTTTTAACTTCAAAAATGAGAATTTATCTTCCCAAAACGTTAACGTTTAAATTTTTTTTTAAATTCACTATTAAGTAGATGTAAGTATTAATTAAGCTTAAAATATAGTAAATTTAATGCTCTTTAAGATGGTTTTTGTTATAACTGAATATCTTTGAAAATGAATGAGATATAGACTTAAACGCAAACCTTTGCAAAACGCAAAATCGGCTGTCGCAACCGAACACAATGGCTGCCAAAAAAAAAACTGAACATAAAAAAAATTTATGACTAACAGTTTTCAACTGTCTGAACATAGTACAATCTTGGGTAAAAAAATAAAAAATAAAAAAAATTAGTCAGCAACAGTCATTGGTTGATTTCATATGGATTGACCCCTAAACCTAAATTACAAATCATGATATTTAGGTTTTTAATATTCTTTTTTCAATTTTGCTTTCAATAGGAGGACAAATAGTTAGGCCTTTTACAATTTATGCTTCCTTATAAAACTCATAAAGCAAAAAATAGAAAATATTGTATAGGTCCTACTGCGTCCACACTTGGCGAACATTCGCGACTGAACATGTACGCTTGTACGTTGAACTAGGAAAAAATGTCCGCTGAACGCTTAAAAATGTTTTAAGCTGTTTGACGAACAAAATATGACGAACTTCAAAGTAGCTGGTTGCCTATTCTGCAATTTACTCGGATGTCGAACTATGATTTTGAATTGTTGGTAAATGTAATAGTTCCTGAAATTTCAAAATAGAATAGTTTTTGTCGTGAACCATTTATTGTGAAAGATAGATTAGCAGTTACCTTAAGGTTTTTTGCGAGTGGGGACTCTCTATTGTATTTGTTTTAAATATCCAGACAAAGCATATCAAATTTTGATGGTTAACAGTTCCCTTGTTTTTAATGGATGACATTTTCTTGTCACTATGATATATCATAGCCTATAAATCCAGTTGTCTCTTATGAGTTAGTTTAACTTAATGCGTGACTCGGTAAAGGTAGGTTTACTTCTTTTCCAGCCTTTAAAACCATTCAATTTTATATGATTAAATTAGGCTACATATAGAGCAGGTAATAGCAAATGAATGAAAGCCTTGTTTACAGATGTCAGTAAAGTTTTTATTACAATTACTTGATGCATTTATTATTATTTGTTTAAAAAGACCAGTAACGCACTGTATTTGGAATTTACCTCAGAAATCATCTAGATAAAGTTACTTCGCTGAACTCTGCTAGATCATCATCTGTATTGGCTATTATTGTAAAATAGTCATGAGTCCAAATAATACGTTACAATAATGCAGCAAAGTAGGATTTGGTTTCACATTGTTAATTGTTTTTGCAGTGCTTGGTTCGTGTTATCTGCACTGGGTACTTTCTTTATGCTAGGTGGGATTAAAAATTGCCCAAAAAAGTTGAAATATAAAAATGGTCTTTAGCTTGTAAACATTAAAATCGATTAAGAGTGGGTATTTCTGAGATTAGGAACATTATATAGGTAGGCCTAGTCAACGATATTATTTTTGAAAACCAATAGGCCTACTTTTTTATCTACATCTTTTACTGTTTTGTATTTAAGGCCATTTGGTGAATTGTGTTTGATGAATCTTTTTTTGACACTTTGGTACCATCCAGAGGCCACTTATTTTAGAGGGATTTTTTTACCGGAGACCAAAAACAACTACATAATTGGAAAGAACATACTTTAATTGACCTACTGTACAAATTTGACATGATTACAATTAGCGGCCGTTGAGTTCTGCCTCCCAGAAGGTAGTGATGTTGGCGAGGATTGAGTTGAATGTGTCATCGCCTCTAGCTGCCATATGAACTCTGCCAAGAAGGTATACAGCGCGCTGCGGCAGTTATGTTAGGTTTGGTTGTCATAAATATGTTTGTAGGACTTTCCTCATTTCGTTATGAATCAAATGATACCAAATGATTCATCACTCAGGACATTGACCCAGATACAGGCGGTGACAGGTAATACGCTGACCTTGGCCTACTTGGAGGGGATTTGGCAGGCGAAAGTTTGACTCATCTGGTATCATTTGATTCATTATGAATCGAGGAAAGTCCTACAAACATAATATTTATAATAACCCAACCTAAAATAACCGCTGCAGGGCACTGTATAAGGGTGGCCTCTAGATAATACCAAAGTACCCTTTTTTTATATTCAATTTAACATATAAAGTTGTTGCCTATTTTATCAAATTGACCCAATACTACCAATTGATTGTGAATGAATTAGCTGCAATATCCTAGTGTGAACAAAGAGGTTGAGCAAATTGAATTATGTAAGTGCTCCATTTAAGTAGATAATTATAGTTGGAATGGCTAAATAAACAGTGAAAATATAAAATTTTATCATAACCTGGCAAAACTAGTTTCATTGAATTTAAAAATACTTTTTACTACTCATGACAGTGGAAGAAGGGAAACGATTCCTATTAAAAGTAAAAGCAATCTGAGTTATTAAAAACAGTAAACATGTAGTGTCTTGTTTGTAGCTACAAACAAAGCTGTTTGAGAGTGCAAGTCATTATACAGATAGCCTTGCAAACTATCTGAAGTACAAGCCAAATAAAAGTAAGTCTAATTTACAACTTTGTTTAAAATAAACTTGCTGATTGTTGAAGAGAGCATTAGGCTTACATCTCAAAGAGCAAGTCCTATATCACTTGGTAGAAAGACCAAGGAACATTCCCTCATTGCCTTGTGATACTAAAGTATCCTATCTATATGGACTAGTTTTACTCAAAGTGAATATTGTTAAATGAGCCTTTTTATAGGGTATACTGGTATATAAGTTCCATTTTCTCTTTTAGTTTTTTACACTAGGCCCTACGATAGCCCGTGGGGACCAAATGTTTGCAACAAGTCTTCATTTCAGTTTGGAATGGTTAAAAAGTTTGTATATATATAAGGAAGGACATGTTAATTTAATTTATATCAGTACACTCTGTCAAAGGGTCAAGTTAACAATAGTTTTTTTTTTATTTAAATTTAAACTGACTCATCAAAGGAATCCTGGTGGTCTTTCCTTGAGAATCTATATAGTCGAAGGTTCTACAAATTACTTTATAAAACTATAAGTATACAAATAGTATCAGAAATGGCACACTTTAGGGGCATCGTGGGAATCTCTAAAGACCGAGTGGAGCGAATGAGGGCCATCGCAGAAACACTAGCTTCAGGGAGGTTTGATGTTGTTTGTCTGCAAGAGTTGTGGTCCGAGGACGACTACAATGATATCACCCAGAGAGTTGAGAATATTTTGCCTTACGCACATTACTTTTACAGGTAAGTGAAAATCCAATCAGACATATTCCTGAAAATAGGCAGTAGCTCTTTGATGTACAGTAGACTCCCTCTTATCCGCAGTCCTCGGGACCGAAGCCAGTCCGGATAAGAGGGAGTCTACTGTATCAAAAATGTGCTAAAATATGGCCTTGATTAAAGAACCAGCCTATCTGCCGTCAACAAAGCAACAAGGATCATCTTCCCTCTATTCTACACTAACCTTGGATTCACATTCAGCTTAAAATGTGCGTCACTGTCTCAAAATGTGTGAGGAATAGTATAATCTATAAGGTGTACAGTACTAAACAAAATCATAGGTAAAATAATGACGCTGAACAATTAAAATTAACACTTTAAACCTGGTTTGACCTATACATTTATTCTCCCTTTGAAACTTAGAAAGGGGTTGAGTTAAGTTAGTTATACTGTACCAGGATTATCGGGGTGTGAATGGCTCAGTTGTGCACCAATAGTCGACCGTCTAGTGGGTAGTAATTTGTTAATTTTACTTATCTAAAATTTCACTTCGTTCTAACAATTCTAGTACATTTTATACCTATAGTACAGTATTCATTCATTTTACTATCAACCTTTATCATTGCAAATTGTTCACATCACTCTAGTTCAATAAACTGTGTTTCTCGGTATTTGCAGTCTTATTTTACGTTCGGCTCTATAAAAATCCTTTAGTTAAACTCAACATTTATTTCAGTGCGTTTGCTTGCACTTTCACTAGTGTGTGTGTAAATTGTGTACTCTGGTTTGAACAGGAATTTTTGTTGGAACTTTAAAAAATGTAAATAGGCTACCGGTACCTATTTATTTTCCGCAGTTAATCATTGTATTCTGTTAGTAATTTTATCAAGGAACTACTTTTTTGAGTTTAGCTTGCAGGTAAATCTCAAGAAGATGTTGAATTTAGGTTTTCTTTATTAATTTATTGTCAGTAAATGAATTCACAAATAAAAAATCTATATATATAATACGTGAAGCCGTATTTTGTTAACGCAACTCCTCCCTTATTTGTGGACCAATTTCAACGTTTAAGGTGTCAAAAGATTCGTCTCAATACGTAGTTTTGCAATAAGGTTTTAGAACTTTAAAATGTTTACTCTTAAGGGCGTAAGACCCTCTCAAAGGTTGGGTTTTTCTCATAAGAAATACATAGAACAAATTTAAAAACAAAAACAGCTGTTTATAAAAAGAAACCCATTAGCTTTTTGGGAGTAAATATTGATGTTTTAATATTCAGTAGGTTAAGACCAAGTCAGTTAAACAGTTAATCAGTTTTATTGAAAACGGGAGGAGGAGACAATTAATAATAAGGTATCTTATGCGTATAAGGAGAGTAGAGAAAGAGAGGCCTGGTTTAACAGATACACATCCATAAAATACACATTCACTTGGTGAGGTGAATAATATTTGTTCTGCTATGCAACTTACTTTGGAAGTGAAAAAATATACGAAGCACATTGTGTTGTCACGATGGTAAAATAAAGTTGCCTAATGTCAGATCAAATTAATGCATGCGAGAAATGTTTACTTCTGACACTGACAGATCTCAAAAAATTTAGTACAAACAATAATAATGCCTTGACTATGATAAGTTCAAGTAGTAAGATTATACCAAATCTTGGTGGACCTTATGTTTTTATTGTAAACTTTTGTATTAGGTACGTGCTCTACTTTAATTGAGGAAAAAACACAAATGGATGGATTGTTTATTTCTAGGTTATGTTGCCAGTTCCTTGGACAAACTTATACAAAGTTTTTTTACTGAATTTTAGTAGTAATATTAGACATAAGTGAAGGAATTAGTGTTTATGTATTCAACGATCGAGTAGTTACAGTCAAGTTTAATTTTATGATTCAGGAGAGGCAAATAATATACACTGTTCAAAAAGAGAAAATGAAAATTGCTATCCAAATCTTATAGCTACAAGAGTTATCCAACCTATTTCGACAAATGAATCCATACTTTCAAAACTTTGGGACAGGTATTAAGAGAAACCCCAAAGAACAATGTGAGAACGTTCTGATGCAGGTCATATACTGTGACTAACACACAACACGTTAAAATACGTTAACAAACTATCAATGGTGTAACGCCATTGATAAGTTGCTGCTTTAGCCTATTCAAAGCAGATTATGGCTTTCCAGTTGATAACCCAGAGTTTGTGGGTAAAAAATGGAGCACATTAAATGGTTTATATCACTCCATTTTTCAGGATTCTCTACGTAGAAAATTCGTTTGATTAGGGGGATGTCTAGGCAACAGTTTTCTTAAATTCTCAATGCTGGAAAAACTTTGTTGCAACATGTTAGCTCGAATTGAAGCAGATCGCTTAGCATTCATTAGAAGTTATCAGTTAAAACTGAGAGCAGAAATAATGTAGGTGAACATTGACGACACAAATAGGGATATTTAAAATAGTTTATAACAAGTGTTTAAACAACTCTAAGATGTAACTAGAATTACTCCAATTTAAGCATAACGTTTTCCTCGGCGTTGTTTAATGAGCCGCACGGGTTCTCTAGTCTATTAATAAACTCTAATAAATCAAATTGTTTATCATTCTCCACAAGGCAATCAAGATTAAATTTACAACCAGATATCTATCTTAATGGTTCAAACAAAAATCAAGCGCACACTAAATTTAAATGCCCTGGTCTAATATTAGACCAGCATTTAACCTGGAATAAGCATGTGGTGAAAAAAAACCTTCAGCGGGTCTTTATGCCTTGTGACAAATGTCACGGGTTTCAAGCATTGAATCCTCAAGAACTATTTACTTTGCTTTAATAAATTCACATAGCTTAAAAAAAGAATAGCTTTATTTGGTAATAGCGTACCACAAAAACAACCTGTACGAAATTATTCGTCAACAGGAAAAAGCTCTTAGAATTATTTTGAATATAAAAAACAGACAAGCATGTGGGTGATATTTTTTTCTAAATTAGGTACATAATGACAATTTACGAAATACATTTTTGCAACCATTCTATGTAAAAAATTCAACTGATCATTTCCACAGTTACAGTTTACAAAAGACCAGCCAGGCATGTAGAACAACACAATTGATTATGATTATGTGTGTTATGATTATGTTTCTGTGATGCAAATTCATGAATTAATGTAAAAATACATTATAAATAAAGATGACTAGCTGACCCGTGCGAGACATTCACACTGAATCCTTCTCAAATCCCACTTACAGTATTTAAGTACACAACATACAGTTAAACCACCTAATAAGTGAATTGTTGATTTAAGTATAGGCTCTTACTTCAGGAATAGATGTGGTTTTACATTTTAGGTAAGTAATTAACTTTTTCAAAATATAATTTTTAGTTAATGTATTATGATTTTACATGTTTATAGTACCTCTTTGAACACTATGTTTGAAGTAATAATATGACCATATACGATTTTTGTTTTGATTACTTTGTTTTTACACAGATAGGCCTATAGTTTTCACTGAAAAACGCACCCTTCATAAAGCCACAAAAAACTCAATGTGTAAAAAAACAGGGTCTGTCGCATAGAAACCTTCCATCGTTAGCCTCTGTCCATGTGCCTTATTTAAAGCCAAGGCAAAGGTAACCTTTACGGGAAATATCTTCTTAGTCAGTTCGAAAGGATTACAGACTATTGCCACAGAAAACATACTACTATAACCCAGAATGCCAACCGCATGGTAAAAAGCGTTAAGTACTTTGAGAGAGCTTTGCCTGTCAATTCGTAGGCAGCGCCACCATCGTTGCTATGCTGAGTGCATTGCAACGCTGGTGGCGCTGCCTACGAACTGACAGGCAAAGCTCTCTCAAAGTACTTAACGCTTTTTACCATGCGGTTGGCATTCTGGGTTATAGTAGTATGTTTTCTGTGCTATTGCGTAGTATGACAGTTTGACTTCAGGAGTCTGCCAACTTCGCTTTGATAGTGTAGGTGCTTAAGTGACCGTTTGTTTATCTTGGACCCTGCTTAGGTTTCTCATCAACATGATAATAGAGTTTTATTTAGCATGGGTTTATGAGGTGACAAACCAGGGCTTAATAAGTTCAAAAACTCTAATGGACATAACAGAGCATTCTACGTCCCTTGATTAAGAACCGAATTCAAACTGATATAAACCGGTTCCTACCGATAACAAATCAGACACAACATAACCATTTATTGAAAGCTAATAAAGAAAAGATAAGAGGTGATTTTTGAAGATAGAGTTCTTAAATATAAATAGAATGTTTGGTACGTATGTCAAAATGAAGACTATGTCGTAAATAAAGCAATATAAAAAATAAGAATCCATGTGGTACTTACTTTTAAATTGTTCTTGTTTAGACCTTTTTAAAGTGGGTTATTTATCGTAGAAAGCACAGACTAAGTTTGTCGTCATGGATGAAGTTAAAAAAAACAACTCAGATTTGAGAAATAAATATTTGTTTCTTTTGATTAATTTTATTCACATGCTTCAGCTGATCGAATAACGTAAATAAACATTTAAAGTCAAAATTACTTGCAGAATGATATAATTGATTGTTTTTACGAAAAACTATTGAAAAATAAGTGATTTGTGTAGCCTACTTTCCTAGCGTAGCTTAAAAATTACACCTCATTCATGAAAATTTCTGAAGAACCAAGGAAGTTATGGTGTACCGGTACCAACAAAAAAAAGTACTTTAGAAATTATAATATATGCCTACAGTGTGATTGAAAAGTCCCGGAACGGTGGTATATATTTTTTACCATTAATAATAAAGTTATGAGACTTGGCACATTGATAATAACCATAAATGTCTACCGGTACTCTTTAAGCTATTATTACTTTTTCACTCCTTAAGGGGGACGACCTACAAGGAGTAAGACAAAATTTCTAAATAGCAGCATAGGTCAAATTTGGTATATCAAAATAAAGGTATTAGCTAGTAGGACACATTGCCGCAAACCTGAACTCGAACGGACAACCGAGTCAAAAATGGCAGCTGTTTAAATATTTCTTGAATCTGCCATTTTGTACTCTTGAGTTTATCTTTTGAGCTCAAATTTGCGGCATTGTATTCTACTGATAAAGACCTTTAATTTGATGTGCATATCGACCTATGCTTTGGTTTATGATTTCCTTCATCCGAATTCTAGTGGGTGCCCTCTGAGGATGTAGCATTGCAAATTCAATGAATCTTCTCAGTTGTCCTTTTGAGTTCGGGTTTGCGGCAATGTGATCTACTAACTAAGACCTTTAATTTGATACCAAACTCGACCTATGCTACTATTTGAGAATTTTGCCTGACTCCTCGTGGGCCCCCCTTAGGGTATATAAGAGGTGATAATAGCTGAAAAGAGTAGATAATGGTTATTATCGATGTGCCAAGTCACTTTATCTTTAATGGTAAAAAACATATTACACCTTTCCGGGACTTTTCTATCACACTGTAGACTTGTATTGTACAAGCATTGACGGGTCGCCGGAATTGTACCCCCTGCCAACATCAAACTATTTATGTACGGGGTGGAATTGTACCCCCTATCAGATAGCCCAATGTGTACGGGGTGGAAATGTACCCTCCGGAATTGCACCCCCATCTTGGACAGGTCACTTGGCTTGTGTACAGGCTGGAATTGTAGCTCCCCCCATGTAAGTAACATCTTCCAACGTTTTGCACTGAACTTAATTGGTATTATTAAAATGAAATAGTAGCAAATGCCTTTTAAAGTGACATATTTTAGAATTAAATCCTGTACAGAGAATATAAAGACAAATAGGTCCATTGGAAAATATTGTTATTACATTACTAACAGCCTGCGTCACTTCGTAACTATATGGTTGATAAGGATGGAAACGATTATTTCTCATCATATCCCTATTATTTGCATTGCGATCCCTATTAATTTAATTGCGTGCGCGATCTCTTCGAGGTATCTTAGAAAAATTACAAATACTAATGAAACATACTATAAAAACACAAAATCTAACGTAAGTAATTTTCTTTACTTTTTAAACAAATAACACTACAATATTTTACTTGAATCCCCTAAAACATCAATAAATCATACTATTCTATGAAAACACAAAATCCTTTCACAACACAAAACCTAACGTAATTTTTTTTTATATTTTATACAAATAACATTACAACATTTTACTTGAATTCACTGAAGCATCACCAGCTACAGATAACCCCATTTTCGTATGGGTGTAAACAAAATTGTACCAAGGCCATATGTTTTGATGTAAACAAATGCAAACTTGGAAAAGTTCAGATGATTGACGACAGAATTCAGTACAAACTATAACATTTTAAAAGGCTATAAGACAAAGGGCTTTCACGGGACATAACCCAAACCCATAAAAGGCACATCTAGAGGATAAGAGCTTCAAATTGATACCCAATATGCCTATAAAAATAAATATTTAGGGGTCGATTTGCTGCACACAAAAATTCAACAAATTCTTTAAATAATATAAATTTGTAAAAGTCGGAGTGGTCAATGAATTAAGGTTTTGCGTAGAACTCAATTCTATTTTAAGCTTGGAGTTTAACGCATATTATATTATATTTAATTTTGATGCTACACACTTATTAATCACAGTAAAATGGGGGGGGGGGCACAATTCCACCCCGTACACTGACCAAATAAACGTGAGTTGTAACAATTCCGGCCCGTACACTTTTTTAGATGCTGTGGATTTAATTGAACCACTCGTGCATAACAATATCAAAGTTTTATGGGGGGGGGGGGGGGGTACAATTACAGCCCGCACATACTGTTTTAGTCGAGAAAATGAGACGTCATTTACCTGCAGGGAGTACAATGCCAGGGGGTACGATTCCGCCACCTAGCACTGACAAGTAAACATTTCAGTGCCTATACATTAAGTATTTGGTCCTTATTGATGATTTCAGTCTTTATTAAGCATTCTAGACTATTAAGCTTAAGCAAAAATTTATTGAAATAAATTACAAAATATTTAAGGCGATATACATGCACTGACTAGACCTACTACCAGTAGCCTACTCACAGAGAACTTAAATAATTAATAAATAATGGTTTAAGTACCTTATACTGTAAAGTGATCCTTAGTAGTCCAAATATAGGCTACTGCAGTTTCGTTCGTGATGGGAACTTCATCAGGCTGTCAAGGACATCAAATTTCGTTCCAGAGGAAGTCGTTGAAGTTAAAATCCATCAATGTCATACATTTAACCAGCATATGTAATCTTTGATTTAAACACACAAACGAACAATATACAAAAACGCCGGTAGCGGGAACCACGATACGCACGAAGGGCAGGTCTAGACTGATGTGTTATCTCGAAGTGTATTTCCTCCCCCTCCTCCTTCCTTAAATAAAACTTTAACATGTTGCCACAAAGAAAAAGGACTTCAAATTTAAAATTACATTACAAAATATTAAAACCATTGTCAGTTAAACTAAAAATTTCATTTATACAGAGTGTTTTTTAAAGATACTTTTTAACCAAAAATCCAACTCATATGTTGGTATCTGTGTTTTCTTTACTTTATTGCCGATCAGCTAATATGCATTGTTGCATAGATATCTATGAGGTTTAGTGTTATTGATGATAATTTTTTGTTTATAAGGCACAACATGGCAGTGGCGGTCCCAGGGGGGGGGGGTCGGAGGGATAAATCTCCCCCCCCTCGAAATATTTTATATTTTATTAGCTAACATAAATACTATTAGCTTGAACATATTTAGAGCTCAAATAAGTATAGGCTTTAAATTCCACATTTTTCTATTCCCCTTCCATATATTCTATACCCCGTTGGTCATCTCCCCCCCCCCTGAAATGAAATCCTGGGACCGCCACTGCAACATGGTGTTTTAACAATTTCAAATAGAGTATGACAGTATGTGGTGTACGTCTACGCTTTTTCCCCTTCAAAACCAGTTTTATTTAATTCTTTACAATTTTATGAATAGTTGTTTTTTTAGGTACCGGTACCTGGAATCCCAGATGGAAACTTAATTGAATCCTTCTTGGCATGAAACCATTGATTTAATTTTAATGTACAATAGGCCTACATATACTCTTCGAGCTTGTGAAAACACAATGTTGTGTCTTATTCACCATAAATTCCCAATAACACTAAAACACATAGATATCTATGCAACAATGCATATCAGCTGATTGGCAATGAAGTTAAGAATACAGAGACCCCAACATAGGAGCTGGTTTTGCCGTTAAAAGTTTCTTATGGTACTTGTAATTTGGGTTGTACTTAAAAACCCCTGTACTATAAAAAGTCTTATTACCAAAACAATTAATATATTCTCCATACCCAAAATGATAGCTGCCATTTTGAAATCATTCTTTTTGATGTCTCTGATTGCAGTGGAGTAACAGGTTCGGGGCTGAGTATTCTCTCGAGGTATCCGTTTGAGTCTTTCATGTTCCACCAGTGGTCCGTCAATGGCTACATTCACAAAATCTTTCACGGAGACTGGTTCGGAGGGAAGGGCATCGGCCTTTGTCGAATATCAGTCAGAGGTCTCAACATCAATGTCTACACCACTCATGTGCGGGACTTTGTACTTAATAATAGATTTAATACATCCAAACTAAAAATTTCTTAACATTAAAATATTAAAAACTATTACTTTTAAAACAGTATGTGACTTAATGTCAACACAAACACAGTCTAAATATTATAGCTTATAAAAAATCACTCTATTAACATTTATATTTTTTAGTTAAACACTCTAGAACTTTAAACTGTGTGAAGCCTATGTTTGCCATCCTCCGTCCCCAAAAAATCTTTGTCTAATTCTGTCATATTCTATACTTACTACACTAGAAAGATTTCTTGAGTCTTGAGAATCCAATACAAATACATACCTACATGGTGTTTTTTGCGGTGCAATTAAAAAAAAATACAGTTAATACAGTGTTTTACCATTAGTGTTTAAACAAGTACATATGGACACTGTGGCGATCTAGTGGGAAGCACTGTCTTTAACTTCAATTTTCAAAAACATTTTCCAACAGCTGGGGCATAATTCAAACCATGGGAAATGGAGAATGCTATAGAGCGATGATAATAAACTTTTTTTTCTCCTCATCAAAACAAAATTGCCAAAAATTTAGAAGAGCTTTGATTTTTGGCAAGCTCAACATGTATGGGGTTAATGTTTAGCATCCACAATAGTATGATTTCACGCTGACGGATAATTTTCTGGGGTGATATGTGAAGTCACAAGACTACGCTGATAAGCCACAGACTCTGGACACCTTGGAAGTCAGCATCCATCTTGTTATTACCGGAATACCAGATTTTTCCAGCTGTTGAAGAGTGTTGATGAAAATTACCTCAAATTTTCAGATTTAAAATTAATATTGTATAGACCTAATAATCGGATGAAAGAAAAAGGTGGTCACGTGATTTTGTTTACAAGATGATTTTCCCTATTAAAACTGCCAGAAAGGTTTCTTTATGTGTGTGACTACTTAATTTCCAATTATAACATTTGAAGCCTGATTTGATGTGTGATTCATACCTGGTAACATTTGAAAGGACTGCCCTTGATACAATTATTTAATTGACCCTTATAATTAAGTAAATTATGCTTTAACTCTTTAGTTATAGGTTATAATACCAGAGCAAAAGCAATTTTTAAAATCCATAATCTTAGTAGTTAAAAGAGTTTATGTAAATATAGACTTTGCTCCTGATGATGTTGTACATGTGACAGAATGTACATCGGGCTTCATATCAAAACATACTTCAAGAACCTGGCAACCTAAAGGAAAACCAACAAATTTAATAAACTTTCTTGAGACTGGGAATACCACACAAACCGTTCAAAGCATTATGTGTGCTTCACCAAAACCATAAAGCAAACTTTGTAAAATCTACTCTAAAACAAACAAAATGTTCAGCATCAGCACACTCTAAAACCTTACCAAAATAAACACACAAAAAAGGCTGCAAATTTTAGAAGATAATTAAGTCTACTTGAACTTTGAGCTATTTATCCATAAGTTATCCTAGTCTGTCTTTGACAGCTGCACGCTCAGTACAGTGAAGATGATGAATACCTGGCTCATAGAGTGGTACAGGCGTTTGACACGGCACAGTTTGTGGACCTGACCTCAGGGGCGGCACACTTCAACGTGCTGGCTGGTGACCTCAACACACAACCCGGTGAACTGTGTCACCAGCTGATACAACACACGGCTCACCTTCAAGACTCCTACGACAAACATGTAAGCCACGGCCACCTTGGCTAGTCGTACCTTGCCTTCATTTTTCCCCTTTAATATTTTTATTCACGCTGTTAAAGATTCACTAATGCCCACAAGAAACTTGAATGTAAACTTGGAGACTTTAGTTGCAAATTCAGTGACTTGAGGGTTTGACATGAAAAAGATTATACTGTATTTAATTATCAATATTCTTACTTTCCGTAGGTATGTAGAGTTGACAAAATTTTGCTTGTTAGGTAAAATAAAAAACTATATGCAATGCAGTAAGGTATTATAGTGGGGAGGCAAATGGACAAAATTCCAAAGTTGGCTCACCCCGAAAGGTAACCGGTGAACACTATGCTAGATGATATTGTATAGTAGTAGAGATGGTATTTTGACCGGTGTTCACTCTGTATGAGTGGGACTCTCTTTTCTGGACGCCATTTTCCAAAATGGCGGATGTCAACGTTTGACTTTGAATAACTCGAGCAAAAATGATCCGATTTTTATTAAATTTGGTATAAACGTTTAAACTTACATTTATTCGAACGAGTCCAAGAAACAGCATGATCGGACCATGGGAACGGGGGTTTATAGGGGGTTTTATGGGGTAAAAATGGGATTTTCTTATTTTTTGCCCCCAAAGCACAACATTTTCCAATTTCTCTCTAAACCATTTTAAACAACTTAAAAAAAGGAATAATTTAATTTATTAACGTTTTTTGTACCCTTATTGGTTACGGAGAAAATTCAAAAAAGTGTTATTAAAAATTCCCATGTTATTCTTATGGAGGATATTGTCAACTCTTGTAGTTTGCTTGTTTATGGATATATTTTGATCAAACTTGGTAAACTTATTTATTTATACTAAACTATTAATATTAATATTCTACTAACGTTCACACTTTATTAGCCTCCCTGTAGCAGCAAACCTAGGTACTCGTTAAACCTAATTTTATTTAAATTGAATTAATTTAAATACAAATCAGGCAAATGTAAATTCGCTTAGTCTGCTGCAGGTTCGCTGTGACGGGGGTATTTTATTCTTGGCATTTCTTCCTAACTCTAGTGGTTCAGGAGATATAAGCAGTTAAAGTTGGGGTTTCCTTCATGATAAATACATTGATCTGTTTTAACTGTCACTCTAATGTATTTTCTGTGCTATTCCGTTGCATTTCTTAAGGAGTGCAAAAAAATTTGAATTGGCACATAATAACAAAGCTAGATTATCAGGCACATCTCAGATTCGCACGATGCGTTAAAATATTAAAGGTATCGTAATACAGTTTTTATTTGGTGTATAATTGAAGATTGAGACAGCTGATTTTAAGAGAATCAGTAGGGAAAATCAACTTGGCACAGGGTTTCAGTTGGTAATGTTTAACAGCTGTTGACCATTGACATATGATTATTGATTATTGAAGATGATTTTTTTCATTTTTGTATTTGTTTAATTATGTGATAAAAATGATTCAGTTTGATTGTTCAGTTAGTGTATTTCAGTTTTGTGTATTTCAGTTTAGTGTATTATTTCAGTGGTGGTATTTCAATATACATAATTATACAAAACAAATGTTACATGAAACATATCTTAAATGGATCAGACATTGATACCTGTTGCCAGATTGCCAGTGAAGCGTAAAGTTTCGGAGCTAACAAACTGGGATTTATGCATATTTTGCCAAGTTGTTGTATTTAATGAAAATCTCACAAATGGTGGCAAAGATGAAATAAATCGAGTTAAGCAATGCTACTAAAAACGTTTGTCTTACAGGACGTAAAAACTTTGGATGTATTAAAGCGTCTCGAGCCAGACATAGAAATACTAGAGCTAAAAGATCCGAAATGGCATAAAGCAAGTTGCCATGCCAGTTTTTGCAATAAGAGCAATATTGATAAACATAAACTACGGTATGAAAAGTCTGTGGAGTTGTAATAGTCCGGCCATTCAAGAGGAATATATAGTGGAGGGTCAAAAAAAATTGTTTCAAAAGGTTTTTCAAAGGATTTCATTACTTTTATACCTCCACACAACAAAAAAAAAAGTCTACCAGAATCCGACTTGGGAAAGTACCTGATATTATGGCATTTAAATTAGAATAATAATCGCTCCCAGAGAAAAATAGTTAAAAACATTTTTGCTAGATATAGGTAGTGTGTAGTATATCGTTTTTAATGTTTACAAGGGTGGGAAACTAAATCTACAACTTAAAATTTGATTTGATCCCACAAAATGGCCGCCAAAAACAATTCATCATGGAGAAAAAACTAAAATAAAACGATACTTTTAATATTTTAACGCATTGTGCGAATCTGAGATGTGCCTGATAATCTAGCTTTGTTATTATGTTCCAATTCAAAATTGTTTGCACTCCTTAAATGCAACGGAATAGCACAGAAAATACATTAGAGTGACAGTTAAAACAGATCAATGTATTTATCATGAAGGAAACCCCAACTTTAACTGCTTATATTTCCTGAACCACTAGGGTTAGGAAGAAATGCCAAGAATAAAATACCCCCGTCACAGCGAACCTGCAGCAGACTAAGCGAATTTACATTTGCCTGATTTGTATTTAAATTAATTCAATTTAAATAAAATTAGGTTTAACGAGTACCTAGGTTTGCTGCTACAGGGAGGCTAATAAAGTGTGAACGTTAGTAGAATATTAATATTAATAGTTTAGTATAAATAAATAAGTTTATCAGGTTTGATCAAAATATATCCATAAACAAGCAAACTACAAGAGTTGACAATATCCTCCATAAGAATAACATGGGAATTTTTGATAACACTTTTTTGAATTTTCTCCGTAACCAATAAGGGTACAAAAAACGTTAATATATTAAATTATTCCTTTTTTTAAGTTGTTTAAAATGGTTTAGAGAGAAATTGGAAAATGTTGTGCTTTGGGGGCAAAAAATAAGAAAATCCCATTTTTACCCCATAAAACCCCCTATAAACCCCCGTTCCCATGGTCCGATCATGCTGTTTCTCGGACTCATTAGAATAAATGTAAGTTTAAACGTTTATACCAAATTTAATCAAAATCGGATCATTTTTGCACGAGTTATTCAAAGATCAAACGTTGACATCCGCCATTTTGGAAAATGGCGTCCAGAAAAGAGAGTCCCACTCATACAGAGTGAACACCGGTCAAAATATCATCTCTACTACTATACAATATCATCAGTGCCGGATTTACCACTAGGCCGATTAGGCCGCGGCCTAGGGCCGCAAGCAAGAGGGGGCCGCAGAAGATTGCACAACAATTTTTTTAGATAAACAAATAATTTTTTTAACCATTAGTTTGCCGCGATCACAGGTGACCATCAGCGAACACATAACAAAATAGAAGCGCTACTCGGAGCGCAGGAGCGTGGCAGTCTTACTAGCCGGCGAAACGGACAAAGATGGCGGCGCTAGCCTACCTGTCGGGGAAATAAATATGTGCACTCGAGTTTGAGCCTAAATATCTCAGAGATGAATAATCCAATTTGTTGAAACAAAAATTAAATATAAGCTGGTTTAAATACATTTTACGTGGTAGCAATAAAAAAAATCCGTTATCCAGAAAAATTTATATTGTTGAAGGATCCTAAAAAGTACCGGTTTTTAAGAAACTCTGCACTAACACTGAAGTTTAAAATTTAATTGTAAACAAACCACTGAGCCAATCGGCCTGCCAGTTGCGGGAGAAATTTTTGTGTACAAATATATATCTGTTTAAAAAACACCTTTGTTCGCATTATAAATCTGTCATATTGGTGTTATTTCTTGTGTCACGACAAACACGATGGTATTTTGAACGAAATTTTTAGCGTCTTATTAACGATGTTAGCATACGTTTTAAGAATAAACATCAGCATAAAAACTATCGTGAGTAAAAATTTTAAAATGCATGGAACTGTTAACAATAAATCTACCAATAAGCCATAAAAATTTCAGAAAGATTGGCTCATTGGTTTGTTTATAATTAAGTTTTAAACTTCAGTGTTAGTGCAGAGTTTCTTAAAAACCGGTACTTTTTAGAATCTTTCAACTATAAAAATTTTTCTGGTGAACGGAAATTTTTTTTATTGTTACTACGTAAAATGTATTTAAGCCAGTTTATATTTAATTTTTGTCTCAACAAAATCGGTTTCTTAATCTCAAGAGATATTTAGGCTCAAACTCAGCACATATTTATTTCCCCGACAGTAGTCCCGGCGTGTGCAGCGCGTTAGTCGTCTGATATGCTTGCTAAGGATAGTGTAGATATAAAGTTAATGATATTAGTGTAAAGGAAAACAATGTAATTGAGGACTTGACGAACAAAGTACTTGGACAATGTGTAGGAGTAAATTTGTTTCCAAATAGTACATATTTTTTAGGATATGAAACAATATGGACAAAAATCATTTTTGTTTAGTACCTAATTAAAATTATTGCTAAAAAATATTTCAATGTTAGAGTTCGCTACTACTGTAAAATAAGTAACGAAAGTCTTCACAAAAATAAAATCAGGCTACATCTCAATAAAACTGTAATTTTTCTGGGACAATAAATTGAGTGTAATTTCACAAATATATTTGGGAAGTTTAATTTAACTTACAGAATTATCTTTAGTTTATCTTGGATGATATTGAAAGCTAATTAGTCCTTAAAAAGTTGTGCTAAACGGTTGAAAATTCTTCATAGACAATATATTTGAAAATTTCTTTAATACATACAATATTACAGTACAACAGTATAAATAAAACATTAAAACACTGCACGCTAAATGTATAGACGACGGCCCGGCGGCGCAGCGGGCGTAGCGCGGAGCAGCGGCAATGGATCCCTTTTGTACTTGATTTTTTAGAAAACCGAACATGATAAAAATGTTTGGTGAATCGGATAGTTAAATTTGGTTATTTATCCACAACTTTCCCGCTGACGAAATTTCTCTGACCAAAAAATAAAAAATTTCCTCGCAATACAACTTTTTCATGTCTGAATCTGAAAAATTAAACTACATAAGTGTTAAACATATTTATAACTCAATTACTGTCATAACTAATAACTTTATATTACCACCATCGTTTTCCTCAGTATCATATCTAAAAGTGTGCAAAATTTCAGAATTTTTTGTCAACTATTAATGTTGTTTATGATCGTGTATTTGTCGCGGGGTTTTTAATGCGAACTGAGCTCGCGGGTCTTGGATTCAGGCTGTATGACGGACCAAGATGGCGGATTTGGCCACACTTTCAGTGCATTTGGTTAAACGCCGTGTCCTCTCTATTATTATTATTATGTGCTCGCTGGTGACCATAATAATGTTTCCATGATTGCGGCCCACAGAAGATGTTCACGATTTTGCCGCGGCCGTGGGTGTCGATGATGATGTCCCTGTGATTGCGGCCCGCGGGAGATGTTCACGATTTTGCCGCGGCCGTGGGTGTCGATGATGATGTCCCCGTGATTGCGGCATGCAGGAGATGTTAACGATTTTGCCGCAGCCGTGGGTGTTGATGATGATGTCCCTGTGATTGCGGGCCACGGGAGATGTTAAGGGGATACGCCACTATCTCTGGGCCATATTTTTTATTTATTTTACATTTTCCAAAAGTTGCATTTTTAGATAGGTTATTTAGTTGTGAACATTTACCTAAAAAATGTTTCCAATCTGATAACTCCTAGTATAAAATAAATAAAATATAAAACGCCGCAACCAGTAATTTGAAAAAAACTTTGACTATTTATTTTTTTTGTTCCTGATATTTACATTTTTGATTTTGTATCATAATTATGTATTATGAAGGTTTAAAGTAGGGTACATTTATTTAAAACAAAATAAGTACTTTGGTATTTTTATATATAATATAAAATAATAAACTAGTGTTGTCATGGGGATTTTAGTTCTGCCAATCACCTGCGATTATCTCAATACCGTGTTTTTTAGGTTGTTATTGTAAAAAAGTTAGAATAACTCCGTTAGTACTATACTTATAGTATTCAAATTTTCACCAGACCTTCTTTATAAAGTAATAAGGGATTGTGTGTATAAAAACCCCTATAGCATTACATTTACTAAAACTATTTATGTTTACGCTTAATTTTTAAATTTTTTTAGCTTTTTTTATATTTTGAATAAAGTGTCCTAAAAATATTGTTTTGTTAGTTACCATAACGATTATACACAGAATGACTCATTATTTAATCCTGAATCAGGAAATAAATAGAATATGTCATTCAGTTCAGTAGTTAAAAAGTTATTCTCAATACCGAATCCCTAAAAATTTGGGTGAAAAAAACTAAAACCGCATATACATTTAGTAAATAAGTCATAAATTCAATTTTTTGGACCTAAATCTTCTAAATAAGTCGAGTATAAACAAAATATACTAATTAGGTTGACAAAAATTAAAAAATAAAAATAAAGTTGGAGATAGTAGCGTATCCCCTTAACGATTTTACTGCGGTCGCGGGTGACGGTGATAATGTCCCTTTGTTGCAGCCCGTGGGGATGTTCATGATTTTGCCACGCTCTCGTATACCTATGATTGCTTTGACTTGATTTAGGAGAGATGTCCACGATTTCATCCACGATCACGGGTGTCAATGATGATGTCCCCTCGATGCATAAGAGATATTCACGATTATTTCCGCGATTGCAAGGAATTTCCACCACAGGGGGAGGGGGAGGGCCGCTCAAGTAATTTGGCCTAGGGCCTCAAGTACCCTAAATCCGGCACTGAATATCATCTAGCATAGTGTTCACCGGTTACCTTTCGGGGTGAGCCAACTTTGGAATTTGACATATTTTACTACATTTGCCTCCCCACTATTAACTTCTGTTGTTTATTTTCATTGATCTTACATACTGTAACATGTTTAATAAGGGGGGGGTTCATAATCATAATAATTATAATAATGTGTAAAAACTCATAAAATAAATAAATAAAAATAAATAATGTAAAGAAGAAGTTTTTGGAAGTATTGTGTTCAAGTACTGGTAGGCTGCAAGTTTTATTGATTTGGGGATTGAGTTTGTGAGATGCGTTAGTTTTAGGTGTTTAGAATACAGAAGCTGAAGCCCAAGGTCCTTAGTGTTATGTCCAGATAAAATTATATTTAATTTTTTCTAAATTTGGATTTAATGTTCTTTTTCCAAGCTGGAGTTAACACTAGTGACATTTTTAGGATACTCTATTTAGTTTTCATTGTTGGTTTTTATGTTCCAGTAAAAAATATAGACTGAGAATGAAAGTTTTTAAAGGGATTTTTCATCTTAGTTCTTTTTGGGTGCTTTTCTGACATTAATTCCTGGTGAACTTAAAAAAAAAAACTACAAGGTTATGCTTGAATTTGCAACATACTTTATAAAATTTACAAATGACATCCACAAATTGTTTAAAAAACCATCTTTATGTTAACATCTCTATGACAACTGAATCACTGTTGTGTCTTAACAGACTGGAGGCAGTGACTTGGGCACATTTGACTGCAAGCGTAACAGTTACGCAGATCAAAAGCTAGTGTCGCAAAACCCAAGTGGTCAGAGGATAGATCACATTCTCTATCGTCCTGGACTTGGTACCAAGGTAACATACAGCCCTTTGTAAGTCTTATTTTTGTTAAGTACAGAACTATGTTCTTAATTATTACATTTTGTAAATGTATATGAAACGCTAAATTACCATCAAATACTCTCTCTTGTTCACATTTGTTCTTTTTGGGTCCTCAGATGACAGGAAAGGCCTGGGGGTATAGGTATAACCAATGAATATACACCTTATAAGAAGAGAAATGCTTATTGGGAAAAGTCAGACTGGATTTTGCCTCTGAAATTAGCTTTGCTAGGTAAGCGGTAGCTTCTTCGTCTCCCCTCTCTCTCCATGCCAATTCTTTGTCTCACTCACTGCTGTGGGGTGCCATTGACGCCGCCGCCCGCCAGTGATAGTAGACCTTTTCAACCTAGCCGCCACCACAGAATCTTGCCAAAGTTAAAAAATCCTAGGCTAAATCTTTAACACGGACGTTTCGCTTCTTAGAAGGTTTGTATTCATTGGTATAACTCACGAAGGCCTACTCATGCTGGCCTGAGAAGGTCTATGGGCCCGTGCCTCCTCCTCCATTGGTATGAATCAATAAAAAAAATATTCTAATGCCTTTGATATATAAATACACACAAACAAGTTAACAATGATAACTTGCAGAGTTATGATAAACAATCAAATAAAACATAGATACGGTACTAAGAATTTGCAAAGTTGTATAAAATACCCATTCTAATTTGTGACATGACTTTCATTTCCTGCCTGTTTTTGGGACTAGAACGTGGTAGAACTTTTCAGAAAATGTCAATCTTTATTGAACCTTCTTTATGTAATCAGGACTGCAATCTGTTTTCCCAGTACTATTTTATTTATTTCTCGGGATTGCAGGGACATCATTATCCGCCATAGCACCAAAATCGTGGACATCTCCCCGAACCCAGGAAATTCATGAAAATCTGAGAGAACATGAAGAGATACTTCCTCAATGGCAGCAAAATTTTGATCATTTTCCACTATAGACGAGACATCATCATTGTCAATTGCTTTTGCTTAAAAAAACAAACACTGGCAGTTTAATAAATCATATTCTGAGAACATTCTGAATTGAATGCAACCCCGCACGAAGATCAGTAGTATTTTTCCCCTCATATTCATGAGCTAACTAATAGCATGTGATTAAAAAATCATTTTGACAAAGAAAGACAAAGTAACAGTCAAGTAGCAACATGCTGACAGTCGCAGTGATCAGTCATAAGTGAGAATTGACAGTCGGAAAGACTTCTTTGGGGTACGATGTAACACCTTTTCACTTGTTTTGTCCCTAACAAATATAAAATTTCTTGCGCCCCTGGGCCCGTCCCATTTACTAAATCAGTCTGTACTCATGCACATGCCTTTCCATACCCTTGTAAATAATCGAGTTACAAACTGTTTGCCACTATCCATGAATTTAAATTTAAATATGTTTGAAAAATTCCCAGATTGCTTATTAAACTTCTAACCAAGTTGGTTTAAAATTACATTACTAACTATATCCATGGAACATACCATTGCGAGGAGTAACTGGGAGAGTGCAGTAATGAACTGAATTGATTTTAAGCGATGGCGCGAAACTATTGCTGCCTTGGATCTGTAGTCAGTCGTGCTACTGAATGAGTCCCTTACTCACTGTAATTTTGAGTTTTTTTGTATATAGTGTTGCCAAACTACATGTTCCTTCTGCCAGACCAGACCAATTCCCTGACTCTCTGAAATGTTGAGAGTTGATTTGTATAGATTAGTTGCCGAACTACATGTTCCCTCTGCCAGACCAGACCAAGTCCCTGACTCACTGTATTGTTGAGAGTTGTTTTGTATGGATAGAGTTGCCGAACTACATGTTCCCTCTGCCAGACCAGACCAATTCCCTGACTCTCTGAATTGTTGAGAGTTGTTTTGTATAGATAGAGTTGCCAAACTACATGTTCCCTCTGCCAGACCAGACCAAGTCCCTGACTCTCTGAAGTGTTGAGAGTTGTTTTGTATAGATAGAGTTTCCAAACTACATGTTCCCTCTGCCAGACCAGACCAAGTCCCTGCCTCACTGTAGTGTTGAGAGTTGTTTTGTATAGAGTTGCCGAACTACATGTTTCCTCTGCCAGACCAGACCAAGTCCCTGCCTCACTGTAGTGTTGAGAGTGGTTTTGTATGGATAGAGTTTCCGAACTACATGTTCCCTCTGCTAGACCAGACCAATTCCCTGACTCTGAAGTGTTGAGAGTTGTTGTGTGTAGATAGAGTTGCCGAACTACATGTTCCCTCTGCTAGACCAGACCAATTCCCTGACTCTGAAGTGTTGAGAGCGGTTTTGTGTAGATAGAGTTGCCGAACTACATGTTGCCTCTGCTAGATCAAGTCCCTGACTCACTGTAGTTTTGAGAGTTGTTTTGTGTAAATAGAGTTGCCGAACTACATGTTCCCTCTGCCAGACCAGACCAAGTCCCTGACTCACTGTAGTGTTGAGAGCGATTTTGTGTAGATAGAGTTGCCGAACCACATGTTCCCTCTGCCAGACCAGACCAAGTCCCTGACTCACTGTAGTGTTGGGAGTTGTTTTTTGTATATAGTGTTGCCAAACTACATGTTCCTTCTGCCAGACCAGACCAAGTCCCTGACTCACTGTAGTGTTGGGAGTTGTTGTGTGTAGATAGAGTTGCCGAACCACATGTTCCCTCTGCCAGACCAGACCAAGTCCCTGACTCACTGTAGTGTTGAGAGTTGTTTTGTGTAGATAGAGTTGCCGAACCACATGTTCCCTCTGCCAGACCAGACCAAGTCCCTGACTCACTGTAGTGTTGAGAGTTGTTGTGTGTAGATAGAGTTGCCGAACCACATGTTCCCTCTGCCAGACCAGACCAAGTCCCTGACTCACTGTAGTGTTGAGAGTTGTTTTGTGTAGATAGAGTTGCCGAACCACATGTTCCCTCTGCCAGACCAGACCAAGTCCCTGACTCACTGTAATGTTGAGAGTTGTTGTGTGTAGATAGAGTTGCCGAACCACATGTTCCCTCTGCCAGACCAGACCAAGTCCCTGACTCACTGTAGTGTTGAGAGTTGTTGTGTGTAGATAGAGTTGCCGAACCACATGTTCCCTCTGCCAGACCAGACCAAGTCCCTGACTCACTGTAGTGTTGAGAGTTGTTGTGTGTAGATAGAGTTGCCGAACCACATGTTCCCTCTGCCAGACCAGACCAAGTCCCTGACTCACTGTAGTGTTGAGAGTTGTTTTGTATAGATAGAGTTGCCGAACCACATGTTCCCTCTGCCAGACCAGACCAAGTCCCTGACTCACTGTAGTGTTGGGAGTTGTTTTCTGTATATAGTGTTGCCAAACTACATGTTCCTTCTGCCAGACCAGACCAATTCCCTGACTCTCTGAAATGTTGAGAGTTGATTTGTATAGATTAGTTGCCGAACTACATGTTCCCTCTGCCAGACCAGACCAAGTCCCTGACTCACTGTATTGTTGAGAGTTGTTTTTTATAGATAGAGTTGCCAAACTACATGTTCCCTCTGCCAGACCAGACCAATTCCCTGACTCTCTGAATTGTTGAGAGTTGTTTTGTATAGATAGAGTTGCCAAACTACATGTCCCCTCTGCCAGACCAGAGAGTCCCTGACTCACTGTAGTGTTGAGAGCGGTTTTGTGTAGATAGAGTTGCCGAACTACATGTTCCCTCTGCTAGATCAAGTCCCTGACTCACTGTAGTGTTAAGAGTTGTTTTGTGTAGATATAGTTGCCGAACCACATGTTCCCTCTGCCAGACCAGACCAAGTCCCTGACTCACTGTAGTGTTGAGAGTTGTTTTTTGTATATAGTGTTGCCAAACTACACAAGTTTTCAATGACTGCATGAGACGATGATCAAGTCTACATGAATGCAGGATTCAAGATTTAGCCCTGACCACGGAACACGATGATGATGTTTCCATGACCAAGGGAGGCGATCAAAACACATCCACGAGATTTTTTTTTGGACTTTGCCACGATCATGGCTTTTGCTGGGATAAACAAAAAAAAAAACATAAGTGGTGAAGTTTTGTCATGGTTAGGAGGGGTGGAGGTGCCATTCACATGTACTGCGGGGAGGGGCGTCGTTAAATGTACTTATGCCACTGTGTAGATAGAGTTGCTGAACTACACGATCTCTCTGCCAGACTGAGTCCCTGACTCACTGTAGTGTTGAGAGTTGTTTTGTTTAGATAGAGTTGCTGAAAGCAGAACGACACTTTCCCCCTGCTCAACTGAGTCTCTGACTTACTGTAAGGTTGAAAGTTATTCTGTGCAGATAGAGTTGCTGAACTACACGTTCCCTCTGCCAGAGCGAGTCCCTGGGAAGCCGTACAGTTACTCAGATCATGAGGCAATCTCTGCCACATTCAAGATCACACCTCCCACTAATCACAGTAAGTGATGACGATAAAAAGTTTTTAATACCTATTTAGTCATATTGCAGCAGAAACAGCTTCAATACATGTATTGCAAAGGTAAAGAAGTTATTTTCATCCCTAGGGTAAAATAGAGTCAGCTGCACATGTTGCACTTGTAAACTTAGACTGCTGATTCTTCAGAACAAATTATTAATTTTGGCTATAAAAATATCAGTCAAAGAGTCAAGCACACCTGCTGCACATTTTCATAGCTGAAAAGTTCTTAAGCTGATTTTGCCAAAGAAAAGAGTCTAGATCAATAATAGTATATTTCATGACTAGGAGCGAAAGTGTCTTTGTGGTACGATTAAGTACCACAAAGACACTTTCGCTCCATGTGATGAACAACAATTTTCAACATGATGTGGAAATAACCTTCTTATTGTTACAAAATTGGACCACATAATTTAAGGTTATACAAAGTCGCCATCATTGTTTACATTTCTGTTTTTTATAAACATAACTTGTGGTACCGAGCCCTTGGCCAGATAACATGACCTGCAGTAGACTTAAACAACCTTGCATCAACTGATAATCGAATTATTCGCCCTGGCTCATAAAATATTACAGTTTGTTTTATTTTAACCGACCTTGTTTTGAGAGCAGTTTGGTTTAATCGCCACTTATTCTAGGAATTTTGGCATTTCCGCTCCCACGCTCGGCGATAGGAAAAATATGCTAAACTCTACAGTATGTTACAGGCTATGAATAAACATTCGGTCTCCTAACGAAATGGTTGCTAGTACTGTATCTTTAATTCTGACAATAAGTTATTGTTATATATTGTATTCGTATGGATTTGGAAAGCATCAATTAACATTACTAAAGGTATTAAAATAGGAACTTTTATTGAATCTAGCCTACGAATATAATGTATTCCAGTGAAAGAACCATGTACATCACCATGTTTTGGGTTTATTTATGATTTTTCTATTGTCAATACTTAAGGTAAAAAGTATGCAAGTGTAGTTAATGTTGTACATAATGCACGCATGGCTTCAGGATAGTTATTATATAATTTCAAATTAATAGTACCTACTTCATTTGTTTACTTTTTAGGGATCGACCGTTTTAACTGACCTTTTGAATTATCCAACCAAGCTCTGGTCCTGTTAGGGCGGTTAAGAAGGGGTCTACTGTATCATAAAAACAATAATTTGTATCTAATAATAACATGTGATTGGTCAAAAGTAGTGTTTAAGTCTATTTTGGGATTATTTTTATGAAAATATAATTATTTTGAAACCAATTAAACATTTATTTACAAGTATTTAATTAATTTACATTTGTACAAATATTTTGAGCTCAAATAACATAATTTGATGTTAAATTAAGATCGAGAAATAAATTACTCACCATAATTATTTGTCTTTGATGATTACTAGACCTTAAAATAGTACGTTTATTCCTGCCGAACTTTCACGTCCATTTTTTTAAAAGCATTGTGTTTCCACTTTTCAAATAACATCACGTCAACAGATGTTGAAAAGTCTTGTTGCTCTATGTAGTCTAGCAATGTCTGAAGTGCGTTTCTCCCCTTCTCAAGGCTTAATTGATCTTCTTCAGAAGTATCATCATCTGTTTTTTCAGCTTCTTCGTTTTCATACTCTTGAACAACATTCTGCACAATTTGTTCATTACTCAAATAGTTGTTTTCCTAATCATCATCACCAGTCACCTACTCCTGAACTTCTTGATCCAAGATTTCGTCACCGCCAGTTGATGCTAACTTTTTCAAGTGTTCTACATTACAGTTATCACACAAATCTGATCTGCATTATGTCACATGTATCTGACAGTTCAGCTGCTACCTGGATGAAATCTTCATACACAGTACGGTTGACGAATTTCTCAATATCTGGCCAGGGCTTCCGCTAAGACTTGACAAATGTTGAACTGGGAATTTCATTGTATGATTCATCAGTAATGTAGATAACGTCCTTTATGTTAATGTCGTTTAGAGCTGAGACGAGATTCACGCTGTCATTATCAATTTGCTCCAAAATCTCTCACTGAAATTTGCGCCGATATCACCTTTTGAAACATTCTATAACACCTTGATCCATAGGTTTGGATGAGGCTTACTTAAAATTTTACGTTATACCTTTTAAATTGTCTTAAATAATAGAGCTAGGGCAGTTGCATGAGTTTCTTTTTATCAGGGAAGTCCCATCTTTAATTTCAAAGATGTAAAGACTTATGGGTTCATGTGAAGCTAGTGATAGAGTTGTGAACTGATTTGTGAAAAAGTCACTAGACATTTTCTGCAGATGCTGGCAGGCAGAAAAATCAACATTATTCTGGGATAATCTTCACACTCGAGTTCATGGGAATGTGTTCCAGCATTGTCCAACACTAAAATAGCTTTTTCCGACAACTTTTGCTCTCTTAGAAATCCCTTGATTCTAGGTAATAAATAAATTTGTTCACAAACCAGTCAACGAAAATGTATGAATCCATCCACGCTGACTCTGAATTCTGGGCACGATAAATCACAAGAAGAGAAGAAAGATTTATGTGTTTAAATGCTTGAGGTTTTTGGGATTTACCAATGAACAAAAGTGGAAGTTTATGCTCCCCAGATGCATTGGAGCACAGAGCAACTGTTACACGCTCTTTTTTCTAACTTAAACCCCTTGATTTGAACTTGAATCTTGAACAGAGAATTTTTTTGCAACTGTTTGAAATTCAGCCCAGTCTCGTCCATGTTGTAGATTTTACAAATGTAACCCCATGTCTTATTATCCAGCAGTCTAACCAGCTATTACTTCCTACAAACTCACTGTTTTCTCCCAATTTCTTATGTAAAATCATTGACTTCTCTCTCAAAATTGGTTCCGAAATAGGAGTGCCCCTTCTTCTTTCTTGAAGATCAACAAAACACATCAGAAAACACATCAAACATCTCACTGTCACCACGTTAGGTTTACGTTTTTACACACTCATTTTTTCATAGAACAATATTGTAGTGTACAACACATTGCAAATCACTTGTCGAAACAAAACAATTATTATACTGTACCATCCGCACTGAAAATAATCCACTAGCCATTTATAGGTTGAATCTACTTGCTCAACTGAGTAGAGATTCCATCCAATAAAAATGTACAGGAACAGGAAACAAATAAACCGTGAGAATGCTCAAACCATGGAGACTATGTGTACAGCCATGGGAAATAATTTTGGTGTCGATTCTGGAAAGTGACTGGATAAACTAAGGACCAGAAGTTCCGTGGCCAGATATGAGGGGTTCTTCTGTAGTAAACGCAACATTTATAATGTCCACAAACAAATTATGAGGTTAGCAAACTGAAAAATTTACAATATTTTTTTTCTGTTTCCTATTTGAATTTGAAGTTACCCGAAAGCAATGATTTTGCAGACGATTTACAGAACTAAAAACGGCTGTTTTCGGGACAGTATAATTAAATTTTATTATTGTATCATTATAAAAATTTGTTGTATTTATTATCGAGTTTACTGTATATTCACTGCACCACCTCTTTATTGACAAATTGAAATTTTAAAGAATTAGGCCTATAGCTATAAAATGTGAATTGATTATTGTCTTGGTGGGGTGATACATGTTGTATCTAAGTAAAAATAACAGCTAGTAGCCAAACAATAAGAAATCCATAATTTAGTCAGCTGATTTATAAAGTTAAACAATGTATGATTTTAGGAACTTATATAGCATATCATACAATGGTAGTATGATGAAAAATATAGTCAGTCCATCACTCGGTCAAATGTCTATTCAACCCTCACTTATTTTCCTTAAATTTGAGCTCGTACTGAAAAGTCAATGTAGGTCTTAATGTCATAATATAGGCCTACTCTCAACATAAAATCTTTTCAAATTATTTTTTGGCTATTAATTTTTTTTAGTTTTAATAAATTGTACCCTTATTTAATATTTAATTGGTTTTTGCTGTCACTGTCCACCTCCTCCAGCAAAATAACTGCTATCCCTGGTTGAAAATTTGTTTTAAGATCAACTCTGAGCATTTGAATAAACTCATCATATACTTTGCTTCATGTCTTTTAACTTTTTTTGTAACACCATTACACGAGAAGTTGGCAAATCTATGAGTTTTCTTAACATTCTCAACCCAGATGTATTGCAGGCCTAGCCGACCATGCACTGTCTAACCGTGAAGAGATGGTCACATGTCTCCGCGAAGGCACTGCCATTGTGACAGACGCTGTAAGGGACTTGTACTACACGCGGCTACGCTACTGGAGCATCACCAGCGCCATCGTGTTCGGCATCTCCCTGCTCTGCTTGTTCACCGACCTGCCGAGCTATTACACACGGACATTCCAGCTGGCTCTGGTCGTCCTCACTGCTATCTCCATCTTCTGCTTCGTCATGGCCACCGTGTGGAACAACATCGAGCAGAACGCGTTGCGCAGCTCTGTCATGGCCATGCAGTTCTTGGCAGACCGCGCGGCCGCTCAGGGTGACGTAAGTGCTGCACTCAATGTGTTGTAATAATTTATTCAGATACATGCAATTATTTAACGGTTTTACAGTGGAATCTGTTTAATTCAAACATTGTTAATGTAAACTTCTTAAATTCTCTTTTTCTCTCGGTCCCTAGAATTATCTTCAAATCAATTTTGAAATCTCATGGGTATTTCAAAAATAGTTTTGGATGCTTTTAATTTTTGACTAATAATGAATGGCAACAAACTGTGGTTTAACAAGATTAAAGTATAGAATAAATAACATTGAAACACCTTAGTGTTGAAGTACAGCCTAATACTATTCACCACATAACCCAGTTAAGGTCATTGTCTTCTATCCTACTCCCTCATCACCCATGGCCATAGTGACGCTGTTTGTTTTCTTGGTTGGTCACCTACTGGTCCTCTTTCTTCTTGCAAACACCTGTATTATATAGTACATTGGTGTAATTAAATCTCTAGATATTGTACATACAGCGCTGCTGCCATTCTTTAGCCTTGCATTGTTTATGTAAGTGTAGACACTTTTTACACTTGTGAAAAGAAGCATTAATGTTGTAATCAAAGACAAACCAACCCATAAGAATTTTACTCTTTGATTAAGAAATACCATAAACCTAAGAAATACCATAAGAAATCTTATATAATAAACTATTGGATTTACTAAGTAGATGTATTTTCAGTATAGTTTTGTGCAAAAAAAGTGTGACTTAAATTTTTAAATACTTTTTTATTACCAATCATGTTTTATTAAAACATTTGAATACTTGTATTTTCTACTGGCCCCTTTGTGTTTGAATTATTCAAATTCCACTGTAGTTTAAAATTAGGCTATAACCTTCAGTATCCATTACAAAGTAGTATGCAAATATGTAGATTTTTAAAATTTATTTGACTTGACACCTTTGTAGTAGGCTATAACTATCTAAGACAGTTTCAAAAGTTAATGTAAATTTTAAAACAAACCTATGAGCACTAACATACATATATTATTTCTAATTCGACAAAACGATGAACTGGAAATAGTTATTTGGTGAGTTGTTTGTTCAGGTTAGGATGGACTAACCTAAACTTACCTTTGATTTGCTCGGATAACTCATGATGTCCAAGATTCGCTCGCCTCCATCTCCGTTGCTCCTACTGCTTGGTGGCTGTGTGGTATGACGTTATTTTGTCGACCTATATCCACTAGTACACTACTGTGGTAGATCGGCACATCGACACGCCCAATGTCAGCATACCGACGCACTGATAACTAAACATCCTCTTCAAAACTAAGTAAACAAGGCCTATTCTGTGGCCTAACGAAACAATGATCTTCGTTGCAAAGAATCCTCTCATACTGGAAAGAAAATAATCTCCTGTTTGTAAGCCGACGTACTTCTTGACTCGCTGTAAAGAAATAATGTTGTCAAATACAAAGAAATGAAAGGTGACCTGGAACACTGTAAACACAGCGCAGTTCTATTAATTATACGGTAAACTAATTACGATCGCAAATCTTCTGATAGAATAATGTCCCCAAAGTTGGAATAATAAACGGTGTTATAATATCTACACTAGCTACAATGATCTAGGAAGTATAAAATACCGTACCTACGTATCAGATATGTTTATATATTCGATTACGGTACTAATTTTTTAATAATCGCTCGCTTACATACACACAAAGTATGCTTTTGACCATATAGGTCCAACGCACAATCTCAGGAAGGAGGGTTGTGCGAACCTTGCGCTAGCCGCAGACTAACTAGCTGATCGGCCGTTTCTGCCTTCTCTTGCCATCGCTACGCTAGCGCTCCTCAGGGTGGCTGTGAACTAAGGCTGTGATGCGTCCACTGTTAGGCCGGTCATTGTTGCCGAAAGCGCTCGAGCCGTTCACGGCCCTAAAATAACAAAAACGTACCCCTATGAGAATTTGACCCTTACAATTTATCCATTATGTGCGCTCATGTTACACATTATATGTTTTCTACAGTTATTATAAAACATATAAACAATGGGTAATATTTAATGTATATAAGTTGTATATACATTGTATATAAAGGTGAACTTTTATTTATTATGCAGTTTCATTAATTAATTAACAAATCCAAAGCTAAATGGAATCGTCTCATAAACTAATCAAAACCTAAATAAAATTGTTTCACAAATAACAATCTAGATGAAATGTTACAAACATTTTGAATCAAAATCTGAATGACATTTTTGGTTTGTAATGTTTATGACAACACTTAACAACTGGTTATAGGTTAAGTTCAGAGTGTTGAATGACAAATAACACTGCACCAGCTGATCGATTTAGTAGTGATGCCAACTTGTTTTCAAGCTTACAATATTAAGTGCCTAATACATGCACACTATTTTGGGTTGTTTGGTTGACATACCGAAGTGTATAAAGTAAAATGAGTGTGAGATAGTGAAATGAGTGCAGAAAAGTTAGTAAATGCGGGAATCAACTACTTTGCATGTTATAATCAGTGCAAGAAAACTCGCATTGTCAGGTAACTGTAGGAAAATAATGTTTTCCTACAGTTACCTAACAATGTACATGTTCTCTCACTGATTTGAGAAAGCAAAGTGGCCAATTCGCTCATCAGAGAGACAATGTTAACACTGCCTCACTCTAATTACTTTGTCTCACTCCAGATTTGCAACGTGAAGGCACGAAATAGTGAGTGCGTAACATGCAGACAAGGTCGTATGCGCACGAAATACGTTGGCAGCACTGGCTGTAAATCAGCTGGTCAGCTGTTGTACTGTTGTATTTGTCATCACATTAAATATCATATTAAAAGTTCACTTCTGTGTAAAAATATGTTACGTTTCTTTACCAATTTATTTGTTTTATGGTAACTGTAGGAAAAATATAATGTGCAACTCGAGTGCAAAGTGCAATTGCCTCACTCGAGAAACCATTCCTCACTCGCCTACGGCTCGTGAGTAAGGATTTCTCTCGAGTGAGTCAATTGCTCACTTTGCTCACTAGTTGCACAAATAACTATTTCCATTATGTTTCAATCATAAGTTGAGTTTCCTTCTTTGGTTTGTGTGGAACATCTGTTTTGCATTCAAAACTAAATAATGTTACAATTGAAACACTGACTAATGCTTAAATGTGGTGAACTAATCTATATAAATTCTCAAAATTATTTTCAAGTGAGATTTAAAATAATTTGATTGTGTTTGTAGCTTTGTTACTGATGAGATCAGCTGGCTTTTGCCAGGATCATTGTTAAGCCTAACACTTAATGACTCGTTGATTTAATTTGAAACCTTCAATATTTTCAACTGAATTATGTGTGTCAATCAGTGCATTGATACCAAACCTTTGTAGTGAGTTGTCATACACACACAGAAAACATTTCTATGAAAGAGATCTTAGGTTTCTTTTTATCATTGTAGTGAAATTATGATTGGTTACAAATGTTTCATTGTTATCAAGTGCCAATGTAAATAATATTGTTTTGATGATGTATTTAGCAACATAATGGTGGTGGTTGAGTTATTGATTTGTTTGTTATACTTGTTTTACTTGCTTTGTTATTTAATATATTTATTTATTAGGTAATTTAAGTTGGTTGTATAATAAGGGTTAAAAATATCAACATTTTCCTTGAAAGTAGCATGTGTTGAAAAGAGCTGTTTACGCTGCAGTTTGACAAAAACGTGATTTAAGTTTAAGTGTTTTATTTTTCTTATTCTACTGTGCTTTTTGCTTTAGATATAAATCTTCTGCATCTGTCCTTTTGTATGTTTCACATATGTATGGTATCAGACTTATTTAAAATCATTTAGTATTACTTTAGTATAGGCCTATAGTCTATAATCATTCAATAAAACTAAAACCAAAGAAACTAGTCCTGGATACTTTTAGTCTTAATTTGTCTTGATTGAATTTTCACGTTGTCAAATTTTACAATATTAGTCCAGTAAATCTGTCAGAAAAAATGGGGTTGCTGTGCAAAAGGTCGGGTAGTTCTGATTTTTGGATATGTTGTTAGTATTGGGCCCATAACATAAAATCCAAGTTATCCACCTCGAGATACTGCCGCTCGCCGCGGGGCGCGCCACTTGTTATCGAAATATCAAAAATATGGCAATTCCTATTGTTTTTCACTCAATCTCGCGAACCGTTGATTTTACCGAAAATTTTAGATTATTACATTAAAGAAGAATAAATTTGTGACAGTTTAAGCCCAACAGCATGTATGTAGCGTAAATAATGGTCAAAATACAGACCATCAAAATAAATAAATTTTCCAAAGACGTATAAAAATTGTGGTTTTTTTTCAATATTTCCACAATATAGTTGTTTGAAGCAAACACCGTATTGATTTAGAGAGTATACCAGTTTATTTGCTATTAATAGAAAATAAATGAAAGTATGAATAAAAATACCCCCACCTCAGCAAACCTGCAGACTAAGAGAATTTCCATTTGCTTGATTTGATTTTCACAAACCTTAAATAACATTAGGTTTAACTGGTACCTAGGTTTGCTACAGGTTTGTTGGATTTTGCTACAGGGAGGTTAATATATTATATAAAATAATAATAGTATGACAATAAATAAATAAATTTACCCAATTTTATAAAAATGTGTCTATAAATAAGAAAAAAACAAAAATTAAAAATCTTCGCTATTGGAATAACTTCAGGTTTTTAATTTACATTTTTTAACTTTCTCCGTAACCAATAACTGTAAAAAACATTTTAATGTAATAAATTATTTGTTTTTAAGCTCTACAAAATTCTTTAATGATACAATTGTAAAATTGTATGCTTTGAGGGTCAAAAATATGAAAAACCCGTTCTTAACAAAAAACCCTATAAAGCAACCATTCCCATGGCCTGATCATGCTTCGCGAACTCGTTTTAATAAATGTAGGTTTACATGCCGAAAAACAGACCTCCAAAATATACCTTCAACGGCAAAACTACTCTTCCCAAGGCTGTCAAATGTTTACACATAAACATTTAAGCTAAGCTTTGGGTACAATACTTGCACATGAAAACAAAATAAAACATTTTAACATAGTCAACAGTTTATTGAGGCTGAAATATCAGGCAAATAAGATCTTCCAATTACAATCACTCAACAGATCTTCCATGCAGGGGGTAATTTTTCCACGCCAAGTGCGCCCATCTATACAGGACATGCTGAATATGAATTGAAATACAGGATTGATATTGAAGAAAATTCGCAAAGATCGGAAATTTCACTACAAGACGTACAGACAAGTTCTGGTGTGAAATTTGATCTGATTAGGCCATCGAACAGGCCCTCACAAAGACAATGAAAAGCTCTGGTGGATTGAATCGAGGACGAGGAAAACAGACAAAATGTTGTAACTTGATGGGCACTTGGGATGATCCGTCCTCATCAAATCTGTAGGAAGTTGAGAAATAATATAAAAAATGACGTCAGTTGAACATTAACAGTGAGCAACATGTTGACGTGCGCCATTCTCGCACTGCTCGAGACAACGAAATTGATGAAAAGATTAAATAGTGGTTTCCTCAACAAACACCATTCAAAATAAATGATATACTGATTATTAGCAAATTTCCCTTATAGGGAATACACTATTACAGTAGGTCTTATGGTAAGACCTAGACCTGGGACCGATTTACTTTTTCATTTTGGTATTCCTAGAGGCCAAAAATACATAGTTTTAAGTTTAGTTTTAGTTTTTAGTACAAACAAATATAGTTTTAAACATACCTCACGATACTATTGTTCAAAGGGATGAGTAATAATCATTTCGTGCTGTGTAGAGTGTACTTCAAAGTTTTAGTTTCGTACGTTGGCAATAACTTGCGTACACCTATTTGACCTTGAAGATAGTTTTGGTAATAAATTATAATACAAATAATAACATATTAATGATAAAAATGAGCCTTGCATGTCTGCAGGGCTACAAATGGTTCGCATATTGAGGTGTGATAGTGTTAAATTAACTTTTATTTTATTACCTTTCATTTAATGTATCAGCATAGACTTCTCTATGGTATCAGTCGTTGAACAGTAGTTTGTATCTAGTACAATAAAAAACAAAATTTCAAACTAGGTGAGTTTTTTGAAGACCCTGTATCCAAAAAAAAGCTAAAGATTTTACTAAACTGTATCCAAAAAAGTTATTATCGTCCGTTAGCACGATGATTCCCAAAAATCGTCCGATTTAGTGGAATTTGTTACAAACATTACTTTTATTTGTGAATCAAGAGATAGACTATTTAACATTTACTTTGTTTCGCGAAGTATGATCAGCATGATAAGGCCATAGGAACGGTTGCCTTATAGGTATTTCGCCGGTAAGAATATTTTTTTTTAATTTTTAACCCTCAAAACATACAATTTTACAATAGTATTATTAAAGAATTTTGTAGAGCTTAAAAACAAATAAATTATTACATTAAAATGTTTTTTTACAGTTATTGGTTACGGAGAAGGTTAAAAAATGTAAATTAAAAACCTGAAGTTATTCCAATAGCGAAGATTTTTAATTATTGTTTTTCCTTATTTATAGACACATTTTTATAAAATTGGGTAAATTTATATATTTATTGTCATACTCTTATTATTTTATATAATATATTAAACTCCCTGTAGCAGCAAACCTAGGTACCAGTTAAACCTAATGTTATTTAAGGTTTGTGAAAATCAAATCAAGCAAATGGAAATTCGCTTAGTCTGCAGGTTTGCTGAGGTGGGGGTATTTTTATTCATACTTTCATTTATTTTCTATTAATAGCAAATAAACTCGTATACTCTCTAAATCAATACGGTGTTTGCTTCAAACAACTATATTGTGGAAATATTGAAAAAAACCACAATTTTTATACGTCTTTGGAAAATTTATTTATTTTGATGGTCTGTATTTTGACCATTATTTACGCTACATACATGCTGTTGGGCTTAAACTGTCACACATTTATTCTTCTTTAATGTAATAATCTAAAATTTTCGGTAAAATCAACGGTTCGCGAGATTGAGTGAAAAACAATAGGAATTGCCATATTTTTGATATTTCGATAACAAGTGGCGCGCCCCGCGGCGAGCGGCAGTATCTCGAGGTGGATAACTTGGATTTTATGTTATGGGCCCAATACTAACAACATATCCAAAAATCAGAACTACCCGACCTTTTGCATACCAAAATGTCTTATTTTACTGGACTATATGATGAATACTTTAAAATGCAAGTTTACAACAGATTTCCTTTTTCTCAGGAACTATAAGATATAGAACCATGAAGTTTTCACAGAATATATTTGAAGCTGTTTCACAGAAGTGGTACCAAATTTATTAATATACTCTACCTATTTTTTTATTTTTTGTTTGTCCGTGTCCACCCCAGTGGCATTTATAATTAAATGTAAATGAGATTATATTTACCAGCGAATATTATAAAAAAAAAATATATAATATGAATTTGAACGGATGGTGTTTTTGGCCTCTGGGGACCTCATAACGGAAGAGTTAATCGGTCCCGGGTCCAGGTCTTACCATGTAACCTCTGGTAGCCTACCTAATAAAAAATAGATTATACCTTTTATTGGAAATTCGCTAAATATACAGAGTGTCTTGTACGTAAACAGCCAAACTCCGGTAAATGGTTCTATGGGTCAAAATGAAGAGAAAACCAAGATTAAAATTTTTTTTTCAAAATCGCTTTGTTAACCAGATATAAGATTGTTTCAACCAATCTTTATGGAACTTTGTACGTAGCTTAAGGTAGAAGTGACCCATGTGAGAAAATAATGCTATCTTGATCCAATTCAAAACGGCGGCCATTTACATTTTTAAAATTAAAAAGAATTTATAATTTTATGAAAGCCTTTTAATTAGGGTTAGGTTCTTAATGATATTCACTTGTTTGCAATTAGAGGTATTTCTTATCTCCTATGGAAACAAACGCTTTAATGTTTTAAGTGAGAGCATATTTTAATACTAGACTAAGAGTTACCATTTACAGGTTATTCAAGCAATGTATTGATTACTAATTGAGATTTTATAACTAGGAAGTAGCTTTTCTCAATCTGATGGGTGTATTTATCATTCTAATCAGAGTGATGCAATAAGTTTAGACCATCAGAACTCTTAAACATTTGTTATTTTTAAAATAATACCTAATTTTGTCTCATATTTAGCATTTAATTAGTGCTTAATAAAGTTATTTCTTAAACTAAGATTTAACAATCATAAATTATAATTTGTACTGTTTCCCTGTTTACCAATCGACGTTAATAAACTCAGATTCAAATTTCAATTGTGTCTACTCAAATACCTTGCCAATTCTTTTCTTTAATTTTTTTTGAGATCATACTAAATAAGATATTTTAAAATGAGTCAATAAATATTCATACAATTTATTAAGATCATTTCTCTGATTGTAGTATATTTTTTACATCTAGGGAATGTAAAAACTTTGTCGATGCATTTTTTGCAATGTTTTAGTTAAATTCCTTTAAGAAAAGTTCATTTGTAATATTTCTCAGGCTATCTGGATGTTTCGCAAGGAAATGTGTTAGTGTGAGTTAGATATTTGGTTTTCATTTGGTTTCAGTCATACAATCAGGAATCTTGAAAATATGAGTGAAGATATACTGTGTTTGGATACTATAGTCATTTTAAAAATAACTTTTTTCACATTACTCAGCAATTAGATGGTTTCTGTACTTGTAAAACCAACCGAAGTGTGGTAAATAAGGGTCCCTGGATTTGGGATCCCAATCGATTCTTGATACCTAGAAATCCCGGGATTAGCATCTTTTAATCCTGGGATTGACTTGATTACATATTGCAATATTTAATCTACGAGGAACAGATTTACTATTGACTTTGGAAAAGCTTTGGATCAATATGCTTGCTCCCCTCAATAGTGCAAGCAGACAACTGCATTGCAGGGCCGATTTACCGAATAGGCACGGTAGGCACGTGCCTAGGGCGCGAGGTAATTGGCTTTTTGGGGGGCGCCAAAAATTTGGAAAATAAATAAAATTGGTGGTTGTTTGCATGCGATTGCGGTAAACTTCTGATAATCCCTCGCGGCCGTGTAGACATCGTAATCGTCTCCCGCGTTTGCGGCGAGATTCTTACTATTTTCAGCGGTCAGGTCGTTTAGACATAATTATCGTCTTCCATGATCGAAGCAATATATGAGCATATCCCGCGGTCGTGAGGAGATTATCATCGTCTACCGCAAATGAGGCAAAATTCTGATCTTTTCCCGCGGTCGTAAGACATTATCTTCGTCTTGCGCGATCGCGGTCAAATTCTGACCACCCCTCGCGGCCGTGAAGATATCATTATATCATCCCCCGCGGTCGTGACAAAATGGTAATCATCTCCCTCGGTCTTGTGGAGATCATCATCCTCTTCCGCAAATTAGGTAAAGTACTGAACTTTTCCCACGATCGTTTGGCCATTATCATCGTCTTCCGTGATCGCGGCAATATTCTGATCATCCCTTGCGGCCGTGTAGAAATCATTATTGTATTCCCGGCGGTCCTGTAGACATCGTAATCGTCTCCTGCAATTGTGGAAAAATTGTAATCATCCCCTGTGGACATATGGAGATCGTCGTCTTCCGTGAATGAGGCAAAATTCAGATTTTTTCCCGCGGTCATGTGGACATTATCACTCTTTCGCGCGATCGTGACATAATTCCGATCGTCCCTCGCGGCCGTGTAAATCATTATTGTATCTCCCGCGGTCCTGTAGACATCGTAACCATCTCCCGCGGTCGTGTATACATGGTAATGGTCTCCCGCGATTGCAGCAAAATGTTAATCATGTTCCGCAGTTGTGTGGAGATCATCATCGTCTTCCGTGATCGCGGTACAATTCTTGATGTTTCGCGCGGTCGTGTGGACATTATCATCGTCTTCCGTGATCGTGGCAATATTCTGAATATTTCGCGGCCGAGTGTAGACATATTATCGTCTCCCGCGGTCACAGAAACTGTTGTCATGCACGATCACGGTAATTTGAAAACTCCAGGTAGAAATACAAAATTCACACATAATTCCCGCGGTTCATAAAATTCCCGCATGATTCCCGGATATCCCGGTCGGTGGACACCCTTATATATATATTGCAAAGGGGCGCTACTACTAGTTGTGCCTAGGGCGCTAACAGGGTCAAAAACGGGCCTGCTGCATTGTACACCTAGTTTCACTTAGAAATACGACACAATTGCACAGTTTAACATTTGAAAGGCCAGTTTTAAACATTAGAGCACTGCTCATTTAAAATAGCTTAAAAGTTAAAATAATACAATCCCGGGTTCGGCTTGGAAACTCCAGAATTCCCAGGATTGTATTAAAGCCCCAGGAATGAGACCCCTAGCAGTAAAGTTACCACATTCTTTCAGAAAGACATAACTATGAATGAGTTTCTTCTGTACCTAGCCTCTAAACCTAAATGAAGCCATACCATAAATTTTACCTATACATCTTTGGACATTCACATTGCTATTACACAATAAATATATTGGAAAGGCTCAAAAACGTTACCTTTGCTTTAAAAAAGGTGAAAATTATGTTCAAAAGTTGTGTTAAATACTGTAGTGTTCAAATTTTAGGTATGGGTTGTGCTTTACTAACCCTGTATATATGTTGCTGGTAGTGCGGCTAAGAGTGTAGTACACCACTCATAAGGGAAGGTGTTTACGGTACTGGCATGAAATCTGCGGAACTATCCGCTCATAAGTGCTCACCTACTTCCTGGCCTTGTGGTGTCTTCTATTTGTTTAGTTCACTATGAAACTTATAAGAGTATTTAAATCCTTCTTTCTGTCTGTTTTAATGATTTTAGCATGGGTATTTATTTTGTTTTGCTGAATTAATTATGTGATGATATAATTTTTATTTTTTTAATTGTGCTTATTTAAGCTGACTGTTATGTCTCTATCAGCTTTTCCTTGAACTTGGAGCACAAGATATGGGACGAAGAAGATTGCCTTTTACAATATCTCATTAAAGGTAAGCGTCTAGTTTTATTTTTCTTTAACTGCCACTCCTTCTTTGTTTGAATTTCATTTTTGGTGATGGTGAGTTTATGTTATTTGGTCTAAAACATTATTCCAGACAATTCCCATCATTCATCCCCATTTTTACATTCAAAATAGTAAGTTAGTTGTAATATATTTGTCCTATAGCAGTGTTTCCCAACCTGTGTTACCTGTACCACTATGTTTCCACTGAGTATGTTTTATTCAACAAAACATTAGAATGAGAACGAGATTATTTTGATGGTAAAGAAGATAAAATGGTAAAAAATAAGTGACTTGTTAAAATAATAACACTCAACAAATACAGGTGGGATTAAAACTCTTGCGCTTGGTGGTTATCTGTCAATTGCATTAAGACCATTGAAAAGCTGTGTACGAGGAGTTGGTTAGTGATAACGGTCCCAATTTTGTCAGTGGTAAATTAAGAGAGTTTCTGAGCAACAACGGTATTAAGTTTACTCTGTCACCCCCGTACCATCCTGCCTCGAATGGGGCTGCAGAAAGATTTGTGCAAGAAGTCAAGAAACACCTTTTAAAGACAGGTTATGGCTAATGTTTCTGAGACCATTAATTTACAGCATAAATTGGATAATTTACTCTTTGCATTTCGCAACACACCTAGTACTGTCACTTGTGTTATTTACCACCAATCATATTATTTTCCGTGTAACAACCTCTCCTCTTAGAATGGCCGGTTTTAATTGGATAATTGAGATTCTACCTTGATGTAATAGACTAGAGTATACATTACTAGTCCGGGAAATAGAATATAGATCAAATCAAATCATTCTTTGATGTTAACCATACGAGTATTACAGTAAAGTAAATTTTGGAAAAGAGACATGATATCTTTTGTCATACTACACCAAACTTACCTAACAATATAAAAAGCACTCACTACCATTAAAATATTATCAGCTTTTTAGTATTGACATTTTTATGTGATTTTATTTTTCTTATTATATATTTTGTTACCTTTATTTACGTTTACGAAATATGTAAGGTTTTCAATAACTAAAATAATACATAATCATTTGGTATTTAGAAAAATCATTACCATACTACAAAACAAGGTTCAGATTTTACTTAAGAATGAGGATTTTTACAATAGATAATATCATAGATAAAACATACTTCCTTAGTATTGGTTAGTCTATAATAATATGCAATATCACAAGTAAACTTATACTCATGAGTTTACTTATACTTACCAACATTTTCATTATAACTGTAACTTATTACAGGTAAGATGGTACAAAGAAGGAAGAACTCCTGTGATTCAGCATAGTTTTAACTTTTATTTAAAAGAAATTCCATTTAAATGAGTCATTACAAAGTTCTGTCAATTATATATTTTATTCCCTTACTCCATGTATGTCAAATATAGCTAAAGCCAGTGAAAGCGGCTAAAGCGGCGGAATTGTTTAAGAGTATTCTAAGTTTGAGCTTTTAACTTCAGAAAATGTTCTTGATTGCCTATTTTATACTGTACATTAGATAGCTTAGTGGACTATTATTTGTTCTCATTCTGCCTTTTAAAATAGCTGTGATTTAGAATCTTGTAGTTTATATTCTCACTGTGATATTGATTTCAAACATTATACAGTAATATTTTATGGTTTTTACTGTGCAGTATTTATCGTGGACCCCCTATCTTTTTTACACCTCAGGGCAAACCCTTGTCAAAACAATAATAATAAAATGTGTGGACCCTCAGAAGTAAAAAAAAATTTGAAACGAAGGAATGAAAAATAAAGTAATGGATTTTACGTCTTTGCTGTTTTTAAACCCCAAGAAGAAGGTTTCTGGCCTCAATAACTATCTGCCTCCACTTTTTCCAATCCTGTGTGTCTTCTTCATTGGCCTCGGCCTCATGTCTTTAGCTACTCCATCTTTTTTTTTTCTTTTGGAGTCCAAAACCACAAAATATGTGTGCAACATTATAACACCTCAGTACCAATCTAAATAATTAAGAAACACCTCAATAATATCCAAAGTCTGAACTGGAAGTTCTATGTTAGAGGGAGTCTACTGGACTTTGTTTTACTTTTAAAATCACATTCCTTTACCTTTTAATGACTGATTTCAAATTGTTAATTACGTAACTCTTTATTGTTGTGTGATATTGTGTATATTTATACAGTTTGTGTGCTTATGCTAAATGTATGAAATAAAAATTACTTATTTTTGTATCAGGATGTGTTTGCTCATATTTTTGCCCATTATTTTTTTCCCAAGACCTAAAGTTAAATTTATGGTATACCTTAAAAGTCTAACAAGTTGAACTTGTGAATTACTTGGTTAAGAAAAAAAACCCTTATTCTAGGAAACATAACTGTCATAGTTTATATACAATTGTCACATGACAATTATTTTAGTCCAGTTCAACACACAAATTCCTCAGATTTGATATCCAGCCAAGTCTTGTTTGCTAGCTTTGCAGGCTCAGCACATGAAGGTGAATGCTCTTTGTACCACTCTATACCAGAAGCGTGGACCTCCTTAAACATCCAGTCTCGTAGAGATCTCAGCTTACAGTCACACTTCCAAGGGTTCCTGTCCAGAATCATCCGTAAGCTACGTAGAGGCATGAGTGTCGAAAAATCAACATTGACTAGTTTGTTTCCATTTAAATACAAGTAGTAGAGATTGGGAACATTGTCAAATGTTTTAGTTCCAATATAAGTTAGTCCACAGTTTTCGACCTCTACACTTGCAAGTTCGGGTTTATTTGAGAAAAGACCGTCTTCGAGTTTCACCAATGGGTTGTTACTTAATGATATTATTTCTAACGCTTCGTTAAACTTGAATGTGTCCGAATGAAGAGAAGGTATCTGGTTGTAATCCAACATCAACACTCTCAAGTGTTTGAGTGTTTTAAAAGCATCCTTATGCACAGTGGCGATGTCATTGAAACGCAAACGCAAGTTTTTCAACTCGGTTAGATCACTAAACGACTCTGCTGGAAGAGCTGTCAGTTTGTTTCCGTTGAGATTCAGCAGTTCTGTTTGTTTGCTGAGGTTGGTTGGTAGTGAAGTGAGGGATTTACTTTGACAGTTCACCTTCACTCTGTCTCGAGTGTTCTCCATCTTGGAGCACACACAGACAGATGGACAAATGTCTGTCCCTACTGATAGTCCCAGTAGAGTCATCAACAGGAGAGTCCACCACCAGAACATGACTGTAACACAATACCTAGATAAGCGGTTTGGAGATAGCAAAACAAGAATAATACAGAATAATTATGTACAGTCATTATTGGTTAGAATGCTTGTATTGCATTGTGTGATTGCCAAGGGCCAAGAAGATCCCACAACCGCTATGCTGACATGCTGGGTGCATTGAAGACGGATTTTGCAATCCCCTTGTACATGGCTAAGGAGGCTGCAGAATAACAGAGCTACCTATAAGATCTAAAGTTGATTTTTAACATGCTAGATGGACCTCTGCAGAGAGAGGGGGTGCTGCTTAGGGCTCTATTCTTGGATCTATTAGGATCCCTGGAACATCGCCCACAATGGGATTCCTAGTTGGTTATGCAGACGATATCACCATAATAATAACTGTTAGGGATGTCAATGAGCTGGAGGTACATAGCAATGGGACAAGTATTAGATACCATTAAAAGCTAGGCATTCAACACTGACGATGTGCTCTGTTTACAACAACAAATTAATTATAGCTAATTAATTATTAATATTAGCTGTAGTCTATTTTATAGATAGATTCAATATATTGTTTTGACAGCAAAACAGGTAACTTAAATCTTTCATTAGTTAAGCCCCCATACATTAGGCGATTTGTTCACTTGTCGGTGGGTGATTAGATTGTCGGAAATCATATCGCCAGTCAAAACATATTTATTACCCAAGCAGCATTTTTTAGTCAAGTCATATCATGTGGCATTTTAAAGATTTGGCTGATCAGTTTGAGAATGGAACTTGTAGCGGTAGCTGCTGCTGTAATATTATTAGTTCAGTGTTGTGAAAATGAAAAGAAGAAAGAGACAAAAAAGGATTTGGCGCAAAAAGGGGTTTAAGAAAAGGCACCAAGTTAAGTGACATATTCCTTTTAAGAACATTAAGTAATCCAGACGATTAAAAAAACTACCTTAGAATTCCTGAAGATAATTTACGTCACCTCCTATAACATATAACATATGTTTAGTATAGCCTTTCATCAAGAAGGGAGTCACTTGCCTAATGCAGTCAATCAGCGAAATAAGAACGCATTGTAGCTACATCACGTTTTCTAGCTACAGGCAGGAGTTTTGAAGAAATGAAGTTTTCTACTGCAATTCCTCTACAGAGTTTAGGAAAAATAATCTCAGAAACTTGTGATGCAGTTGTGAAGGTGTGAACAAAACCTCCAAATCGACGGCGATCTGGTGGATTGCCAGGGAAAAACTATCAATCAGGAAGTCGCGTGGCAATGTCAAAATCGCTGACAATCCGATCCAAACACCCCCATACATTGGACGATATCTAGGCAATATGGTCGCCAGCATCAAATCGCCCATCGACAAGCGACCAACTCGCATAATGTATGGGGGGCTATACACCATCTTGGTTTGTGATATTGACTAATCAGTCCACCTAAACAAAACAGAAACGTCCTCAAGATTTTTTCCAAACATCAAAACAGACAATTGATATACTGCAAGTGATTGGAGTAAGAAATTTAACTAAAAACCTTGTAAATTTTCATACAGTATTGGATATTATTCATTCATTTTGTAAAATTCTAAAACATCATCAGATTTTTACATTAACAACTATAACCTCTCTTGACGTGTAGGAATTGGAATAAAAGGGCGGTTAGCACAACAAACTTCAAATCAACTGATTATATATGGTACACACTATTGCTTGTCTAATAAAACTCTTAAATAAGTATTCTCAGATAAATTGGTTGTATTTCATAGTTAATTATTCATACTCGCTTGCTAGTTGTTTATGAACATGACCCATTCACTCAAACCTTTAGGGCGGAATAGAATAAAAGCAGGAACAGTTGTAAATCCATTTGTTATTTAAAAATCTACTCTTCCAAATCACTTTCAAAATTAATTAATGAAATAAATAGATACTAAGTTAATCATTTTAATGTTCCATTAAGTCACTCAAGTGGGATCATAGTCTATTGGAACTTTACAACTACATTGCTTACCCGTGAGATGCAGAGAAGCACTGAGTCCAGTAATAAGTTGTGATCTGTGAAGCGAAAGCAATATGGGTGTCACAACTTACACTGATAGCTTACATGACCTATAGATATTGTGCATTATCCATCATATAAACAATATCGGTATTCCCAATAAAAATTGATTTCAAACTAAACTACACTCAAATGTTTATTGACTTTTCTATGAACTACTGTATATCTAGAATAATTTTTTATTTGAATTTCTAATCTGATGGGACTTTCCCAGAACCCATTGAACGTTATTTATCATTGGTTATTTTATACAAACGTTTTGGAGTTAATAGTTCTGTATTGTATTTTACGTCCTGATCTGATTTGTGGTTGTTCTGATATGATGCAGGAATATTTTTGTCCCTAAGGTAGATTTACATGGTAAGAGAATCCTAAAATAACTTTTAATTTTCACACAAAATAGTTCCTAGTAAAAGTTTGCGTTTTAACTGGTTTAAAAAACTGTTCTTTATAACCAAAATGTTGCTGGTGCCACAGGTAGTTTAGAATTGTCATTAAGTTATCACAGGCCGGTTTTAATAACGGGCAGACTGGGCATATGCCCAGGGGCACCAGTGGTTGAGGGGCGCCTGGCGGGTGCCGTACTACTACTGCCCGCCTGCACTAGGAAAAAAGGGGGGGGCGCTGATTTTGAGTTTGCCCAGGGCTCCACTGACCCTTAACTCGGCCCTGAGTTATCATCAGGCACTGAAGGATGTTATAATCACTTCATAGTCATAGTCATAGTCATATAATCTTTATTCAGGAGTACAACATGTTGCACCAGAATGGCGTTATACAATTAAATTATATTGTTAGAACTAACCCTAACTTATATAAAAAGGCTAAACAAAAATACAAAAGCTTATAATTTACAACACATTCAACCAAAAAATTCATCTAAGGAATAAATGGGCTTGGATAACATAAAAGTTTTTAGCTGTTTTTTAAATTTATTTTTGTCTGTTATTTGTAAAATATTATCTGGTAGAAGGTTATAAAATTTAATCCCAGCATATGAAGGTTTATTTTCAAAGAATTTTAAGTTGTGATTTGAAAAACTGATTTTGTGTCTGTGCCTTGTCCCATAGCTGTGGCATGAACCCAAGGTCTCAAATTTTGGTAAATTATTCTTTACAAACAAGATCAAATCAAAGATATATTGGGCAAAAACAGTAAGAATACCAAGTTTTGAAAATTGTTCTTTAACTGAGGTTCTCCAATCTTGAATGTTTAACATGATACGAAGTGCTTCTTTTTGAAATAATAATATTTGTTCCAAATTTTCATGAGAGGTTGCACCATATAAAATTATGCCAAAGGAGACGTGGGAGTGAATAAAAGCAAAGTAAATTATTTTTAATGTTTCCAAAGGACCTAATTTAGACATTTTTCTCAGAGCAAAAATCCCTGATGAAATTTTACGGCCAAGATGTTCAATATGAAGGTTCCAATTCAAATTTTTGTCAAGTTCAAGTCCTAGGAATTTAAAATGTTGCAGTTCTTCTAAACATTTTCCTTCCATCAAAATTCTGTGTTGAGCTGGTTTACTTTGATATGTTGAGAAAGATATGCACTTTGTCTTATTTATATTAACTAAAAGGTTTAAATTGTTTAAGAAAGTATTTACGTGTGGAAATTGGTTATTTGCTATTGACTCTACTTTTTGATAGGTATTACCAGATACAAGTAAGCTAATGTCATCAGCATATAAACAGACTTTTGCATCATCTAATACATCTGGTAAACCCTTTGTATAACATATGAACAACAGAGGTCCCAGGATTGATCCTTGTGGCACTCCATATTTTAAAATTTCCAATGATGAAGTAAAATTTACCTTATTGTTGTTTGTGACATTAGTTATTTCTACATATTGTTGTCTGTTATTTAAATATGATTTAAACCAATCTAAAGCTCTTCCTTGGTTCACCCAAACAAAACAGGATATTTACCAGCTTGGAGTGTGACACACTACCAAAAGCCTTGCTGAGGTCCATGAAGACCCCAGTAACATTATTTCTCTTATCCACCCAATCTATTACTGATTCAATGAACTGAACACTAGCACTAATCACAGACTTGCCGGATTGAAATCCATGTTGTTCTTTATCTATCAAGATGTTCGTTTCCAGAAATTCTGTTAGTTTTATACACATAGCTTTTTCATAGATCTTAGAAAAGGATGGTAGTAAAGATATAGGTCTATAGTTTGAAGGTATAGCGGGGTCTCCCTTTTTAAAGACTGGTTTAATCTTAGAAATCTTTAATTTGTCAGGAAAAATGCCTGTAATAAAAGAAGAGTTTACAAGATGACATAACGGATATTTTAGATAGTCAATTGCTGTTTTAATAATAGGCATGGGGATCTCATCAAAACCACAAGAAAATTTATTTTTAAAAGACAAAACTATTGATTTGATTTCTTCTAATGATAGTGGTTGAAGAAGAAAACTTTTATTTGAGTGGCTCAAAAGGGGTGTTTGGATACTTGTAGCTTTGTTGGGTATGTTTGGGATGATTTCTGTTTCAACCATGTTGGCATAGTACTGGTTTAGGAGTGCACTTACCAACCTGGGATCACTGACGTCTCTGTTTCTATGCTTTAAAGTAATGTTTTGTTGGCGGATTGAACTGCTGCCTACCTCTTTATTTATAATATTCCATGTTGTCTTGCAAACATGTCTGCATTGTGTATCTTATCACTGAAAAAGTTAGTTTTAGCTCCAAGAATTTGGGATTTTAATTCAGTTTTTTTTTGTTTTTCAAGGCCAATTTAACATTTTTGTCCCTGGTAAGCCGATTTAAATTACTTAGTCTGTCGATTTCCTGTTTACTCTGAACAATGTGTTGGTTCATCCAGCCTGTTTTTTTGGAAGTCTGTCTGCATTTTACCATAGGAAAACACAAGTTAAAATAATACATGAAAACATTGATGAACACATCATACTTATCGTTTACAGGAGCGTTATAGACTTCATCATAAGGTTGTCGATTCACATACAGTTTATTGACGAACACATGTGAACACCAATATTACAAGCTTGGACATTGAAACAATTAAAAGACAGTAACAACAATGGGGATGTAGAGTCAAGGCAGTCTCTGTGAAATGTCAGCTACCTAGGGTTGGTGGTTTTACTTATTTTTCGGATTGAAAAAATGCTCACAAGTTTTGTTCATAAATACTGTATTTTAAAAACACTACTGTCTATAAAAATATGAAACTATACATTTCTAAAATAAACTAATCTTGTGTGGCTAAAACATTCAATGTGATGACAATGGCACTAAACGTATATTAGAATAGGTACTTTATTGATACTTAAAAATAAGGTATTGTTTATCATAATATTACTTGTATGTTTTGGCAAAAAAGTAAAATTTGTATAATATATTGATTAATAATAATTTAAAAATTCACACATTTTATAGTTAAAATCTTCTTATAGAAACTTTTCATACAAAAAGTAATATAGATACACATAACAGACTAGTACTTCTGATCATCAAAACTATTAACAAAATTGTAAACAACAATGTTATTCTCTCATAGTAACAAAACAAGTTAATAGAATGTTTTTAAAATAAAGCTCTACAACACTAATAAATAATATAATAGTAGCCTAATATAAATATAACCTCTAAATAAAGGAATGTAAACGAATTATTAAACAAATAAAGCCAAATAAATTATGTTTAAACAAACACTTTGCCATAAGAGGAAGAACACTTGATCAATGGTAAATTGTAGTTTATCAGTTGAATAAATTAAGTCACAATTTAAAACTTAACTTAATTGTTCAGCAGACTTATAAATATTACATATATGGCTACACTTTTTACAAACTAAAAATATTAAGTTTTAAGAAAAATAGTGGTGTATGCATGTAGTATTACCTAATATTATTTCATTGAGATAAAAATCATTTCAAGATTTGATTTTGTTTTACTAATTTTTCAGAAGTTTGGTCTCAGATTCATATTAGGCTATTACAACTAAAACAATCCATAAACAATATCTTATGTTATGTTATAGTTGGCATCATTGATACAAATGTTTATTTACATGGCACTCTGCATTCTGCAAGTGCCAGTAAAATTTCCGTCCTAAGTATGATCTGTTTTAATATTACTTAACATACATATAATACTAGAAATGGAGAACATTTCCAAATCAATAATACTATAAAAGCAGTATCAAACAAAAATTCAACTGTTTTCTGGTTTAAGTATTATACCATTTCTGAGACAGAATAAAAGCTGATGAGAGCAAGTAAAGGTTTTGAAATAAAGCTAAACATATTTCTTGTTAATAAAGAGCTATGCAGTTTAACAAATTCTTCTTGTGAAGAGTGTTATTTCTATTCAATTATTTATTTAGAAAAACTACAGCACAAAGGTGTATTAAATTATTTTTTTTACTGTGTCAAGAATGTAATAATGGCTTTCTGTGCACCATTCGTGTATACTTGATTGTACATGTTTAAAAGTAGGCTGAATTTGAATTTAATACATATTTTTATTGTTTGTAAATATACTGTAATCAGTGTATTTTATTTTAACACACACATTTTATAATTCAATTCTAAGTGTCTTCTACGAGAAGGAATCCTGTAAACTTTTTTTGTTCTAGAGTTTTTATGATGGAATCTCTTGACAAGCGCTGCCTTATTTGCTTCTTTTGATTTAATATTAATTGTTAAAGAAGTTTTCTGTTTTAATTTCAAACAATTAATTAACTAAGATTGTACAAATATATGTTAAGTTTTTACTTAGGAGGAAATACATAATTTGCTAATGTGTAAAATGTAAGCAAAATTAAATTAGGATAAAGGTTTGAAAATAGAAATTTAGATTAACTAAAATCCTTTAATTAGAGTAAGGGGAAATATTGCAATAACTTCAATTTTTGTTTTCAGTTAGAAAATAAGAGCAAACATTTTCAAAATACTCTCAACTATTCTTAACTGCTTTTGTACTCATTAACTAAATTGTACTCATTAATATTTTATGGAGTAAGGTATACTGTTCAGGCCTATTAGGAAAGTGTATTGGTACTATTAGATAGTAACTAGAAATCATACAAATAGTAACATAAAATACTAATTGTACAAATAAAAAATTTAAAGCTTTAACAAATAATACTTATCTATAATATTTCTCTTCTTGAAAAAATTATAATAAGAAGAGAGCTGAATGTGTCAAAAGTACATGACGAGACTGTATAACAGCGGACAAATATATACAGGCTAGCAGTCATTTCTGAAAGACAAAAATATCTATTAACACTTTGAATTACATTTTATCAAATTCAGGCATTATATATATTTATCACAGCTGTAGATCATTTAAAAATATAAAAGCCCAGCCACAGAAAACCTGCAGAACAAGGTAAAAAATTCAGATAGTAATAAAATGTTATCATACAATCCAAATTGAACAGAAGTGGGCTCATGACCCTGGCAAAGTTACATACATAGGTATTTTACTAACATAATTTAAAACCTCAAAATCATATGTTTTTTTACAAACAACTACTCATAACTTAACACATAAAAAACATAAACTTAACTCTTGACACTAACATAATAAAATGTGTATGAGATCCATTCAAACATTTATTTTTTGTCAATATTTGTGAATAAAAATGTTGGCAGTTTCGGTTTAGAGTTTTGAATCTCAAAACTTGCCAATCAAATTTTAAAGCCAAAACGTTTCCAGAGTTTTTGTGGAGATCTGAGATTCAGTTTTGACACATCACTACTGATCATACTTTACGTGTGCATAAATGATTTAAATCCTATGTTAGTTACCAGCAGATACTCAGCATCATAATACAGGGTGTTTTTAAAAGAATGCCGGGATTTCAAACGGTCGTTGCTCGGGGACTATTCAAGGTAATTAAACGATTTAAACGTCAAATTGAAGGGTAAAGAATAAAGTTTTTTTCTCATTCTTTCATACAATTTGGAATGATTTATGATCAATCTTAGATGAGCGTAAAACTAACAAAGTATGTACGCTTAGGGCAATCAGCGGGTTTATCTGATGTCTTAACTGAATCTTTTTCGGCACTCTATATTTTATAGATAACATCATAAAGTGACCAAGAATTCGTAGAGGCAATCGATTTATTCAGGTTTCTGGTGCAGAATTGTCGGATTTCTTCAACTATGTCATCGCTTGTTTTTAGCCGGCCAAGTGAATGTCTTTTCAAAATACTTCGGTGCCACGAAACTCATTTAACCAGCTTCAAGTTTCTATAACATTAAGTAGATTTAAATTTAGTTTAATTTAGCAATTGATATAAACTCGGCGAACTACAGATTACAATCTGTGCCTTCTGTTGCGCCGTAAAAGTCGTACTGGTGACTGACGTCAGGCGTATGAGTCACAATAGCGGCCTATCATCCCGCACCTGTTTTAAGCGTGCCAAGGTCAAAGTTTCCTCCCTTGCTACACGGGAAACAAAACTAAATAATTTTAGCTTCAATTTGACGTATAAAACGTTTAGTTACCTTGAATAGTATCCAAGCAAATACCATTTTAAATCCCGGCATTCTTTTAAAAACATCCTGTACTTACTTAGCAGTGCTTGGGGACATACTTTTCAAGAGCACAGTGGAGTAGACAGCACAGATCAGTCACCCTTAGGTCCCAATTCTATCAAGTGCGAGAAATTTAAAATGGGTTTTCTAGCTCATCACACTTGCAAAACACAAGCCAACTGGTGAAAAACATTTGCCTGAAATGATACGAAGAGTATTTACTAGGAACAGGTTTGAGGCATACCTGGAATGTTTGGAAGAAGTTCAACTGCTGTATCTAGGCAATGGCAGTATCAGAGTCTATCTCCTGGTAAGGTGTTGGATGTAGTTCCGCCTCGGGATCATCATCCTCGTCTTTGTGAGCTGCCCCTTCCACCACAGCTCCTTCCTGTGTAGGATCACAGTTACAACAAACTACTACCTCGGGCCTACATTGGTACAAGAAACACAACAACTCTGCACTAGAATACACAATAATTCAAATTAAAAAAAAAAATCATTGTGTCCATCATTCAAAATGGTAAAATTTAGAGAGCATTGAGACATACATTTGGACACTTGATCAAGTGAGATTTTTTTGTCACTTGCAATAACAAATAGTAAAAAAGGTGAAGTTCATCATATCCCACTAACTTCCTCTTGAACCCTCAATAGCTCTGAGTGCAGATTGTAGCTCTGATTATGGTATAATTAAGACACCCTTAGTCAAAGTGCTAACATTTACAAACGCCAGACATTGCTAGTCGAGACCCCCATCACTTCAGACACCAGATGTTTGCCTATGTGGCCTGAGTATTGCAAAGGTACTTCACTTCACTGTCTTTAGGACAACACACAGACAACTAAATCTATGGGGGATGGGAGTTCTTTAATAAAAAGATGAGAATAATACCACTGGTAACCTCAGCAATGCCGAAAATTAATGTGTGTAAATATTATATTTTCACTTCATTATTGCATCATTGTTGTAGTCTATAAAAAAATTGATGACTGCTGTATCTAGATGAATAAATAAATGCCTGGTTGTGTGGCGAGATAAAATAACTATACATTTTGAATTGCATTGCTCACCATACAACTATGTTGTAATATTGCTACAGTATATTTGTACTTTTTGGATGTAGACATAAAGTACTTTTTTTAGTTTTAGAGAATTTCCCTATAGGGAAAGTAGCTATTACCGTAGGTGGCACGGTGAGACCTAGGACCGGGACCGATTTACTTTTTCATTTTGATGTCCTCAGAGGCCAAAAACACCATTCGTTCAAATTTTTATATATGTATAATAGATTTATATATACATCCGATAACTTGAGTAATTTTTGTCCAATTTTTATGAAATTTGGTTTGAAGGTGTAAGGCAGGATAAACTGGATTGAGTTTGTGAACTAGCATGATCAGACCATGGGAACAGGGTTTTACGGGGGCTTTTATAGGGTAAAAAATTGTTTTCTCATTTTTTTACCTCAAAACACAAAATTTTCCAATTTCTTTCTAGACCTTTTTAAAGAGCTTAGAAAAAAAAATAGTATATCAAAGTGTTTTGTACTGTTATTGGTAACAGAGACAATAAAAAAAAAAAAAATTTAAGATTCCCATGTTATTCTTATGGAGAATATTGTAAAATGTGTTAGTTTGCTTATTTATTGATATATTTGGTTCATACTTAGCAAATTTATTTATTTCATACTAAGCTATTAATATTTTACTTAAAAAACACACTTTATTACTTTCCTTGTAGCAACAAACCTAGGTTAAACATAATGTTATTTAAATAGATTTGATTGAAAATCAATTCAGACAAATGGAAATTCACTAAGTCAGCAGGTTTGTTGCGCCAGGGGTATTTAATATTGTATTGGTTAACTTTGATTAGGGCTGCTTGTGTGGATTTCAATCAGAATAATCAAATTCATATTAATCAAGGATTGTAGGAATAGCAAGGCTTGTTTGAATTTACCATTGCATCTTAATTAAGACATCTTTCTTCCAAACTCAAACCTCCCTTGATTGAAAACACTGTGAATGACAGTAATATATTTTGATTATTACCTTTAGAGCGATTTATTTTGTTTCTTATCTCAGGATGATACCCTTATCCATCCAGATAAACTTGATATCCCAAAGACAATCAATAAGCTAGATTTTTGTGCCCCTTCCCCCCCCCCCCCACCACACATTACATAATTAATACAGCACTAATTGAAACATAGTTAAGTAAATTTCATGGTAACAATTTAATTTCCAAGGATGTATGACAAAGCGTGTTGCGTACCGCTGTGTTGAGGATGTCAGTAAAGCTCTGGTAGCCAGACTCCATGCTGCGAGACACATCGGCCAACAGCGGACTCGTCTCAGACCTCGCTCTCTTCAGTGTGTTTAGACCACTCTCCAGTCCACTGCCTACAGATAAGAAGAATTATTTCATAATCTCCAGCACACACTAACGATACAGGAGCTTTATATACCCGATGTTTATTTAGCTGTTGCTTTAACAAGTTTACACTAAAACAAACATTATTGGCTTCCTTGTCTGTACTCCAAATATCCATCAATAAAATGCTGCGGCCTAGGTTAGTGGCATGTGCAACATTGTCAAAGCTTGCAACATGTCAAAACCTCAAAATAAAATCTTTACACATAACACAAAACAATGCGTAAACTAAACATGAAGTGAAAAAACATAGCGATATCAAACCAAACGTTCTCAGAATTAGCAGTAGACACCTAGTTTGTTTGTATTATTTGTGTCGTAATGTATGTAGGCCTAATTATTTAATTTGAAACTTTGTCACATTGCAAGCTTTGACAAACTTTTTTTGGGTTCAGGGGGATGTATCCACTCAAAACTGAAACTCAAAAATTTTGACAAAAACAATACTTTCTCCACTAATAGGTGGAGAAAGTAAAAAACAAGTAGACGATACAGACCTACAACTGTGAAGTGCTCCTTGATGTTGTCATGTACATCTCTCAGGTCCCACATAGCCATGAGTGTCTCGCACAGAGTCTGATGTTGCAGCATCCCGTCCTCGTACGGCTTATGGGAGAAACTGTAGCGGTGAGCGATGGCAGCAAAAAACATTTCTATACAGATCAAAAAGTTCTGAAACAAAACATATCCTTACAGATTAGAACACAATAAATTAATATTATAAATCAAGAATTTCTTAAACAAAATACAACAATCAACTAATGGAATATTCTGTGCCAAATAAGGATTGGAAAACAGAGTGTTAGGAAGGTGACCAGTCAATGGTCACTGACGTTTCGATTGGTTAAGTAGTAGCGGATGTAGGGTGCAGTGTACTACAACAAAGCGTGATGTTTTGAATTTAAATGCCATATTTTGCATTTTAAAGCCCCAGTTACCATTGATGACCCTATGACCATGGGTGATATTCAGAGTTTTGCTACAATCACAGAAGATGATGATACTTCCTTGACCAATTAGGCTATATTCAGAGGAATTCACCATAGTTTTCCTCACTGACGCCACATTTTCCTACTTGTCAACCACCTCGTTCCCTTCTATCCCTGAGTGTCCAGGGGTCCTACCCCAGGGGTTGCACCTACCCAAGGCAGAGGTTATCGGGCAGTCTCAGATCAACTTGGACAGGAGTCAAATGCCTTAAGCACAGTATGGCTTTCTGTTAAAATGGAAATGTTCATGCTCTGCCTCAGGTTCTCTCTAGCACACTACACGACCGCAGTTATCTTAGCCTGGAACACAGTTGGATGCACTCAAATGGGAAGACATAAGTACACCCCATTCCCACTTTTCCAGCCCCTGTCCCACCTCTTACTTAAGGACATAAAGGCAGGGATACAAGATACAAGAACTTTATTGATAGTAAAATACATAATGTGGTACATTAGTATCTCCTTACTCAATCAATTAAATTTTTAAGTTCTTCAATTAAATAAGTCAATTAATCCTGAACCTAAACTTAAACATAATTTAACTTCTTCACTTTATAACATATTCTATCATTCTATAGTTAGTAAATGAAATAGGGGATGGTGTACTATGACCAATCTATATAAACAATTTTGAAAAATAAAAATAAATGGTATTGGAATTGAGAATCCATTTTTCAGGTATCAGTATCAAAAATCAATAAATTTTTGATAAAGTACTCAGGAAAATCTTTGGACCAACAAATGCAAGTGGAGAACAAAGCAAAAAGCTAAGATAAATAACTAAGGGACTGTTTTAAAGACCAATTGCGGTTTTTGTTGCAAAGGTCAGACATGTAAGATATAGACATCTAATATGGGAAGGAAATTAAACTAGCCTATGGTAAAAACATATCTTGAAAGTCTTAAATATTAAACAAATGGGAAAAAAACTCACTGGATTCCTAAAGATGAGGAGAAAACGATGATGTAGACAGGAAAATGTTACATTTCAATTAAGAGGAGAGGATGTACAGGATCGGAGGAAGTAGTGGCAGTTAGTTGAGGAGGCCAAATACCTTCTTGAGAATAAAAAAAAAATGTCTATGAGAATAAGTAAGGCAAATGATTCATACCTGAATCTTAGACGATATATCTCTGACATCATCATCACTGTCCGTTTCAAAGACTGAGGAAATCACATTCATATACACCAACACAGCAATAACAACTCCTTGACTGAAACAAATAAAAAAGATCAATAGGGAACACAGGCAAACTGGTTAAATATACGTGTAGTGCTAAATTATTGATGCAATATTTTCAAGTCAAAATACTGACAGTTGAAAACTGTATCAGACGATACATAGCTATGAACTGTAAGCAGTTGTTGACTGCAATGATGTATGGGAACGTCTTGACTCCTCTAAACTCCCCTTCACCATAAACATCACACATTTTCAAGTCAAAATAACTATGTAAATGTTATTAACCTCATTGTCATAAGAAAACAACTAAAAAAAACTACTGTGTCAAACTTTTAAAGTCCTGGAAAGAAAAATACTGTAGACAAAATCAAATAGTGAGGCAGTAAATAAAGTTGTCAAACATTCAAACAGTTCTTGTACAAACAAGAGACTCTTTACTTCACAAAAGAAGGTGGTGAGGTTAGTTTGTGGTCTAAACATTGAAAGCCCTTTTTTGTATCTCTTTACATTCTCATATTTCCATCTTTTTATGTTCTGGAAAGTCTATTGTAGATAAAAGAAAACATGTCACTCTTTCTAAAGATATCTGATGTCCACAAATGTTGTATACACGATTTAAAGATAATCTGTCCACTGAAGGCATATTTATATTTACACTCACAACAACAACTAAACCACTGTTTTGCACGTTTAACTGTACATTCTAAGCTTGTTTTTTAAGCTTAGCACGTAGGCTAGTACTTACAAAAATGAAAAGAAAACCACAGCCTTGATGCACAGAAATTTTCCGATGGGTTTCATTGGACGAAGCTGGTCACGATTTGCTTTGTAGAACAGGACCAGACAGTACATAGCAATGAACTGTGAGCAGTTGTTAACTGCAATGATGTATGGGAACGCCTTGTCTCCTTCAAACTCCCCTTCACCATACACACCACACAGGTCACATAACCTGTGAAACACGTGAACAACTGTATCAGACGATACATAGCAATGAACTGTGAGCAGATGTTGACTAAAATGATGTATGGGAACGCCTTGTCTCCTTCAAACTCCCCTTCACCATACACACCACACAGGTCACAATAACCTGTGAAACACGTGAACAACTGTATCAGACGATACATAGCAATGAACTGTGAGCAGATGTTGACTAAAATGATGTATGGGAACGCCTTGTCTCCTTCAAACTCCCCTTCACCATACACACCACACAGGTCACATAACCTGTGAAACACGTGAACAACTGTATCAGACGATACATAGCAATGAACTGTGAGCAGGTGTTGACTAAAATGATGTATGGGAATGCCTTGTCTTCTTCAAACTCCCCTTCACCATACACACCACACAGGTCACATAACCTGTGAAACACGTGAACAACTGTATCAGACGATACATAGCAATGAACTGTGAGCAGGTGTTGACTAAAATGATGTATGGGAATGCCTTGTCTTCTTCAAACTCCCCTTCACCATACACACCACACAGGTCACATAGCCTGTGAAACACATGAACAACTGTATCAGACGATACATAGCAACGAACTGTGAGCAGGTGTTGACTGCAATGATGTATGGGAACGCCTTGTCTCCTTCAAACTCCCCTTCACCATACACACCACACAGGTTACAAAAGGGGTGGGCCTTGTCCTTAGTCTATCAGTTGTTAAATAGTATCAGGGGACCAAGCATTGCTCGTGGTGTTTGATTTGTTCAAGAGGAAAATAAATAAAATATAGGCCTACAAATGTACGATTTCCATGAGAGTATATAAAATACAGTCTAAGATATGGAATAAAATATATTATAGGTACAGTAGATTCCCGCAAACTTGGCTTAGTTTGGACTGGAAGGGTGCCGAGTTTGTGAAATGCCGGGTTATCGGGAACTAGGGTTAAAAATAAAAACAATAAAATTTGTAAGCCATTTACCTGCCTTCTTTATTTATATTTATAATACAAGTCAGTATTAAGTCATCAGATATAGTACAACAAATCCTTTTTACGAGTTGCGAATGATATGACTTAAGCTGGCTTGAGTCCATGTTTAACTTGGACTCAAAAAATCACTAATTTTCTGAGCCAGGTGATGGCCAAGTTATCCAGACTGCCGGGTTATCGAGTGCCGAGTTTGCGGGACCCTACTGTATACGTTATAATATGTTATTATGTACAACTATTGGTTCTGTATATATGCTATACTTCATTTTGTTAACAACCTTGTCGTCTCAAGTGATTGAAAATAATTAGAAATAAACACGCATTGCTGACATAGCAAAATTTAAAAAATCTGCATTTTAAATTACTCACTTCACTATAGTCCTTCAATAAAGCTGGGCCATTGTACAAGACTTGATTATATAATACTGTGGTTAATTTTATGCCATATCTTATAGTTTAATGCTTTAGTCACTGGGACCGTGGAACATCACAACTCATTGTGGGAACAATGCGTCAATTCCGGTGGCGCATCGTCGAGAACTACAAAACGTCCTTGGCTTTTCCTCGAGACTTTTAGTTCAATATTAGTGTAATCATCACATTGCTAAATAATACATCATACATCCCAAGTGTATTATCCCATATAATCAATGTTCAATAGCATTCCTAGGCATGTCCTTTTCTTTTGTACTGTATTTAGTAATTTGCTACTGATGATTTTTTTACAGGCATATATTAAAATTCATTTATTTATTTACATTTTTGTATAACTGCCATAGCTACTTGACAGTTCATTACACTAGTGTTAAAAATATTAAAATTTTATTTTAAGTTTTACCGAAAAACAAATTTTCCCAGAACAGCCTAGCATGGATATTGTTTTTAACCTAAAACTAAGATATTTCTAACAAGACTGCCTATAGTGGTGCTCTATCATCCAACAGGATTACGCTTTTCGGTATTATTATACCATCATCAGAGCCTTTACAAAACTTGAAGTAAAACACATATGAAACATATGATGTCACGTCACAGTTTTTAAAAAAACACAGTCACAAAACATTTAATCCCGAATAAACTATTTACAGTAGGCAACGAGAGACAAAAAAGAAGCAAAGCATGCATTTCAAGTGTTGAGTCTCAAATGGAGGTTATCTTGTCCTATTAGTTGTACTTTGTCCCCCCGGCTTCCCTTATAATTCCTTTCTGTCTCTGTCTAATCTTATTATTGTTTTAAATAACATATTAGACTGGATCAAGCTTTTATAATTTAATAATTCATTAGGACGAGTTTATGAAATATATAAAGCAACTAAAACTCACCTGCATGTTTTGTGACTGTGTTTTTTAAAAACTGTGACATGATATAATGTATCGAAATACTTCAAGTTTTGTAAAGGATCTGATGGTGGTATAATAATACCAAAACGGGTAATCCTGTTGGATGATCGAGGACCGCTATAGGCAGTCTGCAGGTATTAATAATCTTTGAAAATAGAAAATGGTGTTGTATTATTCCTTTTGCTTGAGAAACAAGTTTTGATCCCTATTAGAACGCACAATTTGCGTATGGGTCCTCTCGTTATATTTAATTAATAAAATGAATCAGTTACTTACAATGCAATTGCTGTGGTGAGAGGTCGGACTACTGTGTACTGCAGAATCCCATGTTTACAGTTGTGGACCAGCTCTCTTGAAAAGACACAGAACAAACAATATGTGAAAAACTGTGATAATGATCACTGTACCTAATTCATTTCCTACATAGAACGTAAATAGAATTAACTACAAAATTTCCTTTATTAAGTAGTCTGCTCTATCAGGCTAATATTATATAATACTAGTGTACATGTTGCTCGAATTCGAGCAATTGCAAAGTATTACAGGGAGTTATTTGAAAACGAATAACAGTCATATTTACAATGAGTTTAAAAGAGTCAACTCAAAGATTACCGGTGAGTAACTTAGACCATGTTTATCTCCGTTATTGATAAACCTAAAGCATTCCGGCCGGTTTTCTTCTTCTCAAAATGCCTCGCTGTACAGGCAACACAGGTCATTGATAGAGGGCCAATTGAGAACAAAATGTCGTTTTGGGGTAGTGTTAGGACGCATTTGTAACCTAATAGTTGAGATTGTCCAGGGTCAGGTGCAGACTGTGATGAGTTAAGCCTATTACCCGCCACTGTTCTGTAGCTGCGGTCGTTATCACGATTACGCCTCCTGTCTATGTTTCGTTATCGTCGCGTCGGAGGCATTTAAAAGAAAATAACAACAAATAAAAAAATTATAGCTACACAAAACAACGATAAATGCACAAATTTAAGTTACAATCATGCTAACACGATCCGTCATAGCGACACAAAACAACGATAAAAACACAAATTGAAGATACAACCATACTAACACGATCCGTCTTTGGGATTATGTTTACACAAGTTCAAATAGTAAATAAATGTACTCAATGCGTTTCATTGAATTGAAAAATAAATAACAGCAATTAAATTATACAGCTGATCAAAATGTAAACAATTATGTTCTTCATAAGGATAACATGGGAACTTTAAAAAAGACTGGGGCAGAGGCCAAGGGACTTTTTCAAAAATGTAAGACCAGTTTGCAAATCTATGCGACACGCTCTTTCCAATGAGACGTCAATGGATAAAATCGGTTAAGAAATGGCGGAGGAGTTCAACCGACAAAGTTTCATGTAGCATATTAATTATATAGATTTTGAAAGGCACATTTTTGGCACAGTGTTTGGATAAACATTAGGAACTTAATAACAACTAAATGAAATTAAATTAAAATCATACAAAAAATTAAATTAAATGTTTACTACAAATAAAATATAATAAGTGATCATTTGTTTTATTTATGAATTTAAATTCAATACTTTTTACCGTTATGTACTACGGTACCAAATTATACCAACTAAGATGAAGTAGAAACATTGCAGCTAACTCAAAATGGATTTGTGATCACAACACTACTTATAAACCTCAATAGGCTTACACTGATGTCCCAAACCCTCTCCACAAGCTTGACATTAAACTGTAAGAGAGCCATTGTTCAATGTTAATATAAACCATCATTGTTATTTTTTATGAAATCCATCACAATATTGTATTGCTTAAAGATGGAATAAATGACTATTGATAGACTATTCATTGGCTCAATATCACAATAAGTGCTCAATTTCAAATTACTCATAACGAAGCACAATAACAATACTAAGTACAATACACATAGTAGAACATAGCAGACGTTGGCTAACCCTTCGAGCCCCAAAGGCCAATATAACAGCTACTAGCATAATCAAACTTTCTCCTACACTCATCTATGCAGGCATAACTCAACAAAAACAGCTGTAATCCATGCCCGACATGTGCCGGAGCTGGAGGTGGAGATTAAAACTGCTAAGCTTACGCTAAGGCCTGCTGCCTCCACAGCCAGATCGAGGGCTCAAATACCGGCTGCTCAGGTCTGATGTAAAACTCATGAGGTCACCTTTCTGTGGGAGAGTTCGGTGGGGAAGGCCCACTTAGCGATGGATAGCGAGGTAGTGGTTGATAGGATGGATTATTTGGAAGTTGCATCTCATCAAGAATTATCAAGTTACTTTTCACTAATTCTTGTGATCTGTGGTCTCACCACAAACTTTGTTTCATAATTATTAGGGTTATTACTTGTCTTCCCGAGATAAGGGAAAACATGATTAAAAGAATGTATTTCAAAACTGGGGCTGAAATACCAATTCCTCATGTCCCGGTAAGTTATGTCAAATATTATTTATTTGATGCTGCTGCAACTTACCTGCCCATTTTCCATGGACTAAGCCAGCAGAAAGGAAAAATGTGGTTTACTTGTGGCTTGGTAGCTAGTTGAGTCTCAAAATCAGACTCAGCATTCAAGTAGTTCAGCAGGTACATCATAAAGTTGTAGATTACGTAGGCCTCATAACACTCTCTGAATGAATCCATGAATATTGTCTGATCCGGATAAATTATTCCCATCCACTAAAAAAAATATATATATACAGTATGAGTATAGGTATATTAGGTAGCCCTGTATGACTTAATGAGTACTACATGAAGTAACAATTTTCTTTGTGCCTATTAATATGGTTATTTTTTTTGTACCAAATCTAAATCACTAATTTTAATCTAGATTTTATAATAGTGGTCTATCTTAATGAAAGTGTACTGATTTTACTTTACTTGTAATTTCCTCTTTTCAGCTATCACTTGTAATATAATAAATTGTCTTGTTTTTCCAATGTAATTTTGATCAGATTCATTTTGTACTGTCATTCAAGATATGTGTGAGAAACATCAGTGCCCAAAAGGAGCAATTGAGTCAGTATACAGCTAGCCTTAGTGACGAAGGGCATTTGGGGGTTCCTATTGCCTTTATATTGCTTCTTTTCAATTACTGTATGAAATAAATACTCCTATAACAAAATTCTTTAGTCTACTCAATAGCAATTAAATTGTACCTATCTGAAATATTCAAACATCTGAGACAGAAAAATATCAATTTAATACATTCACTACCGGTGGTGATAGACAATACATATAGAGGAGTGTGATAGCTGGAAGGGAAGGTGAGATTAATAATTAACTTGAATATTAGAACAGAAACTGTATGGATCATAAACATAAACAAATTATGTGAATGATGTAGCCCAAAAGTAAACATCATTTAACTTAATGGACTTGCCCATTGTCCAAAACCATAACATGTTAAAGTTATTGGTAACGTATAGGATGTGGGCCAGTTACGTTTGTTTATGAAATGAGATGAAATTATATTTATTCATTTATGGAAATTATGTTTGATCCATACTGTTTCTACTAAAATATCTGTGGTAACTAAGCTCTTAGTCAAACAAATATTTTTAACTTACCGCATTAAGAGTGTAAATAGGTACCATCCATAAAATCCTGAAAAAATAAAAGCATAAGAAATTAATGACAAATACATCTGGTAGTAGGAACCCATGGCAGTAATGTCGTGGGTATGTGTCCTGTTGAAATTTGATCAGCACAGCCCCCTCTTCCCTCTTCTATAGTACCAGCACACGTCTAGCTTACATGTTCAACACACTCACGCCCCACGTTTTAGGCTTATGTAGACAGAAAAATGAAGGTTAAAAAAGGGGTTGCCAATCTCTTAACTAAACAAATGTGTTGGCTTTGTGTCGTGCAGTGTTGAAGACATTCTACAGCCTGACACTAATCCCCGCCTGCTGTCAGGGGTTTGACTAAGAGACAAGGCCTCTGTACTACTTCCCGTTACAGCAGTGCCCAGGGAAAAGAGGGTGAAAGCCAATGGAATAAAGCACTAAGGTGGTTGTATCACTTAATCGTTTTAAATAGATAACTTACCCTGTTCAAAAAATATTTATAGGCTCACCCTATAATAGTTCATTTTTTGACAGTATCAGACTCAGTGCAAGAAAACTATTATAGTACGGTACATTAGGAGACACACATTATCTATCTTTTTTTCTTCTAAATATATAAAATCCAATGTATGTTTGTTTGTCCTTTATGGACTCCGAAACCGCTCGACAGATTGTAATGAAACTTTCACGCATTATTAAGCATTATTCAAGGATGGTTTGTCTAAAGTTTGGTGCAGATCCGTCAAAAGGGCTCTGCCCCAGTGGCTCTGGAGTTTCCCATGTTAACCTTATGAGTACTCATATTTAAATGGAATTAAAGAATCTTAACAGCTGGTTCAACAAACAATTTGATTCTGTGATGTTCAATAGCATTGAAATGTTAATAGGTTTACCAACAGGATGCAGGACTATTATTTTTTTTATTTATGACAACAGCTAACTTGCAACCAAAAGGTGAGTGAGCGTAGCGAACAAACTTTAACCTGGAGGCGAGTTAGCATAGCGAACGAGCTATCCTGAAGGCGTGAGCGCAGCAAACGAGCTCCAACCTAAAGGTGACTAAGCGTAGCAAACGAACTTCAAACAGGACGTGATTGAGCCATGCGAACGAGCTCATCTTGAAAATGAACGAGCATTGACATAAAACCACATTGGGACAGGACGACGTCTGTCGGGCCAGCTAGTGTTAACATAAGGGGTCATATCTAAACAATTGTGCAATATCTACATAATACCAGTAACGGTTATTCAAGCATAAGGTGTGTGAGAATGAATGGATGACCAGATGATAGCATTGATGATATGCCTTTTGTTGTCCAGTACTTAGTGGAGGAGCTGCTGCACAAACAATTTCAAGTCATATTAAAGACACAAAATAAAGTGATCTGCCTGCAATAAGTTATTCTTCAAAAATCATCTTGATACTCAAAGTAGAATACTGTATGTACCTAGTAATAATACCAGGGTTTGGACCGGTCTTATACAAAAATGTAAAAATGCTAAATGGTGATGATGCAACACAAAACCTAGCCTATTCCAGGCCAATGACAAAATTGTCTGGGTAGTCGAGTGGTTAAATTGTTCCTCCTTTAAAACCTGGAGGTGGCTGGTTACATTCCAAGCAGAATAGATTCTAGAACACAGTGCAATTTGTAAATGGGCTAAAAACTAGAGTTTGGACCGTTCCCTTACAAATAATATAAAAAATGCCAATAGCAATGATCACAAATCAGAAAATAAAACATCTTATAACTAAGATTTATTATTAGGTAGGCTCCTACATATTTTGCATATAACTTAACTTATGTTAGGCATATTTTAATTATCAAGAAATTCTTACAGCAGAGAGCCGTTTGTCATTGCATATGGACGTTTTTAGACAGTGATTGAATGTTGAATGATCAGCGGCTTAGTCAGTAGGCCTACTGCTTAGTTATAAAACCAGTTTAGTTATCTTTTTAAAAACTTTACCTGATAATATGAAGCTGAAGAGGAGGGCTGGAATAATGTATCATATGTTGAATTATTTCTGTGAGAGATATCGGAATAGTCAGTACAGCAAAAAAACCTCCAATGTAAGCTGCAGGATCAGGATTTTTCTTCTTTTGATCAAATGAATGAATGATAAGTTTAGGTATCAAGAGTAACATGAATATTCCATAAATAACCATAACAGCGGCCTTTATCCAATTTCTCCATTTTGAAAGCACGTCGGAAAATGTATTAGAGAAAGAATTTCTCAAACCGTTACCAGTTAGTGATATTCTAGGCATTGTTAACAAAAAACAAGTAAAGATTAAGTTACAGCCTCACTAACAAAGAATCCTGAATGTTATAAACTAGGCCTAAGTTAGTTTTAAGTAATTTTCTGATCACAACCGGTATGGATTATCCTTTTTAAATTACAGATATTCATTTTCATAGATAATGAAATATTAGAAAAAGTTTCCTAAAATCTTAAAAACTACTATGGTGGTACACCATTCACATGACAGTTGGTTGGATTTGACATTACATAACCTAGGTAATAATAATAAAAATAAACAGACGACTGTTGTTTGTGCTTTTTTTGTCAATCCAGCACTAGATAACCAGCTGATCATATGGATCCAGCTGCTTTACTACACTCACTCACAAGTTTTACACAATACACGTAGATCCGGTTCGAGAGATCAGAAGCAGAAGGAAAAAAGGAATCGTCCACTGTTGTCATATTTACTGTTTTCCACACAAGTGTAATGAGGGAGTGTCTTTATCTTAATTATTACATTATATAAAGCATTGAACCTTGTTTTGTGGTACCAGTGTTACAAGTGATTTAATTTAAATGTGCGTAGTTCCAATAATCTCATATTTATGTGTAAATTTAGATGCTCGGAGCGACCTTGCAGCGCCATTACTTTATAGGCTAGGTAGAATTGGCTTCCATGTCTAGTTCACAAAAGAAGGAATGTAACTCAAATTTTCATGCCGCGAAATTTGAAGAAACTGTGATGGTTTAAAATATTATATACCTTAATTATTACTGTTTCTGGCGTAGGCCTATGTCAAAATTAGTTCTTGTTTGGACAAAAACTACTTATAGGCCTGAGTTACCAGTAACTAAATAAATAAGCCTATGCTTAATTCCTTTGACAAAAGAAATAGAAATGGAGGTAGACATATCAAAAATTATTTAAGATGTAAGGCCTAGGCTCTGGTTAAACAATAAACTGGATAACATAGCGTTGCAGGCTCTAATGTCACTTTTTCTATGAATAAACTTACAAGGGTAGAATGGACTAAGGATGATATGTGTAACTTTGTAACTTACTAAGTTAAACCACGGGCTGTTTCTTAGCCAGGCCATTAGGCCTAACTGAACGCTGAATGATCTAGAACAGTTTATTCACGCGAAGTTGTGTAAGGCCTAAAATTAAAGTGTCAAAAATAATATCAGACTGGTGCAAGACAAAGTACTAAGCTATAACCTGTTTCCAAATTAAAATAATCCACATGAGCTTGATTAGGGCTTGACTTATGCCAAATAGGCTCTAAAGCAGGAACATAGGCCTATCTACTGTAGGCTAGGTGAAGTCACCGACATTTACAAACAAAGTCTAAGTTCAGTTTTTTTTGGTGCTCACCTCCTTTTCATCCTAGGAGCGAAACAATGGAGGTAACAAATACAATTGAACGGACAAGTCAAATGATATCAGTTCCCATGCATACTGTGCTTGCTGGAAAGTTAACACCAGCTTCAGTGGGTATACACACAGAAGAAGATGATGCTGACCTAATGGGAACCCACTACATACCAGTTAATGTACAACCATCTCTATCATCAAATGGTGAACTTCTAACCCATCAGGTTGTAGATTTAGCTGGTACAGAATTTGTTCAACATACCGTCCCAACCCATTACTATGACACAGAAGATATTTTGACCCAAGAATTGACTGAGGATGACCGTCGACTTGCCGCTGCTCTAGTAGCAGTCCAGTTTGTTCATCATCAGCCGAAAACACAACAACAAACTGTACTTACAACTACAGATTTATTAGGCCCGAGGCCTATTGTTACTCTTCCAAATGTACCTGTTGATAAACCAATTAATACAATAGTGACTAACTATATACCAGATGAATCAGTTCATCAACAAATTATCGATCAACACAACCAAGAACGAATGATGAAGATGTATCAAAATTCTTCTCAGGTAAGGGTAGCTCAGACCTAACTTATATAGGGTACAATTTGAACTTGGGTAACTTAAATAGATATAAATTTGCACCCAACAATAGGTTTTTAAGCACTAGTTCCTAAGTATCGGTTTCTACCTGTAAGAATAAGTTAAGTTGCCCTGAAACTAGAAAAATTTAATTGTAATGCATAAGTTTATTTATTCCAATGAGGTAGATAACTTATGTTTAAGGCCAAGTTAGGATTAAGGGTTGTGTTTTAGTTCAGAATTAGTAGGCTAATAATTAACTTAATGGCAAAAAGGACACAAAATTTCTGTTGCCTTTTTATCAGTCAGAAAATCAGTGGCTTTTAGCGAATTTCCCATATAGGGAATATTAGCGAATTTCCCATATAGGGAATAAGCTATTACCGTAGGTCTCATGGTAAGACCTAGACCCGGGACCGATTTACTTTTTTGTTTTGAGGTCCCCAGAGGCCAAAAACACCATCCGTTCAAATTCATATATATATATACTAGCTGAGTACCCGTCCTTCGTACGGGGTTGGCATATAAGTGCAAAATGTTTATTGCAGTGTTGTACTCTAACTTAGCTTTTGCAATGGCGTAGGACACATTTGAACAAAACTGTTTACTATAATAAAATTTACGCTATACTATAGTAGGTATTACACATCTACCATAGCCATAATGTTCTACCACTGCACCTAAACAATAGAGAAAAATAAATAATTAAAACTTTGCAAAACATTATTCACAAATTATTCATGCAATTAAAAACATAAAAATAGGCCTAACAGTAAACAATCCTACTTTGACAGTTAGTTATCATTGCCAATCACTGTTTTTTGTTGCTACTTAGTTCAAATAAGCTGTTTTCATAAATGCAAAAAAATAATAGTGCTGCACCCTGTTGGTAAATCTCATAACTTTTTAATACTTTCCATATCATAGAACCAACTTTTTTAGTTGAAACAGCTGACTAAATTCTTTAATTCCCTTTAAATATGAATACTCATAAGGTTAACATGGGGAACTACAGAGCCACTGGGGCGGAGCCCGAAAGGGTTTTTGAGATAAGAATATGCCTATATGTTAATCGGGAATATGAGGTATCATCATGCAAAATTTCAGCCCAATCCGTCCAGTAGTTAATGCGTGATTGAACTTCAAACAAACAAACAAACAAACACACAAACTTTCACATTTATAATATTAGTAAGATAAGATATATTTATATATATATATATTTATATATATATATATTTATATATATATATATTTATATATGTGTCCGTTAGCGCGATAACTCGAGCAAAATTGATCCGATTTTGATGAAATTTGGTACAAACGTGTAAACCTACATTTATTCAAACGAACCAGCATAATCGGACCATGGGATCAGGGGTTTATGGGGGGTTTTATGGGGTAAAAATGGGTTTTTCTCATTTTTGACCCTAAAAACTTTAATTTTCTAAATTTCTCTGTAGACTATTTTGAAGAGCTTAAAAAAACAAATAATTTAGTATATTGAAGTTTTTTTTTTAATGTTCATTGACTACGGAGAAAATTTAAAAAATTGGAAATTTAAAATTCCCATGTTATTCTTATGGAGAATAAATAAACTGTTCTAGTTTGCTTGTTTATGGATATATTTTAATCAAATTTGGTAACTTGGCTTATTTCATACTAAGCTATCAATATTTCAATTGAAAAAACACACCTCAACATCTTCCCCGTAGCAGCAAACCTAACTACTCACTAAAATTAATGTTATTTAAATAGGAAATAAATCTGAAAATTTATAGGGAATATTTTAGTAGAAATCAAGCCGGGTAAATGGAAATTCGCTTAGTATGCAGGTTTGCTGCGACGGGGGTATTTGTTAATTAAATGAACTGTGCCTGTTTCTTACAACTTACATTTTAGCGGATTTTCCATCTAAGTTAGGCTATAAAATAGAGAAAAGCTATTACTTAACTTACCGTAGGTGTTATGGTAAGACCTGGACCCGAACCTGTTCATGGCTATTCAGTAGCCTATTTTAATGTTCCCAGAGGCCAAAAACGCCATCTGTACAAATACGTAGGCTACCAACTTTAATACCTACCCTGCCGTATATAGCCTGCAACTTGCTAACTTGCTTATTTACTAGTTTATGCATAATTTGCCTCTAGGATTGATTTAATGACTTAAAATGAGGTTACTAACCTGTCGTCAATCAGTCCTATATTGTCGTTGATGAATAGTTTCGGGGCTTAAACCCCATTTTCAAATCTTCTCTTCAGTCGTCATATGTCATACATAGGCCTATCTTCTTGCACAAGCCGTCGTCATTATTTCACACATACACATATAACACATACGAAAACGTTTATAATATAATACAAAGAAATGTACATTCGCGTGTGGCCGGCCAAGGACAAAACCAGACAGGCAGTCTAGTTTTGTCCTTGGCCGGCCACACGCGAATGTACATTTCTTTGTATTATATTATAAACGTTTTCGTATGTGTTATATGTGTATGTGTGAAATAATGACGACGGCTTGTGCAAGAAGATATGTTTGACATACGACGACTGGAGAGAAGATTTGAAAATGGGGTTTTAGCCCCGAAACTAGTCATCAACGACAATATAGGACTGATTGACGACAGGTTAGTAACCTCATTTTAAGTTATTTACTAGCCTTCCTTTAGCACAATAACTCATGTAAAAGTAAAACTGATCCAATTTCAATAATAATCTCTTTACAGGTAGGCCTACATATTTTGATAAAACTTTATATAGACTAAATTAAAATTTCATCGAATTTCTCTATAGGGAAGTAGGCCTACTGATGTACTCTGATATCTTTGGTGGCACGGTAAGACTTAGACCCGGGATTTTTATTTAGGCCCTATGTAAATCCGATAACTTGAATAATTTTTGTCCAATTGATTAAATTTGGCTTGAATATGTAGGGCTGGATAAACTTTAATGAGTTCACGATCAGACAATGGAAACGGGAATTTATAGGGGTTTTATGGGATAAAAAATCATATTTCCCATAATTTATCCTCAAAACATAGGTAGGCCTAACATTTTGTAATTTCTTTCCAAACCATTTTGTGGACTAAAGATTGAAAAAAGAAATAACTTAATTTATTATATTGAAACATTGTAATATGCCTAAGAAACGGTTAGAAAAAAATTATTAAAAGGTTTAAATTGAAAATCCCCATGTTGGGGGTATTATTTAAACAGGGAATACATCTGACCTGTTTAAGGAAATATTTTATTTAGGCCTAGTGAAAACTCAATCAGGCAATTGGAACTCCGCTTGTGGAGTATTAAAGTTTTTTTGTTCTAGAGAGGAATTCAAACCCTGGCCTTGTTTCAATCTAACATTGACCTTTTGTTAGATAGCATCATTAATTTATATTCCACTGATAATGGTATCAACCTATCTAACTTATCTGAGTCCAAAAACAATCTCGCTTGAAATCAAACGAACAACATTCTGATTTGAAGGCGAGCATTAAAACCACTCGGCAACCCATATAATTAGATTAAATCGCGAATCTAAAATGTCTAAACTGTAACAACTAAAATAAACCAAGCTGGTTTTTAAATTTAAAATTTCCATGGTATTCTTATTAAGAATAAGTAGGCTAAACTGTTGTAATTTGCTTGTTTAAAGCATTATAAATATAGATTTTTGTCTAACTTGACAAATTTATTTTAATAATATTTTACTAAAAACATGTAGGTACACGTTATTACCCACCCTGTAGCAGCAAACCTAGGTACCTACTCGTTAATCTTAATGTAATTGAAATAGACTTAACATGTTCAGTGCGGCAGGGCATTCTAACAGGCGCTCGCCAATGGCGGCGCGGCACTGTAACAGCGAACGCAATTGGCATTCAAATATTTCAATGTGACGAATAACAAAAGAGCAGCGGTGATTGTACTACGTTACCCCAAGATTGGACGTAGTTCCCCCAATTCAATTCAATTCAATTCAAAACATCTTTATTCATTAGTATATATTGTATATACAAGAATGGTGTCAAATTCATCGTTACATAAAATATGAACACAAATAAAAGACAAATACAATACACAAGAACAAAACAACAAAACAATACAGTCATCTCTCAAGTAGGTATAAAACAAAAGTATACTTCAGTGAAAACAAAAATAGTTCAGTGAAACAGCAATAGGCCTAAAACATTTTAAGTCAATGCTGTTATTGCTTAGCCCAGAAATCTTTGAATTTATAGAGAGCATTTTGTGTCAAATGTAATTTTAGAGCGTTTTTAAATCTGTTGTCATCTGTTTCATTTTTTATTTTTATTGGTAATTGATTAAAAAATTGTATTCCAATGTATGATGGTTTTTGTTTAAATATTTCTTTTTTATGCTTATTAATTTGGAAATTATATCGGTTTCTTGTGTTGTAATTATGATTATCGACGTTTTTAGTAAATGTTGAAATATTACGTTTAACATGAAGAACAGTCTTGTAAATATAAAGGCTATAAACTGTCATGATACCCAATCCAATAAAATGTTTTTTACAGTGTGCATCAAAATCCAATTTAAGCATTGATCTTATTGCATCTTTTTGAAGATGTAAAATTTTTTTGAGGTTAAAATTTGATGTTGCTCCATATACTTCAAGACCATACCCAATATGGGTATGGACCATTGATAAATACATTTATTGCAATGTTTTGATGTCACAAAAAGAGGACAATCTCTTCAGAGCAAAGACTCCTGAACTAACTTTTGAACCGACCTCATTTACATGATCTGACCAAGACAGTTTTCTATCCAGTAAAATACCAAGGAACTTTGACTTTTCAGCAAGGTCAACAGTATTAAGACAGTCTGTTGGTTCTGTGTCATTCCTTGAATTACCATTTTTACAAGAGAATTTAATTATTGTTGTTTTATTTTTATTAGTTAAAAGGTTCAAGTTACTTAGTCTTTCGTTAACTTTGTTTGTTGCTAGGGATAATTGATCAAAAACATTACTTCTATTGCTACTAGCTATCGTTAGATTAATATCATCTGCAAAAATACAAAATTTATTATTTAATGTTAGGTTTGAAAGACATTCTGGTAACTTTCCTAAATACACAAGGAATAGGAATGGTCCCAGGACTGATCCCTGGGGAACGGAATATTTAATTAATCTAGTTTTTGACTTTATTTTAAATAATCTATTGCCATTGAGGTGTTTAGTTTCCACATATTGCCTTCGACCTATTAGGTATGATTTTAATAAAGCTAAATCTTTGCCAATTATACCATTAGAAGTTAGTTTTTCTAGTAAAATAGAATGGGATACACTGTCAAACGCTTTAGTCAGATCTAGAAATGCAGAAACAGTATGGTCACCTTTGTCTAATTTATCCACAATATGTTCAACAAAAGCTATGACTGCAGTAATAGTTGATTTATTTTGTCTAAAACCATGCTGTTCCGAATCTAATAAGCTATTTTTTTCAAAATAATCAGTTAGTTGCATCAACATACACTTTTCAAAAAACTTTGATAATGATGGTAGGATTGAAATAGGTCTGTAGTTGGCAGGATCCTTCTTGTCACCCTTTTTAAATATTGGAATAATTTTTGATACTTTTAATTCTGTGGGAAATACTCCAGATATCATAGAAGCATTTATAACATGCAGTAGAGGCTTAAGAATTGCTCTTTTTGAAGCCTTAATGACTTTTGTTGGGATGTCATCATATCCAGATGACCACTTGTTCTTTACTGAATTAATTATTTTATCTAACTGTTCCTCAGATATAGTATGAAACTTAAATCTAGACTTATCAGCAATAACAGCATTGGCCTGCTTGGGGCTATCCCCAAAGGAATCTTTATTATTCAAACTTGGAATTATTGTGCTGTCAACTAAGTCAGCATAATAATTATTCATTATGTTGACAACTTCCACAGGGTCAGTAACAGAATTTCCATTATATTTTAAAATAATCTGGGATGGTAAATTAGCAGAATTTCTTCCAAGTTCAGTATTGATTAAATTCCAAGTAGTTTTTGCTACATTTTCAGATAAAGTGATTTTATTGTGAAAGTATTGTTTCTTCTTTTCAATTATGAGTTTTTTTAACCTTCTTTTTTGCTGCTTTATGTTCAATTTAACTGTCATATTTTTATTTTTCCTTTTGTTTTTACAAGCATTTAATAAGTTTTGCCTTTCTTCTTTGATCTCTCTATCTATCCAATTCTTAAATCCATGTTTTGTACGAACATTAGTCACAGGAAAATTCTTATCAAAGTAAAACCTTAGAATATTGTAAAAAAATTTAAATTTTTTATCAATAGGGGTTTGGTAAAGTTGTGTCCAGTTCTCAAATTCTAAATCTTTTATAAAACCATTAATGTTATTTTTGCTAAAAATCCTTTTTGATTCCAATAATATTTTAGGGTTATTGGATTTTTCTTTACTCATTACCAAACACCCAAAGGTAGCAGCACTGCCTGGATCAGTAGTCGGTGGCTTTCTAATATGGCTTGACGAGAGAAAATCCCCAAAACCGAGACAAAAGCATTGTCAGACGGGATTTTACGGAAAATCTTAGTACCAAACTACACCAAAATAAAGGTCACATTCTAAGCTACAGGCTAGTGACGATTTTAACGTTCCCCGGCAATGGCTGAGCTCATACTGAACTAATATAGTGGGGGTTGCGCAACTACATCAATTGATAGGCAAATGGAAATTCAATTAGTCTACAGGTTTGCTGCGGCGGGGTATTTTTGAGATGGTATCTTTGCAAGTAGCGTTTTTAAAGAAGGTAATGGAAAATGTAGAACTCTGGTACACCATTGCTGAGACTGTCTGCTGTCAAGAATGAATAAAAATATGACTAACAATATGGAATTTATTTCCTGGCTTTGCCTATTAAAGCCTTTAGCAAAGTGTACTCTTAGGTTAGCTTTGTTTTTAAATTGTTGTATTGTGACTGTCTGGGATTAATTTAGCAACAGCTTTAAATATAGGTAGTAGATACTAACTGAGGTCACAATTGTAAATTTCAGCCATGGCCACTTCTGTCAGCAATTAATCAGATTAAACATGATGCACTCCACTAGCCAGCATTATTTTGTAATTTTGTTATGTTTTTAATTTCTATTCTATGTATCATAAAGCAAATCGGTACAGGAATTGCTAAATCTTGTTCAGTTGGTTGGGTGGGTACGACCATTGTGTGACCACCAAACTGAGGATCAAGGGTTAAGGGTGGTAGATGGTAGGATGTTAAATTGGGAACTCACGGTTGCGATCATACACTTTCTTTCCCTCCCTGCTGTTGTCATCAGGATCTGTCAGTATTTTTTAAGGCTTGGATGGGTAACATTTAGAATTGTCTTGCTTTAACATGTTAATAAATTATTGGAAATGAATTTTTGTTAAATAATAAACTGTTTGGACTAAATTTGCATCTCAACACAGGGTTTCTTTTAATCACATTTTCTTTTCCTTCTCTGTGGTCTTCACAGTATTGTAGCCTATGGTGATTGTAGTTCTTATGTTGGGAACAAAGCAGTTGTGTCTGTCACAACCCTTTTAAAATTTAAAATTTCCTTAGCAGCCTACTCAATAAAACAAATGTTCATGTTGGCTATGTCCACATTCCTACTACCGGTAAATATTTTGTATTCTTGTGAAGGGGGGTGATAATATAATTTAGTATAAAATATTAATTACTATAAAATCAGTATTACCAAACTTCAGATAGGCTAATAGTCTTCTCTTTGTATCTTTTGTATGTTTAATTCTGCTAAATCAGTTAGAAAACATCAACTGAATGGTTTGTTTAGGAGTTAAAACTACAACCTCTACCTCCACTGAAGAAGGTGTTGTCTAGCCAGTCAATGATGGTGGATAACAAGTATGGATCTCGCCCAACAGAGGGTTCCCACAACACTGGCATATCAACTGTCATTGAGAGTGTCCCTATGGTTCAAGAGAAACCTTCCAATGAGGTAATAATTTTCAATACAGTGTTAACCATAACCTTGAATCAGTTTAAATCCTGGCAAAAGCAGAGTATCAACTTAACGTTGTAGATACTATAGTGTTGTAACTACAATATCTGAGGTACAGTTGGGCCTAGATAGAGTTAGACCCTCCTTAAATTTTATTTTATGATACAACAAACATGGGTTTACCATTTAGTATTTCATAGCCAGTGATACAAAATTATATTTTTAGCTGGGTTTGAGTGGTGGATGAGTGTAAAATACAGCAAGATGACATCTAGGCCTATAGTTTTGTTAGTACAACCAACTGTTAGGGGTTACTCAGCTATCAATAACTCGCTGTTGGTCTATTGGTTAGAGCGTGCGACTTCAGTCCCTGAGGTCCCAGGTTCAAATCCTGCCAAATCACCAATGGATTTTTTTGTCTAAGTGATAAGGCCGCAACCCCTAGGTCTAGCCTGAAGTAATGTGAAAAACAATCCCAGGCTCAAGCCTAGCGTCCTAGGACAAAAAAAACTACAAGAAAAACTGCTTTTTTAACGATAATAACTTTCTCAGACACGGCGGATGTAGATTTTCAGAAAGCAGATACTGTAATTCCACTAATTCTTGTAGGCTACAAACTGTTGGTGTTATTGTACGGTTATCAGCCTATTCCCACCACTATGGCTCTATTATCCTAATTATTTACAAATTACATACTAAGAAGTCATTTGTTATGTTTATTTATTTTTTTTCATTTAATAATTTTTGCCCGTCTTAGGCCTAAGGTGTTTGCAAGCTGAAAATTAGCAATACTCTACCTTCTGTTAAAATTACCTGCATAATAATGCTAGCCACTAATTTTTTAAGTTACCGTTGACTCTAGGATACTGGTACTTGTTGAACTACATGGTGATTACAGTACTATACAATTTTCAGTCAGAACTAGGCTCTGTGAGGACACAAGACATGAGTTCCTCTAGTAAGATGCTGGAAGACTTTGACTCTGACTACGATGTAGAGAGTCGACGGAGTCATCGTAGCTTACCTCACAAAAAGCGGATTCCTCGCAAACTCAAGGTAAACTAAAAATATTCAGCATTAACGTTATCAGCAATCTGACACATACTTTCTCCCATTAACACGTTCGCTGCAGCCCACCAATGGCAGGCGTAGCCCCGGCATGGCGCAGCGTCGAGCGGACCCGTTTGGCTTTCAAATTTTTCGGTCTGACAAGTAGAAAATGACAAGGAGTAATGTGCTGCGTTACGACAAGAGTCAACGTGGTTTGCCTGAAACACTCACAGATAGCAGTACTGTCTGGAACTAGAGGGTCCTATTGTATTCACAATTGAAGGGGAAAAGATGGGACAACAAGTTGATTTCTAATCTTGCCAGAAGGGAATTTTACGGAGAAATTTACTACCAACCTACACCACAGTAAAGCACCCATACATAGCTAAACGCAGATATAAAAATACCTGTTCCTCCAGGTGTACTGCAGAAATTGAATGGAATGTAGGCGATGCCGGTACTTACGGGTGAGTTTTCAGCGTGGCAGAAAGGAACTAGAGCACTCAGTGGTGAGTGGCCTGCAGCGAACGTGTTAACTTGTCATTTGTCAACAAACCTTATCATGATTTTCCAAGCAATAAGAGTAAACTATATTTTATGTGGAAAAATCACAAAAGTTTTAATAACTTTTGAACCGTATTAGAGGGAGAAATCAAAAACAACATTTTCAATTTAAAAATTTAACTAAAAGTTCAATTCCATAAATTGAAACTCAATTCAATTGATTTTTAATTGGTTATAAAACTGAAAGTATGATTTTTTATGTTTTCCTTGCTATATATTATTTTTTAGGCACCTCCGGCTCGCAACATTCATGCAAAATGCTACAAGTGTAACAAATGCGGGGAAACATTCAACAGCCAGGCTGCGTTCTCTGTTCACAGGACCACTCACTCGACTCCTGGCAACACCAAACGACCTGGTTAGTATCTAACATGCTGTGTGTCAATCTAAAATCTTTGTTGGATTGAAGCAATTAGTCTCACTCATTAGTGCATTAACACAATCAAGTATTTCAAACAGCAATCTCCAACTTTTAAATTGGTTACAACAAAACAGTGTTTAGGTCTTAGAAGAAGGCAGGTGAATGAAATCATTTGGAACTTTAAACTTCAGATACTATGTTCTAATATTTTAAACATAATGCTAATTGATAACTCTTTTGACCAGATGGAAGGCTAACAAAGAATGGTGTAATTAAATAAAAATCTGTGTTAAATGGTTATAACATAGTTTTTTTTTTATTATTCACATATATTTTATGTTGCAGTGTTTGCATGTGAACTGTGCAACAAGCAGTTTCCGACACAACTCAAATTCTTTGAACACCTGAAAGTCCATTACGAGCCTGGAAGTAATAAGGAGCTTCATTTTCACTCAAGACACCCGACTGATAGCCAAAGTGGATCATCTCACACACCGACAATACAAGACTCCTTCAGTATCAAAACTGAGTTCCAGCCACAGGTGGGCAGAAGTGTACTAATCTGTTGATGACATTTGTTATCGGTAGCAATTAGCAGTAAAACATGATTGTGCTCTTTGCACAACCTGTTGTCTGGTTTAGAATTTGGTAAACTGCAGTCTGTCCCCCCCAGTAAAGAGTCTGTCCCCCACTTAGATTTCAAGGGTGATTCCGCTCACATTTGTTATTGGTAGCAATTAGCAGTAAAACAGCAGAGGTCTTCATCATCCTTAGACTGCCCAAACTTCCTAGATGCTTTAACTTGATAACATAAATAAGATAACTTACTCCTTTGGAAAATACCTTTTAATTTATCTTGCATATTCAGTTCAAATTGTACAAAATTACTATTTTAGTTAGGGTGGGTTGGTTGTTTATTTTGGTTGTTGCCATTGTTGTTTCTAGTGGTTTTTAGAGAAAAACTAAACTGAAAATTGAAAAACTTTGGTTGATCAAGTAAACAGAGTTAAGTAGTTAAGCTCATAAAAGATGTAGGCCTATCACTTTGTTTACATTTGACACTTGATATATCTTTGAGATAACAGACCAAATTGTTCTGTCGGGAAAATGTAATGCAATATTAAATGATTTGGTTGTTGGAACATATCTCTGAATGAATAATGAAGGTATATAACCAATGGTTTGATTGTACAGGCGGGGATTAAAGATGAGAGTGGAAGTGGGGGAATGTCGTGTGGAGTGTGTGGCAAGCAGTTCCGTAGACAGAAGGCTCTGGACAGTCACATGAGTGTGTCACATCCTCGGGATAACGAGATAGAGGAGTTCAGTGAGCCGGAGGACATGATGGAGGGCATCCGACACGTCGTCAACATCGGCAGTGGCGACGAGGAGCACGTGGATGATAAAATCAGGTACTTTGAATAATGATACCATCATTGCCCAAAATTGATATTTGTCATGACTTTGAGTGAAAATAATCGCTGTCCTGCCTTGAATTTTGAAAAGACCACAGACTATTGTAATGTGTCTTTTTAGTGACTAGATAAGGACTACTTCATCACCAATTTATATTTATGAAACAAATGGTACTAATAACCAATCTTTTAGAATTTAAAATACCTGCGGCAAAGTGGTGTGTATCAGTTCCTTAACATTTAATTAAAGCAAATAGTTAAACATCTGCTCAGCTTTTCATATATCTGTGGCAAAATGGTCCCTGTCAGTTCTGTTGAATTGAATTAAACAATCTGTTAGCAAAAATAAGTCCAGTCATTACAAATCCAGATGTAGCCCTCTTACCCAAGTTATGCAACTTCAACTGGGTTGTAGAGTTGAGCTAACTAACCTAGTAAACATGTGAACATCAATCGTCCCAATATCTGTTCAGTAAAGCTCAATCTTTGGTGGCTACAAAAAACCAACTGTTGTTGTTGGGTCTTAGACTTAGTTCTTTTTCAGCTGATGAACACATCTTAAGAGGTGATCAGTTAGTATTAGGCCAAAGTAGAGTCCGGAGCAAATTTATTTTAAATGGGAGGTTTAAAAGATAGGAGCGGAAAATATTTTCTGTATTCCCATACTAGTGCTCCTCTTCAGCCAATTGTCACTTGTGATGAATGTTGTGTTTGTAGACAGTGGAGGTACAGTGAGCTGGGGATGGATCTGCATGACGTGTGTCTGGTGTCTCCACCAGGAGAGGACGGCAACAGCAGTGGAGGCAGCAAGTCTACGTCACCTCGTGCCAAGACCCTGACATGTCCTCACTGTGACCGCAGCTTCAACCACCGCAACTCTCTTCTATACCACGTGCGGAGACACAGTGGCCAGCGACCTCACCAGTGTGACATATGTGGCAAGGGTTTCCTTGCTGCCAATGCTCTCAAGGTACACTACCACTACGCCTTATACATTGGAAATGTCGTTCTTTAACTTTTACAGGTATTCTGAAATTTTCTAAATTTTGCCTTGCACGGGAGATATTTTTGACTTTGCTGTTACCGAGGAAGACGTTGACGATTTTGCTGCGACCACAGAAGATGTTCACAATTTTTCTGTGACTGAGGAAGAAGTTGGCATTTCGCTATGACCGTTAAAGTGTTCACAATTGCATACACTAACTGTTTACTTTAGTAACTGCAAGAAGTATTTTCTCGATTTTACTGTGAATACAGAGGATTTTTACAATTTTGTCTTGAGAACAGAAGATAATCATGAATTTTCTGTGAGTTCCAAAGATTATTTATCCGTGGTGACCAAGGATGGGGTTTACAATTTCACTATGAGCGCAGAAGATGACTTTGATTTGGCTGTGACCTCAAAAGTTTTTTCGATTTTGCCGTGACCATGGACGATCAGACGATTTTCTTTATGCCGTCACAGGGGATGACATCTACAGTTTCGCCATGACCGCAGAAGACGTTCGTGGTTTTACCGTGACCGCAGATGCTCATAATTTCTCTGTGTGATGGCAGAAGTGTTCGCGATTTTTCCGTGGACTCAGAAGATGTACACGATTTCCCCGTGAACTTGAGAGATGACTTACATTATTGTATAACAAATTGTATTGTTACAATTAATATTTTTGAAATCAGTACTTTCCAAAGCAACCCGATTTTGGCCTGAGACCAATAGACCAAAATCTTTGACCAGTGTGGACCCAAAGCTAAGTAACCTAAGTGTGGCCTGCAGAGCCTTGTTAGAACTACTTAAACAGACCCTGGTGTTCAAATAGTAGAGTATTTGGCATAGTTTGAGGTCATAGATTTCTATTGTGATTACTTTACTAAACCGACATCCATGTTGTATTCCAGGTCCATATGAGGCTGCACAGTGGAGACAAACCATACAAATGTGAGTTCTGCGAGAAAGTATTCCGCCAATGGGGAGACCTTAAATATCACTTGACATCCCTACACTCCGACACTAAGCAGTTTCAGTGTGAATACTGCGGAAAGGACTTTGCTAGAAAATACTCTCTTATTGTACACAGGTATGAGGTAACATAACTGCCAGGTTAATGACACAGTTGTAACTAATTTCATAAGAAAAATCCCTGGGTATTTCGGCGATTTCTTAAACAATGAAGTATCTTTACGATTTGGTTAAAGTCCCATGGACTAGTCAGGAACTGTTAACTCAGCTGTTTCAAAAGGTAATTCAAAATAATAGTTGAGAAATTTTTTCTTGCTTGATTTACTGCACTAACAAAGATTTTTCAATGGAAAATTTTTAGATTGTTACCGGTATTGCATAACATAAACTATTTCAGATACCATAAAAAATAAAACAAATTAAAAATTAAATATCATGATGTATGAAACAAACAAAAGTACCGGTTCTGAGAGTAGATCACAGTGTAATAGCTACTGATCAATGAATCACTGATTTTCATGTTTAAAAGTATTTATATCAAAACTTTTGACTCTAGTACAGATGATCTGCTGCCAGGATTCCCCAAATAATTCAGGTTCTACTGTTCATTCAAACCACTTTAAACTTAATACTTTAAAAGATATAAGTTCACTCTATAATAAAATACACATTACCCTTACCTTTGCACACTAGGCCACCTTAATGTCATCAAGATATAAGTTCACTCTATAATAAAATACACATTACCCTTACCTTTGCACACTAGGCCACCTTAATGTCATCAAGATATAAGTTCACTCTATAATAAAATACACATTACCCTTACCTTTGCACACTAGGCCACCTTAATGTCATCAAGATATAAGTTCACTCTATAATAAAATACACATTACCCTTACCTTTGCACACTAGGCCACCTTAATGTCATCACTTTGGAAGCACGTTTAATGGCGAGTAACCGTTTGTGGTAAGTTACCATCAGCCCCCACATTTGCTCAGTTATTGTTTTCTATTGATCATGATGGATGTGGAAGAAGCTTGTGGGTTAGCATTTATGTTTTTTATTTGTAAAATGAAAGGACAAAAATTCAGAAGAAATATTTCCTGGCAGAAGTTAAAAATCCTCCTTCACTATAAATAATTCTACCAATTCCAACCAACTCTTTCGCTTCAGGTCTCTGTTCAAGTACACTTCAATACTCATAACCCATAACGCTGGCCTGACCCAGTGTGCTATTGTACATATAACTCAATGTCAAGGGGGGTGCTGCCATGGTGGCCTAGTGTTCTTCCTAGGGATGGGTCGAAGTCGAATCTCGAATCTCGAATCCACCAAATTTTCGGAAAAAATTCGAATTCGAAATTCGATCGGCGAAATTCGACTTTCGAATTCAAATTTACGGCAAAATCGGAAAGATCGTTATCCGCCAAATGGCGTCGGCGGCAATGAAAACCACGCAATGATGTAGGCTAACTGATAAGACAAGAAATAGAACTTCGTAGGTTACAAAACAAACATTATTTGTTGACAAATATTAGTGGTTTTGAATTTATTACTGTACTTCAATAGTACAACACAAAACTATAAAATAAACGAAAACGTCGAAAACATTTTTTGTTTGTATTGTGACGTTGCAAACGGCAAGCAAGAGCTTCAAGAGAAGACAATAACAGTCAGCTGTCGTCAGTCGTCACTCGTCACGAAACCAAACTGAAACCATTCAACTCTACAGTCTACAGAGAGAGAGAGAGAGAGAGAGAAGAACAGACTACCTAGGCTAGTAGGACTAATGCCGCCGTCATCGTCGTCGTCTACTTCTTGTCTGTCAACTTTCAATCTAATCTAAACCTCTATCTCAGTCCAAGCACTCCCTCTCCCTCCCTCACGCATATCAATAAAGTATTTGATTTTATCGTCCATTCAAATGCCACTGTTAGTTGTAAAATTTTAACTCACGGAAAACAACTATTTTTAGGCTATTACCTACCACTCTAACCTATAACTATATTTAGTAGAAATTAGAAATTGAAAACATAATTATATCGTTAGCTGAATTACCGCCGTTTCGTTTTAGTACCCATTCATACGCCACTTTTAGTTGATGAAATTATAACTCATTGAAAACAACTATTCTCTAAGATAGAACCATAGATAAAACATACTCCAGATCTAACTGTATACTCAGTAGAAAACAAAATTAAATCTTTTGCCCAATTTCGATACCGCGATACCGGTGTTTCATTTTTATAGATTAAATAAGATTTACTGCAATACAACATGGCACAGCATAGCGACAGAGAGGATACTTAAACCCTAGATAAAACATACTCCCCGTTTGGTGGTTTAAACTTAACAACAAAAAATATAGTCACATTATTTATCAGAAGTAAAATAAATCGTCATTATGATAACTGGAGAATAGTATCACGAAGGTTTTATTTTGAGATTCAGATATTGAGATTATAAGCTAAGGTACCCCAGCGGAACATCTTCTAATGACTTGGCAACACTGTGTGTGCACAATCTGGCAACATGGCGGCAAAAGGAAAAAAGTCAGCCGGCTGATGCAGAGGGTTTGTTTAACGGTTTAAGAGAGAGACAAACAACGTAGGGGTGATCATCGATAGGTCAACTATCGATATACCGATAGCATAGTCGCGAAAACATCGATGTTTTTCTCAGTTTTCCCGTCTGCTCTCTGTCCTGCAACAACTAATTAACCTACATCTAATACAATTCAGTCATGGAAGACATCGATTTTTCAATACTTGGCCAAAAACATCGTTCGACAAAAAAGTCAATGTACCAAAAACATCGGTAATCAACCATCGAAGTAAAAAACATCGAACATCGATATAAAAATATCGATGTTTCGAAAACATCGATTATCGATCGTCATCTTGAAAGAAAAGTAAGTAAAACAAAACAAAAGCTTTAGCTAGCTTGCTTCACGCGTTTAGTTTACGTTAACGTTTTCGGTACTGCTTGCTTAAAACTTCTACATTTTTACTGTATTAGTTGAGCTGAATTTTCTATTATATTTTATTTAGTTTTGTGAGTAACTGTAACTTAGACTTGTATCAGTGTTTTGGTGAATCAGTGACTGTGCGTATGTGAAAATGAGTTCTGAAGTTTGGAAATACTTCACAATAGATAGTGCTAATCCAAACTATGCAAAATGCAATCTCTGCAACAAGTTACTTTCGCGAGGTGGGGCTAGCAAAACTACATCCAACCTGACGAACCATTTAAAGAAAATACATAAGTCATTTCCACATCAACCAAGTAAAGGTACTGGTAGGAATAATGGTAGGCCTAGATCAACCGCTGATATTGACTCCCCCTCCTCATCCTCATCATCCATAACTTCTCCAGCCACAGCCACGAGTACAATAAGGAGTTTTTTTACCAAACCTAATCAAAAAACTAAGCCTAGTTCCACAGTAACTTCAAACCAATGTAGGCCTACAGAGTCCAACCAATTTGATGTAGAAAGTGGTGGAGATGTGATGCAGGTTGAGTTAAATAGTGATTTTGGACCACTAACCATTGAAACTATATCTGATTCTGAAGAAGGCCTAGCAGATCTAACCTCCCCAGCTTCAAATATAATATCACCTCAGTCCACCTCCTCCTGTCCTCTATCCACTCCTGAACCTAGAGAGAGACAATCTTCAACATCTCCACTCGTCCCTAGGACTATTAAACTTCAAGCGACTAGTCAGCCTACTATAGAAGCCTTATATGAAAGGAAATTGAAGTTTAAATCAAATGACCCCAGGGCTACTAAAATTGATTGCTTAATAGCAGAAATGATATGTATTGACCTTCAGCCTATGTCTATAGTTGAAGATAAAGGTTTTTTGAAGCTCTTAAATCATCTCGAGCCAAGGTACCAAGTGCCCTCTAGGAAAACATTTTCCAAAAAGATTATAGTCAAAATGTACAACCGTGTGATGGGCGAGTTGAAGGCAGATCTTTTAGAGGCAAAACACGTGGCCATCACTACCGACATGTAGACGTCTGTTGCCAACTGTGACTTTATGGCATTCACAGTTCATTTTTACAGCAACAGGAGTAAAAAAATGATTCATAAATGTCTGGAATGTGTTCCCTTCCCGGAAATAAGCCATACGGCAGTTAACCTAAGGAACTTCTTAACAAGAATTTTCAATGAATGGGGGATTCAAACGAAAGTAGTCGGAGTTGTTCGTGATAACGGACCAGACATTACAGCTGCACTGAATGGTAGTGATTACCAGGCGTACTCCTGTGTAGCGCATACACTGCAGTTGGTAATAAAAGATGGCTGTTTGGACAATCCAAGGATAAGCAATGTTATCAAAAAAGCAAGAAAAGTTGTTGGCAACTTCAAAAAGTCAGCCAAAAACACGAAGGTGCTAAAAACTATCCAGAAACAACTAGAGCTACCCGAGCATAGACTAATTCAAGAGGAGCCAACGAGGTGGAATACGACATACTATATGCTCAAAAGACTCGTTGAGCAAAAAGATGCTCTAATTTTAATATCTGGACGGGCGGACATCAATCTCACAGTGGAACTAACTTCGGATGACTTCAAGACCATGAAAGCGGCTGTTGATATTCTTGAAATCTTCGAAACTGCAACCAGACAAGTCAGCAAGGAAGCTTCTACAATTTCTGAAGTAAGTTATCATTGGTTAGGCTTAGGAAATATTTAGTAATCAAGCTAAGCTAGAAAAATGTGGGAAAGATAAATAGGATTCTAAAAAAAATAACTAGGCCTTTTTTGAAATTATGTTTTATTGATTATAATTTCAGTTGTTATTTATTGTGCCTATTCATCAAATCCTTATCAGATTAAGGTAATGTAAAAACTAAACACATGCAACTTAGTGAAAGTTTCGCCAAACATACATTTGATTACATGAACCTAATAACAATTTTTAACAACAGCATAAAAACCCTTTAGGCATACTCAGACAACTAACTTTAACAACAACATTTTTTGCACTAAACTAAATTGTTATAGGCTACTTACATTAGCCGGGCCACAACCTTTTTGGGTTTGGTTAGGCTAGGTTATGTTTGGTAAATGAGTGAATAAAGACCACACAACTAACTAACCTAGCCGCCGTAGTGTGCTTTGTAAGGTTGTGGTCCGTATAATACGCAAGTACCTAAACTCAAATTGTTTTCCTTATAAAGTTCTAAGCCTATTTTTTTTTCTTCAGGTAATTCCTCTGATAAACACAATGGAGAATTTCCTGGTCAACATGGATGTTACGGGTTCTGGTCTGATGGGCGTTAAGAATGATATTGTCTCGTCCTTGAAAAGACGATATGCCGATATTGAAACAAATGTCAACTTGGCAGTGGCCACCATACTTGACCCAAGATTTAAAGCAGTTCCTTTCAAGAACAAAGAAGCTTTGGAAGAGGCTAAGATAAGAATATTGACAGAAATGAGGGATGCGGAAAGTCCAGGATCTTCTAACACATCCGTCGAGCAGGAAGAAACGTCTCACTCTCTGGATGAGTCAAAACAGCTCAACTTTTGGTCCCACTACGCTCAGGCTTTTGCCAATGTAAACCCAATTTCTTCGACAGTTCAGCGTACCTTGGAAAATGAACTTCAGCAGTATTTAGAAGAAGGCCTGATACACCTACAAGGAGAAGAGAAGAGCATATTCGAATATTGGGATATCAGCAGCTCTTTTAGATTAAAACAAGTTGCTATGAAATATTTATGTATACCGCCAGCAACAGTGTTCAGTGAGCGACTCTTCAGCACTGCAGGACTTGTCTGCGACAAGAAGAGGAACCGGCTTGATCCCGAACGGGTTAAGATGCTGGTTTTTTTGAATAAAAATCTTCGTTAGGAGGACTGAGTGAAAGTAGTTGTTTAAAGGAAACGTTATTTTAAGAATTATTTCTCTTATTTAAAATTTGCATTTAATTCGATCCAACTATCAAGATAAAGTAGCTATACTTAAAATAACTTATTGAATATTGATGTGTACATAGGCCTACCATCCAATCCTCACCGCAGTCCTTTTTTTCATCGTTCTTCTAACTTGCTTCTTCATTGTGTGTAGTGTTGTAGGGTGAATGTATGATTTGTGTTTTAGCATTACTTTATGGGAAATATATTTTCTTCCTGATATTCTGAATGTTGTAGTAATGTTGATTTATGAAATATTGTTTGAGCTGTTTTTTAAAGATAGGGAGCGTGTTTATATCTAAGTTTGTTAGGCAAGATGTTGTACAGTTTTAATCCTATGTAATTCATTATTTTTCTGGTTTTTGTTACTTTGTGTTGGTTTGGTTTATATTGTTGTATGTCTTAACCATAACTGATACCTAAGTAGTTGTATGTCTGTCTTATCTTGTTTTTTGTAGGTATAAATAAAATAGGCTTCTTTTAGCGAATTTCCCTATAGGGAAGTAGCTATTACCGTAGGTCTCATGGTAAGACTTAGGCCCGGGACCGATTTACTTTTTCATTTTAATGTCCCCAGAGGCCAAAAACACCATTCGTTCAAATTTTTATATATGTATATATATATATATATATATATATATATATAGGTATATATATAGATTTATATATATATATATGTGTCCGTGAACACGATAACTTGAGTATTTTTTATCCGATTTTGATGAAATTTGGTTTGAAGGTGTAAGGCGGGATAAACTTGAATGAGTTCGCGATCCAGCATGATCGGACCATGGGAACAGGGTTTTATGGGGGGTTTTATGGGGTAAAAATTGGTTTTTCTCACTTCTTACCCTCAAAACACAAAATTTCCCAATTTTTCTCTAAACCTTCTTAAAGAGCTTAAAAAAACAAACAATTCAGTATATCAAAGTGTTTTTGTACGGTTATTGGTTACGGAGAAAACTAAAAAAATGGTAAATTTAAAATTCCCATGTTATTCTTATGGAGAATATTGTAAAATGTTGTAGTTTGCTTGTTTATAGATATATTTTGATCAAACTTGGCAAATTTATTTATTTTATAGTAAGCTATAAATATTTTACTAAAAACACACTACTTTATTAGTTTCCCTGTAGCAGCAAACCTAGGTACTCGTTAAACCTAATGTTATTTAAATAGATCAATTGAAAATCAATTCGGCCAAATGGAAATTCGCTTAGACGGCAGGTTTGCTGCGGCGGGGGTATTTTTACAGTCTCTTGGTCTAGATTTTTATTTTCCCTTTAATTGATACTCATTTATCCATGTATGTAAGTACTGGTAACTGGTATTTTTTCATCGTAGATCAAGATCAGTCAGTGATTGGTCACTCTTATAGTGACAGTTAGGTTAGGTTTGTTTTGGTTAGAAGATTGATTAAACAATAGACTCTTATTAACTGATCATTTTAAGTTGACTAACAAATAGCACATACACTAGCCTAATCTAACCTAAACGTCTAAATGAGCAGTGCTTCTATTATCACCTAAAATTAAAAGATTATTCTCATTCGACTTTGTACAATTTTATATAGCATTGATAAAGTTCATACTGTTCATAGCCTATATTACATAGGTTACCAAATCTAAAGTAACAGATAAAGTAATAATGAAATGTACTGTATATATGTAGGCCTACAATGAAACTTATTATTTGTATGCATCTAATTTTTATTGTGGCTTTGGCTTATTATCACAAATTAATGCAACATTATTTAATGACTGAGAGAGGAAAAGCTAAAAAAATATGAATCGCCTTAAAAATTCGAAAAATTCGAGATTCGAGATTCGAAAAGACAAAATTCGAATTCGAATTCGAGATTCGAAAATTTCAAATTTTCCCATCACTAGACTTCTTCCCTACTTGTTTCTTTAAAATAAAACTCCTTGTCTTTCACTTGTTGTATATGATTTTCCATTGAGCACCAAGTCCTCTTTCATGACTAACAATGTTTTTTAGGCGGATTCATACTGGGGAAAAGAACTACACGTGTGAATTCTGCAACAAAACATTCAGGGCCAGCTCTTATCTGCAGAACCATAGGAGGATACACACAGGTATATCAATTAGGTTTTTCTTTGAACACATTTTCCTTCTCAAAGATAATTTTTCATAGTTAGTCGTAGTAGATGTTTTGCTGTTAGTTCTAAACTTGGAATCAGCCTAGCCAGATTACCTTGATGTAGGCAAAACAAATTTTACTGTGTCAACCTTATTTACAGGTAAGTTTACATGAGTTTTAAAATGAGAATGGCTTTATATCCATCCATCCATTGCTTTATATCCTTAAATTTTGATGACGAGGTAAAAATCTGTGAATTTTGCAAAGAACCTGGAAATTTAAATATTTGGATGGTAGCAGAAAAATCTGCTAGAAATTGCCGATTATTCTCGTTTTGCATAGTTGAAAATCATGGGAAACTATCACGAATAACGGACATTACGTAGCAAAAAATGATCATGGGCGTTCCCACGATCACAGGAAATTATCAAGGATTCCGCCGCAATTGGAAATAGATCTCAGATGTGGCTGCGATCGCAAAAATTATTCACAGTTAGTTGAACAAAAATCACTGAAAACAAACGTAGATGTTGCCTTATCGCTGATTTTGCTGCGATTACGGGAAATTGTCACAGATTTTTGCTGCAATCGGGGGAAATCATCACGGATGTTATTGCGATGGCGGGAGATCATTACGGATGTTGCCGTGACTGCAGGAAATAATATCTCGATGGATGTTGACACGATTGTGGGCGATCATTATAAATTTCCCTGCGATTACAAGATATGATCACCAATTTGGCTGCTAATGCATGAAATCTCACACAATTTGCCGAATGGTATTATTTAATGTACTAGTAGGTGTAAGAAGAAAGTTAGGCTTATTTTGAGCGGCAAGTTTTGTCCTGAAAATTTTGAACCTGGAAAACCTGGAATAAATTTTCTTTGAATTTTATTTTGATGGGACGCTGGACACCATGATCTATACCTAGTACAATATTCTAATAAGTGATTTGTTATTTCCTAAATATAATATGGGTCAAGTAGTAAGGTACAAAAATTAATCTACACTAATATTCACCGCGGAAATTCTTGTAGAAGAACAATAAGTTCACTGCATCACCATTTAAAGGAGATAATGTAATATTGTTCTCATTCTATTTGTGTTTTAGATTAATCTCATGAACAGAGAAGGTACAAGACCATTAAATATAAATACTTTTTTACCTAAACAAAAAATTAAAACGGGAAAGTCTTGCTTAATTACAAGAGTTAGATTTTATCATAATTTTGAACAATATTTTATAAAAAGTTGTATCTTGTATTTTGAACAAATCTTTTGGTTATTGAATCGTGCATAACTTATGTTTTCTACTTCATCACAGCACATTTTCATCTGAATAACAGAGCTATAAAGTGAATAGGGGTTGTCACTTTATCAATCAACTTCAGTAGTTTACAAACTAAGTGTTTCAAGACAAACCATTTAATTTGTCTGAGCTACTTTATTTCCATTTTTGTTAAATTGAATCAATAAAATAATTTCTGAAATCCCTAACCACTCATTCGGTCAAAAATGCTGTTATGGTAACCCAGTAATTAGGCAGGTCTTAAGCAGATTCTCCATTGAGCATGAGTTAAAGAGTTACATATTTTTTTCTTTTATAAAATTAATTTCTACAATAATTGTATTGTATCTTTGTTTCAAATAGTTGCAGCTATTATTGTGAAATAAACATTATTCTTTAATTTGCTTCAGGTGAGAAGCCCCATTCTTGTGACGTTTGCGGTAAGCCGTTCCGTGTCAAGTCAGACATGAAACGACACCGAGCCACACATTCTGGCGAGAAGAAGCCGAGGGAACGGCCCAACCACAGTACAAATGCAGCTCAGGTAACTTTACCCTAAAATCTCTACTATTTTATTGAGCTTAAGTGGACAGATTTTGTGGAGAATAGGTCCACCACAAAATCCTTAAAAACCCTGGCTCAAAACTATCTTGACCAAAATAATGTCTTAAGTGTAAAAGTAAGATTTTTTAGCTACGAGTAGCCAACCTGGCTGTGCTTTGCTATGACTCCTGATACATGATTAGCCAAATTAACTAGGGTGGTCTGCCGTTACACGTTAGACGCATAAATGAGCGAAGCAATATTTAAAGATTGTCAATGGCTAAAGCAGCTAACATCCTACAATATGTTCCATTTCAATAGATTTACCGTTTGTTTGTCCGATATTATTTAAGTTCTAAAGAATGACAAATTTATCTGATAGTTCATTTATTTAGTTAAGAATAAGAATTGATAAAAGGTTATTAGACATGTGTATTTGACATTTCGTTTAAACAATCAAGTCTTGATTTTCACGTACACACGGTACTCTCATGTAAACAAAATCATTGACTGGTAGTTGGCGTAGCGCTTCATCACTAATGGTTATGTCAAAATAGAATGGGTCATTTGCCTTCAGCCAAATAAGTGCTTGCTGTAGTTTTTCACGTCGAACTTTGAAATCAATATGGCCAAATACGCCTTGACGTTGGACAATGATGACTTTTAAGTTTTCGGGCAGTGTAGGTAAGACAGATGCTATTTCATTAATATCTTGCTCAACATTAATGATGTTACCTTTGTAGTGAAACTGGCCATCCTGACCATTTGCTTGTACTTTGTAAATGCGCATAGTGGGATGTACTCGTGCAATCAACATTTGTTCTACAATCGTCAGGTCAGTTAATTCGTTCGGGACACTTGACACATCCATATTATTTAACGCCGTGAATTTAGTTGCATTTGAACGACAACGCGAACAAATCAGTGATTGGTTTGAAGCTGTTAGTTGTTGGCGATGACAGTTAATGCAAGTGTAAAATTTTAGTGCATCTAATTCATGTTGGAATTGATTAGCTATCTGCCTATCATTATCAGCTTCTTCCGCCACTGCTTCATCTGGTTCTTCTTTTTCACGACGCCACTCTCTTACAATATTTGCATTATTGGTGCGACGACCAATATTACGACGTGGCCTTTGAGGCATGCACAAAACAAATATAGCAAAACTGTTACTTCCATTGATAAACTGTTACATTCCAACTTTAACCTAGGATGAAAGTAAACATTGAAATGTAAACAAAACAGTTACAAACAATTAACATATGTTTATCTTATTTAAATGAAACGAGATAAACCCATATGTCATAAACCCAATACAATTTTTCTTTCAACTTACATTAAAATAACAAGCGAAATTACGTGACCCGTAAAATAAAATCCAGAAGGAAATTTGCAAATATTTTTTTACCAAAACATTGTGCTCAGTATTCTTTAGCTGTTGGCCAAATTTCGTATCAATTGGTCAAGCCATTACATTCTGATGCTCTTACAAAGAAGTTACAAAGTGAGGGAAAGTGAGCTTCGCTCAAAAAGATTCGGTCATGGGAAAGAACATTAACCTACAATTTTCTAATTTGTTCAATTATTGCATAACGAATGTTTGTAGGATTTCCTCGTCAATGCCAAGATCTCTTTATCTATTGAATAACATTTAGCAGCAAAGTTAGCGGTTTTTGTATCAAAGTGTGCTACGATTCAGTTTATCATCATCATCATCAGCCTTAGGCCTCTTGGTGAATCCTAGTTGCTGTAAAACAACAATTTCTTCTATTTCCTTTGGCCTCATGAAATGCATCTTTTGCAGCGTTTACTGGACGATCACTTACAACAGGAGTTATCAGATGTGGAAGCAGAGACGATTCTGCCAGACTGTAGTCCTCTGAATCTCAACGTCCGCAGCAATGACTCTGACGAGACTCTGGTGTACCGGGACTGCATGGAGAGAGAGACAGTGTTTTTATGGATACCCAACTCTCAGTCTACAATGATGTCTGATGAATAGCACCAGGAGAGCAAGCAACAGGAACAAGTATAAGTTGCTTTACTCAAAGCCTATGTCTCCTTGACAGACGTCCTGTGCTTTTACTCCCAGGCTAGTTAGTACTTTGGCTGTACTACGATGAAGGTGATTGACTTCTGTATAGTCAATCAATATTCCCTCTAAAGGAGCAATCCCAAAGTTGGATTAGGATGAAAGTATCTCTGAAAGTGTGGTGTAGGCTAAAATGTGGGATTTTTAGAAAGACTCAACTTTTATCAAATTTCATTGAGCTAAAACTCGTTGTGAAGGTGCAGTTGAGTCCCACTAATAGGAACCAAACCCTGTTCGGATCAACAAAAATTTATTTTTAGATTAGGATTTTTTTTGTTATAATTTTTTTTGTCCTAGGACGCTAGGCACAAGCCCCCACACTACTTCAGGCTAGACCTAGAGGTTGCAGCATTATCACTAGATCAAATCCATTGGTGATTTTTACGGGATTTGAACCCAGGACCTCAAGGACCAAAGTCCCACGCTCTAACCACTAGACAAACTCGCTCCCCCCAGTTTTTTGTTATGATGCCATCAATTGGTTTTATGAGATAAATTAAACAGATAAAGGTGAGAATTCAAGAAAAAAGATTATATATTCTACAAGACAGCTATTTAAATTGCACTGTTGTGTGACTTTGATAGAAGGTAAATTCCATAGAGCCCCCTTTTCTGCCTATACCTTAACCTACTTCAATCAAAATGTACATTATAGAGAAAGCAAGGGTAATGACAGAAAACAGGGCTAATGAGAGAAGCACGAATTTGTATCTCTTAATCTAATAGGAAGAATAAAAAAAATAATGCAAATAGTGGTTGGTCCAAATCTGAACAATTAATCTGGAGGCGGAGGCTTATGATTTGCTTAATTTCTGAAGGAAAATCATTCTATTACCCCACAGACTTCTCTTATTACCCCAAATGGGGTCTGTAATTTTATTATTTGCAAGTATTCTGAAGTTTGTGGAGTATCAAGAGAAACCTTAGACGAGCTTGAGAAATTGAGACAAGCTCAGGAGGAAAAAATTATTAGAAAATTTAAATTTGTTAAAAATTAAATACTAAGCTGCTGTCAAAATTTGTGTGGAAAATTACACAAATGAGGATTTCTTGAATGGTAAAAATATGCTAGAGTAATACATTTGTATTACACTTAGATTTTTTATATTTTTCTGTTATTAGTTATTACTCACTTTACCTATTAAAAAACTACACAATCATTACTGATTTCTGTTCAGAAATGTTAAAATTTTCTGTCTTAGTCCTGTATGGATTTTCTGGATGTTTACATAGTGGGATCTGGATTACTAGGACTGTGCTGTTTATGTAAAAGAAAGGAGATTGCAAAAATAAAAAATTCAATTTGGTACTCGTTTGATCACAAGTTTAGTGATAGGTATTTCTATTAGGTTTGGGAATAAGGGAGTCTAATACTATCAGCTGAGGGGAAACCAAATGGTAGTTCATCATTATCAGTATCTCGACTTGTATCTGTTTGAAATGTGAACACCTTTTTTCACCCTAGTCCTTTTTGATTGCAGACAAATTATCTTTTTGTAATACAGTTTACTAAATAATGACAAATATTGATGGTTATTCTATATCTGATTAAAATAAAATTATTCATTATTCAAAACTATTTATATTTAATGTGGTGGCTAATATACAGGGTGTTCAAAAAAGGTGGGGACGTATGATTCCTTGGGTCAAAATAAAGAGAAAATAAAAAAATCAAGTATAAAAAATCGCTTCGTTAACCAGATATCCACCATTTTGTATTTTTTTACGTAAACCTTTTATCTTCAAAGTTTTATTTAACTTTTTAATTCCCTATCAACACTACCCAGTTAAAAAAGATTGAATTATAAATTGCTGAAATATTATGATTTGTAGTTGTAAAATGGGGTAGAATAAGGCAGAACCTAGTCATGTTTGCCCCATTTTACAACTAAAAATTGTAATATTTTTCAGCTATTTCTTATTCAATCTTTTTGAAAATGGTATCGTCTGATAGGGAATTAAAAATGCTAAATAAAAGCGTTTTTGACATTCTTTCCTATTATCAGCCATTTTTGAGTAATTTAAGTTAAAAAATTTTAAATGGCAGCCATTTTGAAATTTTAAGTTGAATCAAAATGATTTTTTTTCTAACATGGGTCTCTTCTACCTTAACATACGTACCAAGTTTCATAAAGAACAGTTAAAAAATTTCGAAGATAAAAATGTTTATGCAAAAAATACAAAATTGTGCATATCTGGTAAACGAAGCAATTTTGAAAAAAAGGTTATTCTTGATATTCTCTTTATTTTGACCCAAGAAATAGCTACGTAAATTTTGTCCCCACCTTTTTTGAACACCCTGTATTGTGTCTCATAGAGGTTGTTAGTTTAAAAACAATATACCAGATGAACTGAACATCATACAAGCTTGAAATTCCACAGCTGCAACAACTGAAAAATGATATAATATTGCATTGTCATCCATTTGTAAGCTATGTTTAAAGTTTCAAGTCTCTAGCACATCGGGAAGTTGGTTTAATATCGATTGCAACATTTGTACCGAACAGACAAGAAAGCGAGCTAATAAAAACATTTTAGAAATACAAAGGATATGTATGTAATATCCACACCACTTTACTTATGAAACTTGTTATGGATGTTGATAGTTCTGAGACAAACTGATAAATAAAATTGATTAAATATGTGTATTACATCATCTATAAACATTGTTTTAATTTATTGCTTTATTAATAACCATGAAACGTGATTGATCCACTCAACTGGCTTTGACTGCCTTGAAAGCAATCCTAAGAGTATAGAGTTTCAAATTTGTAGCGTTTTTCATACGTCTGGTATATAATTCCAAAATAGAAAGCTCTCCATAGGACACCCTGAATTACCTAAATTTAAAACCATCTCACCTCATCTCAATTATGAGGTTTTAATGGATTCCCAATTCCCACATGATGCCTTGAGTTTGCTGTAGACAATGTTAAATTAATACTAAAACTCCCATACTCAAATCTTTGGGCTGATATGTTATTTTTTAACACAAAAACAAAGTACAATGCAATTTTTTAAATAAGAATTGTAAATTGTAATACTTTAATAACTCCTTTGTGCTATTTTGTTCCATTGTGTTGAGTAATTGGTAATTGGTGCAAAAAATTGGATTTTTAGTTTTTAAAGATGTATAGTATTGGATTAAAAGTGTTGTAAGGAAATAAGCTAACTTAGACTGAAATGTTTTACTAATATTTTAAGAGTTGTTTTTTGTTTTTATTGTTCTGTTATGTATGTATAGCTTTTAGTATTACAAAACCAAGATTTATCTATTTATTTTATTGTTCTTTTTAGTATCTGTTTTAGATCGATTTGTATTGCAAAACTATTTATGCTTTTAAACCTTGTTTCAAATAAAACCTGGTTATTGCCTTTCGAGAACAGTAGACTCACATATATATCCACAAGTGGATTAACCACAATCATAAAAATCTAAAATAAAAAATATACTACGCAAGTTAAATAATAAGTACGTTGTATGGTGACATCCAAGATATTTTGCGTGAGGTGGGCCTGTAGCTTGGTTTTTACTTCACTGACTACCGGGGAGTCGCTGAATACATCTAATAAGATAAGTTACATTTTGTGTGTTTTAATTTTTGTCATTACTAAGCTTATACATAGGCTCTCCAATTTTATTTTTTCAATTATGCTTCTGTGAAACAAAGCTCAAAAGATTCTACACTAAATTTAAAATGTATCACATTACTTAAATCGGTATTGAAGGTTAACTATGCATTCAAAGTCAATGTTAGTTATTCTCATTGCTTTTTTGGTTAGGTTTGCATCATCCATGATTTTGATTATCCACAATCCCTCAGCCGTAGTTATTGCGGATAATGGGGAGTCTACTGTACACATAATCTTTTAACATTTATTTTGATAGACGTCAGTCAATATGAGAAGGAGAAAAAATGTATGTATTAGTAGGCATTGTCCTTGTAGAAATATTAATTCCTCAATAGAATTTACTATAGATATATTGTGATTTGACTTAAATTATGTTGGAATTCATTGGTACAAAATTGTACTTATTTACATATTTATTGTAAACAACTCATGTAAAAATGTACAGAAATATTACTACAAATTAGAGCATGGTTTTTACTAAGCACATTAAGTAGGAAATTTAATTGTATGAAAATACAACCTAATGCTTTAATTAGGATTAATAAAAGATTGTAAATTAGTAGGTAAAATGTATTTGGCAAAGAAACCATTCTAAAGCTTTCCTATTTCCTCAATGTGTGGATTCTTTATATAAATATATCTTCTAAGGTTAATATACATAATAGTAGGAAGGTGTTTTAGCCTCCCCGTATGCCTGTATTGTATTATATTTTGTATTGTAAAAAATAAATAAAAACTGCAGTACAACTGCAGATATATAAATTAATTTTGTTTATTTGTTGTTTACAACCGTTGTTTATCCAAGACCATAAATATATTGATATTTTAAATCACAATTTTATTTACAATCTGTTCAGCTTTTTGAACATTTAGCAAATATGAGAACAATTTATAAAACGTTGGTCACTATCCAAAGACAGACCTAACTTTAAAATATTTGAAGGAAAAAATAACAATATAAAATTAAATCATTTAAACAAAGCAAGAGCTGAGGTCTAAAACACGAGTTATTTTTAGTTTGTACGTAGCGGTACAATCCAAGAGGTTTAAAGCCAGGTGATAAGGATGATTTTCAAGTTTTCTTTTTAGGTATTTTACACTAAATTTTGATATTTCTTCAACCATTGGAATTCCACAAACATATTCATTAGGTACCATAGATTTTTTATAATAAACCCCACGGATAGCAGTGTCCAGTTTTTGAGCCTCTCAAAGACTGTGATCCAATAAGAATATATTTTTTTTATTTTTTATATTACAGATAACAGTTGAAAAATATGCTTTTGTATACAATTATTCCCTTTCAGTTAGGCATTATTCAAAAGCTGGTTATGCAGAAAAAGCGTTATTTGACAGCATCACTATAACATAGCAGAAGTGAACATGCCAGTTCATCAATGGCCTCAATTAGGCCGTTTTTTTTAATTCTAAAACTGGCAAAACTTTAACACAGAAATGAAATGTCTACTTTAAATGGTAGTGCACTAGAACTCCAATTATATTAATCTCTTATAGAAAAATAAAACAAATCCAAAGTTATAATAATCCTTAAAGAAGGGAAACCGTGATCGTAGCAAAATCCAAAAACACACGGTTGTTTTTAACCGCCTCCCTTGGTCACAAAAACATTATTGTTTCCTCAGTCTTTTTGACATCATTATGGTCTTCTGCGATCATGGAAACAACGTAATCTTTTTCTGTGACTGTGGTAAAATCTTTAACAGTATCTTCCTCTGTCTTGCAGACATCATCTTTGTCTCCTGCGGTCATGGAAATCATAATCATCCTTCGAGATTGTGGGGAAAGCTTGGGAAACTTATGCAATGGCAATAGTTAAACCTCAGTTTGGCTCAGCCTATTTTCTGTAAAATATTCCAAATTTTGGTAAAAATCCCAGTATCTGAATTTGTTATCATCAAAATGTGTTAGGGTCCCAATTGATAAGGATATTTGGAGTAAACTTGTTTGTTTGTTTGGTGTCTATGGCTAAAGCTTGCAATAATTCCTGAAGGAGTTCCCATAAGAAATTTAGTTAAAAAGCTTAAATTCTGTTGTTACTTGATAATAATTATCATTAATTATTATTATCATTATAATTAATTATTAAGTGTTCATTGTATGATACTGGCTTAACTATTATAACACTTAAGTTTTGACTAATTATAATTTGCATATGTTAATTTGGACCAATTTTCAGATTAATAAAGATACAGTTAATAAACAAAGTAAAGTGTTGCAAAGCAAACAGAAATAATGTTACTAGGATTACAAGAAACAAGCCAACACATTTCTGAAACAACAAATTTATTTCTCTCAAGCATAGAAAAATAAAAACCTATAAAATTATTAACCAGCACCATAGATTAAATATTAAGTAGGCCTATCACTAATAATGGCCAATGTAAATATCTGAAATTGTAATAAAAGAAAAGTAAACTTACTGTCTCAGTATCAAATGCACTATAATGTTTTGTATACAGTATATTGAAAGGTACCGTAAAACCGGCTAGACCTGGACAGTGTAAAAGATTTCTAAATTCCTAACTAGGTATATATTTATAACATAAAAAAGTATAGGGCCTACAGATGATAAACTTTTAACATTATTAAAATATTGAAGAATTTTAAAAAAATTATCAGACCCTCTGAACTAGTATTTAAAATATTAGGCACTCGTTCTCACTTTAAAATTCATACACATTATAACTATTAATTATAGGCCTAATATTTGGAATTTTGGACCTAGTGTTCAAAATACAAATTTGTGAGAATGTTTAAACACTTTCCTCATACTCTTAGATTAGATTACAGCACACCAAGGCACATGACACATATATAGCCTATATAATATACATTGGCACGGCAGGTATTTTCAGACAAAGATGGGTAACCGACCAATGGTTGTTGAATGAATTAAATGACAGCTTTGCTTTGGTGCTGACTAAGGGCCCGTTCACACGAGGCCACTGGTGGCTGACACTGGTTGCCCGCCACAGCTTTAACATAATTTTAAATGGAGGCCTTCACACGCAGCCACTGCAGTTGTCCGCCAGGACACAGTGGCCGAGCAGTGTCTCCTTGGCAACCGCAGTGGCGGCAACTCCTCGTCACGTTAGGCATTGAATTAGATGGGAGCTTTCACACAAAGCAACCAGTGGCCGCTACCATGGATAAGCACGCAGCTACTATTTTGGATCAGTTCACGTTCAGACTGCAGAGACAAACGCACTGTGGTAGTTGTTGAGTGTTTTCATGTTGAATTGTTTGTTTGTGAAAATGAGTGATCAGAAGAAAAATAAAGAGGACGTTGCTGAAAAAGAAGACAAAAAGGAAGAAAAACAGAATAAGAGACTAAACAAAAATACCCCGCTGCAGCAAACCTGCAGACTAAGCGAATTTCAACTTGTCTGATTACATTATTACTAAAATATTTCCTTAAATAACACATATTTATTCCCTATTTAAATAACATTAGATTTAACGAGTGCTTGGTTGGCTGCTACGGGGAAGGTAAAAAGTGTTTTTTGACCATTCTTCAATAGTATAGGATGTAATAAATAAATTTGCCAAATTTTATCAACATATATCCATAAACAAGTAAACTACAACAGTTTTCATTTTCTCCATAAGAATAACATGGGAATTTGAAATTGCACTATTTTTTAATTTTCTCTGTGACCGTTAGGCATACAACAGCGCTTCAATATACTAAATTATTTCTTTTTTTAAGCTCTAAAAAACTATTTAAAAAGAAATTTTTTGTTTTTAGGGTCAAAAATGGGGAAAACCCATTTTTATCCCATAAAACCCCCCATAAACCCCTGTTCCCATGGTCCGATTATGCTGGATCGCGAACTCGTTGGAATAAACGTAGGTTTACACGTTTGTACCAAATTTAATCAAAATCGGACCATTTTTGCTCAAGATATCACGCTCACGGACACATATATATATAAATATAATATATATACTTATATATATATTTATATATATATATAAACCTTTATATATGAATTGAAAGGATGGTGTTTTTGGCCTCTAGGGACCTCAGAACAAAAAATTAAATCGGTCCCGGGTCCAGGTCTTACCATGAGTAGGCTACTACGGTAATAGCTTATTCCCTAGGCCTATATATATGGGAAATTCGCTAAAAGAGAAGACAAAGTGAATACTGAAGATCTAATTTGCAAAATTGAATAGTACCCGGGAATTTGGGACAGTACGCCTGTGTCTTCGCCTTCTTTTCTTTATCATAGATGCGAGAAGACGGAGATGTTCATTGTTCGACAGCATTTTCGCAACTACCATTGTTCAGTGGCTGTAGTGGAGTGGCTTGTCAGTTTCCTGTACCATCCGGTAACTGGTGGCGAACATAAGTGGCCTCGTGAAGCGCCCTAATTTAATGCCCCCACCGCAGTTGTGCGAAGAGACACAGCTCGGCCACTATGCCCTGACGGGCAACTGCAGTGGACGAGTCTGAAGGCCCCCATTTATAACAATGTTTTAAAAACTGTGGCAGCCACCTGTGAAAGGGCTCTAAGACTAGCTGGTTCTATGTAAAATCCAATGGTCAAGGAAAACTGTGTAGCCTATAGAACATAAATTGACAGCAAAGGGTATCTTAAGGTAAATAAATTGAAAGAGTAGCCTACTATAGGCTACAAAGTACAATATTATTGCATGTGTGAAACGGTTATGTTCATAATTAGGCTTACTGTATAATGTAAAATACATCTCTCTAAAATAGATCAAATTTATCTCACCATTCATATCAACTAAGCTGAGAGTAGATGTAGTAATCAATTTCTTTTTTTTATTTTTATAGTTCATCTAAATATGATTATTCAGTAAGTTAGGTACCAACATAATTGTGAAGCAATTAATTGTCATTGTCATATTATCTGAAACTCAGAGAGACAAATATTTGATTAAAATAACAACATAGAGGCTCGTCCAAACCGAAGCGGGAAAGTGGCGGGAGCGGGAAGGGGGCGAATGACCGGCGGGAACCAGCGGCAGCGATACGAGGCGGGAAAGAGGTAGCCCACACCGAAGCTGCAGGCAGCGGGAAGCGGGACGACATGAATCGTAATGTACAAGAAGAAGAAGCTTTGCTTTTGCTAGCAACAGCTGAAGATAAGATGAAGCTGCAAGACGGCGATCTGTTTAGGTTCATGAAATCAATCTAAATGGACATTTATTTGGCGAGTACCATACCCTTATGCCGGATCCAAAGAAAGACGAAAGGTGGTTTTATATTTATTTTAGGATGACCATCGCGTGTTTTGATGAACTGTTCAATGAACAACGCACTGGAATCATCCTCAGCCATCTTCTCAAACGTCTCGGCACCAAATAAGTCATGTACCCATGTGTTCCGCGGCGGTACGAGCGGGAAAATCCAACATGTTTCAAACCGGCGGGACGATCGAACAACGCTGCGGGACGGCGGGAGAGGTACCGCTCTAGTGTGGGTGCTCACATCTAACACCATGTGTTTTAAAAGCCCGCACGGGAACTCGTCTTGCCACCTTCCCGCTCCCGCCGCTTTCCCGCTTCGGTTTGGACGGGCCTTAATGCCAAAACATCAGACATTTAAGTTTCAACAGGACATCTTGGTTGTAGACTACTTAACTCCAATCTAACACCTTGGTCAGCAATACTGATTTCTGATACTTTGAACTCTTCACCAAGCTCATGTTTTAAGATATTAATTTCTTCTTTAGATAATTGAGTTGGCACTAAAGTAATTGCATTTCCCCCTCCCCCTGCACCGGTCAGTTTACTTGCCAATCCATGGTGACCACATACGCTCACAATGCGCTCCAAGCTCTCATGAGATACGCCCAGAGTTCTTAATAGTCCATGATTCAACTCCATGAGACTACCAAGAACTTTATACAATTCATCTCCTTTTTTAGGATCACTATAATTCAAACCGAGGTCTTCTAACGCCTTAAATGCTTCTCTTGCAATAACATCCATTGCTCCAAGTATGGCATCTACAGCAGCACAGTTTTCTTCCCTTAATTTTCTCACTTTTACAACAAGATTTGCTGTGTTCCTGGCTACACCAGTAGCTATGAGTAAAATAGAAATCTTTGGAACATTTTCTAAAAATCTAAATGTGAGACCTTCGTTTTCGCTATTTCCTTGACATGTCACAACTACTGATCCAAAAGTACTGGTTGTGTTGTCTATTCCCGATGGTCGTCCATGCATGATTTTCTCAATGCAAAACGCCCATTTATTTATAACCCTTAGTTCATTTACGGAAAATCCAGAATTTGTGTTGTTAGACTTAATGATGATATTATCCTGTACTTCTTCTGTAAAGTATATTGGCTTATTCATGTTACTTGTCTCCAGGCACTTTCGATAGTGTAGAATTGAGGCTGAGATTGCAACCGCAAAGGCTGCAGAGCTTCCAGTGCCAGCACCAACATCTAATTCAGAATTTACTTCCAATGAAAATGGTACCAATTTACAGCTTAAAGAATTACACATACCTCGAATAACATAGAGTATTCCTAGATAAGCAGCAATGGTTTTATCTGGAAGTGTACTCAAGTGCATCCCCATACATTGTAATTGGGTTTTCAATGAGTCAATATAGATTGCATGGTCAATTTCCTCAGGCCTTTGAATTGAAAATGATGATTCAGGTGGCTGAACAGGGCATTTATCCTTTACAGCAGCATTTAACTGAGTTATGTTCAAAGTAATTTCACTACCTATCTGAGGTAGCTTCAACAGTACTACTTCATCATTAAGACTGTTTATACTAACAGACAACCTTTTACTAATGGATGTAGATACTGCAGCCTTTTTGTACACTACACTATGTTCTCCAAACAAAATTACCTTACCAGGAGCAGAAACTGTAAAATGTATCCCACCATTCATATTAGCTGAGAGTAGACTAGAAGGTAGACCAAATTTTCTTTAGCTATATCTAACACACTATATTATATATGTTGGGATATTCACGAAGATGTCAAAACACAGGTTTATTGAAATACTGCATTTCAAGATAAGTCTTTCATTTAATCTAGTTTTAAATTACACTATTGTGAAGACCTTAAATTTACATAGGCCTACTACAAAACTGCTAGGTTAACTTTCCAGTCCACTGACAGAGAAAAATGATGAATTGACATCGGCCATGACATTTGAATTTAATTTGACAACAGCAGACAGCCACAGCAGACCCAGCAGACAGACCGAGCCGACCGAGCCGCTGGCTCTGCGGCTGCGCAGCTTTTGTCTTTGCAAGGTTGTCAGATCGAACAGTAACGAAGCGATGTTGCCGTTTTCTTTAGATTACAAGTAGAAAACTCGTATAAATGTGTATGAATCAATAATCTTTCATGTTCTTGGCACCGGAAAGTAATCATACTTTATGACAAAATAATCGTAAACATCGTCAAAATACGTGGTATCAACCATCTGACACATACTTTCTCACATTAAGTTAGCTTGAGAACAACATTTATCATGAATTAGCGGTGGGAGTATCTATGATATTAATTTTATAGGAAGAATATTATCACAAGTTGGAATAGTTTTACAAGTAGACTTTTCATCCCAATGTAAAATTTGAAGCTTATCGTTTTTCGTGACTAGTTCATGTTAGTGACACTGGGACACTAGTGCCGATGAAGTTTTGATTCTATTATTATTTTAGGGTTAATTTAATTATTTGTGCTTTATTGTTTGGCTGTATAAACAAGAAAGAAATTGTCAAAAGACCTTAGCGGTGCCAGGAAGAACCAACAATCAAATTGTCTTCAGCTGATCCATAAGAATGACAAATTTACTATGGGATTATGTGTTGGTTAGTCTATGGTTTTATCTATACTGATACCAACCAGGCATACTCGCCTACCCCCTACCCACTACTGAGTGTAAAACCCCACATTAGTGGTAAGGGGAGATGCTGGTGCTATGGATCGCAATATAATGGTTCAGTGGTGATTTTCCTCTACGTTTATATGTTTTTGTGCAGCGTTATGTGGAATAACGTTATTGACTTAGGATGTCTAGTCATCGAAAAAACATCTAATTGCTAACTATGGATACTACACGTAGAAAACTCATCCACTTATAAAATATGAATTCTGTTTTCATGCTCAGTTTGTGATTTTCTAGTTGCAGAAGTGTAAATTATTATTATTTATATACAGGGTGTATGTAAAGTCCCGCACGGGCTTAATATTTTCTAAACGACAACAGATAAATCAATAAGATTTGATACATCAACACCACACCTAAAAATCTACTTTTTCAAGGGAACTATCAATTTTCTGTCATCATATCATTGGGACGCCCCGCAAGGAGTCAGAAGGAAATCTTAAATAGAATCATAGTTTGGCATGTACATTAATATAAAGGTCTTTAGTAGCAGAATATAATGCCGCAAATTTGAACTCAAACGGACAACCGAGCCAATAATGACAGTTGTTCAAAGATTAATTTAATTTGCATTGCTATTATACGCTTACTCCTCAGGGGGCATGGCCCTCGGAATCGGAAGAAAATTGTTAACGTAAGCATAGGTCGATAGTCGATATGCACATAAATTAAAGGTCTTCACTAGTAGATTACAATGCCGTAAATTCAAGCTCAAAAGAACGCCTGAGTAAAAATGGCAGTCGTTCAAAGATTCAAAATGGCGTATTCAAGAAAACTTTGAACGGCCGCCATTTTGCGCAGGATCAACCTTTTGAAGTGTGGTTTGCGGCATTGTATTCTACTAAAAACGACCTTTCATATTATGTGAAAGCATATTGACCTATGCTCCTATTTAAGATTTCCTTCTGACTCCTTGCGGGACGTCCCCCATGATATGACAGAAAATTCATAGTTCCTTGAAAAAGTTGATTTTTAGGTGTGGTGTTGATGTACCAAATCTTATTGATTTATCTGTTGTCGTTTAGAGAATATTAATCCCGCGCGGGACTTTATATACACCCTGTATGGTACTGTACAATCATAGACTAACCGCTTCAGCTGATCCATAAAGATTATCAATTTACCAAGGAAGTATGTTTAATCTAGACTTCTCATCCCATTGTAAATTTTGAAGCACGTTTTTCGTGTCTAGTTCATGTACGTGACACAAAGGCGCTAGTGTCGATGAAACTTTGCTTCCATTATTTTAGGGTTAATTTCTTGATTTGTGCTTTACTGTTTGGTTATATAACTAGGGGACAAGTTATTGCTTATGATTAGATCGTATTATTTGGTTAAACGAGGTTTTAAATGGCTGTAATAACGAGAAACAAATTGTAAACAAAACACGACCTCTATATAAACCGTACATGAACTAACAATAAAATTGTCTTCAGCTGTTCCATAAGGATGAGAAATCTACTAAGGGAGTATGTTTTATCAAAGATTACATATGCTACGTTTTATCTATGGTTTAATCTATCTATGAAATTATCACATTTCGAAACAAAATATGCATGGTTATTACTTTTGGACGTTTGTTTCTATATTATTGTACACATATTATATCATGGTGGAAATTATATTGCATGGTGTTACATTTTTTGTCTCTGACATATTTTAGCAATTTTGATATGCCTGTTAGTGTAACTACTTGATTAGATAACTGATTCATTTAGTATTTTTTGTGAAAATCCATCAACCAAAAGGCTAAATAATTTATAAATATATTCATTATAAATTCTCCTCAATTGTGTTTCCGTTAAAGGTGGCCTTGGTTTCAGCGTAATAAGTTTTAGCATGGATTAAACATACTCCCTTAGGTGAGTATGTTTAATATATTATGAGTATATATCCTAAGGGAGTATGTTTAATCTATGGTTGTAGGCTGGTACACCGTTTTGCTTGACGTCTGGACTGGAGGAGCAGAAGGACGGTGTCATGGTGTCAAACTAATCTAACAAAACCTTTTTTGAGCACATGCCGTGTTGAATCCAATCCTCTCGTTCTCGTGCATTTCTTTCAGGTAGTAGAAAGAGTGCAAATTAATTATTTTATCTGAAACTGTATTTTCAGAGTTAAAGTATATTGTTTTATTGTGGTTTGATATTTAAATAGTATTTCTCAACATGGTGAGTTTGTTTTTAAAACTTAATCGTTACTTACAAAGATAGTTTACCCTTAATTAAACTTGGTAGGAGCAGGTGATGCTAATGAACTACCGCCTACGGTTTTAAGACAGCCTTATATTTATTTATTTTTAATTAAAATAACTCGTTATCAGTATTAAGTAATTTGTGTATACAAATGTAGCAGTGAGTCCTATTGCACCCACTCCAGACACACAAAGCCAGACACCTCAAAACCCAAACCAGAACTCAAAAAACGACAATAATCTAAAATCCTCATAGGACAACGGAACACTCCCCCAGACCCCCACCCCTCCTAGCCTAACTTGCACATACCAATACAAAAGCAAGAAAACAAAAACCACACAAAAGGATAGAGAAACTTCTCATAGAAATAAGTACAATAAGTCCCGGAATACTGATCATCACTTAACATGGAATGTCTAATGATAAGTTTCGCTTCAACAAACTTGATTTGACACCTTTTAATGGGACTACACTCGGCGGAAATGACATCTCTTTAAGCGGACAATTTTTATCAGCACATTGGTTTAACTTAACCGGCGGATAATCCGATTGTTGGTTAATACGAGGTCAGTTAAGAGGAGGTCTACTGTAGTAACAATTGATTTGGAGTCAGATATCAAAGTTTTGTCATTCTATGTATACTTATGTTACTTAAGAGGCGGTCGGATAGAGCCCCGTATCCCATATTTTGCAGGCGTCACGAGCAACAACACAGTCCTCCCAAAACAGACTTTTGTAATAGTACCACCCTTGGCCACCAGTTTCGTGGCTGTCGCATAACGGGATCTGAGATTGTTGACAGCCCTGTGTTACCTAGAAACTTGAAAGCATCAACTCGACTACCCTCAGCCTGTGTCCTAGCCCTTGTCTATTGTCCCACCGCATGTTTCACTTTCACTGGTTTGCTACCTTCGCTCACCCACCCTTTGCGTCTCAGCAGGTCTCAGTTCGTCACCGCACAATATGCTAATTTTCAACACAAAAAATGTTTTGGAGATACAAATAGCACTTTCAGTAAGACATTTTGATTTATACACTTAATTTAAATATAAAAATACATGATAATGTATTCAATTATAAATAATATACTAATGCTACTGAACTCAATAATGTAACTACTTGGCCTATCCCATACATTTTAGCGAATTTCCCTGTAATGAGGAAGCTATTACCGTAAGTGGCATGGTAAGACCTACGCCCGGAACCGATTTACTTTTTCATTTTGATGTCCCCAGAGGCCAAAAACACCATTCGTTCAAATTTGTATATATATGTGTGTCCGTGAACACGATAACATGAGTAATTTTTATCCGATTTTGATGAAATTTTGTTTGAAGGCGGGAGGCGGGATAAACTTGAGTGAGTTCGCGAACCAGCATGATCGGACCATGGGAACGGGGTTTTATGGGGTAAAAATTGGTTTTTCTAATTTTTGACCCTCTAAACACAAAATTTCCCAATTTCTCTCCAGGCCATTTTAAAGAGCTTAAAAAAAACAAATAATTCAGTGTATCAAAGTGTTTTTGTACAATTATTGGTTACGGAGAAAATTCACAGTTTAGTAGATTGTAAAAATAAAATGGTATATGTAGCCTACACAAACTACAAACAATAAATCACGTAAAAATAAATGTTAAACGTTAAAAAAATTTATAATACATTAAAATAGCATAAATAAAACCTTAAAATATATGCTCAAACCTTTATAAAAAACTATAAATATTGTCCCTAATTAAACTACAATAAAATACCTATGAAAAATACTGAACATGTTTACAATACCCCCGCCACAGCAAACCTGCAGACTAAGCGAATTTCCATTTGACTGATTGGATTTACACTGAAATGTCTACTTAAAAATATAACATTTATTCCCGATTTTGGTTGGCAGTACCGACTGCATTTCAAGCACACGGCCGTTTAGTTAGCTCCTACGTTTTTACCAGTTATTCTAATAAATAGTGAGTAAAGTGTTTAACTTTATATCAGAGAACTTTCTTGAAGATCTTTAACGTATAATTATATAGAAGATGCACCCAGAGGTGTGATAGCTACAAATTAATTGTGATAACGTCGTGCTCGCCGAGGATGATCGTCTACGTGAAGTTTTAATGGCGGTTCATAGGTTCATAGGTTCGTGGGTTTGTTATCAGTAGTCCCAATCGAACAGGGGTCAGTCGAGGCACTAGACATTGATAGTTTGTTTCGCATAGTTGTGAATTTCGGATTTGTATGAGTGGACATAAAATAACCCGTTCCCATGGTCCGATCATGCTGGATCGCGAACTCGTTCGATTAAACGTAGGTGTTTACACGTTTGTACCAAATGTCATTAAAATCGGATCATTTTTGCTCGAGTTATCGTGCTGACGGACACACACATATATATATATATATATGCATTTGGTGTTTTTGGCCTCTAGGGACCTCAAAACGAAAAAAATCGGTCCCGCGTCCAGGTCTTACCATGAGTACTACGGTAATAGCTTATTCCCTATATGGGAAATTCGCTAAAAGACTGAATATATATATAAAATACGAATGCTTCGCAATATAATGTCACCCGATCGTCTTAGTCCATATTTTATATCTAATGATAGAAGGAATTTCTTTTAGATCTATGAGGCATAGCCCTAACATAGGCCTGTAATTGAAATTTACCTTTCACACTGGTTTAAAATAGTTAAAATACTACATCAACCTCACTACTGCACACTTTATTCAGGTTGAAATTTTCATCTACAAAGGTGCTCTTGTCTTTTCCACGAAACACTGAGAATTAAGGACATTAATGCGTTATCAACAGGCATACTCACAAAAATACAGAATTGAATTAGGGGATTTGCTACGCGTTAAACAAAGCAAATTACAAACAAAATTATTTATTTAAAAGTTGTTAAAGTGTCATCAAGTTTTATAATAATCGTATTTAGGCCTAATCCTAATCAAACTGTAAAATTGGTGTAAATCCGTTGGCAAATATATAAATAAGTAAATAAATACACAGTCCACAAAACATTGATACGTTGACAACGTAAAGCTTTAAAAATTCATTATGGTTTGCCCAAAAAATCTTTCACTTGATGTGGTATCTTGGTATCAGTATCGAAGTAAAATTAAAATTCATGATGTAGCCCCTGAACTGTTTAATTAGACTAATATGAGGTACGCACCTTTACGTCAACAGTTCAATTGTAGTAAGTAGAACTCACAACATGTTTCGCCTATTCAAACAGTATCGAAGTTATTAATCTCCCTTGGTTTTGGATTTTTTGTTCGAAAATCAAAGTTATTTCCCATTAATAGCATTATTTGTAAGCAGCTTTTAATGTTAACATATTAATGACAGTTTGAAGAAAAAACCCTTATCCAAACAAAGGGTTCTTATTTGAAAGATTACGTAATCTCTAAACGATGATCGGTATATTCCCAGCACTGAGCACTATACAACACTGATTCACGGCCTTTTCCCCGGTTATCAAAACTCAAGAACAATCGTTGCACTTGCGATTAATTAAACCGGCTAAGTAAGGTACAACGTTTTTAATCCCACTTGGTTTGGATGTGCTTACAAAACTTGATCGGAAATGGTTGCGGTATTTGTAAACAGTATTTAATGTAAACATATCATATGTGACAGCTAGAAGTGAGAACTAATCCAAATAGCTGATCGTTATTTCATAAAATTTAATAGTAAACATTGGAAGAAGATTTGACAAAAATCGAACAAAATTGGGTTTTTGATGGTTTGTTGTTTTGTTTTCAAAGAAGCGGGGCCATGTTTTTATAGCCAAAGAAACTCACTAATCCAGTAAATACAGAAAAATGATTTGAACCTTGATCGGTATTCTAGTTTTCTAGGAGTAGGCCGCGTAAAATGACATTTTGGCGTCACTGACAGAATGAATGAATGGACTGACAGACAGATATTGAGATAAGCCTCGTTTCGGCTTTCTTAGGCTATGAAACATAATGTAACCAGAAACTGCATGATTCTAAGCAATGTTGGCCTACAGACAAAACTGTATTTTATTTATATAGATATATGGAACGATTTAAATATAAAAAAAATATAAAAAAATAAAAACAGTAGGTCCTATGTGTCGTATTTTTACGTTTCAAAGCCATTTAAAGTTGCAATCTGGCTCTGGCTGTTTTTTCTAGATTTTGCCTTATCCTGTGCCTCTAATATATAACTAGGATTTCGGATGGGCACTTGGGGTTTTATCTTAGCTCGAATATTATAGACCTAAAACGGGACATCGCAATTCCAAGATAATCCATGAGTCAGAAGCCGGCTTGGCTACGACGCAGTGCTGGTCCGGAGGGTGGATTTGGTTCCTGAAAGACCTTAATCGTATATACCACGTATGTCAGAAAATGCTTTTGTTCCACTGGACCTTGTTTTCATTCTGGGAAATAGTTTGTATCTTGTATCAAACCGTGTATTGCAGCAGATATCTTTACACAGCTAAGTCCGTAATTAACGTACTAAGTATGACCAAAAGAGACGTTTATTCTAACGGAACTTGTTTTATATTGATGAATAGTTTGTATCAAACCGGGTGTTGTAGAACTACTTTTATCTCTGATGACAGTAATATTTTAATAGATACGGTAAATACACAGTCCGAAAATATTAGATTCCTGTGAATTAAATATCATCATTTCCTTGGCATTACAACACATCAGGGATGTAACGAAATAACGTTATTTATTTATTTAAACAGATCTGTGGCCAGTTTAAATGAATTGTATTTGGCGCGGTTTGAAAACGTGCTCTGCAGTCCACAATCGACTGTGCTGCCATCGGCCGGGACATCGTCGAACTAGTACTCAGTCGGCAAGCAAGGCTTTTTTGCAAGCTTTTACAAAAAAATACAAAACTTAATGTTAACCATCGAAAAATAAATATCTGTCACACTCAATACACTAATGAATATATGCTCTTCAATATGGCGTTCGAACCAGAATTTTTTATAGTGCCAGTCATTTTATATTTTAGCAGAAAGTATTGCAATTCCTTATGGGAAATGTAAGAAATGATTTATTTTATATCCGGCTTATAATTAAACATTATGATTTTTATATTGTGCAGTCTTAATCCTACATACATTTACAATGTTTTGAGTGTGGGAAATAATTTTTGGAACACGGATAGACCAGAAAACGAGGAATTATTATATGCGCTCCATGTTAAAGTGACGGCCAGTGTCGGCAGCCGAGAATCTCTGTCCGACCGCCTCTTAAAACCTAAGTCATAACATAAGCTCAAGTTCTGGCTGCAAATTTAGCTTAAAGGCCCAAATTTGTTGACTTGATTCCTCCAGTGTATCACGTTATCTTAAAGTAAGCTAGATGTTTAAACTCTAAGTTACCTATTTTGATTTCAGACGTCACTTAACCCTGTTCGGATTCTAAAGAATGAGGCGGAAGAAGAAAAGGCTGAAATCGCTCGCATGTCGTCGTTTATTGGAGCCATAGCCATTGGAGATTTGGTCAAAAGTACTTTAGGACCTAAAGGCATGGATAAGATTCTCATAGGTCATGGTCGAAATGAGAGCTCCCTCGAAGTAACCAATGATGGAGCCACAATTTTGAAGGCAATTGGAGTTGACAATCCAGCTGCAAAGATTTTGGTTGACATGTCCCGTGTACAGGATGATGAAGTTGGTGATGGTACAACTTCAGTCACAGTGCTTGGTAAGAATAAATATTTCCTTGGTACCTAGACCTATTGTTTAATTTAGGGTCTTCTTTCAAATTTTGAAAAACCAAGGCCTAGAAGTTTAAGTTGAAAAAGTATTTTTTTATCGTTATTTGATTAGGCCTATTGATGATTTTGCTCCAGAAAACATGTATGTTATCACACTAATTTTATCGGTACGTTGATGCCATTGGCTGTATCTAGGCTATTAATTAACAGCTGTGTCTAAATAACATGTTGGCCTTAGTCACTAACAAGACTACAAGATCGCACCACTCATCCTACACTCATCCTTCACTCATAATTGGGTAAAAATATGCACATGATTTGGCAACACACTTGTCATATTGTTGTGTTGTTAACGACTTGGGGTATATTACTGCCCAAGAAAGATAAAGTATTTTTTGCGTTTTTGTTTTTTAAAGAAAATAGGTACCTTATTCGCTAAGAGTGTATTATTTAGGAAAATTTCAGAATGCATTCTCAAAAACTGCCTGATAAGTTATATGTAGAAAATGAAGACAAACGATAAACGCCCGAACAACTACTTCTGGCAATGTTTTGAGATAGTTGATTGTAGATCACTTGCCTGAAAACAATGCTTTTTATAAGTTAAATGTACACAATTTAAGAAAACAAACCTCATAAAGTATGGTGACAACTTTTTTTGTAATTCTCTCAAAACACTCTAAATGCCACCAGTAGATGGCACTATGCCAAACAAAGGTAATTTAAATTAAAGCTCATATTATTTCATAGCATGATTTTCATAGCATGTAGCATGAACTATATTATTACTGCGCTTAAATTCACTTCTATTTTCTATGATTTTCTATTTTGTCTTTGATGCTCTATTTTTGTGTTATTTCTGTGTCATATTAATTGCACCTGCAACTGAATCAACTTATTATTGAATCTAGTAGTTATTACCCTATTGCATGTAAGCGGCTTTGAAAGAAAAATGTATCATAATATTCTGTATACTTAATCAAACATATTTTGTAAATGGCGATTGCCGTATGTACGAACAAATAATTAAATAAATTATCATATTCATGATCCTTAGATAGTCATATTAACTAAGGACCAGCCAGCAGAAGCCATCTTAAGTTCTGATGTTTTTTATATACTTTCCTTCTTGTAAATAATTATATTCTTACTTTTAGCGGCTGAATTACTGAGAGAAGCTGAAAAGCTAATAGACCAAAAGATCCATCCTCAGATCATTATTTCTGGTTGGAGACGTGCCACAACAATCGCTAGAAATGCACTGAAAAGCTCATCAATGGACAATAGGTAAAAATCAACAAGTGAACAGAGTTCACCTGTTTTACCATTAATTTTCTGTATAATGGTTATATCAAGTAAGGTGTATGTATGTAAAAAAATATCAATTAATTCCACATCACTAAGAAGGTGATAGGATGGATAAGGATATGAAAAATAATCAAGTTTGTTTAAATTTTTGTTTTGTAATATAGCCACCTGAAGGATTATCATTAATAAAACCCTTGCTGCAGCAAACCTGCAGACAAAGCAAAATTTCCATTTGCCTGATTTAATTTCACTAAAATATTTCCTTAATTAAATTTCTCATAGGCCTAGCACAAAATTATACAGCTTGGTCAATTATTTGACAGAGGAAACATGATGCAAACATACGCCAATAAACTATAAAATATGGCATGAGATCAACATCAAGTCATTCAGCTTTAAAAAAGGATTTGGTCTATAGTAATATGCTATTTTAAAATGGTTTTTAATGACTTGAGATGACAAGGTCGTGCACAGGGAAGCGAGCTGGCGTAGTGGTTAGAGCGCGGGACTTCAGTCCCTGAGGTCCCGGGTTTGATCCCCGCCAAGTCATCAATGGATTTTATCTAAGTGATAATGCCGCAACCCCTAGGTCTAGTCTGAAGTAATGTGAAAAACAATCCCAGACTCGTGCCTAGCAAAAAAAAAAAAAAGGTCGTGCACAAATTATTGGAGAGCTTAAATTGCACAAATGTTTCAGCTGAGCATGATAAAATGTTATTATACAACTCACATATTTTATAGCCTACTGAATTTTATAATATCAAGGAAATCTTAGAAATGTACGCCTATGATTTATTTTTTTAACCTCTTGAACAAATTAAACAACATGAACAATGCTTGGTTCCCTGGTATTAAATGCATTTTTATGACATGATCTTTGATGTTGTGTTATGACAACACTGGAGTCATCTTCAGTCTAGTACAGATGTCATCTTGTCCTTCATTCAAACGTCGTCAACATTAGTTATAGATGTAACACATATATACGCACTCAGACTTTAAAAAAAAAACAGTATCAGTAATCTGTCACATACTTTCTCCCATTGGCTTGTCAACAACTTTATCATGAGTTGGGGGTGGGAGTAACTATTATATTTTATGAAGTAAATCATAAAGATTGCAATAAATTTTGAACCGTAATTATACAGCAATGAGGGCTATACCACTTTTAATTACGGTTATTTTTATGTTTGAAGTAAATACATAAATTGATAGGTAAATTAGTTTAATAAAATAGAACTGAACTTATTCATGAGTCAAAAACTAGAAACAAAAACAATAACAAAAACAACTCTTGATTGGAACTCTTTGATTTTATTGAAAGTATTCTCTAGATTTTTGTAGTGTTCTTCATCATTGTGCCCTGTAACAATTATATCATCTAGATAGTTTGCTACGCCTGGCAACCCATTCAACATGTTGTACATAACTTTAGAAAATATAGCTGGAGCGGATGCGATTCCAAAACAAAGTCGCTTGTATCTGTAAAGTCCTTTTATGGTATTAATCACTAGTAAGTCTTACGAATCTCTATCTACTGGTATTGACAAGTAGGCATCAGATAAATCTATGACTGAGAATTTTTCTCCTCCATTCAACTTAGCAAATATTTCCTCAGGTGTAGGTAGAGGAAATTTCTGAATCTTTAAAGCCTGATTCAATCCTGTTGAAAAATCTGCACAAATTCTTATTTGACCAGAAGGTTTTTTAACAACTACACAAGGTGCAGCCCAATCAGAATAGTCAATTGGTTCTATCAGATCAGCTTCTACAAGCCTGTCGATTTCCTCGCACACTTTGTCCTTTATTGCAAATGGAACTGGCCTTGCCTTCTTGTAAATAGGAGAAGCGTCTTCCTTTAAAATTAAGTGTGCCGTGAATTTTGTACAATGGCCACTTTTGTTACAAAAGAGTTCCTTATTAGAATCAATTAATTTACTTAAGCTCATTCTTGGAAGTGAACTTTGAAACCCTGACCTTGAAATGTCATCAACTTCCTTGGAAACCCATAAAGAATCACTTTGTAATGAATTAAGTGGCAATTCGTTGATTTTAAGCTCCTCGATCCAGTCTCTACCTTAAAGATCCTGAGTGCCACCTTCAGCAACGTACAGCTTTAGCTCTCTTTTAGTTTTCCTGAATGCCACTTGAACTGTTTGTTCACCAATCAAGTTTATGCAATGGCCACTATAAGATGTCAGTTTTGTATTTGAATGTAACAAAGGAAATTTTCCCAATCTTTCCCAAGTTCGTTGACATATAACAGAAACACAACTTCCTGTATCTAGTTGCATATTAATTAAAATACTATTGATACAGATAGAAAGCCAAATTGGAGAAAATACACTGACGTTATGACACTGAAGACCAAGAGAAAAAATAGCTTCATTTGTCAACTTAGGTGAACAATCAAGTATGTTAGAGTCGATAAAGGTCCTAGAATTTCTTCCTGTTTCATTGTCAGTGAAATTTACTTGTCGGTTGTACGTTCCTTTTCCATGTCCACCAATTTTTTTGTTTTGAAAATCTGTTCCCCTTTTAATTTTGCAAACTTTTGCTAAGTGACATTTTGTACCACAATTATTACATATTGCATTTCTAAATCTACATTGGTTCCTAAAATGGTCACCACCACAAGAATAGCATAAATAGTTTGAATTTGTATTTAGAACCTCTCCATTGCTCTCATTATCGGAAAATGAAATCAGATTTTTCTTTGCTGAAGTAGTAAAAACTGAACTTAATGTTCTAGCAAATTCAAGTACAGTATTGAAATCTGTGTAATCTTTCTGAAGTAAATTAGCTCTAATAGAATCTTCATTAATACCCATTATGAAGGATGTAATGAGAGCATCTTGATAAAAGTCACCAGGGAAATCACAACTGCTGGCTAATTCTTTTAAGTTACTTGCAAAGGTGGACAAAGATTCATCACCTTGCTTCAGTGAAAAGAATTTTACTCTTTCGGCAACTTTAAACTTTACTGGTTTGAAATGTTTTACCAGAAGTTCATAAAGTTGTTCATAAGTGAATTCACTAATTTCTTTTGGCTTGCAAATAGTTACCAATGTTTTAAGAACTGTACTATCTAGGCAGTCAATGAATAAACATCTTTTAATATCATCATTTGTAATATTGCCCAAACATAAATTTGCCTTGAATTTAATATTCCAAACATCAATGTCGCATGAATTAGGGTTAAATTTTTCACATCTAGGTTGACTTACCAACATAGGATTATTAAGAGTTGCTGGTAATGTATCTTCAGACATTATAATGAGTTAGACTGTGGAATTGAATAAACTATCTTGCACTCTAAGTTTTCCATAAAATCATCCTCGTCGCCAGTTTTATGTTTGAAGTAAATACATAAATTGATAGGTAAATTAGTTTAATAAAATAGAACTGAACTTATTCATGAGTCAAAAACTAGAAACAAAAACAATAACAAAAACAAGTTAAAAGTCAGCTGCAATTTAAACAATGTTAAAACATATCAGTTATAATGACCGTACAGAATGTTAATCAAAATCAGTCAAGCCGTTATTTAAAATATCAAATTTTTTCTGTCAAATGGGTTATACCATAAAAAAATATGGGGAAAACATAATTATTTTAAGTTGCAATAACTTTTAAACCGTAATTTGTACACCGATTGGGGTTGTATGGTATCAGTGTTAAAAAGACTATTGCATACCGGATACTGTCAAAATTGTTTTTGTGCCATTTTTGAATAAAATTAATTTTGTATGGGTTGGGGAAATCACACTTAAGATCAAAAACGCCTGGAGATACAATGGACCTACATATAAAATTTCATCAAAATCAGACCGTAAGTGTAGTCTGTAGAGCACACACAAGGTAGCAATCTCGGGGTAACGTAGTTCAATCACTGCTGCTCTTTTGTTATTCGTCAGATTGAAATATTTGAATGCCAATTGTGTTCGCTTTTACAGTGCCGCGCTTTTCCCAGGCCTCGCCGCTATTGGCGAGCGCCTGTTGGAATGCCTGCTGCACTGAACGTGTTAATATGGATATATCCACCAAAAACTCAAACTCAAAAGTTTTCGAAAACAATGCTTTTTCCATATAGGCTAGGCCTAGCCTACAAAGTTAGGAGAAAAAAGTAAAACACAATTTAGTAAGCTGAACACAACAAAATTGGGCGGAAGTTGTGTCTAGACTGCCGGTTAACGTGTTCACTGTTCGGTGATGACGTCAAGTTTGGTTCTTGATCAGCTGATCGTTTCATTTACTGGAAGCAGGGGGCAATTGTAACTTTGTACAAAAAATTGTAAATTAAAATTCCCTTGTTAGGATATTTATTTCTATACGGAGTAAGTACCAATACTATTGTAGTTTGGTTGTTTATTGATATATTTTGATCAAACTTGGAAAATGTATTTATTTTATACCAAGCTAATTATATTTAACTAAAAACACATTATTACACTCCCTGTAACATCAAACCTAGGTACTCATTTCAGAATTAAATATTAACCTAATGTTTTTTAAAAATATTTAAGTGAAAATCAAATCAGGCAAATGGAAATTTGATTAGTCTGCAGAATTGCTGCGGTGTGGGTGTTTCTGTTTGCTTTAATAACTTAATCAAATACATTTACAATGCAAAATTGCCACTAAACATAATATTTTCCATGAAATTAATTTATATTTTTATTATTGACCTTCTTACTTTACTTGACATTTATACACTAATGAAGGTATTGTACAAGGCCACTTCAACTAATTGCATCCACATTTCTCCTGTTATGTAGCGCAAATTCTGAAAAGTTCCGTGAAGACCTTTTGAACATTGCCCGCACAACTCTGAGCTCCAAGATCTTGTCTCAACACAAGGAACATTTCTCTAAACTTGCTGTGGACGCAGTTCTGCGGCTCAAGGGAAGTGGGAACCTAGGAGCCATTCAGATCATCAAGAAGAAGGGAGGGGTCCTTGAAGATTCTTTCTTGGATGAAGGTGAGTCTCTTTATTTTGTAGGCAGAGCAGGCCTTCAGTGTTGCGAGGCCCAGTGCGAACATTCAGAGCGCCCTTCCTACCAAAAAAGTAGTAGGCCTATCCCAACAATAGATCCCTAACAGAAAAGATCTCAATGTAAAATATAAGTATATTAATACTCCCCCGTTATTTTTAACTTTTTTAATTTGCCTATGCTATTAATGAAAAATTCACAGACTTTTTACAATTTTTTTTTTGTATTTTGCACCCAGAGAGGGGCCTCCTATCGCACGTGCCTAAGGCCGGCTCTGTAGGTCCTATTTGGAATGCTAGAACAATGAGTATGTTTATGAACCTTTCCTTCCGTGAAAGTTCTCTAATTACTATTGAACAGCATGACATACAAACTATCAAAACATAATGTTCTTTGGATTTGCCAAATGCGATAAATGCTTTTGTAGGTGTCCTGAATCAAACCTAGTATCTTCAGTTACACCTACCTTGTGCCCATTATCTGTATCATTTACTTAGCGTGATACGAGCGTTGTGCGTCCAGTGGCACTCTAGCGTCACCAGAGTGTCCAGCGGCACTCGAGTGTCACCTCAAGTACACCCGGCGTTGGAGCACTTTTTTTAGCGCCTTGTACTTTTTGCTTAAAATCTGTCCCTAAAATACTATGTATATTGATATAAAATATTTTATTAATAAAGCTGACATGTCAAACACCACTCACAGTTCATCCCACAGCTTCCTTATCAACGTAATGTTTTTGATGTTGTTGTCTTATCTTTCCATAATGATGAGCGTCACTTAACTTCACACATGAAACTTTCAATTTAAGCTTTTGCAAAGCAACGACGTCCTTTTTCTTAAGTTTGACTTGAGGCCAATGTGATTCTTGCTCCTCTGACATCTTGATCTAGACTGAAAACCGTGGGAAGAAGCATGACTCGTCTGAGTGTCGAGTGTCTTACAAAAAGTAATTGGGCAGGACTTGGCGGTGCTTTCGACGCTTAGCAGTGCCGTCGACTGTCGCTCGCCACTCAGGTCTATCGTGGCATCCCTCTTCAAATTTGCACGGTAACATAAGGGGCCTGATTGCAGAGCTGTGGCAGAGCGGTGCCGCTCGACGCTTGACGCTCACCGCTCGTATTGTGCCTGGGGCCTGTGAATCAGCAAATCTACCTAGACACAATATATTTTATTCTGAATATAAAAGTGAGATGAGTGTGAAATGGAGTGAGACTAGAAGTGTGTATTACTGACAAAGATCAGCTGTTTCTTAAGTTAGGACCATTTATAGCCCAATAATCAAGACCAGCTGGGTCCTTTACAAACCATGAAAAAGCCACTGACTTTTCTCAGGAATGGACAGGCGACCTTTTGTTATACGAGCACTCTAACCTTTCAGCTACATAAAACAATTGTATCTGATTTTTAGGAATAGAAGAGATTAGACTTATACTTATACTTCAGGTCACGGCGTGATTATAATTTTCTTCCCTATTTTCAGGACAGGGGTTTTCCTTGTACAAAAATAAATATCTTGAGAAAACATTTTTTTCATTTAGCAACTATGGAATTAAAATCAATTTGTCCCTGTGGCACTGTTCTATAAAAGCAAATGATTGTTGAAATGCTCAGACAACTAAAACGTGATGCCTATCTAATTTACTAACAGTCTAATTATAAAATACCATAAAAAAGTTGTCTAAACCGAGCATCACTGCACTTTATAACTGTTTAGGATTTTAAGGCCTGTGAGAGACCATTGTGAACATCTTCCGCAATCACAATGCCATTGTCACGCAGACACGGTGCTATCGTCAATATGTATCGAGGTAATGGTGCCTTCAAGTACAGCTCCTGTGTTTATGAATACATCATCGTCTCCTCGCAATAATGGAGACATCATCATTGTCACTCACGACTTGGCGAAATCGCTGACGATCGGGTTGTGACAAATCCCTTCTCGGGAAAATCCGAATCAAATGTAATCCCGTCCAGATGATCAAAAATATTTTTTCCTGAAATTTTGGGACCCATCCATCCCTACTAATTTAAAAACCAGAAAAATTGTATTTTTGTTTTTATATGGGAATCAAGCCTAAATATTTTTTCAATATTCCAGAGTAAAGGAATCTTCAACCAATAAATAGTGCTGTTTCATTACTTGCTATAGATAGGCCTATTAAAACCACTCATCCCCAGATCTTAACAAAACTTTAGAGCAAACCATTTGCAGAACACCTATAACAATTTAAATTGAACCCCTATCTCTGACATTAACATGAAATGCATAAGCCTTAGGCAAAATACCATAGCTCCTATTTTTAGTTTATGTGAGTCGGTGGCTCAGTCGGTAGCGTCGCGGACTATGGGCCCAAGGCAGCGATGTCATGGGTTCGGATCCTGGTCACTGCCACTTAAATTTATCAGTACAGATCACCTTTGTACTGTACCGACTCACTCCTTGCTTTGCTGTAAACGATCCACGCACGGGCGCTTAGTCTATGTGGACGGGCAAATGCAAGGTTAAAAGAGGCCGCCAACCTCTTTTTATATACATCAGTCAAAAATGTTCCCACTCTATTTCAGGATTCCTGTTGGATAAAAAGCCTGGCCAGCACCAGCCTAAGAGAGTGGAGAATGCCAAGATTCTGATCGCAAACACTCCTATGGACACAGACAAGATCAAAGTGTTCGGCTCTCGGGTCAGAGTAGACTCCATGGCCAAGATTGCTGAACTCGAGGTCGCCGAGAAGGAGAAGATGAAGGACAAAGTAGAAAAAATCGTCAAACATGGCTGCAATGTCTTCATCAACAGGTCTCTAAACCATCTTCAATTCTTTTACATTCTATAGTAAAGGTTTAGTTGAAATCTGATTAGAATCCATGTCCACGAGATAATTTAAATTATGTTTAGGATAGATTTGTTGTATTGATTCTATTTCCCGTTAAAGGATTTTTTCTCAAATACGATATGGGTAGAAATGTTCGTAGAAATAACTTGTGTGATAATACCACTAGAGAGAATATACAGGTACATACAAAGTAACTGTAAATTCCAGGAAGTTCAATATTTTTTCCAATTTCTGATTTTACCTACAACTCAAGATGAGCCCAACTGTGACATATCTATGCATGTGTTACAGTATAACTCTAATTATTTGAACTCCCAACTATCCAAAACACTTGCAGAAGTAATTCTTAAAACCTAACACTATAGTAATAAGAATGTTTATTAAAGAAGGCAAAAGCCAAGATCGTGGCAAAATCCTGAACATCTTCAACAGTCATGTTGAAATCATAGTCTCCAGCTGTCATGAAAACATCATTACTGTCTTAAGCGATGGCAGCAATCAATAAATTTATAAAAAACTGCAAAGCAATGGTTGTGTTCAGGGACCGAGTCACAACATAAAAAGAATGTTACACACTTCAGACTTAGTAATTTCTTTAAAAAATTATACATTACACTATTTTATTTCACTATTACATTTTTAATGTTCTTATAAGTTAGGAGTTAAGAAAAGGCCAATTGGCTGATTAGGATTATTATGTACAAGGATAGGGATCAGCTAGCTTACCTGGTAGACAGAGAACAGATTAGTCTTGGTAACACACATAAAATACATGACACAACACAGAAAATATTTAATATTTCGTCCCAGCTAGGGACTTCATCAGAAGGGAGAAGAAAGAAAACTAGTTGCTAGAGTGCTTCAGTCTCATTGGTGGAGTCATTGCGAACGGTGCTATTAGTGTTTCATTGTGTGAGCTGATCACACTACACCTTTTATAGACTATAGTGTTTTGTGATTGGTTGTCAATTGTATGTTGTATCATGACTTGACTGCTATACAGTGCATATTTTTTTACTGCTACAGTAGACTCCCTCTTATCCGGACTCCTCGGGACCAAGGCCAGTCCGGATAACGGGTTTTCCGGTTAAGCCAATGTCCCCAAAAACTCGTTAAAACGGACCGTTTATGGTGTTATTCGACTTAAATTTAGGAGAGCATTGTATTTAGACATGTGATCACTGGTTTCATATCTTTCCCACGAGAACAGTAGTTTCATTACCGCCCACTTCCTGCCGATTTAGTCCGGTTAAACCAATGCGCTGATAAAAATTGTCCGGTTAAAGAGATGTAATTTCCGTTGAGTGTAGTCAGGTTAAACCGATGTCCGGTTAAAAGGTGTCCGGATAAGTGGGAGTCTACTGTACCCTCTGTAGTGAATTCCAACTTAGGTTCGGCATTTGTGTAATTGTTAGTTGTAATGTGTTAGTTAAGTTTTTTTACCTGAGGACGGGATCAGATTCCAGATCCCGAAACGTTGCGTATAGTTTTTTACCATCGTGATGGAAAATGTTTGCAATAAACCTTTTTAAAAAAACCCAAAAAGCTTGAATTTTTCGGCCGTGGAGTCTTTGCAGGCACATTCTGTGATCGAGATAGTAAAGGCTCGGCTCAACAGCCTATTTTCTATAGAATACCCCGAAATTAGACAAAGTTCTAACTAATTTATCCGAATGTGGTATGATTACATTAAAGTTCCACTGTACCTCTCTGAGATGTGTGTAACGTCCACCTCCATATATCCATCAACAAGAATTGTTGGTTTGTTGTTTTTCTTTGTTCTAATTTTATAGATCATAAGATCCTCATAAAACATGTGTTTTTCTGATTAAAAGATAGGGCGTTTCCCAGGAATTGTTTAGGAAATTGACAAGAAAGCAGGCTTACCTTTAAATAAGTCCATTAAAACACATGGATGATCATGTGTCTCTATGGACTTATATAAAGGGAAGCCTGCTTTGTGTTAAGGATTTGTTTGTGGTTATTTGATTGATTAAGTTATTTAATTGTAATTCATGTTTATTTGAATTCTAGACAGCTGATCTACAACTACCCAGAGCAGCTGTTTGCGGACGCTGGTGTCATGGCCATTGAACATGCAGACTTTGATGGCATTGAGAGGCTAGCACTGGTCACTGGCGGAGAGATAGTGAGCACCTTCGACCAACCAGACAAGGTCAAACTGGGACGTTGTGATGTCATCCAAGAGGTAACAATATGTCACTAACTTGACATATACAAATATATCTGTAGTATTAGTGTAATGTTTATATCAAATGTAAGTTAAAAACATTGAAATCTTTATGTTTTAAGAAATGATATAAACTTGATTTTTAATTGATAAAATTTAATTCCTGTGTTTATTTTGGCTTTTCATCTATTTTTGTCAATAGGAAAAGCGTGCTGTTAAACCTAACCAAACTCCTTATATTTACAATAATACAATATGGTAAATACAGAATATAGAAGGTGTTGTATTGGCTATATATTTCAAATAGTCTCATTGAGCATCATCCTCCCAATTTGAATGAGGTCTTTTATTCTTGTAAGTAATTGCAATAAAGGTTAAAATATATAAAGTAGTGTTAGAAAATGTATTTCATTTTATCCGTATAACACCACCAACATGTACATGACAGGTGATGATCGGAGAGGACACTCTGATGAGGTTCAGTGGTGTGGCGCTAGGAGAGGCGTGCACTATCGTCATACGAGGCGCCACTCAGCAGATCATAGACGAGGCTGACCGCTCCCTGCATGACGCCCTGTGTGTACTTGCTGCTACTGTGCGAGAGAGCAGCATCGTCTATGGTACGCACACACACTGGATTACTGCAATTTAATTCTACAATATATTTTGGTTGTTGATTCCAGGAGCATTTATGTTTCACAAAACTCTATGCTAAATTACTGTTTTATATATGAGTTTGCAACTGTTTAATTTACTTTGGTAAGCTAGCTTTACTTATTTCTTTGAGTATTCTCAAGTAATTTAGATTAATAATTCAATAAGATAAAGGAACCGTTTATTTTATTTTGATACTTCATATTGTATTGAAATTCTACCTATTGTATTTCTTTTTACTTAAAGCAATATAAATGAACAGCTGTACTTCAAATCCAATATCATTTACAATATTGCCATCCACATTCACAACTAAAACAAAACAGAATCAAGACAAAGGGAGAGGGTCGCAACTCTCGACACGGGTCATGACTCATCACCAACTGGTTACCCACCTCGTATTCGGACTACTTGGCCAAGTTTTTTATTGTAAATACCTAAATGTTGTTTTGTATGTGTTTCGTGTAATGTGTCCTAAATGAGCAATGTACAAATGCTGATGACCTCATTCACGGATGATAAAACTGTTTTTTAACGTTCCAACCTGAAGATGTGCATTTAGCTGTACGAAACCGCTGTAGTTATTTGATTTATAACACTAGGATCAATTGACGCAACTGGTAAACTATACCTTTTACATCACAAAAGCTGACATTAAATTAGTTAGCCTATTATATCTTTTGCCAGTGTTCTTGATGTTGTAATTTATCACTCCCTACAACACCAAGAGCCCAGGTAAAACAAGGGAATAACTAGTATAAAATACACACAGAAACAAAACGATTTACATTAGGCATACCTTACATAATGTATGGCATCAAAACCCGAGTGAAGATCAGGCTGTCGACTAACTCTTTAACCTTCCACAACCATTCTTCAGCTGAAAGTTGTTGTACCTGACCTGTCCATGTAGTGCTAAAGCCTCGTCCACACATGGCGATTTGTCTGCGGAAACATTGTCTGCCGACTGTCTCCGGAGTGTTGCTATTTTTTCTCCAGTAAGACTGTCGGCAGACAAATTTCGGTGTTTCTGGAAACAAAATACAGTGTTTTCTGTTTCCCGTTCGAATGGGAAACACGGAGACAAGAGACAAAACTTTTGTCTCAAGTCTGCATGTGTAAACGTGTCTGGAGACAGGAGACTGGATACAAGCCGAAGGTGTTCAACATTCAGCCCATTTAGTTAGACTGCAAAGCGGTAATATTACGATTTTTGGACGGTAATAAAAGAGCTGTATTGAGTTTCTTGAAAGCTTTGGAATTAGTTTTCAATGTGTTTTGATTTATATCATTATATGACATTATATTGAATTGTTCATCTCAAAACCCAGCAAAATTTCAAAATCTTTAGAAGTCAACCTCGTGAAGTTCCTAAATCCTCCACCTAATCTGAAGGTCTGATAGAATATTGTGACCATAGTACGAACCTTGCTCGAGAAAATGTTGGGTCCATCATCGCCTCTTCGTAGATTCATTAGGCCCGTGGTTCAGTAAAATGAAGCCCGCTCAGGATATAATTACGTCCTCCTCGGTCACCATACCAACAAACATGCACTGGCTGGCTAGTGTGGACGCAAAACACATCGGAAACTTGTATCCGAAACTGTGTTACAGACTGTCTGCCGACTGTCAGCGCACAGTTGGCAAGCAGTCGGCCGACTCAGTCTCCATGTGTGGACTAGACTTAAATAATCATGGATTTTCGGTACAAATATTTACAGGATTGACTCAGCATTGATTTATTGTATCAGTTAGAATAGTTTGTAGGTTATATTATCTTGAGGTTGATGGCTTGCCACAGGTGGGGGCTGCAGTGAGATGCTAATGGCGTGTGCAGTACAAGCAGAGGCAGCCAAGACAGCAGGCAAGGAGGCAGTGGCCATGGAGGCGTTTGGTCGTGCTCTACAGCAGCTGCCTACCATCATAGCAGACAATGCTGGCTACGACTCAGCCCAGCTGATCAGTGAGCTGAGAGCGGCTCATGCACAAGGCAACTCCACCTCTGGACTGGGTTAGTGATAATAAATAGTCCATCTACTTTGGTTTGGTTTATTCTTTGTTTCTTTCTAGTAAGGCCCTTGGCCAGCATTGTGATCTTTAGGAGGTAGGCCAATACACATATTTAAGACACATGAAACACACAATATTGTCTTCCCTGGGGGATTTTGTCAAATAAAGACAAAGAGAGTGAGGCAAAAATTCTTAAACATTTTTGTGTTTGCACTACTTGGCAAAGTCCCCTAGGTAATCAAATATTATGTTATCTGTCATAGGATATCGGAACATTTTAATGTACAGTCTAACCTTGATATAACGAACCTCGATATAACGAATTCCTTGATATAACAAATTTTTTTTAATCCCTTAGAACTCTCCATAAGACACAATGTATATTTTACCTCTACATAACGAACAAACCATAACAACGACCTTGATTTAACGAATTGTTTGTGATTTCGGCTAAAATAAGATACCTCAATATAACGAATTTATCATTGTCAGAACCTCTACATTACGAATTTAACCTCTGCATAACGAATTGTCTACGTCTTTCCCTCGATATAACAAATCCCCCACCCAATTATTGTTTTGGGAAAATCTGTTTCTTTATCAAATGAAATGGAAAGGTCACGTCATCGCTTGCGCTAACATTCGTCTGCTCCGTTTTACATCTTTGTCTGCTGTCGCTGCGCGCGCTATGTTGCAACTGAGACTGAGAACTGAACTGATTTCATTCTCTGAGGACTGATGACGACGTAATGTTTAGTAAGCTGTGATTGGGCGATATGGGATAACTATGGTGAATTGTACAATTTTTGGATAAAGAGAAACCTAAGAAAGAATATAAAAACAAAACCAAAGAGAAAGAATAGCAACATCGTTATCTTAACATTCCTTTTACGAGTATTTTTATTATCCTTAAGTTAGCTATGATTATACACTTTTATAATGACTTATCTAATAATTTAATGTTTTCAATACGATTTGTTTCAACTAGCAATACCAATGCTATAGTTAATGATTATTATTGACATTCCTCTGTTGTGATAAATCAGTACTGTACTGTAAGTAGCCTACCGGCCTATCACGAGCAGTAGCTTACAAAACTTTCTACTGTTTTGTTTTGTTCTTTACATGGTTTATGACTACGCAATACACAGTGTTTGGCTAGGTTTTAGGAGGGTTAGAACAAGCTGTGATTTCAAACTTACAGTTTTTAACCTGTACCAAGGTCAATGCCATTGTCATGATTGCGCAATATTCAAGATCCCTCCCCTTTATTTTGCCGGATAACTTAGGTTCTACTGTACAATGTAAAGTAAACACTGTACTGTAAAGTATTGTAGCGTAGCCTATGCTACTTTAATTGTATTTTAATGAGGTCAAATCCCGACCTATATTGACCGACGCTGGTTCTGAACCTCGACTTAGCAAAATTCCTGCAAACCTAACCTCTATATAACGAACCTCGTTTTAACAAAATCCTTGATATAACGAATATTCAGTTCGGTCCCTTTAGATTCGTTATACTGAGGTTGGACTGTAATTGATTTGTTGAATGAAGGGATAGCAGCTAGCTAACCTTAAAAGAAGTACAAAGAAACATAATTTATCTTCTTCTAAAGGTAAGCTAACTGCTTTTAACCTACTAATCAAAATCTTGGCAGAGAGACTTTCCTTAAACAAAACTAACCTTTTCTAAGATAACCTGTAAATCTATTTATTATATAAATTGTCATCTCTATAACATAAGAAATACTTTGCAAATGAATTATATGGTATTATTAGAAAAAAGCTTTTTTTATGATTTTTTCTTCTGCAATAAATATAGGATGGAGAGGACACAGCTAACTCACCTGATGAAAGGTTGCAGACGAGTCAAAGAACACATAATAATACTTGATATTTCGCCTCTTTTAGAGGCTTCTTCAGAAGTAGGCCTAGATGGTAGTTACAAGAACAACAGTTTAAAATAGGATGACACAGTGATGGAGGACGAAAACACAACAGCTGCGTAGTCTTACTACAGAGATGGCAGGGGGGGGAGGTGGTGCATGTGGTTTTCATAACCTTGCTACTAAAAAAAAGTTAGGGGAAGAATGCTCGAACCAAAGTTTAGCGCATCGATCTACATCAAAATCTACCAGTTTAAATTAATTTGATTTGAACACACAATTTCTAATACTTTATCAACAAACAATAGGCCTACTGTTAAGTTATTTCAAAACTGTGTCATCCTATTTTAAACTGTTGTTCTTGTAACTACCATCTAGGCCTACTTCTGAAGAAGCCTCTGAAAGAGGCGAAATATCAAGTATTATTATGTGTGTGTTTTATGTGTTCTTTGACTCGTCTGCAACCTTTCATCAGGTGAGTTAGCTGTGTCCTCTCCATCCTATATATTTATTTAATCCAAGCTAAATGCTATTTCCTAAAAACATAACCTTCTTCTGCAATAAGTATTTCAATATTTTGTGTTGTTTCAGTATTATAAGCTATGTAGTATGTTACCTGCCCATGAACTCTAAAAAATTTTAGAATTAAAATGCACTCTTATTTTTCTTACTTTTGTACTTGCTTTACTATTATGTCCATTAACCCATAATTTTATTTAGCCTCATCAACTAACTTTTCTCTGGATCTTGTTTGTCCTCTTCATCATGCGGCTTATATTCGCATGTCTTTGGCTTCTTCATCTTTCTAGCTCTTCTTTGGAGTCTTTAATCTCCCAGCGTTTCCTCTCATGTTTGTTTTATCCAAAGCTTGTAGCTTCATATTCCCTTGCTTTCACATGTCCGGTCCATTCCTGGTTTTCTACCCATTGTCAAAGTCTTAAGTACTATGTTTGGTCGTTGCAGATATGGAGGTTGGTAGGATCGGATGTATGAAGCAGCTGGGCATCACTGAGTCATTTGTGGTGAAGCGCCAAGTGCTGCTATCAGCCTCTGAGGCAGCCGAAATGATTTTGCGAGTGGACAACATCATCAAGGCGGCGCCACGCAAGCGAGTGCAGGACCGCGGCCACTGCTAGACAGCACAAAGCTAACACTAACCTCGCTTTACTGTAACAGCCCTCTTGTTTGAGATCAAATTGCTTTTTCCTTAACCCCGCAAAGTATTATTTTATTTCCTTGTGCACGTTAACAGCATTTATTGTAAATAGGTTATGAACTCACTTCCGTTCTCGACTTATTGTTCGCGTAAGGTTAATTTTTTTAAAATCAGTTATTGTTAATTTTTTTTTGTCACAATTGTCTTACAAACATTTATAACATATTAGGTACTTAAAATTATTATAAATTAATAAATTTGTAATAAAACTTTGATTTTATTTCTTACTCATTTTGTACCTACTTCAACATTTTGTTAAACTCATGGAATCTTTTTTCAATGTTGATTGAGTAAATTAAATAACCTATTTAATTACTGTACAAGGTTATCAAAGCTGTTGATGACTATGTTGTAGTATTGCTCTTTCTGGAAAATGGAATTTGGATGTCTTTGAAAAGACAGGTTTGTGTAGGGAAACAAACATGAAAAACTTTTTTGTGATGTTCTACCAACACAAAAAACATCACACAACAACAAAAAAGTTCATCACAAAAAAAAGAACATCACAAAAAAGTTTTTCATGTTCTGATTTTACACTCCATTCCACGTTCATAGAGCATCCATACCATGAACCATGAATTTCAAATGACAGTTTTAGTGTCACTTCACTAGCCATTCTAAAAATAACAGGGCCCAAACCCTTCCTAACTTTATTCTGTTTTTAGCTATATTTAGTTTTTAGCAAATTTCCCTATAGGGGAGTAACTATTACGGTAGGTGGCATGGTAAGAAACAGGCCTGGGACCAATTCGCTTTTTCATTTTGATGTATCCAGAGGCCGAAAACACTATTTGCTCAAATTGTTATTTGTGTATGTGTTCGTAAACGCGATAACTTGAGTTATTTTTGCCCGATTTTAATGAAATTTGGTTTAAAGATTTAGGACGGGATAAACTAAAATGATTTTGCAAACCAGATTTATTGGAATGGGAATGGGGATTTATGGGGTAAAAATAGGACTTTCCCATTATTAACCCTCAAAACATAAAACTTTTTCTAATTTCTCTCAAAACTATTTTGAAGAGTACAAAAAAACAAATTATTTAGTATATGTAGTGTTTTTGTACAGTTTATGGTTGTGGAGAAAGGAAAAAAACTTAATTAAAATTCCCGTGTTATTCTTTTGTAGAATAAGTCAAGTTTGCGGCTGATTTTTTGATATATTTTGTTCAAGCTTGGCAAATTAATTCATATTATTCTAAGCTATTAATATTTTACAATAAAAACACACTTTACCAACCTCCCTTTAGCAGCAAACCTAGGTACTCATTAAACCTAATATATAACTGGGACGGGTGGCGTCGTCCTGTAATCCAGCCACTAGGAGGTTACAAATTGTGGATATTTATTGGCATGCACTATGAATGCGTTACTCCCTAGTGTGGATTAACGTCCGCACGAGTGAATACTACAACTATCCGCAGTACTATCCTGAAAATTATACCAATTCTCATATACCAAACCAAGGCAAAAATGTGGCTCGGATTCCACTATAAACTGTAGGTCCCTTGGTTGCCATTAGCTGTATGGGCTATTAATTAACAGCTGTGTCTAAGGAATAAGTCGGCCTGAGTCACTAACAAGACTTCATGATGGCGCCACTCATCTCCATTCATACTTGGCTTAAAATACTTACTTTGTATGGTCGCCATTTCATTGAAAGTAAAAAAGTATTTAAAGTATAAAGTAAGTAAGTATTTAAATAGATTTAAGTGAAAATCAAATCGGGTAAATGGAAGTTCCCTTAGTCTGCAGGTTTGCTGCAGTGTGGGTGTTTTTTAAGCTATTCGGGAATTTCTCATGCAAGGAATAAGCTATTACCATAGGCTTATGGTAAGACCTTAGACTATTGAAACAAGACATTCCATCCCTATTTTAAAAGTTGTCACCAGTATAGTTAATCAATACCATAGTTGATGTGACCCACCGACAGATTGTTGGTGGATGTGGATGGTGGACTGTGTGGGTGTTCTGTTGAATACACTAACTTTTATCTCGTTATCGTATGTGGAACTAAAAAAATTTATATTAAAATTTCATAAGTTATTATTGAAGAGAATAAATAAACTGTTGTAGTTTGATTGTTTATAGATAAATCCTATACTCTTATATGCGCTATGTTTGCTTGTACTGAAGTAATCAAAGATTTTAATGTTCAGAAAATAAGAAATAAATCTGACAATTAAAAGAAAATAAGTTATTGAAAATCCAACTTGGCCGTTGGAAATTTGCTTAGTCTGCAGGTTTGCTGTGGCGGGGTATTTTACTACTGTATTAAAATTAAAAAGTTTCACCATATCAAAGTTTAAACCCATTAAGTCAGAAAGGACAATGACACAACTCACATGACATTTCCAGTAATCTATAATAACATGTCACTCATTAGACCTGTCCTGTTAATGATTTGAGAACAACTGTGTCAGGACATCGCAAAACCAACCCCTCTGGGGTGCAAAATTGTAACCCAGAAGCTGGTGGCCTACTCACTAAAACCAAGGGTTATGGAACCGTCTTCTGTTGGCTTGTTTCTGTCTGAACCAAAGAGTGTGACTAGTCAAAGGAAATAAAGCTGGGGGCCAAGTAAATGTTTTTAAATAGGCCGGCTGGTATTAATCAACCGCAAGTTCTATTTGAATTGACTATAGTCAGGGAATTTGGAGACATTTGTGCCTTCTACCACAGAAAACATACTACTATAACCCAGAATGCCAACCGCATGGTAAAAAGCGTTAAGTACTTTGAGAGAGCTTTGCCTGTCAATTCGTAGGCAGCGCCACCAGCGTTCCTTTGCTGAGTGCATAGCAACGCTACAATCAAAACAAACTCAAACATAGGCAAGCAATTATTGATGGTGAACGAGAAAACATGATAATCATCAGCATAGATGCAAATGCCCACTCACCAGCTTGGTTCTCCGGAGAGGAGGATGAGAAAGGTCGCAGCTCCTAACTCATCTTAGGCAAAACAAAAATAGGCTTAGAAGGAAAGTACCAATCATGCTGCGAGTGCAGGGTCAAACTGGCCAAACTTGCAGCTTATTGATTAGCTAGGAGGAGATATAAGCAAGAGATCAAAATAGCTAAGCAACAAAGTTGGAAAACCTTTGTAAGAGAAAGCGTAAATGAGGACCCATATAGCTTAACCTACAAGATTGGAGCGGTTAAAGTTAAAATGAAGGAAGTACTATCCACACTGGATACAGGTTTGACACACACTAATGACAACCTAGAAACCTTAACCATTCTTATTGACACGCTGGTGCTGGTGCCCTCTGATAATTCTGAACAAGAAACGGAAAGGCAAAAGGCCACAAGAAAATACTTCGAAGATAGAGTCATTAACTCAACAGGGATTGAACCCCCCCTTCTCCGCAATAGAACTAGAAGACGCAATAAGCAAAGCTAAATCATGGAGAGCCCCAGGCCCGGATTTGATTCCTGCAGAGGTCTACAAGGAGTTATACAAGGACAATAGAACTTACCTCTTGAACCTATACAACAGGTGTTGGAGATCTGGAATTTTCCCTAAGGTCTGGAAGATTGGGAGACTCAAAGCCATTAAGAAATCAGGACCAAGAGACTGATCAAATCCAGGCTCCTACAGGCCCATCAGCCTTCTCCCTGTGGGGGGCAAGATACTCGAACGTCTCATCGGAAATAGATTGACAAATTACATAGAGAGCAATGACCTCCTGAGTCAAAGCCAGTATGGCTTCCGTTTTAGTAGAAGCACCACTGATGCGATTTCCAAAATAGTTCAAACCATCAGGAAAGCACATGAAAAATACGTCATAGCAATCTTGGTAAATATTACTCCCTTTGGTGGCCTGAAATTATTCGAGCCCTGGAAAACGTCAACGTCCCAAGGGACATCACCTCAATCATTAGAAGCTACCTTAGCGATAGATGCATCACCCTAGACAACGATGGAGAAACCATAGTGAAGATGATGAGCAAAGGTGCTCCGCAGGGATCCGTGCTTGGACCACTTTTGTGGAACATTGCGTTTGACAGGCTGTAAAAGGGGGAAATGCCAGACACAGTTGAAGTGGTCGCGTTTGCGGATGACGTAGCTTTCGCTGTCAAAGGAAATTCGAGGAGGGAAATTGAGGCACAGGAAACAGAGTTTGTGAAGTGATCACCAACTGGGCGAGAGAATCCAAAATGGAAATCTCTCTAAACAAAACTCAGGGAATCATCCTCAAGGGCAAAATGCCAGGCAGAAACCCAAACAACAAACTGTCAATGCAGAATATAACCTTTGTAAGGAAAGCTAACCTTGGTGTCACGTTGGAACGAAACCTGTTTTTCCTCAACATGCGAACATGTGAAGGAAGAGTAGGACTTAAGGCTGTAAATATGTTTGGCAAACTCACCAGGTTAATAAGACTTAAATATGGAGTTAAATTTGCAAAGCTCAACTTCCTCTATGGCACGGTCTACCGACCTATCATATGTTATGCCTCAAGAGCGTGGGATCACAGAATCGAACATAGCCATGTCAAAAGAAGCCTAAGAGAATCGCAAAGGAGGGTGATCTTAGCTCAAATCACAGGTGCGTACAGAATCACACCCCACAACGCCTTGTGCGTATACTAACTGGCAACATTCCAATCGAGAAAATCGACCTACGGATTAAAATGGATAAAGAGATACGGGAGATAAAGAACTGACAGAGAGAAGAGTCCAAAAGCATCGCCAAGACCAGATTCAGGATCAGATGGCAGGAAGAGTGGGAAGCAGCTGACACTGGGAGATTCACACACCGACTTCTGCCCAACATCAACAATGACATCAGGAAGCACATCCAGCATGCAACAGTCAAAACTTCTCGCCGGCTATGGCGCCTTTGGCACTTATCTACTGAGGTTTGCAAGATCGGAATCAGACGAGTACCCGGACTGCGGGCACCAGGATCATCCACACCACTCCATTTTGGAATGCCAGAGAAAGGACGACATCAGAAGAGAGCTGGAGCTGGAGATTGACGCTGCACAACATCCTAGTCCCTGGAGCATTGCTTCACTACTACACGACAGACAGATTAGACCTGCACTCCTCACACCCTGGAGTATTGCACATCGAAGAAGACGTCTCTGACAAGACCACCCGGACTAGACTACAAAAAAATCACACACTGGACTTCGGCTCCGTGGGTCCCCCGGCTCGACATCGTCGCTGGAGATGGAAAATAACGGGCAATAACAACTGCATGTGCACGAAGCAAGAAATAACAAACAAATGCATCAAATGATTGTGATAAAAAGAAACCAAGTCAGAGTAGATACCACCAAGTTAGGCAGAATGCCTAAGAGAGGAACATAAACGTATGTCGAGAGACTTGCACTTGGTGGAGATTAGAAAAAAATGTCCCCGTGATTGTGGTCCGCGGAGGATGTTCATGATTTCACCGCGGCCGCGAGTGTCGATGATGATGTCCCGTAATTGCTGACCACGGGAGACGTCCACGATTTAGCCCCGGCCGCGAGTGTCGATGATGAAAATTATGTCCCAGTGATTGTGGCCCACGGAAGATGTTCACGATTTCGCCACGGTCGCCAGTGTCGATGATTATGCCCCCGTGATTGTGGCCCACGCTGATGTTAACGATTTCGACACGGTCGTGGGAGATGTTCGTGATTTCTCCACGGCTGGTGGTGTCAATGATGATGTCCCCGTAATGACTTCCCGAGGGGGATTTTTACGATTTCGCCACGGCCGCGCGTGACAATGATGATGTCCTCATGATCGCAGTCCACGGGAGATGTTTTAACACGACTTTGCCGGTATCGCATTGTCGATGATGATGTCCCCGTGATTGCGGCTCGCGGGAGATGTTAACGATTTTACCACGGTCACGAGAATCGATAATAATGATGACCCCGTGATTGCGGCCCGAAGGAGATCTCACGATTTCGCTACAGCCGCGGGTGTCGATGATGATGTCCCCGTGATTGTGGCCCGCGGGAGATCCCAACGAGTGAAACTTGTAACGTCCAAAAATTATGTTTTTTTAGTGAATGACAGTACTTCTCATATTATTCTATAACTTCTTCGAGTTTGGGATTTTACTCACTAAACGAGAAGTTGTTGTACGCTTCTTAAAGCAGCATCGCCTATACAGTAGTGGTCGTCAGCAATATAGCGATTTTTCGTTTCTCGGGCATCTTTTCGGATCCCAGGGCTTCTAAGTAGAGCATAGACCGTTGCTTGAAACTTTCCAATTTTCAGACCCAAATTCAACAGCTTACTTAGCACAAAGCTAAATCTACATTTTTTGGAGATGATGAGGGAATACGGAAGTAGTGAACAAGAAGTCACATCAGCTTAGCTTAGAGTAATCACATAGGCCTACAATAGTAAAATATAATATGGTACCACAAACGACAGTAGACCAAATTACCACAACGGAAGGTGCATTAGATCACCACAAGGAAGGTACACAAAATTACCACAACGGAAGGTTCACGAACTCAGCATATAACAGAAGGTACGCACTAGATCACACCAAATGGAAGGTACCCCCAATTAGTCGAGGCGCTGAGGGGGTTTGAGCATGCATAAAAGTGTAACGAAATTTGACTTTTGATTGTTGCTATGGGTACCTAGTAGATAAAGAAAATCGATGTTGTCGCATTTCTAGGTGGTTAATAACATGGGGGGGAGGGGGTGAAGTTGGGGGGCTGCCCGGGGGGCCGCCGCGCACAAAATATCTTTTATCTCGAGAACCAAAAGTCATATGAATACGTTAGACATGTCAAACTGTGCAGAAAAATGCATTCTACAAATAGATTATGTAGTAGTTTCACGGAAATTGACAAGAAGTTACTAAAAATTATATTTTTTAAATTTACGATAAGTATAATCAGGAGTATAATGGTTTTTGTTGTTGTTTAGAACCACTTATTTTTTAATTGACAACTTTTGAGAGTAGTACACTATAGGTAAATAGTACTTCTGTATAATGAAACTCTTGCGGTACATAACTTAACAGCTATACAATCCTAAGATCCAATAAACATAACACAAACAAAGGCGCAAAACGCGTCGCGGTCATTGTTCCTGCTGCCGTAATGGCGAGTACAGTTCAAGCTGAAACTTATATTATACTTTTAGAAAGATGGAGATTCTGAGGATTCATTTTCATATATATAAAATAGTATTGAGGGACTATTATGTAGCGAGAAATATAGTTTGTAAAAGAAGAGAGTTTAAAAAAAATTTGGTAGTTGAACGTTTCCATCACCTGACGAGGCTGCACAATTGGCGCAACAGCTGTTTCGGCGATCGCGTAAAAGTAGTGTAAACGATACGAGTAGAAAATGTTAAATGAAACTTCTACGAGTGTCGTTAACACTATTTACGCGAGTTGTGTGCATTAATTAACCTGCGACAGTATTTTAATTACCAAAAACCACTACTCAAAACTTAAAAAGAGAGGTAATTTTTTCTTTACCCCTCATTGTCTCTGACAGTAATGCAACGAATCATCGCACCAATCGTTGACAATTAAATTGACCTGAACAGCTAAAGTTATAGTTGAAGTTCGAAGCATTATAATTTTACTTCTTATCTCTCAATCCTTGACCCTATCTGGGTACCAGTGGTGGTTATATTTTGGCCCTTTTGCAGTGGTACCATATGATTCACCGGAGAACAGTTACATGCCCATATAAGTAGATATCTATTATATATTATGTTTCAGTGATAAATGTAGAATATAATAATATAAAAATATATATTTTTCAGCAATGCTTTTAGGCATAGTAGCAAGAGGTTTGCAAATTTTTGGATTATTCAAATTAGAAATGTCTAAATCAACCCGCAAAAATCATAAAAATAATGTTTTTATCCATATTATCCAAATGTTAAGGTTGTGTAAAATATGATTCCTTACGTAGGAATATCAATGTTTTTTTTTTTAATACGCATAAAAAATAAAATTATAAAAAAACTACCAAACTATTTTAATTACCAAATTGTATTTAATTGTTGCATGAGAAATACATTTATTGCTTCGACAGTAAATAAATATTATACTGCTGTAACAATTTAGTATTTTCAAAAAAATTTTCAATAGAATAATTTAATTTTTACCATATGTTTTTATTTTTATCAATATGTCAATCCATCTCTCTTTATCAAACCTTGTATAATATATGGCCAAACAGACCAATAGGTAATTGATTCAATACATTATAATATAGAACATTTTCAAATAACCTTATTTCATGTAAATATATAATAACCTATTACTTTTTGTAACAAAGTTGCTTCAAATTCAATATAATTTTACTTAAATAACTTGTCAAAATTCAAATTTAGCTCTATGGCAAATGAAAATTGTTATAAAATATGTGTGAACAGTGGCCTACAATTTTCCGTGATAAAGTCAGCATTGACATATGTGAATGCAACAATGCATCAAACCTTCCTCACTTCTAAGAGTGCTGAGCTAGTATGAAGATATGAATTGTAAACTGTATATTTTAATATAAAAATTTATAAAAAAGTGCATATATTTGGAATAAATTAGTGAAATTTGATTAAAGAAGATCCGTCCTTGTTACAAACATTAATAACTACACAACATCAAGAAATTTAACTGTGAAGAAGACATCAATTTTGGTGAGATCACTCCAGTAGACATTTTCTTTCCTTGGATCGAAGCTATTACAACATTTTAAGCCTAACTTTTGAACTTTGTACCAGAATTTAAAAGTCAAGAAACCAATAGAAGCTTATTCAGAACATAAATTAATTCAACCTTTCAGAAAATAATTCGAACATAATTTATATTTCAAAACAAAATTTAATTAGGCTATATATAATCACAAGATTAAATTCAAACGCCGCTCGATCATCCCACCTGAGATAAAGATCCATGCAATATAACCCCTCAACCTAAATTGGAACTATTGTAATAGGCCTAGCCTAAAGCTTAAATTAGTAAATTCATTTGCCACCCTTTGTAAACTTTAATTGTGAACCCTTAGTTTCTTTTCTTTTATTTACCATCAATTTTGTATTGTAATGAAATAAATTTAAGTTTAGATACTGTACATGGAGTTTCCATTGTATTCCTAGCTTGTATTTGTAGCCTTGTTAGACTGCATAATTTAAGAGTAAAAGCTCTTTCTAAAAATGTATAGTTAAATGTAGTTGAAATCGAAATTTCCTGAGTAATTTACGTCAGAATGTGAAATGTTAACATTTTTTTTACAAAAACATAATTTTTTAGACCTTTTCAAAACTACATAAAATTGTTATAACCAACCTCAGATTTGGAGATATATAAATTGTAGGGAATTTATTGCAGTTTCAGATGGTGACGGAAACGATCCACCACCAAAATATATTTTGAACTCTCTTCTTTTACAAACTATATTTCCCGCTACATAATAGTCGCTCAATACTACTTTATATATATGAAAATAAATCCTCAGAATCTCCATCTTTCTAAAAGTATAATATAAGTTTCAGCTTGAACTGTACTCGCCATTACGGCAGCAGGAACAATGACCGCGACGCGTTTTGCGCCTTTGTTTGTGTTATGTTTATTGGATCTGAGGATTGTATAGCTGTTAAGTTATGTACCGCAATAGATTCATTATACATAAGTACTATTTACCTATAGTGTACTACTCTCAAAAGTTGTCAATTAAAAAATAAGTGGTTCTAAACAACAACAAAAACCATTAAACTCCTGATTATACTTATCGTAAATTTAAAAAAATATAACTTTTAGTAACTTCTTGTCAATTTCCGTGAAACTACTACATAATCTATTTGTAGAATGCATTTTTCTGCACAGTTTGACATGTCTAACGTATTCATATGACTTTTGGTTCTCGAGATAAAAGCTATTTTGTGCGCGGCGGCCCCCCGGGCAGCCCCCCAACTTCACCCCCTCCCCCCCATGTTATTAACCACCTAGAAATGCGACAACATCAATTTTCTTTATCTACTAGGTACCCATAGCAACAATCAAAAGTCAAATTTCGTTACACTTTTATGCATGCTCAAACCCCCTCAGCGCCTGGACTAAATGGAAGGTACACTTTGTTAGTGGACATGTGCCTGATTGACCTGAACATAACAATACAGACCGGATATCGTCGTCACATGTGTGCAGCATATAGTGCCAGTGTCAGTGCAGTGGATGTGTGGAGTGGTGTGTTCTGTCCTGCGCGTGTGTGAGGGGGCGCAGCATTTCCTGTGATTGTTTAATACGACTCCAACTTCAAAACGGTGAAAAATCAGTTTCTCCGCCACGGTTGTCTCAGTTTCAATGAGAAAGTTAAAACTCGAATTATGATAGTCTGATAGTACTTTGAGAGAAGTAAGTTGGACAATCGAGGTTGGTTTTGCCATGTTTACTATAGCGCGGGGTAATAGAAAAATGATTTCAAATTGAATAATGAGGGTCGAACTAAATCTTACCATGTTTTGTGATGAACTCTATATGTTTCGTCATACTGCAGCAAAAACAGCCGTCTGCATGCGTGTAGCATTTTTTTGCGTTTTTAGCCCCTATCAGCTGTTGTAAACGCAGTTGTTAATTTAAATTTCGATTGTAAACAAAATTGCAAGTATCGAAAGTTTGTATCCATTTTTAATCGAGTGTAGTTAATTGTTGCTCTATTGTAAATAGTTCGACGAATCGATGGTAATGTACACTAACACAATCGTAATAGAGGAAACGATTGAATCACTTATTAAACAGAATATGCTTGTTTCGATTAGCAAATTAAAGTGAAAACAAGTTAGAAGTAGTTTTTTCGTAACATAGTAGCCTATGTTAGAATAATAGTGCAATATGATGAAAAATATAGTTCATCATACGGGCAAAAAAGTGTTTTTTCAACCCTTGAATTTGAAGGAAACGTGTGCTACAATAGTATATTTCGTACCTAGGGCCGAAAATGTGGTTTTGCCGATAAAAAGATAGTTTTTAAGTTCGAGACGAAGTCGAGAACTTAAAACGATCGAGAGCTGCAAAACATTCTGGTCCGTAGTACGAACGCTTTTTTAGCACACTATACCTTATTACCACTATTCACAACAATAATAATGCAACAACTTTAAGGTTATGTGAAGAAATAACTTCAGAAATTAGCGAAAATAATAATAAATAGTTGCTATAGGCAGCTGTGCCAATAAAGCAATTCTACTTCAATGCTATAGATACTGATTGTGTATTTAATTATGCATTCATGTTTTAAGAAAGCAGCTGATTTTGCGGCCCTAGGGATGTAAAAACCTGCTCGGTCCCCAAATGACGATGACAGCTGGCATGGCCAGCAAAACGTAACTTTCAGCCACCAATTAACGTATGTAAAACAGCTGAAAACGTTATATTTACTGACTTGGTAGAAATGAAATATTTACTACTGTATTTGAATTTGGATTGGCGTAAATAATACAATGGAAAAAGCGAGAAAGCCTGGAAAATTTTATATACTAAAAAGAAAACTGAATTCACATTGTGCTGCATTTCTCGAGCAATCATTGAAAGAGCCGATTTGCCAACTATGGAAACATAGGAAACGGAAAGTCATAGAACACAACCAAGTAGAAAAAATAGAAATAGCTTTTTTTAATTTTTAATCCTCATTATGGACAACCTAATGTGGCTATGAGTGGTAAATATTTGTAGAAAACAATAAAAAACAAGATCAGCTTTTGAAAAATAATAAGATAACAATGAATAAAATGAATTGAAAAATGATACAAGAAATGTTGATTATATTGATCTGTTGACTGTTATGTACATCGTGAGTATTTCCATAATCGTTGAGTCGACTATTTTAAAGTCATCGGAAATTATTACTGTTATTCGTTTTAAAATAACGCCTGTAATAGTAATACTTCGCAATTGCTCAAATTCGAGCAACAGGTACACTAGTAAGTTTTAAGTTAGGTGGTAAATAACGTACAGCTTATTTCCTTGACTCAAGATATTTTTTGTTATCTGGCTATATATCTCAGGACAAAATATGGGTTTATTCATAGTCGTGTTATAATCATACAGATGGTCTATGATTGTGGTTGCCTGTGCTACAGTAGACCTGGACCTCCACGCTCACGTTACCGACCTCTGCGGCGACCATCTCTGAGATATGACGTCGTCCGCACACCTTCTCTCTCCAGGTAATGTATGTGATATACATTCTGTCATATCTCATATTTTGTATGTAGCATTACGTGTGTGAAGAAATAATATTAGGTAGGCTAACTTATTATTGTAGTTAAACTGTAAATGTACTGAATATATTTTAATTTGCTGCCTCTTGCAAAGGAATTGTTAAGGAATATTTTTTTTTTTAGGAAATCGACCGTGTTTAAGATTAGTATTACGGTACCTACTTTAAAAGAGATTCATCTCTGTGACTTTCTGTATTTTTGGATCCGAGCTGGGAAACATGTCCAATACAGTCGTCAATGTATTTTATAGTACATCAAGTGAAGTCAGTTACCATCAACATAATCGATTTACTTCTATGGTTACTATATATTATACTGTACATTAATGATTACAGTAATGTTCGATTGCTTCCCACGACCCCGACCACCGTTTCGGAACCGCTGAAATTTGTACAAAACAAAAAACCTAAATGCCACGCGTACACATAAAAATAGGGTAACCTCCATGGTCATAATACTTAATAATAGCAAAAAATGTGGAACGCTTCACGATTTTGCGTGTCATCCTTGCGCAGGGGCCATGCTAATCTTCTCTGTATCGTTCCAATTTTAGTATATGTACTGCCGAAGCAAGTACGGAGGAAGGTGGACAACAGAGTGTATATATCGCACTAGAAATCTCTGCGCTTCCAACGTTTAGTGACCTCTTTGATCTACTTGTTAAAATATGAAAAATATAACTAGAAATACTTTATCTAGGCGGAATAGCTTCGCAGTGGCTCCAAATATATTTCTTCGTCCTCAAATCAATCAATCTAGGTTTTAATGTGCAGAAAATAAATTATAAAAGCAAGAAGTTCGCGTGTTATTATCAGCGTAGCTGGTGTAGCGCCCTAGCGGCAACAGTTTGAACTACGTACGGTCGATACGCAGAACGTTGTACTGAATGTCTTCAACAAAAGTGGTACCGTTGACTGTGTAAATCCTTGTGGTACTGTAGAATAAAAACACTGCAGATTACCTACGTTACGTAGTATAGCATCAGGAATGGTTCAGGTTCAGGGGAATATTTTTTAATTTTCAATTGGGTTTTTAAAAGTGAGGACAAGTTTATCCTTCATAGGTAGCTCGTAAAAGACGTTTACTTTTTAAAACTTTACTTTCCCAGTTCCAGTTGTCACAGTTTATCCATTAAACTTTTCTAGCTGTTTCATGCTACATATTTGTTGCGCGTCTACCTAGCTTATAGATATAAGACAAGAAGGCGGTAGAATAAAATTATACAGGTATAAAAATAAAAGAGAAGTTGATTGATCGCGTCATTAATTTTAGGAATATGCAATATTTCGTACTATAAATTAATTAATTCCCAATCATTATCTATCAAATTCAATTCCAAGATAATTACTACAAATACAAAACATAATATGTGGTCGCTGATAAAATTAAACTGCATTGATTATAACTGTAACTTATTTGTTAAACTAATAAAATGAAGTAAAACATTATCCTAAGTACCGTAACTAATCCTAAGTAGCTTTAAAAATAATAACACGTGCTCGTATAGCAATAAATTGCAAAACAGACTTTTTTTAATTATCTTTTGACTCAGTACTATAATACCAATACTGTACCATGAATTTGTCTAGACAAAAAGACTATTCCCATGCCGGGAATCGAACCCGGGCCTTCTGGGTGAAAGCCAGATATCCTAGCCACTAGACCACATGGGAGGTGGTGTACTCACGACCAACTTCAGTTATTGAGTATGAAACAATTTTAATAACCTGTATCAACTGAAATGGTATAATCACACAATAATCGCAATCGGTGTACTACGTATTTCAAAAAAATCCACTTAAGAGTCTTCATCAGTGGTAGCCTTATTGGATTTTAGTCCCATAAGACCAATGTTAAATTTGACAGAACATACCATCATTTGAAGCTGCATGCCGGTGTTATAGTGTTTTGACAATTTATAATTAGGTTTATAACATAAGAGTACTAGTGAATGAGGAAATTATATTTCAAATATTTGTTTTGGTATATTCTTAATAAATTATTTAATTTAAGGCTTAATTAGTGATCATTAACTTATTAAGTGGAGGGAAACTGACAAAACTAAAAACCCCACTCCCTAGAGGACCACTAAACCTTAATTTAACACCTTAATCATTATTTTATCACAGGTTTCTTTTAAATTCTGTTACAAAGTTTACATTGCTCTTTATGGGACTAAAATCTAATATGGCTACTACTGATGAAGATCTTAAGCAATTTATTTATGTGGGTTATAAGCTTTGATTGTTCTATTTTAGTGTAAAGATCACTTTTATAGTAGGGAATATATAAAATAATCTATAAAATCTTATTTCGATGTTGTTTTAGATTGTTATGCGTTTTCCGCAATTAATTCTCCTGGATATGTTTTCGGTTGGTTGCAGTCGCCCAGTCCCTGGCGCTATTTTCCCACGCCGACAGCTGTTTGATTGTTTCCGGTTCAGTTTTTTTTTTAGGAAATAAATAAGTGGGTCACAGGGACAGTGACAGTAAGGGAGGGTATCTATTGTGTTTCTCCAAGACAATGGAAATAATAACCTGATTAGTGTACACTACTGTACTTTGAATCTTGGAAGAACTAAATAATTAAATATTCTAACTCAGCCATTAGCAAAATTAACATCACATCATAAAATTATGCATGTCGTGTTATACAGCAATTATGTTTGATAAGTTTACCTGTTACAAATGTTTAAATTAAATACATACTTATTGATTTCCATGCAAGAGTGTAGTTTGTAAGTAAATATACTTATCAACTACTAATCAGCATAGTTACATATGCTAATAAAATGCATTTATGAGTAGCGTTCCAAGTTTTACTCATGAATGTCGGGCAAAAGCGGGCAATAAACATTGTGAACACATCATTAAATTGGGCAATATAGAGATTAAACTGCTACCTGACAAGGGGTTGGCAGGTCTCTACAAATATTTCAAGGGTTGAACATTACGTACATTTTTATGTACAGTATCTTATAACTTTGACTGGGGAAAGGGTAGAGGCCACGAGTATTTTACAGTTTGAAATCTACTCTCTGTTCTATGGATGGTCTAATCCTATAATACGCGTAACGTTTGTGCGTATAATGATTAAAAAACTGCTCAAACGATTTCCAAAATTGAGCTAATAATAGCCGTCAACAAATGTTAATTATAACGAATATGTTGAGGAGCTTCACTGTTGACATTTTCAATATATGTAACCACGTACCTTGGGATTTATTTTCGTCAGTATGAAAATGTTTTTTATTTAAATGAAGACCACCTGAGAAATTGGTTTTCTTAGTCCGATCGCTCGAGCTTGTTCGAATTAACTAATTACACGTTTTTACCAAATTTCGCCAAAATCATATAGTTTTTACTAGATTTGTCGTGCAAACATGGTCTGTTGTGTTTGGGTATGCTGATGTAGACTCTGATTTTTCTCTCTTATTTTGGGCAGGATTACTTTTTGGAAAAGAAGTAATATTTCACAAGTACTCGTAGATTGCCATAGTTAATTTAAGTAGTTGTAAACAAGTTTTCTACTTACACCGGACGAAAAGATTCTTCGTCTAACATGTTCCTCAGCTTATTTATAAAACACGGTACTAGAAGTGGTTTGAATACCTGATTTATCGGTAACTCAATTTGTTGCTGTGGCTAGTTTTGGCTCACTATGGAGCCATCATATCATAAGTACAAGAACAGTTGTTATTTTTATCAATAAGTAAGAGTATTTTCAATCATACATAAAAGGAGTAGTCTACTCCTCTATGGTTCAATCTATGTGTTATGTCTTATCACTGTTATTTTTGTAAACTATCATATTTTAGTTACTATTGCTCATTACAATTAGTGTTTAACTGTTCAAACAATTAGCCATTCGGTTGCGAGACGTGAAAGCAAAATTTCTAGTTTTATATCCTTGGAAGGCGCAAATTCAGCAAGATTTTTGAGTATCCTTGTCCCGTTCCAGAAATTCCGGTGTTGAAGGTCGGCCATATGAAGTCCAAGAACTGGGGTAGAAACTACCGCGGACGCTGGACATCTGCTATTTGGCTACTAAAGCCGCGTTTACACCGGAGTTTGAAACACGAGTTGCAAACAGAAATTGCAAACATCTCTAAAAACGCACATTTTTAGACGAAACATTTCGCTGTTGCAAACCGTTTTTCAGTGTTTGCAACAGAAATTTTTGTTTCCACTTGAAGTCGGTAAGGATCAAAGGGAGTTGCAAACTCTCTGTTTGCAACACTAGTTTCGGTCAATATGAGCCGTTGAAACACGAAACAGAAACATTTCTCTACCATCCCCTACGCTGCCACATCCACTGTCACTCACGTGATCAATGCGACCCTGTGTGCGACTCAGTGTTAAATTAATCGGAAAAATTCTGTTTGATTGTCAATGAATTAACACTAACCTCAAATGACAAGGTCGTCTAATTAAAAAATCACAATAACGTCTCATGTGAATTAAAAGGGTTATAATTAAGTCCTTGTAATCTTTAAAAAATAATAATAATTTTAATTTGATGATTTATACAATTACCGATGTTCACCCAACATCGTCTCGGCCTACGTTTCTTTGACAACACGACACACGCCGCCGCGGCCAAAATAACATCTTCGACACTTGAAATCCTCGGAAGGACTGATCCGAGGAACCAGAACGAGGTGAGTCATAATCAAGGTCGAAATTATTTCAAACAATTTCATGAAACATGGAAACAAATCATGAAATATAAATTGCAAACATTTATTTGAAACTACTGTTTGCAACTGCTGTTTGCAATAAAAGTTTGCAACTTTTTGTTTGAAACTCCGGTGTAAACGCGGCTTAACGATAGTGACTGCCACAACACAACACAACAGGTGGCAGATGGTAGATGGCACACCAGGATGTTGCAGTCTTGCACTGTAATGCAACTCAATATTACTTCGACAACAACACCTGTAGTATTTACAAAGTAGAGCAAAAATAGTGAAATCTAAAATTTTAGAGATAACTAATTACAATAGTGTACCCAAACGACATCAGCATGAACAAACACATAACAACACACTTGAGATTTGACAACATAATAAACGCCATTATAGATCCATATAAATTACAGCTGTAGATAAGTTTAGTAATGTTGGTAATGTTTTCGTTCTGTGTGGATGACGTTTTTATTGATAATATTATATCGTGTTATTTCACCAACGCAAGGCATTATAAGTTGACTTCTATTAGGTGTCTATTTTAGAATTATTAGTGGTACTCAACCATTTATTTTACTATCCACACGGTGGCGTGGTAAGGCCGGGGCCACACTCATCTTATCTCGCTGTATTTTTTCCACGGGCGTTAGGCCGGGGCCACACTCATCTTATCTCGCTGTATTTTTTCCACGGGCGTTAGGCCGGGGCCACACTCATCTTATCTCGCTGAATTTTTTCCACGGGCGTTAGGCCGGGGCTTTCAGAGATACATTACGGTATATGGGGCAGCCACACTAGAGTAAAAACGTCCGTGAACGCGTTTGTCAGTCTCGCTGGTTTTACCAGCGAGACTGACAAACGGAATTGCACGTGTATTCTCTACTAACATCCCACGGGCGTTGCACGTAAAACTAGTCGCGGGGCATTGCGGCTTATGGGAGTGAACACACTCATCTTACTCGCTGAACTTTTTCCACGGACGTTTCTAGTTTTAACCTGTACAGAGAGCGTGGAAGGGGGGGGGAGTGCGTCTCACGGACACGGACGATTTTTATTGCCAGTGTGGCATGCTCTATCAGTCTCACTGGTTTGCCCGAAAACCCTATCTCTGTGGCCACGGTCAAACTGTTTCACGTGCGTCGCACGTGAAAACGGAAAAAAACAGTCTCGCTGGTTGAAAATTACAAGTGTGGCCCCGGCCTTACCCGTAGGTTTGAGAGATACATTACAGAATATGGGGCAGGCCACACTAGAGTAAAAACGTCCGTGAACGCGTTTGTCAGTCTCGCTGGTTTTACCAGCGAGACTGACAAACGGAATTGCACGTGTATTCTCTACAAGAGTAAGATAATCTAGAGTCAATTGACTTTTAGTCAAAGACACACCAAGGCTAAACTAAACATAAACTCTCTTAAGAAAACAAAATCAATGATCTCATTAATTTGTATTAAAATATAAGTAAAACATACATTCTTAGGATTAGTAAAATATTGTTTTAGCATAGGTAGCATTTTTGTTTTACATTATCGAAAGGAATGGTGGACTAATAAACTAACAGTCGCAATTTTATTCATCCTGCCCACTGGAATAGATCATGAAGGTAACCCTTTCAATAGGTTAATATGGGCAATTTCAATTTGTTATGTTTATATTAAATCCATATTGGCAATCCTAAAGAGCAATGCGTTGAAGGATAATGGTATCTATCTTCAGATGCTGGTTGGTTCCTTCTATACGGTTCTTTCTGTGGTTCGTGGTTCTATCTATAACTAATCGTTGCAACTATAACCGGGATTGCTTCTAAAACTGTGTTTGTATCCATAACAATGGTTTCAACTGTAACTGTGGTTGCGTCCAGCTTTCTGGTTGGGACGCTTCGACTCGTCTTTGGTCATCATGACCGTCTTCTTCACATTTTTCTACCTTCCCTCCTTTCTCCATGATAATTGCAGCAGACCAGAGGAAAGCTGCTAATCACATACAGATGTGGAGCGGTTGGACGGTCTGTTATCTTCGCCAACTTGATATCTCCTTTCCGTCCCGACTGGACTGGAACAATTGCTCTACTAACGTTCAATAGTATAAGCTCTTGCTCTTACTAGTAGGTCCAAGCATGTGGATTTTCTGGAAATATACAACTTTATCTTTACGGTATAACAGTAGCATTGACATATATGTTACATAAAAGGGTTATGTGTAGATGATATCTACTCAAGGTTAGAGCATGTGTCTATTCTATCATAGAGAAAGGATCTTAATTAGATTGATTACTCTGTGTGACTAAATAATAAAGAAGAGTTGAAGTCGATGAATGCCAAAAAACGAATTCAATATATAATGCAGAAGTTATCCTATTTAGTACTATCATTGGCTATTGGATACTGAAGGTACAAACTGTCCAATAAAATCAGTTATCTATAATTTATTATGCAATTGAATAATCTTTTAACTAACTATTTTTTGCCGCAAAATACTCTTGGTTAGGTTGGTTTGATTATTAATTATACTTGTCTCTTTTATTGTATTTCAAGGCTTTAGCAAATGTGAGTGGCAGTGCTTCATTGCATGATATGATTTTAGGATAGCTATCAGTCCCTATTCTTTTTCATTATGGTCTAAATATTGTAGTTAATAATTTATTTATTTGTTACATGGCATACGCCACTTTACATTGTAATGTGCAGGAATAGCGTGACAAAACGGAACAGAGATTTTTAACATGATCACAGATTATAAATATGCAGACAAGCTTAACACTAAGTACATAGATCGTTCAAGATCCCTTGTTGGATTTATAGTTGACCTCTTATAGTTTTTACCATGTGAATATTTCCTGTATTTTACAAAAATGTTCTGTCAAATTTTGTATTTCTTCTTAACTGAAAATGGTATCTGTTTCCAGATTGTGAACCTTTGTAGTATTACTAATCAATAGTGGAAATTTTGCGAAACGATTCTTTAAACATTAATTTAAATTTTGTATCGTTAACGCAATCTTCGCATTAATACGTTTCTAGCTTAATCACGTTGCTTTTAATGGTAAAAAAAATCCATTCAACAATTATATACCTCCCTATTACCTAGATTCAACGGGGTAGCGGATTTTTATCCACCTGGAATTTTAACCCCTGGGCAAACGTGACGTCACAAACCAGGGGGTAAAATTCCGGCCGCGAACTTTTGAGTTTCGCGACATCAGCTCGATGGATTAAACGCGGAATTAAACATATATTTTCACGGTTGTGAATTTAATCAGAACACATCAAATTATAAAAAACTAGAATGTACGGCCCGGATTTTTACCCCCGGAATTTTACCCCCGGAATTTTACCCCCCGGATTTTTACCCCCGGAATTTTACCCCCGGATTTTTACCCCCGGAATTTTACCCCCCGGATTTTTACCCCCGGAATTTTACCCCCTGGCCAGATACATAAATTAATTAGTGAGAATGATTATTAATTACCTTCATTCAGTTAGTAAACATTTTATTATTAAGTAGCCTATCTTAATTTATTTGTAACTTAAACTAATCGAACAGGTTTTTAATTTTAACTTTGAGATTCGAGTATCAGGATTCGATCTTTGAAGCCAACTATTGGTTAATATGATCAAAATAAAACAGCGAATTCCCAGCTGATATTACAAAATAAATAAATAAAGATAGGCTACTAAATAATGAAATGTTTACAATTAATTAAAAACAGAAAAAAGAAAATCAATAATTCAATTTCTAAAATCGGCCAGGGGGTAAAATTCCGGCGGGTAAAAATCCGGGGATAAAATTCCGGGGGTAAAATTCCGGGGGTAAAATTTCAGGGGGTAAAAATCCGGGGTAAAATTCCGGGGGTAAAAATCCGGCCCGTACATCTTCAGTTGTCTAAACGCTAGTTATATGGACAGGGGGTAAAATTCCGGTTTTGATCGCTAATCTAATTAATCACGCTCTGGCTATTTTCATTAGACTTCCAAATCCGCGGGGGTAAAATTCCGGCCGCGAACAAACTTTTGAGCGCTCAGGTTACTACGTCATAGTGATGTCAGCTTTGCCCAGGGGGTAAAATTCCAGGGGGATAAAATTCCGGCGACCCGATTCAACCACATTACGCGGCAAAACTCATTGCTCTACAATAAAACCTTTTCGTCAGTTTTCGATGAGAACATGTCGCTCTGCAATAACTATTTCCGTCATCCGCCGGATTGTCTATAATTATTTGCGCGTCACGAGCCCAGCTGGCAGAACGAAGCAGTGTCCGGTGGCGAGGTGGGACCGCTGTGAACAGGGCGTCGAGCAGAGCAGTGCTGTGAACCGGCCGCGGTCAGTGGTCGATGGTGGGGGAAGAGACCAGTTTCTTGCCATACCTTCGCGCATACCTGAGTCCTGAGTCCCAGAGATTGGCTTGTATAGCGCTGTAGTTGTTGTAGAGGTGTGGTGACGTTGTCCCGGTGTAGTGTACAAAGTGTTCTAGTGGAAATTAACCGATTTTGGATTCCCGGATGTATTGTGGATAACTAGTGTTTGGTGCAACAGGTGGTGTGATTGAAGTGAGATAATTGTTTAACTGTTACTTCGGTTTATAAGTTTAAATGGCCAAATAATGGGCAAGGCTCTCATGAACTATGTTCTTATTCTTTTAAATTATGATAGTTAAACGTTTTCGCTTCAAAAGATAGTTCGGAAAGTTGTACTAAACTGGTTTCTAAAGATGGCCAGATTTAATTTAGGCTGTGGTTAAGACAGGGCCTTAATTTGCAAACCGGTTCTATCCTAACTGTCGGGATCTATTAAAGAATCTGCGAGGAAATTGGAGTGAGCAATCCAATAGTTTGGAAGGTTTCGTACCTATTGCGTTTGATAAAAAACTATAAGATAAAAAAATAATCCTACTTTAAAGCTAGTATTGTAAGCTTTTATATTTTATAGATTGTTCCAATAGGCCTAATATTGATTATTTTTTACATTGTATCCAGAATATTTTTTGCTTATATAAGCATCGATCACTCAATAAATGGACTACCATGCACAACTATTTACTCGTCAAGTTAATTTTATGTTCATACAAGTAGCCAGTTCATAAAATCAATTCACATTCATCAAATCGATTCAGAATTTAATGTTCATTTTCGATGGAATACATTGCAATATTTATTTAAGAACCATCCTGCATTTTCCCACTAATACTCCAATAATTACTTTGTGATCCTACCGAACAACGATAGGACGGCGTTGAAGTCTCTTACCAGGTCCTTACCTAATTACGTGGTATTCACCAAATTAACCCACATATACCCATTTTGCATAAATTATAAATTATTTTACGGTGTAGTCTATATACCAACGTGGACTATCCTAGCGATTAATTCGTAATTTTGTCTAAATCCAATAGAACGCCGACGAAAATAGTAAAAAATAAGGCTGGCTACACGAGTTATACCACAGAGAATAGACCTTTATTGTAGTTTTTTTACCTAGTTTCGTTGTGGGCGGTCTAATGACTGTGGTTATACAGACTTGTTAAAACGGTAAAATCGGAGGCGAAGTTTAATTGGCTGTATTTAGAACTTTGTCTTGTAGCCCATATAATTTTCAATTATAATTTTGGATTAGGTGGATAAAAATAGTAGGCTAAATATGTTTATGTATTTGTAACTATATTGATATATCGTGGTTGGGCCTACTTTTGTGCAAACTATTTAGAAGAGCACATGTATCACAAAGCCAGATGATTACAATTAACGCCCACTCTAATCCCTTTGTTCAACCGAAGTCCGGATATAAAACTGGATTTAAAGTTCAGTCACCTGTCTTGGGTCTTGTTTGTGTTAGTTTGGCACCTCGCTGACTGACTTGTCTGCTAAAAATACCACGTGACAAGTTATTGTAGGCCTTTGACGTTCTCTACGTTACTTGCGTGGTTTGTTGTTTAACTCACTCAATATTAATTGCAAATAGGTTAGTTTTTATTGAGTAATAGATAATTGAAGACGCTTCTAAGGATTAAAAACTGATGCGTCGACTATGTACGCTAGTTTGTACATGACAAGCCCCATTCGTTATTGACTGTTATTCGATGTAAATAATAATATAAAGACCCAATAGGTATTAAAATTGACTCGTCAATAGACGTAGGTTCGCACAATAATTCCATTTTGGTTATTGACTATTAATATACATGGCAATAGCTTAATGTTCCAGCCTAATTGTTCAAGTTAGGAACGTTTTATTGAACGCTGGAACGCTCTTCAATTTTATTTCTTCTATACCTGCCATGGAATATATTTTTTCGTTATATTCATCCATAAATATTAGCTTGGTAGCCAACTGGAGATTTATTTTAATATAACAGTAACTTCTGTAGTATAGATTTTGAATCTTAAGGTCGCCAATTCGTTGGCCAGATCGCTCCTGAGAAACAGAAAAGTCCGAAGCTTTTTGATAGTTCGAAACTGAGTGTCCTAATAACTATTTCTGCAACAAACAGCTGATCCTAGTCAGTAAAAGCATTATAAAAGCTATAATCATAGACTAACCGTTTTATCTATGCTATAATCTAATCCATCTTCACATGAAATTAATCACTCCGCTGTGTCGGCGTCGTGTAAACATCTTACAGAATTAACATAGATAAACCATACTCAAACTATCCTCATTAATTCAATCACACTACAGTTGTCGGCTTACTCCAGAAACGTGTAAAGTGTATTAGAAGATACTAGTAACCATAACGTTAGTGCAGTTTGGTGTAGTGTTGTGACCATGTTGCTATACGGAGTACTCCACTGTACGTGCATTTAAACGCAGCACACTCCCAGAACCAGCTCCCAGGTAGGTCAATGCGATACTATACCTTACTTGGTCTAATGTCTAGCACTGCTACTGGTATACACAGTCAACTAGAGGCTGTGGGAAAACAATGTGATTTGTGACAGTAACAACGTGTCGGCCTTTTGCAGACTTATTTTCTCTTGGAGAATTCAATTTGAAGAAATTTGAAACGTGAGTTGGGAACTTATTTTTTCTGTGAAATGAAATCTATATTATTATAAAATAGAGATGGGTTCGTTGTATCTAATTGTTCAGAGTAAACGCAAAACCTTAACTTTGGATCTCCTGTTTCCTTTTAAATAAAGATATGGATTTTATTTTGCCTCATCTAATAACTGCACTACACCAAAGATTATTTTATAATGGATTGTATAGCTGAGTTTTGTTTCTATAATCAATGATCTTAAGCTTAACTGGTTTTCCACGGGAGAATTTCTCATGTTGATTTGTCGCGTCCTATAATCGTTTTAAACAGCAGCCGAGCACTCGTTGACAATGCATTCCGAGTTTTCTCTAGAATAAAGATAAACTTTAGTCTAAAAATGTTTTTGAATTACTATATAATAATTCCTGGTTGTATTTTCATGACATATTTAGCTTGAAAAAGAAATATTTCGAATGTGTTTACATGATAACACAGTCAAGTTTTTAGTAGGCTATAACAAACTTAGGCTACTGTATTATAACCAATATCAGTATATTATTGGTCGTTAGAGGTAACGGGAATCTCGTCAGGTGAAGAAACAGAAGGGAAATGACGTCAGGGAGATTGTAGGAGCGAGCAAGGTTTTATGTGTAGGTTTCCAAGGTTCACTGGGTAAAGAGTCACGACGTTTATTTGAATACCCGCTGAGCAGCAAGCAATAAGCATGTCATTGAATAGAATCACAGACTTTGTTTGAAGTAATGTTTCAAACGAACTGCATTTTCCTTTTCCGCGAGAAGTAGATATATAGTTCAAATGAATGATGCCATTTTTGATCGACGGTTTCAAATGTGGAGATCAACATTCTTGTGATAATTGTTGTAAATGGTTGTAGTTTTACCCAAACTTTTCACCATTGAGATGGCTTTCTGGTCTTAAGTAATAAATAAATGTTAAGGCTACACATAAAAGATAAAAGATTCACATAAAATATTCAGTAACATAGGTACATACCTATGTTACTGAATCTTTTAAAGTACCTAACAGATTACTTACATGACTTGAACATCTTTTGTTTTGGTAATTTAATTGACAAAAATAACATTGATTGAAAAATAACATTGATGGTAGGCCTATTTGATTAGGGCTACCATCTAATTGAACACTCCGACCAACGAATAATTTGAAGTCTAGGGGATACGATGTTATTTACAAAAGAAATGAAATAGCTTGATAATTGTAAAAACAATATACTGTATTGTACGGAAGGAAACAAATATTGGTGTATTATTTATATAAAAACCCAAGTATAAATCGGTATGTCTTTTAGTTAAAATAACAATTAATATTAATTTTCTGAATGAGTGTTTCCTGACATTTTTGTGTGTGTTTAATGAACACACCGTTGCCGTAGTTTTGACTAACGTAGCAGAAGAAGCAGGTTGATGTTTGCTTCTCCAGACGCAATGTTTTCTTTGGCATCGTCTCTAGCGTCGGTCACTTATGAACCCATGAATCACGTGACGTTCTAATAGTCCAGGAGCTGAGGGGGTTTGAGCATGCATAAAAGTAGTACGCAATGTTATTGCTGATTATTGTAATATGGACTGTGGTGATAAAAATTACGTATGTCGCCTATTTCAAAAGTGGTCGATAAGGTGGGGGGCAGGGGGCAAACATGGCGGTTTGCGCTATGCGTTAAAACGCTGATAGTTCGAGAACGGTAAAAGATAGAACATCGGTTAAAACGTCGTTGTAATTCTAAAAATATGGACAACAATAATGGTTATTGGGTCCGAGGTCGTATCTCTATAAATAAACAACTTATAGTATAAAATATGTAAAAATGGACTTTTCGTGTAGTTTTTTTTAGCGAAAGTAGAATTAATTTGTGAGTGTCGCAAAGAAGTAATATCAAATATCTTTGCTGATAGTTGTAGTATGGACTGTAGTGATAAAAAATACGCATGTCGCCTACTTTTCAGGTGGTCGAGAACTTGGGGGGAGGGGGGCAAAGTTGGCGGAACGCGCTATGCATCGAAACGACTGTAGCTCGAGAACGGTACGAGATAGGACATCGCTTAAAACGTAGTTTTAATCCAAAAAATATCACCAATAGAAAAGGTCATAGGGTAAAAAGTTGTATCTTAACTAATAAAAAAGTTATAACAATAATAAGTTTAACAAAATCTACATCGTACAGCTATTTTTTTCGAAAATCGTATGGATTGTTGACAAATAATAGTGTAATTACTTAATTACTCGGCTAAATATTAACTAGATGCATTTTCTTATAAGAAAAAAAAAAATATCATTACGAATACATTTGGTTTAAAATGTAAAACACGGCCTCCAAACGCCTTGGGGTTCGTTCGTCCTATCATAATTGCATAATTGCTGGGCAGTGCTACTGATATCGGCACAACTGTTAATCCCCCCAAAGTTCATTGCCTTCCAATAACTCAGTGATATCGGGGTTGTGAAAGTGTTTGTACTGTTTAATACTACTGACATTTATTGTGTTTTATTTATACAAATAACATTCTTTTATAAATTTTAATAGTTATTTAAATATTTTAAATTTCAATACATTTTATTTTAAGTTGCTTACGTTTTTTTTTTAATTGTGTGTGGCTGTTTTTTTATATACGTTTGTTCTTAGTGACTTGTGGATTAGGCAATTTTAAAGTAGAATTTCACCAACTTACAAAAGTTGCATATAACTATTTCATCGACTACAGGTATGTGACTATTACTATTGTACGTGTACAAAAGGTGCTGTATTTAGTCCATTTTCAACACCCTAATATGGTTACAATCTGAATAGGTACTTCGTGATATATTTCTTGACATGGCATTCTTAGTGACCTCTACAAAAAAGAAAAAAGATTTTGATTTCAAATTATGCTTGATTTGTCAAGAGATTAGTGAAGATGTTTTGGTTGCAAACCCCAAAGCCTAAAGTTTAACTAGAATTAAACTAGCTAGCATTCGTCGAAAGGATATTATTTCTCTTGTTTTTGAAAATTTTGAGGAGGATCAATCGATGTACAAGTACCATCGTATTACAGGTGCTAAGAGAAATTAAAAAGGTACCTATTTAAATTCAACAAATAATATGAACAACCAGTGTAATTGTTATGGATAGAATGAAGAGATTTGCCGTATTTTTTAATATAAGGTATTTACTTTTGTAGTAATGTTTTTTTTTATTTCATATAACTGTATTGAATAAGAATCTGTTACATAATCATATTGTAATAACCTACAACATTATAATAATTAAAATTTGATTTGTAGTGGTAGTCTGTATTATGCATTTGGTTGCGGCGAAACCCCAAGTATTATATGTAGTTTGGAGGCCGTGTTTTACATTTTAAACCAAATGTATTCGTAATAATACCGGGTGTACACAAAAGAAGTAAACAACTTTGTACGTTAATATAACAAAAACTACGTGTTCGACATCGCTGTGGTTGGTATCAATGTGTTGGAAAACACCTCAAGTTTTGTTCCACACAGCTGACTGTTGTCAACAATGCCAACAATGTGGCAAAAGTAGTCGTTTAGTGATTTCGTTGAAAATGGTCAATACTCTTACAGAAAAGTCGTTTTGTGTCCTGGAGTTTGAAAGAACTCGATCTGCTACCACTGTTCAGCGTCGTTTTCGGACACGATATCATAGAGACCCTCCAAATAGGAAATCAATCTACGATTGGCATCGGAAATTCAAGGCCACGGGTTGCATAAGAAAAGGAAAGAGCTCTGGAAGACCAGCGACGTCTGATGCTCAGGTTGAGTTAGTCCGTGCAACTGTTGTACACACTCCGAGGAAATCAACGCGGAAGATGAGTATGGAGCTTCAAATGCCGCATTCCACGATTTGGAAGGTTTTGAGAAAACGTCTGAAGATGTTTCCGTACAAACTGCAGTTGTTGCAAAGTCTGAACGATGGCGACAAAGTGAAACGCTTTGAGTTTTGTAGTGATCTGCAGGAACTGCAGGAAGAAGATGGTTTCTATGAAAGACTCATTTTTGGCGACGAATCAACGTTCCACATAAGTGGTAAAGTAAACAGACACAATGTAAGAATTTGGGGGACCGAAAATCCTCGAGAGTCTGTTGAACATGAGAGAGACTCACCTAAGCTGAACGTATTTTGTGCTGTATCAAAGAAGAAGGTGTATGGTCCATTTTTCTTTCAAGAAGCAACCGTCAGAGGAAATGCTTACTTAGACATGCTGAGTGAATGGTTGATGCCTCAACTCGAGGAAGACAGTGAAGACTTTGTTTGGGTGCAAGATGGTGCACCGCCACACTGGCTGCACGATGTAAGAGACTACCTTGACGAGAGTCTACCGCAGCGCTGGATTGGCCGTGCTGCTGACGACAACTTACACCTCTTACGTTGGCCTCCACGAAGCCCGGACTTAACCCCGTGTGATTTTTTTTGTGGGGTTATGTGAAAGACAGAGTTTTTGTTCCTCCTTTGCCGTTGACTCTTTTGGAGCTCAGGAATCGCATTACTGCTGCAGTACAAAGTGTTAATGAAGCCACTCTTCAAAAGGTTTGGTCAGAATTTGATTTTAGAATAGATGTCTGCAAAGCAAGCCGAGGTTCACATATTGAGCACTTATAGTATATAGGAAAAAACTTGAGGTTTTTCTCTTTCTAATGGTGTATGTTAGTCTTTATAAGTTAGTAAAACTTCGCTATAATTTTAAAACAAAGTTGTTTACTTCTTTTGTGTACACCCGGTATATTTTTTTCTTATAAGAAAATGCATCTAGTTAATATTTAGCCGAGTAATTAAGTAATTACACTATTATTTATCAACAATCCATACAATTTTCGAAAAAAATAGCTGTACGATGTAGATTTTGTTAAACTTATTATTGTTATAACTTTTTTATTAGTTAAGATACAACTTTTTACCCTATGACCTTTTCTATTGGTAATATTTGTTGAATTAAAACTACGTTTTAGCCGATGTCCTATCTTGTACCGTTCTCGAGCTACAGTCGTTTCGATGCATAGCGCGTTCCGCCATCTTTGCCCCCCTCCCCCCAAGTTCTCGACCACCTGAAAAGTAGGCGACATGCGTATTTTTTATCACCACAGTCCATACTACAACTATCAGCAAAGATATTTGATATTACTTCTTTGCGACACTCACAAATTAATTCTACTTTCGGTAAAAAAAACTACACGAAAAGTCCATTTTTACATATTTTATACTATAACTTGTTTATTTATAGAGATACGACCCCGGACCCAATAACCATTATTCTTGTCCATATTTTTAAGTTTAAGTCCATAAGTTTGGCCAAATTCATGTAGACCTCCGGAAATAAAACGCGACGATGTATGTGGGCGAAGGGGCGGAGCCGATCATTATGCAACTGTTTGGCAACAGCTTGCAGCTGTAGTGTGGAAATGTGTCTGTACCAAGGGTCAAGGCAAGGTGGTGTCTGGGGTTATGTTGTTATCGTGATTACGTTACCTTTCATATTGCTCCTTGAAATCAGTGCCACAGACAAGTGGAATACATCGATGCCCCTTATATATACACACACGTGAGTTTTTTAGCGAATTTCCCTATAGGGAAGTAGCTATTACCGTAGGTGGCATGGTAAGACCTAGACCCGGGACCGATTTACTTTTTCATTTTGATGTCCCCAGAGGCCAAAAACACCATTCGTTCAAATTTTTATATATGTATATATATATATATATATATATATATACAGGATGACAAAAAAGTATGGAAACGGTTTAATATCTTTTTAACTATGTCCGTTAGAAAATTCAGACCTTTCACATCAACTTACATGTATGAAAACTACTTTTTCCAAGCATTGTCATTTTTTTACCTCTACCAGGGGACGACCCATGAGGAGTAGGTACATAATCTTTAATGTAAGCATAGGTTGATATGCACATCATTTTAAAGGATTAGTCAAGTGGAGTTCATTGCCGGAAACCGCGTCAAAAAAGGTTAATCCGTTAAAAAATGGCAGCTGTCCAAAGTTCTTGTGAAATATACCTGCACAGGCCTTAGTATGGGAAAATACTCGTATTAAACATTAGCTTGAGAGCTTAAACTGTATTTTAAAGTCAACTAGGTCATAGAATAATAGTATTCAATCTTCAAAACAAATTTAACCGTGTTTCAGAATTCCCTGCTAAAGTTGACTAAGGGCGGGTTTCTGAGTCAGGTATTAGCGCTAGTCTTAGACTAAAGCTCATTTTAGTACTGGACTAAGAAAAATATCTTTCTGATTCGAGTACTTATAAGTCAGCGACTAATCTTAGTCAAGAACTAGTTTTTAATTCTGAACTAAAGAAATTATGCTTTAGTCCACGGACTAAAATATGATAGATTTTAATCCTGCATATGGGTAGGATTAATTTTAGTCGTCCACTTTTAACCTAAGCCATTTTTGTGTGTTAAAGTTGAAGGTGATTATAGATTACATTGATTATCATGATTTTTACCGTTTTCGTGGGCCGCGAATTCGTCGTGAGCGGGAAAACAATCCATTTGATGACTTTTAAGTGAGGATGAATTCAAGGATATGTATAGATTTTCAAAAAAACTCTGTGAGATAATAAAATATAAGAGAATAAAATAAAATAAAATACTAAATAGAGTTTTAAATAGTTTGTAAATATATTTGTAAATAGTTTAGGGTTTTATCTTGTGCAGACCTCATCCAGAGACCTTTTTCTCATAAAAGTTGTAATATTTCATTTCATACATTCATCATTTAGTATTAAGTTTCTTAAAATATGTTAATTTTGTTCAAACACCGCTTTATATTTTCCTTGTCTTAAATCACTCATCAGAAAGTCATCCAGATCTATAATGATAGGGCTGGCCTAGTATTCATTTTAACTTATTTATACAATTAACTTATTAAAAAAAAATAGGATGAAACACCAATCCTAACTTTAAAATTTTACGATACAACTAGTCTATAATAATAATAAAATATATTACAATGATAAATGAATTAAAACAGATATAACCTCAAAACCAAGGTTTGACTAGTGGTTTGACTGAGATCGTTGTTTTCATGTTTTGTTTACTTACTATTTCAGAGCAGTGGGCACATCAAACTGACAGTGTTGCCAGCACGGCAGCACAAATTACCCTACATTTCCCTTGAAAATCACGAGCTCTTTTAATCTCTGACTAAACTAAGTACCCGCGTTAAATTAGTCCGTGTGTCCTTAATCCTTGACTCAGAAAGTGAATTTTTAGTACATGACTAATTTTAATCCATGACTAGCCTAGTTCTGGACTTATAAATCCCTGACTCAGAAACCCGCCCTAAGAGTATTTACCAATACTAAGGTCTCTGCAGGTATATTCCGCAAGAACTTTAAACAGCCGCCATTTTGTAACGGATGAACCTTTTTTGACGCGGTTTCCGGCAATGAACTCCACTTGACCAGACCTTTAAAATTATGTGCATATCAACCTATGCTTACATTAAAGATTATGTATCTACTCCTCGTGGGCCGTCCCCTGGTGAAGGTCAAATTATGGCAATGATTGCAAAAAGTAGTTTTCATACATATAAGTTGATGTGAAAGGTTTGAATTTTCTAACAAATTTAGTTAAAAAGATATTAAACCGTTTCCAGACTTTTTTGTCACCCTGTATGTGTCCGTGAACACGATAACTTGAGTAATTTTTGTCCGATTTTGATGAATTTTGGTTTAAAGGTATAAAGTGGGATAAACTTGAATGAGTTCGCGAACCAGCATGATCGGACCATGGGAACGCGGTTTTACGGGGGGTTTTATGGGGTAAAAATTGGTTTTTCTCAATTTTGACCCTCAAAACACAAAATTTCCCAATTTCTCTTTACACCTTTTTAAAGAGCTTAAAAAAACAAATAATTTGGTATATCAAGGTATTTTTGTTCGGTTATTGGTAACGGAGAAAATTAAAAAAATTGTAAATTTAAAATTCCCATCTTATTCTTATGGAGAATATTGTAAAATATTGTAGTTTGCTTGTTTATGGATATATTTTGATCAAACTTGGCAAATTTATTTATTTTATAGTAAGCTATCAATATTTTACTAAAAACACACTACTTTATTAGTTTCCTTGTAGCAGCAAACCTAGGTACTCGTTAAACCTAATGTTATTTAAATAGATCAATTGAAAATCAATTCGGCCAAATGGAAATTCGCTTAGACGGCAGGTTTGCTGCGGCGGGGGTATTTTACTTGTAACAAGACGTCCAAGTTACAAGGCAGCAATATTTTTCGAGTCTTTAGTCTAAACAATTCGCAGTCTAAATTGTTGTTTTGACCCTTGAAACTTACAGAGGCAATAAATAGCAACATATAGCGGACTTTCTCGTCTTGGGAAGCCACAGTCACATATTATCAGCATTCATTTGCCTCAGATGTACTGTGTACTGTATCTGCTGCCGAATACAGTGTCCTCGCGTCTGGAACTGAAAATTACGTTAAGTGAAACAGAGTAGCCTACTGTATTGAGTTTGAGTGTAGACCAGTAAGTGGTTTAGTGACTGATACAGTATTTGTTCTCCAGACATCCGTTGTAAGGGGGAAATATAGAAAATCAAATCTGCCCCAAGGAAAACTTAGTCTGCACTTGTTGAAAACCTCACACTCGCATAGGACCTTCACTGAACATAAATCTGCTCAGTCTAGAAATTCTCTTTCCAGATTGCTCGCCAATTACTGGAGAATCATGCTCGTCCAACACAACCTGGATTGGATAACAATATTTTTCTTTGCCAGCCTGGCTAAGTTGCTCTTCTTCACTTTACTTCTCTGTTCACAGTTCAGATAAAACAGTAGATCTCACTTGGATAAGAGGAACTGATTTCGCTAAACGATTGAAACGTTTCTGTAACCCTATGTCAACGTTTCAATGTACGTATCTTACAATACAGGCACTAGCATTTTGTCCATAGGAACAGTATTTCATATTTTGTTCAGACCAATTTGAACTGCAGGATGTTAAGGAATTGGAATCGGAAGCCATCAAGCTATACCTAGCTTTGAATTTCGGTAACGTCAAAAAGGCCAGCTAATTATGCAATTCGTAAATATGAAATAACTTAGTTTGGTTCGTCAAATGAAATCTACATATTTCCACTGACCTTTTGTCGAACTTAATATTTCTTGCATGCCTAAAGAAGTAAATATTTTAGTTTTGAACACCTAGAGACTGAGGATCAGAATGTATTCTCAACTACAGTTTTCTCCTGATGCAACACTTTGTGATTGCAATAACCAGTAATTGAGGTCAACAGATCAGCTGATTGTGTCAACAGAAACATAGATTACAAACATTTGCATCCAGGTTAGTGACGCGCCATCAGCACATCAGCAATCAACATAAAACATAACCATTACCACATCACATCGCCATCGCCATCGCCACGCCATAACGGCCTTCCCTCGGCAGTGTTGCCAACTCTCTCTGTCTCGCGTGACTCATCGCTGTTTCATATGTATAAACATGCATACTGGCTTTTTGTATCAATTACACACATCTAGATTTCTCACGCTATTTAACCTTGTTGTACTGCATTGTATCATTCGAATCGCGTTATAACATTTTTCATGTAATATAAATAACTCTTAGCACTTTCTATTTCTCGATTTGTTGACTACGGTATTTAAAATTAATTATGATGAATACATTTGTTTGTGTTTGCTTAATTTATATTTCTGATCAAGGTTTGGTATTTCCCTAAACCCACATTGTTGCTCCACCCCTGCTAGAACTAGTAAACACGCGGTCTACGGTCTATCAAGCGGGTCACAGATAAGGGTCTGGACCGGTTTTTGTCAATGGGACCTGTCCTCCGCCCAAGTTTCACACGTGCGGGTCTAAAAGGCCCCATTGAACCCTCATCCCTCGATCTAACGTTTCTGGAGCAAGTGCTGCTTTGTTCCGCGTCGCCCCTTGTAAGACGTTTATAAAAGCGTCTTTTAGATGTTCTCACGGATTCAACCGTCACCGGATTGCATCTATGTTATACACAGCATGTCGTTAGTTATTTTGTTAGCTTCATTATAAACATTGGAATGTCAATGAGGTGGATAGTAGCAACAACAGAAGATGGGTGTCGTAAGAGGGAACGGAGTCAGCGGTGGCCCTAACGTCGAGCCTGTCCCAAGATCTTTTAGGACGGATAGAATGAATATGGATTGTAAGACAGACATCGGCAATTCCAAATGGCTGTAGGTTATTCCAAGTGCACCGACCCTTATAAATAGGTACTGCGATTTCACGAATGAGTGCTAGGTCCTTCCTATAAAAAGCATAGAGAGCGGCGCTGTCCAAGGCTCTAGGACGACTTTCATGGGATTTTGAACGGTTGACAACTGTTCACCATTACAGGGTCTCCACAAATTATACCGTTGCCGAATCTTGATCACTGATTCGACTTTTCCTGAATATATTTAGGTGTTTGTGTTAATGTATTTATGTTATGTTATGTATTTAGGGGTTCTTTTCCTTTCCAGTCGAACAATGCCGTCTATGATATTTTATGCTACGTAATAGTTGTCACCTATTCATGTTTGCTGGAGGTGATTCGACAATAATTATTGAATCTTGAATTAATGGTATTCCACATTGTGTTGTTGTTTGTACAACATTGCCTATAAACTCCACAGTGACAGTGGCGTCATGCTGACATGCCGTGTTGGAGGTTGGAGAAGCTAGTAGTTTCACCATCACCCACGCCTCCCCACACACATTCTTCGCAGATCTGTGACTCGCAGCTCCAGGACAATCGTCGATCGTTCTCCAGCTCCAGCGGGGTCGTGCAGGGATCGTGATTGTGTAACTTGCCAACCTGCTTTCCCTGCCCTTTCCCCCGTCAGGTGATGTACTTTTACCCGCGGCCGCGAACTGATCAACTGGAGCTCTGCAAATACAAGTCTTGCACTTGCAGCTGGTTAGGGACTGACGTTATTGAGCCTTATAATGTCTCTAAATGTAATTACTTTTGTTATTTTTTATGTAACCTCCCACAGTGTATTTTAAAGCAAAGAGGCTGAATGAATGATTTGAAAACCTTTATTTGAATAAGGTTGGTTGTTCCTTCAATCAGGACCACTTAAGTCCCAATGATCAAGCTGTGTCCAATTTCGAAACATAAAAGAAAAAAAGACTTTTCCCCTCTATTCAGTCCAGGCTATGCTATAGAGAATGAATTGAGTATATTTACCAGAAGTGTATTGTATTATAGGCTGTACAGTTTAGATGTAGGCATATCATCGGATGTTTATTGAATTCGGATGGATAGGTATTAAAATAACAGTTTATCAAAAGCTTGTGAACGTATATTTTAAAAACATGTAGTTCACAATTTTAACGTTTACCTGTTTACCTAATCCTAATCATTTATTGTAAAAACAGAGTAGCTGTGACTATTAGATACAGAAGTATTGTATCAATAGTAAAGCTTTTAGCGTATATAAAACATGTTAGTCAATGCCATTAGCTTTGACTATTGATACTCAATAATAAATGACAATAACTAAAGATATTTCTTGCGTGGTGCAAATGTTTGACATTGATTGACCCTGACAGACTCCAATCAAAACCAATGTGTACAAAGCAAATGGATATTTGCGATATTTGTTGTTTGTATAGTAGTTTTGTACATCAAATTGCTGCAGTGCTATTTCCTTCACAGAAAATACTGTATAATAACTCAAAGTGTTTCGTCTACCTTAGTTTTTACTATGATTTTGTCAACAATAAAGCTATCTATTAGTGTTGTTTTTTACAGCTGATCGTAGTCGTAGTATCTTTAATTGTTGCTAACCTATTTCCAAGCGTACACGGATTACGTGCATAATAATAGCACGCTGTTTTGTTTGAATAAGGTGTGTAACAAATTAAAAACTGTGTGGCAAAGTAAGTAATGAAGCAATTAGTAGCTTTCTTTAACTATAATCAGTGCAAGGAAGCCCACTTATTTGGGTGACTGTAGGAAAATATTTAAACTCCCTCCACATACAATATAGCTATTTACCTTACAAGTGTAGTAAGAGCGTTTTTACATCACGCAGGTGAATGTTGTGCAACGAGCGGAAGCGAGTTGCATAATTTACCGAAGTGATGTAAACACGCTCTTGCGTAACGTGTAACATACAAGATTTTACCTGACCCGACAATATACAGGAGGTTACGAACAATATTTTTCATTATCCATTTCACTCATCTTCTAACAGTAACGCTCATTTACAAACAAAACCTAGGTTAGGAAAATTCTTCAAACACATAACAATAAAATTCAAGCGCACAGCTGATTTCTAGCGTTGAACGTCGTTGGCTCCATAGAGGTATATTTTTTTACCTAACCCGCCATGTTAAACTTCCCTATCACAAGCGTGATGTATATAACTTCGTTACTTCTCGAGTGATGTAAAGTTGAAAAAAACTCACTCGGTGATGTAATAAAACCCATTTAAATAACATTGAGTGCTTAACTTAAATATTTTACCACATCTAACTCCAATAAATATAATATAACCCACTACTTTTTCAAACACGTTGTTGGTATAAGTTTACACAAACAAATTATTGTAGAATTGTTTGTAAAGTAAGATTAGTTCTATTTGAGGGTCCAATCTGTATTACAAATTTGATTGTTTTTCAATTTACATGGTTCGCTTAATTAGTCGTTACTTCTAGCATGCGAAAGATTTCCCGGATTGTCCCGGAATGGTAACGATTGCTTGTTTGTTTGTGGTGAACCTGCATAACCTCAACAGTCAACACCAGCTGCAGACATGGAAGGTATAATTACATAGCCCCTGGCAAGGTCGCTAATGTCGCTGACTTGTTGTCTTTGGCTGGGAAGTGACATCCAATCTTCTGCCTCCACGTTGTGTTTTATTTCAAAAGATCGTATTCATCTTTCCTATATCTTTTTCTAATAGCTTCGTCATTATGGTACCGACTTTGTACGCCTTGAACATGACTGGCTGGTTTAAGGAACTAAATAATGCGGTTTTATTCGTCAAGAAAATATTGTAATAATAGACACTACTTTGTGCAATACTATAGAGTTTATGTCAGCAAAAACTTCGTATGACGTTTTCCGAAAATTATTTATGTCTGATTGATAAGTTGTTCGTGTAGCTATTTGGTGATCTGATCTACAATCGTAGTTGGTGGTAGTGTTTCCAAGTTGTTTGTTTTTTAAACTAATGCCTAGAAATCACTTACGACGAGTATATAGCTAGGTAGCTGAGAGGTTATGGTGTTCGTCTAGTGATCTAAAGGTCGCCGGTTCGATCCTGAGAAAGGCTATGAGATTTTTGATGGTACGAAACTGGACTCACCTGTCCATGTTCTTTGGTCTAGCTAAAGTGATCTTTGGTCTTGGCTAATGAAACATCAGACCTTAGTATAAAGCTACACAAGACATTTCACTTAAATTACATCCATCTTTCAAAAATAACATAGGTAAAACTTATATAGTTGTGATGTACAGTAATTGACAACACCCTACAGTTTGCTATGGTGTCGATTCCCGAAAGATAAGCCTAAGTGTATGTTAAGACATGACATGGCCTACACAGTCGTGTTATATGGTAGAAGTTGATATGTTCTTTGGATGATGGATTAGATAAAGCATACAGTTAAGGTGCACAGTAGTATGGGTTTGATAAACTAATGGTCAGCCATGGCATACAGTCGTATTACATGACAGAAGCTGCAGGATTGTTTAGAGCCGATGTGTGAAGATTGCCTTCAGGCATGATGTACAGTAGTTGGCAATACCCTACAGTTATGGTGACTGATAGATTTGTTGAAGCGTATACGTGTATATGGCCTACAATCAATGTCGACGGTAGATGGTGTAGAGGTCCTGTTACGCAGCTGCCGCAGGCCAAGACCCGTTACTGTTGCGACACTGGCTGCTGGAGCTCAGACGAGAGTCGTCTTCATCTTTCAGAGCAATCTTCATGCGGGATTCAAATTGTCCACCATTTTGTCAGCTTGCACAGTTACCCATAAGTGAATAACTGTTTTAGTGTTGTCATTGACTTTTGGATGCTGAAGTAGACATTCTATAGACTATATGGATCAGCTGAAGCCTATTTTTCATTCGAAAAAAAACTTTGTTGAATAAGCCATTCACAAAGTGTGTGACGCTCTTAATTCTAGTTACTCAACTATGTTTTGTTACTGTTATACTTGATGAGTCATTAAATGTGTTATAGTCTAAAATAAGTTGACCTTTAAGTTTGCCTTGGTTTAGTTGACATATTCGAAATCAGTAATTTATATCATAGCGCACTCTGGCAGTGCTTTAATTAGTTTACTTCATTTTTATTGTAAACCGTTCAACAACTTTAAGCATGTTTTAGAATTTCTAGTTGTATACATAGTCTAAAGTCTTGTATTTGAGTCACTATGCCCTAAATATAAATGTGACACTTGCCGGTTTTTAATACTACGAAGAGTATTATTTGTAATTACATTAGTGTACAGTTAGTATTGTAAAATACTTTTAGTTCTGTGTCGTTCGTATATATTTTTAAAGACTGGCAGTGTATACGGCACTATAAATGTCTGACCTTAGAGCTGTGATCAACGAAATGTCCAATGTTAATAGTAAAAAAATGTATAACTTAACTTACCTATGTTTTCAATTTCTTTACTTTCAATCTGCTGTCTGGTATTTACCCTTTTAAAGCCAAATCATTACGTAGTAAGCGTTTAATTAAATGTATGTATACACTTAATTAATACCACACAATGTATGCTTTCTAATTGAAGTTTAAATTATTCGTTGAATAAACTTTTACGGATTTGAAGTTAAGTTAAATATTTAAGCTTTAGGTTTTAGATATTAAAATTGTTCAGTTGTTGTTGGTTTATAAGGAAGAATATTTACAGAACCTTTTTGGTACTCTTCACCTGTAGATTTCCTCAGTGTAATTCTCATATTGTGACAAAGCGTAAATGATAGAACGGCAAACAAATGATGATACACAGTTTGTGTTTGTTTGACGAACTTGCAGTGGATGAGTTCGGCACCAACGATCACATAAGACCAATTCGGCACTGATGAAATTGAAAATGAATCATCATTCGTGAATACCAAATACTTCTTAAACAACGAGTATATTTCACAATAATTAATTAGCACAATTTTAGTTTTATTACAAAAGGTTCCACAGTTTAAAAAGTGGCGGTCCTCTTCTGAAAAATAGGTACCCAATTTCTCACTTAAGAGCTATTTGTATACCTATGTTTGTTACAGATAACAGATCAAATTAATATTATTATATAACTATGTATTAATCGTGTGATAACACATCCAACACGTTCCTATTAAAATAATCTGGTTGCAGATAAAGAAAAAAAAAACAAAAAAACCTACGTTCGTCTTTGTTGCACAATTACTATAACCAACCAGTTATTAAGTACAATCATAGACTAAGCAACACAAGGTACAATGTACCAAAATATACTCTATGTATAATCTTGGCATAGTGTAAACTACTGTACCATCTAGTTCGCAATACATCGACACTGCATTATAGAACTGTTATGGTGTTGTAGGACACATCAATACCACTGGTTACTACTCGTGTAATTGTGATCAAAGCGACAACTACTCGTATAACTATGATCATCAATACACACACTATGTATCTCACGGACCAACCGGTGTGATTGTGGTTATGTACAGACCAATTGCTTTGAATAATACGGTATACAATTGGTAGCTTTGCCCGTGCTTTGCAACGGGTTAAGCGGTCGAAATACAATATATCAGGTATATTACATACAATGGCCCGCTACGAGTTGAGTACCTAGTTGAAAAAGCACGGTGGCAGTCACAACGACACAGTTCTTTCTTCTTTGGCGACCGGGTCGCTGCCAGCTGGGCCACTGTGACCCGATAGTGTGAAGGGCTACATCAATCCAATTCCAATTACACAGATCTAGTGGCTAACGGGTAGCTGCGACCTACCGAAAAGGTGGTCTAGCTAACCTAACCTAGCCGAAGTGTAGTCCCATTTTCGTTGGTGAAATAGTAAATAGTGGTGTATGATTTTCATGTATTCTAACCAATAACCATAAAACACTCGACAGGGGAAACAAAAACATCCCATAATTTATAACAATAGCCATAGGTAGGTCATAGACATAGACCACCAGACACGGTTAAGGTGAGGGAGACTGTTATCCTATTATTTAGTTAAGACAAAGAAATTGGCAACACTGCAAACCACAAGAGTTGCCAACTGTCCGGCGCGAGCCGAAACTATTGCCAACTGTGAAACAATAAATTATGGCAATGTCTTACAACGAAGGCTGCTCCTTGCCATTCCGTATGCAAATAACGTGAACAGAAAACGGGGTTACGCTGGAGGAGCCTTTGAATAAGGTAATGATAGGGCATCTTTTACATAAGTGTCTTGGCTGTATTTTGTGAAAATAGTTTATTTATTGTATATGAGTGAACAGTGAACCTAGTTTAACAGTAAATTAAAATAATTTGCAACTTTTACCGTCATTTAATACCACTTCCAATATTGATTTTTATGTATTTCTAGGTGATGCGCCGATTCTAAATTACCATCATTAAAGTCTCTCCTTGTCTTCGTAAATTTTATTTGGTAGAAATTGTGACGATCATTGGTAAAAATATACGATTGTTAATTCTAAACTCCATAGTTAATCGAAATAGACAGCGTGCCAACCAATGTAAATCTATGCGAATTAGTGATCGTGATTAACTTTTAAATAATAGTGTAAAACGTGAATGAAAAGTGTGATAGTAACCAACTTTCAAAATATTAAATAAACTCGGGGTAATTTTCCCATGAGCCCGACAGTTGTTTCCCAGTCTTGATTGGCTGCGGTTGCCTCTGTCGTGAGGTTCGGGCATTCCAACCGTGCTCTATATGCCCGCCTGTTAGCATATTAAAAGTGAAAACAAAACAAAATCAGAACAAAGAACAATGGTATGGAAATGACTGGGAAAGGACAAAACAATGGTGACATAATGACCTTCTGTAGTTGGGAAACAGTTCAGAGAGCAGGGCGCGGCTGTGACCTATGACCCCACTTATATGCGTGTGCGTGTATATGTGTGAGGGAGTTCGCCAGATGTCCTTGTCGTGTCCCCGCCACATTCCTCTCAGCTCTGACTCAGAGACCCGACCCTCAGGTCTTCAACCGCAACTTTGGTTTTGGTCCCCCGGGCTGGATTCGACCGGTTCACGCTATTTAAGTCTCCATTTGTTTAGCGAAATCGCGGAGAACCGGCAATGCTAGCTTGTGAGTCATTGAGTTGTATGAAGGATTCGTCGTTGAAACGTTGAGAGGATTCGTAGAATAATGTTGAGTCAGATCCGGGTTTGAGATATTCTAAGGATTCCTTTATTACATTCTCACATCAATGTGTCAAGTCTGAATAATGCAGAAAATCAGGAAATAATATTAAAGTTGACTTTCTATTTATGTGTTTAGGGTTGAACAATTAACAAAGCTAATTTTAGATTTAGCTAGACAAATTTAATTTCTCACATTGCAATAATTCGCGACAAACTACATTAAGCCCTGTACACACCGGAGCGATACTTTATCGCTAGAGTGGCGCGATACTATTCTTAGAATTTTATCTGCGATATTTGGGCGATAATATCGCAGCGAAAACAGGTGCTTCCACACCAAAGCGGGAAAGGGACGCGCGGGAAAGCCAGTACACCTCAGAGGGTGCGGTGGTTGTGAGACTCTCTAGTTGCAAAAGTGTTGTGTTATAGTTAGTGTTTGTATACTGTACTGTGTGTAAACTTAAAACTATGACATGGTCTGGATGAAGAAGAAGCTTTTCTGTTAACTAGCCGTGCTATTATAGAAGATGAGAGAGCATGGAAAATGTGGGTATACGACATAAATAAAGAACGGCTGCGATTTGGCGAGTACCATATACGCTCATGACCCAGTTAAGAAAAGATTAAACAAGATTCTACATATTCTGGAATTAATCAGGAATGTTTTGACGAGTTGCTGAGTTTGATTTCTGGCTTATTGAAAAGGAAAGTACCCACTACCGTGAAGCGAGTGCCGAAGAATGGCTAGCAATCACTTTAAGGTTTTTTTCCTAGGACGCTAGGCACGAGCTTGGGATTGTTTTTCACATTACTTCAGGCTAGACCTAGGGGTTGCGGCATAACCAGTTAGATAACATCCATTGGTGACTTGGCGGGGATCCAACCCGGGACCTTAGGGACTGAAGTCCCGCGCTCTAACCACTACGCCAGCTCGCTCCCCAATCACTTTAAGGTAAGACTGGTATGTAGATATATTTTTCAATGAGTTGACGGATCAATTAGCATTCCACCCACCTCCATTACCATTACCATTACCTACCATCTCTCTAGTTCGTCTAGTCTGACTAGCAAAACCTCTACAATATGCTGTGCTATAGCTAATACAATATTGTATGAACTATTAAATAGTAATTTGAATCATCATCAAACCAGTATTAAATACGTTATTCTGTCAGCAATCACCCAACATTGGATTTACGGCGGCACTGGAAAAACTATTGATAACTCAAATCAAATGTTTAAGTGTTAAAATAATTAATAAATCCAAGATGTCTGAATGTTTGGGAATTCTATTGTAAATTCTTCAGAAAAACGTAGTTTAATAACAAATAATGAAGACGAACCCTATTTTAAATTTCTAGTTGCTAAAACGTGATATAAATCATAGTGCATCGGGTATGTATAAACCACTTCAAGTAAATGTTCGGTGATACACGACATGTTGTTGTTGTTTTTACACGTACAGAGAAAAGACAAAACTGAGTAGTTCATCGTTTGGCCACATTGGTATCGCCGCGATACAGCGCTGCAAACAGTGCATGCAGCGTTACCGCGATACTATCGCTACGGTATCGCATTCGCCTCGGTATCGCGTATCGCGGTTCGCTCTGGTGTGTGCGGCTCCATAAGGCTCCATGGTATCGCACGGACCACTGGTATCGCAAGAGAATTTCCAAGAAAAAGTATCGCGCCCGCTCCAGTATCGCACGGAGTATCGCTCTGGTGTGTGCAGGGCTTTACGGATTTGTAAATTCCAAATATGAGGCATACTCCTTAGCCTTAGAGGACACTTCGCTCTCTGTAACCTTTTGACGCTCTATTCTTCAAGTAATTTGCTACCTACCTATTCCTTCCCATGGCAGTTGCCCAGTTGCACCGATGGTCAGCGGTGGCCCTAATCTCGAATGCCCAGTCTCACCGATGGTCCTTAGTATTATATTGTCTGTGCTTATAGGGTGATGCCCAGTTGCACCGGCGGTCAAGGATCCCTAACGCCCTCCCCTTCCATTAAAATGTTGTTAAACGTAGTTAGTACGGTAAACGGTTAGGTTAAGTTAGGTTTACAAAAAATGCAATTCAGTAAATATATTTCAAGACAAAGAGATAAACGTTTTAAGGCAAAATTATATGATTGAGTGAGTTGAAATCAGTCTATGTGTTTGTAATGTTTGTTTGTTACTCTTGACCCCGTAGCAATGAAAGGGTTAACTGATAGTTCCCTATATATGGTAAATATTTAGCTTAGACTATATACGATGAAACGTAAGAGAGGGGATAGGTATATAAAAAGCGTTCGAGGAGGGGAAGGAGCATCCAAGCGTGACAGATTGTTGACCGCCGGTGCAACAATCTACTGTATGTATAATAACTCCCACATCGATGGGTGCAACTGGGCACTCTTGGGAGGGAGGACTTTGTCGACCCTTGCAAATTCCTTTGACCATCTTTGTACCATATTTCAACTGGGCATCAGCCCTTCACATGTTGCAGAGCTGCGTTTCCAGAAGCTCCAGCATGCCACATTTGTCACGCGTCACGGCCATCGTCCACACGTGTCACGTCTTGTCACGTGACTTACACCTTGTCACTCTCAAGGTCACTGTCATTGTCACCTCTACGTCGCCGCCAGCTCTCTCTCGAGGAGCTTTGTCCCTACATGTTACCAAGAGAAAGAAGGTTGTACCGCAGGAAAAGGGGAAAGTAAACCATATTGCTTTCCAGTTTCCATTCTAAACCTAGTTTTATGGACAATTTTATGAGATTCATATGCGACACCAGTGTTAGCTTAGACGGAGATATGTGAAGAATGTGTTGAACAGTGTGCCAGCTTTGTCGCTTTCCAGTTTCCATCCTAATGATAGATTAGTAGATTGTATTAGATTCATTCGCGACAACACACCAGCGTGGATGATGATGTGTGAAGAATGAGTGTTGACCGTTGAGTAGAGATGCCAGCTTTGCTGCAGACTAGGTTCAACTGATTCATTTTCCGGGACCATTATTTATTATAGCCCGACTATTACACCAATGATGACACTTGGGCCGTGTTTTGAACCATCTTAAATTGTATGACTTTTTCGGATTGAACCGGCAACTTTATGATTAATATGCGAGCATTATATCCACTCAGCTAACCAGGTAGCAGATACAGCTCTCGTCAATGATAGTTTTCAACTCATCACCACAGACTCTCATTACCTTCACAACTTTACCCTGGAATTTAGCATAACAAACGGAGTAAGAGAGGCGTGTTCATCATCTTACCGCTATTTACTGTTCTTATCACTACATTCCTGGCAAAGCAAGTAGTAAACTTGAGATAACACTGTTTAACTGCAACTCCCACTCCTGCAACGGTCCAGATGAGCATGTTTGTTGTGTACCAACACCGTGTTGTACCGTATCTTCAAGAACTGGAAGATCATCTGTATCACAACCAGAAAAGTTAACCTGCTTGATTTATTCGTTCATTCATTTTAGATCGTGGAATGTCTCTAATGTCAATCACGTTATCTCGTCCACGCTTCCTGCTGTCAATCAGGTGGATGTTTTCACGGCCCACTTTATCATTGATTATCATACTAGACGAATGCATATTCTTTTCCTGCTACATTATTTTGCTCAAGGTTTGTCGTTAAAATTCAAGTAAACGGGTTGATAGTGAATTCGTTCACCAATATTGATGTATATTGTGACTACTAAATAGAATAATGAATCTTTACGGGAACTTTAAATAGAAACCGCTGGTCTTTCAAAGTGCCAGAGACAAGAGTGTAGAAGCGTTCATCCGAGACCACCGAGAAAAACCAGACGAGGCATAAACAGTAAAAACTCGCTCCGCGTCCATCGACCAACGACAAGTAGACATTTTCATTTTGTGTACAATAGTGCGCGCGGGTTAACTTGGTATCTGGAACTTCTGAGGAAAAAAGGTATAGTTGCTGAGTTCCTTGGTACCTTGTCCGGCCACCGATGATGTCCAGTAGGCATTTGATGTTGCTGTTATAGTACTCGACGCAAACGGTCAAACCTAAAATCTGGGACTTCTGCTTCCAACAGGTGGAACCGTGGACATTTGGAATTATTGCGTACAATTTCCGCATACTTTTGCACCATTTTTTTTTTAAAGTTGCATCAACATAATTGTAGTTTGCTAAATTCATGTAGAAGTTAAAATATATAGTCTATTTTATATCAATATAATGACACTGTACTGCTGTACGTTTCGTCAACACAGCAAGTCATAAACATTTTGAACGTAACTATCAGAAATCTGAAGGTTCAAGAGTAGGAAAGAAAAAAAAAACTATGCGTTCTAAACGTAAAGACATATCGAGCCAAGGGTTTGATATAAATAAACCTTTTGTAAATACATATGTATTCAAATAAAGGTAAAGAGTTTACTACTGCATAACACTGTTATTGTTGGCGGAACTAAGAATGCCATAAGTAGAAAGGTTAGTAACCTACCAGCGATGTATATGCTGTTGAACATATTAGGTATTGTCTTGGCTCGTTATCATCACCAAAGATAGGTTCTCGCATTACACAACCGCCATGTAACCACACAGGTTATGGTTAACCGCACAATACACCAGGGTGGAGAGGGAGGAGCTGTGGTGTCTGTTACGTCATCATCATTGTACAGCAATATGATCGATGACTAAACGAGTTGCCTCATTTATACAGGGTGATCGATTTATAAGTCACCAAATTTTCTTCGTAATAAAAAAAAACGGACGGACTATAATTAGCTATAAGAAGTTACCTCATACGGTTTGATTATATCAATCGAGGATTTTAGCGAATTAATCACCGATTAGGAAAACCATGGACCAGGAGAAACTATATTCAAATAATAAAACATAACAAAACATTTTATATTCATTGTCAATGGTATGTTGATACTTAAGTAGACATACCCATTTCTGAAACGGACGTAGTAATTTTCTACTCAAACATAAAACAGTGTTCACAAAGTTTGCTTGTTGCTGTTAAAATTCAATTTTTTCTCTCCACTCCTATTGTGAAAAGATTTAGTTTACTAATCCGTCCTTTCAACGTAGCTTTGGAGAAAAGACAAACAGTTAGACAAGAGGAGAACCAATAAAATATCAGTGAACACGGTTCACACGAGCAAAACCGCAGTCATCCGACTGGTCCCTCCCCACTTGAAGATAGAATAGGTCTGAAGTTTGACCAACAAGTACTTGAAATTGTTCATAGTCCTATACTTAAGTATACGTAAGGCTTCATTTATTAATTTCATTGGATTTTTAATTCAGGCCCTGATGATTGCCATAAAAACAAGTTTAGCTTCAAAACCCAGTCTGAACACCTTTACAGACCTTCGATAATCTCTCAGCACGTACGGGACATTTCTGAAGTAGGCTATGAGGGCTGTATATTTTATTGTCTAGGTGGTTGTGCTGTGTCTGTTTAAAAGACAATGCCCAGCCTAGTGTCATAGGTTAGGTTAGAAAAATAATACGCTTGACAGCTCGAGTTTATAATCATTTCTGCAGCCAGCCTTTCTATTCAGCTGTAGTGTTACCGTTTACGTTCTCGAGGATAAGAAGACTCTCTTCTAAACCTTCATTGACATTAGGTTACTGTTGTGTAGTTCACGCCCAGACCTTCTCTATCAAACACACGCATCACGCTCACACACACGCACACAGTGTGGCGTGGCGGTGCGTTTGAACGATTGAAGACAATACGTGTAACACTTCCAGGCAGGATGTGGCCCAGTCAAAACAAGCGAGATGTCTCTGAGGTTACGGTCTGGTAATGTTTATAATCCTTTCCTTCCTTCCCACACCTTCCTCATGCCATGGACAGCTGACCACGCGTTCCCATCAGCCATCAGCCCGGGCCCGCTTCATGGGTGGCCGATCCCGTCAAAGAGAGCTTGTGCTGGTAATTGTCTACCGTTTATTGGACCCACCCACTGATCCCGGTCAGGACGAGGCCGAACCGTCACTTTGATGGGTGTGAGAATTGTGGTGTCACAGTTCAGAGAAGAAGAGCATATTCTGATTACTATTAAGTTGCAAAAGATATTAATGTTTCCGTGTACAACAGAATACTATTGGTAGAATTAATGGGGATAGACAATGGCTGCATCGTGTTTCTGGTTATCAAAACGAGTTTCCAATGTACATACATTTATTGACCTGAACTAAAAAAAAATTGTTAAAGAAAGATTTGTTTAGTTTTGTAAAAATTATGCAGACAACAAATAAATTATTTGAGATACGTACGTGATTCAAATCAAATTAGATTTATGGGGAAAACTTCCCAAACTGATCGAGGACACTGCTTTTCTTCACTTTTACCGACAGTTTATGTTTTATTGGCGGCACATTTTCTGAAGATACTTTTGAAGAAGTGCTAGAAAGGCTAAGAAGTCTACCTGTAGGCTGTTTATAGCTATAACTATTCGTCTGTAACCTATGGTTATTTCCCTAACTGTATGTTTTTGTTTCAGTCGTGGCGTGCCAGACGCGGGGACCTGGAGGCGTCGTCAGCCTTGCCGGTATGTAGCCTACAGTACATTAATATAATATAGGTAATAATACAATTATTATACAAATTGAAAAAACTGCATGTCCTGTGAGAAGTGTAAATGTCGTATATGCCACCAAGTCATCTTCAAATGTTGCTAGAAACATCGTTTCTGGACCCAGTTGCCGTTTGACAATCTCATTTGCAATATGCAAAGATTTTTGTATGGGACATTTCCAGACTTATTTATGTTTGACAATGGCATCTTCAGAGGTCATATCTAGACTCAGTGACTCAGTAGCCATTTGACAATGTTGTTGCATGACATTAACATTGTGCATTGTGATATAAGGGCAGTAATCACTCCTTACAACTACGCTCCTGGTATTAACAATAATTATTAAAGACCAACTTACAGAATTGCTATAATCGAGTCTTTATTTATTACCTATTACAGTTCTCAATATTTTCTCCATTCAAATATGCAGTTGAAGTGGCCAAGTTTATTCTTCTTCCTTTGAAGTAATTTACATAATAACATAGTTAGTCTATGATAATACCTACTTAAATAAAATATGAAAAACAGATTAATCGAGCTACTATATTTTCAATACATTTAAAAATACATCTCATAACAATATAATTTTGATTATTTCGACCACACTTCTGATGCATATCTAAAAAAAATCATTGTACTGTAAACAATCGTGAGCTATGTGCAAAGTATTTCATTGTACAGTGTCAGCGTAATAATACTTATGTACGGTACAGTATAGGGTGGTTGAGTCCAGGAGAATTCTTTGAGTTTGAAATAAAAAAGTAATAACTGAAAAATGTATTTTATGTGGGTGTCGGCTTGCTCTTTTATATAAGTCTACTTGTATTTATTTGTTTAGTATGAAAACTAGCTGTGTGCCCGTTCTACGCACGGGGATCTTATAGTAGTCAGTTGAAACCTTCTTATATTAAGATTAAGAGCAGCAATTAGTTTCCATATTTGCAGATATGCTGGCAAAACTATTATATATAAACCTTCGCAAATACAGTATCTGACAGTTCAAGCCAAAATAAATGCTTCACAATTAAATGTCGCCCGGATCGTGTTGGTCCATATGTCCAATGATTAAACTTAAAAATGTTTTATAGATCCATGAAGCGTAGGCCTATAATTGAAAGTTACTTTCCACATCGGTTAACTTAAACGTATTTAAAGTACTACCTCAACCTCACCATTTAACACTTTATTCCGGTTGACATTTTCAGTATCAAAGGTGCTCTTGTCCATTCCGTGAAACACTGAGAAATAAGGACATTAATGCGTTACCAACATACAACAAAACAACACAATACAACAATCCAACAAAGGCCACGAACTATTGATACATAAACAATATAAAGGCGTAAACAATTCATGATGGTTTGCCCAACAAATTTTTTACTCAAATAGGTTATCATTTTCTTAGCATACCGGGTAAGCTAAGATTTGGAATCCAGGCAGAAAAAGCAAAACTTATACAGAGTTAAGACATCACTTAAATTGAATACGGACGGCTCTAATAAATAAGGTGCAACACCAACGATATCTAATTTGTAAACTACCGGTTCTAAGGAAAAGAACCATTACCTACGTAAGAACCTACCTAAGAATTACAGTAAATCGGACCAATTAAATACATTAATATCTAGCTTCGAGGTTATTGATCTCTTGCTTTTGGATTTTCTCGTAAAAAGTTATAGCGTAAACTTATCGGTGTCAGTTTGAAAAAAAAGCAACCTTACCCAAACAACTTTTTGTTATTTAATAGATTACGCATTCTCTAAACAATGATTAGTATATCTATTAACATTAGAAGGAAATGTGACGAAAATCACACAATGTTGGGGTTTTGGTCATTTGTAATTTTATTTTTTAAGTAGGTAGGCCATGTATTCTATGGAAAAGTACCGGTATCAAGGATCGTCGTCAAAAAGGTTGTTATGAATAAATATGTAGGCTTACGTACCCAAGATATGAGCTATGGGCCTATTGGCTGTATGGTCCAGCGATTGCATCACACGGTGAGTAGAAACAGAAAGTGACACATTGGAAAAGCGAGTTTAGCACTTCCTCTGTAAAACCTCTGTTACAATCACCCACTGCAGTTGTGATTTTTTACTTTACACTTTACACAATCGCCATTGAAGCGCCGTCAATGAGTGGAAACCTTTTTTGTAAGCTATTGGCGACGATCATTTCAGTGTCACAGCCCTATACAACACTGATTCAAGGTCTTCTTCTTTCTGGTTGTCAAAACTCAAGAAACATTATATACTCAAAGAATTTCTGGTTCCGATTTGGACGATGTCTAGTTATTTAATTTCATTTACGGTTACACTATTAGACTATATTATTGCACTTGCGATTAATTAAATCCGTTATGTAAGAAAAACGTTTTTAATCTCACTTGGTTGGGATTTGCTTTCAAAACGTGATTCGAAATAGTTGCGGTATTTGTAAACAGCATTTGTAAACATGTCATTGACAGCTAGAAAAAATAATCTTGATCCGAACAGCTGTTCGTTATTTCATAGACGATTCTGTGATAAAAATTGAACGAAAATTTGACAAAAATCGCACAAAGCTGCATTTTTGAACGTCCGTAATTTTATTTACAAAGTAGTGAGGCTATATTTAAATCACTAAAGACACTCTCGCCAATCCAGTGAATACATTAAAATGGCTTGGATCTTGATATGTACTCTGGTTTTCACGGAGAAGATTGCGTAAAATGCCATCTTGAGTGTTACAGACAAAGGGACAGACAGACAGACAGAAATTGAGATAAGACTCGTTTCTGCTTCTTTAATGTATAAAACGTAAAAATAACCTAAAAGTATATAATTCTGAGCAATGTACAGACAAAACTCTAATTTTATTTATATAGATATCCTTTTTCACTACCATAGTAATTTTCTCGACAAACCTTTAAACTATATTTACTCGTGTATTTACATTATCCACATTTCTTCCATTATTAGCAATTCACTGTAAACCTGTGACGGCATCGCTTGAGCATATTCAGTAGTTGAACCATAAATTACAACAATGCAATTTCGTTTCTCACTGCAGCGCTGCAGGCTGCAGATACACAAGTATAACTACTTCCACTGTACTGCATCCTCGGAGATGAGTGCAGTGTTCTGCAGTATCAGTCACCGACTGTACCAAGGTGAACGGGTACAGTCGGGTCGCATTACTACGACCAGTCACCGGCCCACGAACCGGCATAGCATTGCAGCAGGGCTATTAATTTATGGTAGCCTTCATTCTAACTCCAAACCTCATTCCTAACACTTGTTCGCTTTTCAAATGGAAAATCCAAAAATATTGAATAAAAACATAAGCGCTCAAACTCCGCTCAACGAACATTTCAAAGTGATATTGAGGACATTTTCCAACATTTTAGTATAACCAATTAACCACGTAGCCTACCGTTCAGAATCTGGAATCTCACTCCGTCTTCAGAGTCAGTGCCATAGTTCCGTAGCTGAAATGGTTAAATGGAAAATAAACACAGGACCGATTGGAAAATCAAACGATCAACCATCCTGTCCAATCAACGAACGAATACTATTACCGCAAAGGCCAAGGAGTCCATATATTGTGCAATACATTTGTCAGGCCCATTTCGAGGTTTTTTCTCACCTGAAGATCTCTTGATCCCAAAACATAGTAAACTTTTGTTTTACTGATGTGAAATCACACTAATGGTTTAAGCCACATAAATTTACAATCACCAACAATGCACTTTTTAAGCAAATCGTTGACGGACTGTGAAGCAGATAATTTATTTCAATTTCAGAGTTAAAGCTGTAGACCGTTTTAAGAAAAGATATACAGAAGCTCATTTGACTCATCGAATTGTACTGCATAGTACTACCAATATACTATATATACTATACTATATAATATACTATAATATATATTATATAATATACTATATACTACCCAAACTATAGTTTGTGTATTCATTGGTACTACTGCGGGATAATGAAGTGTTTTTCAATCTCAATCTCATACACCAACGTTTTAGCGAATTTCCCTATAGGGAAGTAGCTATTACCGTAGGTGGCACGGTAAGACCTAGACCCGGGACCGATTTACTTTTTCATTTTGATGTCCCCAGAGGCCAAAAACACTATTCGTTCAAATTTATATATATATAGACTTATATATATATATATATATATATATATATATATATATATATATATTTATATATATACGTCCGTGAACGCGATAACTTGAGTAATTTTTGTCCGAATTTGACGAAATTTGGTTTAAAGGTGTAAAGCGTGATAAACTTGAATGAGTTCGCGAACCAGCACGATCGGACCATGGGAACGGGGCTTTACGGGGGGTTTTATGGGGTAAAAATTGGTTTTTCTCACTTTTGACCCTCAAAACACAAAATTTCCCAATTTTTCTTTAGACCTTTTTAAAGAGCTTAAAAAAACAAATAATTTAGTATATAAAAGTATTTTTGTTCGATTATTAGTAACGGAGAAAATTAAAAAAATTGTAAATTTAAAATTCCCATGTTATTCTTATGGAGAATATTGTCAAATGTTGTAGTTTGCTTGTTTATGAATATATTTTGATCAAACTTGGCAAATTTATTTATTTTGTACTAAGCTATCAATATTTTACTCAAAAAACACACTTTATTAGTTTCCTTGTAGCAGCAAACCTAGGTACTCGTTAAACCTAATGTTATTAAAATATATTTAACTGAAAATCAATTCAGACAAATGGAAATTCGCTTAGTCGGCAGGTTTGCTGCGGCGGGGGTATTTTTATTATATAACCTTAAAGGATAGTTTACTTTTAACTATAGGATATTTAATGTCCCCATTATAACTAATAACTGATTTATAAACAACATGATTGATAGTTGTACTTACTTCTTTATTCGTATAACCTATTACACTGTGCCCTCATGTCTTTGGGATGGCTGGCCAATTTACATGAATTTGGCGTAGAAAATGGCAATACTGTACTCTTTTTACAGTTCCCTGTTTTAACCCAGACCTACATTTATTTACAATATTTCGAAAAAGAAGCAGTATCCTATAGAAGAAATTAGAGTTAAACACGAATTTATGAGGAATGCATTAGAATGCCCTAGGACTCAAGAACGACAATGTCGTTAAGAAGCTGACACTTGAAACTGTTGTAACGAGGTACTGTAATTCAAGCCTTGTACTACATGAGGTAATTCAAGCTCTCGTCACTTGTTTTGTGTTAAAGTGTAGGGATTAATGAGAATGTTCTCATTCAGTAGGTAGACTTATTTCGTATCATAGACCTATTTTGTGATGTTTGGACAAGTTAACAAAGTATGTTTTAACATTTTAGCGAATTTCCCTATAGGGAAGTAGCTATTACCGTAGGTGGCACGGTAAGACCTAGACCCGGGACCGATTTACTTTTTCATTTTGATGTCCCCAGAGGCCAAAAACACCATTCGTTCAAATTTTTATATATGTATATATATATACTTATATATATATATATACGTCCGTGAACGCGATAACTTGAGTAATTTTAGTCCGATTTTGATGAAATTTGGTTTAAAGGTGTAAAGCGGGATAAACTTGAATGAGTTCGCGAACCAGCACGATCGGACCATGGGAACGGGGCTTTACGGGGGGTTTTATGGGGTAAAAATTGGGTTTTCTCACTTTTGACCCTCAAAACACAAAATTTTCCGATTTCTCTTTAGACCTTTTTAAAGAACTTAAAAAAACAAATAATTTAGTATATAAAAGTATTTTTGTTCGATTGTAAGTAACGGAGAAAATTAAAAAATTGTAAATTTAAAATTCCCATGTTATTCTTATGGAGAATATTGTCAAATGTTGTAGTTTGCTTGTTTATGGATATATTATGATCAAACTTGGCAAATTTATTTATTTTGTACTATGCTATCAATATTTTACTCAAAAACACACTTTATTAGTTTCCTTGTAGCAGCAAACCTAGGTACTTGTTAAACCTAATGTTATTAAAATATATTTAACTGAAAATTAATTCAGACAAATGGAAATTCGCTTAGTCGGCAGGTTTGCTGCGGTGGGGGTATTTAACAATTAAGTAAGTTTACAACTTTAGGAATTTTAACTATGAAAACAAGACTAACTTGTCCTCCGTCGATAACTACAAGTCAAGTTAATTACAAAAACAGAACATGTCTCATTTTGATTAACTTGACATAGTATCTACGTGGTGAATTCACTTGTTTAGCTCCCAATTCATTATCATTCTGTATTAAAAAAAAACAATTATATTGTGTTAATTCATATTACAATTGTACAGTACAGTACCTGTAAAACACTATAATACAATGTATTGTAGTCCTGTACTGCTACAAAAATGGTATTGTATTTTTTAATAACTTAATACAACTTACTGAAGAAAATATCATAAATATTAACAGATTTATAAAAACACAATATATATATATATATATATATAACAATAGTTAATAACCTAAAATATAGTAGTGCAGTAAATTATGTTTTTAAATGTCTAAAGTATTGAATCAATATAATTTAGAGCATACAATAAAAATCAATAGCACGAACAGACTATTGGTTTTTACATGAACCAACACATTTTTTTACATCAAATAAATAAGAATATTGACAAAAATGTTGTCCTCGTTGGAAGGAAACATTAGATAGAGAAATTATTTTATAAGTTGAACTAAGCCGAATTAAGGAAATAAATACGCATACTGTCTAAAAGACTTGATAAATTAATCATCGTTATTTAGAAATATTTTATTTGTAAGCTCCGTCAAACTCAAAACTTTTAGTGGAAATTATATAGTTTATTCAAAATAAAAGACCTGAAAAAATCAAACAATAACGGATATTCATAAAATGAAGTAAAGTAAAAAATAAAGTACTATGGAGATGGGAGGACGCAATAAAGTAAACTTAAAGCAATAACGACCCCTCGGCTCGTAGAAGCAATACATAAATCAAATTTATGTTTTGACCGTTTCACTATAATCCTCCACCTCTACGTTACGGAATACATGTTTCAGAGTTGTTATTGTTATTAGGTGTGCTTAATCTAAATCCGCTCCAAACCAAATAATTGTTACGCCTATTAAATGGACTATCCAATCGATGTATATAGTTTACAGGTGGTGTATATACATCGATGGGACTATCAAATGACTTGATGTTTCCAGATCAATAAATAACTCAACTGACAATGAATAGATATGTAAAGTCTTTTCTTGTTTGACTTATGAAAGTCAGTTGGATGTGTTTTCTGAAATTATGTAAAATCTATTTAATTAATACACTACATGAAACTTTGTAAACAATAAGGCTCTTTTGTTTAAAGATTTAACCCCACATATTATATACCAAAATGTTCGTCTAGGGGTGTAGATTTGAAAACTGACCTTACATTTTTGAAAAAGTCCCTTGAGCTCTGCCCCAGTGGCTTATAAAGTTCACATGTTATCCTTATGAAGTACATATTTATTTACATTATGATCAGCTAGATAGTTTAATTGATGTTAATATTTTAGTTGCAATTATAGAAACGTGTGCTACAAACATTTAATGATTTGGTTGAAATTAAATATTTACTATTTGAAATTAGGATGGCGTAAATATTACAATGGAAAACAGCTAGAAAGCCTAGACAATTTGATACACAAAAAAGAAAACTGAATTAACAATGTAACATTATTAAAAAACAAAATCAGCTTCTGAAGAATGGTAAGATATTTACCAGGGTGGTCTGCCGTTACACTTTAGACGCATAAATGAGCGAAGCATTATTTAAAGATTGTCAATGGCTAAAGCAGCTAACAACCTACAATATGTTCCCTTTCAACAGATTCGCCGTTTGTTTGCCCGATATCATTTAAGTTCTAAAGAATGACAAATTTATCTGATAGTTCATTCATTTAGTTAAGAATAAGAATTGATAAAAGCCTGACCATTTGCTTGTACTTTGTAAATGCGCATAGCGGAATGTACTCGTGCAATCAACATTTGTTTTACAATCATCCAGTTAATTCGTTTGGGACACTTGACACATCCATATTATTTAACGCCGTGAATTTAGTTGCATTTGAACGACAACGCGAACAAATCGGTGATTGGTTTGAAGCTGTTAGTTGTTGGCGATGACAGTTAGCTAACTGCCTATCATTATCAGCTTCTTCCGCCACTGCTTCATCTGGTTCTTCTTGTTCACGACGCCACTCTCTTACAATATTTGCATTATTGTGGTGCGACGACCAATATTACGACGTGGCCTTTGAGGCATGCTCAAAACAAATATAGCAAAACTGTTACTTCCATTGATAAACTGTTACATTCCAACTTTAACCTAGGATGAAAGTAAACATTGAAATGTAAACAAAATAGTTACAAACAATTAACATATGTTTATCTTATTTAAATGAAACGAGATAAACCCATATGTCATAAACCCAATATAATTTTTCTTTCAACTTACATTAAAATAACAAGCGAAATTGCGTGACCCGTAAAATAAAATCCAGAAGGAAATTTGCAAATATTTTTACCAAAACATTGTGCTCAGTATTCTTTAGCGGTTGGCCAAATTTCATATAAATTGGTCAAGCCATTACATTCTGATGCTCTTACAAAGAAGTTACAAAGTGAGGGAAAGTGAGCTTCGCTCAACAAGAAATGTTGATTATATCGAACTGTTATGTGAGAAATAAACGACATGTGTGGAAATGCTCACATCGTGAGTATTTCCATAATCTTTGAGTCGAATCTTTTAAAGTCATCGAAAATATTATTACTGCTATTCGTTTTAAAATATCGCCCGTAGTATGTAGTTTTCATGCATTTTGTTCATGATTGTTTGTCTGAAAAGTATATTTTTAACAATAAAATTGAATAAAACATAAACGTTGTGCTGATTTTTTGATTTGTTAAATTGTAAACCGAACCATTTACCATTTACTAGCGGAGAAGACACTGGAAAATGGTAAAGGAATAAATGTGAAATTATTATTCCATTGTGATGACTATTTAACGAGTACATAAGCGCTATTTTTGACGATTTTACTATGGATAGAATTAAACAGAATTCAAAGTGGAGGGGAAAATAAAACCTTTATTCGTACAAAACATAGAAGCAAAATTATGAATGAGTGATTTATTATGGACGTTGAAAAATTACATTTTACAAAATTAAAACAGACATTACCTTGAGCCTCCCGCTTTTGCGAGGCGAATAAAGTATGCCTTTGTGGGCTTTGCTGCTAAGCCCCTGTACGGCACCTTCCCTCTTTTCTCCCCCTTTTTCAGCCCATGTTTAGTTTTTGCGTTTTTAATTTTATTTACCTGAGCACCAAACCGTATTATAGCTTCCTTCATAAACTATAAGTTTTGCTACCAAACCTTTTTACATTCAGTTTTCCTATTGTATACAATCATTCTGTATTATATATATCGCTCCGCCAACACAATAAATGCAACTTAAAAAAATTACTGGAATAGTGAAATATCTGTAGGCCTACGTCACATTTTTGTACAACATTTGCGTAGTCGTTAAGGGGTGTTTATCGCAGTAAAAAAAGATCAACGTGACACTTTTAAAATAATAAAAATTAATTTAATTAGCCTAAGGTATTATTTTTATAGCTATAGCTAGTTAGTTTTTAGTATAGTTTTAGTTTTAGCACCAGTATTGAAATAGTATATGTATTACGAGTAGTCCAAAAATACGTGTTTATCGGACAAGTCAAGTGTGGTCGTTTAATATGGGATTACCATACGAGTACGGTAAACATATTTTGGACGAGTGGCGAACGAATATTTTAGTCATCGCTGTCCTAAAGTAGCACAACAATCATGAAAATGGTTAAATTCTGTTAGGTATACGTCCTCCCCCCCCCCTCCCCCCGAATTAGCCAAATCCTTGCGAGGAAAACTCAAAGATAAGAGATCAACAAACTCAAAAGGTACCAAGCATAAACATGCATTTAAACTGTCTTAAGCTGATTTACGAGGACATTAAAGCAAATATTTATATGTTTAATCCGTGGTAACAAGAAAGTAACCTACACATTGCCAGTAAAATTTTAGATCCGTCACAATCTTTGAGAGATGATCGTTTACAAAGAGTGGTCCACCGCCACTAATAGACGAGATGTTCGGGTGTGGGTGAGGGTGGTGGTGGGTGGATGGGTGTTTGGGACGGGGATGGGTGATGGTGCCTCCACTGCAGTGTGGTGTTAGATTCAGAACGGTGACGTGTGTGTTAGATACAGCGAGTGAGTGGGTCGCATCGTATCGTTGGGATCCGATCCACCCGGACCTGCCATGGTATAGTGTTCTTACATCCAAGTCACACACACACACACCTCACGCGGACTTGTGCTTTTAACCTCTCATGATTTCATACAGGTTTAGGCTTTATCTTGACAAAATACCTCTACACTTAATTTTAACGTAAACAATGTGTGAAACTCTTTGTATAATCATCGGCAATCGCAGTTAGCATTTTAATACTCGCGGCTCGAACATTTAACTCAGTAGCGAACGGAAGCGACTCGTAAATCTTTTAGGTTATGATCCAACCCGATATTAGCATAAAAATGAGCCTTGCAGTTTGCAGTTTGGTTTAATAGGTGTAATAAGGAGCTAGTTCTCCTACACTGCATGTAAATACTGAGCCTTCAATTTTACGACCAACTTGGGTTAGGTCAGCCTGTGATAGGAGTGGTTAAGGTAATGTTTTGTAAAAATAGTGATTGCAGTTAAATAGGTTTAAACGAGGTTTAGTAATTTCAGATTAGTCGGCTTATTAAGTGCATAGCAGGCAGAATAATTTTTATTTGGAGTTAACAACAAATTAAAATGATTTGCAATAAGAATCATTCAACTTAAAAGTTCATGACACAAGAAAATGTTAGTCATAGATCATTCACCCACTTATTTAAACTTACAGTAAACATAGTTTGCTATTTATGTTTGCATTAAAAATGTGTAATTTTTGTCATAAATCACATTTATTTAATGATTCCAAAGTATTTTATAATGTAAACGTGCTATGTAATGATAAATTAGATAGGTCAGGTAGACAGTTCTAAAAAACTTATAAAACGTTTGATACTCAACCTTAGTGTACATTAAATTATTTAAATGATTAGTTTATAGCAGGAAATCAAATTTTTTAGTAAACTAGCTGGCAATATACAATTTAACTACACAATAACACGCATTTTAATTCTTGCTATATCAATTTACATTGATTTTAGTAAAAAAAAAAATGTATAAATTTAATGGGTTTGATTGCAACGCCGAGCTGTGTTTTTTTATTTGCCAGGAACGTTGACCTCATATGAAGGGCGGGCAGAGGGTAGAAATCTGAGTAAGGTAATTAATTATTGACAGCTCAGCGTGAGGTTATCCAGCTTACCTGTTGTGTCCATCCCTTAACTGATTAACTGATTAACTGAACTGTGATATGATGCATCGCCTACGAACACGTCAGATTTCATTATCAGTCACACATCTCACTCTAATATTCAAGTTAATCAACATAGATCCAAATGAATTAGATTAGTGGTTTCGGTCAAAAGTAAAATTATTTTTTTCTGGTTAACTTAATTCTCCATCACTGTAATCTACAAAAATAATAGCCATATTTAATAACTTAAATTATTATTGAATATAGTGAGGTTTTTATAACATGAATATAAAAAAAGTACTTACACTTAACATAACTAAATATAGGGCACGAGATAGGAGATCGAATATTATAAAAGTTTTTGAAACTACTTTTTGAACAGTAAAAGAATTTATAATGGATATTAAGTTGTTTACAATGTTATAAATTATCAAACAACCCTAATCACTTCAATTTTGTTAAAGAAGTACTTAAAATATTTTGTAATGGTGCAAACACCTACACAATTGGTATGGGTATTGTGTATAGCATAAAGCTGACATGTACTTCAAATGATTCAAATGATTCAAATGATTTATTAGGCCATTCAGTTCTGACAAGACAATAGGCTATAGGCTAGGCATCTTAGGAAAATTAACGGAAAGTTTAGGTACAGTCCTAATCACACCTTTTCTTTATATTTTTTGGGTCGCTGAACACGAATATGAGGTTTGCTGACAGATATTATGCCCGGAACATTGTTTTTTTTGACGAAAAAAGACTAAATTCGGGTATTTTTTTAGGTTTTTGGGCTAAATCTTGGTGTAAATGGGTTTTCTGAAAATACCCGGGTTTGTAAAATTAAAGAGCATAAAATTTACTACAAGTTTCATACATAACACTTGTTTCTACGACAAACCGTTACGTCACTAGAGCACACTAAAAATAGGTAAAAATACCAAAAATGTAAATAAACGCTAAAACGTGCCGTTTTACATTTAGTCAGAGAAATATAGGATATGACTTTAAAAAAATTGCAAGAAAACGTTTTATGGTTTTCTTTTGTAGTGTTGGGTCTGCAGAGTGACATACTAAAAGTTGCCAAAAATTGGTCCACAGGAAACCACCTAAAATCACGATAAAAAATGGCGGATTTCCCAACATTGGTCAAGTTTGAAAAAAAAAGATACCACATGCATTCTTTGTTTAAAATTCTTTGAGATATTGAATTGGGACGGCCACCGATGTTTATTGGGTGGTTAGTACTTCATTTCAATAACAAACTTATTTTTGGCCGCCATATTGGATATAAATAAAAATATGTAAAAGTAATGATAACGTTGTGACACATCATTACAAACGAAATTTTCACGCTGATGTCAATGCCGAAATCCGTTTTTAAATATCTTTTTACGTTTTGAAGATATAGGTATTCAAACGAAAACTCTTCCCCATACATTTCTTATGGACGTTTCGTACTTCCGTAGATTTTTTAAGATAATTTTTCTTACATCTCCAGTTCTGATCAACGCTTGCAGTTCAGTCAGCCTTTAAATATTCTGTGATGTAAGGGCTTTCATTTGACCTATTGATCATTAAAATTGAACGAGTTAGAGACGAGCTACAATCCTCAAAACAATATTAAATTTACCTTTTTTTATTAAAAGATTTATATCTTGAGTTGATTTTGAATTACTTAGTAAATGTTTGGCTTTAATTTTATTAATCACTATATAAATCACTATATAAAATCTTACAAATCTAAAATGAGTCGTGGACTTTCATTTGACATTAAATTATTTTTATTTATAAAATTGTATTTAGTTTAAGACATATATACCCAATTATAAATAACAATCAATAAGTAATCTTTAGCTAAAATAAAACTCAATACTTTGACGAATTATTTAAGACCATAAAGAGTTTTGGAAGTTATTTATAATTGGGGATATATGTATTTAACTAAAGACAAATTTCAAAATAAAAATTATTTTATGTTAAATGAAGGCACACGGCTCATTTTAAAGTTGTCAGATTTTATTAAATGATTAATCAAATTAAAGCCAATCATTAAATGAGTAATTTGAGACCACAAATAACTTGGTGATGTATTAACAATCCGAGATATAAATCTTAGAATAAAAAAAGATTTATAAAAAGTTAAATTTAATATTGTTTTGAGGATCGTAGCTCGTCTCTAACTCGTTCAATTTGAATGATCAATAGGTCAAATGAAAGTCCTTACATCACAGAATATTTAAAGGCTGACTGAACTGCAAGCTTTGATCAGAAATGGAGATGTAAGAAAAATTATCTTAAAAAATCTACGGAAGTACGATACGTCCATAAAAAAAGTATGGGGAAGAGTTTTCGTTTGAATATATCTTCAAAACGTAAAAAGATATTTAAAAACGGATTTCGGCATTGACATCAGCGTGAAAATCTAGTTTGTAATGATGTGTCACAACGTTATCATTACTTTTACATATTTTTATTTATATCCAATATGGTGGATCCAAGATGGCGGCCAAAAATGAGTTTGCTATTGAAATGAAGTACTAACCACCCAATAAACATCGGTGGCCGTCCCAGTTCAATATCTCAAAGAATTTTAAACAAAGAATTCATGTGGTATCTTTTTTTCAAACTTGACCAATGTTGGGAAAAGCCGCCATTTTTTATCGTGATTTTAGGAGGTTTCCTGTGGACCGATTTTTGGCAACTTTTAGTATGTCACTCTGCAGACCCAACACTACAAAAGAAAACCATAAAACGTTTTCTTGCAATTTTTTTAAGGTCATATCCTATATTTCTCTGACTAAATGTAAAACGGCACGTTTTAGCGTTTATTTACATTTTTGGTATTTTTACCTATTTTTAGTGTGCTCTAGTGACGTAACGGTTTGTCGTAGAAACAAGTGTTATGTATGAAACTTGTAGTAAATTTTATGCTCTATAATTTTACATACCCGGATATTTTCAGAAAACCCATTTACACCAAGATTTAGCCCAAAAACAAAAACAAAATACCTGAATTTTGACTTTTTTCGTCAAAAAAACAATGTTCCGGGCATAATATCTGTCAGCAAACCTCATATTCGTGTTCAGCGACCCAAAAAACATAAAGAACAATGGTGATTAGGACTGTACCTAAACTTTCCGCTAACTGCCACTTTTATTCCTAATATGCCTAGCCTATACGTCAACAATACAATAAATAATAAATAACATGCCAAGCTTCTTCTAGCATTCTTGACTAACAAAATCTGTAAATTAAAAGCTGAAAAAAAAACACATGCAGGATCTCAATCAATATAAACATGCAAAGCAATGCATGCAACTAAAAATAATAAAAAAATGAAAACTACATAGAAAATAAATAAATAAATACTTTTTACTGATACATTAAAAGACACGCACAAATGCATAAATTATCAATAATATGGTAAATTTGTATTTCAACAGACCATTTAAAATCCCAGTTGCAAGAGTTAGATGGTATTTACGTTTAATGTAACACTTTACAAAATATGAAACAATGTGCAGATACAGTAATTAATTACGTCAACAAAACAATTGAACGTTTGTTGAATCTGAAAAAATTGAGGGAGTAAGAACTTGATTTCTTATTTATAAAATTTAATTTAGGGACCTTCCTAATTTTTAAATGGGAAATGCAATGATTACAGTAGTCATGATGTATTATGTAATTCGACTGACCGACAAAATTAAAGTAAAATTTACAAACGAAATTCTTTTGTAAAAGTTAACACCAAACAACGTTTTGAATCAAACAAAACCAAGGAAAAACTATAAAACTTCAACTTCTCCAAGTTAAATTTCCGATATCTTAAACTTTGAAGAGTTAGTCGAACTTAACATTCGGATCACCAGTCTCCTACTCTCTATCTCTGTAGCAATTCAGTTCCTGGGATTATAAACGGTTAGGAAGCTCCCAGCTACAATCGGATTGTATTATAGCCTCTAATCTGGGGGAATAATTTCCCAATTACGGTTGGTCGGGAGCAAGGTCATGTACAGGTGCGGGGTCATTGACCCTAGAGTCTTCAAGTGGTTAAAGTGAGGTAGCAGACTGCAGGTACAATACAATGTACCTACAGTGTTTACTGTACTGTATACGTAATGTACGCACCTGAGACCTGCCACTACGTCATCGATTGTGTCTGTAGTTGTGTCATAAAGGTAGCAGACTACAGGTACAATCATGGATTAAAGGAGCCTACTCCTTTAATCTATGGTACAATGTACGTACAGCGTGTAGTGAAGTGTGTACGTCATGTACGCACGCGCCACTACGTCATCGATTGTGTCTGTAGTTGTGTCATAAAGGTAGCAGACTACAGGTACAATCATGGATTAAAGGAGCCTACTCCTTTAATCTATGGTACAATGTACGTACAGCGTGTAGTGAAGTGTGTACGTCATGTACGCACGCGCCACTACGTCATCGATTGTGTCTGTAGTTGTGTCATAAAGGTAGCAGACTACAGGTACAATCATGGATTAAAGGAGCCTACTCCTTTAATCTATGGTACAATGTACGTACAGCGTGTAGTGAAGTGTGTACGTCATGTACGCACGCGCCACTACGTCATCGATTGTGTCTGTAGTTGTGTCATAAAGGTAGCAGACTACAGGTACAATCATGGATTAAAGGAGCCTACTCCTTTAATCTATGGTACAATGTACCTACAGTGTTTACTGTACTGTATACGTAATGTACGCACCTGAGACCTGCCACTACGTCATCGATTGTGTCTGTAGTTGTGTCATAAAGGTAGCAGACTACAGGTACAATCATGGATTAAAGGAGCCTACTCCTTTAATCTATGGTACAATGTACGTACAGCGTGTAGTGAAGTGTGTACGTCATGTACGCACGCGCCACTACGTCATCGATTGTGTCTGTAGTTGTGTCATAAAGGTAGCAGACTACAGGTACAATCATGGATTAAAGGAGCCTACTCCTTTAATCTATGGTACAATGTACGTACAGCGTGTAGTGCAGTGTGTACGTCATGTACGCACGCGCCACTACGTCATCGATTGTGTCTGTAGTTGTGTCGGGGAGGTTTCTTCCTTCCTCTCCGCAATTATCCTGAGTTTACCTCTCCACCTACATCTCACGTTTAGTCTGAGTTTTTTTCAGTATAGTGTCTTCTGATTTTTATAGCAATTTATTGGTAAAAAATAAAAGCATATTTTTAGTATATTCTCTATAGAAAAATAGTTTAGTTTGTTGTCATTGTCTGTTTCGTCATACAGTATGATACAGGGTGTCTTGCAACCATAAGAACAAACTTTGTCACGTTATTCACCATGTCAAAAGAAACAAAAAATGTAATACAACATGTGTCCTATCTCATTCCGTTTTCTATCTGTCTGTATGTTCTTTTTTCAAAAACATTTCTCCATTTAAACAATGTTAAATTGATAATACTACTTTTTAACAGTGTTTAAATGGAGAAAACTGAAGGTATGGCAAGAAAAGCATTTCTCTGTTATTCATCGTCCAAACTACGCTTATAAGATATCTTTGTAATCTGCATGAAATACACTAGATTTAACATGCCCTGCTAAAAGTTTGTAAAATTAATGATTTTCATGGAATTTGGCATCGAATATTGAAAAAAAACGCCATTTGTAAACGGTTCAAGAGTTTTTACTTATATTTTGCACAAACATATCGGTCAATAACATAAACATTTTTTCAGAATTTCGACTCTGTAGCTCAAACAGTCTAGGAGTTATAAAGGTTTTTGTAAAAATCACATACAGATAGATAGACCAAAAACGGAATTAGATAGGACACATGTACATTTTTTCTTTCTTTTAGCATGCTGAATAACGTGACAAAGTTAGTTCATTCGGTTGCAAGACGCCCGTAGTATACCTAGAGTATTGTCTACATGCCACCCAATTTTAACTGAATAATCAGATTTAAGATTTTTGTTTTTTATAACCAATAACTGTATTTTGTATTGATGTATTAAATCATAGTTATTTTTTAAATATCGAACCAATGTCTGTACTTTGGAACAGCTTCACGTTGTTTATTGAGCCTCCCTGATACAAGGGGGTTGGTAAATACCAAGTCTCTCCATCGCAGTAAAATATAGCAATGGCTTTATAGAGACATTCTTCAGTAGCTTATATTATGCTAACGCCCATTGAATTATATCATCACGAACTCTATTAATATTTTGCTATTTATTTATTTGCTGTAAGGGAAAAATATTTTTTCACATTAGGCTACGTAAAATAATACCTAATGTGTATTAAAGAACTCAGTATGCTTATATTAGAGTCTTTTATAAAGAAACTCTGTATTTTTAAGAAATTGTTAGTGTATTTAAATATAAATATCAGTATGTTTACTGTAACATAATTGTTTACAAAAACGTAACATAGAATGTCATACAAAACCTCTGCAAGTTTAATAGGATTTTGTATTAAAAAACTCTGTTCTGTTCAGAAAGTAGTAATCCTATATTTCGAATTTTACCCAAAGCTCACTATGTTTAATATAGTTCAATACAATAAGAAGTAAAGTGTATTTTACTGAATGTTAAAAGATTCAATATATTTAACATGATTTGAAACAAAGTCTACTAGTAAGTATCTTCGATATAGTTTTATTTAAAAATCAGTAAATTTATAGCGTTTTATAACAAAATCAGAATATTTTGCTGATGACAAGTAGTTCCAGCTGCAATATTCAGCCATCAGTACGGTACTTTATGTTCCGTCGCATCACTCGCCTCTCACGAGCAAAGCGCTACAAATGGACAAAGTAATGCGCTTCTGGTGTACTTTTCTTATTGTTCTCTCTATAAATCTTCATCCGCCTTCCAGTCTAGTCGTATTCTATTTTACTGCACACCACACCCTGGTTGGATTCATTTTATTTTCATTCTATGTTCATTCCTTTCGTTTTATTTTCAATTGCAGCAGATTCATTACATTTGATTTTCACGCTTTTTTTAATAGGCCTACTGTATATTCAGTTGTATTTTTTGTGTATTTTAACAACCTCATTACTGTATTTTACTTCAATTTGTGTAGTTTTATTTTCATTTATTAAATTTTGCTTTTGTTTAATTTATTTCCCGATTAAACGTCATAGGCCTACAGTCAAGAAAAACATACTCAGGAAATAAAAACAAGAATTTAGGAAAAATTTGTAATAATTAAGAATTTTTAGTTTATTTGTACATTTATACACATATGGAAAACATACACTTACATGTCGAAGACATATGACCCATAAGTAGTTCCGGTTTATCAATGTAATGTTTATGTTATACTATTATTGGTAATAATTGTAGGAATGATAATTTTTATCATTATATTTTGAATTCATATATTTTGAATTTGATGAATTCAATAATATTAACCATAAAGCAATATGTTTTAAACATTTTTAAAATTTGCTAGTCTATGCTTGGCCACCTATAAACTTCTTTTTGTAGCTCACGCTCATAGCACACTTCCCTGTTTCAAAGGTTATAAAGGAGAAAGAAAAAAGAAAGAAAATGAAAGAGAAAGATTGAAACATGGCTACAGAAGTATCGCGCTTGGCTGCTCATGTCGTCTTCTCTTTTGTTCTTTTTAAAAGCTTGTTACTTTCCAAACTCCTTCGAGAAATGTCTTTTGCAAGGACCTAGTTAATTACTTTCGTTTACGTTACACACAATTTATAACAAACTCTAATTAATACCTTTACACTATTGTGAACTCCGTTAGAATGAGTAGTTTATTTATAGCAGTGTTGAAGATAAAAAAAAGGCAGAGGATACACGTCCGGTAACCGTACGTGGATTAGACGTCCGGCAATTACTGTCATAACCTAACCTAACCAACCAAACTTGCTGATAATGAAAAAATCTAATTAAGGTTAAATTCTTTCTCTATAAAAAAATTATAAATGCCAAAAATTCTAATAAAAGATGTACAGTTAAGAATAAATGGTATTCAATGCAAACTCTTCGACAAAAAGTTAAAGTCATCAATGAGATTCGAACCCTGGACCTCTTGCATATCAGCCGAGCACCTTATCCACTACACCACGACCACCGATGGCTGAACGTTGTATTGTTGTGGTAAAGGCGTTCCAGGCTCCCCCAACCCCATGACGTCATTGCCGTACGCCTTATCCACGTCCGGTTACCGGACGCGTATCCTCTATGTAAAAGAAAACTCTCAAATTCAGTTGTTATTAAAATTTATTGTGTGTTCTCTTCTCTTAGTAGAACCAATGCCAAGCGTAGGTAGAAATAAACATTTAATTATTTTGTAAATATAAAACAAATTTACAATGATAATAAAAACGTAAATAAGAAACAGATGTGAAAATAAATTATTATTAGACAGACGCAGCCAAGGCCACACTAAAAAAAACATTTTTTTAGAGTGTTTTTAGTTACATTTTTGATCTAGTAGATCGAAAAAACTCACGAGTATAACTATGAAATAATTCCAATGCATCTTTTTATCAACCCTACCCCATAAGTTAAAAATTGTTCTTAAAAACACTTTTCTTTTTCCAAAGTTGTTTTTACTAATTTGTGTTCTTAAAAATCAGATACACCATACAGTTTAAAGCTAGGTCACTACTGCAGGCTGTCTGCCACGTTGTTAGTTTTAACAAGTCTATTTCCGGTACCCCAGACGAGTTGTCGCCGACACTTCCGGTCCTACCCTACGTACTCCCCTTCTCACCCCATCCTATTTATTTGGAGCCCTAGAGGATAAAATGTTTTTATAGAAAAGGCTTAATCTGGTTAAAAAAAGATATTAATATAAGGATTTGAGGTCTAGTAGCTTTGTTGATCTTTGCAATAGGATATGTAACTAAATTGAAAAAAAAAACTCCTTGAATTTATAGGAATAATAGCTGGTGTTATATAAGGAAAAACAACGCACTGCTTAATCTTGTAATTCCTTTCAATCGGCTGTGTAAAAGTAGTATTTAAAAATTATACAAAGCAATAGAGTATAGACATTGTAGGAGTTTCGTTTCCTTCAACAAGTATTTAATAGCTAATTCTTATAATCATATACATATAACATATACGTTTTGAAAGCCAGAGGGACAGAGTTAGGGATTTTAGGAACGGGAGTAAGACAGGACCTTCCAATGGAGGGATACAGAACTGCACATCTATCGGATGTAATTTTTGAAAAAAACATATATCGTTTTGTCAATGCCTGAGTTAAAAATTGTTATTGAATCTTTTTAAATTCATTGTATTTAACGCAACGCGTATTTTCATTTCTAAAACATCATATAAAATTCAAGTGTATAAATAGTTAAGTAGGTACTTGATTTTTTAGTTTTTAGGGACCATTATAATGCACGAGTAGTACTAGAGAGTAAAAGAAAGTATAATCTTGATGATGTTTATTATTTCATAAACGTAAATAATCTTAAGTACTTTAATAGTCGTCCAAAAATGGTAGATAAATGTCTACACATTTAAAAATTAGATTTATCGTAAAGTCTAATTATTAATAAACTGCACTAGACAAAAAAGAACACAGTACGACCATTTTATGACTAGAGAAGCAGATATTTGAACAAGAGTTTTTAGAAGATGACTAAATCAAATTTTCTGCACCACAGATGGTATTGTATTGAATGTTTCTGTATAAATCATTTCTGAATCTGCAGTCAATACAATGCTAGGCCCGCCGCCTCGTCTGCTGCCATTGACGGCTTCATTTCATACTGAATGAATGAAAACAATACTGTAGTAGTGAACTCGACCGTGTAGTTCAAGCCAATCTACCTAGCAATTATTTATGAAATGTTAGTTAATAGCTATTTGAGGGATTTTTGTAATTTTATTTGAGACTTTATGAATCACAAAAAAAAATGGAAATAACCCGATCCATCCAAAGGGGGAGTAGAGGAGAGTTTTACCAATAAAAATAAAAATGTATTGTGAATTAATGGTATTCACTAATATTTTTATAATCACAAGAGAGAATAAACATAATCTAAATCGTTTGTATCGTACAAACGGACTATCAATCGATCGATTAGTTGATGTTACTTCACGTTTGAATAAACTTTCTCTACCAGACAAAGAAACAAATTATATTCGTACCTTCGTACGCATATCACATTTATTCGGCTACAAGTGTAGGCTATAGGTCCAGTACTACAGTATTCGATTGTTAGTTGTAGATACAATGTCAGCTCAATTCCACTGTTGTAGACTAAACGCAGTGGTGCATGTAACTGCACCAGCTGTTCTACTCATGTAGTTCCCATGCAGCTGTTTTATTTCTACTTCGCATCTAACCTTGGCCGACCTTGTCAGGGTTGCGTAGCTAATTTACATGTTATGTTCTAATTGATTGGTCCAAAAATTGTTATAGGTCAAGAATATTTCCATCTAATCTTTAAACACCCCTTCTTTACTTTGAAAACCATCGGGAAGTAACTCTCGGTGGAAAATTCGGTTCTGAGCTGATAATCCTTACTACATGACGGAGGCATTAAACCACTTGTTTTTTTTATCAAACTCCACACACGTGCAATCTCCACATCCTAGTTCACATATCCCTCTTCATCGTATAGTTTGATGGTTCAAAATACGATTCCTTTTTCATTTTCACTAACATCGTAACTCAATATACAGTTCCCTTATAGCATGTTTAAAGAAATGCCGAGATGGCCTGCCAAACACCCCGATCTATCTATGACCACATTTATTTTTCACAAAACCATCGTCATATTCACACCATAGTGAATTATTCTAGTAGCCACCAGAGAGTCCTTAAAAGCGCTGAAGAGGAACACTTTTGTAGTGAAGGGTTGCAGTCACTTCCCCTTTTCAATTTCGAGTGTACTTGAGGTGCGTGATCCCACAACCAAAAACAAAAGTGGAAGAATAGAGTGTAGCAGCTGGTGCAATTGTTGGGAGGTAGAGAAGGTGTAATTAAAAACACGCCGAGGGGAAGGCTCATTGAGGATGTGTAGATGATGTAGGTGGGTTGGTTGGCTGAAGATGGTTTAGAACCAGTAACCACCAGCGTTGCGTATCAGAGTAAATGTACGAATCGGAGTATTGGATTGTTATTCATTTATCGAAATTAAGCAGCCAATTCTAATTCTACGACCATACATAACATAAGATAGGAAATCGCATACAACACTTGCGATACAACTTCTTAGGTTGCTGCGTGTGAATAAATGAGATTGTAGGATTTTGATGAATTGTTACGTAATTAATTATACACCTTACGAGCTTAGAATAATATATTACCTCGGAATCATTAAAAAAGTAATTTTTATGTTTATTTTGTACCTAAAGTGTATATCCTTAAATCCAAAAACACCAGACTAGTAGTAATTGTATGTTGAAGATCTGTGTATTTACTATTTGAATATGTCACTGTAATTTGGAGGGATCGAGGTATTAATGCAGCACATGCCAAATAAACCAGTAATGTGCGTAAATATATACAAAATTAATTACAAAGGCTAAAGTAAAAATATAATCCATAACTACGGGCTGATATAGTACAGTATGTGATAACACATATTAATCAAATTTTAAATTATATTTTCTCTTATCTGATTGAGTTAATAATTTAATATTACTTAATGCTATGTTATGTAAACTAAAATATATAGTATTACGAGTATTATACCATTCCGAATATACCATGCGTTTGGGATACTGGAGTTTTATCAATAGTCAAATCAAACTATACCTATAATACAACATGGCCCCCACATTTAATTGTGGGCCCTGTTACCAGGATCTGGCTCGGGCCCCCTACCAACCGGGGGGTCGGGGGGGTATGGAATACCCCCCAGCCTAGCCGGGGGGTCCGGGGGTTCTCCCCCGGGAAAATCTTGAAAATGTCATGTATTTTAGTGAGTTTTTAAGGCAATCTAGGTATTAAAATTGTGAGTGGTAAATGGCACTTTTGCAGCCTTTTTTAAGGAAGAAAAGAATTCTTCAATGAGTTTTATAAGACTTAAAATTACACGAAATCAGCAATTAAAACTATTATATCAATACACAAAAGCTCCATGCCTATTAATATTTTGTGTTTTTTATTTCCCTGTAAAAGGGTTTGGCTATCTTAACTACTATAATTGTACTTTGTAATATGGAGTAGGAAAAAAACTTACGTAAATCGAGTTTAACAGCTTACACCAATGAAATCATATTTTATTCAGTGACAATTTTCATCAAGAATTTTAACAATACTACATTTTTTGGGAGTGGATGCCTGAGCTGCCGAACTTGCTCGAGTGGTCACGGAGAAAAACGAATGTGCACTAGTAACGCCGAGAATGACCGATGCTGTCGATGCCGATGCTATCCAATCCATGCTTTAGTACAGTATTATGTACCGTGCGAATTGGGAAGAAAACTTAGGTCAAAATTATTACAATCTTTCATATTTTTAAAACTACATAAAAGTGCAACCGGGACCAAATGTTGATAAAACGGGACGAATAAGCGTCCCGAGAGGATTTGTCGGGACGAGCCAGTCCCCCTAAAACGGGACGTCTGGTCACCTTAGCTATGGTACATAGTACATGTCAATTTTTCAATGCTTTACAAATTTTATTTTAACTCATAACTATAAGGATTCGTTCTTGAAACTATCAGTTCAATTATAAAACCAAACTTTGTTTATTATGGGGGGAGTGAGGGTAGGAGTGGCTAGGCGCCTGGCGGGAGGAAGGGGTAGAGGGAGTTTGTGGGGCCGGCCACTGGGGCCCGAGCTGGCTGTTCTGCTGTTGTATAGTACATACGCACCTACGCACCCATAGTATTTAAATATAAACTAGCCTAGAATCTAGAATTAATACATTTTAAATTATTTAACTTTTGTTTTTTGTAAAATTTATATATTATTTTTTATCTTCAATTTATGATCTACTGTAAAGTGATCTTCAATGGGGAAAAAAAGAAAAAGAAAAAAAATGGGTAGGCCCGGGCCCCCTGAGGGCCCGGGCCCTGTGACCAGAGTTGCGCCAGCCCCACCCTTTTGGGGGCCATGCAAATGAATATGTGTTATTTGCCACCAGTGTCATTTGCCACCACTCTAGGATTTGTGTCATTTGCCACCACTTTATACCTGGCTGGGTGAGTCATCAGCCCCAACCCTAGTCCGTGGGTCATCACCCCTCGAGGCACCGGCCGATGGACCAAGGAATACCTATAATTCACACTATCACCCTCTCTTGCAACATTTTTATGGTAAAAATTCCAACACTCTCTCCAGGAGTAGGGAAATACATGACGGAAACGCTCATTCCTATCTGTGGTTTTGTAGTGTTAGTTAGTGCTGTTCTCACCAAGTTTTACAAAGTGTTAGTCTAATTTATTTATTTATTAATTCGCTAAAAACGTTTATAATTATTATCAAATCTACATGAATTAAGCTTTCCAATGACCCACTAATTAATAAATCGGTCCAGTAGAACTCTAGATTTACCTCTACAAAGATTTTCAAAGTTGAATTATATATAAGTAGATGCATATTGCACAAGAGTGACATCACAGTTAAATGAATCTTTAATACAAACTATATCTAAAGCGGCTAAATAATAATGTAAACTAATAACGTACTAAATAAAACCACATTCAATCAACAAATTAATTTAGACGATAGACGGACTTGGTTAACATAAATGTTTTTAGTTGCTTATTAAGTTATCAGGCAGAATTTTACACAACATAATACCGACATATGCAGGATTCTTTCCAAAGAACATCATAGCCCAGTCAATGAACGCAATAAAACACCCTTTTTCGCAACTAAATGGTGGAAAGCTGGATTTTTATATGTGATAGAACCACATGAGAGGTGTATTTTCCCATAAGTCCCCACTTCTACCCCTTGAGCTTTCCCCCCACCCCCTCCAAACCTATAAATTGCAGTGTTAATTTTAAAACATTTATAATTTATTCTTTGCACTTTTTCTTCAAACTTACTCGTTTAGGAGCTATATCATGCTGAATGTAACCAAAAGCTACTTCAATCTAAATTTTACACGCTGTAACTCCTTTACGTGGCTTTATAGAAAAAATTAAACTGAAAACATTTTTAAAATGACAGTCTAAAATCGTCATAAAATACAAGGTGTCCGATAAGAAATTTTTAAGTTAAATATTGAAAATATCAGACTTTAAAGGAAGAGAATTCATATTTTTAAATGCCTTAAGATAGTAGTTGAAATTCCCCATATAATGTTTTCTCTAAATCAAATAGTTTCTGAGATAGCAAAGGTGGTACATTTAAGTTCTTCACTCTGTATATTCGCAGAATACTTAACACTGAAACTGCGTCTTTTCAAGTATTTTAATGGGATTTAATCTCATTGATGCGTTGTATACTGTGCCAAATGTTATTTTTGTATTATTTATCTAATCTTAGGCCATGTAAGGAATATTCAAATAGCTTAAAATACCTAAACATAGATAGGCCTATACTGTTTAACTTGCAATTATGTGATTTTGGACTCAAAATATGCGTTTTCTTTTGCCGAACAAGATGGTAAAATTAATTTTCACAATTCACAGTTGTAACTGGAGTTATAAACATTTATTTAATATCCAAAAAAATTATAAGTACATCTACATGGTTATGACTCATAGGAACGGCCACGGCGGGAATTCCAGGAACTGACCCTACTGGTGGCAAATGACACTGGTGGCAAACGACACTGGTGGCAAATAGTAGGACACCAATACGAATGTCCAAAGACACAACAAATCATTAACATATTATATTAACATTTTTAGTCAATTGATAGAACAAATGTTTTAAAAAGCTACGAACAAAACAATAAACTGAATAATCAAGAATCTCATTTACATTCTAATCAAGGCTTTTTGTTGCGTTTCTAGATTATCTATTCCATTGTTTCATTAATTAAATCGGATTTAATTTAATCAAACATTAGATTAAATCAAAGTCATTTTACGTAATTACACACTGAATCAAACTTCAAAGTTACAACCCGTGTTAGAGCACTATAAAGGCCTTCATGTCATTATTCTGTGGTGTTAAATATGTTATGTTAAACTAATCTATTTTATTCTTTGATACTTTTATGCTCAATTTTTCCCACCGCTCTGATAAAATTAACTCTTAAAATCCAAACCTATCCCGTCTAGTTTATGAAACTAACTGATGAAAGTAGGCCAAAAGCCTTCATGCAAGGCATGTTATGAATAAGAATATCTATGCTAGGGTATTTTGGTTTCTATTTTTATGTTTGTGTTTTTTTCACTCTTTTATTTAAATAAGCATTTTTTAAATCAATAAAGAAAGTCTAAGATACATCATAAGTTTGTGTATCTTTTAAAATATTAAACCCGTCAACTAGGGAACTTTAGTGGGCGAATCATCATGAAAATATTAACCTATGTATCCGTCAATCAGATTTTACATACCGTAATTGGTTAAATCTTTAAGCATTGAATTTTGACATTGATTAGACCTATAATTATTTTTTATCCTTCTCATTTTTTACACTGAGTCCTTTGCTATTTTATAATAATGAGGCTAGAAAACAAGCAGTTTACAATTAATTAGAGAGTTGTATGTGGTTGAAATTATCTTGATAAATAACAAACAAAAAGAATAATAAATAAGGAGTAAGTAATATTTAAAAGATCCTAAACACCAGCCAAAAATATAGTCTTAAAATTGTCTTTAGCTAATCTACAATCATTTTCAATGCAATCGTATTCATTTGCCATGTTCAATAAGCCAATTTTGTTATTTGTTGAAACAGATTGAACAAATACAGAATGTCAATCACCGGGTTAAATTATCATTTGCTGAAAACAAGTTTGTTTGGATTCAATTATAACTCGTGTCTATCAAGTAATGTTCTCCCTTGTTTCCAGTTTACAATTATATACTATATATACATTAATACGCAGGTTTTATTTACGAATTGTATATAGTTGGAATAAGTTAGTTTTTAACAGGAAGACTTAATATTTTTTAAATATATCTTTACGTATTTTTTTCACATAGTTATGATTTAGCCAGTTCTATATTACTAATGTTGCTACCGATCGTAATTTACATTATTCTTATTTCCCAACCATCGATTTTGTCACATTAAAAACCAGTATTGTATTTTTTGTATAGACGAGAGTTTGTTTTTCTCACGATGATGTAGATCTACTCAGGAAAAATGGTAATGGATGGTTTGGGGCGAGTTTCAAAACTAATAACCCGCTGTAAGTTGACGAGTTTGGGGCTGAAGTTTGGTATGGGAGGAGGGGGGGGGGGGCAGGGTGAAGTTGACTCGTTGGAGAGCACTTTCGCCGCACAAAGGATTCACTGGTGTATCTTCGGCCAAAATGTTGATTGTCAGATAGATTCAACAGTATCAAGTAAAATATTTTATGAAACTGGCTCATTAATTTCTTACAAATTCCTCCATAATAATGCGTAGGTTCTGAGTAGCAATAAAATTAGTAACAATAAGCAATAGCCACAAAATACTTGTAAATCCCCTTCCGATTTTATCCTACTAATCTTATTTAGTGAGAAATTTTGGATGCATGGATGGATGTTTGTCACTGGAAAACGCGAAAAATACTTTAACCGACATGGCTGAAATTTGGTATGATGATAGCTTACATTCCCGATTAACATATACAAATATTCTTATCTCAAAAATCCTTTCGGGCTCTGAAGTTATGATATTAAATAGCATTAAAAATTTATAAGTTTAATCAACAGGGTGCAGCACTGTTATTTTTTGCATGAAATGACAACAGCTAATTTGAACTAACTAGCAACAAAAAGTTGTGGTATACAATGAGAACTTTAATTTTTCCATGGTTTAGGTGTGGTAGAGCATTATGGCTATGTTAGATGTACCGTACTATAGCATACCGTATAAATTAAAAGAACCTAATTTTATTAAAACTTGTCCTCTCCCAAAATTGCAATAATAATTTTATACGTATACGAAGGACGGATACTCTGTTGGTTTAGTTATAAAAATTCCATATGATCAAAAAATAAACAAATCCTAGATCTTGGTAGCCTATAATGAACTTCAAGTATTGCACTACCTTTATTTTTACCCAGACAAGACGGGAAGCAGCCGTGTTTCAAGGCACTTAACTCCTCGTAAGAAATCAAATTACGTTTTCTAGTCCCGTTCCCTCCGCCGGGAAATAACCTTGCTGTTACGTGTACTATCTGCAGAATAGTAAACTGCAGCATTGTAAAGTGCAGTACAACAACTGCTTAATGGAATACTGCAGCATGATAACTACTACAGTATGTTAATCTTCAGCGACATTTTAATGTTTAAGCACAATGTCTGTAGCATCATCAACTTATCTGCTGCAGAAAATACGGTAGTATGACAACTTCTGTATATCCAAGAGCTGCTTCAAGTTGAGTAGTTCAGTGACGTTAAAACGATCTTTTGGTCCAACCTTTGAAAAATCCAACAATCTTAGTGTCTTTTTGAACAAATGTTAATTTTTTATGTTATTTCAACAGAAAAAAGGTTCAATTCCACGAGGCAGTAACTTAATAAATAAAGTACTGTATGTATACGGCATACTAATTGTTACCACAATTTGTTTGTATGTCAAAATTTCATTAAATGCTTGAACAAAACATGTAACAAATTAAATAATGATCTCTCAAGCCAAGGCTTGAATTGAACGTTTACTATGACTTAACTAGTAAAATAAATTGAAATAAAAACGTAAAATTGGACACAAATTTGCATTTTTCTGTTTGAATTTTCCTTAATCTTACTAAAAAATGATTCAAAGAACTCTTAAAAACATACAATGAAAGATAATCAAACCCTGGGACGAGAGAGGACATTACTTGATAGACACGTGGTGTAATTGAAACCAAACATGTCATGAGCAAATACAGTGTAAAGTAAATTGAGCCCGGCTGTGGACGACATTGGGGTTTTGTTTAAACTATTTTAATGAAAAAAGAATACATTTGCAAATATTTTAATGTTATTGGGAAACCCAGCGTTTTATTCATATCGCTAAATACAAGTATTGATGTTGAATGTAATTCACGTGTTCACCCTTAATGAAGCAGCTGAAGAAGATTTTAACATTGGGTTTTTAACCCATATATAATACAATTCCATCTGATGTATTTGGGGTTTTCTCTTGTTATTTCATCCAAAATGTACTTTTATTATATTTTTTTAATGTATTTTGAAAATAAAAACTAAATATTTATGAAATGGCATTGCAGTATAACCAAAGAGAACACACTCCAATAATTATTTTCCCCAAAAACGAAATAAACTTAATTTGAGCATTATTATTTTTAATATCGATAATACTTGGTACAAACTGAAAGTAGATAAAGATAAATAGAGCCTTATATAAATTATCTAAATATTGGGCCTCTGAGCTGCTGGCTGATACTTCGGACATCAGAACAACATTATCCAACAATACAATACACGCAGACACGCTTCACTAGGCTGCAGTAGATGGGATGAGTCCTGCTTAGTAATTTGAACTTCAAATCAGTAATTTTGCTTCTTTTCCTACGCTCGCCATGTTTGCAACAAACTTTTTATAAGAATTTAGATTTTGTATTCATGAAAAAAAACACCCAAACAACATAACTATTAACCTAGATTGAGTAATGCCTGAATCTCTCGGAGCTAACATACAATTCTGTCTTCATTTATTATTAGTTCAGCTTCGTTACAAGTGGAAACAGAGATAAGGTGAAGTCTCTGGTGAATTATACCGGAAATATCTCGTGTTTTGCCGCTACATTGTTTTACGCATCGATAATCTTAGTCGGGAAAGTTGTTTTCGACAAAGAAGTAAACAAGTCATGTTCTTACCGTTTCTTAGAAATCCTGCCCTAATTTGATTTGATCTTTCACTAGATAACAACACTACTAGTTTAACAACTACCTGTTTCGATAAGTACTTTGTAAATTACAAGTACTGCAGAACATTTTGTTAACAGGTTACATTTTTTAGTTTGTTACAGTTTTAATGTTATTTTTAATCCCTTAATATTTAACATTACTAAAATACTGCGATACACTTTGACCATCAACATATATGAATACACCTAGCAATGCCTTAGTTTTAAAACGAAAGCTTAAGACGTGTTGCATTTATACAGTATTTATCTCGCATACTCTTAAAGCTTAATCAATCAGGAGTAAAATGTAACAGGATTAAAACTATTGTTAGTGATCCGATCTTGATTTTTGCTTAAAAAACAATAACAATTTCAGGGAATTTGTTGCAGAACGATAACACAATCGGGGTTAGCTTAAGAAAGTTCAACTTCTATAACACACTAGTTAACGGTTGATCTGCCATGAGTAGTTGGCAAAATCATGTTTGGTCCATCTGATTTTGTGTGTAAGTTCTTAGTTAAAAGAAATTTGTAGAGAAATGAACTTAACCTACGTACCGTACTTGTTTTCTGTGTGGTACTAAAAATTAAATTTAAATCAACGAAAAATCATCAAGTTAAAACGGACCTTTTATCACACAGTTTGTTGAAACATAACTCGAGCCAATTTTAATACATTGTACTACATATTATTTTTATAACTTAATTCATCTCTAGCGACTGACTTAAGAAGTAATGCGATACCGTAACTGTAAATTTACTCAACCTACTTTCTAATTAGTTCATGTGAGGCCTTATTATAAGAGTAGCATTCTGTACATGAAATTATATACAACCAAAATCAAAGTTATACAGGGTGTCTCATAAATGTTGTACAAAACATTTTTAAATGCTTTTCGAATCAAAATGAAAAGAAGATAACGAATAGCATTAACTCTAGATACTCTCAATCTCTCTCATACAAAATATGTTTTTCATATTTTTGATCGCTCTTTTTGAAAGTCAGCATTAGTGGTGGGAATATTATAGAGCAAAAAATTAACTTTACAAAATTAAGGTATCTAATAGTGAACCTTAAACATTTTAGACAATTGCATGAAAGAGTTAAAAATACGAAACATAACTAAGAACACAAAGTTTTGTGTAGAATAGGATCAATATTCTGATATATTTCTCCCATATAATTATTTCCTGGAGTTATGGGACACCCTGTACACGAGGGGTTCGGCGTGTACACGTGGTGAGGTGTGTGTTGTGTCGTGTACGTGTAGGTGTACACGATGCCGTGTGAGGAGGAGCCCAACAGATGTTCTGCAGCTCCTATGCTGCCTCTCTCCTACTGCTCCATGTTCACTTGCTTCTGGCACTTCTGGTCATGGTATGTGTTGATGGTGTTGTATATGTCGTACACTTGCTTGGCTGTACGTTTGCTTGCATAGCATGACATTTATGATATTTTCATGTTTAAATGTCGAAGACATATCATGATTATAATGTCGAGGCAACCTGAAGTTAGGTTAGCCGGGGATGGAGTTTTGTTGGATTTAGTTAAATCAGGTTGTTTGTGAAATACGAATAACAGTAGTAACTTTGCTGACGTGAAGGATGTTTATCATAATTTCGCATAACCAATTCTTAACTGTTTTTCTTAAGCGTGAAAATTGATACCTATACTGCTTCAGTAGTTTGGTTAAATTAATAAGTTAAATTAATAGTTTGGATAAGTTAATGTCCAGGTTACGTTAGGGTGGTTCAGTTGAAATACGATTACTTATGCTTTTTTTGTTGACGGGATGCTTCTGGCAATTATAGTCATGGTGTATAGTGATCATTTTGTTTTGTAAAGTTGTACTAGTGCTTAGGTGACCAATATAATTTGTTTGTTTGTATAGTTCCGACAACTATTTAATTTCAATAGTTTAACACAACTCTTATTCAAATTGGACTTACAGTAGTTGGATTTGTAATTAAGTTATGTTATGAATAAGTATGGGAAATACGAAAATGACTGTAATTTCGTTGACATTAAGCTTATTCACTTGTTTCTGGAACATTAGTGGTAAGACGTAGTTATCATCCGTGATGTCAAGTGCTTGGATTTAATCTTCTTTATTTTACAGTATTTCAGAATATTTGCAACAATCTAACATTTGGTATGCGTAGAAATAGGTCTTTCTTGGATAAATACATACTTGAATAATATACAGTATGCCCTAGCTAATTTATGTATAACACACCCAGAAGTATGTCATACTGAAATGATCTAAGATGGTGTCAAACTAAAATTAGTTTACTTTATAGAGTAAACTTATAGTTTTGTTTGTCTATAAAGATGCATCAGCAGTACATAGCATCAACTAACTACAACTTTTAATACGGTTTTCATCACCAAGTACTTGGTTATTTTATTCAAATAGAGTTATAAACCCTATGGATGCTGCTTACAAATATACTTATTACCTCTTTACTTAAACTAATAACGGAATTCAAACAAATTTTTCTTGTGAATTTTCTTTTTATTGTTTTTATTTTAAGACAAAAAATGTGGTCTTTTACCTAATTTCCTGCATATATTAAAAAAAAAATTGATCTTCTATCCACACGGATACTTTGGTAACCTAAAGTACTATTGTTAGCTAATTTTCATAAAAAAAAAATAATTTTACTTTTACCTTGACACTTAAATAGTATTCATATGGATACAGGTTTTAAGAGTTTTATCAAATTGAAAATTAAGTATCTTGTTCATAAATTGTAAACAAATATTTAGAATGAGTACCAATAGATATATTATATAAACACTTATTTTTTTACAATACCAGTGGTAGCAAAATAGCAAGGAAAATATGAACACGTTTTATATACAGGGTGACAAAAAAGTCTGGAAACGGTTTAATATCTTTTTAACTAAATTCGTTAGAAAATTCAAACCTTTTACATCAACTTATACGTATGAAAACTACTTTTTGCAATCATTGCCATTATTTGACCTTTACCATGGGACGGCCCACGAGGAGTAGGTACATAATCTTTAATGTAAGCATAGGTTGATATGCACATCATTTTAAAGGTTTGGTCAAGTGGAGTTCATTGCCGGAAACCGCGTCCAAAAAGGTTCATCCGTTACAAAATGGCGGCAGTTCAAAGTTGTTGCGGAATATACCTGCAGAGGCCTTAGGCTGGTTTTATGCACCGCGACAGTCGCGAGTCGCGCCACGTCTTGCGGCTGACAAAAATGTCACGCGACAGCGACACTTTTTTGTCGCGTAAACTCACATCCGGTGGTGGGGGAATTAAAGAAATCAGTCTGTTCTCAATCCAATGTTGTGTGTTATGTTTTGATGTAGAAGTGATTATTAAGTTGTTTAAATATAGACCCTGTAGTGTTGTACACGTTAATGACAAAACCCCAGTTATTTAAACAACACATACAATTTACAGTTGGAATTGGGTCAACCCTCTTAAAAATGTCATTACATAATATAATTATGTAGTTTATATTACAAATAAAGAGTAAAGAACTCTTATATACTAATTATTAACATTAATCAATATAAATATATGGAGAATATACCACGTGGAGTATGAAAAATACTACTGTCGCGCCGCGACTGTCGCGGTGCATAAACGTGCCCATTTAATCCAATAGAACTTGAACCGCGCGCGACACATTTTTTGAAGCTGCGATTCTAAAACCTGTCGCGGGTATTTAGAGTCGCTCCGCGGCAGTTTGTCGCTGTCGCGGTGCATAAATGCTCCCATTTAACTCAATAGAACTTGAGTCGCGCCGCGACACGCGACACGCGACACGCGACTGTCGCGGTGCATAAAACCGGCCTTAGTCAACATTAGCAGGGAAATCTGAAACCCGGTTAAATTTGTTTTGAAGATTGAATACTATTATTCTATGAGCTAGTTGACTTTAAAATACAGTTTAAGCTCTCAAACTAATGTTTAATACGAGTATTTGCCCATACTAAGGCCTGTGCAGGTATATTTCACAAGAACTTTGGACAGCTGCCATTTTGTAACGGATGAACCTTTTTGGACGCGGTTTCCGGCAATGAACTCCACTTGACCAAACCTTTAAAATGATGTGCATATCAACCTATGCTTACATTAAAGATTATGTACCTACTCCTCGTGGGCCGTCCCATGGTGAAGGTCAAATAATGGCAATGATTGCAAAAAGTAGTTTTCATACGTATAAGTTGATGTAAAAGGTTTGAATTTTCTAACGAATTTAGTTAAAAAGATATTAAACCGTTTCCAGACTTTTTTGTCACCCTATACAGATCAATTTAGTCATCAAATAAACAAATCTGATATTAAAAACGTTAAGCATTACAACACTTATAGGCCTATTTATCATTATGCAGACTTTAAAAAGCCAACTTATATTGAAGAAAATACAAAATAAAAACTGTTTCCATATGAATATCATGGGAACACAAAGAACTCTTTCGATATTGTCAACATAGTCTGTATTCCCATAATATATATTTGGATTAAGTTATTTTATACCAAACATGTAAAAAGTAAGTCACGAAACTATAATTCTATGTATATTTCAGTAGCTTAAGGTGCAATGAAGTGAAATATAATTTTCCCCATCTTCGTACAAAATTATAAACAAATGATCTTATCTTGAAAATTTTCAATTAATTTCGTGCTGAGTCAACAACCTGGTCTGCATCACTTTGAAATTATATATTTCTTCCTTGCACAGGCTTGCCAACCCTAGGAAAATTTCAAACCCTTCCTAATAAGCCTAGACCTTAAATGCATAGAGGTAAACTCAAATCTTTACCTACCATTAGGTAAAAAAATTAGGAATAATATTGTATCCAAAAGGATACAATGGGAAGTAAAGGGCACAATTACATTTATAGTTTTATCGTCATTATTATATTATAGTTTATCATGTTATCATGTTGAAATACAAACATATTGTACATATTAAAGACTACCCAAGGCTGCGTTCCCATCTGAACTGGTAGTACGATCATTCATTTGTGAAATTAAGGAATACTGCGTTTGTAGACGTCAATGACAGTTATCCAGGTTGCCAAACAGTCTATAATTACATAATGCAATTATGGTCTACATTAAAATATTGTTTTAAATGTATAACTGAGCCATAAGCCATAAGGGCGTTGCAGTGGTTAGAGCGGTTGTCTGGTACAATAACAATCAGTGTCCGTTGTAATGTACGTGGCACTTGGCAGTTGTGAGGGCTCTAAGTCGTGTCAAGTGCAACAATGATGACAAAGACCATGATTATATCTATTCGACCCACTTTAGCCTGTATGCATAAATTATGTATAAGCTTATCCAAATACGAATATTCTGTGCCTAGTTAGTTTTTATTAAGTAACATAATTTCCCATTGTATAAAGCATAATACAACTTTTGAATTTTGAGAGTTGAATACATAACATTCCCATGGTTTGTTCTCTATAAACTCCAACATTTTGCTTAATTTACATTTGAAAAGTTTAAATTTTTTCTGTCACACAACCGATTGATTAAATCCGAAGAGACACCCATGAAACTAAATCATACATACAATGAATGGGGTTTGTGGTAAATATTTTTATCTGCATCATTATGTATCATACAACCTTTATGGTTTTCCAACCACACTCTAAAATTATGTGTCGTAAAATGAATTTATTCTTTCTTGCCTTCAATTATTTTTGTGTTATGCTATAATCTATTTCCCGTACTTAGAATAGTGTATTCTGTTTTTATCAAATAAATTAAATTGAATAAAGATATATAATTTTATAAAGAAATTAATGTTGTATTAAATTATGCGCCCAAACTCGTTATTGAAGAAACCCAATCACGTTATCAAAATCCTGAGGGAATATTTTTCTGACTCGAGGTGGAGGTGGCGTCAAAGTCTGGTTATTACAACTGGCTCTCGGAGCTCGGAGCAGCTCTGACGTTTCATAGACCGTCTCTTCAGAGGAGATGGAATATTAAAATCTTCCGTCAAATACATTTTATAACTTCCTTCTGACGATTGCCTTATTTAAGATTCAATACTTCAGCCTTTATTTGACGGATACAGTCGAAGGGTTTCTGAAACCTCCGATGTGTTTACTTCAATTCAAAATAATTGCAATTAAATTGTTCAAACGTTGTACAAAATGTATCTACTGTTGCCCTCTTACTTTTAATTGAACAAAATGTTGTAGGCAATAAGTAATAACGTATAACTTTTCTTGAAATTTTAATATACATTTACTTGGAATTTTTGTATTTTGAAATATATTTTTTATAGATTATTCAATTTGTGCCCATAACTTTGTAAAGCACTTTAAAAACCCTTAGCTAAGTTAAGAAACTTAACTGTTGACTTTGGATACAACCAGTTTAGTTTACTTTTAATCTTATTGTAGATAAATCTAAAGCCTGATATGAATTATGTTTAATGGCCAAATATTGTTTGAGCCTGCTGGTGTTGAATAAATGCTGCTCCCTTATTTTCAGTTGAAATTTTATAATATGCACTTTACTCTTTTTTATAATACCGATGAACAAGATTTATTTACTTATACATCGTACTAATTTACAAGTTATTATACAAACAAGAAATGTTTTGTATACATAAAAAAATGTTTTGATTTATGTTAATTCAATACGTAATGTTTTGTATTCATCGTTCTTTATATAGAATATAAATTTACCATTGAAAAATTGCTTGAATTAATCTGATCCACAAGGATAAATAACCCAGGAAGTATCTTTGGTTCAAGCTTGGGCGCAATTTGTTGAAATACCTTGCAAGCTATGTTATATTAAAGCAATTGTTGTTCCCCTGTATATTACACTTGCACTATATGTAAGTTAATTATGTGTCAGTGTGTCTTATATCATGTTAAGAATAATTAATTAAATGAAATCTATTTCATCCCTAAGCAGAAAAAAAGGCCATAGTAAAGATAAAAATGTGTGAAACTTCATAAAGATACATGTTAAACAGATTTCGATTTACTTTATATACCTACTGTACACTAAAATACACGCAAAAACAGTTAGAAATGCTTTTTTAATAAGTTGTGCCACAGAATTTCTAATTCTAACATTAAACTATGTCCCCAATGTTTACAATTCGTGGAATGCAGGGTAGGAGGAAGGGTATTGCAATAGCAGCTCAGTTTAATAACCCTAGAGCTAGAATGTTCTTTGTAACGTTACACTACGGAGATATTACGTTCAGCTTCACCAGTCATAGTCGTTGCTGAGGCTCAATGCTGTCTTGGAACTATGCTGTCTACCTGCAGTTGTTGTGATGTTGTATCCAAAGTCAATTTTATTTAGGGTAATCTATCTATACTATTATAAAGAAGAGGTGGTGTCTGTGTGTGTGTTTGTATGAGCTAATCTCAAAAACTACTGGTCGGATCGGGCTGAAATTTGGCATGATGATAGCTCACATTCCCGATTAACATATAGGCATATTTTTATCCCAAAAAATCCTTCGGGGCTCCGCCCCAGTGGCTCTGGAGTTTCCCATGTTAACCTTATGAGAAATGGAATTAATGAATCTTAACAGCTGTTTCAATTAAACAAGTTGGTTATGTTCTATGATGTTCAATAGCATTAAAAGTTACAAGGATTACCAACAGGGTGCAGCACTAGCACTATTATTTCTTTTACATTTATGACAACAGCAAAAGGTGAGTGAGCGTAGCGAACGAACTTCAACCTGGAGGCGAGTGAGCGTAGCGAACGAGATAACCTGAAGGCAAGTGAGCGTAGCGAACGAGCTAACCTGAAGGAAAGTGAGCGCAGCGAACGAGCTCCAACCTAAAGGTGAGTGAGCGTAGCGAACGAACTTCAAAAAGAACCGAAATTTCTTAAACCATCTCCTCACTCATAACTGCTATAAGCATTTGATACTTATATGCCAACCCCGTACGAAGGACGGGTACTCTGCTAGTTTCTAAGATAAAATAAACATTGGTTGTATCAAAACATACTATACTTTTATAATCCTACTTACTGATACTTGTTGTATGGTTTGTATTGATCAATTATAAAAGTATAGGAAACGCTGAAATATTCTGCATCGCCGAAAAGTATTATTTTAAATTATGTATTTTATTTCGAAATTATAATGAGGTCAGATTATTATATTTGGATACACTTTGTTCACAAAGTGTTAATAATGAGAGTTATTATAACTGTAACAAAAAGAAACTCTATTTTCTACTTGATTACGTACTTGAGTGTGAAATACGGATATTCCAGTCAATGGTTTCGTCCAAACTGATTATTGCGCTCGTTCTACTGTTATTTTATCATAATAATATTTTATATATACACATTTCAAGTATCATAATTTTATACGAAATATTCAATACCGTACGTATATAATGGTAAGCTGTATAGGTACTGCATATCCGTGTATATATTACACACACATTTTTGTTCTAACATTTGAAAGTCGATAATTAAATGTACAGCGTTAGTATCCAAAATCGATGGATAACTTATGGATAACACTGAATATGTACGAGTACACATTTAAACTACCAATTCTTGCAAAATCGTATTTTTTTAAATACCTCTACTTATATTGAAACAAAAGTACATAAACAATCGGAATTGTCAGCAATCGTCCATTGAATCGTTTAAACGGCCCATTGTTCTCACTGAACACTTTACTAATCACTTCATTATTCGTAACAATTCCACGCTATTGGCCATTTACTTCGGCCTTGGCAAAACAGAGTTCAATTTCCTAGACTGTCGCACAGTATAGTGTGTAGCGAATATGAAGGTGATGCGCCGCTCCGTGATTGGTCGAGCGGACAGGTCCATTGTTGCCGTAACCAATCAAATTCCGCGGTCGCGGCTCGGTGGGAATCAGTGGTGACTTTATTAACAAAATTCGCATCAACGTATTTTAACTTTTCATAAATAAAAAAGTATACGTTTAGTCAATTTTATGTAATGTGTTTTTGTTTTGAATGACTACCTATGTGTATGGATTTCATAAAATAGTTGTACAGAATCTCATTCTGCAATTTTTTGAATGCTTACATTATACTGTTCTGGGTTGTCGATAGAAATACAGGTACTTTGCTATACCCGCCACACCGATAAATTGACTTCCCAATAAGATTTTATTTAGTTTGAATAACAAAATCTTCCTAACCTCACCTAACCTACCACCATTAGGTTAGGTTCTAATTATTAGGTGTGGTCGGTATGATACCGAAGAACCGAAATACAATTTATATGTCGGCGAAGTTTAACTTCTCAATTTTTAATAAACTGTAATTAATGGAAAAATTATAGAGTCAATAATCAATATGTATCAATATTTAAAGCGTTGAAATAACCGCTTGTAACCAAATGTACTCATTGAATGCAGGAATTAAGTGTTTGAATTTAGATATAATCGAGATCCAATACAAGTGACCCAATTAGGTTCACTTCAGTGTTCTCACAATATTGAGACGATAGAAAATGTGAAATATATCTTGCATTTCCAATACACTACCTACCTATAATATCGTAATTAAAATTCATTTGTTTTTATCATTGTGTAACAGAATAAATGAACATGTAATAAAGTTGAATTTGTTATTTCGTTGGTGGAGTTGAATGTAATGCTTGTATATAACTTTCTTCAAACTACCAAATCAGGCCAAATAGATTTATACATCGGTAACAGCGATTTGTCTACGTAAAAAAGACGGAAGCTATTGTAGGATAATCCATTTACAGATAAATTTATGCGACATTTTCATTTTTTCTTTGTTTAGAAAAAAAATGTTGCAGTACGACGAAAATTATAGTTGCACGAGCTAAAAGTGTTTTCGACCCTTGTTAATTTCTAAACGTCGGATTCGCTTCGGTCGTTGAACTTCGGAGATTTGTCGAAAAGTTACATTTTAAGATCTAGTTATCAAATGCACTATTAGATATGCCTGTCATTAATTAACTTATTACTGCAATTTGTTTAAAATATGACATTATTCTTTGGACAAAACCTAGGAAGCCCTCGGTTGTTGAAGCCAAGTATTGTAACAGTGTAATCGACTTGTTGAACTTGTAAACTCGTGCAACGCGAAACTGCGACTAAACTTATTTTACTTCTAAAGAAGTTTTAATTGTCTTCAACGTAGCTCATTACAAGTTTGGATAAACTGCTAACTCGATTGGTCTGGCGTGTAGACTTTTTAATATTTGTTACAAAGTGTTGAGCTAAGCATAGAAACTTTGCAGACAACTAAGTTACTTATGGTACTTTAAACCAAAAAATAAGGTCAACATCCACACAACTCAACATTATTTACCCCAACTATTTTAATGCAAGTTGGGTAAAACTAGGGCAGTTGCATTGACATCATTTTGTTTAAAAATATATCCCCTTTTCAAAAGGCATATAGGAAAATATCCATACAGATTTGTCTGTATGGATATGGAGGTCAAAACTAGGGTAGTTGCATTGTGATAATTTCCTTTAAAAATATATTCCCTTTTCTTAAGGCATATAGGAAAATATTCATACAGATTTCAGACCTGACAAACCAGACTCAACACATTAAGAAATGTTTGTGCAACTAACTGATTTGATCAATCTCGGATTTTTTACTAAGTAGAAACTTTACCCAGCTGGTACTTAATACAATACCATGAGTGTGAGATGTTAGAAGGAGATTTAAAAAAAAAATGTAAGAGTCAGTTTTAGTCATACATTGAACTGTCGGCCAATACAACTTATTCATAATAATTATTACTGTTTATTGATGATATGTCTATGAGATTAATAAGTCTAGAACTTCACTATTATCATAGACGAATAGAATAAATTTTAATTCTTTTGTCTATGCTATTAAATTAGAGCTTTAGACACGGTGCAAAGATACTTTGTATCCCATCAAGTCTTTAGTCAGTTTTGATAACTTAGTGTAGTTTATGACCGGTTAATTCCAGTTCACTGATGTTGACTGAAGAGTACACAAGAAGTGTCTACTCTAACCTGTGCTATAATGTACTGAACTTATTTTGTTTTTATATAATTTGGCATGGTCACTCAATCGAAATAATGTATTGCTCAAAATTGTCTTATATTTTTCTTGTTTGTAGAAATCTATTGTAAATGGAAGATCCGTTTATTATAGATAACTAGCAGTTACCCGGCGCGTGTTGCTGCGCTAACAACTATTATTTTAAATGGTAATTTGTTCTTTACAATCTATTTCTTTATATATTTATTAGGTGTATGAATATAAATAACTTCTTGATCAGCATTGTACGTGTTATTAAATTTACGGAAAGTAAATAAAGATACGTCTTATAACATTTAAAACATATATTTACGCTTATACTGTTACTCACAAGACGGTAAATATACAAATACCTTAATACCTTAATACCTCCTTCTTCGTCTTTTACCCACAATGTGGGATTGACAGCGTCACTTTAAACACGATTACTAATACAAAAAAACAATATTTACAACTATTTACATACTTCCGGCAGGCTACAGGCTTCTTAAATCATCCCCTAAATACTCTGAAATATCGTAATAAGCCCGGCTCTTGATGAAAGTAGTTAACACTGCCTCAAATGTTCTCAAGTCCAACAACTGGATATGTCGTGGCAGCTTATTGAACAGACTTATGGCTGACACACTGTAACTAGCCTGGGTCCTAGATAGTCGCACCCTTGGTACATCAAGCTGATGGCGCTGCCTGGTGTTATACTGGTGGACGTCAACACGAGTGGTGAAGGTTGTTATATTAGCCCTAACGTGCACCAGACAGAGAAGTATGTAGTGGCCAACTACAGTAAGCACACCAAGTCGTGCAAAGAGGGGTTTGCAATGAGCACGATACTCACTCCCAGTAACAATCCTTAATGCACGCTTCTGGAGCCTAAGCACTTCAACAACCTTTGGCGAGTGTCCCCAGAGAAGAAGACCATAGCTGACATGGCAGTGAAAGAGGGCATGGTACACCATCACCAAATATGCCTCCGTTACACAAAATTTCAGCTTGAAGAGGAGGAAACAGATCCGTGAGAGTCTGTTGGTGGTTTGGTCAATGTGATGTATCCAGCTGAACTTCCCATCAAGAACAAATCCAAGCAATTTAACTGGATCTTGAACACCGGGCTGATCTCTGGAGAGGCTGCAGATGATGTGCTGCGTCTTATCCTCGTTTAGTTGGAAGCGGTTTGCCAGAAACCAGGCAGTTGTATCTTCAAGACGCTGTCTGGAGATGGCCAAAACTTGATCGATGTTCGTACCAGCTGACAGGAGAGAAGTGTCGTCTGCAAACATGAGGGTAGTGCCAAGGTTGTCGAGATCGTTGATCATGATGAGAAAAAGGGTAGGCCCAAGCACTGAACCCTGGGGTACACTAAAATCAACTGGCAAAGTGCTGGAGACAGCTCCACCAACTGCAGCGACCTGCGAGCGCCGTTCGAGGTAAGTACTCAGGATGGCAAGAGCGGCATCCCTGATCCCATAGAAGTGGAGTTTCCTTTTCAAGATGGAGTGGGAGACACAATCAAATGCTCTACTGATATCACAGAGAGTCAGGGAGAGAGCTTGGTGGTTTTCAAATGCATTTTCCACGCTTGCAGCAACTTTTGCAACAGCATCAACGGTTGACCTGCCCTTGCGGAAGCCAAACTGCATATTCGAGAAGAGGTCAAGTCCCTCAAAAAATGCTTCAAGCTGGGGTTTTATGGTGGCTTCTACCACCTTTCCGAAGACAGGAGTTATGGAGATGGGCCGATAGCTATTAAGCCTCTGGTGGTCACCCTTCTTATAAATAGGGACAGTTTTCGAGGTCTTCAGAAAGTCCGGGAAGACGCCACAACTAAGGCAGTCGTTGACAGCAGCAGCAAGTGGAATGGCGATGGCATCAATAGTTTTTTGAAGTATGTAGGCAGACATACCAAACACATCAGGGCTCCTAGATGGCTTGAAAGACAGAACCAGCTTTCTAAGGTTGTGAGGAGTTGTAGGTTGGAAAACTGTTAGAGTATCAGGTGGAGGATTCACTCTAGATTCCAGAAGCTGGATGGGGTCCACATCTACATCAGGTAAGGCCTCAGTGATAGCTCTTACAGAATCAATGAAATATCCATTGAAGGTATCAGGGCTTGCAAATTCAACAGGCCGTCTAGTGTAGGACCTGTGCGAGTTGATGACATCCCATGCAGCCTTACAGCGATTTGGGGCGTGTTCGATTTGTGACTCAGTAGCCTTCTTCTTCGCCATCTCAATTTGTCCCTTATAATAAGCCTTGGCCTGTCTATACCTTAAAAGGTACCTGTCATTTTCACCGCCAGCAGATCTATCTTTAAGAGGGGAACCGGAGTTTTGCCAACGGGTGTCAGGTAGATGGGGGGGATGCCTTCGGCCACCTCTTGGTGCGGAGATTTGCCAACGGTGGTGGTGGGAGAAAGAGTGTGACGGAGGGAAGGAGAGCGATTGTCAGGGTTGTCTACGCTTGGCAGTTATGCGCTTGTCGCAATGGGTTAGGTTAGGTTAGGTTAGGTTAGGTTAGGTTAGGTTAGGTTAGGTTAGGTTAGGTTAGGTTAGATTAGGTTAGGTTAAAAATTCAATACATATCCTTTCACAGTCAGAAGTGCATAACTCCATTACTTTGAACACAGTCAGCATCCTGCCTGGTTTGTCCACCCCTAGCGGAAGCCACCCTCACGGTCACGAGTAATCTCTCTCTCTCCTCCTCCCCCTCTCGCGCAACCCGCAACCGTTGGCAAAACTCCGCAGTATGTGGAATTCATGGATGGGGACCCTTTCTACCTGATACCCGTTGGCAAAACTCCTACACTCCTTTAGAGCTAGCATCACAGCCTTAATCCTAGCCAACTCATCCGTATACCATTCCTTGTGGCTAATTAAACGTTTAACCTTTTTGGTCTTCTGGGGTCGGTAAGGTCTGATTTTTTCAGGGAAAAACATATCAAAAATCTCCTGAAATTTTTTAAAGAAAACATACAACTTATTGCTAACTCCAGCATCATTTAAAATTTCCTCCCAAGGGGTGCTGGCAAGTGCCTCCCTGAAACGCACAAGATCAGCATCATCAACTAGCCTAGAACTAAAAGTATAATTCACACGCCAGGATAAAGAAGTATTGCTTACCAGGCTGCAGTTTGCCACATTGAGAGAGGTTACCAAGGCTGCGTGATCATCCCCATGCAGCTCCACCACCCTTGTGTCACAGTCGGAGGGTTGGAAGTTAACAGCAACGTTGTCGAGGCAGGATCTTCCTCTGGTTGGCTCAAAGCAGGTAATGTACAGGCCATATGATTTCAAGAGCTCTACAACAGTCCTCGCTCTATGGTCATCTCCAACGAAGTTTACATTGAAATCTCTAGCTATAGCAATTTTAACAGACGATTTTCTGTTCAGAAAGACAAGGCACTGTTCAAAAAGTTCACAAAAACTTTCAAAACTTCCGCTAGGGAACGATATACGGATACACAGATGGTGTTTTGAGCAGGTAAAAGAACAGCAACAAGTTCGCAATCAAGTTCTTTACAGAAACTATTTACATTCAAGACATTAAAATCGATGTCGCTACGGATGTAAATTGCAGACCCACCGCGCCGAATTTCAGACCTACAGAAAAAACTGGCAGCATTGAGGTCAGATATTTTGCTATAAAAGTCAGTTTCATTTTGAGTTAAAAAATGTTCACACAAACACAAGATGTCTAGCTTCTCATTTTCAGCAAATAGAGTCAAAAGGGCTTGCTTAGGCCTAACACTCTGGACATTCCAGTGACCCAGGAGTAAGGTGTCGTGAGATGGTAAGTGGTGATCGATTTCGATTGGACACTCCAATCATCATCAGACCCAATAGGCGAAGTAGGGACGCCATTCAAGATTCTTGTCATTCGCCTATTGGGTCTGATGATGATTGGAGTGTCCAATCGAAATCGATCACCACTTACCATCTTTTGTATATTTACCGTCTTGTGAGTAACAGTATAAGCGTAAATATATGTTTTAAGTGTTATAAGACGTATCTTTATTTACTTTCCGTGTATGAATATATAAGTTTTTTACTTTAATAAAGATTTTTACTTTTTATGTATACATATTTAATACAGTAGGGGAGAATTTAAACGTTGTTGAGTGCACAGGTGTGCTGCGATTGGGGTTTAATATATTTTTGGACTTATCTAAGAGTAAAATAGTTTTCTGTGCTGCATTCTGTGGAAATATTGTGGCACTATTCCAAATCATGACTAATACAGAATGTTGTGATTATTCAAACCAACAGTTGGTGAAAGTAAACATATGCTTTTAAATTACATTTATTTGTAAACGTTGCAGTTCCAAAAGTCTGACGTTGGACCCCTTAAAACCCTCTGGGGCTGAACCCTTTTGACGGATCTGCTCTAAACTTCACACAAACCATCCTTGAATAATGCTTAATAATGCCTGAAAGTTTCATTACTATCTGTCTAGCGGTTTCTGAGCCCAAAAGGTACATACATATATAGTTCCTCTTTTATAGATATAGATAAATAGCACGTTTTTTATTCTATCACTTTATACCCTTTGTTAAAAATACTAGAGGACAGGTGTCAGTATTTTACAATGCAGTACGTTTAGTACATGCGACAAAAAATTAAATGTAAATATTTTAAAAATATGATAATATGCAATTGTCTTCTTTGAATGTGGATAGCGTGGATGTGTTCAAAAGTTGGCATCCTTGACACAAGTATATTTTAAAACCATTCATCATGAGTTTGGTTTTATATAAATTATGTTAAAAAAAGCAAGTAAAAGTGCAGCACATTACTTGAAAACCAGACATAAATTTCTACAGGTTATCTGGTTGAAAAGATAAAGTCAACTTATAAAGACATCATAGGAATCTGTACCATTAGTCGGTCCTTGCCTGCATGAAATATCAATGTTCCAGACAACTATTCTTTGTGCATGCTCTAATGGTTTCATAGCCATTGTCTTGTTGCATTTTAGTTGATTTTAATTATGGCTATTTATTTTATTTTATTGCTTTCAACTATGATAAATGTATTATACTCAGTTTTATGCTTTGAACACTTTATGTCAGTAGGCCAAAAGTCATGTTTTATCACAAGCTAGTTTCTTAAAAAATGTATCCATGCTTTGCATAGATCGTTTTTAATAAATTGATTTCTGGTCTACAATTCGAGTTGAGCGCGCTCCTTTTATTACAAATCAGTCCTGAAATCGAAACATGAATCAGGACACACAGTTTGCAGAGTCGTTTTTGTGATACTTATTTGTCTAGAAGTAATACATGATGTAAATTAATTGTTTGTAGAAGCATGGATTTGGTTTGTTGCAAGAATACATTTTACCATGTTTGTAAATAAACTGTTTTGATGTCTGTTTAATGTCCAATTTATTTGACTAATGTAATTTAAATTGTTTTCTCTTAGGGTTGTTTGTGTTTATGTCAGTACGAATTTGACAGGGATGCCAGAGCATAAGCAGTCCTATGAAGATAGTTTTGTTTGGTTGGTATAATTCGAAAGTTAGTGAAATTACAAGAAATAATAAGTAAATATCAAAATGCCCCACACTTGACCGTACAAAACCCTATCCTGTAATATTATTTGGGTAACTCATTATAATGATAAGTCTAAACGTGAATAATTATGTGTAATTGATGACGTGGAGAATAGTAAATATTGACAGGGAAACCAAGTTAAACTACAAAGCTCATATTAGATGGGTTTTTTTATTTGTAACAATTATAATTTTTATATATGCTTTTCATATTTTTTCCCATATAAGAAATAATTCTATCTCTACGATTAAAGGGCTACAGACACATTTAGAAACCTAAGTACAGTATTTTAGTGTCAACAAAGGAGGAGACCAAACACAGTACAATACCAAATATGAGAGCAATAACATTCTATTGGTTATGGCCCAGACCGGACCGTATTTGAATCTGTTTATTTAGGAGAGCGATAATACTCGACTGCCCTCCATGAATATAACTTTACTCTACTCAAAAGAACGTTTGTTATGTGGACTATTCATTGCATTTTATTATTCTTTTGGTAAAACAAGACTTTTATTTTATTCATTTATTTATTTTTATGCTTTAATGAATTCACATTGGTTTCTCTTGTCTGTTTACTACTACTGTTCTAAATTAAGGTTAGTATAGGAATTTTTTAATCCTATGGAATAAGCGTGTATTGTGTTATAAAATACTACAGTCTATACAGTTAATACATTAAAATAAATAATACACCTTCCATCATCTTAACTGAGCATACTTTTAGAATGTGTATCCATTAAAATCATTTACTTTAGATAAGACTGTCGTATACATATTGAATTCTCTACATCTAAGCAGAAGTAGACACTCTTTAATCTACAGTACTCCTTTAATCTAGGGTTATAGCATTGACTATTGGATACAGAGGTAGCTGTACGTTTTTATCGTCACTCAGTGTTGTGTGTTGTTAGACTTTTACATGATTATTTTCTTAGACTATGGCTAAGGTTAAATTCAAGCCTAACACAAACACATCCTAAGAAATTCTTATCTTTCCAATTCCAGTCGAACCTCCCCTAACCCAGCCTAATCTCACTTAAGCCCCAACCAACCGTTACCTAACCTAACCCAGCCTAATCTCACTTAAGCCCCAACCAACCGTTACCTAACCTAACCCAGCCTAATCTCACTTAAGCCCCAACCAACCGTTACCTAACCCAACCCAGCCTAATCTCACTTAAGCCCCAACCAACCGTTACCTAACCTAACCTAGCCTAATCTCACTTAAGCCCCAACCAACCGTTACCTAACCCAACCCAGCCTAATCTCACTTAAGCCCCAACCAACCGTTACCTAACCTAACCTAGCCTAATCTCACTTAAGCCCCAACCAACCGTTACCTAACCCAACCCAGCCTAATCTCACTTAAGCCCCAACCAACCGTTACCTAACCCAACCCAGCCTAATCTCACTTAAGCCCCAACCAACCGTTACCTAACCCAACCCAGCCTAATCTCACTTAAGCCCCAACCAACTGTTACCTAACCCAACCCAGCCTAATCTCACTTAAGCCCCAACCAACCGTTACCTAACCTAACCTAGCCTAATCTCACTTAAGCCCCAACCAACCGTTACCTAACCCAACCCAGCCTAATCTCACTTAAGCCCCAACCAACCGTTACCTAACCCAACCCAGCCTAATCTCACTTAAGCCCCAACCAACCGTTACCTAACCTAACCTAGCCTAATCTCACTTAAGCCCCAACCAACCGTTACCTAACCCAACCCAGCCTAATCTCACTTAAGCCCCAACCAACCGTTACCTAACCCAACCCAGCCTAATCTCACTTAAGCCCCAACCAACTGTTACCTAACCCAACCCAGCCTAATCTCACTTAAGCCCCAACCAACCGTTACCTAACCTAACCTAGCCTAATCTCACTTAAGCCCCAACCAACCGTTACCTAACCCAACCCAGCCTAATCTCACTTAAGCCCCAACCAACCGTTACCTAACCCAACCCAGCCTAATCTCACTTAAGCCCCAACCAACCGTTACCTAACCTAACCTAGCCTAATCTAACTTAAGCCCCAACCAACCGTTACCTAACCCAACCCAGCCTAATCTCACTTAAGCCCCAACCAACCGTTACCTAACCCAACCCAGCATAATCTCACTTAAGCCCCAACCAACCGTTACCTAACCTAACCTAGCCTAATCTCACTTAAGCCCCAACCAACCGTTACCTAACCCAACCCAGCCTAATCTCACTTAAGCCCCAACCAACCGATACCTAACCTAATCCAGCCTAATCTCACTTAAATCCCAAACCAACCTGTAGGGTCCCAACCTGGCTAACCTAGTGTAACTCAACCTAACCTAACCTGTAGTGTTCCCTGTTGCAGGCTGGAGCCGCCGGTGACAGCGCCGCTCGCCAGCCCCGCCGCCTTCACTATGACATCTTTGAAAAAGGTAATATACGAGTCTTTAACTAATGAACATAAAAAATGTTTTACTGTATAGCTCTTTATGTTTCCTGTGTGAAAAATGATAATCTTCAATTAAAAGATCTACCAATTTGTTGCAATTCTAAAATGTATTGTAATTGTTTAACCTTGTGGTAGTACAGATTATCTCTTTTATCCTTTACTGCAACCAATGAACAATTGGTGAATTTTATAGATTGGTAGTAACTGTGTAAATCAATCTTACATGTTGTATACTACACATGAGGCGCTAAAATATTCTATGGGTATGGCTACTTCAATTAGGTTTTGTTATACAGTTAACATATAAATATAATTATTTCCAAAAAATCTAAACAAATCCTTACTGAAAATCCAATCTACTCTATCGAAGACTTCGATGAAAAATGCATCAAAATTTAAAGAGTTTTATTTAATACTAAACCTAATTGTACTGTCGATACAATTTATATTGTCAAGACAATAAAATATTTATTTATTTATACCTTTGAATATCGTATCAATATTCAAAGGTAATAAACCTTTATGAGTAAATCTTGACAACATTCTCAGGGAAAAAGCCTCAATCTTCAGGTACCAAAGCATTCGACCGACTACCTTTTAAAAACATCATGAGGGAATTCTGCTCTTTAAGGCTTTGTCAAATTAGCAGAATTTTTTTAAAACCCTGTAACCATTGACTATTGAAGTATATAACTTAAAAACCCCCTTAGAAAATTACTAGTATCTAATGCTACTACAGTGTCCGTGAGTTTAATGCAGACGAGCAGTTTTATGCATACAGTACTTAATTTTAAAAGGGAAGTTTTCCAAAAGTAATTAGTACGACAAATTGCAATTATTTAAGGGGTTCATTGACGTAGGCGATGCATTTATGTGATCTTTGTAGAATAAATTACTTAATGTTGTGCATCAAATTATGAACAAGTACAATTAATTGCCACTGTAATATTTATAATAAACTGTAAACTAGTTGTATAACTTGGTATCGTTATAGACCCAAACCCGCATCTAAGAAGGTATCAGAGTTAGCAAGTTAAACTTAACTCTGTAGCCAAGTTTCGAGTTTGTCAAACGTGTTTGCCAAGTGAAGTCCCTTTGCTTATAAATGTTTCCAAGGAACTTTGGACGTCTCTGCTTCAAGGCAAAACCACAAGTACTGAGTCTTAGTCAGCCTTGGATGTAATCCACACGTACTTCCATTGAAATACACCAATGTCTGAATATGAATGAGTTTAGGCATCAATGAGTCAGTTATGACTAACGACTCTTCTCCTGCTTTGATAAATCTTAAATATGAAACTTGTATGGAGTCCCAAACTCTTTTTAATGGCTGTTGGATTCAATAGGGTAGAAAAATATGGTATGTAATTTTATTCGTGAAACAATAAATAGTTATTTTTGCAACAGTGAGCAAAGTGGAACTATGGAGACAAGCTGGTGTGCCATTTTTTAAGAGTTTTAAAAAGAAACGTTGTTCACGAATTGAACATAAAATTTTGATAACTGTTGTTATTATATCACGGCTAAAAATATAATATAATATAACGAAAATAATGTAATAACGCATCAATTTAATAAAATGGTGTTCAAAAGAATAAAAACATAACAGTTTCGCCTTGAAACAATGTTTATGCTGTATTTTATAAATACAAATTACTTAGTTAGCATCATAATCTAAATTTGAACCATTTCTTGTAGGCTGGATTGTAAGTAGGTAAATAACTTCTTGATCAGCATCTTACATGTTATTAAATTACCTGAAAGTACAAATATACATAAAATAACACTAGTAACAATATATTTACACTTATACTGTTTACGCACACGGTACACGATGGTGAGTACATATATGTAAAAGATAGTCGATTTCGATTGCACACTCCAATCATTATCAGACCCAATAGGCAACATAGGTTTAATTAAGTTTATTTACACGTTTGCCTAATAATAATGTATCAACTGATTTTTTCACTACGTATGGGTCTCATCAACAATTGCCATACATAATTTCAAGTGTTTCATTTTACATTGTGACTTAAAATTAAATAACCTAATTTTATGCTTTGTTAACTGTTTCAATGTGAACAATGTTTAAAAGACTATTTTCTTAAATTTGTATCGACAAAACTGAATAATTTTGGTCATTTTATATTAATAAACAAGAGGGAAAAGGCAGTAGAAAAATAATTTTTAAAACAAAAACCCTTTTTATATTAATTACGATTTGTTTATGACCAAACCCATTATAGATGCAAAGCCATTGTTCTTTTAAACACTACACATTTAAATATAAAACGAATAAAATTGTAATTGTTTAGCTGTGGAAGACCGCAATTTAAAATTTAAAAATGTATTTATACGATTTGGAATTTTATATGTAAAATTAATTTAACATTTTAAGAGTTTATTTTGAAAATATCTGTTCAGTAAAAGTTAAACGCTATGAAAGAAGTGGTAAAGACTGCTCAATGGCATCAAACTAACACAGTATGTAAAATATAAAGTTACCGATACAAATAATCTTATAAACTTTATCATTTGTGTGATTAGAGAGATGTAATAAAAAAATATATAGCTTTTGATATTTATAATAATGTACCAGTAAATTTTAAAAAATTTGAAAATGCAATATTTCCAACCGTTTATTACTTTAATTTGGTTTGTTGTAAATGTCTGCCCTGTAGAAACATAATGGTAAAAGTCGTAGTCGTAATGCAGTGCAGTAAACGCCACGGATCAAGACACTATTCAACTCGACAAGTCTGGAATAATCGAGCGGAAAAGTTGTCACTTTGGGAGGGGAAGTTCACCCCCACCCCCACACTAGGTACTTGGTCACAGTCACAGTAAAGCTACATTTGTATGAAGCTTACGTCCTCACATGCATTCTCAGGCACTCCTCTGAAACAAGAATCTCTTTTACTTCTCTCTTTGTACAAATGTTCCATGAAATTTGCAGTTTGGTTATGTTTACATGAGAAAAGATTACTGAACAAAATTTAAATAACTTGTTTCACAACAAAATCTCCAACTAGCTAAAAAAACTATAATGGTTTTTTACCTCCTTATCTTCTGGGGAGAATATACAGGGTGTTTTTAAAAGAATGCCGGGATTTTTAATGGTAATTGCTTGGATACTATTCAAGGTAACTAAACGTTTTATACGTCAAATTGAAGCTAAAATAACTAAGTTTTGTTTCCCGTGCAGCAAGGGAGGAAGCTTTGACCTTGGTATGCGTAAAACAGTTTCGGCGTGATAGGCCGCTATTGTGACTCATATCACAGCCACCTCTAATACCACCTCTGTATTAGAGGTGGCTGTGCTCATCATATGCCTGACGCCAGTCGCCAGTACGACGTTTACGGTGCAACATAAGGCACAGATTGTAATCTGTAGTTCGTAGAGGTTATATCCATTGCAAAATTAAACTAAATTCAAATCTACTTGATGATAAAGAAACTTAATGAGTTTCGTGGCACCGAGGTGTTTTGAAAAGACATTCACTTGGCCGGCTAAAAACAAGCGATGACATAGTTGAAGAAATCCGACATTTCTGCACCAGAAGCCCGAAAAAATCGATTGCCCGACTAAGTCTTCAGTTTAAAAAGCCTAAATTGGTTACTATATATTGTTATCTATAAAAGATAGAGTCTTTTTGCCGAAAAAGATTTAGTTAAGACATCAGATCAACATGCCGATCGCTCTAAGTGTACAGACATTGCCAGTTTTACGCTCATATAAGATTGACGAAAATCTGAATGTTATTAAATCATTCCGAATTGTATGAAAGAATGAGAAAAAAACTTTATTCTTTTCCTTTTAATTTGACGTTTAAATTGTTTAATTATCCTGAATAGTCCCTGAGCAACGACCGTTTGAAATCCCGGCATTCTTTTAAAAACACCCTGTATTTTTACTTTTCTATTTTGCAACCATTTCGTGAGATTCTCTGTTTGTTTTTGTAAAAAAGATTTTATGAAACAACAAGTTGAGTTTATGACAAGTTGAATCTGACCAAAAATGTTAATTACTTCTAACAAATAAGATTGGATAAGAAATGTGAAGTAAAATTGTTGTTTAATAGATTTGCATTTTACCACATTAAATGTTAAACATTTTGATCTCTTGTATATGAGATCATACTGACTGTAGGTGAATACAGTATGGAAACCATCGTATATAACTCAGGAAAAAATGAATATGTGACCTTTTTCAAACTGGCTACATTTGGGCCTGGTAATATAAACAAAATACCCCCGCCGCAGCAAACCTGCAGACTAAGCGAATTTCAACTTGTCTGATTACATGTTTACTAAACTACTTCCATAAATAAGACATATTTATTCCCAATTTAAATAACATTAGATAGGTTATAACGAGTGCTTAGGTTTGCTGCTACGGGGAAGGTACACAGTGTTTTATGACCAAACGTCAATAGTATAGGATGAAATAAATAAGTTTGCCAAATTTGATCAACATATATCCATAAACAAGTAAACTACAACAGTTTTCATTTTCTCCATAAGAATAACATGGGAATTTTAAATTTACATTTTTTTGAATTTTCTCCATGACCGTTGGGCATACAACAATGCTTCAATATACTAAATTATTTCTTTTTTTAAGCTCTACAAAATGGTTGGGAAAGAAATTCTAAAATTTTATGTTTTTACGGTCAAAAATGGGAAAAACCCATTTTTACCCCATAAAACCCCCCATAAACCCCTGTTCCCATGGTGTGATTATGCTGGATCGCGAACTCGTTCGAATAAATGTAGGTTTACACATTTGTACCAAATTTCATCAAAATCGGATCATTTTTGCTCGAGTTATCGCGCTAACGGACACATATATATATATATATATATATATATATATGAATTTGAACGGATGGTGTTTTTGGCCTCTAGGGACCTCAAAACGAAAAAAAATTGGTCCCGCGTCCAGGTCTTACCATGAGTACTACGGTAATAGCTTATTCCCTATATGGGAAATTCGCTAAAACCAGGGGACTACTGTTATAAAAAAAATACCATAGGAAAATTAACATCTTACATTATGAAAATTCGAAAAACTTTTAGATTTACATTTTCAAAATTTACATTAATGGCAATTAATGAAACGATATTAAGCTATTCACTTTATTACTAATATGCAATTTTATAACAAGTATAAATACACGTTTAAAACCTCCACTGCATAATTATTCCAAACAGCATCAGAAGAGATTAAAAAGCAGCACGAAAAACATAACGCAATGGTTTCCAAATTGTTGTAATAGTTTCATATGGTATTGCTTGCACTACTAGTAACATAATATCTTTGGGGACGTGGGACATGATAGTTGGATTGTGTGGAACAGTTCCAACTGTAGAATGTCAGTCCAAAGTAACTTACAATAATTACATCTGCAGCTTACATGTCACCTTTGCGCTTTGCCTTTTGATACAAACATTTTGACATTGTGAGAAGCTATTACAGCTCTGTTGTAGCTTTGTGATTTTACTTTAGTTTGTTTAAGCTTTGATATATTTTTTGCATTCCCGCAAGGGTTTTTTTTTAATGAAATTGTCAAAAAGATAAATTAATCTATTTGGATTTGTTTAAATTGTTGTTGATCGTCGGGAATAGAACCTGCAGGCTGCCACTCTCCCACTGCAGTTGTCGAAGCTAGTTTCCCAGTAGTTTATTAATGTTAAAATTAAAAAGGTTTAAATACCTGCTATCAAGCAATCCATTTAGTTGCAGTTGCAACTAGTTTCAACTCCTATGTGGAATCATCATCAGGTGGTACAAGGACTTCTTCTTTCTTCATATGAAGAGCGTCATATTTAACACGTAAAAATAAATAAACATTTACACACGACACAAAACACGTTACGGACACGAAACATTTACTGATCGATCAGTTACGACAACAGACGACGCTAACCCGACGGATAAGTCCAGACTGCGGGTGGTCATTGCAGTGGTGTACGTCTGTTATCTTATCACTTCAGCTTCAGGTTCAGGTTAGGTGGTTGAGTAGTATTTGCGCCGAGTAGTATTTGCGCCGCGTAGCACCAGCGCCGCGCCAGCTAATTAAATGAGGGTTAACAGTTTTGACAGGTTAACAATGGCGGAACCAATCAACTGCACTAATAGGGTTATTGAGGACTTATGTTCCTACCACATTTTACTTTCAGCGTAAAGTGGTTGCACGCAGTCACCTCGTGACCCATGCTAATGGTTACACATAATTTTAAATCTAATAACTGCAAATTGATGCCACCAAAAATATTGTTCACTGGTTGACAACAATACACAGTACACTTCGCCGTTTCAGTATAAGGGCTACCTAAAACCAATTAATTACCAATAACTCAACAGAGAGGAAATTACGAAAAAAAATTAGTTTGTTACTGTACCAGGTAGTACATTTGGTACATTTGGTAGTAATACATCACGCTTCGTGAACCCTGGGAGTTGAGACAGGCCTTATATCAATTTAAGTTTATCTTAAGTCTAGAAATACAAGTACATATTAAGTTTACAAATTAACTCTCTAAAACGTGTAGTGGCAATACCACAAAGATACCTCACTTTAGGCGTTTTTCCCCATAAGAATAACATGGGGATCATTTTTCAGCCACTAATTCCAAAAATCCTGATATTTGCCTACATATCCCCACATATAATCCTCATATACTATATTCAAAATCAAGCTAAAAAAACTAATTCTTTAATTTACTGACCAATTAAATGTAAAGTAGGTATAACATATGACCTCACTTTAGGCACTTTTTCTCCATAAGAATAACACGGATGAGTTGTTTTTAGCCATTTTCTAAAAACCCTACTTTCGGCCTATACAAGCCCATATAAATGTTCAATACTATTGTACAACTCAATAAACATTACAAATCCCCATGCATTCCCACGAATATTAAGAAAAATCATTAACTTGACGGTGCGAGGTTTGCACGTGAACTCGGGCGCGCTCCCGGCCTATGCTTATCGCTTCTCGTGCGATTTTGATTAAATTTGGCATGAATGTGTAAGGTTGAATCACCTTGATTAGGCCTAAGTTTACGAACCACCAATATTGGAATGAAGCCTGTTGTTATTTACCTACTCATATAGGTCCAATAGAAATAAATTAACGATACTTACGTCTTCTGTACCAAAATGTTAAATTCGCAAAAAATGGATGTTTTTAGCGAATTCCCTATAGGGAAGTAGCTATTACCGTAGGTGGCACCGCACCATGCCCTCGTGCCTGCACCCAGACTAACGAAAAGGAAGCGTGATCCATGCGCAGGCCCGAGGAGCGGCTCACAAAACTTTACTTAACAAATGAGAACCATGGATGGAGGCTCAAGAACAACACGCCATTTGAGAGAAACGAGCTGTAATTAACCATTTAAAAGAATAACACAACAATAATTAACAATAATACATGAATTAAATACTCTCAATTAAACTTTAAAAAATTTTGATACCACTCTGACCTACTCACTTACAAACATTAATTTAAAAAAATTCAAAATAGGCTAATTTCAGTCAAAGTAAATTTAATCAGTTTTAACCTTTTAAATTAACAAATTACAACAATGAAATATCTAATGACTCTTTTAATAAATTCATTTCATGGTAACTATAGAAAATTTAGGGGCCCCAAAATTGAAATTTAATAGAATATGTAAAAAAATTATAAAATCTAAAAAATCAACAAGTAGCCTAGGCTAAAGAATTTAAAATTTAAAAGGAATAACAATTAATAGAGATCTGTGCACAAATTAACAAAATAACAATTAAAATCCCTCAGTCCATAGCGGTAACAATAAATTAGGTCTAAGTAACTTGCGGTAGGGCGTTCAGTTCAATGGTTCTGGGCAAGCAGCACCGGAGGGGGAAACGAGCATGACGGAAGAGGGGGGCCATGATCCAGGGGTGGCCAAGAGCAGTAGAATCCACTCCGTCAATGCTGATGCGGCTGCTACATGTTCCTCCTCACGGGCCCCATCAAGCGCGCTGGGCGCTCTTAATTTACTGCATAGTAGAGAATATCTTCACACAAGTAAGAAAAAGGCAAAAATACAACGCAAACATACTACAAAATTAAGATGTAAGACGATGCAAAATTTATGCCGATGCAGCGCTAACGAAAGTCTCGGAGCCTCTGAATCGTCGGCGGTGGGAGTAATAAGAACAAAACCCACAGCCTTGTTCGGGGTCGTGGAGTGAGAAACACTGAACTAGCCTACTATAAAAAAAAAAACACTTGAACCATTGATCATGAGTCGTGACATTCGCCCGGTGGAAATAGTCACGGCTCAACCTCCCTCCCCAAAAGAGGACACTCCTCTCCAAAAGGGACAAACAAACAAGCCTCTCCCCCACTTCCTGAAAAGAGATTGACCTGAAAGACAACTCAAGTGTCTGTGGTGGGGAACGCCAAGGGACTTCCAAACTGAGGGGAAAACTCACCCCCAGGGTTTGCTCTGGCCAGAGCTGGAAAATTTTGTGAGGGAAATTCCTTCGCAGAACACAGGGGACAGGAGAAGTGATCAGGTTCTCTGGCCCAGTGCACTTCCCACCCAGACACAAGAGGAAGGAAAATTGCCTACGGAAGAGTTCCGCGGAAGGGCTTGAGATGAGAAATGTGCGCCCTCCGGAACACTTTTCCAGTCCGCGGATCTCCAAGCTCCGCCGTGACAGGCGTCAAAAACCTCAGGATGCGGTGGGGACCTGACCACCGATGACACAACTTTGCAGCTCTCTTGTCCACAGCCGAACTGGCTGGATGAGCTTTACAAAACACCAAATCCCCCACCTGGAAAGGGTTGTCTACTCTACCACGATTGTGCTTCCTCCGGACCAATTCCCTAGCTCTGATCAAGTTTCTCCTGGCCGCTTGCCAAGTTGCCTTGACATCAGCCGCACCAGGAGGTGGCAGAAGGTCGCCAATTCCCCACACATTCGCTAACGGGTTGTTAGGCGGATAGCCTAGAAACAGCTCGAAAGGGACCGCCTTGTGACTCTCATGGTGAGCAGTATTGAAAGCAAACTGAAGCCAAGGGAGTTCCTGATCCCAGGTGGTCTGCTTGTCAGCATGGAAAGCTATGAGAGCGGAACGAAGATTGCGATTGAACCTTTCAGCATGAGAAGGCTGTGGATAGTAAGGGGAAGTAGTCACATGGCGGATTCCGTGCCCAAAGCACATTCTTTTGAACAGATGGGAAACAAACTGTGTTCCGTTGTCGGAAACAATGGTGGCGGGTATTCCAAAATGTTGGAAGAGGTGAGTTCGAAGTATCTGCACGGTGAGCTGTGCAGTGGCATTCCTTAAGGGGAAAAGCCAACAAAACTTGGAGAAGGCATCCACACAAACAAGTAGGAACTTATTTCCTGACTTGCTACGCGGGAGAGGCCCTACATAGTCAATGAAAACCTTCTCCAAAGGTCTTTCCGCCACCTCAGATGACAACAAACCAAACTTAGAGTTTTGAGCGGGCTTGCTCAGTGAGCACGTTTGACAAGAACGCACCCTAGCAGCAAGATCCCGATCCATACCCTTCCAGATGAACATTTCCCTAACCTTCGCAATGGTCTTGTGGATACCTAGATGCCCACCCACAGGAGAAGAATGAAAATACTCAAAGACCATAGGGATTAGAAGACTAGGCAGCACAACTTTAGGTTTACCTCGCTGCCGAGCGCGGCAGCAAAGGGCACCCTGGGACAGAAAATATGGGGGGTGGGCTCCCCCATTTTGAAGCTCACCAATGATCTTTGCCAGCTCAGGATCCTTCAGCTGATGGGGAATGAAATCAGAAAAGGCGAGTGGAAACTCCAAGAGCACGGCACAACCCGGTTGCTCTTGGTCAGAAGGAGGATCGTCGGGTGAATGGTACATCCTAGATAGTGTGTCCGCAATCACGTTCTGTGTGCCTCGAACGTGTTGCACTTGGAACTTAAGGGACGATATTTGGACAACCCAACGACCAATTTTCCCAAGCTGGCGTGGATGTGCGAGAAGCCACGAGAGTGCCTGGTTGTCGGTTTCCAATAAAAACTCTTTGTGCTCCAAAAAGCGTCTGAATTTATTGACTCCAAACACGACAGCCAAACACTCGAGTTCATACACAGAAGAGCTTTTCTTTTCGCAGGGACTCAAAGTGCGTGAGGCGTACGCAATTGGCTGCCTAACACCATCCACCTCTTGTGACAACACAGCCGCAATAGCGACGGAGGAAGCATCTGTTTGCAAGACAAAGTTTTGATTGAAATCCGGCATCGCCAAAACAGGGGGCTGCATGATAGCCTCCTTGAGAAGATCAAAAGACGTCTGCTGCGCTTCACCCCAGACAAACTTGGCGCCCTTCTTCCGAAGCTCATTGAGAGGAGCCGCCAATTCAGCAACATTGGGGATGAAGCGTCGGTAAAAACCTACCATGCCGATGAACCTAGCAATACCCTTGACATCTCTGGGAGGAGGAAACTCCCTGATAGCCTGGGTTCTAGCGGGGTCGATGCAGACGCCTCTATGAGAGATAAGATGACCAAGGAACGAAATTTCCGGCTTTGCAAAACTAACCTTGTCAGGATTCACGGTAAGGCCAGCCCTATTCAATCTACTCATGACTTCTTCAAGATGAATCAGGTGATCTTCGAAGCTCTCACTGTACACCAAGAGATCGTCGAGGTAATTGAACACAAACTTAAACTTGACATCATGAAAGATGGAATCAAGGAGTCTGGTGAGAGTCTGGGCCCCCACAGCAAGACCCATCGGAACTCTTGTGAACTGATACAAATTCCACGGAACGCAGAAAGCAGTGAGAGGTCGAGACTCAGGTTTCAAAGGAATCTGATGATAGGCCTGATTCAGATCAAAAACAGAAAAATACTTGGCCTTACCGAACCAATCAAACGCAGAATGCAAATCGGGGAGAGGCACAGAGTCGATTTCAATTTGCGCATTCAATTTGCGATAGTCCAAAACCATTCGGGACTTGCCATTGGGTTTTGGGACGAGAAAAGCTGGACTAGCGTAGCTCGAACGGGAAGGTTCAATGACACCATTTTCCAGAAGTTCGTCAATGATTTTTCTGAGAGTTTCCATTTTGGGTGGAGCTAATTTGTATGGGTGAGAGCGAACGGGACGGGTATCTGTTAGACGAATCTCGTACTCTAACAGGTTAGTGACTCCAAGCTTTGGCGTCAGCACATCTGGGAAACGAGAACACAAGGTTCTGATGGCTTCAGCCTCGCAAGTAGTCAGATGCCCTAACGGATCAATTGTTGGCTTGCTGGGTATCTCAGGCTCGACTACCGCAGCACCACCACCAATTTCATCAGCAAAAGATATTAATACCCGTCTCGCAAATCGGAAAAAACACTGACCTCTGCCTAAATCCAAAATTAGGCCAGTGTGCTTGATAAAATCCGCTCCCAAAATGACAGGGAAACAAAGGTCCTTAGCCACCCAAAAACTCCAAACCCAAGAAAAATGTTCAATTTTGAACTTGAAACGGGCTTCATAGATGATGGGAAGGGGTGAATTTGACGCAGTCCAGCAGATAGGGGTTTTTCGCTCAACTTGCTTGATAAGCCCAGACGATTCAAGTTTTTCAAAAAGGGACAAGGAAATGAGGCAACGGGCTGACCCAGAATCCACTAGGGCCTTCTGCACCGTGGAACCTATGAAGATGTTGAGACGTGGGCAAGTTGAGCGCGCCGCTTTCACGCCCATGGAAGCAAGGCCCGCAATCCCCCGCAGCAGAGGCTCGGTCACAGGCACAACACTCCCAGAAGGGGAGGCAACAGAAACATTAACTGAGTTTAACTTAGAATTTGACTTACTTGAAAAAACTTTCAAATTATTGCCCTTTACATTATCACCAACAACCTCACAGGAAGGATTGGGCAATTTTTCCTCCTGTGAGCAAACTAGTTTTTTGGACCACGTCCAAAATTTCCACCTTGACGGCAATGCCGCCGAATGTGACCTGGTTGCCCACAACCAAAACAAACAACAGGTTGCCTCTGCCACTGCGGCGGTTCAGGACCCAACACTCCCACGGGTGCTACGACAGCATGATGACCAGCTAGGGGAAGATGCCCCGCCGCTTGGTCTCTCTGAAAATCAGCGTCCTGGAAAGATCTCGAAAGGATGGAAAGTCTGTCCAGATCCGCAAAAGATGCAGGCCGTGGTGCAAAAACCAGACGGGAGCGTTCCTCAGGCTTCAACCCCTGAAGCACAATGTCAATGAGTTCAAGCTCACTGATCCCCAAACGCAAGACCCTTTCCACCGTGCGAATGTCCCCCACGTACTGGCTGAGAGGCTCGGCTGGCTGCTGAGGACGAAAAACTCTCTCAACTTTCAGCTTCTCCATGACCCGACGGGGCATGAAAAGCTCCAAAACTTCTTTATGAAAAACATCAAAGGTGACGCCTCTGCGCAAACAATCAAGCAATCTGTCCCCCAACGGTTTCAGACAGTATGGAGCAATGAGTTCCATCAAAGTTGCGTCTGACATGCCAGGGTATTCACGCATGCGCAAAACACTCTCCAGAAAAAAACAAAGACCATTCACATCTAACCCGTCCACCGGCCGGAAACCACTCAGGACAGAGGCAAGGGGATGGGGAAGTTTGCCAAAGGAGTTAGAGATGGAAGGGGAACTATGAACTTGAGAAGGAAAGGGAGATGGGGACTGGACATTCAGCGTAGCCGCAGCCAAGGTGGACGTGTGAGAGGGGGACGGTGTGACATTTGCATTTGACATTTGAACACTTGCAGGCAACTGGAGCAGTGTACTTGGCGTAGGCGGAGCCTGGGGGGTACCCACTGGAGCCACAACTTCAACAACAGACTTTGGCACTTCGTTTGAAATTTCCGAAGAACGGTTGTCTTCAAAAATTTCAACTTTCTCTTTGACAGACTTTCCTGCCTTAATACTCTCCAAAATACCTTCCAGCTCAAGGATTCTGGCCTCCACCCAACTCTTGTCTTCATCCTGGATTTCAGGTTGCCCTGAAACCAAGAGCAGACGCTTACGCCAGTGCGTCAGCTGTGTGATAGCCGAACCCTTAGCTGAGCCCATAGGCAAACTACTCCAACTATTAATTTCCCCACTTAGCTCTTCCATCCTCTCTTTACATGCCTCCAGTTCCTCATCCAAACTGAGCGACTCAACCCAAGCTTGAGGCATGCTAGCAATTTGTCTGAACTGTGTACGCAAAGTGCGTACATCCGTTCCAGGAGTCTCCCCCCGGGACCGCACCTCGTACACCAGCTCCGGCTTCCTCAAATATTCCGGCACAATTGACGCCATACCGAGTCTCAACCAGCACTTGACTCAAAATAACAGCCAACAAAATTTTTTTTTTACAAAACAAACACAGAAATTTAATTCCTAAGGCTTCTGGACGTTGATGCCTACGCACCTGATGGGGCTCAAAAGAAGAACCTGCCCATTCATACCGCAAGTACCGCAAGAAAAAAAACAACAACAAATGACCCACGAACGTACACACACACAAACATACACCGATACATACACTAGACAACACCTAACACTTGTGTGATGGGGTGTACACACAAACTTTTTTTTTTTTTTTTTTTTTTGACACATGACCATGCTTTTGACACTCTTGCTCCCGAAGGATGCAAGTCATTACCACCGATTCCACCCGGTGCCTCGGCCAAAGGGCGAGCTCCTAATAAAATGTGTTTACGCCCCACCACAACAACAACACGACCTTTTTCCAAAACTGCCAGGCCAGAACATTTCCAAGAAACCAATCCATCCACGGCTCTTCAAAACAAAACAAAAAACAGAACGCGGACAGTGATCGCATCTCCAAGTATCCGAGTCGTGAAACCAAGTTTAACGACAAGGCACCCAGGACGCAACCCACTAACCACGCTCTGCTACCAGATGAACCATGCCCTCGTGCCTGCACCCAGACTAACGAAAAGGAAGCGTGATCCATGCGCAGGCCCGAGGAGCGGCTCACAAAACTTTACTTAACAAATGAGAACCATGGATGGAGGCTCAAGAACAACACGCCATTTGAGAGAAACGAGCTGTAATTAACCATTTAAAAGAATAACACAACAATAATTAACAATAATACATGAATTAAATACTCTCAATTAAACTTTAAAAAATTTTGATACCACTCTGACCTACTCACTTACAAACATTAATTTAAAAAAATTCAAAATAGGCTAATTTCAGTCAAAGTAAATTTAATCAGTTTTAACCTTTTAAATTAACAAATTACAACAATGAAATATCTAATGACTCTTTTAATAAATTCATTTCATGGTAACTATAGAAAATTTAGGGGCCCCAAAATTGAAATTTAATAGAATATGTAAAAAAATTATAAAATCTAAAAAATCAACAAGTAGCCTAGGCTAAAGAATTTAAAATTTAAAAGGAATAACAATTAATAGAGATCTGTGCACAAATTAACAAAATAACAATTAAAATCCCTCAGTCCATAGCGGTAACAATAAATTAGGTCTAAGTAACTTGCGGTAGGGCGTTCAGTTCAATGGTTCTGGGCAAGCAGCACCGGAGGGGGAAACGAGCATGACGGAAGAGGGGGGCCATGATCCAGGGGTGGCCAAGAGCAGTAGAATCCACTCCGTCAATGCTGATGCGGCTGCTACATGTTCCTCCTCACGGGCCCCATCAAGCGCGCTGGGCGCTCTTAATTTACTGCATAGTAGAGAATATCTTCACACAAGTAAGAAAAAGGCAAAAATACAACGCAAACATACTACAAAATTAAGATGTAAGACGATGCAAAATTTATGCCGATGCAGCGCTAACGAAAGTCTCGGAGCCTCTGAATCGTCGGCGGTGGGAGTAATAAGAACAAAACCCACAGCCTTGTTCGGGGTCGTGGAGTGAGAAACACTGAACTAGCCTACTATAAAAAAAAACACTTGAACCATTGATCATGAGTCGTGACATTCGCCCGGTGGAAATAGTCACGGCTCAGTAAGACCTAGGTCCTTGACCAATTTACTTTTTCGTTTTGTATAGATTTATATACGTCCGTGAACGCGATAACATTAGTAATTTTAGTTTGCTTGTTTATGGATATATTTTGATCAAACTTGGCAAATTTATTTATTTTATACTAAGCTATTCATATTTTACTAAAACTCCACTTTAATAGTTTCCTTGTAGCAGCTAACCTAGGTAATCGTTAAACCTAATTTTATTTATATACATTCAATTAAAAATCAATTCAGACAAATGGAAATTCACTTAGTCGGCAGGTTAGCTGCGGCGGGGGTATTGTCTGTTTAGTTTAGCTAACTGTTATCATACAATGAAACTGTGTACCTGATACCATACGGTTTTTTGTGAAATAACTTGTCACCCGTTTTGATTAACCAATGTTTTCGATGTAGGTGTCCTTGTACATCCTATGATATAGCAGAGGGACGAATGGTAGCTAAAAGTGTCATTTTGGGCTTGCCCCACCCTCAAGTTATTGATTTATTTACATGGTTACCTTTTTTAGAACCTGTAATTATGACAAACCTTTTTTTAATGGGGTTTTATGTATGAACCCGTGATCCTTCACTTCGATGTATAACCTTTAGATAGCAAATAAAAGACGAAACCATATGGGTCTAAACTATATAACGTTTTTAATCACCAGTAGTAAAAAGCATTTTTAGTCCCTAAGGAGTACATGTAAACTGTTGTGAACAGTTGTAAATGTCGATTGTAAGCAATTGCATGGTTCGAAATTAATTATCGATTCATTTATTCGGTTAGAGGTTTCAGAAAGGTTTTTTTGTAGCTTATTGTTGCATTCTTATCAATTGTGCGACATATCGATGATAATGTACAGTAGGTCAATTGTAGTAGACGAAATGATTGAACATTGAGCCCTTCTTTGTGGATTCTACGATGTTCATTCTGCTAAATTCTACTCGAAACTGACAATGACAACACCATTGAGTGACCAAAGGTAACATAAGGGAGTGGGTTACTCCGAAAGGTATTGTGATATATACCCCTAGCAAATCCCCCTAATACCAATATGCGGAGCTGTTTGCATTCCACATAGCACCGCAGACTATCCTGGTGCAACTATTTTCTAAAAACTTCGTAGGAAAACAAAAGTCCCCCTTTCTCCTAAATTAGTAATGTAATAAGTAGAAATTGTCTACTGGTTATAATAATTATAGTTCAGGAAAAATATCTATACTAACTCAATACTGCATGTGGTGGTATACAAGTGTTTGATCATTTTTCATGTGCAATAGTGCACTACTAGTACAAGTTAATTAGGAGTATGGAAAACGACACTATTTACAAGCAACTCAGTCAAGTAATGTGTAAGTAAGGGAGTATTTCATTTGGTCCAAAATCGTTTGGTCCACAAGCTGTAAAACAGTTCGTTTGGTCCAAAATCGTTTGGTCCAACACTTGTAAAACAGTTCGTTTGGTCCAAAATCGTTTTATCATCCAGTTGGGGAGTATTTCATTTGGTCCAAAATCGTTTGGTCCACAAGTTGTAAAACAGTTCGTTTGGTCCAAAATCGTTTGGTCCACAAGTTGTTAAACAGTTCGTTTGGTCCAAAATCGTTTGGTCCACAAGTTGTAAAACAGTTCGTTTGGTCCAAAATCGTTTGGTCCAAAAGTACAGGCAAAACCAGAATTACAATTGTGTATTGTGGAGTAAACTTATGAAATAGACTGTACGTTTCACTGTGGACCATTCGATCGGGTCGTTTTATCCAAAACTCTAATACGAGTTCGTTTGGTCCAAAAGTATGAACTATTGCGTCCCTCACATAGAAGGCGTTCAAATAATCGCCGTCACGTCGTCAACCCAACCGCCTGCCTTCCGAGGCCTATTTGTTGTTTTGTGTTACGTTTCTAAATAATTGATATGTTTGCATTTATATACACGTACATATACATATATTTATTTATATATAATGTGTTTGTGTAATGTTTACTTTTTATCCCCAGTCAATCTTAAAACAACGCGTTTTAATTCCCTAGATTTGTGGATAAACATTGACTTTGCTTTGAGTTTGCATTTAATGTTAAACAGATGGTTTATTTAATTTATCTATATATTAAAATTCAATCTGTGTTTGTTGTGTGTTTGTCATGGTATTTGTAACAATTATGTAGTTAATAATACAAATATATAAAGTTAATTTCTCATCGAAGATATATCCTATTTGTAAAACTTCCCAAAATGTTATGTTTACTCCCTATGAGAACCGTGAATAAATTATTGAAAAGAAAAGAGTTTGTAATTGTTGTACCTTTATAAAAATTATATTATATTTTTAAATATTTATATCTTACTAATATTATAAATGTGAAAGTTTGTGTGTTTGTTTGTTTGTTTGAAGTTCAATCACGCATAAACCACTGGACGGATTGGGCTGAAATTTGGCATGATGATAGCTTACATTCCCGATTAACATATAGGCATATTCTTATCTTAAAAATCCTTTCGGGCTCCGCCCCAGTGGCTCTGTAATTCCCCATGTTAACCTTATGAGTATTCATATTTAAAGGGAATTAAAGAATTTAGTCAGCTGTTTCAACTAAAAAAGTTGGTTCTATGATATGGAAAAGCATTAAAAAGTTATAAGATTTACCAAGAGGGTGCAGCACTTTATTTTTTTTGCATTTATGAAAACAGCTAATTTGAACTAAGCAGCAACAAAAAACTGTGATTCGCAATGAGAACTGTCAAAGTAGGATTGTTTACAGTTATGTACAGTATATGTTTTTCATTTCATGAATAATTTGTGATATTTTGCGAATTGATAATTTATTTTTCTCTATTGTTTAGGTAAAATGGTAGAACATTATGGCTATGGTCGATGTGTAATACTATAGAATACTGTAAATTTAAAAAAGCAAATTTTATCAAACTGTGTCCTCCACCCATTGCAATCGCAAAGCTTGAGTATAACTGCAATAAGCATTTTATACTTATATTCCAACCCCGTACGAAGGACGGGTACTCTGCTAGTTTTTATATATTTTTATATTTTATATTTTAAAATTTTATTATATTTTTTTGTATACATTTAATAGTTAGTTTTTAGTACTGCAACGCGTGCCGGATAAATACTAGTCTGATAATATATATATATATATATATATATATATATATATATATATAAACGCGTTTTTTATTTTGATATTTTGAACCACTTTACGGATATTAATGAATTTAAATAGAATGATAGATAATTAAGAAATGAAGGGGATGTCGAGGCCATAACCGTACGTAAGGCTAACTTCACTGTGTTATAGAAATAAGTGTAAATTGCGTACTAAACAGTTCAAAGTAGTTTCATGTTGTTTTTTCTAAAAAGTGAAAAGGTGGTTTCAAATTAAATTACATGTAAATGTTTATGTTAATAATGTTTTGTTTACACAAATGTTGTGTTTGTCGTTGTTCACCGACATAATATTTAACTTTAAAATGTAGTTTTCCCTTACCATAAAGGATGTGCGTTATCATTAAATTTGCAATTTACTACTATACACAGAAAACACTTGCGTATAGTTGAGTTTCACAGTACATACAATCATTTTAAGTTTATGTTTTGCCATCAAATGTTAAGTCATGTTAGAAAATTTCATTTCTGTAAAACATTGTTCAATTATTGAAGATGTCAGTGAATTATATTTACAACGAAATTTTTGTGTCTTTGTGTTAACTAGGCTACCTGTTGTGATTTATATTGACTACTCGATTCACGTGCGTAGGACCCTAGATGAAACATACTGTAGGACTGACCCAAGATGCATGGAGTAAAAGAGGTGGGCCAGACAGAGCGCGCCCTTCTCCCCCCCTCGCCCATCGGACTGAGGCAGTGACGTCACTGCAGTCCTCGAGCCGCTACTCACAGCCCGTACACAACACTTTTAGATGTTGTTTTGCGCTGTTTACGCCAGTTTGTACTACGCAATTGTTAAAATTGGTTTTGCTTGGTTTTAAATATATTAATATGTTATTCCTTATTATATTACTACTCAAATATTAGAGCAATTGTTGATTAAATTGATGTCCATTTCTGCAATTGTTGTTATATCACTAAGGATCTACTCTGATCCGGTAAATAGCATCTAATTTTATGATCTATATATTTTTAGGATAGCCTACTAAACTACAGTTGTTCATGAATATATTAGTAACTAAATTAGATAGCCTACCCTTAACATTTTTCAAATTATTATTTAAATCAAACAAACATTTTTCACTATACAGATATACAAAATAAAAGTAGCTTTTGGTAATGTACAATCATCATTAGATTAGTGTAATTAGGAATGGAGATTTATATTTTTATGAATGGAAAGAAAACACATTTGAAATAAAAACACTTTATTTACAAAGTGTATCTCTCACCATTGGACATGCAATCAGATATAAACACATTGAGTTGTAGAGTTCTTGAAATCTTTTACTTACTCTTAAATTTAGTACTGACGATAACGTTTCTTAGTTGATTGTTTTTGATTTTTTGTTGCTGTTCATTTGTTTTTGCCTGATTAAAAAAACTTCAATATCATTGGACTCTACTATTCTTCTTTGAGCAAATAGCTCAAGACGGTCTAGAGGTAAACGATGAACTTTATGGCGTAATGGCTTAATGTCTTTACTTTCTTAACAGGGTCATTTATTCATATCAAAGCATTTTAAATAGACCTAGGTAAAATACCTATTTAATTTTCGATTTTAAAAATTCCTTTTCCAAACTCTCAATTTTCATTTAGCCTACATTGTGGTGTTTTATTATTACAACACAGCTTGCCCAACTTCTTTGTTTCCCTGGTGAAGTTTTCAGAATTTTCGTTTTGTAGAACATTCCTCCGCATCACTGCGATAATACTGTGTTCAGTAGACACAAGTTTTATTCAGGGCTCACGAATGTTTAACATTCCCCAAACTCAATAATCATGAAATTAATTCCTTTAAACATCTTCAAAATAAACAAATATTAAAATGATTGAAATCCAAAAATCGTTTCTTTTGCACATTTCAATAAAGACAAAGCATATTTTGTTTGCGAATAAAATATGACTCTTATAGTAGCCTATTTAACATTCATTTTCATAGACTGTAAAAGCCTTCTGCACTTTTATTATTCTGTATCGTATTACATAATGGGAAATTGTCCAATGATTAAATACACATGTATAACAATAATCTCGTGATAATCTGTCAGTCTTGAATAATAAGACAAAATATCGGCAAAAGTAGTCAAAAAGGCAGACACCAACCAGTACAATAGATTTAACATAATGCAATAAGAAATGATTGAAAGAGTTACTGTAATATTAAGATTATATAACTGTTAGTAATGGAACGTTATATTGCTAAACATGACATTATACAGAAGAACATCAATTTTAAAATAAGAAAATAAGATCCTTATATATAAATCTGTAAGACAAAATTTTTACCATTAAATTGTTAAAGTTACCCTCGTCACTTCTGCATCATTGAACTAATCAAACTCCGCGGCGCTGGAAGCACGATTTAATCCGCGGCGCAAATGCTACTCGGCGCAACTGCTACTACACGAGGTTAGGTCCTAGTCCTGTCTAACACACTTCCACTCTCCAGCATCCTTATGGCAGTGTCATATATAAAATTGGACGAAAACGTTAGTTGGTCATTTAACACATTTTCGTGGTCGGATGTTACTGCCTTATAAATCTCAAACTCTTCTAAGGTGTTTAATTTAAATCTGTCTCTAGAGAAATGTAAAATATTCATGTTGTTACTAATGCTGGTATAATTGTGGCCTTGAGAAATTAAATGTTCTGCAAAAGATGATGTCTGGTGTACTGTTGACGCTTTTGGGAGATGTTCCTTGAAACGTTTTGTAAAGGAGCGTGCCGTCTGGCCGATGTAAAATTTAGTACAATCGGTACAATTGATCTTGTATACGCCGGATCTGTCTAAGGGTTGCGTCAATGAAGGACTGCGCTCTTTTAACAATGCGCCAAATTTGTTTTCTGTTCTGAAGGAAACTGTAATATTGTATCTTCTGTAATATCTTTTTTGTATATTTACCGTCTTGTGAGTAACAGTATAAGCGTAAATATATGTTTTAAGTGTTATAAGACGTTTCTTTTATTTACTTTCCGTAAATTTAATAACACGTACAATGCTGATCAAGAAGTTACTTGGGGTTTTGCCGCAATCAAATGCATAATACAGACTACCACTACAAATCCAATTTTAATTATTATAATGTTGTAGGTTATTACAATAAGATTATGTAACAGATTCTTATTCAATACAGTTATATAAAATAAAATAAACATTACTACAAAAGTAAATACCTTATGATAAAAAATACAGCAAATCTCTTCATTCTACTCGTATCCATAACAATTACACTGGTTGTTCATATTATTTGTTGAATTTAAATAGGTACGGTACCTTTTTAATTTCTCTTAGCACCTGTAATACGATGGTACTTGTACATCGATTGATCCTCCTCAAAATTGTCCAAAACAAGAGAAATAATATCCTTTTGACGAATGCTAGCTAGTTTGATTCGGGTTAAACTTTGGACTTTGGGGTTTGCAACCAAAACCTCTTCACTAATCTCTTGACAAATCAAGCATAATTTAAAATCAAAATCTTTTTTCTTTTTTTTAGAGGTCACTAAGAATGCTATGTCAAGAAATATATAACGAAGTATTCAGATTGTAACCATATTAGGGTGTTGAAAATGAACGAAATACAGTACCTTTTGTACACGTACAATAGTAATAGTCACATACCTGTAGTCGATGAAATAGTTATATGCAACTTTTGTAAGTTGGTGAAATTCTACTTTAAAATTGCCTAATCACTAGTCACTAAGAATAAACGTATATAAAAAACCAGCCACACACAATGTAAAAAAACGTAAGCAACTTAAAATAAAATGTATTGAAATTTAAAATATTTAAATAACTATTAAATTTTATAAAAGAATGTTATTTGGATAAATAAAACACAATAAATGTCAGTAGTACTAAACAGTACACTTTCACAACCCCGATATCACTGAATTGGAAGGCAATGAACTTTGGGGGCAATTATGACGCAACCTATAGGACGAACCCCAAGGCGTTTGGAGGCCTTGTTTTACATTTTAAACCAAATGTATTAGTAATAATATATTTTTTTCTTATAAGAAAATGCATCTAGTTAATATTTAGCCGAGTAATTAAGTAATTACACTATTATTTATCAACAATCCATACGATTTTCGAAAAAAATAGCTGTACGATGTAGATTTTGTTAAACTTATTATCGTTATAACTTTTTTATTAGTTAAGATACAACTTTTTACCCAATGACCTTTTCTATTGGTAATATTTTTTGGATTAAAACTACGTTTTAACCGATATCCTATCTCGTACCGTTCTCGAGCTACAGTCGTTTCGATGCATAGCGCGTTCCGCCATCTTTGCCCCCCTCCCCCCAAGTTCTCGACACCTGAAAAGTAGGCGTCATGCGTATTTTTTATCACCACAGTCCATATTACAACTATCAGCAAAGATATTTGATGTTACTTCTTTGCGACACTCAAAAAATAAATTCTACTTTCGGTAAAAAAAAACTACACGAAAAGTCCATTTTTACATATTTTATACAATAACTTGTTTATTTATAGAGATACGACCTCGGACCCAATAACCATTATTGTTGTCCACATTTTTAGAATTACAACGACTTTTTAACCGATGTTCTATCTTATACCGTTTTCGAACTATCAGCGTTTTAACGCATAGCGCAAACCGCCATGTTTGCCCCCTCCCCCCCACCTTATCGACCACTTTTGAAATAGGCGACATACGTAATTTTGATCACCACAGTCCATATTACAATAATCAGCAATAACATTGCGTACTACTTTTATGCATGCTCAAACCCCCTCAGCTCCTGGACTACACCCGCAGTCTGGACTTATCCGTCGGGTTAGCGTCGTCTGTTGTCGTAACTGATCGATCAGTAAATGTTTCGTGTCCGTAACGTGTTTTGTGTCGTGTGTAAATGTTTATTTATTTTTACGTGTTAAATATGACGCTCTTCATATGAAGAAAGAAGAAGTCCTTGTACCGCCTGATGATGATTCCACATAGGAGTTGAAACTAGTTGCAACTGCAATTAAATGGATTGCTTGATAGCAGGTATTTAAACCTTTTTAATATTATTTGGCAATCCGGAGGCTACATCCACAATAATGTTAAAACTATTTTTGTATTAAATAATAATTTTGCAAGGTTCGAAATTACAAAAAACAACATTTTAAATAAAAGAAAAGCTTTAAGGATTAAAATTCAAATAAAAGTGTGATAATCTATAAGAAAAACCCATGTATATGATTCCAAATTGGAGTTTAACTCATATCCCACCTTTTATGTATTTCATATTAGTTTATTTTCTTTCTCCACAGAAGTAAGGCAACATAATTGGTTTCCTTACCTCTCTGTATATATAGTTTCCCTTGCAATTTTAAGAAATACACCCAAACAGAAGTAAATTTTCAGTAAAAAGCCACCTATATAGTTTAAAAAAATGGTGTATAGAAAGTTTAAACATTAAAATTAAGGCTAGGATTATACTAGGACGCTAGCGTCCGAGAGGCTGGCGTCCGGGACGCTAGCGTCCCACTTTGAGCCGATTAATAGTCTAGTATTAATAATGCATCTCTACAAACTGTTTGAAAACTATGACCACAGACAAGGGAAACAAAGCAGTATAGTAAACAAAAGTATAGGAAACATAAACAATAAATATTTTTTTGTTTCCTTAGTCAATGCTATGACTTTGCACTTTTATTCTTAGCAACATATTATTCAGCCAGTGTTAAACTCTTGGGCTGGTTTACTATGCAATCTATGCTGGGAGTACCAAAGGGATCAGTGCTAAGAGATGCATGGCCGGTCTCTGATAAATAAACCATCAAAGCACAATATCAGACTTGCCTCTCTCCTCCTAGCTGCTTACTGTTACTCTGAGAGGCTTGGTGTAGTTTCTGGTTCCTTCAATCCCAATGGCTGGAGAAACAAGGTTCTGTTAAAAATCAAATGCGACAATTTTTGTTTATTAATTAATTGCATTTCATAACACTCCAATCGAAATCGATGACCACTTACCATCTTTTATGTATATTTACCGTCTTGCGAGTAACAGTATAAGCGTAAATACATGTTTTAAGTGTTATGAGACGTTTCTTTTATTTCAGTAAATTTAATAACACGTACAATGCTGATCAAGAAGTTATTTTGTTTAACTTATTATGTAAATTTCTCATAGTTTTATTCAGTAGCCTACGTTATATGTTAGGGTAAAATATGTACTTGAACCACTTTATTCTGTTTCTTTAGAAGACATTACATAACCACCATTGATTGTAAATACTTGCTTAGTTTTACAACATATTTTTTTAATAAAAAAAATTATGTGTAGCAGAATAAAGTTAATATTTTTATTAAATATAAACCAAGTGGACTTAAATATTACGAATGTAAACATAATGCAATTTATCTTCCTGTCACCATAGAGGTCAATCAATATTTACAGTAATCCCTCTCACACTGACCACAGGTTGTCACATTACCTGAGATACAGACGGGTGAGCAGCCAGATAGAGGGTGTTAATCTGAACTAACTGGGGACCAAATCCGTCAAAATTAATCAAACACTGAATCAAATAAAGGGAACTTCATATGAAAAACTCAGGGTTATTTCAATAAGGGTTTGGTACCCCTATAGTTCGGCTGCTTAGAAAGCGACCTCCTCCAGCATTGGTTTAGCATTAGCGCGCAGGTCGTTTTCTAAGCGGCCGAACTATAGTAAAACACATATGTGAGAAATTGAACTGGCTGGAATTCAAGCAAAATCTGTATTAATGAGATCTAGAGTAATGAAGGTTTGCTGTACTTCCAAAAGCTCCAACTGAAACAAAAACATTGGACATCCTGAGGATCATGCTACCCCTTCCCGAGAAAAACAAAATTCTTAATTCACTATGCTCTTAAAGGTTTTTGGACAGATTTTTGGGACAAATAATTATGTTGTGAATTTTTTGTAAAATAATTCTGGCTCTAGACAGCAAAGTAACATTTTAAAAGCACTTTACATAAACTTATTTTTGGGAGATGGCCTTTTCCTCCGACCCATGGAACAAGACACTGGATAGCTCCGCTGAAGAAAATTCCTGCAGGCGCCCATAGACATGTATAGGCCACTGCATGCCCTATGGCTATGCATGTTGATATTGGCTGATTCGTGATACTTTAGTGGATATTATCAGTCCAGTTGAAAGTTTTTGCATTAATCTGGAACAAACACACAAATATAAGGGGCTGTGCTGCTGTGCCTTCCATAATATGATTGTATGATGATCAATGAGATTATATTTATTGGTGTGTTACACAGGGGTATGGCAGCCGCAACAGTGGACAGCTCAAGTCACCAATCATCAAACGTCCGCTCTCTGCGCCGGTCACGCTGCAGGGCTGGCTATACAAGCAAGGCAGCGAAGGTCTCATGCTCTGGAAGAAGCGGTGGTTTGTCCTCTCCGAGTACTGTCTCTTCTATTACAAAAGTAAGAGACATTACTAGACTTTTTGTTTGAAGTTAATGTTGTTAGAGGTACATTAACAACAATTTGGAAATTGGATTTTTCGAATTTTACCTCATGATAGCTATGATATGATGCATATCATTAACAAACTGGCACATATTTCCCGATATAAAGAGAAAGTTTTCAATAGGACATTTTCCATCACAAGTAGCGATAAAAAAAGGTTTTGCAATCCTCAGAAACATAACAAAGATAACAAGATTAGTATTTAAATTAAACCAAAGCTAGAAAATTGGAAAAGAAAAACCACACTGTGAATCTTATATTAGGCAAAACAAAAACAAAAAATCTTGAAAAAACTAGACGGTAGGCGAACGTGATTTGGCCATGAAAAAATTTGTTATTTGTTGTGGAAAATGTTTGAAAAAGTCCATCAAAACATCATCATCTTAAACCCACAAAAGATTAATCCAAGTATTGTCTGCACTGGTGGCATTTTATGAGGGAAAGTGGTCCAAACCTCTCAAATAATTGTAGAGGGTGCAAATTGGAATATAACTCGTACCTGTTGCATCTAAGTCTAAGATGCTTACCACTAGGCTAGCAACACGCAACCAAAAACACATTGATAACAAAAACAAAAAATTGTAAAAAAAATAATCCAACAGTAAAACTGAACCATGATAATTTGCAACCACAAGCATGTGTTCTAAAGTCGTAAGCCGTTGGGAGTTTTGTTAGAATAATAGTGATTAGTGAGTTTCTAGGTAATGGGGTTTTGTTTTTGCCTTCATGACAACTGTTCGTATCAAAGCAGTTCTCTAAAACGGTCTTTCAAATTCGGGAACACATAAAAAAACCTGGATATCAATTGTCTCCTTGGTTTTGTAGTTGATTGCTGGAGCATGACTCAGGTATCCTTTGTGCCTGGTAGACTTCGAGAAAGAAGCAGAGTGATTTGCTGAAATCAAGTGATAAAATAGGGTGACTGACCATGAAGTAGCCCACATAATCCATGCCGGAATACTCTTTGAACTAGTATGTTCAGTGGATATGGTTTTAGTCCTTATTTCCAGGCCAATCCAAATAGTATATTTCATTACAAGGACCGAAAGTGGCATTTTCCGTCGCGCGCTCAAGTTTTTGTGTGAGGCGAAGCCGAACACAGGGAACCCTAATTTCACGTGCGAGGCGAAGCCGAGTACGTGAGAGTTATTTCACGTACGAGGCGAAGCCGAGGACGGGAATAATGGAGCAAGTGCCGGATAATAACTTTCGGTACGAGTTATGAACGATACTTTTCATCACGACGCAAAAATACACAAACACAGATTAGCAGACCTCATAGTAATATTAATATTACAACATCTTTATTTCTCAATTAATTTGATTGAACATCGAAATAAAATAAAATCTTCTAAAAGGAAACCTACATAATATTTCTCAATACATTTTGTTTAAACATGAAAATAACAGAATAAAACAACTTTTAACAATACATACAGCTGATTCAAATCATTAAACTAAACAGTAACAAAACACTAGCGCCGCGTAGAGGATAAATGGAGAACTAATTGAGAGCGAGGGAAAGTAAATTTAGAGCGAGGGAAAATCAGCTGATCGATTTTCCCTCGCCCTAAATAAGAGCTTGGGAAACGACTACTTTCATTGAAGTCAGCTGTTATCGAAAATAGTTACTTTCGTTACGAAGTGATGAAAAATCACTTTTCTTAGGGCTTTCCTTTATGTTAAATAAGGTTGGAAGATAAGTATTTACTTCGTCTGAATTAGAATCAATATGCATTCACAATATTTGTTAAGAGAACACAACATTTTGTATTAGTTTGTTTTTGGGGTTATTTTGCATTTTGCTCATCGATCTCTACTGCTGTACTACGTCACTAGTGGATTTCTGTTTGGGTTTTCAGAATATGTAGTTTCCTCATTCCTTTATTTTGAGTTCTAGTGATTATGTTTATATCAAAAGGTTTTAGCAAAAATTGTTTAGTGATCCACATGTGGGTGGTATAGGCTACATATCAATGCTAGGCCCTGTTGTATCTATTTTCTGAGAGGCACTTGAAACCAATTTGTCTTGACTTTGATCGAGAAAACGAAAGAATTACAAACCACTCCAGTACTATCAGACAGGTCTCTACTCAGATAGCCATATGGAGGAATTTTAAAAGTCTTCCTTAAAGTTTGCTTTCTTTGTAATTTTAAGCTTTAGACGATTACTTTTACCTCATGATAGCTATGCATAACATTAAAGTTTATCATTAAAGTATTCAAAGGCCAAGACTTTTTTAAATTTCTGATACAGATGTAATTTACGGTTTACTTGTAAACAAATATCTGTTAACTATTATTTTGATCTCAACGTTTATAAATGTTTCTTATTCTTACTTGATTGAATATTTGTGAGTAAACTTGTAGATAAATAATGTTTCATGGATCCAAACCACCTTGTTAACTAACTCCCTCTCCTTGCCATGTTAACATCAAAGTTGATTGGCTTTGAATATGTAATGTCCCCTCAAGACTTCAAAGCTCCATCCAAAGTGTGATAACAATGGTGTAGAGGTTTGATTCCTTATTCAACATAACTGTTTAGTAATCTCTCTAAATTCATAGTTTTAGATATACAGTAAACTTAATTGAAATATGTACTAAATACCCCCACCGCAGCAAACCTGCAGACTAAGCGAATTTCAACTTGTCTCATTACATTTTTACTACAGTACAATATTTCCATAAATAAGACATATTTATTCACAATTTAAATAACATTAGATTTAACGAGTGCTTAGGTTTGCTGCTACTGGGAAGGTAAAAAGTGTTTTTTGACCACGTCAATAGTATAGGATGAAATAAATAAATTTGCCAAATTTCATCAACGTGACAACGTACGTATATCCATAAACAAGTAAACTACAATAGTTTTAATTTTCTCCATAAGAATAACACATGGGAATTTTAAATTGCACTATTTTTTATTTTTCTCCGTGACCATTAGGCATACAACAGCACTTCAATATACTAAATTATTAATTTTTTTAAGCTCTACAAAACGATTTAGAAAAAAATAGTTTGAATTTTTTTTTGAATTTTTTTTATGAATTTTACATATGGTGAATTTTTTTCGGTTTTAGGGTAAAAAATGGGAAAACCTCATTTTTACCTCATAAACCCCCGTTCCCATGGCCCGATTATGCTGGTTCAAATGTAGGTTTATACGTTTGTACAAAATTTCATCAAAATCGGATCACTTTTGCTCGAGTTATTGCGCTAACGGACACACACACACACACATATATATATATGAATTTGAACGGATGGTGTTTTTGGCCTCTAGGGACCTCAAAACAAAAAATTAAATCGGTCCTGGGTCCAGGTCTTACCATGAGTACTAAGGTAATAGCTTATTCCCTATATGGGAAAATCGCTAAAAGTGTGTTACAAAAATCTGCTGAAAGTCGTAACTTTACACTTGGTTAGGTGATTATTTAAAAGTACCCAAGGTTGTTTACAATATTTTTAGTTGCAGATCCCATGGTTGATACATTAATACAGTACAGAGATTTGTTGGGTCAATAAAACATTATGTACTAGGAATATATTTAATTTTTTCAAATACCGTTAACCTTAAAATAGTCCTTTTTCCTTTTTCCCAAATTAGTGAACTCACTAAAACTAATCCCACCCCTGAACACACTAAGGTGTAGTCTTTTGTCGCTTGAAAGAATTAAATTACACTTACGCACAGAAATAGGTGAGAATTTACCAGATCTTTTTACCAAATCGTCCAAGTCACTGTCAGCATATACAATACGTACAGTCTAATACCTTTGTAAATTATATTAATTTATTATTTGACTGAAAATGTATTGTTAATGTAAAACGATAACTGATTTTCTGCCCACAGCATCAGAAGAAGAGAAGTTACTGGGTTCCATTCTGCTGCCGTCATACAAGATCTCGCCCTGTGGTACAGATGACAAGGTTTACCGCAAGTTTGTATTCAAGGCGGAGCACGCCAACATGAGGACTTACTACTTCGCTGCAGACTCTCAACCCCTCATGGCAAAGTGGATGAATGCTCTCAGTCTGGCCTCCATACTACAGGATAACACATCTAGGTAAAATCTTAATAATATGAAGTAGACATCCAATTCCTATGCTTATAGTAGTTGTCAATTTTATTACAAATAAGAACTTAGTTCTGTCAAATCTATAGGAGTTTTTCTAGCTGCCGAATTTGGCAGGGTCTGTTTTTCCTGACGGCTGCGAGGCAGATGTCAGTCCCGTACCCCGCAGCGGCATGGAGTGCTCCTGGACTACTTTTGCTATTGGTTAACGTGCAGTACTTGAGTGAATTGTAACGACTTAAGTTATCACAGTGATTTTGTGTTAAAGACTGTAATTTGTTTAATGGTTTTATTTAAGTTACTTCAAGTTCTGAAGGATAAAACTCAATAAATTGAACATTGACCTAAGACAATTAATTTAGTTTAAATGGGCTTTCTTGTCATTTAGCAATGCCGTACAAACCTAAAATTCTAATTCGAGGATAAACAATAAAACTGAACTAGTTAACGTACAGTATTTATTTAGAACTACATGCAAAATAATCAAATTTCAACAAATTCTTAAATACCCCCGCCGCAGCAAACCTGCCGACTAAGCGAATTTCCATTTGTCTTAATTGATTTTCAATTAAATATATTTTAATAACATTAGGTTTAACGAGTACCTAGGTTTGCTGTTACAAGGAAACTAATAAAGTGTGTTTCTTTGTAAAATATTGATAGCTTAGTACAAAATAAATAAATTTGATCTAAATACAAAATATATCCATAAACAAGCAAACTACAGCATTTGACAATATTCTCCATAAAAATAACATGGGAATTTTAAATTTACAATTTTTTAAATTTTCTCCGTTACTATTAACCGAACAAAAATACTTTTATATGCTAAATTAATTGTTTTTTTAAGCTCTATAAAAAGGTCTAAAGAGAAATTGGAAAATGTTGTGTTTTGAGGGTCAAAAGTGATAAAAACCAATTTTTACCCCATAAAACCCCCCGTAAAGCCCCGTTCCCATGGTCCGATCATGCTGGTTCGCAAACTCATTCAAGTTTATCTGGCTTTACACCTTTAAACCAAATTTCATCAAAATCGGACAAAAATTACTCAAGTTATCACGTTCACGGACGTATATATATATATATAAGTCTCTATACATATACATATATAAAAATTTGAACGAATGGTGTTTTTGGCCTCTGGGGACATCAAAATGAAAAAGTAAATCGGTCCCGGGTCTAGGTCTTACCGTGCCACCTACGGTAATAGCTACTTCCCTATAGGGAAAATCGCTAAAAGAGGCATACTGTGCACACTAGACTACTATAAACTGCATAAACAAAGCCAGAATTGAATACGGTATTGCAGTTCTAAGAAAATTCCCTTGCCAAAAAGTGCAGTTGCTAGAAAACATGCGTGACATTCACAATCTCCTAATTTGACTGCTAGAAAAACTCGTTTTTGCACTGTTTGTATCATGGTGTTGTACTACCAGTAGCTTAGAGTAACGTAATTGTTTGCATGTAAACGATTTTGTCATCATCTGCTATTTGTTACAGCTGGGGTGGCCACAAGCCGCACTCGTCTCACCAACAGACAGCAAGTGCAGACGACAGCGACTCAGGGTTCCACGGACAGTACAATGGCACCAGTCATGGCCACACTGACAGTCCTGCGGACACTAACAGCTGGCGCCCACCCTCTCAAGGTAAATACAAATCCTACTGTTGTTATCATGCTTATCATCAGTACTGACATAGTGATGGATCAGAGCTGGTTGGCTTCCGATTATACACCCAGTAATAACTGTGTGTGACTGGCTTAGGGCTTAGTGTGTAGGTTGTGATGAGGCTTGAATCTTGTCAATTACTACTGATGATAAGCGATGTGGTCCTGTCTTTTAGAACCCACTTCAACCCACAGGGTCAGTAATTTTCTAAGAGAATAAAATTCTTAGTATCATACTTCAGGAAAGCTCACTCATAGTATCAAAGATCTCATTCCATAAAAAAAACATAATCACTTTTCAAACAGCTTTTAAAAAAGGTTTACAATATTTAATTTTTTTGATTTTGCCACTATTTTTTATCAAAGTTTGGTACTTAAAAAATACAGGAACTGTTAAAAATGTAATTATTTTCTAGATGACCTATAGGACTGTACAATGTACATACCAGCATTGACTATTGGATACTACCGGTACCTAAAATACATTTAAAACAAATTGATTATTCAAGGTTTATTCATATTTTTCACAATTGTTTTATAGCAGCTTTAAGATCTGTTATATTTTGTTGCTACTGTGAGGGAAAATATAACATGTTGAAAATTACAAATGTTGATATGGTCAGTAACATTTCAGTATAAATCTGACCTCAGTGTTAATTTAGAACTTGGCTTATTTGTAAAATGTATTATAAGAAGAAAACAATAACTGAGAGTATTCTATTTTTTAAAGTTGTACAATAATATGTTTTATTGCAGGTTACCATCAGCCACTGTATGCTAACGCACCTCCTAAGCCAAGGAGGTTGAACGACACTTCACCCGAAAGATCTCCAGAGCGAGTGTCCGATGATGGGAGACTGTCCAAGATGGCTCAGCCCCAGGAGTATACTGTGAGGAATGACCGAGCGTACAACTACACGGCTCAACACTCCCACCGGCCGCCACTCATGCTGCCTCCTGGGGCCACTCAGCCTCAAGAGCGGCGCACACCCGACACCTACGGCAGATCAAACTCCACTACTCCGCAGACTGGCAAGGTCATCTCCTCTAAACCTCGGACTTTGGACTACGAAGATGTTTATCAAACAAACCCGGATCTTGTTAACTCTATGTATTCACAAGGTGCAATGTACACAAACAGACACGTGCAGTATCGGCAGAACCGTAGGAACGACGTAATGTCTAACAGCATGCCTTCGGAGGGCCGCAAACGGTTTCCCCCGAGACCTCACAGTGCTGACTTTTTAGAGTACGATGCTAGGAGGTCTTACCAGTCTCCCACTCCTCAAAGTAGTGATTCGGGCAATCAAATGTATTACAACCAAAGGACAGCTTCTCAGCCTCGCAGGCCAAAGTCCAGTTTAGACATCGTCCACTCTGAGGGTGTTGTCGATGGAGTTCATTGGTCGGAGGAGAGTTATGCTCGGAAGATGCGACAATCAGCTTCTTATGTCTCCCCACAGTTTCACAATCCATCAAACTCTTCCAGAGCAACAACCCCTTCTGTTAGGCAAATACCAATCATGGCTCCTGGTTACTACAATGGACCTGTGAATGGAGAATTGGCAAGGTACACTGCTTATGGTTGTAGACACTAAAATTTAATGAAAACCTATTTTATCATTATTAGTATTGCTTTTTAAATTAAAATACCCCTTATCTCTCAGGAGTAACTGGCGAGTTAAAATTCTTTTATCATGCTTATTGATAAAGTATACTAAAAATTTGATCCGGGTTGCACTATCCAAATCATTTCATTGCAATTATTTTCCATTCATGCCTAGGTACTCTACCTACTCTTGATTTTCAGATAATATACTAACCTATTTTTGGTATTTTGTTCTTTAACAAGATGATTTCAATCTTATCTCTTATCAAAGAATAACTAGGTCTATAACAAATTTAAAATCATCAGAAGTGATATTAACCTATGAACCTATTCTGTCCCAACAGCAGTGCGATGATGAGGCAGCACTCAGAAGCCATCCACGCACAAGAGCGGAGATGGAGTGAGTACGTGGATCGTACCAATGGTCAGTTTGTCCGCTCAGCGTCAGCACGACTCCCTCGCCACACCAATGACGACCACATGGAAGACGACGGCTCAGACAAGAGCTATCAGGCTGCCTTCCGACGGAGAAACAGCACGGATAATCGAGACCCTGCCGTCAAAACTCAACAGGTTCTTATTTTGACTAAGTTAAACGTTTGAAGAATGTAGACTTTGCAGCAGTTTTCTAATAAATAAATCATATCAAATAAAAAAAAATCCTTTATTGAAACTAACATACACATACATATATTGTGTAAAGTCAATAAAGAAAAATAATTACACATTTGGCATATTTACAGCACTAACTAATTAAGAGTATAATCTATATGAATACAGCTTTCTCCCTCATACAACAAACTATTGATTTGTATTAGTATTAATAAATAATAGAAAAAGTCCCCAATCCTGTAGCAGCATTTATCTGACAATAATTTGAATAAACTGGTTTTAAATTGCTTAAAATTTGTCAAACCCTTATTCATGGTTCTATGTAGACAATTATTCAATTTTATACCAGACTAGCTGTAACCCGCGGGCTTTGCCCCGTTTAACTTCTTAATTTTCAAGATGATCTCGTTCGCATGGCTCAATCACGTCCTGGTTAAAGTTCGTTCGTTACGCTCACTCACCTTTAGGTTGAAGCTCGTTCGCTACGCTCACTCACCTTTAGGTTGGAGCTCGTTCGCTGCGCTCACTTGCCTTCAGGTTGGCTCGATCGCTACGCTCACTTGCCTTCAGGTTAGCTCGTTCACTACGCTAACTCGCCTCCAGGTTGAAGTTCGTTCGCTACGCTCACTCACCTTTTGGTTGCAAATTAGCTGTTGTCATAAATGTAAAAGAAATAATAGTGCTGCACCCTGTTGGTAATCCTTGTAACCTTAATGCTATTAAACATCATAGAACAGAACCAACTTGTTTAATTGAAACAGCTGTTAAGATTCATTAATTCCATTTCTCATAAGGTTAACATGGGAAACTCCAGAGCCACTGGGGCGGAGCCGATTGGACGGATCACGAAATTGATGGTGTATAAACCTATTCCATGACATTCTACACGTATGTACCAAGTTTCGTGGCAATCGGTTCAGCGGTGTCTGAGTTTATCATTGCCAAACAAATATATATACAAACATCCTCTTTTATACTTATAGATAATATGGAGAATGTTCAATGGTTGAGGTGCTATGTATAGGTTATGTAAGACTATTCTTTTGTCTTGTATTATATTTGTGAAAATCAGAGTTATTTGGAAAATCCTTGTAACTCCTGGGTCAAACCGTGTGTATGTGTGAAGTAAGATGGCGAAATGATGGAAACAATACAATCCTCCTTCTTTAGGGTATCCTAAACACAGTTAATGCAAGATAACTTACACATGCTTGCACTGACAAAGGAATAGTTCTGATATGTCCCAATAATGTTTGGAATCCTCACCAGTTGCCAGTCTGATCAAGGGATTACCTACATTTTTCTTATGCCAACTGTTATTCTTGCCAAACATTTACTTAAGTGAGAAATAAGTCATATTCAATTAAATGATTTTTTATCTATGGAGGTCAGTAATTAAAAAAATATATTTAAGCCAGTTTTAAAAACAAATTGAAAAAATGTCCTACTACTATGATTCTTGTCTTTGTTGTGCAGAGGGAGGAGTCTATGAAACGTCTGCTGGAGTGGAAGCAGAGAATGCTCCAGTCTCCGCTCACTCGCAAGTCCAGTGGCTCCAGCAACCGAGGGTCTGCGCAGAACCAGCTCAACCCGTACAGTCTCACACACGAACAGAGGTCAGTCAATTTAAAAGTGCACAGAATCAGTTCAACCAGCTCTGTGCCTCACACTTATAACTCAAACCCAAGTCAGTCACTGTGGCTGATTTTAGGTAAAAACCTTACATTGTCAAATATCCCACGAGGGTCCATTTAGACCTACCAGGTTTGGGTTTATGGGACAAAGACGCCTAAGACACCAAATGCCAAACAATTATACAACAACTTCATGCTTTGCTTACTTTAATCTGTTATAAGATATGGGTTGATATTCTCGAGTGAATGCAGCAAGATTAAAAATATTCCGAAAATAAAAAAAGGCTTTAATATTAATGAAGAAATCAGATTGGAACAAGCACTTTCTTGGTGATGGCCTCTCACCCCTTCCTAAATTTCTAAATGACGACTAACAGCAAGGGGGCCTGGGGGCGGAGCCCCCAGCGAGCCAAAGGCGAGTAGTATTCTATAAATAGCATGTTTGAGATTTAAAAAATGATATTTAGACCATTGTTAATTTGTACATATATGATCTTATAACACACAACCTTGGGATATATACTCATAATAATCTGAAATTTAACAGATACAATACACAAAACAAAAATAATGCTGCTTTAGGCCATATTCGTTTTCTAATTTAGTTTGCCTCAACAATGGTACAATATGATGTTGAATATAGTTCATCACAAGGGCAAAATTGGCTTTTCCACCCTCACTCATTTTCCGACCTTGGCTTTGCCAAACTTGAGCTTGAGTCGAAAATAGTCACTTTATGTCCTAGTGATGAAATATACTATTCTTTCATATAGTAAAATTCTAACCCATATTTCAATGCAGGCTACGCAATTTACCAAACGACAATCAGTCCAACCCTGACGCGTGGCGACGGGATGGATGGGACAAGGACATGTTGGATCACGCACGAGCTCGCCGCAAACACTCAGACGCTGGCCGTAGCCGGTCTCAAGATGGCCGAAGATCTGTCACTTCCATTAGTCGATACAACAGCTACTCTAGCGACGATGAAGGTAAGACTTTTTTACTTATTTCTATATGACTTCCCATTGTTTAAATGTGCTGGATCAATTTGATGTAGTTTACTTATTGCCAATTGGAAATTGTTTTTGTATTTTTTAAAAAGGCCTACGGTGTAAGATTCATCAACATAAATTAATTTTTCGTAAAAAGTATTTTATTGAAGTATTACGTATTATAAATGGTAATTTATGTTTTCTTACCAAGAAGCAAAAATTCCCTTCTTACAAATAATTTGATTGATTGAGCATGTATAATTTAATATTAATATATTTTAGTATTATATTTTCATTTGATCCAGCACCTTATTTTATGAATAAATTAATTTCAGTAGTTTACATGAGACCGCTTCTGAGCTTAGCATGTGCATGTATGGTGATGGTGCAATCTTCCGAACTGTTGAGGTTCTTCTTGTTTTAACACTTTCCTTTTACTAAGATGAAGTAAGTCAGAGATTTTATAAATGACAATCGGTTCATCTGCACATCATTTAGCAGAGTTTTTTTTATGGTTAGTAGCATTATTGTATTTTAAAATATTATACCATTTCACCATAAGTATCTTAGTAGTTATAAAAACAAATTGTATTCTAAATTGATTGAACATTCAAATTTATATTGTTTTACTCATAACACCAAGATGATTAAATCCCCTATCTATATTAATTGAAGGATTGGCCTTGACAAGTTTGACCGAGGAAGTCCAGTTAGGTTTTGTCATAGATGACAAAAGATGATCTATGGAAGTAAATTTTAAATTTAGTTATTGCAGCAAAGCAATTTATAAACATAGCACTTCCCAATTTTTTTAAATTATTAAATAATAAAAAATATAATTGTGGTAGGAACATCCAAGCATGTATTGACATCAATATTTTTTTGTATCGTACTTCACACAATATTCTTATTCATTAGTTTAGTGATCTTCAAATCTAGTTTTTCCTCACACTACACAAAGTATTTACACACACATCATACTTAGCCACTTTACTGCACTACTGCACTTTCGTAAAGACTTGTCATAAAGGATAGTTTCTTTTAATAATATATGTATTCCTGATCAGAACATTTTATCTCTATTAATCTTACATGATTTTAATGTTCTGCGTTACTTAAAAAATAGCAGGTGATTTTTTTCATTATTTCTCTATGTTTAAAGGTTTAAAATATTAATTAAGCAGTAAACAATAGATTTTGGAGTCAAATGGTTGGTGTGGATCTAAATATCTTTAGCAACAATTATAAAAAAAAAAAAAAATTGTGTCATGAAAATAACATGCTGCTGGTACAAGATGAAAGTTATAGTGTCAATTAATTTATTTAGAGATTAAACTGTTCTCTGTAATATTGTAATAATACTGTAGTTAACTATGTATTTGGTATCTTTTGAAGAATTTAAATATCTGGTTCTTTTTGTATTCACTTTTTTGTAGAATATTATTTAATCACACTTTTCTATACTTTATATTTGAAGTAAATATCACTTAAAGCAAATTACTAATCTATGTATTTCATACAACAAAGTAGCTTATAAAATTATGAAATCGAGTGTATGATGATAAAATTCACCTTGTTTTAATAAACAGAATATATATTTAATATTCAATTTATAATATAGAAAGCAGAAAGGATTATATGGAAACTTTGTAGGCATGGAAAGAAAGGGGCAGAGCCCCGAACAAATTATAATTAAAAATACTTCTTAGTAAGACCAAGACCTATAAGAAAACTGTGTTTAAACTTTTTTAGCAATCCGATTAATATCCGACAACAACAAAAAATCTGTTTGCCTGTACATATATTTCTGATGAGAATGATTCTATACATAATCTTAAGCCTGTATTCTGTCAGCCATTTTGTTCATGCTTTGTCCTATATTTTTATCTTTGATTACTGTTATAACTACGTATTGTACACCGTGTAAAATATTTATTCATACTGGTTGTGGGAGGCTATACTGTATTTAATAAACCAATTTTGTAACTATTGATGATAGGCTACTATTAACATTAAGAATCAGGATACCTATGCATCTTTTGTTGTAAAGAACAGTAAATAAATGTGTAGACTTTATTACTTTCAGTCTACTTGAAACGGACAATAATTTTGAACTTACTATTTTGAATTAAAAGTAATTGAACTCTGAATTTTGATCTTAAATAAAAGAACTTGATCTCACAGGACAAACTAAAAATATTTTAAGAGTTCTTTCAAAACAGAAGTAGTTAGTCCTGAAAACTGTAACAGTATACCATACTGTTAGACTAATGGTCAAAAAGCAGTACATTTACAGAAATAGTTAAATTTTAAAACAATTTGGTGGACTTGTGCAGATTCTAAGTCAATTAAATTTTTATTGTTATTCATAGAAACAAAATTCCGAATTTCCATTTTGCGTCATTTGTGATCAATTTTAACTAAGTTTAACGAAATTAATCAATTGAAAGGATTGCAATATACCGTAATTCAGAGAACAATAGTTAGAGTTTTTACAAATTAACCATAAATGATAGATTACCATAATTGATTATTGCTGGTCGTTTCCCATCAAGGATTAATAAAACAGAAAAGTCACGACATTCTGGGGTCCAAGGAAGCTTGAACAAGCCGCATCCCCACTAAGCTGATGAAGGCCGTTCGGATAGGAGGTGCGATTGGCCGCTTGGCATAGTTGTCACAGTTGTACAAACGGCATCGTGCCATGCGGCTTAACCTAAAAGTGAATATGTTTTCGAATGTTTGATTAGATTTTGAGAGGCGAGGTAAATGGCTAGCACCGATGTCTACCACTTGGCCCCACCCCATCTGTTTGGAATCGGCAAGCCGCATTGCTGATCGGCACAATGCGACGCAAGCCGGCTGCGTGTTCACTCTTGCTGCTTTCCATTTGGAATAGTAGGGATACCGCTTGACAAGATTAGTTCACAAACCTGACAGAGCCAGAAACCACAAAAGCTTTTGATAACAGATGTTTAGAGCAGTAAAATTGTTATTAAAAAACAAACAAGAAGGACAAATGAAAAAAAACGTAAAAAATATAAACAATCTTGAATGTATACTATAACACAAGATCACAAAACGTTATAAAACTTCTGTTTTACTAATCTGTGATGGAAAATGTCTACAAAAATCCCTTAAACATGGCAAACTCACCACCATCAACAATAAACATCAAACAAATAATATAGGAGCAGTTATGTTTACATGTGGACCTGGTATCAATACAGATTGAATAATGGATAGATCTCTAGAAGTTATTTTGGAAAGATATACAGTTTTATTTTGCTACATTACCTGAGAAGTTAGGAGTCCCAGGGGGTCATATATTCATAAAAAGATTCACATAACACAATAATTATATTTCGTCTTAGTGTAGAACCTTTTTAGGGAGGAAATCAAAGAGAAAAATGTTGACGAGTGATGACATCATCTCCTCACATGAGTAATCTGAAACTTATCCTTTCCAAAAAAATTGTTAAAATAAAGTCCTACAAACTCAGCACAATGTGGACCAGAAGTGTGCCAAATTTGTGAGAGTCCAGGTAATTGGGGAAAAAGTTCCTAAAATTTAAACTGAGACTTGAAATTGTCTATTTTTATTTTACTTCTCTTGTAGTGCCATTACATTTAAGACACGATGACATTGAAAAACATAACTTTAAATTGTTGAAAACAATACATTATTTTCTTAAAAAAAAATGTGGTTATGGTGTTCAATGTAGGTCTCCTGTTGTCAGATATTTGTGACTCACAAGTCCTGGTCCGCAAGTAATGCAATTGTGTAACAGCTGAAGCCATAGAATGCTATAGTTTTCCAAAATAACTAAACGTTCTGTAATAGTTTTCCATGATAACCATTGTTTTCTATACCTAGTTTTTTTTTTTTTGGAATGGCTCAAAAGGTCGTAAATTAAACAGCTCAGCCATAGGCGGTCGACACACGAGAAGTCTGTTTTGCAACTGAAATTGGCAACAAGTTTGACAAACTAGTGCCTGCGTGGACAGTGCACACTTGGTGGGACAGTGCATACGGTGCAACTGCAATGCAACCAGTTGAGGACCAGTCAGCGATCAGTCATAGGCCCAGCGCACACGGTGTGACTGTTTTACAACAACTGTTGCAAACTAGTTGCGTCTGAAACCAGTTTGCAACTGAAACAAAGCTTCTGTCCGCACACGAAGTGACTGTTTTACAACTACAGTTGCGTCTATTGTGCAATCAGTGGAGTGTCAATTTAGTGCAGTTACGTTGTTTTAAGGGGACAAGGCCCCTTGCCCGGGACGTGATGAAATTTTGAGTCTGCTTCTTGTAATGCAGCAGCAGCTACAAAGAGCCTACATTCAATATTTGTTTCAATATAAGGATGTAGGTACCCAATAATTTCTACGTCCTCTACCATTTCTCAATTGTGTATACAACACAAGAGCTTGTTCATCACTACTGTTACAAATTTTAAACACAATACACAGTATTGTAAAAACAAAATTAGAATTCAATTAATAACTGTCTCAACTTAACTACAATTTCAGTCGCGCCCTTGTGCGGATTCAACCAACGCAACTCCAACCGTAATCGCGTCATAAACACAAAACAGTTGGTTCAACTTTAGTTGGGCTTCAGTCTTCCCGTGTGTTGAGCGCCTTATATGTGCAAGATATATACAAATTCTGTTGGGATTTGCTTGGATATTATATCTGGACTGCTGGTTTACCTGATGCTGAGTTTGCAGGATTCGTATATCTGTAATAATTGTACATATATATTTAAGTCAGTTAATGTAAATTTTACGATATAAGGCTGTGGTAACGGTGATTACCGATGTGGTAACGGTGGCTTGCGGTACTAACCTTGGTGAACTGTCTGCATGGACGCGATCAAGCATGCTGGAACAGGCCTATCAACCCTTGTTCCTATTACTTTTAAAGTTTTGCCACAACCCTTGCAATTCCATTGTAGAACAAGATACACACAGCATTGGTCTAGGCATGATGTTAGCTTCACGTTTGAATTTTTTCTGTAGTTTTGCACTTATTTGAATGATGACATGACTTTGTAAATCAGAATTTTGGAAATAAATATTTAAATAAAGGAAGAACTCACATAAAAGTTTGAAACGTGATAAAAATATAAAAATGTTATTACTACCCTTTGTTATTACTAAATATTTTTAAAATCTTTTTACCTTTTTTAGTATTTTTGTAAGAAAAATTTATTGGAGTTTCTCATTATTCAAAACTGTTTGAAAAGGCTATATGGAGTAATTTTTATTCATCTGCAGATATATTTCCTGTACCATTTTCGTAGGAGATAACATATCAGAACAATTTCGTTCAGTGTTTTAAAATAATTTCAGCTTAACTTTTTTGTCAATGACAATATTTTTTCCAGACAAGTAAATGTGGTAAAACATTTAAAAGAAATAAGAACATTTTCAGTCATTTATTCTGAACGTAATATTTGGGTTGTCGTGTCAGAAACTGGAGGAACGAGGGAGTGTCGGAAACGAGTGAGAAGATCATCAAAAGAGGCTAGCAGATCAAGACTCAACTCTCTAGAGGGAAAATCATCAAGAACTACTCCTACATCAATGGCTTTCCCTGACTATGAAAATATCAAGTTAGCAGAAAAATCTGCAATTAAAGAACGAGCAGATATGGTGAAAACACCTACATCCTTGAATAAAATAGATTCTAGCTATTCAAACTCTCATAGTGTAACTTTGGAAGAAAGTCAAGTCAACAGGGATAGGAATTACAGTAACAAAAGCCCCCATAGTAAGAAGTCATCAGAGGATTATGGTCCGGGAGAAAGTTTTGATAGTGGTAACACTTTGGCAGAATCAAGTATTTTAGGTTACGAGGACAGGTTTACTACTAGTAGCAAACATTCTGATAGTGGCTACGATACACTGCAAACTGGGGGAGTTCTGCCAGTAGATCCAGATGTCAGTGATTTGCTCAAGTTCCGCTTTGACAAGCATAAGTCGGCCAACGCAGTCTTTGCATATCCTGTACACACTAAAGTGGGAAAGAGTTTTGAAAACTGGGGGGAAAAGCTCGATGAGTCAAGACTGATAAAAGAATTTTCATACCAATATATAAAGTCAAATAAAAATGATGGTAAAAATATTGAGGAAGATAAAGACAAGAAAAGCTCAAAGGTCCTGTTAACAAAACATTTTGAAGTGCCACCCCAAAATATTGTTCAAAATAGAATTAAGGTGTTTGAGGCTCCTAAAGAAGATGATCCTTTAAACTCTGCTCAAGTGAAAGATTGTAAATTGAAAATGCAAGAACCGCTGAAAGTCGCCTCTGCATACCAGCCAAATGAAGCACACGTATCTACAATAAAAACTGTGGAGGAAAAACGTGAACGCTACAAGAAGACTGATGAAGAACTGTCAAATTTGAAGCGCTCAAGAAGAACAAGTTTGCATGGGTTTGCACTAGGAGATGCAATATCTATGTTGGATGAAGAAGCAAAATATGCCAAGAGAGAATCGTTAACAGGTAGTCAAAATCCAAAATCAGTAAAGGATTTACTTGCTGATTTTGAGCGTAAATCTCAAATATTAGCTGCTGAAGAAAAAGAAAGCGAAGATAGTCCAGGTAAACGCCCTGTGTTCAGTGACACTGAAACATTACTCTATGAAACTTCCAGTGACCCTGAAAATAACCACTGTGGTAATATTATATCTGGATTGTTGCGTTCTGAAGTAAATGTCAGTGAAGATGATGAGGACAGGGATGAAGAAGTGGCAGCAGTTTTGGGACAAAAAGATAGCTTTGTTAGTTCTTGTAGAGATTTAGGCAGAAAACAAGAATCAAAACCTAGGTCTATAAGATCAGAGAAAGTTAATGGTAATGGCAGTCATAGCGCAATAGACAATGCATCTACTTCTAACTATTTAAGGCTTGGTATGACTGGATCCTTAGTTGCTGGAGACGATTCCTGTTCCCAGTCCAGTACTCCACATTTAGAAAAAATTAGGATAGATGAGCCAAAACCAAAGTTATCATGTAGCCCTGAACAACATTATATGCCAATGACTCCTTCAAAGAAACCATTTATGGGTCCCATTACTGATGTATTCTCACATACAAGAACTAGTTCAGTTTCTCTTAGTATTTCAAATGAAACCCCAGGGGAAGAAAGTTCATATGTTGAAATGACAAATGGTAACATTCGATCCTTGCTTGCACCTGATTCAGGACATGAAAAAAGTTCATCGAGTACCTTGACTGATTCACAAAACTATTGTGAAATAAGATCCGATAAAGACAGTGCACACTATGAGTTCTTATATAAAGCAACAAGCACTACTACTGAGCCGTTATATATGGAAGTTAGTCCTGTGGTAGAAGATAATACCAACGATGTTAAAAATCAATCAAATGAAAATATGCCAAGTGCCAAAAGAGAGGAAACTGAAGGTGCTGAACAGCCCCCAACACCCCCCAGAGCTGTTCTTCCTGACATATTGAGTCCCACATCCAATGGCAGTAAAAAACAGCCATCAATTAAATCAGACAGTTCAGATGCTGATGATGAAGCTTCCAAAGATCTTGACTCTTTGGATGCTCCAAGACATCCTAGATTTAGCCTTTCCGACACTTTCAGACCTGCTTCATATTATCTTGGTGCTAGTATTGGAGAGAGAACATTAATTGGAATGACAGCGGAACATCCAGATTCTTCCGATAGTGATTTAGTGTCACCTCCTCCAATACCAACAAGCCCCCCTCCACTGGACGACTTGGAAACTAGTTTAGAATCATCAAGTGAGATAAAGAAACTATCACCAGTTCAGATGAAGAGTGAATCTTGTAAAATTGACATAGAAGGGAAAGATAACAGTCGAATGTTGTGGAACCCTACTCCATTAATGGGAAAAGATGTCAGAAGTTTGCATGAACGGATGGAAAGCTTAAATTTATCACCCATTATAGATGATCCTTTAAGTTCTGAAACTGATTCTATAGACTCCAGCAAAAGAGATAGATTATTAAAAAGAAGGCCTGTTTCAGCAGATATTTTGAACAGTCTGCAAGATACAGATTTTCTCCATTGTTCTTCCCTTAGTGGAAGGAAGTCCGGAGGAAGTGATTTAGACTCAGTTGGAAGTAGAAATGGACTAGCTATGAGTTTAGAAGAAGGAGAGGGAATTGATTTTGACCAATATCTAGAAGGACTTCAAAACAACAATCAGTTAACACCAAAGATGCTTTCAGAAGATTTAAACTATGAATACCAAAACTATGATAAACAAAAACACAGTCAACAAAATACTCCCCCCATTGCCAACATCCCTGAAACAACAGCTTACACACCTGATGGATCTAATTCTATTGACCAGGATTACAGATTAAAATATAAACCCTCACATCCACAGCCGTCTAACAGGATTGATGAAGTTCATTATGAGAATCTGCCAGGTCTCTTCCCTCCTCCTCCCTCCGCCGAGTATCTCCAGGAATTATCCTCTGAAAATGATACCGTAATGAGATATTCTAGTCCAGAAGGTGGCCTTGCTAGATCTTCCCCTGTAAGAGTAGTTGAAGGCCAGGGCAGTAGTAGAGATATACCTGCTGGAGCCCCATATTATTACTCAGATCTATTAAAAGCAGAACAAGCAACTCAATCAAATAACCGAAATGTGAATATTTTAAGATCATTGAAAATGCAGCAACTTAACAATCAAAGAGAGGAAACAAACTCATCAGATGTAAGTTTCTTGAACAAAAGGAATGATATTGGTCGCAGGGTAAATGCCATCAATCAAATTTTACCTGGTCAGATGATTAGTAGGGACGATGCTGCTAAATTAGCTGAAGAACTAAGAACTACTTCAGTTCACTTTCTTGGAACTGCAGATAAAAGCGGCCAAGTTGACAAACGTAATTTGTATGAAGCCGATACACTTCAAAGGCGTAAGGCTGTTGCCATTATGGAACAAAGGTACCGGTCTCAAACTCCTGATTTTAGGAGTAACACTAGAAATTTGTATCCACACGGAATTCGTGACAAAAATGATATGAGTCAAGGGGAAGAAAGACAACTAAGAAGAAGATCCAGGTCTTTGGAAGGCCTGTTGGATGAACCGGATTATTTAGATTCAGAACCTCGCCACAGCCGTGTTTCTCCTGGGAGTGCGATATCTCGACTTCTTCAGACTACTCAGCCACAGCCACAAAGCTGTAGAAGTCCCATTTCACCGATACCTGTTTCCAATGGTCCTAGATCGTCAAGATCCAGAGCACCTCCTCCACCTCCAGATGTCTGGGAAGAAGACACCCTCTGGAGAGAAAACTTAAGGAGGGTAAGTATTCGCCACACCAGATCTTTAGATGATTTGGATAGAGACTCACCAAGAGATGTCACTCCTTCAGAAAATAGAAAAGTCAGTCGGGAAGTTACCTATGTAAATGACAGCGTCACTAGGGCGAGAACAAATCATTGGGAGTATGAAGAAGATTATCGCGAAGGACGTTCGCTGAGACAGACAAGATCCACAACACAAACTGACGTCGATGACGGTGTACTCTACGAACGCTTAGTCCCCAGAGACTCTGAGGTCCTAGACAGAACGAGGCGGGGACAGACTTATATAGAAGGCTATGTTTGGGATGAAGAAAGAGAAGTATTTCACCGAGGAGAAAAATCTATACTACCGAGCAGGGACCCTCCAAGAAAACCTACTCAGCCTTTTTTAGAACCAGGCCTGTACCCAACTCGACCACCCTCATTCGAAATCGACCGAGAGAAGTTGCGGCAGTGGGACCTCATGTCGAGTGCTCCAGCCGGCATGTTGGGGCACGCCGGGGCTCGTCGCGGACTACTACATCCCGCGGACACAACACCTCCCAGTTCACCAGGTCAGTTACATACACACTTCCTTCCAAGTACATTATATTAAGCAATTACTTAAGTTAGTGTAGCAAGTTGATTTAAATTTATATTCTACAATGTATGTTAAATTTCAAGATGTCATAATCCTATATGATATTTTAAACTATGTAATACAACGAGAAATTTGGCCGTATGTATGAGACTATTGTGTTGTTACCAGTAACTTTATACTGTAATTGAAAATTGAAGCTTATACATTCTATGAAACAGAAGCTAATCATGGCATTTGCTACTATATAAGAATTGAGGTGATATCCAATCCCCGTTATCCAACTGGCATGTTATTTTCTAGTAAATTTATATTTTTCAAAATTATCTTTTAACAAAATGACCAACCATAAATGAGACTCTTAGTTTATTATTTAGTCTTAAAACTGGATTTACACGTTAAAGAATAATGTTGCTCAAATTATTATTATTTTTTACAAAATCTGTTTTTACTATATTGTGATTCATAAGATTCTGATACCCAGTTTTTAATAATTAAATATTATCTATAAATTTTTTTCTGTCTGTCAAAAAGCAGTTTTAATTTTTCAAGATGTAATTTCTGTACTTTTTTCACTTGGCAGTAACTTTTACAAAATAAAAAATATCCAATATTGTATTCTGATGTCAAAATTCAAGCATATAGCATTGTTCTTTTCTATGGGATCCCTAATAATGTAAAAATTAGAAAATTATCCAAAGCCCACTAATTTATTATTGTTACTTATAAATAAAAGTTTTTGTTTTTTATACCGTTTGTTTATGATTTTTAAACTGCTGAAAATATGATAGTACAGTTACAGTATGATATAGAGTCATAATACTTTACAAAGCTTAAAGCGATTTACTTATTTTATGAATGGTTGGGTAATTTCCGCTTGCTTTCAGATAATGTTGTATTGAAAAGTACCATATATTATTAATTCAATAGATGATACCTATAAAAAACTACGGTTTCACTTACAATGCATTTTTTTACTTTCCTGGATAGCACAATTCACCCACAATCACCAAACACAGGTTCACATTTTTGCACGTTGGGGTTTACTTCACAATTTAGATTACCACTTTTAGAATTGGGACAAGTTAAATCTACAGGAGGTGCATGAGTTGGTTCCACTGTTGGAGGTTTTGTTGACTATTGTGAGATCAGGTTTCAGGATGAAACTATATTGATGAATTTCAGATCAGGTAATACTTTTATAAAATAATCTTAAGATATCTTTAGAGTAGCAGAATACATCAACAGTCTAGTCACAGTAGAGTGATATTTACTTTTGTAAGTTACATCTGGTAGTACTGTATGTTTGACAGAAATTGCTTGAATGGCGCTCTAACTGCCGGATGTTTTGTTAGGGTTTATTTCTCTTGTAAGTGTAACCGCAGGCTTAGCTGTAAACTCAACCCATGTTTTAATATCATCATATTTCATATACTGTAGTAAAAAAATACCTGTTTTGATTTTATGTGTTTTTATTGAAGCTAAAAACATTTAGTGAGACTAGTAAATCATACAAATTTTATGGTATTAAAGGTTTATAATTAACGGCCCCCCATTAGAAGAAAATTTGAGGCATTAAATGGGAAGTTTGAAGTTTTTCCTATCGAGGAAACCTGAAAACCCAGCATTATTAGTCCAAAAAAAATATTATTTGAGGATTTTGAAATATGAACCACTAACTAGAAGTAGACTACACGTTCTTAAAATATCTACTACTGGTACTTTTTAAAAGAGAGAACTGTTTCTATTCTAGATTCTAGGACGCTTCAATGCAAGGCATAGGCTATATACTTTTTAGCTCAACAATAAATAGCTTTTCGGTATTTACCAAACTAAAATAAGTTTCTTACCAAATATTTTTTGTAAATATAACAAGCTATTCTTTATTTTTTTTTATCCATAGCATAAATATAAATATTTAAAGTCTTTAGATTCCTTTGTGTGAAGTGTGAATTCCTTCACATATATACAGATAAATCATAGCTTCATTATGTCTGTCATCTTAGCCCTTGATTGCATAAACTTACCAAATTTACCAAACCAATGGTAGACTGTAGTTTACTGAGACTGTGCAGCCTCATACAAAAAAGGGGATGTAAACTGATAATTAACAGATGTAGTATACTGTTAAGAATGAGGTTATGTTTTTTGGCGGGAATCCAGTATCAGCTGATGGACGGCCGCGCATGCGCCCAGTCACCTGTCTACTATCACCACGATGACGATGCCGTCGTAGCCGTACTACTTCATTGCCGCGTCGCTCGACCTCAGTGTTGGTAACGCCACGCTCGTCGCTCCGCTGTCCGCTCGCTCAGTACGGTTGCCGACGCGCGTCGTCCAGGTTGTGCCGAGTCGATCTCTCCCGCGTTTTCGCGTAGATCCGCAATGGGAGGAAAAGTCGGGTTTTTCTGCACCCCAGGCTGCTGGTCGGCTTGCTCTAGAAAGCCCGTCCCATGTGAGTCGATTCTACGCTCCCTTGGCCTCTTCTGGTGTTTGCGTCTGTATCGCTTTATTTTATTTTGATTTATCCAAAAATAGTATTGGCTATTTTAGCAAACTTCTCGCTTTTATCACTTTATTTCACTTTTGGAATACTCACACTGTTTTCACTGTATGTTGTTTATAGCTAATGGTATAATTTGAATAAACTGTTTATGATTTTTTTACAAATACTGACATAAAAGCTGTGGTCCTCATGCATTAAACACTTGGTAGGCTACTCCACCGAGTAAACGCTAATGTTGTTTTTAAACTATTCATATTTTCTACGGCTTGTTACTTTAATAGGTATCTACATCCTATAACTTAGATCTTGGAAGGCAAAACAAATTTAAAATTGATTTATTAAAAAAACATTCATTCAAATTTCAAATAAACCATAGATCTATATCTTTACTCAAACTTAGTATTTCCATGATATGTTATAGGAGCGATATTACCCTAACCTAGAGAAATTTTATAGTTATGGATTTGAGGGAAAACAAACAACACTTAAATCTCATCATACAATTGCGTTACGAACCCAAACCAAGTCCAAAATAACAGAGATCAATAAATCACTCCATTAAAGCCTAGTATTTCATTTGACCACCCCTAACCGCTATAATTGAGAGGTAAAATTATCACAGAGATTTAAAAACACCCAATCTCCGTATCAACTTATGCCACTTTTAAATTAACAGATCAATATCTTTACTCCACCGAGGCTAGTATTTCCGTGGCAGGTTATGGAAGCCACCCCTAACTGTGATATTTGTGATAATGCCGTCGCACCCTCCCTCACCCCTCGCAGTTGCCCCGGGTTCTCTCCCCATCTCTCACTCACACAGACGAGTACCGACCTTTACACGCTCATTCAGGGGTTCAACATTTCACTATACAAGTATACGTTCCATTTCCATGGCAACACTCTAAAACACTACACTCATGAAGGTTGCTGAGTTGTTGAACCTCCCATTGAGAGGTCTGATGTCAATTAATAACAAATATACAAGAATGATTTTACTTTAATCAATGGTTCAACTTCTCATTTGTAATATACAATTTTCCTTAGTTATAACGTTATCAGACCAAATTCATTTCTTTTAATTTCGGTGGAAAGTGGTATTCTTTGTGCCAGATAGAGCTTTGACTTAAAATATTTTCTGCTTTTAAGTTTGTATATTTTTTTAGCCTATATTTATAAACCCTAGACATTTTTGTAATGAGACAATTCAAACATTTTCCCCCAAAAGGATTAACTCCCTTATTTTTTAGTTACCGTATTTCATTAAAAGCATACCCAAAATTGACATCTCTTTTGCATTTGCACTGAGTATCCCTTTCAAATAGACTTAGAGAACCCCCCAAATATGAAGCACCTAAATTAATGCATTTATGTATGATATTAGGCTATATTATTCCATGAACCTAATTATATAAGCTTTACCGTTAACATAAAACATAAACCTCTAATGCGTTTATTATTGTTTTTATTTGTTATCCTAATCGTATTTATTGTAGTAAAATAAGGAGAATAATAACCAACGGTAGAGTATGTTTGTTAGTAGCATATACAGTGTATGCACTAAAGATTAACCGTTCTGCAACGTAAATGATTACTTATCAATATTTCCTGTACATTGACAGATCATCCTGTTAAATATTGTCACAACAATGATATTAGCGCCTGCGTTTATCAGCTGCCTTGCTACAAGGATTGATCACTGTTCACTGTTCTTTTATCGCTATCAAATTGTCAAAGATCCAATTGCTTTTAAATCGCTAGCTAGTCAATTTATATGTTTAGAATATTTATTTTGTATGTACTTTGGCATAAACAATCCAGCTGTGTTTCTTCCACACATTATTCTTGGGAAGGCTTCTCTGTCTTATTTCCGCTCCGATTTTGACCCATCTCCCCTCAATAAGTACCATATAAAAAAGTACCAAAGTACCAAGTAAGAAGCAAATTGGAAAGTGTTTCAAGTTATAGGTTGATACCCCATTGCTAAGTATGTTTGAAGATTCTATATATGACAAAATAGGCCTAGCTCATGCCAATGATCTGTTAATTTATTTATGTCGTAAAAACCAAGTTAGAATATCTTAAACAAAGCTTTTTTTACTTAATTTAATTTGAAACAAGTTTTAGCTGCTTCACACTTAATTCTTGTAAAACGTTTTAGTAGGTTATTCTTTTTTTTACTAATTATCGTGGTAATGTGATGATTCAGGTATTCTTTTTGTTTGTATAGAATTAGGGACGATTTTGTTATATTCGAATATCTGTTATGACCTTGAGGTTTTAAAAACAACATAACATGAAATACCCTTATCTTAGTGAAAAGTACTTAGCTTAGTGTCTCGGATACAAGAAGCTCAGGGACCGGTGTTTAGAAGGTCAAATGATTTCACCAGGTACCGTTCTTGAGGTTTTCTATTTGCTTCGTATTTCGCTACAAAAAACTTAAAAGAAAACCGAAAACCCCAACTAACTTTAATAGGCCTACACAAATCAAATATCCTTATTTATAAAAGCGTGTCACTATTTCTTTCTGAAAACTTAGCATACTCATAATGCGTTTAAATCGTTCAACAATATGATCATAGAATTTAATCAGATGTTAAGTTTCAACTCGGGTTTTGGTTGTTTTGTTTGTAACAGATAACGTACTAATTACTAAATATATTACAATATATATTGTGTAATATATATTATTATATTGCACAAACTATATTACCAACGCAGAGTATTAATAGTTAGCTTTATTTGGCATTCACATATGCTAATTCATCAGTAACGAAACAAATTAATAGTACCTACGTAAAAATTTTGATCGTTTTCATTAGTAGCACATAATGACACAACATAAGGTGCCACAAATAATCGTACTGTATTACAATAGATTTATCATTTAATTAGGGACAAGTTTCAATATTATTTTCTTTGGATGTAATGTGCGTATAGGCCTATTGACAACACTGATCTCTTCATATAACTAATTGAAGTTTTATATAAATTTTTAATCGTCGTTTTTATAAATTGTACCATTTTGTTGGAATAAACAGAACTGTTTAAATTATGAAACTCCACGTGGACGCCGTAATTTCATCCGCCAACATCAACAACTATAGTTGATTGACAAACCTAAGTGTTTTGCCCCAATTAACCTTTCTCTTCTTGAGCAGTTTCGTAAGGAAGACCTCTTGACCACAACAATGCACCAAGTGACATCTGACAGTCACTGAACTATCAGCTGTTTTGTCCACAATCAGCTGTTTAATCACAATCACCCGCCACAACAGCGTGGGTGCGCCGCCAAATCTCGCCGCTCGTTTCCCGTTCCGTTCTCACGTAAACCAATTCCAACGTTCTTTTATTGGAATTGTTCGACCAATTGAGCTGCGAGAATGTAACGCATTTTCTCTAATTTTACGCACATTTGGGAAATATAGTTGCGAACTGACGGTCATCAATCTTCATTTAGCACGGATAATAGCTTTACTGCGAAAAGAAAACCAGTAATAAATACTGTACAGTAGTCAGTACCAACTTTGGCTATAGATAGTATAACGTTGTCAAGGCAGAGGAAATAAACAATAATCTAACTAAAAAATCAACTGTGTTTTTGAAGTTCATTATTTCGACTAATAATTATTTTAATTTGAAGGGAATACATATGTAATTTTCCTATTGCTATTGTTTTAAACTTCTCTATGTTTTGAATGGAAAGGAATCAGCGACATTTTTTAATTGACCCTATATTTTAACGCTTCATTTAGCTAACTACACAAAACATTCAGGTCAAGTAGGTTAGTTAGGAAGCTATAACTAGGTTAAGGATAATTTTATAAGGTCGATTGAAAATGGGAGGAGGCTTTTCCTAACCTCCTGAAACTTAGTTTATCTTCAACTAGCGATCGTAAACGTCCATATAATTCACCTTTAAATTAAAATATCAAATTACGGTAACAAAAAAAAGTATCCAAAACATTTAAGGTAATGCAATATTACTAGCTCAGGAAATAAAATAAATCTTTGTAGATCAAAATAACAAAAATTGCGTTCAAATAAAATTGTCTGATTAGTATTAAAAACACAGGTTTAAGAAGTTCAAGTTCTATCTTTATATTCAAAACACACGTTAAGATTACTTTGCTGTATTGATATGATTAGAAATGTCCGCAAGCTAATGTTTTGTTGGGGTGTTGCAATGAGGTTCCCGCCAGTTTTCTACTTGACTCGTCCAATTACCTGACCTCTCGTACTCAGTCAAGAGCACTACAGTACTCTAGTGCTGAGGTATTTCAGTGACTCCAGATTCAGCCTCCTCAGTCAGTCGTGTTGCCAAGGTCTCTGTAGTAATTCGTGCTATATCCGTCGCTGACTTTACTTTATCACCGAGTTGCTGAAATCACTGATAACAGATAACAATAGTTTAGTCGCACGGTTGTCGTCAAAGTACGGAGAACTCCGGGGATCAGGTACTGTTCTATAATGCCACTTATTTAATTTGCTAGTTAAATACGCCCAGCAAATGTATAGCTTACATCCAATTCTAGTTCTAAATTTTGTTTCTGAAACATTAAATTGAGTTTGTAATCTTTCGTTTGATTTCCTTAGACAGTAGCATTTATATATCACACCGTTATAAAAGGCCCTTTTTAAATTCCCAGTATAAATTCCCTGCCCTAAACTTCCTCAATACTAATAATACCGTGGTTTCATTTTATTAGATTATATGTCTACCATAGTACCATAGAGACACAACCGGCTGCGTGGTGAAGATAAGTGCTAAGTATGAGCAATATATGAACGATTTAAGCGACGTTACTGAGTAGATCAGTTTTCTTATTCATGATCATGATACAGTATTATAAGTCCTACTATCAAGATAACTAGGTCCACTTATTCTAATTAATACCATCAAAAATCTAGTAATGTTTTTCTTGATCGAACCGACAACCCTGCGAATAGTAAGCGAACACTGCTACAATTCAACTACTTAGCTTTATAGCTATATAATGGGTAAACTATTTTGTTTCCAAGGGTTAATGTTTTATCCTGTAGCATGTTTGGGTAGTCACTAGTCTAGTCAAGTGCTTCTGTTCGTCCCATTGACAGCACAGACACCAGACTTGATGTATCCATTGTCTGAAGGCGACAGTTCGTGACTGAGATGGAACATAACATAACGGCAGACAAATAACTTTCGTGAGCGCAGAGAGAGACAAATACACAATAACTAAACTCGGCACCCTAGCCCTACTGTAGCTCCGCCGCGCCGCACGCGACTCAGGGTGTGTCATGTGACATTATTTTACAACCGGTTTGTTGTTTGACAACAAATATTTTATTAAATTTTTGACCCCGTATTTTATTTAAACATGTCAATGGTCTTGTAGTTGTGCAGTTCTAAATACTTTCAACTACTGTACCCTAAGTAATCATCCTCAGACTATGGTAATTATTTATGGTAAACTGTTTCAGTAACTCGTGATCAGTACCAACGCTTTGCTTGATTAATTCTACAATACAACCATTTCCCTCAATTTTCACCCAATGATTCACTAATGTGGAGCACATTTTTCACGTTATCAAAATGATAATACTTCATTTAAAAAGATACATGCAAATAAAATGTTCGTGCCTCTAAGATTTCTAAGATTGGCCGCAGTGGGGGCCCTGTAGAGCGGGCCTAAGAAATCTTTAAGAACCAAAAAGCAAAAACGTAATTTATTATGTTGTGTCTTTATTTAGGTACCGTCTGGTAACTTAATCCATGTCGAAATAACAAAGAAGAGAAAATATTTTTAACTAATAACGGGTATGGATTTTTAAGATAGCCTAAATAACTTTCCTGCATAGGCGTGAAGGCGTTTCATATAAACGAAATTGTTTTTATTACGAAACATCTACCAAAAATTAGTCCACAGCAGTTTACACACTCGGATAAGGGATATTGCAGTATTGTTGCTGAGGGTTCGTCATATCCTCACCTTCGAAATATAACATCTGTTTAGACAGGATGGGATTTTGTGTCGGGAGTTTTTTTCTGTGAACATGGCCTAGTCAACATAGGTTTTAATTTAAAATAAAACATGTTCACTTTTATTCTTGTACTTTCGTCAAGTAGTTTCTGCAAAGGACTACATGTCATAGGGTCCTTCGGCGCTTGCTTGGTAAGTAATTTGCTCTAGCTCATCTAATCTATAGTAACGATATATATATGATGATAACCGACAAATTGATACGTGGCGATAGATATTCATAAGGAGGCTACACCTGACAAGTATATTTGACATGACGAGTTCGAGCTTACACGACTCAGTCTAGGAGGATTAATGTTTAATCCTCCTAGGACTCAGTCATGATAAATATGTAATCTCAGGACCAACGACCGACACTTATCTATGACGATAGTCCCAGGTCTGACACTTATCTATGACGATATTCCCAGGTCAGACACTTATCTATGACGATAGTCCCAGGTCTGACACATATCTGTGACGATAGTCCCAGATCTGGCACATATCTGTGACGTTAGTCTCATGATGAGCTACGCAAGAGTGAGAAGTTTCATCGGCAGGAAATCCGCGAATAACGGAGGAATGTGAGCCAAGGCCGCTGGAGCTGCGCCAAGATCCGCGGGGGTCAGGGCACACACAAGTGTCTACTTATAAACACATTATCTCGTTTTTCTTTTTTAATCTTTCTCTTTTTCAATCTGTCTGTATATATTTTTTGTATGCCCAAAACAAACGATTTAACGTGAAACCTGTTAATCCCAGAAATTTACGTATTTGTATAATTTAGACCCACTTGATGTTTTATGGACTTGTCTTTTTTATCACCCCACACTCATCTTTCATTAAAATTTTCCCGGTTGTATACTTTGTGAAATCAAGTTTGGTTAAATTTAAAATTCAAACAACGCAATATTTTGCATTATTGTACGAGCAATACGAACTACGTATCTTGGAATAGTTTATCGCCAACCAAACAACTCCCTCTACATGTATGACACCTATTTTAAAAAAGGCTAGCGCTAGACTGAAACATTGTATGGATCAGAATCCATCTGCAGGTATGTTACCGAGTTGATACTTTTTAGTCCAGGATCAATATGTAATAGTGTATTCCAACCATCAAAAGATAATTTACATTAAGTAATGTACCGCGTTCTTGTAAGCTATATGAACCCCCCAGTGAGTAGAAGCATCACTCGTACTCACGTGCGGATTTCACGGTTGGAACCATCCATCAGAACAGTTGCACAGGAAAATTAGCAGTTGGCGCATGCTCGCCTAACGGTTCGTTATGTCTGCTTTCTTCAAAAGTAAATAAACATTTAAACAGCGATTGTCACAAGACAAAGGAAGGCGACTTTCTAATGTCAAAACAAGAGACGTCTTAGTGAGCTGTTACTGTTATATAGAGGTTGTGAGGCGACCCCCTGCTACAGCTTCTGTAGCGGCTCTAGACCCGACGGACAAAACGTTAATTGGGAAGGTGGCAATTCGGAGAACGGACCGGAGAAAACCAACTGCAATTTCGGGTTAAATGGAGGAAGTACACGAACGCGACACCGATACAAGGCAGCGGAAACACGGAAAGGTGTGTCACTCGGGGTTGCTCTAATTCTCCTATTAATACAACCTGCGGGAATCCTTAGTAACCTTAAACTTCGCATTATGTTTCAAAACTAAATTCAGAAATTTACCGTTGTTTTCTTAAAAACAAACTAATACTTATTCCCTTGTCTGTGGTATAATAAATTGAATAGCTAAAAGTGTTAAGTAGCCTAATTGGTAGTCATATTTTTTCTTTGATAAGGGGAATCTACGGAATACGGAGAAGGTACTCCTCACCGGAGAGATCTCTCAGTTGGTTATCCTGATCGGCGTGATTTAAACACAGGTTTATTACTGTACTAAATACAGATGTCCCGCTCGTTTAACTAGACCAGCCGAGAATCGGTGAAGTAAGCTGTAGCTAATGTCGAACTATTTTGTCGCGTATGAAGCTCGTCTTTGTAGATGAGCAACAAAAGACTCAAAAGTTTTTTTATATCGTATTTCAGCTTTGGAATCTCTTAAGTAGGAGAACGTGCCAAAACGCCGCTGTTCTCAAATTCGACTCAATCGCTACTTCTATTGTAACAATCTAGAATAGAGCTTTTGAATCGAAACTAGTAGAATCCATAGTTGGACAGTACGTGAAAGAATCTTCAACACTATTCGTCTTATTCTTTTATTAACTGTCTCAATTAAATAAGTTCTTTTATTCTTTTCAGTCTCGTACCTCATTTTTCGTCTTCGTCTTGTTCGAAGCTCCATTCTAATTTAATTCGTTTTAGTATATTGTTTATAACCTAAGTTTTCAATTTAAAAAATATTTGCACCCGTAAAACCTAGCGGAACCGAGGAAAGTAACTCCAAAGCTGCAATTAAACGGAAACAATTAGCGGTCAAGCGAGAAAAGCAATTACAGCTGAGTTGGAAAACCAATCTTTACGCAGTCCGGGCTATTTGCTATTAGTGAGAGGGAGAAAGCTTTGGCTATGACCATTGACCACTGCTGTAGACAGCGCAGCTACATGAGAACATGATCGGAACCCGCCACTTCCTCGTATTGGCCTTGTTCGGCGACCCCCTTCCCGAGGGAACTCCCCTCGTACGCGCCCCGGTTACTGAATGTTGGGAAATGAAAGTCGACTTTGGATATTTAGTGGAGTGGAATCAAGAACATGCTCATCACGTCGATACTGATCACACTCCTACACCAGAATTCTTCCTGGAAGGGTGACAGTACAAAATAGTTGCTTCAGTATATTTATTTCTGAAATGTTGTTACTACAAATTTATCATCCTAATAGATCAGCTGAATACCTGCCTCAAATTGACTGGATAACTACCGTTCTGTAAGATTCATGTAGAGGGTTATTCGTTGTTCCTACAATTTTATTTCTTGTTATTTAACCTGTACAACAGCTATTTAAACTAAACTCATCAATCTATTTGCAAACTTTAGCTTGTCCTCTTACATAATTGATAATTGATAACTAAAGATTAAAAACAAAAAAACTCGTCAAATACCGCCTATTACACGAGAGAAACATTTAGTGGAAATCAGCATACTGAAACATCACCAACCTTAAAATACACCAAAAACAAGCTTCATACTTAACAAAAGGATGAAAAGTCTACTTGCACTATTCAATGTTAAAAATATATTGTAACAATGTTACATAAACATTGCGCCACTATCGCTCTGACTGTTATGCCGTACTAAGCACAGATTCCCCCTTATATGCACTGAGTGAATTAATTATATCTACGAGTATACACAAAATAGTTCCTTCGTCCTTTTAGATGTATCATCCTTCCGTCAGCGTAAACTGTATGTTTATGCCTAACACTTGAATGCGTTTTAAGTCTTATCTATTTCACTGCTCAGTAGGAAGGTAGTTTATTTGGTCGTCAAGAAGTCTTTTACATCCTCTTTGTAGCAACTAACAAAAATAGTCTCGCAAAGATGAATTTCACGCTACACATTCACAGTGTGATGGACTTTACGTCTTGAGTTCGGGGAATTCTACATTGTTTCGGCGTTCAGGACAATTTTGAGCACAACATTCTGTAACAGGGTCATTCAACTATTTTCCATTTGAAAAAAGGCTGTACTGTAATGCTTGATATGTAGCTCACTGACCGGTGAGGCAAGAGTTGCGCAACTCTGGCCTCTCGCCCACTATACGATTTCGGTCGTACGACACTGTGTCGTACGATATTCTTATCATATGTGTGGTCCTCGCCCACTTTACGACACTTTGTCGGATAAATGGCCAGTTGCTCGGTAGCCCTGGAAGAGTGAGGTGTGGGTGTGTTGCGCAATATCTTAAAACAGTGGTTCTGTATCAAATAGTAAAACAATGATTCCGTTACGTGTTGTTGCAATGTGGCTGCTGTGGCGTAGATTAAGCGATAGTGGCCAATGTAGGCCTACAGCATTAAAGAAATATTTATTTTTATGTGTAAATTATTTTGTAAGTTAATGTATTTAAAGAAATTTTCAAATTATATTAGTCCATGCATTTTACAAGTTTTTAAATTTACCATAACTATCATAGGGTTTTGAGATAGTCTGGTAAAAAGTATGTATGTTAAATTTTTTTGGATTAGTTTTTAAATAGATTTAATTTCATCAATATATTCTACAAAAAATTATATTTATAGGTTTTAGTGAAATCTTTTTACACAATTTAATTAATAAATAAGATTATACAATAATAAATAATAGCCAAACTAGCATTTTTTCAATAATTATTTTGGTATATTTACTCATAAGTGATGCAGTATTTAAATATAATATAAAGAAAAATATAAACAAATTGTAAAAAATAAATAGTAAGATCAAAATTACGCAAAATACTGTAATGGTTGAAAAATAAAACCAAGTGATATATCAAACATTATAATAAATAAGTATGAATGAATTGTAAAAAATATATATTCACGATAAGAAATACGCAAAGTGATATAACAACTAAAATAATTACTAAGTATGAGTTAATTGCAAAAAGTATATATAAGATTACTGGGGAGAACGCACGACATACGATAAAAATCGTATAGTGGGCGAGCGCCCATTTGATTGTGTACGCCACTGCGAGTTAGACAGTCGTACGACAGTCGTGTATCACAGTGGCAGTGGACGACTGCTTCACGACAGTTTGTCGTAGTCGTGAGATTATCGTACAGTGGGCGAGCTCTCATAAGATCCAATGGTTCACTGTGGAAATGTTGTCGTTCCGACACAGTGTCGTACGACCGAAATCGTATAGTGGGCGAGGGGCCTCTGGAAGCAACTTGTACTCGAATCGCTTCCGTAACACCTGCATAACAGTGAGTACACATAACTGCATAGTAGCTTACTACTGTAGCTATTGTATCAGAGGACAAGCATTATTTCACACCATTTCATTTCGTTAAAGTGGTTTTATGGCAAGAAACAAAAGGTAAACACACACACGAATTTCATCTTCATCACGGATATAGCACAGGAACACCTTGAATTGTCCTCAGTCGACCCATGAGGATGATGGATCTACAAGAGAGTACAATATGTTCGGCACACGGCGAGTTCGGTTCAAAGTAACGGATATTCTTGTATAAGGACAGTCCAGCCAGACTCTACATACCTATAAGGCAACAGCTGACCGCTTCCTCATACGACCGGGAACTGATACGGCTGAACAGCTGATGAACGTTGCGGAAAACTTATAACTGTTCCTTCGTTTACTTGGAGTTTTCCCGCGAAACTCATTATGAGTATTTTAAAATAGAGGTGGGTTCTGTATGTTTGCCTGTGTCTGTCCCAGCTGACCGCAAAAACTACTGAAGCGAATAGGTTGAAATTTATACACACCCGCGGCATACGCCGAACATACACGTATATTCATTCCCATAACTACCTCGGACTACACAAATGGTTTATTTACAAGATGGAGTTTATAGAAGTACTTGTTAAATTTGATTGGTCTCCATGGCAAAAATAAGGAGAACCGCCGCCGTTTTAAATCTTCTCACTGTATTGTGTACTTGTTCAATATTTTAACAAGTTATTAATTTCATTCTGCCACTCTGCAGATTGAGTTATAGTACGTTTTCTGTGGTTATACCAAAGACAATCGAATAAAAACGAAAGCATGAGTCTTGTTTCTTTAATAAAAGGTAGGTGTTTAAGTGTAAAGGGTTTGTTAAGTAAAATTAAGAATTAAATTATTATTTTTTGCTGTTTGTTTCTATTTCTAGAAATATATAATAATCTGTCTCACTCAATGCTAATTAATTGGAAAACTGAATCTTACTAAAGACAGTATTAATTCATTTTCAAGCAGTATTTAAAACTTTAACTTGTGACAGAAGTTGTTTTTTTAACGTGACATAAGGAAGTGTAGTTTTTCTTCATACAAACGTGGTAAATTTTCTTTTTCTAAACCTGCGCCGCCAAAATAATAAGTATTCAGATCACTGAACTTGAATTAACTCTGGAACTAACTATAGAATACTTTGAGCTTTTTTTAATTTATAGTGTGTTGTTCATTCTGTTGAAAAATAACTACGAAGAGGAGTTAGAGGTGGAAGGTGGAAGAGTGGTTTTTATAAGCGACGATAATTAAAAGTCCTTTAAGATAACAGATCGAAACGTGATGCTGAGATAGCCACCAAAATTAGTTCAGTAAACAAAAAATAATTTGATACATTAAACACAAAGATTTTCACAGTTCATTTCGGGACATGTTTTATTTATACACCATGTACTGTACTTTGCCTTATTATGCTAGTTCTTGATAGAAAATTATATCGGCTTTCGTGAAGCATAATATTTACTCTTTACTGTACAAAATACTGTAAATAAATTCTCTCTTATTGGAACTCTCCATTATTGGTGGTATCCTCTAAATTATAAGGATACAATAAAATACCCCTGCCGCAGCAAACCTGCAGACTAAGCGATTTTCCATTTGCGTGATTAGATTTACACTAAAATATCTCCTTTCAATATCACATTTATTCCCTATTTAAATAGCAGTGGTTTAACAAGTACTAAGGTTTGCTGCAACATGGAGGGTAAAAAGAGTTTTGTTTGTATGTGAAGTGTTAATTTTAAATAAATACATTTTCAAAAATTGATCAAAATACAATATTCATAAACAAGGAAATTATAACAGTTTACTTATTTTCCATAAGAATAACATTGGAATTTTATTTACATTTTTTTTCCGTAATCATTAGGGGCATAATAAAGCTTCAATACACCCAAACATTTGTTTTTTTTTAGCTCTTCAAAATGGTTTGGAAATAAATTGCAAAATTTTATGTTATTATGGTAAAAAACGGGAAACCCCAATTTTTACCCCATAAACCCCCCCCCCCCCCATTAACCTCCGTTCTCATAGTCCAATCATGCTGGTTCGCGAACTTGTTCGAATAAATGTAGGTTTTGTGGATGTAGGCCTACTTCCTGTTTTAGAGGGACCCCATTTTCACCCCCATTCTTCCCCTTTGCTTTAAATCTTGCAGTTCTCCCCTTCAAGGGGATTTCCCCTAGTAACCTTAGACTTATAAATTTCCCTTTTAAGGGAAATGTCAATGTGGTCGTTCAATAGTAGAGATGTGCTTTCTAAAACTGTTCATAGATCGTTTGGTGACTTTAAACTGTGTGATTTTTTTTAAACCATATCAATAAATGAATAATCAGTGTAACTGTGTAAAGAGGAACGAAAAAGAAATTAAAAATACGTGGTGGACATTTGTTAATACGGACTTCATTTGTTCGAATTATCTGCGAAAGACCAGTATTACAGAACTCCTTTGAATGGTCCTAATAGTTCAGTAGATTTGACAAACTCTTCTATAGATTTATCCCCTTTATGAATCAGCTAGAGACAATTCTAAGATTGGTTTCGGGTCCCGTCTGGTTTACGTATAGTTGTTTACTCTATATATCTTTTATCCAACCAATTGTTAACTACTTTAGATGTTAACTACTTTAACCAAATAAGTCTGCTTGCTCTATTCGAACTCATTATCGTAGTATCGATATTCTTTTTTCCTAATTAGTTTTTAGGTATAATAGTTGATAAGTAAATAAAAATATTATAGTTTATAATAATGATTTATTTATTTATTGCTCTTGACAATTTTTACATTGTGTAGCATATAATAGTAATTCTAATGTTGATTTAACATAGAGGTTATTTTATAAAATTACACTTTAAATTAAAGTCAACTTTAAACAAATAAATCAATACATTGAAGAAACGGAGGAAAACTAAAAAACCATTGTACATTTATCAAGAAAGCCTTAAAACATTTAACCCTTAACCCCTGGGGAATATAATACTGTGGCTCCAACGGTACACAGTGAACTCATCAACCGAATAGAACGCCTGATTTTTCAAGTCACGCTTCAGTTTCGTTTTGAATAACAATTATCATTTTTAATCACATCAGTGGCATCTTTAGAAAATGTATGTACACAGATTTAGAGCACTGTGCTCTGTCTGTGGATCAATGTAACTAAGAGATTTTCATCATAAAACTAGACATGAGTTAAGTAAAAGCATAGAATAAACCATGGTGTTTATTTATTCTATGATAAAAGTATGGTGTATTTGCTGAAATACTGTACATACAATAAAATACAATACTGTAGTAAAATAATAAAATAACGACGAAATTGTAGTCACAGCTGATGCACGATTATTTACTCGTCCAGGTAACAGCTGATTGGCTCTACGTCGTCAGCACATTTCACATTTCCATCGCTAGTTTCCGGTATTGGATTTCCGTCGTATAAAGTCGCTCGCTCAGATTGATTGATGGCAAGATTTACACGATGTAATATGAAACTAATCTCTGAGCTTTCAAAAATACAAAAATTGAATACGTCGCGTCTTGTTTTGTATCCACAGCTTCATTTTGGATTACGTATTATTGATATGTTGTAGTTGACTTTTTAATGTTTTTTACCACGCAAACAAAACTTGATATATAAATAAAATGTGTAAACTCCACTACTGTTAAATTCATTAACAAATTATAAATTCACAACATTATATTATAATTAGCTAATTCTAAAGCTGTTAATTTATCCGCGTATGTTTCTAATTCTTATTTAATCTTTCATATTGTACAATTTTGAACATTACCGTTGACTATATAGATATAGTCAACGATAACAGATAACCAGGTCAGTCATAATCGTAAAGCAAGAAATTTCACTCCTGTTGGAAAGTTGTAGCCGTTATCATAGGTATTTTTTTTTATCTATGCAAGTATGTACATACCACCTGTACATACCATATGTACATACCACCACTGAACATACTACTAGTAGTATGTAGGCTACTAACAGTAGTGTGTATGTATGTAGTATGTAGTATCATGCAAAACTTTTGAACGATCAATCTAAGTGTGCTGATTTAACATTTTTCCTATAAACCAATGATTTATTTGTGTTAGATTGATCAGGTCAGAGTGACTATATATATAATGTAGACCCATTAAATAATAATACTTCTTTTACATTACATCTGTACATAAAATACTTTATGTATACTACAAACGATGTAAAATTGTAATACACCTATGTGAAGGGATTGCTTCGAGGCAGGATATATTTCTCACGTGAGAGACTTATCTGTTGTTTTCCAAATAGCTTGACTCGGACTCCGAGCCCCCGGGTCACGGAATTGGTGATTGACTTGGTTTGAACCCAGACATGCAGGTCTGAATTCTCACTCTCTTGCCATTAGATTACACGTACACTTAAATAAAAATATTTCCGTGGATAACGAGTTTGTCCCATAACTATTGAACTAAGCATTTAAGTTTAAACCTAGACATTCCATCCCCATGTTAAATTTGTAGCCAGTTTTTTTTACCAAAATCGTCGTAGTTGATGTGAGCCACCGACAGATTGTGCGGATCTAAAATACTAAATTCTGTTGAATACACAATCTGTTTACCAATTAAAGCTAATGGAATGACTTATTGTGAGCTGTAGCAACTGTTATGGCCCGTCAACTTAGCCAGCAACAAAAAATAAGGTACAAAAAAGAGTTTTAGTCACTAGTGCATTCTGTGACTGGCTCACACAACTAAGTTCTTTTTTAACAAAAATTGGCCACAGCCGGTCCATATAGATGGGTCGTCTAAACTTAACTAATTACAATTCAAGTTCAAGTCATTTGTATTTTCTTTCGTGATTTAACATTTTCATTTAAAATTCTTATATAAACCACTTTAATTTAAATTTATCATTTATCTTAACCCGTATTCGCGATCTACACACCTCTATTGTCAAAAATTGTCTCCGAAAAGAGTTAGGTGGTTCGTATAATTTCATTTAACAAACCCCACTGCATTAGAAACGTATCATGTCGTTGATTGTCGGACCCAATCGCCACAGTTTCAGTTTGAGTCTAGTCCAGTAGTGAGTAGTGTATCGAGTGTCGATACAGTGCTACAGTATGTAAGTGATGTTTATGGCTAGTTAATCAGTAGCGTCGTCGACGTCGGGTCGCCTGGCGCCGCCATCAGCGTCGGCGTCTATCCTCGTTAGTTCTGTCTTGTCTGCATTTTATGTTGAATTTATCGCCAATTTGTTTCTCAGCCGAGTTTTCGTAAACAGAATCAATAAGTAGAGAAACTATTGCTCTTGAGTATCTTATTTGGCATTAATGCATTTCCCAATGCTATTGCCTTTCATCTTTCATTTATACTCTTTTTCATGTTGATCTTTCAAAGCTATTGATGTGTAAAAATGAAAATTATTTTAAGAATATATACCACTCATATTAACCCCCCCTACCTACCCCCTTTATATTATTACCCTCCCTTACCTCCCTACCATAACCCCCAGCTACCCCCCTATCATATTTGATAAAAACAATGTTTAGCGGATCGGAGAGGACCACTTTTCTCAAATATGCAAGTTACAAACTAAATATTTTTAAAAAACGTCGGTCCTGTCTCCCAAAACCAAATCTAGGTCTCCAATCAAAAAGTTTGCTCACTGCTTTAGCTGGGCTGTGAAGTATCTAACACATTCCGTGTTCTCATAGAGGACGATGGCTCATTTTACATTTATATTTTGAGTTTCAACTCCACATCCACTGGAATGATCTGGAATCCGTCCCTGATTGCGTTTCGTCAAGTTTCACGTATCCAAATATATTTAAATTCATGGTTTAAACAGGCCCACTCCATACAATCCCAACTATCGAATATTGGTGTCGGCAGTTCAATTCAGACTGCTCCTGTCCTGTTATTGGTTCGGAGCTTTACAGATTCATGAAATGTACCCTTTTTTAAGTTTGATAAACATATGTTTTTCGACAACAATAAAAACAGCTGATCCACGCATGATGCGTTAATCGAATTGGGAACACATTAAACTCTTAACTAACTACCCGTCATAAAAGATCAGAGCGAATACAGTTTAAATGAATATGGATTCATTAATGAGTTCAAAAAGTAGTTTGTCCTCGTCTAACAAGGCAAAGCAGTGATAAATCATTACTTCGACCCGGTAATACTTGCTTCTCTTCTACTGCTAGTATGTAACGCATACAGATACTGTAGGAGACCAGTTGACCCCGTTAAGTGCACCTTGTTATCTAGGGTGCATTGAATATGTAAATTAATGGAAGTGGTGTGATTTAAGACTAATTTTACAGCAATAAATTGTGTTAACGCCAAGGAGATAGTGAAATTGTGCAGTCTACTACATATTGATGTACAGTACTGTAATAACGACAGATAAGAGTTATTGGCACAAAAAAGAATTGATGTGAAACATTACGTGCGAAAAGAAGTCTTCTTTGTTTAGTGATTTGATTGGCAGAAATAGTAGTTTATTATGTTATGCTGATAGCGCCTTTGCTTAATCTACACTGTATTCTAAACCAGCACAACTAGTACAGAACTAGTTCAGGCGAAAATGGAACCCTAGCACATTTTAATCAATAAGATTAGTACGTACACGGACAGCGCACCATTAGGAAACCACCATACTGTAGTTGAAAACAGTTATGTCAGTCAAACTAAAATTTAAAAGTTGAAATAAAAAAACAAGGAAAATCTGAATGAATGAATGAAATAATATTTTATTTCCCATAAATTATACAGTATACATATAAGTACATTGTATTTTTTTTTCTTTTGACTTAAAAATAATACAGCAAACATTACTAACGATTAGATAACGAAACTAAAATTATATTCTGTAGAAATAAAGTGAACAAAAGTGTAAAATAATACCTTCTATAACAAAGGAACAAGTCCACATAGGCAGGGCCTGTGCGTAGACTCGAGTTCCGAAAAGTTAAAATTAAATGGGAGATAAAAAATGTATAGGAAAACAAAAAAAAATAATTCGTATAATTTAAATGTTTTTAAATTTGTCTTGCTTGAAACTGAATTTTTAGTGTTATGGAATTAAATTAACGATAAAAAAAAACTCTTTGCGCAAAACTGAGGTAATTTATAAAAATCTGGTGAAGATTGAAAAGAACATCAACATTGTCTATTCAGCTCACGATTACAACAGCTCAGTACGAGAACTCGAGTTTAGCTTGTACAGTTTTGGATGATTTTTTGCCGCATTGATAGGGTTAAACTTCTTGAAATAGCATTATTATCAATCAAATACTCATCCTTATCGGATTTATTAAGTTCGATTTATCATTGTTTCGGATCATGCATGCTGCATAATTAGTTAATTGTGTATTGCTTTTACAAGTCAACAGTTTGATTTCTAAATTGTCGTGGCCATCGAACAAAATCTCAAGTTTTAGTTACTTACATCAATCAAATGATATAGGCTACAACGCCGAAGACGAAATATACAGGAAGAATTCAACTGTCCATAACATTTTTAAGATTTCCTTCACAATGGGATTTCCTCCAAATTAAAAAAATTATAAAAAAGAGTAAACATTGGGCCTGTAAGCAATTATTTTAGTCGAGTTGAGGTTAATGTTGAAGAGGCAGGGAGAATAAGAGGTTCCTCCGAAAGTACGGATTTTTGTTTCCATAACTTATTTTATGTTCTATTTTACATTGCTACTTCATGGCCCTCAAGGACCAGTTCCCGTTTCCCTCGCAACGTCGAGAAGCCCAAATCACCTGATCTACAAGGACCATTCCATCACGTGATGTATGGAGACTAGATCAATGTCTTTCAAGTCACCTGATACTGTAGTGGCGGACCTGGGCGACAAAAACAGGATGGGAAAGTAGGGAAAGTGGCGTGGATTGGCTACGGTCCGCGGCCTACCACCGCGCTGTAGTGATAACACTTATCAGAGTCACCTGGCTTATCTCCCCTCCCTCCGTCATACACTAACAGCATTCTCTACGTCATCGTGCATTGTTGAGATCGGGCACAATCATCCCACAAAATCGGATAGTTCAGAGTCTCTGCAGCTGTGTATTGTTGAAATAGCGGGAAATCGTCCCACAAATTCGTATAGTCACTGGAGATTTTTCTCAAAATTGCCAAATTTCAGTCTGTATAATATGTAAGTTACGTCCTTAAAAACTATCCAATATCGATAAAATTTAGTTCAAACGTGTAAAACATCTGTTCGAACGGGTTCATGAAATTTTCAATTTTATCATAAGTAGGAAGGCTGGGGGGTTGCTAACACAATCAGTACAGCTAATGCTATGCTACACAAAATTGCCTTTCGCGCAACCGCAACGAGGTTTGTCCTACAATCAAATTATTTCCACCAACAAAGGTAAAGAAATGTCATTTGACCGCAGCCAACACACCTTTGTACTAAACTACAGCAAAGGTCCAGTGTGTTACATTTTAAAATCAACTTTAAAACTTCGTGTACAACTTTCATTATTACTGTAAAGTACATTTATAGTTTAACAAAAAAAAATGAATGTTTTTTTAGCCACTTTAATAAAAATAATAAAAAAATTTAACCGACCTAGCGACATAGTGTGCTACAGTATAATTCAATTTCTTCTTTGATTTCATCTTAAAGCTATTCTCTTAAACCGTACCAAACTGGACGGAGAATTTATTCTAAACTAAATCTTTAATAGGTACCCTCATCAACTATCTTAGTATGAATACTTTGGGGGAAACCACGAATACTACAACTTAAATACTTACACACTAGGGACTGGGGCTCGTTCAATAATGTTCTCTTTGAAAGTAAAAAAAAAATATTTTAACTGGCTACAGCTGATGGAGATTGGTGTCTTCTTCGATACAAAGTCAATGGTCAAACAAGATCTTACCTTCAACCTGTTACGTTACAAGGAAGGTGTTTGTGAAGCAAAATGGATACTAGACGTAAAATAGTGTTATTCTCGTTACGTTTCTCTGATTCCCGCGAAAGTCGCTGGTTTAATTGAATAGTTTTCCCACAATAACGCCATTTCCATCCAATTCGACAAACAGTTCTCATGACAAAGCCCTACTTTCGATTCGAATGTTATTGTTATGATGGGAGTTCAATTTAATCGCTTCTAACGGATTTGTAGTGAAGTTTTGTTATGATTAGTAAATATGGTAATATTCTGTGGAAACTGTGTTTGAAATACTTTGGTTAACGAATAAAATTTAAGATTACCTATCCCAAAAATGTTTTTCAGTAACAGTATATGCATAAACAATAGCGCTTGAGTTTATAGGAATAATATTATTCAACAACGATATTGAAGCAAAAAATTCCCTTCTTAACTATTAGATTTGTTGTTATCTGCTTCAGTTCTATTTTTTACAGTTTCTTTTTCTCGAGGGAACGGCCCAAACTCTTGGCTAGTTATCATCAAGTTCGTCCTTGTTACATTTTACCAGAAAGTGCCATTTATATCATAATTGAGTTCAGAACATCAAGAGGCATCATTTATGTTTACGATCATTACACTCGGCTTCATTTTAATACCAAGAAAAGTTGTCAGAGCAGACAATATTCAAAAGTATATTCACTTAGTTTGGTTAGTGTAATTAAAATCGACACGTCAGAAAAATTTATTATACTGTTTATCCAATATATATACTCGAGTTTCAAAAATGGAGGGTTGCTAGAAGCACGGTAGTGTAATCCGTTATGTTGGCAAAACAATCAAAGCAACTACTATTTTTTCGAACACGGTAGTCGGTAGTTCATTGGTAGCGTCTGAGATTAATAGCTAAACATCGGTGTATAGTGCCTGTCTTGTCCAAGTGACTTACAGTATATCACATCTTTATGGTACTTATCTCAGCGCAAATCAGAAGTCCACACAGTGACGGAAAGTTGAGGTTTTACAAAGAGCTAAACGATAGTTGTAGGCTACATTCTTCACTTTCTTTACGAAATAGCTATCCGCGTATAACAGGACCTTTTTACCTTTGTGTACCTAATCAGTGATTCTCGGGTCATATTCACTTCACAGTAGTTAAAGTTGAACAGCTGAGGTTACAACCACGTTGACGAAGCCATAGAGTACAATCGATTGGCTCTCTATTTCTCTCTAGTGGTGTTGTATTATTTACTTGTTTCTCTGTGGTTTCGATGACAAAGAAAGTTACACCTCCCCCCACACCCTTCGTCATCAGATCTGCTAGCGCTTCAGTAAAACTAACCTAAGAAGTGCCATTGACACCCGTATTTATGTCCCAATCTTTTTTTAGACTGATTTATATTCTTCAATTGTTTGATACCACATTGAATGGTGTTAACAGATAATAACATGTACTGTACAGTATTTAAAAAATGGACAGTGTTCTTGTACTCTAAAACGTGTTAATTTGGACATAAATTTTTCAAACCTTTTTTTTCATGCATATACTGCGAAATGTAAGGTCATAATAAAATGTGTCGGTAATACAAAGTATAATGATGCAATATCTTCACTTCCCGCTATAAACAGTAAACACCCGAAACACCAGCGATATCATGTGTAATCTAGGTATAAATAAATACTGTAAGTTACAATTACACTGTCTATTGTCTTTTGATAAGATTGCGACCAAGCCGGCAAACCGTTATAGAGTTTATCGTCCTGTGTCGATCTCGTTATCTGTCTAGGTATTTCAGTCTCTCACCAGACCAAACATATTACAAACATCTGATATAAAGTACACCTATAAACGCGCTATTTCTGGTCCTTACACTATGCCGTATCTTATCACCCGATACACAGGATGGTGTGTAAAGATATCTATTGTCGGTCCGGAGTTCGAATCTCCCTAACCCCATAGTGCCATAACCTCCCCCTCCTCATTCGCCCCTCGGGATCAAAATATTGACGTCCCAAATTATCCCGACCCCGCCACACACGCCATCGACTTGAATGTTTAATGGGAGACGGGTTGTAGCTGTGATCGATTTGTTCCGGCCGATTGTTTCTTTGGATTTACCATTTGATGTTCGCAATAATGGTGGTTTAGGGTGTACAATTATTGTACTACTAAATATTTTATTTGACTGATTTTAAATTTTGAGACTTCTTTGTAAATATTAGCATTGTGCATTCTTCGAAAAGCATCACAGTTTCTAATTAAATATTACAAGTGCAAATTGTCTAATGAATATTTTAAACAGTTTTATTTTCTTGAAATGTATAATTATTAGACGTAAAATGTTCTAAATTAAGCCTTAAAACATCTTATAATCCTCAAAGCGACAATTTAACTCGTCGCTAATAATGTTTTTACAACTTAAAAAAATAAAATGGTACTCCATAGAGAAATTTACTCTGTTAAGATAATAGTGTAACCACAAATCAGTTTACATAAGAACCTTACAAAGCAGTTAATGATTAATTATGCAAATCTGACATGTAGAGTGTTATCACATGGATTATGATAAATATTCTTCTTCTGATGATTTATTGAGGTTGAATTCCAAATCAAAAGTGGCCCAAAAACACTAACGTCACCACTTATAAATTAATAAGTAGCATTAACTGTGCTTCGTGCTTCACATACCATGTTTGCTGGAGAGAATTTTGTAGGACAAATGGTTGAATATCTTACTAATATTATAAATGTGAAAGTTTGTGTGTTTGTTTGTGTGTTTGAAGTTCAATCACGCATAAACCACTGGACGGATTGGGCTGAAATTTGGCATGATGATAGCTTACATTCCCGATTAACATATAGGCATATTCTTATCTCAAAAATCCTTTCGGGCTCAGCCCCAGTGGCTCTGTAATTCCCCATGTTAACCTTATGTTATTCATATTTAAAGGGAATTAAAGAATTTAGTCAGCTGTTTCAACTAAAAGAGTTGGTTCTATGATATGGAAAAGCATTAAAAATTTATAAGATTTACCAACAGGGTGCAGCACTATATTTTTTTGCATTTATGATAACATCTAATTTGAACTAAGCAGCAACAAAAAACTGATTCGCAATGAGAACTGTCAAAGTAGGATTGTTTACAGTAATGTTTATGTTTTTCATTTCATGAATAATTTGTGATATTTTGCGAATTGTTGATAATTTATTTTTCTCTATTGTTTAGGTGAAGCGGTAGAACATTATGGCTATGGTAGATGTGTAATACTATAGAATACTGTAAATTTGAAAAAGGCAAATTTTATCAAACTGTGTCCTCCCTTATTGCAAACGCAAAGCTCGAGTATAACTGCAATAAGCATTTTATATATATATTCCAACCCCGTACGAAGGACGGGTACTCTGCTAGTTGATCATAAAAACTCAACTGTCTCACTCAGCTTAACAAAATTTTATTTCAAATAAGTCAGCGTTGTGGTAGACAACAATTGGGAGCTTCATCTAAAATTATAAGGAGCAAATGTAAACATAGTAAATTATATTTCCTTATGTATAACAGTCAATATTTACTCCTCAAATAGTATCAAAGTAATCCTGAGAAGCAGGTTATCGTAGTGCAGAATTTCAGCAAAATTGGTCTAATGGTTCCTAGTTGTGAGATAGGCTGATTGACAGACTTGTAATTTGTAAATAATATAAATATGTAGAACCCCAAAAAATACTTTTGCTTCCTGTAATAGCTAACTAGGGTAAACTGTGTTTCATTTTTTTAAGAAATTTTTATTATTCTTTTTCATACAAAATTCAAAAATACAAAATTTGTATTTTAAATGCAAAACTTTTTAATTTTAATGAAATATTAGGAATAATATTATTGGTTTCACCAAATTTCTTTCATGGCTAGAGTGTACCTGAAATGGTTTTCTTTCTACCTAATAGCTTAACATTAATAGCTACATTATTTAGTTGTTAAACGTATACTAGTAATTATAGATGTATACAATATGTCAACATAACACACTGTTATAGATGATTTATTGACAACATTGTCCATGTTACAGCGTCAGGCTCAGGATCAGTGATTGGAAGAGATCCGTTGCCCCCGCGACAAGTGGCCCCAGTGGTAGACAAGCCCCCGCCACCCTCCGCCATCAATCCTGACCTCATACACCAACACAGGGTGAGTACATCAGTGTTAGTTTAGTACTTAAGTTTAAAAAAAAAAAATTCTCAAGTAAATATTGCTGCACTAGTCATTGTACCATTTTGCCTGTAAATGCATGGTCTATAGAGTATTCACAACTTAGCCTTGGTGATTTTATACATTGTAATGTCAAATGACCATTCCTGAAGATTAATTCGGTATACATGATAAAAACTAGTTGAAGTACTGTTATTTCTTAATATGATCCTGGCTAAATCCTTTCTCTATTTCGTCTGACTGTACCATTATCAAATCAACATTTGTTTTGATATAGGCTACCCATTAAAAATAAAGAGGGTATTTTTATTTTATATATTTTTTTTTCAATGCATTTGAAGTTGTATAGCATGTAATAATAGGAATGAAAGCAGGAATTAAACCTTCCATTTCCATGTTAAAATTGTTATCAGTTAAAGGATAAAATTAAACATAGTTAATTTAAGCCACCTATACTGTTTTGAATTACTGATTTCTGTTGGATACGCCAACTTTTCAACTAAACCAAACTGAGAGCAGGTTGTTGTAAGCCTTAGCCATCTTTTATGTAATCGTCTATAATAAGAAAAACTAAGGCACAAAAAATATAGTTTTTTTTTTTTACTCTAACACCTCTGAGAGTGGAGCTCATTTTAAAAATAAAATATTGGCAACAGAATGGTCTGTATAGACTGAAGGTTTACTTCAAAAGTCAATGGAAGTGCTAAATGAGATTGGAAATTGAATTGCATATTGCAGAACTTTTTTTATCAAAAATGTGTTTGTTACAGTACCTACCTCTTTTATTTGAACCTTTTGTTTGGTTCTACCCTACATTTACAATGTTTAAATTTGAGTTTAACAACGCCCACACTATTTGAGGTCACATTCCTACTCCTACAGAGGAAGTACAGTATAGGACATGGCCGTAGCGTAGCCGGTAGTGTGGCTGTAGCGTGGCCGATGGCCACCATTGTCCTATGGTCCACTTTTCTGTAACGCCCCAGATTATGATTACATGCCGTGATTAGCCATTGATATCCATATAGTCTACTCACACTTTCATCTACGCTTCATTGTTTTTCTCAATACTTTCCATAACTTTTTAAAAACTTCTTGAGTTTTCTTTTTGTAGTGCCTTGAACTCAATAACAAGAGTATTAATAGTAAGATCGCTGTAGAAAATTCATTGAAATTATTATTAACAGAAAAAGGTATTTGCATTCAAAAAGTAATACTAAACCATGGACATGTTAGTACTGTAAAACAAGGTTAATCGACTGAAATGAATACAGTATTATTTGTTCCCAATTTCCGTGATAGTTTCATGTTTGGTTTTGTCATGTTGATGTTTTGTTACTCTAGCCTGAGAGAGAATGGAGTCTACAACTGAGTGCTGGGGAATTATTGGGCCGGACTCATGAGGAGTTGGTACTCCTGCTTATCCAACTGAGGAGGCAAAGTGCCGGCTTCTGCAAGGCTATGGAGGCTTGTCATATGGAGATTGAGGCCCAGGTATAGGACCCAGGGTGGTGGCAGAAGGCATGTCCGGGCTGCAGCATGCTCAACAATTCTAAACTCTGCTCTCTTCTCTGGTCTGTCTAGTGGTTTGGCTTACTAACTCTTTCCTACGTCTTATCTTTTGGCAGGACATCTTAGATGGAGAGGAATGAGGAGAAATTATAACCTCAGTAGAAATTGTTTCAGATAATTCTCTTCATGAGCTGTCATCTGCTTTCAACAATTCTGGGATTTAAAGGTTCTAAGAGATTGAAATAGACTTACTCTATGACGTTTTGTTTTACCAGTTAGAAGTCTGTGGCAGTTTTAGATCTTAAGGGCTTAATGCACTTTTTGGATAAAATTATTCTTTTATTTAAAATCGTTGGAGTAGAGTAATAAATTACAAGTTACTTAACATTTATTTTGGTTTGTATACATTTTGAAAACTGAATTGATATTTCTGAAGGTAAATTATTTTATAAATATCTATTGGAATACACAGCATATGGTAGGCTATAACATTAGTCTAATATTTTGATCAATTTAATACCACTTTCACTTACAAGACTTACAAATTCTCACACTTATAGAAATGACGTTTCAGTAACAAATAATAACAAAAAGAAAATTTTGAGAAAGCTGATTAATTGACTTTAACTTTGTTATCGAAGGTATACAAAAATATTCTTATGGTGGAAGTTATTTGATTTTGGATTAATATTTTATACATATTGGAATTTGATCACTCATCTTAAAAGTGTTTAATTACATCCGCTAAAAATCTGGAGAGCTGCCCACCCTGTCTCAGGCTTAATTCCCTGTCACTGGATCAATTATTATAGCTAAAATTTTTATGGCTTCTGTTTATCTACTTGTTCATAAACTAAACGTCTGTCATTAGCTCAGAAAAACTGTAATTTTTCATTATTAAACTAGAACTGTAGTCTATTTGCTTGGACAGAATGATTAAGCACTTCAATACTATCTAAGGTGCTAAGATCGGTGCACTGTACTAGCTTAACTACCTTTACATAGCCTCATTCTGGTGATTGTGACATAACAACCCTTGGAAACTTAAAAATGACTATGAAAAAATAAATTACACCATAAATGAAAGATGAATGTACAGATATAGTTAAAACTTTCCTAACAACAAAAATATTGCCTGAGTTTAGGCTTTTTCAGAATCTGTAGTTATGTTTGGAACCAATTCTAATCCCCTCTGTTGCAATGGTTTTTCCCTTCATCTTTCATAAGTTTTCATGTATATTTGCATGAATAAATTTTTCTTCCTGTGTTTGGTTCCAATCAATATTGTTTTATTGAATTACTCATTGAGGATAAACTAATTTAACTATTCCTTGCATACATTTTTACATAATCTTTTTTGTTTTATTACCAGTACCTTTACGTTGGGGTATAAATCGAGAAATAAGTTTTAAAGGCTACGTGTAAGATGTTACATTTTCAAATAATAAGTAAATTAGTTCAGTTGAATCAAACTCATACTTTTATGTAAACAGAAAAACTGATACAAACAAAACAAATGCAAAATAACAGGTGATCATTAATTCACATACACATATGGTCTAAAGTCAGTACATCAGTTAAACACATCAATTCTCCCCTCTGAAATGTTTTGGTAACGTTATTTCGCATTTGAGTAGTTGGTCAACATGACGCCGCCAGACAGTTCCATCGTCCATTTGTACTTTATACAGAAGGTTGCTTTCCCTTTGCAATATTCTTCCAAAACTCCACTTGTCTTTTGAGTTTGAATAATTTCTCGCTTGTACTCTGTCTCCCTCCTTAAAATATCGTGTTGCTTGCTTCACATGTTCATTTTCTTGTTTACGTGTAGGATGTAAAAGAGCTATGTGTGTTCGAATCTTCCTGCCAAACATCAAGGAGTATGCATCACAGCCAGATGAATTTGAGGTTTGACGTAACTGCATAAGCATTCTGAAGAGTTTGACATCTAGTCTCCCTCCCTCGTCTTCCATTGCTCTTAGGGACTTCTTCACAGTCTGAACATAACGCTCAGCCTGCCCGTTTGACGAAGGGTGGTAAGGAGCAGTTGTTTTGTGTACCACTCCGTTTTCTAATAGGAACTGTTCAAAGACGCTAGACGTAAATTGACTTCCATTGTCAGAAACCAAAATCATGGGAAGACCAAAGGTAGCAAATAATTTTCTAAGTTCTCTTGTGCAAAATTCTGTAGAAGTATTCTTAGTAGGTATAACTTCAATCCACTTAGTAAAGGCGTCCACAATAATAAAGTACCACTGTCCTTGCATTGGACCAGCAAAGTCTATATGCAACCTTTCCCATGGTCCCTGGGGAGCTAACCATGGATGATTTTGTTCCTTTCTTGGTTCATTTTGTTTCAAACGACATTGTTTGCACGATTTTGCCAATTGTTCTATATCTCGATCAATATTCTTCCATGCACAATAGCTTCTGGCTAGGGATTTCATTTTCTCCATGCCTAAATGTCCAATATGAAGTTCATCAAGAACCTTCCGACGAAGGGATTGTGGTATTAGAACTCGACATCCTTTGAATATACATCCGTCTTGAAGTGTTAATTCATTGTCATGGTACCCAAAAACTTCCACTGATTCACCTTGTTCAAGTGCATGTAGTATTGGTTGAAGGTCTTTGTCGTGGGCTGTTGACTTAGAAATTGTGGAACTACTAATTTGAAAAGAATCGAGTTGACTAAGTTGAAAAAGGTCACAGTTGTCCCTGCCTTTAGTTGAAGCATGCTCAGTTGGGAACCGAGATAAAAAATCTACGTTAGCATGATCCGATGTTCTTCTGTATTCAATTTTGTAGTCGAATCCAGATAAAAAGTGTGCATAGTTAAATAATCTAGTAGCAGATATTGATGGTGGTGTTTTTGTGGGGCTGAATATGGATACGAGTGGCTTGTGGTCAGTAATCAGAGTAAATTTTCGTCCATAACAGTACGGGAAAAACTTCTTAAGCCCCCAGTAGATGCCAGTGGCTTCCTTGTCAATTTGGCTGTAGTGCTGTTCACATTTTGTCAAACTGCGTGAGGCAAAACTTATCGGTCTCTCACTTCCATCACTGTAACGATGTGAAAGAATAGCACCAAGACCAACCGGAGAGGCATCCGTTGCTAGTACCAGAGGCAAATCAGGATTATAATGTACAAGGACGCGATCACTTGCTAGTTCTGATTTGACCCTTTGAAAACTATTCTCGCATTTTGAGGTCCAATTGTAGCGTGCGTCTTTCTTAAGTAGTTGGTTGAGTGGGTGTAGGATTGTTGCTAAATCTTTTATGAATTTGTTGTAGTAGTTTGTTAATCCAAGAAATTTGCGAAGTTCTGTTACGTTTTCTGGTCTTTTGCTGTTTAAGATGGAAGAGACCTTTTCCTTTGTTTTATGAATACCTTGAGCATCAATTATATGTCCCAGATATTGCAGACTAGTTTGAAAAAACTTACACTTTTCTCTGTTCAATTTTAAGTTTTTACTTTTTAATCTTTCTAGAACAACCTTTAATCTTTTCAAGAGTTCTTCAGATGTCTTACCTTGTATAATAATGTCATCAAAAAAGCATTGCACTCCGCAAATACCTTGTAAAGTTTTGTCCATGAACTGTTGCCAAAGTGAAGGAGCAACTTTGACACCAAACATTAAACGGTTAACTTTGTACAGACCTTTATGTGTACTCAATGTCTGCATGTGTGCGCTGTCCTCATCCATTTTCATGTGAAGATATGCGTTAGAAATATCTAGCGTGCAAAATACTTTTCCTCCGTTCATTTGAGAGTGGATTTCTTCAATTCTTGGAATAGGGTGGTTCTCATCTTTTATTACTCTGTTCAGCGTTACTTTATAATCGGCACAAATTCGTACTTGTCCGTTTGGCTTCACCACTGGTACAATGGGAGTTCCCCAGTCAGAATGGTCAACCTTTGTTATAATGTTACCGTCTTCAAGTCTTTTTAATTCATTTTCAACTTTACTTTTAAGGGAAAAGGGTATTTGTCTTGGTTTTACAAATATAGGTGTTGCATCGTCAATAAGTCTATAGTGTCCCAGATACTCAGGTATCTCTCCAATTTTACCATCAAAAACTTCCTCAAACTCGCTGAGGATGGTATCAAGACTTTCAGGTTGTATTGCGTTCACATTTTTTATTTCAGCCCAATCAATTGTCACTTCTCTGAGCCATTCTCTACCAAATATAGCATCTACATTTTGGTCAATAAGGTAGAGTTTTCCAACAAATTTTTGCATCTTGTATGAGCAATGTACAAATGCCATACCCTTGGGTTTGATAGGTTCACCTGTGTACGTTCTAAGTTCGATGTTGGTTTTAAATACTTTTGTACGTACATTCAGTTTTTTAAAATCATCATAGGACATTGTACTAAGGGCTGCACCTGTATCCAATTCCATTGGTACAGTTTTTCCTTCAATCGTTATGTCAAGAATGAATTTACCTTTTTGTCTGTCACTTAGTACATTAATTTCATGTTCATACTCACTGCCTTTCTCCGAGCCATCTTGAGTCTGGTATTGCTTCAAATTTCTGTTAGTCTGGTTCTTTTCCTGTAAGCATACACTTGCTATGTGTAATATTTTAGTACATTTTCTGCACTCAGCATCTATAAATTTACATTTGTTAGCTCGATGAGAAGGTGAACCGCATCTGTAACATTTCCCTTTTAGATTGTCAAATTTTGTGTTGGTGTCAAATTTTGTGTTGGGTCTCGTGCCGGTTTCTTGAAATGTTTGTCGATACAACATTTTCTTTGGCTTGTTCCTATCACTACTATTGGAATCCACCCTGTTCAAATCAAGGTGTTCCATTGTTTTGCGACATACAGTTTTGCTCTCAGATTTAGCTAGTTCCATTGCCGATGCTTCGTTAACAATGTCTTTGTACGTGCGTTTCTCTCGTCCTTGAAGAAGTTTGGCTCGAATATCTATGTCATTCAAACCACGAATAAACTGAAGTTTAAGAAACATCTCCGCAACCGACTTTCCACAATCACAATTAAAGTCACAGTTGCTAGTTAATTTCTTAAGTGCTATTGAGAATTCATTTATGGATTCATGTTCTTGTTGAGTACGTGAAATAAACTTGAGTTGTAAAGCCCATTGACTTGGCTGTGGTTCTACAAAATCCTTAAGTATCTGAACCAACTCACTGTAGTCTTTTGTAAGTGGGTTTTCAGGTGCACATAAATCATAAAGTTGTTGGTGTAACTGGGGTGTAAGAGCGTGTAGTAGCATGTAAACTTTAGCATTATCATCTGTACTTAGATTTTTAAGGTGTAGGAATATTTCAAGTCTCTTTATGAAATTTGTAACCGTTTCCTCTGGGTGAAAAGGTGTAAAATTTATACTACCCGACAATGAGGACCCGGAAATTGAACTATGTGTCGCCTCAGATGGATTACTGATTGGGTGAAGTGGTGTAGACCTAGTGTTGGAACATTCATTCTTAATCAACTCTTGAAGTTTTGTTGTAAGATTTAAATACTTATCCTCGACATTACATCTACATTCTATTTCATGGTGCAAGTTTTCTTCATCGGTTAATGTATCAATTTGGTCCTGAATACTTTTGTAACGTTCCCACTGGTCAGCAATTGCTTTGAGTTTAACACTCACCTCAGTCACTGTAAGACTACCTTGAGACTGGAATCTTTCTGCCTTCTTCAACTGTCCTTTTACTACTGCTCGTGCTTTCTTTAGATTATTTAACTCTTGTCCATCCATTCTTCGTTTTTCTCGTCGCCAATGTTACATTTTCAAATAATAAGTAAATTAGTTCAGTTGAATCAAACTCATACTTTTATGTAAACAGAAAAACTGATACAAACAAAACAAATGCAAAATAACAGGTGATCATTAATTCACATACACATATGGTCTAAAGTCAGTACATCAGTTAAACACATCATAAGACAACTACTATCATGGTTGGTTACCACCATCGAATTAAAAGCTAGGGTTCTGGACAGATAATAGTTTAAAAACAGTATGTATTTTTTAACCCTTTGAGTGCCAACGTCCGGGGAACCGGACGTTTTTAAAACGAGCCAAAAGTGCCGACGTCCGGCCGACCGGACGTTTTTAGAACGAGCCAAAAGTGCCAACGTCCGGCTGACCGGACGTTTCGTAATGATCGAACAGTTGTCATAACAACCGAATGGATACTCGGATTCTTTTAACCCATATATTAACATTGAGTCGAAAGTTACTAGATGCGATACATCGATTTTCGTTGGTCGAAATATCAAAAATTCGATTTTTACAAAATTTTAACCTAAAAATCGCCAGATCGCGCTCGGCATTTTTAGCGCGACCTTCGGGAAAAATCATCGGCATTTTTTGAGCGTTACTTTTATTTCTCGCCTGGCACTCTAAGGGTTAAATTACTCAATTTCAAATTCGAAAATTATTAGTTTAAGAAGAGGAAACAAGAATATAAATCTTCCTTAAGGGTGTAAAGAGAAAGTTACTTATGATAATAATTATCTTTTTACTTTAAAGATAAGTATTTTCTAATTATTCTTGTAATTTTGGAAGGAAATGTGATAACATTTATCACTTTTGCACTTAAAAGAAGTAAACAACTTTCTCCACTTTCATTTTAACCCAAGAACTACAAAAGGTTTGGTCTATCTCTCACATTTTGCTTGTTTTTATACCATTTTCAATGTATATAATACCTTTTGCGTTGTACGTTTTGTATTTGTTTTATTTATGATGGATTGTGGTTTTGATCTGTGCTTGTGTTGATGAACTGCTTGATTTGTTCTTAATTGATATTTTATTTATGTTTTGGTGGCTTACCAAATCGTAATAGTTAAGGTTTTTTAGGGTTTTGTAGCCTGGTCATCCTTCATATATTTTCATAAATAATGGTATACCTATAATATGACAAGTTGTGAATTTTCACTATAATTTGATGTCAATGGTTGTTTGTAGTGGTGATATACCGTTGATTCAAGATTCATATGATAAAATCTTAATTACCAACACTTTTCAACTTGTTTTAACATACATTTTTTTGTTTTGTCCAGGCAAGACTGGTTGAACTTGAGACACCTAAGAGGATGGAGCACCTTCAAAAACTAGAAGACCTCAAAAGGCATTTGCTTGAACTGGAAAAACAGGTAACAAATCTAAATTATTTTTTGTTTTGTTTCGCTCAGTGGCATGTATGCATTGACAATTTAGCCATAAGAAATGTTTGTATGATCTTTTGAAAATCTAAATAGCAGATTAAACTAAGTAAAGTACATACTGATCCCGTCACACACATAATGTAACTTTTGACAGCAAAACACGAAGAATTAACAGTAGTGATGTTGGCTTGAAATATGAGAACTAGTCCAGTTGTGGTCATATCACATCTAGTGTTACTACAAAAAGCTCAGAACTCGCATGTCTAAGTAATTTTACATATTGATATAGGTAGTTAAAGACTTGGGATACTGAAAAAGCGGCATTACAAACACTTTTTAAGAGGGAGCTTAATTATTTACATAAATCAAGATGGAAGCTCATACAAACATGTAAAAGTAATTTCAAGGTGATATCAAAAGGTTTTCTTTGGTGTCTAAATAATTTAGCGGTGCTTAGCAGGAACCTGAGTTGAGACTTTGAAGGAGAGTGAGGGAGAGAGAGAGAGAGATGTATAATGTAGTGATCTCTTTGTAAGCCTCTGTCGTCTCTTTCATTCTAAATTTAATTTCTCTTACAACCTTTTCTTCAAAGTGCAACCTTTGACTTTGAACTCTCCTGTTTCCTGTTGTTTTTGACAACTAATTTGTGTGAGTTTGTCCTGAATATTGATCTATCCTACAACTGATTCAATTACTTTTTAATGTTAAAACTAAATTTCCCCAAGCTACACTTTCAGTGTTGTACACTATGGATTAAATGTTTTCAACTTAAAATCAAATCAAATTTTATCTTCCCATAAAGATTATTGTAAAGTTTAATAGATGTAGAACCGGTGGCATTGTCAATTCAGTTACAATCATAAAACTTATGATGGTAGGCGTATAAGTTACATTCTAATGAGAGAGAGAGAAAAATTCTTTATTTACAACAAATTATTTTGCAGCATTAGTGATTAGTAGCATAGTGATTCTATTATTGAAGATTAGTTATGACCAGAATCCAAATAATTTCACGGATCACGATCCAATAAATTTAACCATGTCTTAAAAGCCATTTCAACCCAAGCCTGTTTTGTATGAAAAAAGCTGGTGTGGAAATTTGGTTTTTTTTTTCATTATAAAACTAAGCCATTTTGATTGTTTTTTGTTTTTTTTACGATTGTCATGAATTGTCGGTTAGTTTTTACAACAGTAAATCATTTAATTTATTTTCAATAAATACACAAAGACATTATAATCAGTTTTTTTAACAACAATTCTTAATCTTCATTTGAAACGTTTTTGTGTGGGGCCTACATAGAAATAGAAATGTGTGTACCGTACCCGCATATAAATATTTATTCAAATCATCAAAGAAGTCAGACTGTTTTTGTTAGGCAGTTGAACGCCAAAGGTAGGTTTGTTAACTGAAGTTAAGTACTATACTATGAATTTGGGTTCCAACTTAATATACAAATATAATGATGAAACCGAATATTAAGGCATAGTTGTCTTCTTTTGTAAATATGAAGCTAGATATTCATCTGCTTTTTTAGTATTAAAAGTAATTAAAATATACAGCACTTTTTACGACAATAACAGTGCGCTTAAAAATATTTCTAAACTCTAAAAAAAAACCTGTTTTCATATTATGTCTAACACATTATTTATAAATTTAAGTCTGGTCAGAACGGTGATTTTAATTTTTTTTTTTTTTTTATTTCAATAAATGGACAATCTGAAACAAACCAACCATTTTGTTTTGTAACCAACATTAAAACAAAGACAGACAGTTAAAAAACATATTGGCAATCTGTTGCAGTATGAAAAGGGTAAACCTCTGGTGAACCTGGTGGACAACATGGTAAAGCTGGGGTCTCTCTACCGTGCGGGGGCGCCACTGCCTGGCGGGGGGCCTCTCCTGAGGGATAGGCTGGAGTTCAACCATCAGGTCCAGGAGCGGAGACTGCTGGCGGAGGAGAGAAGGGACTGGGAGAGACTGAGTCCAGACCACAACAAACTACAGGTATATAGGGAACATGAAACTTAGCACGCATCGGGTAACCAATCAGAGGTAGCCTGTTCAATCCTGAGAAGTCTAAAGCTTTTTGATAGTTTGAAACCAGACCCAGCTGTCTTTGAATGTTAGGTTTTTATAAGTAGTCCTCTCTAAAGAACCAGCTGACCTCAGTCAGATGCAAAGATAACATATTTTCCATTTAACACTTGTCTTTTCCTTTAACTATGCACCCTGGTGAAATCTAATCTTATTGAACAAGTTTCACAAAAGAATTGGAAATCAATTTAATCATTTATGCCGTTCTCATGTAGTGCTCCCTCTACTAATGATAAGGTTGAATCTTTGGAACTGGACTGAGCTGACTGTGTATTTAAGATATTTACCTCTTTCCCATTCTCTGCGTACCAGTTCGGCAGTCATCATAGTGGTTACTTCAAACCAGTTTGGAATTGTTTTACTTTTATGATTAAATATCACTCAAAATTGCCTCTGGATACATCAAAATGAATAAATTATTCGTTTTGAAATAACTCCTGTAATACTTTGCAATTGCTCGAATTCGAGCAACATGTACACTAGTTATTATTATAACTTTGTATTGCTGTCCCAAGAATCGTATGGTAATCCTGCACTTGACTTTGTCTAGCCTATTTTCAGGACTAGCAACGTAATATACTATTATAAAAAACTTTGTTTATTACCTTCCCTTTTACAGCTAATCTAATATTCATAAAATTGAACAATTTTTAAATAGGGAATAAAGCTGGCACATGCTTTTTTCCATTAACTTCTGAACAACCTTTATCATGGGTAAGTGGTGGGAGTAACTATGATATTTTATAGGGGAAATATCAAAAGTAAAGTTGCAATAACTTTTGAACCGTAACTGTTTTAGCAATGGGGGATTGCACTATTTTTTAAAGAATTAATAGGATCATAGTACATTAATTTTAATCAAATCCAGCTTTTAAAAAATTCTGATTTTTTTACGGGAAAATTACATAAGTTACAATAACGTTTGAACCGTTATTGTCTTACTATGAGACGAAATGGTAATAGCTTATTCCCTATATGGGAAATTTGCTAAAAGAACATCAATAAAGACGTCCCACATCAAAGAGCTAAAAATAAAGTTGTTATTCTTCAGTGACTAAATTACACATGGCTTCACACCTGTCCTGTATAGACTACCTTCATTATTTTTATTTTGGCTTAAAATAAGTAATGCCAATTTGTATTGTTGTTTCAATACAGTATATGCCTAGTTACTGTATTAATATTCAAAACCTGTTTTGATTATATACAATATACAAAACTATAAATATAAATTATAAAATGTAAATATACTCATGAGAGCTTACAACTCATTCATTAGCTAATATTTTAGATGTCTAAAATTATGTAATTTAGCTAATTACTCCTCTTAAAAATTAATTACACCAGCTTTAAAACGCCTCTCTTAGGTAATAATTGAATATGCAAAATTATATTGTACTTTTTGTTTTCAGAAAAGTTTTAGAGTCGAATATTACTGGTTAAAAATAATAGTACCATACTGGCGTTTAAGACAAAATTGTTTGCAAATATTAAAGACTGCCATGATACTTTAAAACCATGATCAGAAAATCAAAAATCAGAAAGAAGAAATACAGAAATGTTTATTTTCATGTTTATTGTTTACTGATTGTTTCTTTTATTGTATATTGCAGGCCAAAGTTGAACAACTCTACAGATTGGACAGGTTACTGCAGGAAGAGTCTGGAACTCTGCAGAGTCTACAACAAGATAAGGTTTGATTGTTAAGTAAAAATAACATCAAAGCTAACTCAGTATTCATGTTTTTTGATTTAAAAGTTTAATATATTATTAGTTTTCCCCATAAAATCGGCATTTGTCCCGTCTGTATCGGAATTATTTGGGATTGTGTCAGATAAGATGGTAAATAAATAAACTCGTCTATGGTTCGCTGGGGGCTCCGTTTGAATTAATGAGATTAGAGCTTTGCTACAGAATAAGATCTGGTTCTTTAGTTAGGGCTACCGTATTTAATTTAGAGCCCAATGATCAACATAGTGCCAGAATCACCACTAGGCTGACTGCGGCTTAGGGAGGGGCACAGTATTTTGTACAAATACAATATATAGAATAAATTTAATATTTTAAAATAATTAATTTATTGCCAAGGTTGCCGGTGACAATGATGATGTCCAACCTAAGGGGGAGCGCCACACTCTAAGGGGCAGTAGCCGCTCGTGTTAATTTGGCCTATTGCCACAAATCCCCCAAATATGGCACTGTATCAATGCCAGCTAAGATTTAGAACTGCCGAAAAGCCACTAACTTTTCTTAGGATCAACCTTCTAATTTTGGGTGAGCACTATAACCGTTTAGCTACTCAGAACATCATGAACTTCCTGGATTATCAAGTGTATAATACTGTAACATTTTATTCATATGTAATAGCACATCTCTACAAATGTTTGTACAGGAGATGTTAGAGAGAGCCCTGGGAGGCTTAAGACACAAGCTGCAGGCGGCCAGCAGCAACCCAGTAGAGGCGGAGAAATACAGACGACAACAGAGACTCTTGGAGAGAGAACTGAGCCGTGTACGATCCATCCTGGCCCACAATTCCAAGGTAAAAGAATTAGTTTGCAAAACATCTGATTCCTCAATATTTTACTTTGCTCACTTTTCTGGCAATTTTGTTTTGTTCAGTTGTTAACTTATCCGGAGTGAGGAAAAGTAGTGGGAAAGATAAAATTTTACTTTGCTCACTACTTTTCTTCCCTGGTGGCAACTGAACAAAACAATTTTTATGTTTAGTTTTTTATTTATTTAATAAGAATAAACAGCGGAAATGAGCTGTATGTAACTTAAATAAATTCTTAGGTGTCAAATGTTATAAATAAACACGAAATACATTGTTTTTGTTTTAAAATGAAGATGATTATTTAGTATGTGAATTGTGAATGGAGAGTACTTATTTTTTGTTCATCCAGTCATCACAATAATACAGCCCAGCCACAGAAATTGTGACTTCAATGTTGTAAGTACATTTACTAAGTATATTTATTTTGTTGTTCTCACTCACCAAACACTGAAAATATTATTTTCAACTCATGTTCAAAGTATATTTTTTTATCTTGATAAAATTGACACACTCCTCAAGCCTTGTGTTTCAGCATTTCCTCTTGTTTAAAAAAGTGCCACTTCACCCACCAGTTCCTCAAATCTCTATTCCTCCTTGTTCATCTTGAATGCTACATTTACAATAGTGACTTTAATAAATCCTATGTCCATACAAGGGAGTGTCAGCCTGAAGTAAATATCATACTTACTGCTTTGTGTTAAACAAGCCACTACTTTTGTCCCATAGAAGCTAGAGGAGACAGTTGCAGAAAACGCCAGGCTAGAGCAGGAACTGGTGGTGTTGCGCCAGAAGCTGGTGTGGTCGCGCCGTGCGCCGGACCAGTCCGTCACATCCACGGCGCAGCTGGAGCAGGAGTTGGCACGAGTGCAGAGTCTCGTGGGTGATCTACAGCGACAACGGCTGGAACTGTCCTCTCAGGTATGACTGAAAAATAAAAAAATATTAATCTAAGTATTATAATCCTTTGTTATAGGCCCAGGATTGCTTGATAGGACAAGTTAAGGATAAAACAATAAAACATACATCATCAGATAATCTTTAATCTATAGTAAAGAAGTAATACTTTAGCTGAGGCATGTTTATCACATTTCAAGGATTGTCTGACTAGGTTTTAGCCATTATTTGTCATAATCTAATGATATTTTAAAGATATAACAATTGGACAAATGAGGAGTTTTTTGGCTGAAGGAATTGGATTCAGCTAGGGTGAAATTTGTTGACACTGAGCTAATCGATAAACAATAAAAATATCATAGAGTAGGTTGAAGAGAAATATCAATTTTTAAAGCTGGGACCCGTATTAAGCACCTTAAAAAACACAATTAAAATAACTTTTAGATAAGTGTTACTGCAGTTTCTATGATTGTGCCGCTGATGGGTATAATTAGTTTGTTCTTCTGAGTTTGCTAGTATTAGACATTTGGAGGGTTATAAATTATTTTATTCTCACAACAATGAGATAGTGACATGATCGATTCAAATTTGTACTTGTTGGCTAGGCCAAATTAATAAATAATTGTTAAACAATTATTAATTAAAACATCAATCCGTTTGCTACAAATCAATCATGACAAATTAATAAATAGTGAGTAGGGAATAGTGAAAAGTTCTGTGAGTTAAAATCACCCCTCTGTTGTTACAGGTTCGACAGCTGACAGAACGCAGCAACTCTCTCAGTCAACAGATTCGACCATCCCCCACAGGAGTGCAAGGTCAGCTACCCTTTAACCTTCAAAGGACAGTTGTAGAGTTCTAATTTTATTTTGACACATGTTTTTGTGATAGCCATGATTTTTCCATTGAAACAATATTATTGCATTTCACTATATTTTGTCAAGGTTTTTTTTTATTCATAATTTGGGATACCAGACCATTAAAAAAACAAAAAAAATCAAACAAGGACTTGAAAATTGGAACTTAAGGCAACCCTAGTCAGAAGAAGTCCAGCTGAGTATCCTACAATGAAGGGGCTAAAGAGTATAACACCTGTTTAAAAATTGTATTCAGTCACTCAAACAATAACTGATTTTACTGATAATATGTCAATGTAACATAAGGGGGAAGTATCTGCATGTATGAGTTGTAAATCATCAAAATGTGCATCAGTATCAGTATATACATTTCTGTTGTTTCTATCATTAATTATGTTTTCTTTGACCTAGCTTACCGTATGGGATATTACATGACATATCCAGGTACATAAAATACTATATATTTCTCTACTTGTTACTTAGTCAGGACATGTAATAAATATTTTCAATTGCAATGCACATTCTAGAAACTTATTCCACGTGAAATCTTAGGCCAGGCGCACACAGGCGAGTTTGAGTCTTAAGAATAATTCATTTTTACATGAGCTGATCAGAACAGTGACACTTTTCTAAGATGGTTGCAAAGTTAATATACACATTGCATGCAAGAATCTGGTTGGTTTGCAACAAAGGTGCTTGTAGAGGATGCTTATGACTAGTTGTTGGAAATATCAGCGTTCATAATGAATCTAAGGCCAGGCGCACACAGGCGATTTTGAGTCACGCAACAGTTGCCCGACTAAAATGTTCAACATTGTTTTAAATTGGAGTGCACACACCAAGGAAACAGTCTAGGGACAGTCGCGCAACTGTTGCAACCGATGTTCCCGGACCCAATTTGCCAGCGACCGTGATGAGGATGTCAAACAATTAATTGATTAAGTTGACAAGAGGCCGCCTTTATATTTAAAGTCATTGAAAGACTGTTCGGATATTAATTTGAAGAAGTTGTGGGATGAAGTGTCCTTGGCAGTTACTAAAGATTGGAACAACCTAACACAAGAGGATAAAATCAAAAATCACAACTTCAACAACAAAGCACATACTACGGCTGTATCATTGAAATCCATTCGGTACTGTTAACGAATGTAATGTCTAACTTACGTCTTAAAGGCTTTAGATTCACGACTAAATAGTTGCTTGTGTGCACACTCCAGCTCAACTGTTGCTAGACTTCAGAGTCTCCGAGTGGGTTGCGCAACAGTCCCCCGATTAGTCGGGCAACTGTTGCGCGACTCAAACTCGCCTGTGTGCGCCTGGCCTAAGATTTCACGTGGAATAAGTTTCTAGAATGTGCATTGCTATTCCATGGAAATAATTCATGGCCTGCAGTTACAAAATATTAGTTGGTGTTACTTATTTATCTATGGAATTTTTAAAAAAAAGGTCAACTACTTTTTCTTGGTAAGTTAGCTAAACTCTCTCTTTCTCCCTCTTTTCAAAATATTTTCATAGTCTGAAAATTTGCTTTCCTGTATTATCTTTGACATACATTGTGTGGCAGGCGTGGGCCCCGTTGGACACAAGAAGACCATTCACAGCAGCTGGCTGGAGACTGACTTGGACACGCAGGTTACCCGAGACGTTGGGAGAGACTCTCCATTGCGCTCTCCCGCTCCTCCCCCGCCACCTCCACCTGCGCAGCACTCACCCCTCTACGTCAACACGGACATCTCCAAGTCACTGGGTGAGTCAAACCATTACCTGGGTATTTGAGTGGACATTCCATTGAGCTATATACATTTAAGAAGAATAAAGAAAGTGATAATACAGTAGAGCCTCGATTATCTGACCTAAACCAGCCAAAGCAAGGTTAAAAACACAGGAAAGAAACATTATAAACATGATGTAAGCCCTTTTAAAACGAGCAGTTTGCCTTGAAACCACTTACTTTTTCCATTATGTTGCTATCATCACAAATAATATAAGTAAATATTATTTGTATTAATTTGCTAATAGATAAAGTGTTACCCTACTCAACGGAATGACTCTGTTTGCACCAAGATTAAGACATCAGAGGTAGCATAATTGATATGATGAGTTGACTAACTGTATGCTATGTAGGTGCAAAAGGTGTTGTCTCTACCCTCTTCTTTGAGGTGCCATCATACCACCTGTAAATAACACAGTTTTTTAATAGCTTAAAGGGATGGTCAGATGATATGGAACTATAGAAGGTTGGATAACTGAAGATCACATACGTTAATCGAAACCCTACTATATTTGAACAACTCTCTCAGAGTCCCAATGTTGACATTACAAGATTCCATTAATGTTTATAATATGGTAAGGTTCATAAAATATGCTATAACTTACAATATAGGTTGCCCTGTTGGTTTGGAATAGTTAAACATGTGGTATACGGAAGACATCTGGCTGTTCGTGGCTAAATTGAATTAGATTATTCTTAACTATAAAACTAGCAACAACTATTTTCATGGGATTGAAATGTCTATTTCACCAATGAGTTTCACTATGATCAAATGAAAATTTCAATGTTTATTTTTTTATTGTATTTACTTAGTAATAACATGTAATAGACAGCAATGTTATGCCAATGTTATCTTGATTTTGAGCTTCAACATCTACTACTACACTTCCTAATTAACTTGATCTGCAGACACATGTTCCACTTACGAGGGCAATGTCTCCCAAGATGAACAGCAGGAGTTGACCAGTGCTCCGCCTCCCGCTCCAGCTCCGTCTGTCCCCGCCCAGTATACCCGCCCCATGGACATCAGTGAGGCCGATGACAGAATAAAGAGGTTCTACGGTGAGAAGTTTCCCTTACTCCTAAAGCCTTTATACACAACAAGGATTTTAGCCTTAATATTGGTCTTCTTTAGGAGCTTTCAGCATGCCTATGTTTTGGCTACTTAATATTTCCACCTCTTCTTTGAGCGTTCAAGGGGTCTAATACACCTGGACTATTTTTCATGTCAAAGATTTGTCTTACCTCCATAGTCCTTATTACTCGCACAGTCCATCTCAAGTATAGACTAACTGCTTCAGCAACTACCACTTTTTTCAAACTAATTTACTCAAACTTTTATTCAATAAAATTTACAGCAATCCAATAAATCACAATAATACTTTTATCGTTTGAATAAAAATAGTAAAATTATTTACATTCTTCCTTCTATTTTTGTCAGCATTGATTATTGTTGATACCTCCTAGTGTTATGTCAACTTAAAAGTAACTAATTCAGGGGTTTAATATATTCAATAAATATGTAAATATCATGAGTTACTGCAAAATTTTGTATACAAAATTATTAGATTAAAGTTTTAAAGTATTTTGCCTAGAATTTCATGTTTGCTGTGAAGTTTTTAATTGACAGGAAGAATTAATTAGGCTTATTGTGTGATGAATTTATGCCTCCTGGCAGTCAGTAAGATACATTTGTTTGGTATGAACACAGAACAGTTTCATTGTTTGCCTATTTTGGTTCAGAAATTATTATTGTCTTTGTGTTATATTGCCATTTAGACAGTAAATTTAATAGTTGTGTAATGGAAGGGGTCAACCGTTACGGTTGTTAAATGAAAGTCAAAATGTTTAGTAGTTAACGCTTTTGTAAGGTTACAAGCTTAAGACATTTTTAATTATTGTGTTTTAGAATTTTGTGATGAGTCATTTTAACTTCTTCTCTTGTCTTGGTATGTCCGATAAAAACGTTATTAAAAAATATAGTGTGTAAGTAAATTATCTGTTTACAATAAATGAAAGTTGATAGGTTTTTTGCTTTTTGTGGTATTTAATTTTTATACAGGGTCTTGAAAATGTCTGGAACCAACATTATATCTGGTGAGTGGTTAAAGAAAAACAAATGATATTTTGTGTACGGATATACTATGGTTTTACCTATCTTTTGGTGCCTTATGAAATGTTTTACCACTTATAGGGAACGTCCTGTGGAGGATGCAGTAAAAAGTTTTAATGGAAGCCTATGGTAAATGATACATCATTTTAAAGGCCATTTATTTCTGAGTAAGGAGCCACAAGTTTCATCTCAAAAGGACCACCCTAGCAAAAATGGCGACTGTTTGAAATTTAAAAACCCACTCATATGGAACGTCCTGTGGAGGATGCAGTAAAAAGTGTTAATGTAAAAAGTATTTTAAAACAAATAATACAGTTATAAAACATAATTGTCTTGCTGTACATTTAATAAACACTTACTGAAAAAAAAACATTTAACTAAATTGTTTGTGTTGTTTTACTAAACTTATTTTTAACAGAAATACCAATTAAGCTTTCTATTTTCAAAAACTTCAAACAGTCGCCATTTTTGCTAGGGTGGTCCTTTTGAGATGAAACTTGTGGCTCCTTACTCAGAAAAAAATGGCCTTTAAAATGATGTATCATTTACCATAGGCTTCCATTAAAACTTTTTACTGCATCCTCCATAGGACGTTCCCTATAAGTGGGTTTTTAAATTTCAAACAGTCGCCATTTTTGCTAGGGTGGTCCTTTTGAAATGAAACTTGTGGCTCCTTACTCAGAAAAAAATGGCCTTTAAAATGATGTATCATTTACCATAGGCTTCCATTAAAACTTTTTACTGCATCCTCCATAGGACGTTCCCTATAAGTGGGTTTTTAAATTTCAAACAGTCGCCATTTTTGCTAGGGTGGTCCTTTTAAAATGAAACTTGTGGCTCCTTACTCAGAAAAAAATGGCCTTTAAAATGATGTATCATTTACCATAGGCTTCCATTAAAACTTTTTACTGCATCCTCCATAGGACGTTCCCTATAAGTGGGTTTTTAAATTTCAAACAGTCGCCATTTTTGCTAGGGTGGTCCTTTTGAGATGAAACTTGTGGCTCCTTACTCAGAAAAAATGGCCTTTAAAATGATGTATCATTTACCATAGGCTTCCATTAAAACTTTTTACTGCATCCTCCACAGGACGTTCCCTATAAGTGGTAAAAAATTTCATAAGGCACCAAAAGATAGGTATAACCATAGTATATCCGTACTCAAAATATCAGTTGTTTTTTTTTTACCACTCACCAGATATAATGTTGGTTCCAGACATTTTCAACACCCTGTATTTTTTTATATTGCAGATAGTTGTCACCATATAAGGTCCCAATCTACCCACTTTAGAATTTTTATTTAGAGCAGAATCAGATCCATTTGGCTGGAACAGTCATCTGAGTATAACTAGTACTGACAAAGCTCGTTCGCTACGCTTACTCGCCTCCAGGTTGAAGTTCGTTCGCTACGCTCACTCACCTTTTGGTTGCAAATTAGCTGTTGTCATAATGTAAAAGAAATAATAGTGCTGCACCCTGTTGGTAATCCTTGTAACTTTAATGCTATTGAACATCATAGAACAGAACCAACTTGTTTAATTGAAACAGCTGTTAATATTCAATAATTCCATTTCTCATAAGGTTAACATGGGAAACTCCAGAGCCACTGGGGCGGAGCCCGAAAGGATTTTTGGAATAAGAATATGCCTATATGTTAATCGGGAATGTGAGCTATCATCATGCCAAATTTCAGCCCAATCCGACCAGTATTTTTCGCGTTCACTTGTCACAAACATACATCCATACATCCATACATCTAAACTTTCTCATTTAAATATTTGTAGGATACTGACAAAAGATTTCCATGTTGGCTTTGTTTATAGCCGAGTATAAAAGTAGCCTACCTGTTTGTGTGGCAAAGTAAAGATTATATTTATGTGATGATTCATTGTTTGTTATACAATTGTTTTATAATTTTGCACACTTTCTGTGTAATTTTTAACTAGCACATCAATTAATCTTTTTATAAACATCTGATAATTCAGGATTTTTTAAACCAGACAAGGGTCCATCTCCAAGGTGTCTGTAAAGAGGGAGTTTTCAGTATCTAAATCAGACAAATGTTCTTTTCGTGTAAACAAAAAATCAGCTTAAAACCTACCATAATTTTAAATTTTCTATTTTTCAGGAATCATCCCAAAAGATAAGCCTCAGGAGATCAAGACGGTGAGGATTGTGAAGCGAGAGTCAGAGAGGAGACAGCGAGACCGGGACCGCAGTGGAAATATCGGCATTCCTCTTACCCCCACCACCACTGCTAAACGAGTCACCATCATAGAGGAGAATGGGCCTGACAACACAGACGTGAGCAACTTTCTGATACACTTTCTTTGTGAATGAATAAAGCTTACTAGCATACTATTTTGTCATCTCCAATAAGTGCAATCATAAAACTCTTAACTATACAAATCCCTTAGTTTTTCAATCACTTTCAGTAATAGATACAAAACAAAAATGTATACAGATGTTTATATTCTAATGGCTTATGGGTTTGGTACTGGACCTAGCTGTTATTGATAAAGCTAGGCTTTTAAGAAATGATCCTGATTAAAAACAGCTGGTCTTTGTCGGTAACAACGCTATTTCTCATTTTGTTCATATGACACTCATTTTTATTTTAAATTACACTTCCACTTATAGCAATACTAGCTGTAACCCGCGGGCTTTGCCCCGTTTAACTTCTTAATTTTCAAGATTATCTCGTTCGCATTGCTCAATCACGTCCTGGTTGAAGTTTGTTCGCTACGCTCACTCACCTTTAGGTTGGAGCTCGTTCGCTACGCTCACTCACCTTTAGGTTGGAGCTCGTTCGCTACGCTCACTCACCTTTAGGTTGGAGCTCGTTCGCTGCGCTCACTTGCCTTCAGGTTAGCTCGTTCGCTACGCTTACTCGCCTCCAGGTTGAAGTTCGTTCGCTACGCTCACTCACCTTTTGGTTGCAAATTAGCTGTTGTCATAATGTAAAAGAAATAATAGTGCTGCACCCTGTTGGTAATCCTTGTAACTTTAATGCTATTGAACATCATAGAACAGAACCAACTTGTTTAATTGAAACAGCTGTTAATATTCAATAATTCCATTTCTCATAAGGTTAACATGGGAAACTCCAGAGCCACTGGGGCGGAGCCCGAAAGGATTTTTGGAATAAGAATATGCCTATATGTTAATCGGGAATGTGAGCTATCATCATGCCAAATTTCAGCCCAATCCGACCAGTATTTTTCGCGTTCACTTGTCACAAACATACATCCATACATCCATACATCCATACATCTAAACTTTCTCATTTATAATATTAGTAGGATGATCTACCAAAAAGCAGGATTGAAAAATAGTAAAAGAAATCAAATAAGTAATCATTAAAATCATGCAAAACCAAAACCAATTATCTGTGTTTTTACCCTCCAAATCATCTTCTGTCCCAATTCATTATCATAGTTAGAGTTTTAGTATAACCAGTAACTTTATTTTTGATTTGAGTAGTAGGCTTTTTCAAATTCACTACAAGTTTTGTTTGGTTTATAAACACATTCTGGATCGAAGGAATGTTATAATTTTTGTGTTTTGTGTTGTTACAGAATAATCTAGGTCGGTTACTAGAGGAGCAGCCGGAGCCCCCTAGTGAGGTGTTGGGGGGTTCTTTGGTCCCCCGCTCTGCAGCCCCCCCAGCCCCCGGGCCTCGCTCAGACTCTGTGCAGGCCCTGCGCAATCTGGTCAACCGACAGAGAGCTAGGGTCAGTGTTAGAAACTAACTATCAACACCTCTTTCTAATAGGAAATAACCATTATTCAAGTATAAATAGAGTAAAGTTTGTTCTAAGTCCAAAGACAGCTTTTAAGTGCTGTAAAATTTACCTCATTGCAATTTGTGCAATTCCTCTTGCTCATTAAAACCTGTACGGTAAAAACGTAATCTATAGCAAAACTAAATTCAGAATTTGTATAAGAACCTAATGTTGCTGAAATAATCAGTGGTGAAATCAAGCAGTATTTGATCTAACTGCACAACGAGATAAAAAATAAAAAAGAAAGGATTATTTTTTCCACTACAATGAATAGCCAACTCAAAAAATGTGCGCTTTCACTTACTCTATGTCTTGTGAAAATGTCCATCAATTAGTTATCACAGCATAACATTCCTAATCTTGAATTAAGATTTGCCGTATTAGATTTTTTTAAACAAATAAATTTCTTACACAACCAATAAAACTTCTTCTCAATAAAAACATACATGGTGAATATACCTTATCTGGGGTGTTTATAATACTATTTGAATTTTCTTGTACTGAGAAATATAAGCTCTCAGTATTGGGACAGTTTTAAATATATTTTATCTGCACTATTTAGCCTCTAATATCTAAACCCTGAAATACCATTACTTGTTGAAAGGTGATTTCTCCACAAAGCTTTCTATTCAATAATATTTTTGAAAAAAATTCTTGAAAAAAAACTGAAAGAAAAAATCATTTTCTTTTTAATTCCAAGAAAATCCATTTCCTGTTCTTCAGGCTATTTATTCAACTGATCATAATTTTTAGCAATGTACTGTTTAATTAGTTACCAAATATGTATTGTTCTGCAGGTGGACAGTGACAGTACGTCGCCTTTGTCAGCCACAGAACAGCTGTTTGGAAGCAGTGACACATTGTTGTCTCCACCCCTCAGTCCTGCGTACGCAAGTCAGCTGTCTCCTGTGTACCAGAGCCAAGCTGCACGGCAGATTGTGGAGGAGATGGCCTTCAACAACCGTCGCGCAGTTCCTCGCGAGAAGCGACGACACCACACTGTTAGCGGTCGGCCTTTGCTCAGGATAGATACCAGCTTCTCAGCGGTAAATGAATATTCAATTATTTCAAATTCAAATTTTTATAAGAATGATAGCTGAAGTACATCCCTTAAAAAAAAACTTCTTGGTTTAGTTAGTTAATTGATTTCTAATAAAAATCACTAATGTAAAAGATTGGCTTCAATGTTATGTTTTGTATTTTGTATGTTTAATGTATTTTGTTTGCTCTAACTTATACGAATTAGTAAACAGCAATAAACTAAAACTTATTAGTATGTGTTTCATTTCGGATGTAAAAGTTTATCTAGCTACACACAAATCAATAGTTTATGAACAGGTTTGATTGGAAAGGCCTTATTGAATGAGAATTAAAGAAACAAAGGACAGGATAAACCTTTAACTTACGTTCAAAATTGTAGGAATCCTTCTTCACAAAAGCAACACAAAAGGAATACTGAACATTTGAGGCCATTGGAACCCTTTTCAGGATCTGGAAGTCCAGAATCTAGTGACTCTCAATGTAGTTAAAGGACTTGAAACATTATATTTTTTGTTTGTTTTTTTCCTTTTTTGAAATGGGATGCCTAAAGTTTTTAAGGTTAGCCTTCTTGTCCTTTGTCTCGCTAGTTTATAAATAGATTATTGTATAGCAATATGTGCATAGCAAAATGTGTATGGTGAACTAGCATTTATATGTTAGTAAATATCAAAACACCCATTACATATGTCATTTAAGCCGCCTTTACTCGAGGCCAGCCCCATAACCTGCCTGCTGTACTGGCTTCGTGTAAATACGGATTTAGGAACATAAACTATAAATTGTTTAGCTGATTTAGAAGAATTTGCTAGTATATTTTATCTCTGATCATGGTTGAACACCACAGTTCATCTTACTGTGGTGTTATTCTAACTTATTCTTATTTTTGCAAACTCGATAACGAAAAATATTCTTGTCTCAAAAATAATTAACAATAAAAGTCAATTGTTGTAATTCTTCTTCTCATGTCAGGGTGGCTCCAGAGATGACCTGGACATGGAGAGGGCGTTGCGACCGAGGCTGAACACACCGGATGTCGTCCGCTCAACTCTCTCACGTAATGAGGTAAAATACACCTCGGAGACCATAGACAGTCTCCTGGGTACTCCCGGCAAAATCCTCATCCCAGAGAGGTACGTTCCTGAGTCAACACCAGAACTGTCCTCGGAGGAGCAGCAGCGGAGGAACAAGAAGGCAGAGTCCATCAGGAAAATGCTCTCGGAAACCACAACTATCGCTGCCGAGGACTCTAATGGTAGGGTCACACTGCTGTTTTTACCATACTTTAGCATTCTTAAAATAATAGTTTATGGTTCGTCATTAATGACAAACTGGCAGTTTTACAAAAAGGAAGGAGTGGGCACACAACTAACTTATCCAAGCAGTTAGTTGTGTTAACTTATCCCATTTCACGAGAGGGTAATAAATTTTTAGTTATAACAGTATTTCTTTAAACTTTAGGATTTAAAATTTTTTAAGCTCTAGTTTTATATTCCTATATACTTAGGACGCCACAGAGAGCGGCAACTTGTATTTTTCAAGTGAAGAGACTGGACTCACTAAGTTGTAAATAGAATTGTTTATTTTTGTTTTGTTTTACGTTTGCTACGAGTACTGAATAATGTGGCGACGGAGTTCCAAGAGAATGTATTATTTTGTATTTATTTGTTTTGAAGGGATAAACTCATTATTTCATTATTTCAGTTGTCAGTACACAACAAATACACATCACAATTCATAACTCAAATCAAATCATAAAATACCTTTATTCTTGAGCCCTTCTCAATACAATATTGGTTTATAGAATAACTCACGTCAGGTCACTAAAACTAAATATTTACAAGTCATATCAATAAACACAATAAACAAACTATGTACAAGAATAAACATACAACAAAAAATTACATGCATGCTTTACAATGCATTTTGACCTTTTTTGAAAGCGAAGGCCGAAAGGCTCTTGAAATGCTAGAGGAGGTCATAGTAAATGGTTGGGCCAAAATAGGAGAACCCCTTCCTCCCTATTTCCAAAGTGACTTTTGGAAAGTGGAGGAGGGTGAACTGCCTAGTACCCAACAGGTATTTCGGTTCTTTCTGAGATAATACCCGATGGATGAGACAACAAGTTTGCACTCTGCATACAGCATCGGCTGGCAACAGAGCAGCAGAATCCCGGAGATGCCCCCCATGAAATGGGTCTTTTTCAGAAGTAGACAGGAAGTTATAGTTGTGTGTTACTTTCCTCTTCTTTATTCCTGAGTCATGCGATATTTCCTAAAAAACTAATGGTTTTCAAATATTTGTTTTCAATCTTTTCTGGTTTGAGTTTGTCATAAAATTTAATTTATTAAACTGATTCATGAATTAGTCAGGCCCGTTTTTGACTATGTCAGCGCTCTAGGCACAACTAAAATAGTAGCGCCCCTCTGCAATATAACAGGATGTACACCAACGAGGAAATCCGGGAACTAAGCGTGAATTTTTTTGAACCGGGAATTATGCGTGAATATTCTATTTCTACCTGGAATTGTCAATTTACCGCAATGGAGCATGACAAGAGTGACGTTTCTGTGACCGCGGGAGACGATGATATGTCTCCACAAGGCCGCGAGGGATGAACAGAACTTTGCCTTGATCGCATGAGACGATGCTAATGTCTAAACGACCGTGTGATATGATCATTATTTTACCGCAATCGTGCAGTAAGACAATGAGATCTACAGAGCCGGAAAGGATGTTCAGAATATTGCCGCGATCGCACGAGACGATGATAATGTCTAAACAACCGCGGGAGATGATCATGATTTTACCGCGATCACGCAATACGATAATGAGATCTACAGAGCCGTGAAGGATGATCAGAATATTGCCACGATCAGAGAAGACGAAGATAATGTCCATACAACCGCGGGAAACAGCCAGAAATTTGCCACGATTGAGGAAGACGATAATGATCTCCATATGACTGCGGGATACTATTAACATTTTGGCGTAATCGCGGGAGACTATAAAGATGTCTTCACGAACGCAGGAGACGATTACGATGTCTTCCTGACAGCGAGATACGATTGCGATGTCTTCACGACCGAGGGAGACGATTATGATGTCTTCACGACTATTACGGTGTCTACAGGATCGCGGCAGTTACAATAATGATGTCTACTCTACACGGCTGCGAGGATTATCAGAATTTTAACACAATCGGTTAAGACAATGATAATATCCACTTAACCACGGGAAAGATCAGAATTTTGCCTCATTCGCGAAAGACGGTGATAATCTCCTCACGACTGCTGAATGTGTTCATGTATTGCCGCGATCAAGGAAAACGATAATTGTCCACAAGAAACAGTCAGAAGGAAATAATTAACATCTTGCCGCAATAGCGGGAGACCTACCGTGCCTATTCGGTAAATCGGCCCTGGAATTAGTTCTTTTGATTATTGTAAAATTTGTTTCCTTAGATAACTGATTCCTTGGAATATGTGGTTGTGTCTGGCTGTCCCTAACGACCACATTTTTGGAATGTGTCCCTATTATTTCCAAGCCCATTTTCTATTCAATTCTAAATACTATAGGCAGAGGCTATTCGCAATGGCACCATATTACATTCCTAATCCAGTTACTTTTATAACTGTTTAGGAACAAGTTGCACACAAAGAAAACCTATAGTATTAGAAACGGTTGTCTAAACTTCATTAGCCGAAATGGATGGAATATACTTCACGTTTTCTGCCCGCAGCTTAAATACTGATTATGAAATGAGACTGTTCTAAACGCCATATTGATGGTTGGTAGATCCATGACGTCATTATAAAATTAAGAACAGTTGCTGAATAAGTAAGTAAATTAATTTGCTCTGTATAAACCGATCTGTAAGAATGTTCCCAATACTTTTCAAGAGTACAGTATCCCAACTATTTACAGAAACTGTTGAAGAAGAGAAATCTTCTACTTTGAAGAAGAAAGTCGCTGAGGAAAAGCGACAAAGAGAACATTTGCTGCAGTTAAACCAGATCTTGGCCCACCAAGTAATGGAGAAAAGCAAAATGGTGGCTGGTAAGTAGCAATATAACAACCTTAAGCTTTAAAAGGCTGCTCTCACTAATCATGACTATAAAACAATTTTTGATACTAAGCCAAAATCTTTTGGAGCGTAGACTCAATTTTAGTGTTTAGTTTGTGTTTTGATGCTTGCTGTAAATGAATAAACTGCTTCTGTGGAATGAGAACCTGTTGAAGGTTATTATCACACATTACAGTATTTGTTTTGATAAGGATATATTTGTTTCTTTAAATTTTTTCTTTGACTTGCCTGTATTTTTTTACCAAGAAGATAGGATTATTGTTTCAATTGGCATCAAACGATTTCTGATTATTATCACATACACCTTTCTCCTATTTTTTAAAATCCTTTTTGATATATGCTCTCACTGAAGCCATATTTAAAAAAAAAAATCAGTACATGATATTTCATGTGCAGCCTCCAGGCTTAAGCACGGGTCACACTAGGCTGTTCGCCAGCCGCTGGTGATCAGCAGCTGGCACCAGCATCACCGGTTCACCAATCCAGGCTGAGCCAGCTCAGTATCAGCTGTGAATTTTGTGGTCACATTAAGCTGACAGTCGCGGCTTCTTTCAATTCGCCGCTGATGCCAGCCTAGTGTGACCCGTGTTTTAAACACTTAAATAATAAATTAGGATCATAAACCTTTTGTAAATTAGAATGTTGAAGTGTAGGTTATGTCTGTACTTCACAGTCATTGTATTGTCTGTTTTGCTTGTAGCATGTTTTGTGTTGTTTGGTAGCTGCATGTGTTTTTGCTTCTAGGTTCCTCCACCGGGACTCACCAGGACTGATTTGATTTTTGTAGCTGTGTTCGTTCTTTTGTTTTTCCTGCATAAACTAAGGTTTGATTTGATTTTTATTTTACTTTTAATTAATTTTTCAGCACACTTAAGATTTTTATTAATCATACAATTTAGGCAGTTTTAGGGGAAGAAAATTATCCCTTCCGCTTGATCCTACTTTAAAAACAATAGACCAAAAGCTGATATTCGCCAAAACGTCAACTGCAACACACATTAAGTCGTGGAGAGGGGGGGGGGGGGACTTCCCATCAAAACCGCCTAATTATTGTAAACAAGCTATAGCACATGTTAAACGATTAAATTGTATTCAAGCAACATAAATGTTTTAACAATTATCAGGAATCTTTAGATGTTGAGAGAGATTCTTGTTCCTAAACACATTTAACTCATGTAGTGCCATATTTCTGTATGAATGCAATTAATAGTGAAAATTACAAAATGTTAGACTTTCAATTTCAGTGCTTTTCAATTGTGCACCGCTTATTAGCTTATTTAGTCAACATATGGACATATGGATATCTAACATTTGTTCAAATAAATTTCTTAATATTTGTTATCATTCAAAGAAAATCTTGATTGCAGTTTTTCTTACAACAACTGATCTTTGAAATAACAAAATTTATAATATAAGGCTACAGAATTTCAGTTAAAGGAAAGAAATTAAATTTCACTTTTTAACTATTGGACTAAAATATGCATCATTGAAAAATCCAGTCAATGAACTACTTTTAAAAAAGGTGCTTTTACAAACTAAAAAGTAGTTTTAAAGTAAAATTGTGTTCAGCTTTGATTTGACAAAACTGAATTCTGTTTGTGACAGGTTAGCTTAGTATCTTGTTGACTAACGCTAAGTGATTGTTGACAGTGAGAGCGCTGGCGTCTCTGCCGCAGTCCACGGCACAGTCGGAGGAAAGTGACCTATCATCTCCCGAGGAGCCGTTGCCACTGTATCAACAACGTGACAATTATTTCTCTTAACAATGGCGCCACTGCTACTTTTGTACTGAACTTTAATCAGTACAACTGGTTTTTCTGCACAAAAAGTATATGTTGTTGTCTACAACCCTGTTATTGCAAGAAGACGAAATCTTTTCTCATTATTTTATTATTTTTTAAGGGACAAAATTTAGTTACCTTGTCCTATAGACCATTTGAGTCCAAAAGATACAAAAAAAGGATAGGGTACACGAACCAACCCTAATATTTTGTCCTAGTGTAGAACTTCTTCAGATAGTAGACTGGTGAGAAATGCTAGTTAAAAATAAAAACGGTTGTTTTTGCTATACTCACTGCGGTCAACCATAGGAAATAATGTCCAGTCATACTACATTTCCGATACTAATATTATAATTAAAATATATTTTTGTTATAAACTATTTCATTATTAGCGAATTTCCCATATAGGGAATAAGCTATTACCGTAGTACTCATGGTAAGACCTGGACGCGGGGCCGATTTTTTTTTTCATTTTGAGGTCCCTAGAGGCCAAAAACACCATCCGTTCAAATTCATATATATATATATATTTATATATTTATATATTTATATATTTATATATTTATATATATATATATATATATATATATATATATATATATATATATATATATATATGTGTCCCTTAGCACGATAACTCGAGCAAAAATGATCCGATTTTGATGAAATTTGGTACAAACGTGTAAACCTACGTTTATTCGAACGAGTTCGCGATCCAGCATGATCGGACCATGGGAACGGGGGTTTACGGGGGGTTTTATGGGGTAAAAATAGGTTTTTCCCATTTTTGACCCAAAAAACATAAAATTTAGCAATTTCTTTCCAAACCATTTTGTAGAGCTTAAAAAAACAAATAATTTAGTATATTGAAGCGTTATTATGCGCCTAATGGTTACGGAGAAAATTCCAAAAAATTGTAAATTTAAAATTCCCATGTTATTCTTATGGAGAATAAGTATATTGTTGTAGTTTGCTTGTTTATGAACATATTTTGATCAAATTTGGAAAATGTTTTTATTTCTTACTAACTATTAACGTTTTACAAAAAAAAAAACAGTTTTACCCTCCCTGATGCAGCAAACCTAAGTACTAGTTAAACTAATTCTATTTAAATAGAGAATAAATGTTATATTTTTAAGTAGACATTTCAGTGTAAATCCAATCAGTCAAATGGAAATTCGCTTAGTCTGCAGGTTTGCTGCGGCGGGGGTATTTACATTAATATTGCAATGGACCAATAATGGATTTCTAAGAAAAGAGAAACAGTTTTGGATTGTTAACTTTAATGTATGTCCTATTTTTCTGGAGTTATTATAGAGGGTATCCGGTTTTGAGGTATCAAAAGTTTTTTTTTTTTTTTGCAATTTAAACTACAAACAAATATTAACAAACTAACCAAGCTTGTGTGTTTGAAGTTTACCGGTCATATTCACACACAAAGCCTAGAAGCAAAGCCCTTATTGTGAGTTTCGGTCTTATGATGATGTTTACGGAAAAGTCAGGTAAATTTTTACACCATTGTTGGCTTTGAATCCATATCATTGACTCTCATTCTGCTGTCATGGTTCCCATTGTGGATGTTTTTTATTAACAAAAAATAAATGGACTTTGTGAATGTGACTTATTGTGATCTTACAGAACTTTACTGAATAATATAGCAATCTTGGTAATATCTGTAACCGTAATTACCTCCCTCATGAATGACTAGCTCGACATAACATCCTTATATGCAAGTCATGGGCCTTACCAGTAGCCACTCTCTCAGCTAGTTTTAAAAATCTGAGACTCCAATAATTTTCAAGTGAGGCAGTTAGTTGTAATGTACATCCCAATTGTCAACATAGGGAAACTGTTCTTTTTATGTTCAATCTGCAGAAGGGGATATCATGATTGGACTTTGACCTTTTATTATGAACATGTTAGTCTTCCCTCAATACAAAACTTGCAATGTCTTTATGTCATTTAGGGTGATTAGTACATACTGATTGTACACTGTTTGAGTGTTCACCGTTCACACAACAAGCATACGGTAATTGTTAAAAAATATATGAGTTAGTTGTTCCTTAATCTATAGCCAGAAAACCTTGTTATATCATTCCAAAAACATGACATTCCACTTGAATCCACGCTCTAAAGAATTCCTACACTAAGACAAAATATCATTGTTGTGATGAAGTGACCTTTCTTAACTATACTCTAATTTTCTTTTGTAAGTTAGCTGGACTATATCCTGTCCTGAAAACCCCATTCAGTATGTAGACTTAGTGATAATAAAACAGCTAAGAGTTGAAATATCGTGTTGTGGTACATGCTATCATTAATTATTATAATAGGCCTACTTTTGTAAAATGTTCTTCTCATTTTGCTTGATTTAAGTTTTAACAATTGGTTACTTATAATATTCTATTGCAATCTTAGCTTGGTCTCATACTTTTAAACATTTATCCAAATCAGAGTTGTATTTATAACAGAACTTAAATACATATGTATTATGTTGGTGCCAATCATTTGTATTCATAGAAGGGATTTATGTTTACCAAGGCAACTATGTATATATATAACTTTATACTATATGTAGACCATTAATATATGTGATTAAAACTAGAATCACAATACAACCATACAATTTCTTTTAACACAAAGGTAATTCCAGGTGCTTAACTCTAACATACGTGGTAACAAAAATAAATTAATTATAACGTTAAAGCACCTTTTTGTAATTTTCTATTTTAGCTGCATTAAAACCAATTTGTTAATTAACTTATTTTTTAGATAAGGTCTAGAGCTTTCTATTAAAAATTGATTTAAATTTATCTAAAATCTAAAACTTTTGTGATCTTTTTGTTGATTATCATCTCAGTTACGTTTAAATAATCCAAAGTAACCATTTTGATTTTTATCTCTTCTATTATTGTGCCATTACAGTTTTGATAGAAATATTCTCAATAAGTTTTCCTAGGGATAATGCATTTTCAAATCTGATCAGGGGTTTTATATTATAAGCACAAACCTTTATTAGTTTTATGTGTGTCTTTCAATTTGCTTATGTAAAATAATGCTGTATTGTACATAAAATATAGTTGTCATAAAATATTATACATAGTGAGAACACATATTTGCTACCAAATGGTTAATCTAAGAAAAAGGCTCATGAGTCAGTTATTGCTCATAATTTGGCCTAGATACAATTAATTGTAAGTTGTGTATAAAACATTATTAGTCAATATTAAATTATTGTAAATATTTTACTGTAGATTTTGTTATATTTTGAATAATTCTTTGTAAAGATGTTGATTTTAGTCTAGTGTTGTTATTACTGTTGATATATTAAATAAGAATTTGAGTTGGAGCCAAACTTAAATTTATATATGTTTATATTGTTAGATTTTATAAAAGTTGTCTGTGAAGTAAATCAGATTTTAAAATAAATTTTATCTGAGGCACACTTGATAAGATATGTATGAATTATTTGATTCTAATGTGTACTTGAAACTGTATTATCAATCAATAAAATAAGCCTATTTTTATATGTGTGGGTTATTGAATAGTCCTGTTAGAAATCAAATCATATATCACAAATGTTTACTTTTTAATTTTCACTTGCTATTTCATTGGTTTTGACCAATAATCTTACAGACAACAACCTGCAGATGTTTTATTGGTTATTTGACCTCACAGGTTGGTTTCCTAAACATTGTTTTAGCTCTAAAGTTAAACCTTTAGGATTTATTTAAAATGATCAAAAATACACTTTGATCATTTGATGTATTACTCAGACAATTTAAACATCACTCACATTAAACATCATTTAAATTATGAAGCTCCATTACTGTTCATTTGACGCAACTTTGTTCACAACCGAGCTACATTTTTCAATAGATTTTAAAAAGAAAGAAAATTGATATAAAAAACAATCTGTTTCTCCATTGCCACAGTGATTGTATGATAACACAGTAATTTCACAGTAATGAAACGTAACCATAAGAAGAAGAGCAGGGCCGTAACAATGCACCGCCATATGCTGTTGGATAGGAAATATTCTTGAAAAATTCATTAATGTGGAAAATAAACTTTGCTAAGCTTTTTAATCACATTAATTGGCAAGAGTACACATTTCTAATATAGACACATTTTCAGTTAGATTTATGTAACACCCAAAATTCTGAACATCATGTACTAGGTATCATTTTCATTCTTCCCGTATGGGGACGAAACGAAACACCAAGGTATTAAGTGAAACCAACCCATGAAAACACTTGTTAAGCAAACATATCAGTGAAATAGAAATTACACAACACGACCAAGGAAAAAACCAGCAACAATACAACAAAATTGAAAATACAATGGCAAACGTTTAAGTCTCTGCTGCAGCCCGTCAAAACGCTGCCATGGTGCCAGTGAAGAAGTCGACGTGGATCCCGCTTCCAATGCGCATCATACAAAGGACAGAACTGTTGCAGATAGTTCGTCCCAGCATAGTTGAGTTCAAACAGCCAATGATGTCTTGTATTTCTCGTAGACACGTGAATATTGATATAAGAAGGAGAGGACGATATATTCTAGAGGTTAAATACCTTTTTGTTGTCAATGTAATCCATTATGGTCGCCTAGATAGCGACCGACCGGTCTCGACACTCAAGGTGTCATTGTCAAGCCTTTAATACGTGTTGACGCTCCTAGGAGGTCGTCAAGAAGTCTTTAAAACATAAACACGAGACACGAACAAACATTTTCACAAATAAATAAAACATTATGGCCATACTAAAACACTAATGATCACGGTGTGGCTGCGGGTTCCGGGTGTTAGACTGACCGTCACCGTGACCTTTTCCTCCCCTCCTGCCCCTCGTATTGTTGTTATCAGCTCCATTGTCTTCTGATAATCTTTCTATGAATGAGGCTGCTTCGTAAATGGGTCTGACTCAAACAATGTTTTTAAATGTGTTGGGGGATTTCTTGCCGGCTTTGAAAATCTCATACTCGTATCGAAGGGCAGGTTGACAATACTAGTGGAAGGAGGGGAGGGCAAGGACACGGTGACGGTCAGTCTAGACATACATCCTGAACCCGCAGCTGCCCCGTGATCATTAGTGTTTTTGTATGGCCACAATGTTTTATTTATTGGTGGAAATGTTTGTTCCTGTCTCGTGTTTATGTTTTAAATACTTCTTGACGACCTCCTAGGAGCGACAACACGTCTTAAAGGCTTGACAATGACAACTTGAGTGTAGACACTTGTCGCTATCCAGACAACCAATGGATTGCGTTGGCAACAAAGGTATTTAACCTCTAGAATATATTGTTAAAAATTAATCCAGAAGGCAACACCTTGGAAAGGACAGTTGATCTGGCAGCAGCTTTTTTAGGAAGGTCACATCCCCTTGCCCTTCTGCTGCAGGCGCAGCTCCAGAGGATAGACCCAGGCATAGGCAAAATTTTGGTAGATATTACAAAGTTATATAATTACTAATAATTACTGATATAATGACTAATTTATTTACCTTAAGAATTTATTTATTGTTAAAAGAAATTCCATTAAAACAGAGACTAGAAAACTACATGGGAAAAATTTGGATGATTGAGGTTTCTGGATATTGAGTAAACTCGCTTTTATACGTGTATATTCTGTTTCTTATTAGAAACACAAGAAAGCATTGTGCCACTTTTACCAGTGCTTTGATGCTGAAACAATTATAATAAATAAAATACCCCCACCGCAGCAAACCTGCAGACTTAGCAAATTTCCATTTGCTTGATTGGATTTACACTAAAATATCTCCTTAAAAATATCACATCAATCCCCTATTTAAATTGAATTAGTTTAACGAGTACTTAGGTTTGCTGCAACAGGGAGGGTAAAAAAGTGTTTTTTGTTGTAAAATGTTAACACTGTAGTTTAGTAAGAAATGGATGTATTTTCCAAATTTGATTAAAATTTGTTCATAAACAAGCAAACTACAACAGTAGACTTATTTCTCCATAACAATATCATGGGAATTTTAAATTAAAAATTTTTTGGAATTTTCTTCGCAATTATTAGGCGCATAATAATGCTTCAATATACTAAATCATTTGTTTTTTGAAGCTCTACATAATGGTTTGGTAAGAAATTGTGAAACTGTGTTTTTAGGGTCAAAATGGGAAAAACCTATTTTTACCCCATAAAACCCCCCCATAAACCCCCGTTCCCATAGTCCGATCTTGCTGGAATAGGTTTACACGTTTGTATCAAATTTCATCAAAATCGGATCATTTTTGATCGAGTTATCGTGCTAACAGACACATATACAGTACATATATATATATATATATTTAAATATAATATATTTAAAAATATATACAGTAGAACCTCTATAAGACGAATTTCAAGGGGTACGGGAAAAATTCGTACTATAGAGGTATTCTTAATAAAGAGGGTCGTTTTATCGAGGTTTAATGCTGCTGTTATTCTTCTTATAGAGGTTTCTCCTCGCTCCAAGTTTTTTCCAAACAATGACTGAGGAAGGAGGAGGGATGGGTGGGGGTTTCATGTTGAGACAAGCTTCTGTTTGTTTTGAAAACTACGTACTATGGAGGTTAAGATTATGATAAATTCGTCTTATAGAGGTCACGTTCGTCTTGTAGAGGTTTTGTGCTAAGAATATTTGTTGTATAGAGGTTAATCAGTCCTAGCCCATGTCACAAACGAATTCGTCTTATGGAGGTTTTTAACTTAATTACTACGTTGTATAGAGGTGTTTTTAGCAATGACCTATATGAAAGTGTCAAGGGGATTAAAAAAAAATTCGTCTTATCGAGGAATTCGTTTTATCGAGGTTCGTACAAACGAGGTTCAACTGTATTATACTAGCTGTACCTTTTAACTTCACTACATACTAGCTTTGCCCCGTTTAACTTCATAAGTATTCGCATGACTCAATCACGTCCTGGTTGTAGTTCGTTCGCTACGCTCACTCACCTTTAGGTTGGAGCTCGTTCGCTGCGCTCACTTGCCTTCAGGTTAGCTTGTTCGCTACGCTATAACTCGCATCCAGGTTGAAGTTCGTTCGCTACGCTCACTCACCTTTTGGTTGCAAATTAGCTGTTGTCATAAATTAAAAAAAAATAATAGTGCTGCACCCTGTTGGGGTAATCCTTGTAACTTTAATGCTATTGAGCATCATAGAACAGAACCAACTTGTTTAATTGAAACAGTTGGTTTCCACCCTGTATAAAAATAAATCTACCATATATATATATATATATTATTAAGCAAATCAAAATATCACAGTACCCTAGAAACATTTTATTTTATATTACTTACATGTTTCGGACATTAATGCCATGATCACAGTATAGTATATAACCTATTAGTTTCTTTTATTTACAAACATTATTAGATATTTCTTATTAAAGAACAGGTGATAATTTTTATATTAAGGGAAGGAGGTGTTTTCTTTAAGATGTATAATTTCATTGAATATTACGTTTTGATTTTGAATTTGTGTCAAGTTTAGTAAATTGTCTTTGTCATTAATATGGTGAGTATAAATATAAAAGTCTTCCTTTGTATTCATTTTTTCTCCTTTATTTTCAATATCCAGAATGTGCATGTTTTTATTCATTTCTGAGTATGTATGGTCGGTCTGAAGTATATGTTCGGCGTATGAGGATTTTTGTGTTGTCATATTGTTTGATCTGATTGCCTGTATATGCTCTTTGTACCTGACTTCAAATGTTCGACCTGTTTGACCAATATAGTATTTTTCGCAGTTGTTACATGATAATTTGTAAATTCCTGATTTCTTATATACATTTGGTGGGTTGGGTATCGGATTTGTTCTTTTTTGTATTATGTTAAAAGCGTTATTCCTTGTTTTATAACTTAGTTTAAATTTTGAGTTCGGTAATGTCTTTCTTAAGGTTTTGTTTAAGGATGAGCTGAATGGAATACATATAAATTCTTTCTTTAAGTTTTCTTGTTCTTCTATTTTCATTCTTTTAGTTTTTTCATTTTTTATTAATTTTTCAATCATTTTTTCTTTGTATCCATTTGTTCCTGCAATTCTTTTTATAGTTTTCTTTTCTATTTCAAAGTTGTCTTTAGACATTGGTATGTTAAGTAGTCTAAATACCATTGATTTGAATGTAGAAATTTTGTGTTGCCACGGATGGTTTGACTCAAATGGAATGATTAGGTCAGTTTGGGTAGGTTTCCTATATATATTGAAATTATGTCGATCGTTTTCTTTAGTAATTGTTATGTCTAAGAAATTTATCTTCTTTTCTTGTGTCTCCATCGTAAATTTAATTGTTGGGGAGATAGAATTTAAGTATTTCAAAAAATCTTGATATGAGTCTTTATTGCCATATGTTAATAAGAAATATCTAATAATGTTTGTAAATAAAAGAAACTAATAGGTTATATACTATACTGTGATCATGGCATTAATGTCCGAAACATGTAAGTAATATAAAATAAAATGTTTCTAGGGTACTGTGGTATTTTGATTTGCTTAATAACATTTAAAGTAGCCCTCATTGATGTATACAATAACAAAATAATAATGGCTAACCAACCAAAGATTATACATCAACTTAAGTACATAACCTTAAGAATTGCAACAATAAAAGAAGATATTTCTTTCAATAAAAGATGTATACATGAGAATATAACGCCAAACTACATTCAAATTAACACAAAATCTAAATCAATTGCAGCTCAGAAAACATTAATAATTGCAAAGAAGATATGGATAAAAGAAGAAATTAACAGTCTATATTCTAAACTGAATACTCTGAATGAAAAAATGAACATCATAAAGACAGAAATCAATAAAAATTACCACTCAGAATCAATTGAAGAATTCAATGAATACGTACAAAATTGGATTGAACCAATTATAAAAAGAAAGAAAGAAACTCATCACAAGAAGCTACAAAGTCTGATAGGTCAAAAAGCTAAGGAGATAAAAAATGAAAATTCGAATGAAACCCATTCATTTTATCCCAAAGTTCAAAATCTAACAAATATTGTATTTGAAAAAGATGAAACAGAAATGTTATCAAAAGCATTAAAATACAACATTAACATGGACTTCCAACAGAAGGTTATAAAAGATGAAATGATAGATCTAGAAGTTGCAATAAGAAAACAAAAGACAGACATCCAAGAATCAATTAGACATAATTTTGTACATGAATTAGACAAAAATAGAATAGAAAACTAAAAACAAAGGTATAATAAAGAAGTCTAGAAAAGACTTAAATACTGTAACATCAATATCAAAAAAACTCAAAGATAACAACGCAATAATAACCAAAGCTGATAAGGGAAATACAACTGTTATAATAAACATAGACGACTATAACAAAAAGGTAGAAAACTTTATTGAAGACAATAATTACAGAGAACTCTCTAAAGATCCCACACTAGAATACAGTAAAGAAATTAATAGTACAATATCTAAATGTAAAACTTTAAATAAAAGTGACATGATACAACTAAAAATGATAAATCCAACAATACCAAAATTTAGAGGACAACCTAAAACACATAAAACAAATGTACCAATACGTCCTGTTGTTAACTACCGAAATGCCCCAGCATACAATGTATGTAAGTACCTAAATAATAAACTAAAACATAAGATAAACTTTGAATCTGGATACAGTATCAACAATACATATAAATTAATTGAAAAAATTAAGGATGAATTAATACCTGAAAATGCAATTTTATCTCCTTTGATGTAACTAATATGTATTCAAATATTCCTACAAAAGATACCCTTCAAATCCTTCAAGAAACTTTAAACAAAAATAAACAGGTTTCAAAAAATGAGTTAAATGATCTTATGAAACTATCTAGAGTAACAATCAATCAAAGCTATTTTGAATTCAATGGCAAAATTTTCAAACAATTAGAAGGATTGGCTATGGGTTCTCCACTTTCTGGTATTCTAGCAAACATATATATGCAGCATCTAGAATCATCAAAAATCATAAACGACGAAAATCCATTTAAAAAAGATATAATCTATTGGTATAGATATGTCGATGATATATTATGCTTATACAACGGCAATAAAGACTCATATCAAGATTTTTTGAAATACTTAAATTCTATCTCCCCAACAATTAAATTTACGATGGAGACACAAGAAAAGAAGATAAATTTCTTAGACATAACAATTACTAAAGAAAACGATCGACATAATTTCAATATATATAGGAAACCTACCCAAACTGACCTAATCATTCCATTTGAGTCAAACCATCCGTGGCAACACAAAATTTCTACATTCAAATCAATGGTATTTAGACTACTTAACATACCAATGTCTAAAGACAACTTTGAAATAGAAAAGAAAACTATAAAAAGAATTGCAGGAACAAATGGATACAAAGAAAAAATGATTGAAAAATTAATAAAAAATGAAAAAACTAAAAGAATGAAAATAGAAGAACAAGAAAACTTAAAGAAAGAATTTATATGTATTCCATTCAGCTCATCCTTAAACAAAACCTTAAGAAAGACATTACCAAACTCAAAATTTAAACTAAGTTATAAAACAAGGAATAACGCTTTTAACATAATACAAAAAAGAACAAATCCGATACCCAACCCACCAAATGTATATAAGAAATCAGGAATTTACAAATTATCATGTAACAACTGCGAAAAATACTATATTGGTCAAACAGGTCGAACATTTGAAGTCAGGTACAAAGAGCATATACAGGCAATCAGATCAAACAATATGACAACACAAAAATCCTCATACGCCGAACATATACTTCAGACCGACCATACATACTCAGAAATGAATAAAAACATGCACATTCTGGATATTGAAAATAAAGGAGAAAAAATGAATACAAAGGAAGACTTTTATATTTATACTCACCATATTAATGACAAAGACAATTTACTAAACTTGACACAAATTCAAAATCAAAACGTAATATTCAATGAAATTATACATCTTAAAGAAAACACCTCCTTCCCTTAATATAAAAATGATCACCTGTTCTTTAATAAGAAATATCTAATAATGTTTGTAAATAAAAGAAACTAATAGGTTATATACTATACTGTGATCATGGCATTAATGTCCGAAACATGTAAGTAATATAAAATAAAATGTTTCTAGGGTACTGTGGTATTTTGATTTGCTTAATAACATTTAAAGTAGCCCTCATTGATGTATACAATAACAAAATATATATATATATATAAGTAGATATATTCATGTCACTTCTGGGCCAAAAAAGGAGCCACTCAAAAATTAAATGAATTTTCCTATTTTTTTATACAATATGCTATATTTTTTACCCTTTTAGGTCAATTTCTAACATTTTCATATTTTTCTAGAAAAAGTATATAATTTTGATGAAATTTTCATGAATATGTCTATATTTTACATAAAATTGACTACAAAACAAAATGTTTTTAAAAACAAGTAAAATTTTAAAATTTAATTTTTATACAAATTTAACTAAAACAGTTTCTTTATCTTTGAATGTTTTAATTTCAGTAATAATTAAGTTTAAATCTTTTTTATTTAATTCTTTAATTGTTTTTTCATCAAATATATTAATAAATCTATGAGGTAAATGAACTTTACATTTTTCTAATTCAACAATAACTGTTGGTCCATATTTATCTTTAACTTTTTCAAATTTTTCTATTTTATATTTTGTATTCAATTCTAAACTTTTTATTGGTTTATATTCTTTGAATTTACATTCTCCAATATTATTAATCTCTTCTAATAGATCCATTTATTACAAAAAATAATTATAAAAATTTTAAATAGTTAATAATTGAAATATATGAAAAGAATTTTAAATATCACACAACAGTTTGTTAGAACTGTTGTGTGATATTTAAAATTATATTTTTTTAATAATATCTGATGTATCACTTATGTTATCAGAAAAACCATTATGTTGATATATTATGCATGGATCATTTAAAGTTGATAGATGTTTTAAGAATTTTAAAAAAATATTATCAAATTCTGGTTTTATATAAAAATTTAATTCTAAAAGTTTAAAAATCATTGGTAATAGTTTTTTAAATGATATATTTCTTTTTGTAAAACTGAAATATGCATTAAAAATTACTGTAATATTTCTTTTATCTTCAAAATTTAATTCAAAATCAATATTGAATATTTTGTTTAAGAATTGATAGTAAAATATCCAGTTTGTATAATTTCTTTGTTTTAAGAATAATTTTATATTTTTAGGTGTTATTTCAAAACTATTGTCTAAAATACATAACGTATAGATTTCATTGATTAATTGTTGTGTGCGATATGGTTGAAAATGATTAAATTATCTTAAAATATTTATAAGATGTTTGTTTTTATTTTTTCGTTTATTAATCTTTTTTTCAAAAATAATTTTTTTACATATATTACATCCTATATAATTTTTAGTAATTGTAAAGTTATTAAAATTATGACATTTATAACATATATCCATTTATATATAAAATGTTTATATCTAAATGGAAGAACTTATTCAGTGTCATAAATGTAAGAAGAAAACTAAAAATATTAATCCAGAAATTGTTGAAATGAAGAATGGTTTGTTTAGAATTGCTACTAAATGTTCAATTTGTAAAACAAATAAAAGTAAAATAATTAAAAAGGAAATTAAACCAATAATAAAAAAGGAATTAAATAAAAAAGATCAAATAATTGAAGCTAAAGAAATTCATGCTCTAATAAGAAAAAAATTTCGAAAAAGAAAAATAGTTACATTAGGTATTGATGATTTATGGGCAGCTGATTTAATCATTATGAAAAATTATGAAAAAGAAAATGATGGTTATAAATACATGTTGAATGTTATTGATACATTTTCTAAATATGTTTGGTCAAAACCATTGAAGAAAAAAGATGGAAAACATGTATCTATAGCATTTGAACAAATAATTAAAGATTCAATAAAAATTGGCCATAAACCACCAAACTTATTACATACAGACAAAGGATTAGAATTTGTAAATAAAGAATTTAATGGAATTTTAAAGAAATATAATATTAAAATGTATCATACAGAAAATGAAGAAAAATCAAGTATTATTGAAAGATATAATAGGACTCAAAATGAAAAAATGAAAGTTTTATTTGAAATTAATAAAATTTTTAGATGGATTGATATTCTTAAAGAAATAGTTAAAGAATATAATAATTCATATCATTCAACAATTAAAATGAAACCAATTGAGGTAAATAAAGAAAATGAAAATGATTTATTAAATACAGTTTTTAAATATATCCCACCAAAAATAATTACAAAATCTAAATTTAAAATAAATGATAGAGTTAGAATAGGAAACAAAAAATCAACTTTTTCAAATAAATATAAAAACAATTGGTCAAGAGAAATATTTGTTGTTTCCAGAATTAATAATACAAATCCTGTTACATATAGCATTAAAGACTTGAATGATGAAGATATACTTGGTAGTTTTTATGATTATGAATTGAAGAAAACTAATTTGTAAAATTTTATACTATATAAATGGAGAAGGAATGTTCAAAGTGTAAACAATTAAAAAATATTAATAATTTTTATAAAAATAAAAAATATAAAGATGGATTACTTTCATATTGTAAAGAATGTGATTTAATTTATAGAAAAAAGTTATATGATAATATTATAGTAGAAGAAAAAAGTGAAAAAGTATGTTTGAATTGTAAGGAAACAAAAGATATGGAAAATTTTCATAAACATTATTATAGTAAAGATAAAAAATTTGCAATTTGTATTGAATGTGTTAGAAAAATGATGAGAGTCACAACCCATTGTGAATGTGGTAGAGATTTAAAATGGCTTAGTTATCTTCAAAAACATTTACAAACTAAAATTCATAATAAAAACATAAATAAATTAGAAAATTCATAAAAATAATATTAATTTTTGAAAGTATTATTTAAAAAAATTACTGGTTTAAAAAAAGTTTAAGTTTTATTTAAAATACTTTATAATTTTTAAATTAACACATAAATATTTATCTTAATATTTATATTTTACAACAATAATTTTTTCAAATAAAATTATTCTTAATAAATCGTGCACATTTTTCTTCTAATAAATGGAGCGTACAAATAAAAATATATTATGCCCTTATTGTAATAAGAATATATTATCTAAAAATTATAATAGACATTATAATTCAAAGAAACATTTTGAAAATAAAACTAAATATGAAACTGAAGTTAATAACTTAAAACTTTGGTGTAAACAAAATAAAATAGTTGATTATCAAAACGAAAATTTAGATCAATTAAAAGAATTAAAGAAGTCATATGATCCAACAAATTATTCACTATTTAACAGTGAAAAATTAAAAGAAATTGCTAACAAATTATCTGTTAGAAATGTTGACAATTTAAATAGAGATGAACTAATTAAAAGATTAAATAATATCAAACAAAATCCTAATAATCTAAAATATAGATCATTACAATTTATTCAAAATCTATCAATTAAAAATGGTATTAAAATAAAAGATAAAACTAGAAAAGAATTGATTGAATTATTAACTGATCATTTAAAAAATAAACCAATTCTAAAGGAAAATGTAATAAATATTCAGGAAGTGTCATCATTAAAAGGTTATTTTCAAGAGTATTATTTAACAAATTCAAATGATGATTTAGATATATCTGAATATTTAGAATCACAAAGAAATGAAATTAAAAAATTGATTGAAAAACAAGAATTTAAAAATAAAAGAGGTCAGTTATCATTATCTTGTGAATATGAAAGACAATTAGTAAATGGTGATAGTCAAAAAACCCAAATGTATTATCCTTTAAGAAGTTCAGATATATTAAACACTGATGAATTTATTGATGATCAATTTAAAAAATTAATATTAAGAGAAAATTTAAATCAACCATCAAAAGGATCTGGTTGGTCATTAAAAAGATGTTTGGATTTAAATTTAAAACTAAGTAAACATAATTCATTAAATGGTGGTTCATATGTTGAATTACCAATTGAAATAAAAAATAAAAAGTGTTGTATAAATTTCAAAAATAAAGATGAATATTGTTTTATTTATGCAATTAGATGTGCTATTGATAAATATGAAGATAAAAAGTTTGATCATCCACATAGAGTAAAACAATATAAAAATTACTTGAATGATGAAATTTTTAAAGAATTTGATTATCCAATGAGTTTAAAAGATATAAAATTATTTGAAAAAAGATCATTTGATTCTAAATATAATTATCCATCCATGTCAATTAATGTATACAGATTTGATGAAGATAAAAAGATTGTTCCATTACAAATATCTGAAAATTACAATGCGAGATTAGATATTGATCTATTGTATATAAAAAATGATAATAATTCACATTATGTTTTGATAACAGATTTAAGTAAATTTGTTTCTACTCAATTAACAAAAAGTAACAGACATAAGAAATTCATTTGTAGAAGATGTTTAACACATTTTTACAAAAACAAAGATTTAAGTGAACATTTAATAACTTGTAAATCTCTTGAACCTTGTCGACCAATTTTGCCATTTCCTGGTGAAACTGTTAAATTTGAAAATTATTGTAAAAAACTTGAACATCCTTTTGTAATTTATATGGATTTTGAAAGCATTCTGAAAAAGATTAATACTTGTGAAAATAATCCAAACAACTCATATACAAATAAAATTCAGAAACATATACCTTATGGATTCACAATTTATTTAGTTTCTAGAGTGACTAATAAAATATATAAACCAATTTGTTATAGAGCAAAAACAGATGAAGAAATGAAAAATGTACCAAATAAATTATTTGAATACTTAGATGAGATTTCAAAGTATATAGCTAAAAAATATAATTCGAAAAACAAAAAGCCTATGAGTTTAACTAAAAATGAAGAAATTGAATATCATAAAGCAAGTGTTTGTCATATTTGTGAAACTAGTGGTTTTGATAATGATACAAGACGAAAGGTAAGAGATCACTGTCATTTAACAGGAAAATTTAGAGGTGCAGCACATTCAAGTTGTAATTTAAATCTAAAATTTCCACAAAATATACCTGTGTTTTGTCATAATAGTTCAAACTATGATACACATTTGTTTATCAAAGAATTAGCTAAAAAATATGGTAAAATTGATTTAATAGCAAATACTGATGAAAAATATATAAATTATTCAGTAAATTCAGGATATGGTTATGAATTTGAAGATGATAAACCTAGAAAATTTGTAAAATTCTCATTTGTAGATACGTTTAGATTTATGGCCTCATCAATTGATAAGTTAGCTAAAAATCTGAAAGAATTTAAACACTTGACTAAATTTATAAAAAACATTGATATAATTGAAAAAGATGATGAAACATTTGAAATATTATCTTCTAAAGGTATATTTCCTTATGAGTTTATAGATGATATTGAAAAATTAAATTATGATAAAATATTAGATAAAGCACAGTTTTATAGTTCTTTAACTGATGAAAATATTAGTGATGATGATTATAAATACTATCTAAAAGTTTGGAATAAATTAAAAGTTAAAACATTAGGAAATTATTCTGATTTATACAATATTCAAGATGTGATGCTATTAGCTGATATATTTGAAAATTTTAGATCAGTTTGTTTAAAGAACTATCAATTAGATCCTGCACATTATTTAACATCACCATCATTAGCATGGGACTCTATGTTAAAATTAACAAAAATAGAATTAGAATTAATAAGTGATTATGATATGTATTTGATGATTGAAAAAGGTATAAGAGGTGGAATTTCTCAATGTGTTACAAGGTATTGTAAAGCAAATAACAAATATACCAAAAATTATGATCCTAATAAACCTGAAAATTACATGTTATATGTAGATGCAAACAATTTATATGGATGGGCCTTAAGTCAAAAACTACCATATAAAGATATTAAATGGATGAATCCAAATGTATATACAACTGATGAATGGAAAGAAACTATATTAGAATTAGATGAAAATGCTGATTATGGTTATATTTTAGATGTTGATTTAGAATATCCAAAGGAATTACATGATAATCACAAGGATTTACCATTAGCTCCTGAACATTATAATAATAAGCTTTGTACTACATTATTTAATAAAAAAGACTATGTGGTTCATTCAAGAAACTTAAAATATTACTTAAAAAAAGGATTAAAACTAAAAAGAGTCAATAGAGTGATTGCATTTGATCAAGACAATTATATGAAAAAATATATTCAATTGAATACAAAATTAAGAGCTCAATCAAAGTCAGATTTTGAAAAAGACTTCTTCAAATTAATGAATAATTCCGTATTTGGTAAGACAATGGAAAATGTTAGAAATAGATGTGATATAAAATTAGGTAATGAAGAATATTCATTAAAACTAGCTAAAAAACCAAACTTTAAAACATTTAAGATATTTGATACCGATTGTATTGCTTCTCACATGATTAAAGAAAAAGTAAAATTTGATAAACCAATTTATATAGGATTTTCAGTTTTAGAATTATCAAAGCTATTGATGTATGAATTTTATTATGAAAAATTGAAGAAATGTGATCCAAATATAAAACTATTATATATGGACACTGATAGTTACTTTGTGGAATTAAAGAAAGATCCTTATAAAATTATTAAAGAAAATATAAATGATTTCGATACAAGTGATTATAAGAAAGATCATGAATGTTTTAATGAAAAGAATAAAAAAGTAATTGGAAAATTTAAAGATGAATTAAATGGTGAAATTTTAGAAGAATATTGTGGATTAAGATCAAAGCTATACAGTTATGAGTTTGATAAGAAAAATCCAGTTAAATGTAAAGGAATCAAGAAAAGTGTTGTAAATAAGTCAATTAATATGAATGATTTTAAGAAATGTTTGTTTGATGATGTGGAACAATATAGAGAGATGACATGTATTAGAAGTTTTAAACATGAATTATACACAGTGAGAATTAACAAATTAGCTTTCAGTAATAAAGATAATAAAAGATTTGTATGTGAAAATAGAGTAGATACATTACCTTGGGGACATAAAAATATTACTAAATGAGCGATCAACCACATGCATTAATTATACCAAAAGAAGTTTTAAATATAAATGATAACCAAATAATATATTTATATCCAAATATGACTTATGGTAAAATATTTTTATTTAGATATAAAAATTATAATATATATCAAAATAAAGAAGATAAAAATTTAAAACCATATAGAACTAAAATTAAAGAATTTATTAAAAAATATTTTTAATAAATGGAAATAATAATTATACCAAAAGAATTAATAAATAGTAAAAATGATCAAAAATTATATTTATATAAAACAAAAATATCAAATAAACATTTAGTTTATCTTTTTAAGTACAACCAATATTATGTTTATCACTTAACATTTAATTTTTGTATTATGCCATTTTTACATATAGTTTTAAAATATGTTAAAGATAGTTTTAAAGAAAATGATCAAAATATAATTAATATGTAATATTTATAGTTGAATTATTACAATTTATAGGTATATTACTTTTTTCCAATTTATTAAATTCTTTCTCTTTTATTAAGATGTTTTATATCATTTTTAATAGAACTATATAATTTACATTTATCATTTTTATAATTTATTTCTTCAAACTCTATATTATTTAGTTTTAAAACTTTTATAAACTTATATTTTTAATTATTTAAACAAGTCACAATATTAGTGACTTGATTATTTCTTAATAAATTCTATAAAATCTATTAGTTTATTTAATAATTAAACCTTAAATAAACCTTTACAAACTTGTTTTTTTAATCAATTAATCTACTTCAAGATTTTTATGGTATAAAAAAACTTTAATAATTCTAATAAATTTCATGTTTTTTAATAGTTTATTTAATAATTAAACCTTTATAAACTCATTTTTTATCATTTATTCACGCGTCGCGATTTTTGCGACGCGTCAAATATTTAATAAATTCCATAAATTTAATAATTTATTTGATAATTAAACCTTAAATAAACCTTTACAAACTTGTTTTTTTAATCAATTAAACTGGTTGCAATTTTAGTGACTTACATCTTAATAAATTCCATAAATTTAATAATTTATTTGATAATTAAACCTTAAATAAACCTTTACAAACTTGTTTTTTAATCAATTAATCTACTTCAAGATTTTTATGGTATAAAAAAACTTTAATAATTCTAATAAATTTCATGTTTTTTAATAGTTTATTTAATAATTAAACCTTTATAAACTCATTTTTTATCATTTATTCACTCGTCGCGATTTTTGCGACGCGTCAAATATTTAATAAATTCCATAAATTTAATAATTTATTTGATAATTAAACCTTAAATAAACCTTTACAAACTTGTTTTTTTAATCAATTAATCTACTTCAAGATTTTTATGATATAAAAAACTTTAATAATTTTGATAAATTTCATATTTTTTAATAGTTTATTTAATAATTAAACCTTTATAAACTCATTTTTAATCATTTATTAACGCGTCGCGATTTTTGCGACGCGTCAAATATTTAATAAATTCCATAAATTTAATAATTTATTTGATAATTAAACCTTAAATAAACCTTTACAAACTTGTTTTTTTAATCAATTAAACTGGTTGCAATTTTAGTAACTTACATCTTAATAAATTCCATAAATTCAATAGTTTATTTGATAATTAAACCTTTATAAACTTATATTTTTAATCATTTAAATCTAATTTTATATAGAAGATTCTTTTTTTAATTTTAAATACACAATCGATCTTACATTTTCATTATTCAATAAATTTCCTTCATTATCTTGAATAGTAATTTTAATATTTTGAATTTTATTTATATTTTTTAAAGGAACATAATTAATTTCATTTGGCTTTTCACTAATCTTTAAACCATATTCAATATTTGGAAAGAAAGAATATAAAATTTCAGATTCTCTATGTAAATGTAAATGATCTTTATGATTTTCAATGCTAGGTTCAACTAAATTACAATGGATTTCAATAACATCAAAAGGTCTTAATTTTGGTAATTTTATTCCTTTTATTAATACATTTGGTTCAATCATTTCATCTTTTAACCCTAATAGATCAATTATGAAAGCTGTGACTATAATTTTAACAGGTGATTTTATTACAATAAAAGGACCATTGTTTTCTGATAAAAATTCATTTTCATTAAATTTATCATATTTATTTTTAAATTCTGTTAAACTTTTTGTAAATAATTTTTTTATGTCTTCTAAGGTGTAATATCCTTTCTTTATATTAAAATATTGATCAATTGTTTTGTTTTGATCAATAATACTAAAACCATATATATTTTTATAATCATTTGGTACATTTAATATAAAATTATCTGAATAAAATCCACAAAGACCAATACTATAATTTCCATCTAAATGAATTGGATGTTCTAATCTTAGTTCAATCTTTGAAGAATTGCCTATAATTTTAAATAATTTCATCTTATTTAAATGAAAAAATTTTTAAAGGAAAAAAATAAGATAAAATTTGATACATATGATGAAAAAATCAAGAATAATCAACCAATTAGATTGTTAATAATAGGATCAAGTGGTTCTGGTAAAACAACATTACTATTAAATTTCATCTATAAAAGATTGATACCATACACAAATTTATATATTTTTAGTAAATCATTAGAGCAGCCTGCATATATAAAACTACAACATAGATTTAAAAATATTGAAATGAACATTAACAAAAAAGTTGCAAATTTCTTTGGTTCATGTGAAGATATAATTTCATTAAATGATTGTAAACCAAATTCATTAATTGTTTTTGATGATTGTATTTTAGAAAATCAAGATAAAATAAAAGAGTATTTTGTAATGGGTAGACATAAAAACATATCATGTATTTATCTTTCACAATGTTATTCAAAAGTTGACATTAAATTAATAAGGAATAATTTAAATATGTTATGTATTTTTAAGCAAAATAATCATTATGTAAAACAAATTTTTGATCATTTTGTAGGTTCTGATATGTCATTTAATGAATTTAAGGATATTTGTAATGATTGTTGGAAAGAAAATTATGGATTTTTAACTATGAATTTGATATTAAAAACAAATGAAGGAAAATATATGAATAAGTTTTCTAATATAAAATTTTCTTCTAAATAAATGTGGTGTATGCTTGATTTAATTGTTGATAAAATATTTGTTATAATAATATTTGCCTTATCTTTAGTGTTTATTTTTTTTATTAAATTTACAGAAAATAAAAAATGATGTGTTTGTGTTTAATTTTAGATTTACTTATTATTTTTGTTTTATTTATATTAATCATTAGTGTAGTGTTGATTGTGCTTAATCGACATAGTTTATGTTTATGTTAACATGGTTTATGTTTATGTTAACATCATTTATGTTTATGTTAACATATTTTTTCTTTTAATAAATGGATAACATAACTGTCGACAAGGCTAAGAAGTTAGATGAAATTGAAAAAAAATTAATAAAAGAATTTAAAAATCAAATTAAAATTGATGAAAATTATGAACAAATTAAACAAAAAGCATATGAACCAATAACATCTGCAATTGGTAAAGTAGAAAATAAAATTGGTGATGTTTTAAAGGAAAATAAAAATTTAATGGATTTAGTACCTATTGTTAATCAATTTGCAAACATATCAATACCACAATCTGAAGAAGAATTTATGTTACCTTCAAGTACTCCATTTAGACCAATAAGAGAACAAATTATTGAAGAAGAATCAACATTTATAGATCCAAATATTGTTTCACCTCAAATATTAAATAAAATCATTGGTCCAATTGCACAAAAATATTTACCTAGAGCAAAAGATGATAAATTTGGTTTGTATTGGGATAAACATAAAAAATCATTTATGATTGGTGATAAAATAACAGTAATTGATAATGATGATTTACTTGTTAATGGTAAAACATATACTGGCACTCAAGGTTTATGGAGATTATTGACATATAAAGACAAACCAGATAATAATTTATATAGTCAAGATGATTTAAATAATTACTCAAAAATTTTATGGGAAACAGATTCAATTTATAAAAATAATGATCCAAGTACTAGAAAACCAAAATCAAGTAAAGGTAATAAATATATGAATTTGATTAAATTTATTTGGGATTCTAAAGGAAATATTGAAGGATCTGGTATAAGAAAATATTCAGAAAATAAAATTGAATACAGATATATTGATGATTTAAACAAATTAGAAAGTATAATCAATTATATATATGCTCAAGAAAAAGCTGGAAATAATAACTTTATCAATGAAAAAAGGGCTATTAAAGATTTTATTTCAAACAAATTAGATGAATTAATTGAAAAACCTGATGGTATAAAATATTTAAAAAGAATATTACCAACTATAACATCACCAATTATAGGTTCAGGATTATTAAATGATTTTATAAATAATTTACCATTTGAATTGCATGTACCTGGTTTTCAATATCTAGGACCTGGAACTAAGCTACAAAAAAGATTAAAAAGAGGTGATCCTGGAATAAATGATTTAGATAAAGCTGCTAAAGAACATGATATATTTTATAGAGATCATAAAGATACAGAATCTAGAAATGATATTGCTGATAAAATATTACAAGATAAAGCATGGGATATAGCAACATCTAGTGATCATGATATAGGTGAAAGATTAGTTGCTTTACCAACATCAGGTGCTATGTGGTTAAAAAGAAAATTTGGAATGGGATTAGAAATAGGATTAAAATTTTAACCTATATAAATGGAGAAAGTTAAGGTAAATTTAACTGATTATCAAAAATCTAAAATTAAATCTGCTTTTAAGAAAAATAAAAATTTGACTATACAATTTGAAATAGATCAATTTAAAAATGGTAATGATGTATTATTATTAACTAAAAGACAATTGAATAAATTAGAAAAACATAAAAAATTAAATACTGGATTAAGACTTGAATTTTCTTATAATCAACTTAAACAAATAAAAGATGGTGGTTTATTAAATGAAATATTAAATGTTGCTGATTATATTCCTGGCATAAATAGTTTAACACCAAAAGTTAGAAGAGGAGCTAAAGTAGTAAAAGACAATGTTATTCCAAAATTTAGAGAATTTATAAATTGGTTAGATCAAGAATTAGCTAATGTAAAAGGATCTGGATTAGTGAAAAAACATTAAAATATGTTAAGAAAAAAATTTCAACCCATTGACTTTAGCTGATTTAGAAAAATTATGTCAAAATATTAAGAATTTTAGAGGTGTTTTTATGAGAGATATGCTTCCAAAAACTGTTAATAAATTTGAATGTGGTGTAGTCAATTTAGATTCTTTTTCTGGTAATGGAACTCATTGGATATGTTATTATAAAAAAGATAAAATTAAATATTACTTTGATTCTTATGGAAAAATTGTTAATAAACCTTTTAAGGAAATTGTTAAATATTTAGGAAAAGACAATATATTTTTTAATGATTCACAAATTCAAAATTATAATGATCCACCTATATGTGGTCATTTGTGTGTTTTTGTATTAAATGAGTTGAATAAAAATATAAGATTTGATAACATAATCAATAAATTAATTCTTAATAAATATGGATTCATTAAATATATTTGATCTATTTGGTAGACAGAAAAAAGATTTAATTGAAGTAAAAAATGATTATATTAATTCAAAATTAAATTCCATTTTTAATGATATTAATAAGGATTTAAAAAACCATATTAAGAAAACTAATAATTTGGTTAATGCTATTAGTCTTTCCAAAAATTATTTAAGTATTAATTCTAGAAGGATTGTTAATGTAAAACCAAGCATTAACGACTATGATGTTGTCATAAAATCCGAGTTAAATGAAGTTTTAAATTCTATTATTAAGGTTGGTAATGATCATTCAAAAACTAAACAGGATTTAAATGAATTGGTTAATTCATTATTTAATCTAAAAATGTATGTTGAAGATTTAGAAAAACAACTTGAAGATAAACTTGCTGAAAAAATAAGATTAGTAACTGCTGGATTAGCACAAATATTAGAAGATAAACTTAATACAGAAAACCAAGAAGATCAATAATTTTTACTATATAAATGGAGTTTATTTACTGTCTTAAATGTAAACAAAAAACCAATTCTAAAGACATTCAAACAATAAAATTAAAAAATAAAAATATGGTTAAAGCAAAATGTTGTATATGTAATTCAAAGAAAAGTAGTTTTACAAAAATTTCCTCCTAATAAATGGCTCTATATAATTCATTTGATTATTTCATTATCAGAAACCAATTTCTATTAACCAATGAAGATTGGGATATTATTTCAGAAAAATATGAATTGAATGATGAGATGATTAGATTGTTTCAAAATAAATTGAATTGGGAAAAAATTGCTAAATATCAAATTTTGAATGAAAAGATTATTACTGAATACATAAATTATCAGTTAAAAGATCATATTGATTTGATTTGTAAATACCAAACATTATCTCAAAACTTTATTGAAGAATACAAATATATGTTGGATTGGGAATTACTTATTGAAAACCAAAACTTATCTGCTAAATTTATTGTTGATAATGTTAAAGAAATTCAATATTTTAAAGATAAAAATGATTATGATACTGTTGATTAAACATTTTTCAGTTGATTAAATAGATTTCAGTTGATTAAAATTCAAAATTAATAAAATTTTACTTGTTTTAAAACACCTTTTTCTTTCCATATTTTTTCATAAATTTTTCCTTAATAAATGGCTAATACTTATGAAATTGAAAGAGCTGAATATAAAAATTTTTATCCTTTATCTAAACTACATTTGAATGAACCAAACAAAAAAACTGAATTTAATATTGATTTTGGTGATGGATTTTGTTCATCTAAGTTTCAATTTTATATTTCAGGATCATTAAAAAAATCTGATGATAAAGACTATAGTGCTACAGATAATGTAAAGTTGATTAATAATTTTATACCATTCTTATTTTCAAAAATTGAAATTAGAAAACATAATAAATTAATTGAGGAAATTGAATATCCTGGACAATTGAGTACAATAAAAGGTACTGTTACTTATTCAAAAACAGAAGCAGTATCCAACATTTGTAATGGATTTCAATCAGATTTCAAAAAAACATTTGAAGCTGTGGGTAATCTATCACATTTTGGATTAGGTTTCTTTGAAAATGTTAATGTTCCAATATACAAAGGAGGATTCAATATATGTTTTGTTAGATCTGAAGATAATGATGCTATTTTTAGATGGAAAACTAAAAAAGTTGATGGAACTTTTGATGATACTACATTACCAGGTGTTGGAAAAGTAATTATTGATGACTTTTTCATTAGAGTTCCAATAATTGAGTATAAAACTACAAGTAAAATTCAATATATTAATGAAATAACTAAAAAAGAAAAAATACTATTTCACTTTAATCATTGGCAATGTATTGAACAAAAGACAATAACTGGAAAAACAGTTAGTTTTGATATAACAAATATTTATCGAAACATCTATAATCCAAAATTTATAATAATTAGTTTTCAAAAAGGTAGAACTAATGATCAATTATATGACACTTCAAAATTTGATAGTATGTATATTAAAAATATTAGAGTAAAATTAAATGGTCACTATTATCCTGATGAATTAATGAATCTAGATATAAATAATGGAAAATTTAGAATTGCATATCAAATGTATCAAGATTATAAAACGGTTTATTATAACAATAGTGAAATGTATTATGATCCAACAGAATTCATTGAAAATAGACCATTGTATGTGATTGATACAACAAAAACTCCTGTTAATATTTCTGGTTCAAAGAATGATATTATTATAAATATGGATTTTGATTATGATATAACTGTTGCTAGTAAAACTAATTGCTTTGTGGTTGTTGTGTCTGAAAGATTATTAGAGTATAATGTGATTAAAAATGATATAACTGAAATCAAATAAAATTATTATAAAACCACCATTTATTTACTACTTTTTGACATATTTTTCAAAATATTATTATATTTTATAAATAATGAGACTACTATTGTTAATTTAAAATTTGTTTCATAACAAAATATTAATAAATAAAAATTTTTGATTTTCAAGGTCACAGGAAATGAATATTTTAAATTTTATTATTTAATAAATTTGTACTTACCTTATAGATATATCATACCAAATTTCATGTAAATATCTTAAAAAACAAAAAAGTTATTAAGGTTTTTAGTTTAAGGGTAGTTCACCCTAAATTGGAAAATTTTAGTAAAAACATTAATTTTTAACATAATTATTCATAATTTTTAAGTTTCAGAATTTTTTGATAATTTTTTCAGTAAAATAGTTTAATAAAAACATACATTAGTTCACTTTTCTTTGATTTAGTTCAGTAAAAGTGCACATTTTCCAACTAATCAGTAAAACACTTGAACAAAATATGATTCCGATAAAACCACTTTAGATAAAATAGTTCACTTTTAGAGAACATTTTCTTTAAAAGATAAAAAATAGTCCACTTTTAGTGAACTGTTTCTTTAAAAACATTTTGTTTTGTAGTCAATTTTATGGAAAATATAGACATATTCATGAAAATTTCATCAAAATTATATACTTTTTCTAGAAAAATATGAAAATGTTAGAAATTGACCTAAAAGGGTAAAAAATATAGCATATTGTATAAAAAAATAGGAAAATTCATTTAATTTTTGAGTGGCTCCTTTTTTGGCCCAGAAGTGACATGAATATATCTACTTATATATATGAATCTAAACACTAAACGGATGGTGTTTTTGGCCTCTAGGGACCTCAAAACGAAAAAGTGAATCGGTCCTAGGGTTCGGGTCTTACTATGAGTACTAGAGTACTACGGTAATATCATTGACTATATACCATAACTAAATTGTTATGGTATATAGTCAATGGTAATACTCAGCGTATTCCCTATATGGGAAATTCACTAAAAACAAGCTCTAAACTTTTGGGAGTATCTTCAATCTATGATTTTACTGTAGGATGTGAACTATACTTTAATTCATTTCAAACAAAACTCAAAGTCAAGTCAATCATAGTAGAAGGAAAAAACATAAATGTGCTATTCCCGTCCTATGCTGACGTCACCCAGATTGCAAACACCATTTCACCATTTATAAAAATAACAATCAACAAAATAATAACAAAATAACAATAACAAATCAAATCAAAACAAATTTATACTAATGTGGCAATAAAATCTGATGATTTTTCGTTTGCAATCTGGGTGACGTCAGCATATGATGGGGGTTAATAGCACACCTATGTTTTTGTTCTTCTACCATGCAAGTCAATATTATTAGAGATTCAAGATAAACCACGGCCACCTCCAACTACACGATGGAGGTGGCCGTGACAAAGGGTGTATATTTTTACTTTCTCCCCCTATACCATAGTATATGTATTGTTCTCGTCAAAATTTTCGAGTTTGAGTTTTGAGTGGATATATCCGTTTTGAGTCCCCCTGAAAGTGGGTTTCGAAGTGATGTCTGTGTGTGTGTCTGTGTGTCTCGATGTGTACAGAGGACTACACCTGTGGTCCGATTTCAATGAAATTTGGTATGTAGGTTCTAATCCATGGTATCTCTTAGAGATTTTTTCTTTTTTTTGAAATTTTGATTTTTAATGGGGATTTTCCCATAAAACCCCATAAAATAACGGAAAAATAGGATTTTCCCAAAAATGGCCCAAAACGATTTTGATAAAAATTTAGCATGTTAAAGTCCTTTATATTCTGAACAAAATGGTACAAATCCCATTTCTGTAAAAACTACAGTTCAAAAGTTATTGTAAATTATGTTATTTTCCCATAAAAACCCCTTAAACAACAGAAAAATCTGATTTTCCCAAAAATGGCCGGAACGATTTTGATAAAAATTTAGTATGTTATACTTACTTACTTACTGCCCTGGCCATTTGTACCCCAGTCGGTACTTGGCCTCAGCAACACAGCGCCTCCATCCGTCTCTTTCTTCAGCATCCTCCTCTCCAATTCCCAGCCGCCTCATGTCTTGTTGCACCTGGTTCCACCATTTAGTCTGTGGTCGTCCCCTGGGTCTACGTCCCTCTAGTGTTCCCCTCAGAATGTTCTTCAGGTTTGACTCTTCTTCTCTTCTTAGTATGTGCCCTGCCCATTTTAGTCTCCTACTTCTTATTTCTCCGATGATGTCTGCATTTTTGTACATTTCTCTTACTTCCTGGTTGTGCCTCTTCCTCCACTCTCCGTTTTCTAGCGTTGGACCAAACATTTTCCTCAATACTTTATTTTCAAAAACTATTATTTTTCTTTCTTCTTTTTTGTTCAGGATCCAAGTCTCTGAGCCATATAAAATTTCTGGTCGGATTATTGTTTTATACAGACGTAATTTTGTTGTGTGGGATAATAATTTTGAGCTCATTAATTTATTGCAGGCATAGAGACTTTTGTTTGCGGCATTTAGTCTATTCTGTACTTCTAGATCTTCTCTGCTTTATCTGTTATAATTTCTTGCTTAGTATGTTATAGTCCTTTAAATTCTGAACAAAATTTTACAAATCCCATGTCCGTATACATACTCTCACCACTTACACATGATAAAGGTTGTTGACAAACTTATGGGAGAAAGTATGTGTCAGAATGCTGATACCGTTTATTAATCTACGCTATTTAGCCATGGCCACCGACCCGACATCCATTGCCTTCAATTCCAATGCCTTTGGTCACAGCACAGTCACAGTCATCCCATCACTATCTCCCACCCCCCAGGCCGCTGAATTTTTATTTCAGGATTAGTAAGTGTTGCCTACAGTATTATTTTGAGGCTTCTGATTGGCTGAGGGAACATCATTACCGCAACGATACGGTTGATGCCAACGGCTTCGGTGGTGTAGTGGATAGAGGGCTGGGCTGATGATCCGAAGGACTCGGGTTCGAATCCCACCCGTAGCACTATTTTTTTGTATTGGATTTTTTTCATTATCAACAAGTTTGGATGGTTTGGTTAGGTTATGACGGTTTAATTTTTAGCGAATTTCCCATATAGGGAATAAGCTATTACCGTAGTACTCATGGTGAGACCAGGACGCGGGACCGATTTTTTTTCGTTTTGTGGTCCCTAGAGGCCAAAATCACCATCCGTTCAAATTCATTTATATATTTATATATATATGTATTAATAAATAATACACCATAGTACCCTTTTTTAATTATTTTTAATGACTGATGCATTTCGACACTAAGGTCATGGTCACAGTCTTTCACAATGTTATTAAATCTAATATGTAAACAAAGAAAATAAATACAATCACATGTTTAAATTTTAACTAAATCTATCTTGACTTGGAAAATTATATAATTAAGAATATCGTTATACCAATGGTTTTACTTATAAATTTCGTCTTAATTCTTGGATCTTATCATAAATTGGGTTTAAATTTTGTGTTTGCATTATGTTAAGGATGTTGCTTTCATTTTTTCTTGTTGCTAGATATATATGTAATTCTTCTTCTTGACCGTTTCGGAAGGTCCATCAAGATACCGAGGTGGTACCATAGATAAAACATACTCCCTTAGTAGATTTCCCATCCTTATGGAACAGCTGAAGCCAATTTTATTGTTAGTTCTGTACGGTTTTCTGTAGAGGTCGTGTTTTGTTTACAATTTGTTTCCCGTTATTACAGCCATTTAAAACCTCGTTTAACCAAATAATACGGTCTAATCATAAACAATAACTTGTCCCTTAGTTATATAACCAAACAGTAAAGCACAAATCAAGAAATTAGCCCTAAAATAATAGAAACAAAGTTTCGTCGACACTAGCGCCTTTGTGTCACGTACATGAACTAGACACGAAAAACGTGCTTCAAAATTTACAATGGGATGAGAAGTCTACTTGTGTTGGTTAGTCTATGGTGGTACCGAGCTTCATGAAGATGTAGACATCTTGAGGCGGGATGTTGTATTAAGTCTGTTCTTTTAGTCATATGATTTATTTGTGTTTATATATATGTGTGTGTGTGTGTCCGTTAGCGCGATAACTCGAGCAAAAATGATCCGATTTTGATTAAATTTGGTACAAACGTGTAAACCTACGTTTATTCAAACGAGTTCGCGATCCAGCATGATCGGACCATTAGACCAGTCAATAAAGGTTTTGTGTCGAAACAAATTAGCGACAGGCAAAACTATATACCAATCGTTAGTACCCAACTAGATATACATTTCCCCAAAAGTCCCGAAAAATCCCCCCGGTGCTTTCCCCCCACCCCCCTCAAAGTCAAAATTGCATGGTTTTACTAAAACACGTCTAGTTTACGTACGAGTTGTCTAATTCGGTTAAAAAATAGCTTGTTGTCTTTAAAATTAAATTTCCTACAAAAAATATCATGTACACAATTACCGTAAATCTAACAGTTTTCCGTAATTTTAGTGTAATTGGTGAAATTGCGAAAATATTGACACTGTTATTTTGGCTTTCCTACTGTATTTTGTTTATTTGCGAGAAATTCAAAAAATAGTTTGTATATCGGTTGTAGAGCGTTTTCTAACGAACACATACATATATATAAGTCCAGGATTCTGATGTAAATGTGGGCGGTAGTGTAGCCTAAATAGACAATAGTCGGAGCGCTCGGCGGGCGACCCCGCAGAGCCGCGCCAACGCGACCGTCGAGTATTTATATAAGTTATAAATAAATATGGACAAATGCGATTGCATGTTTGAGTTAATAGATTAATTTATATTATTTGGGACGCTATATTATCCTCATTTGCAATTTTTGCAATCAAATGCGACCCCTTACTGTTCTTCAATAATCAACTCCTAAACCTTGACATGGTATTACAATATCCACCACCTATGGACCCGCCGTGTCCCGGTCTGAAATTCTTAATTTTTATCTCATATTGACGAAATTTATAACATCACGAACCACCTCCTTGCTATTTATGAAACTTAAATACTAGACTGAGTTTAGTTTGTTAGGCACATTTTTCTGAGAAGGATGATATCAGTTCGTTTTATTGATACCCAGAATCTCCAACAAAAAAAAACAAAAAGAACAAAAATGAGAAGAGCTACACAGAAAAATTATAAGCAGAAATCATAATTATTACTGATTCAACGAGATGTGCTACTGCAAAAGAAAACTTGTTATGCAATAAAAAGAATAAAAGAAGAATGCTGCAAGCCGTTGGTATCGTTGGAGATGAAACGGATGGGTGTTACCACATAGTCATTTACTGCTGAAGAGGACGCCGGCTACATTGTCAACATCTTTTTAAGAAAATCTAATCAAAACTACAAAGTTATTGTTGTTGGTACGAACACTGACCTTCTAGTCGCGTTAGTAGCTTTGGCTCCGCCAGGGAAAGACATATATCTTTTTAAACCTATTAAACCTATTTGGCCTAGTAGTGCTATAGTGTAATGTTTGAAAGCTATTAAATTATCGGTAAAAAAAAGCTAGTAAGTGATTGGTTATTTGTGGATATAAGAGATGGAATATTATTTGTACATGTGATAACTGGGTGTGACACCACTTCATCTTTCTACGGGTAAGGAAAATTGAAAGGAATGGACGTGTTAAGGTCTTTACTGCTGCTAAGAGCACAGAGCATTCTTTGCTCTGTGGCTAAGAGTCAGGCAGTAGTTTTCAATGACAAAATGTGTCCGTTAAGCGGTTTTTAATGACAAAATGTGTCCGTTAAGCGGTTGTTGACTAATGGAGAGACATTTGTGTAAGGATTTAAGGAATCTATGGACTGGATAGGTACGCTAATTTAAATTAAGCTATTTATTTTAAATTCACTATAATGACAAAGAAAGCCTCTTAGTGATCCAATTTTGATCCGGCTATACTGCCTCCCAGCAGTGAAACATGTACTAAGAGTGTACCTACAAGTAAAAAGGTGGATTGGTAACAAGCTCTTGCCAACTAAATGGGACTGGAAATAGAATCCATCAAAGAAAACGAAGGAGAAACTAAATCTCTAAGACTAGTAACTAGTCATAAACCAATTGCGCCAAACAAACGGTTAACGTTAATTTCCTGATAATGTAAGCAAACATGCGGAAACTATTGCGGGTGTTGTAAGTTGGGCACTGTAGTGGTCTAAGGTAATTTTTGGCGTATTTGCAATCAGGCCCTCTGACTCCCTACTCTTCAACTGAGCAGGGTCTGTCCTCTCACTTCTTGTTTTTCTTATTCTTCCCAAGTATGGACCAACAGTCTTCATCTTTCTATCTCTTCTCTCTTCTTCTCCCAACTTCTGTCCCTCCTTTTCCTTCTTCTGTTATAGGAGACCCCAGACCCCACGTGTTAGGTGGGCCGTGCTGAGGGGTGGATAGCACCAGGCCTCTTTAGAATGGTGTCTGAATAGTACCTTCACGAAACCATGCGCCTTACCTGGACATGCAGGGCTCTGTCCAGGTCGACTTCAGATCCCTAGCGAGAAGCTCGAACGTGGGGTAGTACCGCAAGTCATGGAAAAGGAAGTAAAATGCCCCGACCTTTGAAGAACTACCCGAAACCAGGAGATCCTGGTGAAAAGGGCGATCCTAGTAGAGTAGGACAGAGCAGGGAATGAACCCGCTGGTACCTACGCTTCTTAGAACAGGGCATGGATCCTGAAGCCAGGAAAAAAGAGGAGGAAAGGAAGACATCAGCACCTCATGACAAACCGGCGCTTAGAAAGGAGAAAAAGGGCACACTAGAAAGTATCCCACCCCTGAATAAGAACTCTTTGAGAATGTTGACAGGTTTTCTGGACATTGTAGGCACAGGGGTCATCTTTGAGAAAAAAAATATCATTGTTCAGGAAAGTGACTGCCGATTCTGTCAATCAAGGGAAGAAACGCCCAAACATACAGGGTTGCTGAAAAGTAACTTGCACCCCCCTTAACTTTTCAACCATTTGAGATATTTGAAATCTGTTTGTGGCAACCTTCTTAAATATAAGAGGTTACAATAATTATGGTCAATTTTGAAAATTTTGCCCTTAGGGTGTGGGGGTGGGGTAGCTCAAAATTTTCAAATGACAAGTATAGTCGAGTTTGGTATCATTTTACAGGTCTCTACGAAACATAACAATTAACACAAAGAAAATAGAAATCGGACGAATTGTAACGAAATGGAAGCTAAAAATTATGAAGACAATGGTTATTAAAAGTAATTTTTAACAGCCATTTTGTTCCCCCCACTATCCCTAAGGGCAAAATTTTCAAAATTACCATAATTATTGTAGCCCCTTATAGCTAAGAAGGTTGCCACAAACAGATTTCAAATATCTCAAATGGTTGAAAAGTTAAGGCGGGGTGCAAGTTAATTTTCAGCCACCCTGTATATTGGCTGAATGTGATGCAGTTTGACGAAAGAGAGCCAAGAGCTTGGGAATGCACCAAGTAGCAGTTAGAGATTTTCCTCAGTTAGAACCCGACCTGACGCTGAATTTCATTAAGGAGTTAGGATTAAGGGTTGGTTCTCTAGGCTAAGACTGGAGACTAGTTTGGGGGACACAATAGATCTTACAGGTCGCACTGTAATCTTCCCCCCAGGTATCTTTAGTGCCATTATTAATTTTTAAGGGCGAACTTCTTAAAAATAAAATTATGGTACCTTATTAAGTTTATTGAAGAACAGTAAAGGGTCGCATTTGATTGCAAAAATTGCAAATGAGGATAATATAGCGTCCCAAATAATATATATTAATCTATTAACTCAAACATGCAATGGCATTTGTCCATATTTATTTATATATAAATACTCGACGGTCGCGTTGGCGCGGCTCTGCGGGGTCGCCCGCCGAGCGCTCTGACTATTGTCTATTTAGGCTACACTACCGCCCACATTTACATCAGAATCCTGGACTTATATATATGTATGTGTTCGTTAGAAAACGCTCTACAACCTATATGCAAACTATTTTTTGAATTTCTCGCAAATAAACCAAATACAGTAGAAAATCCAAAATAACAGTGTCAATATTTTCGCAATTTCACCAATTACACTAAAATTACGGAAAAACTGTTAGATTTACGGTAATTGTGTATACGATATTTTTTGTAGGAAATTTGATTCTAAAGACAACAAGCTATTATTTAACCGAATTAGACAACTCGTACGTTAACTAGACGTGTTTTAGTAAAACCATGCAAATTTGACTTTGAGGGGTGGTGGGGGGGAAAGCACCGGGGGGATTTTTCGGGACTTTTGGGGAAATGTATATCTAGTTGGGTACTAACGATTGGTATATAGTTTTGCCTGTCGCTAATTTATTTCGACATCGGCTATATATTTGTCTTTATTGACTGGGCTACATGGGAACGGGGGTTTACGGGGGGTTTATGGGTAAAAATAGGTTTTTCCCATTTTTGACAAAAAAAAACATAAAATTTAGCAGTTTCTTTCCAAACCATTTTGTAGAGCTTAAAAAACAAATAATTTAGTATATTAAAGCGCTATTATGCGCCTAATGGTTACGGAGAAAATTCCAAAAAATTGTAAATTTAAAATTCCCATGTTATTCTTATGGAGAGTAAGTAAACTGTTGTAGTTTGCTTGTTTATTAACATATTTTGATCAAATTTGGAAAATGTTTTTATTTCTTACTAACTATTAACATTTTACAAAAAAAAACAGTTTTACCCTCCCTGATGCAGCAAACCTAAGTACTTGTTAAAACTAATTCTATTTAAATCGGGAATAAGTGTTATATTTTTAAGTAGGCATTTCAGTGTAAATCCAATCAGTGAAATGGAAATTCGCTTAGTCTGCAGGTTTGCTGCGGCGGGGGTATTTTATAATTAAAACATTATGGAATTGAATTTGACCCATTTATAGTTTTATTTTATGAACAGAAATATTTTGTTTGGTCAAACCTTCATTTGATTTTTCATTGTTAGCAAGTCTGGTTAGTTTGGTTAGGTTATGATAGTTTAATTTTATAATAAAAAAATTATAAAATAGGATTTAAGGCATTTATAATTTTATTTTATGAACAGAACTATTTTTTCGATTAATAAACCTTTATTAGATTTTTCCATTGTCAGCACATTTGGTTGGTTAGGTTAGGTTATGACGGTTTAATTTCACAATAAAAAATATAAAATTGAATTTGAGGCATTTATAATTTTATTCTATGAACAAAAATAATTTTTCAATTACTAAACCTTCGTCATAGTCAATCAGAAGCCTCTAAATGACACTGTTGGCAAAATTCATCCTGAAAAACAAATTGTGCCCCCAGGTCCAGCCAGTAGCCAACGACCTTCTAGTCGAAGGGGGAGGTGCAGCTGTCGCGCATGCGTACAAGCACTGCCATGCTGTCACTGTTATTTTCAAAGTAGTAGTTGTAAGCTTTTAGTTCCGTTCCCCGTTCCACGGCCACCGTGTAACTGTTATAGCTGTTTGCAGGGTGTTCTTAGATTCTTTCATTATCAGCACGTTTGGTTGGTTTGGTTAGGTTATGACAGTTTAATTTCATAATAAAAAATTATAAACCTTCAGTCAATCAGAAGCCTCCAAATGACACTGTTGGCAAAACTAATCCTGAATAACAAATTGTGCGGCTAGGCTAGCATTATATTACTATCAATTTAGTGGTGGTATTTATTATTATTTTCGTTTAGGCCTATATAACTATAATAGTAATTAGGATGTGTTGGTATACATTATTACACCCTTTTTAGCTTAATTCTGTCCGTTAATATCTGTCAAACTGAGTATGCGTGGACCCTCCGTCAACGGTTACAACGTTACATTACAAGGTGTGGTATATTATGGTCACCACTTAATGTGGTGGCCGGGAACGGGAAGTAACGCGATAAGTTCTCAAAACTGAAACTGCTACTTTGAAAATAGCAGTGACAGCTTGAGCGCATGCGCAACAGCTGTATCTCCTCCTCCTCCTTCGACCTTCGACCGTTCGACCACTTAGCGAGGAGATCTTGCGTCAGACCGTCACCGCCTTTTTTTCGTCTGTCTAGAAACGGGACAGCGGAATTTGAAATCGGAACGACGCTTCCCCCACTACTGCGCTGTGCCGAACGCTTCCGAATCTTACCGAGCAGTGCCGAACTTAAACGTCAAATTCAATGCTGTCTGTCGCGTGGTCGCGTGGTGTACTTCATCGTTTATTGGCTTGTCTTGTCAACAATGAATGTATGCCAGTTTTGTAATAAGTTTTGTTAATCGGTGGGTTTTGTCTCGACACCTTCGTGAAATACACGAATTCATTGAGGGGGAAAAGTATAAGTATAAGTAAAAAAATAAGTACTCATACTGTGAGTACTTATTTAGGCTACCAACGATACAAAACCAATGATAGACTTTAAGGTACAATAAAAGAACGTGTTAACTGGTTTGCTCTGTAAACAAAAAAACTATCACAACAGTTACAAACCGAAAAATAGAAACAAATAGGAGAATAGAAATAAATATGAAGAATAGGGTAATTTTTTTAACATATTTTAGTGAAATTATAATCAGGTAAATGGAAATTCACTAAGTCTATAAATTTGCTGCGGCAGGGGGATTATATTGCTCTTTACACAAAAAAAAATAAAAAAAATAAACCTCATAAAACTCAGGATAATGGTTTGGCAATGATTATAGAATCTTAATTATTTCCTATATTCATGAATGATTTCTTTTACAACAAATTATTCCTTGTAAAATATTATTACAGCACTTCGCAAATATTAGAACAGACTCATTATAAAATATATATAGAAGGCAAAGCCCTCACTGACTCAATCACTCATCACTAATTCTCCCACTTCACACTTACCTAGGAGGCTGAAATTCGGTACACCGATTCTTTAGGCATTAAATAGGAAAACTAAGCTGTTTTTATTCTGATCGGACTCTTAGGCTCCGCCGCAGTGGCTCTGGAGTTTCCCCATAATAACCTTATGAGTTCTCATATTTAAATGCAATTAATGAATCTTAACAGCTGTTTCAATTACACATGTTGGTTCTGTTCTATGATGTTCAATAGCATTAAAGATACAAGGATTACTAACATAGGGTGCAGCACTATTATTAATTTGCAACCAAAAGGTGAGTGAGCGTAGCGAACGAGCTAACCTGAAGGCAAATGAGCGCAGCGAACGAGCTCCAACCTAAAAGTGAGTGAGCGTAGCGAACGAACTTCAACCAGGACGTGATTGAGCCATGCGAACGAGCTCTCACTTATAAAGTTAAACGGGGCAAAGCCCGCGGGTACAGCTAGTAGATCATAAACATAAACAAATGGAGTAACTGATGAAATTACATTAACATATGGTTTGACAGCTCCATTTAAGTAATGTTAAACAACATTATTTTAAATTTATAATCCTTACCCTCTCTGTTCTGGTATTCGTGCAGTATTTAATATGTTTGAGTTTGTATGGGGAGCGAGCTGGCGTAGTGGTTAGAGCACGGGACTTCAGTCCCTGAGGTCCCGGGTTCGATCCCCGCCAAGTCACTAATGGATTTTATGTAAGTGATAATGCCGCAACCCCTAGGTCTAGCCTGAAGTAATGTGAAAAACAATCCCAGGCTCGTGCCTAGAGTCCTTAGGACAAAAAAATATGTTTGAGCCAGCTTTAGTGGAATTGTGAAATCAAAACTCATTTGACAGTTAGTTATGCTTGTTTATATTTTTAAACTTTGTAGGTTTGTTCTTTGTTACCATGGATACGATCAATCAATATTTACTTTTAAATCTCTCACCTCAAATTTTTGAAAGCCCACTGGGCAGAGCCCTAGGACAATATCGAAGCGGGAATAGTTCTATATGTATCCTCGGAACCGTAGCTTCATGTGTGTGCAATTTGAGCCCAGTCGGTTCAGTAGTTTTTGTGTTATTGAGTAGCAGACAGACACACAAACATATGCCATCTCATTTTGATATATTATTAGTATAGATAATACATTTTAATAATTTTTTCCCCATCTTTTATTTAATTTATATAAATGTCATCATATTTACTTATTGTTTAATTTAAAACAGATTGTAAATAAAACTTTGCAAAAAAATATATTTAATAATTTGTAATCATTAGGTAATAATCAACCATTAATAATAAATTAAATGAAATAGTAACAGCTGACACATTCTTATTTTCTAAGTTAAAGTTCTTGTACTTCACATTTTTTTACTTGCTTTGAATTTTCATAATTTGAGTATTTACTTGAACAGAAGTGAATAAGCATGAGTATTTACTTGTACTTCTAAAAGGCCTTTCCAAGGAAGTATATACCCTCAGAAACCTATAAATTTGGTGTTAATAACCACCAGCAAATACTTGCCTAAAGAGTAAATACTTGAGAAAGAGTAAATAGGCCTACGGCCTACCTGTTAGCTATAATTTAGAACGACATGGAATTAAACTTTTTATTTCTATACTTTTGTTATTTAAACAGTGTAAACAACAATTAATAATAGTTAGGATTTTTATGTAATTCATCTTTATTTGGACGTATATAGCTTTTTGTAATTTTTAATAATTATTCTAGAAATAGTTTTCAATTAACATAATTTAGACTCATATTTAACATTAAACGGCTACTGTACTTTGTTCCCGCGTAATTTAAAACAGGCTCGGTGATGACAGAAACCCGCGATCAGATGTTCAGTTCGGATTTCAATTCCGCTGTCGCTGTCCCGTTTCTAGACAGACGAAGGTGGGCGGTGACGGTCTGACGGCAAGGTCTCGTCGCGAAAGAGAAAGACAAGACACTCAAGACAGCCATCTTCGATCTTCGTGACTTCATGTTCATAACCTGCGTCTTGCGCTTGCGTCTTGTCTTGCTTTTTGCTCGACTCGACTGCGACTTTTCTCTTCTCTTCTTGAGCTGCTGAGGGAGACGTAGACGTTATTTTATGTTTCATCTGTGTTGGTTGACTTGTTGAGTTTATATCATAGTTATTTTTGCCTTTGGTGACTTATTTGTCGTTTTAGTTCTCAACATTCACGATGGATAGATTTTACCGTTCTTTTCTATTCCCCTTAATTATTATTCTTATTATTCATGTGCATCTCCACCGCCACTCATCAGAAGGATCCTTCTCTGAAATAGTTGGCTGTTATTTTTTGAGATAGGCCTAGGCTACTGTATGTGTTTAAGAGATTCCATTAAGTTATATAAGTAGATCTTGTAAAAATACCTCTAACGGTGGGGATGTCGGATGTCTCAGATGTTTAAACTTAATGGTAGGATATCATGTGATACATTCACACATAAGTTATTTAGGCCTAGCCCACTTCAGCACAATAGGGTACGATATTCACGAACGTGGCCATTTCACTCAGATTTGTCAGACATTACCTTCCGATACTTACCATTACTTACTATACTGGCCTCTTGGTATCGATACCAAGTAAATATCGGAACAACCGATACCGTATTACCCTACTGGTATCGATAGTATCGCAACATTCCTAGCTGAATGTGGCAATTGTTCTTTTTGTTTTTTTTGCAGATTTTTTTGTTTTTCTTCTGAGGAGATTCTTCAGGCCACTCAATATTTCCCAAAAAAGCAGGGCTTATGTTGTGTAGTTCACACTGTGGAATCTTGTGGTGTGACGACTATCTTAGCAGTCAAACTCTCATCTTCTTTTCTTCTTTCTTCCTTGTTATTTTCAATGGTCTCTTCAATGCTTTCTTCAGTTTCTTCTGTTTTTTTACCTTGATTGTTTTCTGAATTTTTCTTATTGTTCTTGTCTTGGTGACTTCCTCTATCTCCTTCTTTTTCTTTGTTATCTTGATCACTTTCTTTAATTCCCTCTTTGTTTTTGTCTTCTCTGTTTTCTTCACGTTTCTCTTGGTTTTCTTGTTCTCTTTCTTCAGTACCGGTAATGCTTTCTTTATCACTTGTCAAATCAATACATCTTTTTCTGAGGCTTTTCCAAAGTTAAAACATTTCTTGGACACTCTCATCACCGTCCCAGCCTGTTTTCTCATTTTCCCGGAACTCCTCCGCTCTTCCACCCATTCATGACTCATCAAACAATAGCTGAGGAATTCCAAACTCACAAGGCTTTGCAGGGATGAAATTTGGAGTTTGACCAGTTTCACTAATCCTGGACTGATCGGACATCCATTTTGTGAAGTCGATGCTATCAGGGTTAAAGGGAAACTGCCCACATTTTCTAAAGCCATTTTCTATGACTACTCGTGGCTCTTTCGTTTAAGCCGGTTTCAAATAGTCGAGGAAATTTTGCTCTTGTCAAAACCTTGTTTTCAGATTTCCTCTTCCAGTCTTCCACAGCAATAGTCCATCCCGCCTTTAGAGACCTAAAGACAGATACGTCTAACAGCTGTATATGTGTCGCATTGGGTAGGAGCGCATATAGAATAATGCCGTTGGCTTGACATAATCGGCACACATTCAATGTCAAGTGGCTTATGTGCCCATCTAGTAGGAGTACAGGTGACTTATCTTGTGTGATTTTATCCACGGAATAAACGTAGCCTATTGCCAATGAAACAAAAAAATGTTTGTCCGGTCATCCACCCTGATGGGGACCTACCGAGTGCCCATTCAGGATTGCAATTTCTGGCTATGTCCATTGGTATTCCAACATACGGAAATACTAGGTGGGAGCATTTCCCCTGCCGCATTAACTGTGACCAAAGTTGTGATACTTTCTTTTTCGGAACCGTCTTTAACTACGTAAAAGTTTTTGTAATTTACCGGCCCCAAGACTAATCCCGATTCAGGATTTGTTCTAAAACCCGATTTGTGCCATGTTGAAAATTCTTTCTGGTTCACTTAGAATATCTTCAGCGTTTTCTTCCTTTAAAAAGTCTTAACTCTTGGGCCCAGCCTCGTAACTTTGCTTCGGTAATCTGAGCCCTAGTACAGATAAGTAGGAAGTAGGTAGTTGAGGTAGAAACAAGATAGGTACAACATACAGTTAGGTGATCAATTACTGGCTATGAATGAATATCCAAGGCAATCGGCAAGCTTGATGAAGGGGGTAGTGTTTGTGTGAAGTGTATGCCAAGTTAGCATTGTGAATTTGGGAAGCCGTGTTCTTCTAACATGTGTAATCTTGTTGTAATATAGTCTGGAAGTGAGTTAACTTACTGAAGTTGAATGTTTTCCCAGGCCAAGGTTAGGCCCATGCTTGGATTAACTTAGTGTTGGCCCTACTCAGTTAACTTAGGCTAGTTGGTTGAAGGGTTGAAGTTGCTGATTGGCCTACAAGAACTGAGGCCTAAGTTAGTACAGTATTTTTATCTAGCATCTATTATGTGATTAACTTAGCCCCACACTCATCTCCATTCATAGGCCCTACTTGGCTCAAAATTGCTACATTCGTATGGTCACCATTTCATTCGAAATTATTAAAGTATTAGCATCAGCAAAACCCTGCTGTTCCTGATTATTGGGCTTTAATCATTGGTCCTGACTGATCTTAGTCAGTAATGAATCTACGCAGATCATTCTACGATCATCTTTCACTCATATTTGGTTTAAAATAGGCCTACGCACAGGTGGCGTCCCTATCTCAATTGGTTTGTTGATTGAAGTTAAGTTATAATCGATTCTTAACATGTTCAATACTCAATAAAAGCCCAAGTGCTTGCGGTCTCCTATAATCAAGCCCCTGTGGTGTTCATCTCCGAAATAGGCTAACTTACTAATATCATATGCCGGTACAAACATGAAAAAGATAAGAGATGTAAACTGGTTTCACTTACAGTTACTACCATTGTCATTTGCTAAGTTAACAGTGACCCAATGCAATTTAAGATCATTTGTACGCCGCCTATTGTTGGCGAGCGCCACACAGCAGTGCTGATGAAAGTTGGTACGCGTGGTGATCGTGTTAAATTTAACCCTCCTACTGCTAGTCATATAATTAAGTAATGCCGGCTCATTTTAGCGATTTTTCAGATTTTGTTTAATTAACAGTAAAAATTGTAAAAACAATATAAAGTACAGTCCAACCTCGGTATAACGAATCTGAAGGGACCGAACTGAATATTCGTTATACCAAGGATTTCGTCAAAATGAGGTTCGTTATATAGAGGTTAGGTTTGCAGGAATTTCGCTAAGTCGAGGTTCAGAACCAGCACCAGTCTATATAGGTCGGGGTTGGACCTCATTAAAACACAATAATTAAAGTAGCATAGGCTATAATACTTGACAGTGTTTAGATTGTAAAGTAGAACCTCGATTATCCGGGACACTAAAGGGAAGGGATCTTTAATATTGCGCAATCATGACATTTACATTTATAGTCATTGACCTTGGTACAGGTTACAAACTGTAAGTTTAAAATCACAGCTTACTGCTTACTCTAACCCACCTAAAACCTAGCCAAACACTGTATTGCATAGCAATAAACCACGTAAAGAACAAAACAATACAGTAGAGGGTTTTGTAAGCTACTGCTCGTGATAGGCCGGTAGGCTACAGTAGGGGAAAGTGGGGGAATTGGGCGCACCTAACCTAAATCAACTATAACTTTGACATTTTAAAAGCAAATCTGTTAATAATATCATGAATTGATAGCTAATTTATTCTAGTACATTATATCTATTGTAAGAAACATGTTTCATAAATCTTTTTTTTTTTATAAAAATATATAACTTTGCATTTGCGCCCAATTGCACTACCGCTGGGTAATTGGGCGCATACTGTCGGGTAATTGGGCGCATACTGTCGGGTAATTGGGTGCATACTGTCGGGTAATTGGGCGCGTGGTGGAAGCTTAGGTACTTAAACAATAAAGTAGTCCAAATTCAATGACATGATGTTTATTATAAAAAAAACAAGTAAGTACTGTAGTAAGTAGTTTTAATTTTTAGGAAATTAGTTTTAATAGGAAAAATCTGTTCAAAAATTTGTAAAAAACATGAGTAGGAAACATTTGTTCTAAAATGTGTATTTACAGAAGTCACAGATGTAGTCCTTGGCTGAATCCCATCCCGTACATTCTGAATGGCTCCAAGACGAGCACATGACACATCTATACCAAAGCTCGTTGTCTTTGCCTATGTCCCCACATATGGAACATATGTCTACAGTTGTTTTGTCGACAATGTTGGGGTCTACGAGATCAATGATGTCATCGTCTTGATCTTGGAAGAGAGGTGCTTCTTCTTCGATGTCCGACTCATCCGATGTGTCCTTCTTTTTTCGTTTTTTCGGCTTCATTTTGTTGTTGTTTGAACCTTTTTCAGTTTTTATTTCATCCATATTTAACATTCTGGCAGCCTTCTTGAGTTCTCTGTTCTTTTTCTTTGACAAGTTAGTCTGTCGTTTTTGTGCAACTACTTCCAACTTCATTTTCATTGGCGTTGAAGTAAGCAGTTCTGAGTGCTGCTTTTCCCTTGAAACTACTTTCCTGGCATTGGGAAGTCTGGGTTTTAGCGAATTTCCCTATAGGAAAGTAGCTATTACCGTAGGTCTCATGGTAAGACTTAGGCCCGGGACCGATTTACTTTTTCATTTTAATGTCCCCAGAGGCCAAAAACACCATTCGTTCAAATTTTTATATATGTATATATATATATAGATATATATATATATATATGTCCGTGAACACGATAACTTGAGTAATTTTTATCCGATTTTGATGAAATTTGGTTTGAAGGTGTAAGGCGGGATAAACTTGAATGAGTTCGCGATCCAGCATGATCGGACCATGGGAACAAGGTTTTATGGGATAAAAATTGGTTTTTCTCACTTCTTACCCTCAAAACACAAAATTTCCCAATTTTTCTCTAAACCTTCTTAAAGAGCTTAAAAAAACAAACAATTCAGTATATCAAAGTGTTTTTATACGGTTATTGGTTACGGAGAAAACTAAAAAAATGGTAAATTTAAAATTCCCATGTTATTCTTATGGAGAATATTGTAAAATGTTGTAGTTTGCTTGTTTATGGATATATTTTGATCAAACTTGGCAAATTTATTTATTTTATAGTAAGCTATCAATATTTTACTAAAAACACTCTACTTTATTAGTTTCCTTGTAGCAGCAAACCTAGGTACTCGTTAAACCTAATGTTATTTAAATAGATCAATTGAAAATCAATTCGGCCAAATGGAAATTCGCTTAGACGGCAGGTTTGCTGCGGCGGGGGTATTTTGGGAATTGGAGCAAATTCAAAAAACGAATTTGGTGACGTTGACTTAGACGGGTCAAATATAGGTCCTCTTGATGTTGAGGGCTTAGAGGATTCAAAAATAGGTCCTCTTGATGTTGAGGGCTTAGTGGGGTCAAAAATAGGTCCTCTTGATGTTGAGGGCTTAGAGGGGTCAAAAATAGGTCCTCTTGACGTTGACTCAGAGGGGTCAAAAGTAGGTCCTCTTGATGTTGAGGGCTTAGAGGGGTCAAAAAGGGTTCCAGTTGTCGTTGACGGTTTAAAGGGATCGAAAAGTGGTCCACTTGTTTTGGACTGGTCTTCTTGTCTAGATTCGTTTAGGCCTACTTCGCTGGTAGCGGTTTTCTTAGAGGTGTCAGGAGTCTCACAGCTCATAACGACTATTGCTTCATTAGAAACTGTGGCAGGGGCGAAGTCTTCTTCAGAGAACTTGTTTCGGTCAAAAGGCACAATACCAGAGGAAGCAAACCCAGATATTCCATTTTTCATTGTCGCAGTCTTTATAAACGCTTTGTTGAGAAGCTCCGCAATGTCGTACTCTGTAATTTTTGTGTGCCCTGAGCTTGTCAGATATGAATCATACTCCCTGTATAAAGCTCCTTTTAATGGGCCAAAAAATGTCAAATCTAACGGCTGAAGCCTATGAGACGTATGAGGAGGAAGGGACAGCATGTGGATATGGTTTTGTCTGCAGAAGTTGAAAATTTCAAGTGACACGTGACTACTGTGATTGTCTAAAACAATTAAAACTGGGTCTTCTTTGGTAGGATGGGCATGTGCTGCAAAGTGGTGAAGCCAATTGATGAAGATAGTCTCATTGCTCCATCCGTTTGATGAGCATGTGTATACAGCCCCTACAGGTCCATTCCGTTGCAATTGAGGTGTCATTCTTACACGAGGGTATACCAGCATTGGGGGAATGAAATGTCCAGCTGCATTTACAGCAAAAAGGACTGATATATTCCTCCCTCGTTCAGCAGAAGTGGCAGTGCCTACTTTTTTAGCACCTTTCAATCCAAGCACTTTAGGACATTTTTTTTGGACAGTTGATATTCCGGTTTCGTCCTGATTGTAGATCCTGTGAGGAGGAAAATTGTGCTTCTTCAAAATTGCCTCGAGGTTGTCATAAAATTTACTTACATCTTCTTGATTGAACGCCAATATTCTGTTAATACTTGTTCCTTCAGGTTGCCTGAGTTTTACTTCGGGATGTCTATTAAGAAACCCATATAACCAGTCTTTTCCTGCCATACCTAACTCTCTATTAAAGTTATGTGATAGTCCCTTAGACTCTGCATATTTGTAAACAAGGCGTCTCAACTCTTTCGGTGTCAAACCATAAAACAATTTACAAAGAGATAGTATGTATTCTTTGAGATCAAGCTCGAGTTGGGGACCAAATATAGGCTTACGGCCTAGGGGGTCTGTGGATGAAGGATTGGGCAAACGAATTTGCTTTCTCAGAGTCGACTCAGGTATTCCAAAATGTCGTCCAACTTCTCTAATTTTCTGTTTTTCTACTCGAATTTCATGAATTGCTTTTCTTAAGTCATCGGCAGAGTACGACAATCCTTTTGCCGTCTTCCTGATATATTTTCGTGGCATCTGAAACGAAAAAAAAAACCGAAATCGTAATTACCATAACAACACGTGAGGGGGAATTGTGCGCACCACTGCGCTCAATTACCCGACCGCGTACCCGGAGTTTATGTTTAAAATTTTTACCAGAAACATTAATAATCGGATATAACCATAGACATATATCTGTTCCGTAAGACTTATATAACCTATATGTAACAATATTAACTAAATAGAAAATTATTTGTAGGCATACCTTCTTAAATTGAAGCCGGCGAAAATAACAACAAACACATCACGTTTATAAACAAAGCTTCACTGGCTATGAAAACGACGTAATGGCCGCCGTTGGAGTTTTGACGTAGTTCTTCCAACCACCACTAGGTCGTAGCACCGATTGGACGTCGGTAAGTAGATTCCAAATATTAAATATGGCGGTGCGCACAATTACCCGCTGCGCCCAATTACCCGACTTTCCCCTACTGCTTTAAATCACAATAGGGGAATGTACTGTAATAATCATGAACTTAGTACGTAAATCATATTGAAAATAATAAAAATATTAGATAGGCTAAGTCGTTATAAAAGTGTGTAATCATAGCCAACTTAAAGATAATAAAAACACTCGTAAAAGGAATGTTAAGATAAGGATGTTACTATTATTTTTCTTTGCCTTGATCTTCAATTCTTTTTCTTTCTAAGGTTTCTGTTCATCCAAAAATTGTACAATTCACCATATTTACTTATCACCCAATCACAGCTTACTACACATTACGTCGTCATCAGTCCTCAGTGCATAAAATCAGTTCTCAGTTGTCATATAGCGCGCATTGCATGCTACGACGACAACAGACAGGGATGTGTAAAACAGAGCAGACGAATGTTAGCGCAAGCGTTGTCGTCACCTTTCCATTTCATTTGATGAAGAAACAGATTTTTCAAAAGCAATAATGGTGGTGGGGGGTTCGTTGTATCGAGGGAGAGACGCAGACAATTCGTTAAGTATAGGTTAAATTTGCTATGTAGAGGTTCTGACAATGATAAATTCGTTATATTGAGGTGTCTTATTTTAGCCGGAATCATGAAAAATTTGTTAACCTCGTCAGACCTGACGTACACTATAGTGTACACCGTTTTTTGACTAAGTTGAGACCTAATATAACTTGTAGGCTTTGGAAAAATATTTTTTATAGTAAAACATGTTACATACACACAAAAACAAGGCTTCATTGCTTCAGAATGTTGTTCGCTCTCTTATCAGTTATGTTATCAAATGTACACTATAGTGTACACCGGGTCTCTATTAAGCCTTAATTTGGAATACGGTATTAAAAAGAAGTCAAGCAAAGGAAAACTTATGTTTATTGTACAAAAAGTAAAAAGTGTGACTTAAATATGTGTCTAAATATCATTGTTTGTTAGCCTTTGTTTCACTTCTTGTGGAATGGGAGGAAACAGTTCCTTTTGGACGTCAGGCACAAGTGAACTTTGCATTTTTTACAAAACCAATGAGAGCGAAACTGTCCACACTTGTCGTTCTTACATCGAGTTGGTTCAGATTTATCATCATGCACTGGAATATGATCGATTGAATCAAATTTGATTTCTTCTGTGGGACGTTTTTCGCAACGACCTCTCTTCTCGCTTCTGTTGTTGTCCTCCGAGTCCACAGATGGCCTTTCTCTTTTTCTAGTTCCAACTGTCTTCCCAACAGTTGTTAGTGCGTTTGATAAGTTTAACCGAAAAGATAGTAAATCCATAATTTTGTTTTTTGGGAATTGCAATGCCAGACAGTCCATTTTGTATTCAAGCCATGAATTCGTCACGGCGAAGTCAACGGCATAAAATATCATTTTCAATTGTCCATTTTTTTCGATCTCACATTAATTCTATAGAAACTTATTAGCCGATTCAACAAATCAACACCTCCCATTGAATTGTTATAGTCCTTGATGATTTGTGGTCTTGACACTGTAATAAACGATTTGGTTTTTTATCCCATCTTTTCACTTCATCAGGCTCACCAATAGACAAGAAGTTAGAAGCCATCACAACACTTCTTTTGTCTTGCCATTTACATAGTACAACATCGCCATCTGAACTTACACATTCCTCTGCATAGCCTCTAAGCTGTTTAGCCATTTCTATATTTTCTAGCAAGGGTGGTTTAAAGAATCTGTTAACTCGAGCTGTACCACCCGCAAAAATTTCTTTTGCCTTTAACAGTTGTAGTAAGTGATACGAGTTGAAATAGTTATCAAAGAATAACTCATGTCCTTTCTTATCGATTCGTTCGCATAATTTCAAAACAACACTAGCGCTTACAGCAAGCTCCTTTAACTCTGGATCAACTTCTGTTGTTTTCCCTTGGTATAGTAAGAAATCAAAAGCAAGACCATTCGTTCCACAAAGAACAAAGTTTTTAATTCGCCAAGGATAGGGCTTCCCTCGAACAAATTGCTTTGCCTGCATATTTCCAGTAAAGGGAATCATTTGCTCATCAATAGATAACTGCTGTGTAAGATCTAGTTGCAAACATCTGTTACGCACTGAATCATATAAAGGTCTTACTTTGAAAAATTTATCTTTACAATCATTAGGTCTTTCTAGGTTATTCACAAAATGAAGATGGCTCCTTAGGCTAAAAACCCTATCTCTGGTCATATTTTCTAAAAAAATATTGAGCCCAATGTCATTGCTCCAGTACATCTTTGCTCGAGGGAACCCAAGATTACCCATGGCAATATGAAGGCCAAAAAGTGTTTCAATTTCTTCAGGAGTGGTTGGCCTAAAACGTTGATTATCTTGTTGTACAGCATAAAGGTTGGTATGGTAAGCTGCTGATTCATATAAGGACCTTATTTTAAAAAATATGGCAGAGGCGTGTCAACAGCAGGGCCGGATCTAGACAATTTTTGAGTGGGGGCAAACTAAAATTTGCCGCCCCTCCCCCCCCTTCACCCACAACAAAAAATCCCTCACAAATTCCCCTTCTTCTTCTCTTTAGATGATTTTTTGTACAGTCCAACCTCAGTGAAGGGACCGAACTGAATATTCGTTATATCAAGGATTTCGTTAAAATGAGGTTCGTTATATAGAGGTTAGGTTTGCAGGAATTTCGCTAAGTCGAGGTTCAGAACCAGCGTCGATCAATATAGGTCGGGACTTGACCTCATTAAAATACAGTACAATTAAAGTAGCATGGGCTACAATACTTTACAGTACAGTGTTTACATTGTACAGTAGAACCTAAATTATCCGGCATAATAAAGGGGAGGGATCTTGAATATTGCGCAATCATGACAATGGCATTGACCTTGGTACATGTTAAAAACTGTAAGTTTAAAATCACAGCTTGTTCTAACCCTCCCAAAACCTAGCCAAACACTACATTGCGTAGTCATAAACCATGTAAAAAACAAAACAAAACAGTAGAAAGTTTTGTAAGCTACTGACTGCTCCGTGATACGTGATAGGCCGGTAGGCTACTTACAGTAAGTTACAGTACTAATTTATCACAACAGAGGAATGTCAATAATAATCATAACTGTAGCATTGGTGTTGCTAGTTGAAACAAATCGTATTGAAAACAATAAATTATTAGATAAGTCATTATAAAAGTGCATATTAATAGCCAACTTAAAGATAATAAAAACACTCGTAAATTAAGGAGTGTTAAAATAACGATGTTGCTATTCTTTCTCTTTGCTTTTGTTTTTATATTCTTTCTTAGATTTCTCTTTATCCAAAAAATGTACAATTCTCCATATTTACTTATCACCCAATCACAGCTTACTACAGATTACGTCGTCATCAGTCCTCACTCCTCAGTGAATGAAATCAGTTCTCAGTTGCAACATTGCATGCGCAGCGACAGCAGACAGAGAGATGTGTAAAACGGAGCAGACGAATGTTAGCGCAAGCGATGACGTCACCTTTCCATTTAATTTGATAAAGAAACAGATTTTCCAAAAACAATACTGTGGTGGGGATTTGTTATATCAAGGGAAAGACGTAGACAATTCGTTATGCAGAGGTTAAATTCGCAATGTAGAGGTTCTGACAATGATAAATTCGTTATATTGAGGTGTCTTATTTTAGCCGAAATCACGAAAAATTCGTTAAATCAAGATCGTTGTTATGGTTTGTTCGTTATGTAGAGGTAAAATATACATAGTCTCTTATGGAGAGTTCTAGGGGATTAAAAAAAATTCGTTATATCAAGGAATTCGTTATATTGAGGTTCGTTATATCAAGGTTAGACTGTACTGTGCTACAGTAAGCCTTTTTCGACCATCCATGTTATATTAAACAACAAGGCAACAGTAAAAAGAAGTAAACATTACATTATTACCAGTGCGATAACAGATGATAATTATGCATGTAGAAGGAAAAAACTAGACGACAGCAGAAAACACGGAACACAGTAGTTGCACTACGCAACGCAACGTAGTTTTGATATACATTGAGGCGGGTAAATTGTTGAGGCAGGGCGGCATGGCGCCTTGACTGGGATGGCGATCAGCTGAAATTGTAAACAAACTTTGCTGTGCTGCTAACTATGCCATTAGGGCTCTCAGTGTTTTCTACTCTGTTGCAATTTATATTGATTGCTATTGTACAATTATTGTTTGTTTATTACGTTATGCAGTTTTGAAATTACTTAATTGACGTTCCTTATGACGTTTGGCTCATTAAAAACTTTTACAAACTGTATTAAACAAATTTTCTGCAACCAGAAATTTGCCGCCCCTCAACCCTGCTGCCCGGGGCAACCGCCCCCTCTGCCCCCCCCCTTGTTCCGGCCCTGGTCAACAGTATAAGTATCAGTGCTAGGTTCGACCCAATCAGGGGGATAACAAGTGGTAAACATGACTTTATCCCAAATAATCTCATCAGGCTGTGTGATATATTCAAAAATGCCCGGGCGTCTACATTCAGGGGGCTCCAAACCAATGTCACCCCTGACAACAGCCTCAATAATGTCATTTACTGTGTTTAAATTGTTAAGTTCATTTTGAAAATCTTCATCTTGAACAAGTTCCTCTTCTATTGGTTGTATTCTAGGAGTTACATACTCACACAACTCATGATTTTCTTCATCAGCCACCTCTATATCAGAACTAGCTCCGTCCCCAATTAACTCCAGGATCTGATCGTCATTTAGAGGTTCATCCATCTTCAAATCTAAAAAGAAAAAGTTACTTTTTAGGTGATGAAAACTACATAACCTCTTTTTACAATGTTAAACAATGACATGAGAACTAGTCGTGTTGTACAGTATACTGTACATCAATTTTATTTACGTTTTTTAATGCGTTTCCAAGGCAACTAAGCAATAAACCTTGTTTGTAGTAAAAATATAGATCTTTAGCTAAAAGTTAAATTATAAATAATTATTACGAGCTGTTGGCCCGTCCTACGTACGGGAATCGAGTAGTCAATAAAAACGGAATAGTTCAGAACATCTAGTTTACACGCACAGTGACAAAGTCTGGCAGTTTTAACACCTTTATCGAGCCTTGACTCCCATAACGTTAGTAGAGCCACCTGGTCTACGAGACCGGCATGTACAAATCTTCACTTTTCCTGCTAAAAAAACAAGGGAAATAATAGGAAAGCATATTTTTTATATCTTATATATTTTAACAATAAAAAAGAAAGTGTTTTTTCAATATATATGATGACAAAAAGTATTTATTACAGAAAAATACAACTTATAACATAAAAAGTGTATAATATAAAAAGTTTATAATATAAAAAGTGTATAATATAAAAAGTAAACAAATGTTTTAGAAATAAAATTAAAAAGTATGTTTCAATGAGCTATCTATATCTCAAAAAATGTTCACTTGGAGGTCAATGTTTCCAATCAGGGCTCAAACTATGTCTTTGGCACAGTCTACACACATCATTCGGGTGCACTCCAAACATACTGGGATGTCACATTGAATGCACTTGTACTGTGTTTTGCGTTCTTTTGCTGATGGACATTTACCACAAGTTTTGCGCTTCTCCATTTTATCAGAAGGAATTGCATCACCTCGCATTTCTTGTCGAGTTTCACCTAAAATTAAAGTACAAATAAAATAATACCTTAATTTATAAGTTTTACGTTACATGCAAAAATATAACACCGGTGCGAATACGTGGAAATAAATAACAATGTAATATATGCAAATAAATGAAGGACAAAATAATATATGGCAATAAATATTCCATATTTACCTAGTATTCTCTGTATCTCTTGTTTGACGTCCCTTCGTAGTTGTGTTATCGTAAGTCTTCTCCTCATGTGGGGCTCCACTAATGTTTGGGCCAATTCCTTAGTGAACTGAAACCGTGTCATCATTTCAGAGCCAACGAAACACATGTATAGAATAAAAGAATTCACACTGGCGATGCTAAGAATCCTGAAGAATATCGCCAAGGGCCATCTTCGTGTGCGTCGACTTGAACTATAGATCGCACACTTCATGTCCAATAAATCAACACCGGCTTTGGATTTGTTGTACATACACACAATTTCCGGTTTGTTGTTTTCAGGATTTATTTCCTTGTCGTGATGCATTGTTGAAAGCAGAACTACTGCTTTGTATTTTTTTGGTACCATGGACACGATAGTATATCGGTCATTGAAGCCAAAACGGCACGACATCACACGTCGCTCTGGGCCAGGAAGGAATTCTTCAGGGATGATTTTTTTGTCCTTCTTCAGAGTTCCCACGTAGGTGAGCCCCCGTTTTACTAGCGCCTCAGCAGTGTCGATGCTCGAAAACCAATTATCAGCTGTTACGTTTCTATTACTTCTCTGAATATCTTTGGTGAGGCGAATCACGGACTGTGTTGGCTTACTAAGTTGTTGTTCCTCTCTTGTGAGTCCTATTCCATCGCTACCCTGGCCTGTGTACATATAGGCATCGTACAAGTAGGATGTTTTAGAGTCGGCCATACACATAACTTTTATCCCATACTTGTGTGGCTTGTTCGGCATGAACATTCGGAAGCTGCATCTCCCACGAAAGGGTACCAACATTTCATCAATGGTTACACATTCAGACAAACTATAAGCCCGTTTTGAGTTTTGAATAACAGTATTGAAAATTTCTGACACAGCTGCCGCCTTGTCCGTCTTCTTTCTTTCATCACGTGTAGCTGAGTCGTCAAACCTCAAACATTTGACAAGTACCTCAAACCTTTTGTACGTCATGGTGGCTACGGCCTTCCAGTGGAATCTTTAGTGAATAAAGATAGCATGGTCTCATGATTGGATTTCGTTATAGATGACAAGAGCAAAAGACCAATTAGGGCATTTATTTCAACATTGTCTGTATCTCGATAAGTGCTCCTATTCGTTGTAGCAGAAAGACCACACCTTACTTTTGCTAGTTTTACAGCAACTTATGTAGTTTACAGCTGTACATTTAAAAATAAAGTTCAACTATCGAGGTGGCTTGAAAAGACAAAATAATAGTGAGACCTCAGAGGCCGTTTTTCTATAACAGCTATATCTTAGGGATAATGAGTGATAAACCATTGCATTAAAATGAATTTAAGTACATAATATTATTAAATATACAATTTTCAATAAAAACATTACTTTATGTTTTCAGTAGCAAAACTTATGTTTTTATTTGAATTGTTCTTGGAAAAAACTGTGTATTTTGTTCTTTGTTCACACATTTTATGGACTACCCTTCTTCAGGAAATTCATATGCCTCTATCTCCTCGGCGTCGGACACTTCTTCAGTTTCGTCTTCTTCTGCCTCGATAATACTTTCCTTAGATCGGTTGATTACTTGTTCAAACCAATCGGATTCTTCGCTGGACAGGAAATCAAACAAGGCTCGCAGATCCTTCTCCTTGGCTGGTTTTAGTTTCTGTCTTGGAAGGAGGGGGATACTACCAGGATCGAACTCAGTTAAATTTGACCCCTTGATGAAGAAAGTGAAAGGCACAAACGCAGCTTGGTACGCCATAGAAGCCAACACAGTTCCTGATGAAAGATACTGAAGCAAGCAGTATTTTTGGATTCTAAAAGGTTTGTCTTTTGAAGATAAACTTTTGTAGTCCTTGAAAAACTGTTCCAAAGACAAGCTGAAACTTTTCAAGAGTCCAAATCCATAAATCAACTCTGATTTATTAGAAATGACTGCATCATACTCAGCTGATGTGACGATTCTTGCCCTTCTATGAAGACAGTTTGAGTAGGCACCAAAGTTTCGGTCACATTGGCAGTAGGAGTGGCCTCTCACTGGGAACAGTTGGGTCACCTTAACCTTGTACTTCATGCTTAAAAATGAACAGAACATCATTATTTTGTGGTTTTTGTTCTGACCACCAGCATTATCAGACATAAGTATTATTTCTTTAATGTTTGGATTATTTTCCATTTCTTTAGCTATGTAGTGGTAAACAAATGAAGCAACAGTATCTGGGCCTTTTGAACATTCAGTTTCTAGATAGGTGTACATAGTACTTTTGCCATTGTTGTGACAATGTATGTTGAAAACAAAGTACCACAGTTGCCTTTTATAAAAAAGGGAGTTCACAGTCAGTTTTGGTAGCGGTAGATTTTGTCCGTAATCAAACTCTAAGACCAAACAATTATTGCTAGATTTTGCTTTTGTTATTATATTGGTCTTATAAGTTTTATAGGCCGCAGCCTTTCTCTCATGTAGCTGAAACATCGTTTTCGATGATTGATCTTGTGGATCATTTTTAATTTTAATTTTCAGTTTCTCACATAAATCGCAAGTGTCAGTCCATGGTTTTCTGATAGCATAGATGGACTTCTTTCTAAAATACTGAGCGTAAGTGTTGCATTTCATTTTTAAGTTGGTGTTTGTCTTGTCCTTATAGAACTTTTGAAACATTTCAAAAAGACTGGTGATTGTGAGATCAGTGTTGTCGAAATAGAGCCTCTTACTTTTTTTACTGCAATAATGAGATGGTGTATTGGGTAATGAGGCCCAATGATCTTCAATAAGCTTCCAAACAGAGGCGTCAATTTTATTCGGCCTATTGTCGTGGGTTCCACGTTTTTCTTTAAAATCCATGCTACCCTGTTTTAGTTTACCTTGAATTGTTCGTATACGTCTTTGTGTGATTTGAAACATATACATTTGCAACTTACGGCAAACCAAAACTTGTTCATCAATTTCCGGAATCTTCACGTTATATTCCCAAAGTGATTCCACATGCTTTGTATCAACCTGAGCTTTTCTAAGTTTTACTTCTTTGTTCATCATACAACTAGATAAGTATAGATCTTGAGTTTGTTTGCTTCCAAGCTGATAAAAGTTTTGAAACAACTGGATTTGATGTTTTACTAAACATTTTGAAAACAATTTTTATTACAACATTTTTTGACCTGAACAAACTTTTTTCCTTTCACTAGCTCTGGCCCATCATTGGTGGTTCTAATAAAAGACTTACCCTCAGCCCTTCGTGATTTGTGATAGTTCTTTTTCCATAGGCTAGGGTTAGAAATCTTCCTTCTACCTTTATCTGTATTTTTCGCAGGAATAGGCTCAAGAATCAAGAATCAAGAATCAAGAATCAAGAATTTATTCACCATTAAATATGCAGTATACAATAGGTGTCGTCAAAGTATATAAAATCAATAGATAATGTCTTGAGGGTCACAGCTCAGGTACTCTTCAGTGGTATAAAATGCCTTAACTTTAAGCCACTTGCTAATAACATGGATAAATTTCTTAGGTGGTAACATTTTAACATTGGTTGGCAGTTTATTATAAATTAAAATTTGATGGTAACTATGGCTCTTATAATACTTATCAAGTCTAATACTAGGTCTAACAATGTCCTCTTTTTGTCTGGTGTTGTGAGAATGAATAGTAGAGGTTTTTTGAAAGATATGGGTGTTGTTTTTAACAAATATAAGATTATAGTAAATAAACAGACTAGGTTGAGTAAATATGCTAAGTTCAGGAAAGACTGTTCTGCATGAAACATTTTCATTTAGGCCACAGATAACCCTAATTGCTTTTTTTTGCCAAACAAACACTTTTTTTGCTGATGGTGAATTGCCCCATAGTCTTATACCATAAATAAGATGGGTATGAAACAAACCAAAATAAACCATAAAAAGAACATCAGAATTAACACAAGTTTTAAGTTTTCTTAAAAGACAGGTAACACGAGCAAGTTTTTTGCACAAGTTGTGTACATGTTCGTCCCAACAGAGTTTACTGTCCAGAGTAATACCCAGCAGTTTTACAGGCTTGAACAAGTCATTATCTAAATCTAAATCACAATGGTTCCTTAGTGTAAAAATTAAGCGCTCTGTTTTACCTTCATTCACAGCCAACATATTTGCAGAGAACCATGATTTTGACTCCATCAAGGCTATGTCAAGTTTGTTCTGAACACCCACCAAATCTATATCAGATTGTACCAGGGTGGTGTCATCAGCGTACAACACAGAAAAAGTAGAGACATTAGAGCTAAAATCGTTAACAAAAACTAAAAACAAAAAAGGACCAAGGACAGAGCCTTGTGGTACCCCTACTGTAACATCTAGGTATTCGGAATTCATATTATTAAAGCTAACCATCTGTTTTCTGCTTTGGAGATATGTTTGAATTAACCTCAATTCCTTATCAGCTACTCCATAAGACTTTAGCTTGTCACATAAGATTTTGTGTGATACAGAGTCAAAAGCTTTACTTAAATCAATTAGCAATGACCCTACAGTGAGTTTTTGTTCAAAGCCATTTAAAACATATTCAACTACTTTTTCAACAGCATCTATTGTCGAGTGTTTAGGCCTAAAGCCAAACTGAAAAGGATAAAACAAACTATTACTTACAAAATAATCATTGAGCTGGTTTACAATACAGTGTTCTATAACCTTGCTTATAATAGGAACGATTGCAATTGGCCTGTAGTTTTCAGGTTTGTTTACATCACCTTTTTTGAAGATGGGTGTAACTTTTGTCACTTTTAAGCATTCAGGGAATATGCCTGTGCTAAGAACTAAGTTAACAATAAAAGTTAGTGGTATTACAATAACATAAATTATATTCTTAATTAAAAAGTTTGACATTCCGTAAACATCTTCAGATTTAGAGTTACTCATTTTATTTACAACACACATAACAGTATTTACATCAACCAAATTGACCTTAAAGTTAATACTAGGCCTACTACAATCTAGATTTATGTTATTATTTAAAAACTCTTTATAATCAGTATTAGTTACAGACCTCACTGTCTGTATCGTCATATAAACCAACTTCTTCTTCAGCTATTTCCTAACTGTCACTCATTTTCACAAAATAAAATATCAAGCCATATATCGAAACAACAGGTATTAATTATTAAACATAACCTCAAACAGTCTGAATAAACACACATGAAAACACGCCAAAAGAAGTTGACTAGGCCTATAGATCAGCTGAACAGCCAAATTGTCAATCTGCATGGGCAAGCAATCTGATTGGCCTGACATCCCCTCGGAAAAAAAACATAACTCGGTCAATTCCAAAGACAATCGAATGAATCTTGGACCTAAATGTTCAGAATTGAAGAAGCAACAAAATAAAGCATGTTACGGAAAAACGGCCTCAGTGCACTGAGGCCGTTTTTCTTCCCAGCTCCATTTGTATTAGTAACAATATTATCGATAACAGATGTGTCTACAATAAAGTCCCAAACAGCTTTTTTCTCAGGGCTGCTTCCAAGCGTTCTCACTTGTGGTGTCAAACCTGGCAAGCGACCTCTGATAATGTTGTGAGCAGGAGTACGTACTCGTCTATTTGTACTTGGACTTTTGGTACACCCAGGGTACCCTGGGCCGAACTCTTTTTTTCTTAGCCGTCCACTGACATAGTCTGGTAAATCATTATCAATAGCTATGTTATCTCTCACCTCATCTAATAAATCCTCGTTGTCAGGATCAGAATCACTTACAGTAGGATCACTGCCACTGTCGTCATTGGGGAGTACATAGTCCGGATCAGCATCCGAATCATCCACATCACTTTCCTCAGAAGAACTCAATTCAACATCTCTAAGCAATCTATTTATCATATCTGGGAAATTTCGATTGTCTGGCCGAACTCCAGAACTTGTGCTAGAGCGATCCATTTTATCTCTCACTAAGTAGGATTTGGATATGTAATATAAAATCTGAATAAACTACACAAATAAAGCTAAATTACTTTTACAATTAATAGTCAGCTAATTAATTAATTTCACATGCTTCACCACCAACTCACAACCACTAACAGAGCTAACCGGTATCTGAGACCAAGCACTAGATCACGCAATCAGAGCTGTCCGGTACGCGAGACCGGTAGACTTTCAAAAATCGATCCTTCACTGACAAACGACTCACTCAAACTGAACTATGAGCATTACGCAGGGTTGGGGAGGAGATTGGGGGAAGCTACTGGCGCGCGCGTTCACCAAGGTCAAGCAGGGTTGCCACACTAGGAAAATAAAATTTACCTCAGGTCTCTCAGACCGGTGGCTCGGTAAAGGTGTTAATGGGGGCCAACTGCCCCCAAAACAACCTAATTAACAATTAATTGTTATTTTTTAGTTGTTGACCTTATTAACAAATGTCACGTGACTACCTATTTCTTCCATCCGATTATAGACCTAAAATATAGCGATATGCATTTTAAATTTGATAATTTTACCATAAAATAGCAGTTACGTCGATTTGAAAAGACTTGAAGTGAGATTGGAGACCGATTCACACACACTGGTATTGAGTAGAGTTGCTACAATTGCATATACCACTTATATATGTACTTAACGCACCTTTACCTCCGTGACCACAGACTGACACCTTATGAGGATTCTGGCCACCCATTCTCTTCCATCCCCTGTCTCTTCTAATTTAGATCCCGGTCTGAGGATGTATTTCATAACTTGGTCTTTCCACTTAATTCTTGGTCTTCCAAGTGGTATTTTATCTTGTGGTACTATGGAATATATACTTTTAAAAGTTGATTTATCTCCTATCCACCGCCCATCCAAGCCTTTTACTTCTGGAAAGCACCCCTATATCTGGGTGTTTACACATTTCTCTTAGCTCTCTGTTTGTTTTTATCTCGACCTCCGTTATCTTGAACTGGTCTGTATATTTTGTCTGCACTTTTCAATACTACGGGGTATGGTATGAGTCGACTTTGGTTTCTACTGCACCTTGCAGCTCATTGGACAGTTTTATAGAGACCTACTACACCAATTGACGCTTTCATTTCTAACCTAAATTATAGTATGACTCACATACATTCGGACATACAGAAAAAGAAGTATCAACACGTAAACCACTTATATCTTAAACGATTAAGCAATAAATTTCTGAAAAAGATTTCCCAAATATGAGATGAAATTTCCATGGCATAAACTAAATAACTTACTTACACAGTTTGCATTTACGACAAAACTTGATTAAACTGTTTGAGATGTATAGATCAAAATAACACATTTCCTGATAAAGCAGATCCTTCACGGTAGAAAAAAAACTAAATTTTAAAGTGAAATAGTATGCAGGCCAACACTGAAGAACAATATTTTTGTATACAAACAACTTGTAACATAAACATTTCAATGACAGTTTATAACCAGCTCCAGCTGTTAGTTTAACCAGCACTGAAAATACTTTGAATTTGCTAGCGTCGGCTGCTAGACTTTTTAAAAATTGAAACTTAATTTCTAAAAAACTGAAACCCTAAATTAAAATTATAGCTTCGACATTCCCTAGTTCTCAAAATTATCTTTCTTTCAACACAAAAATCATGAAAATCGGTCAAGTGGTTGATTCAGAATCGTGAAATAAAAAAAACCCTGTTTTGTTTTAATATTATAGATAACTCACCTGTATCTCTGGTAAACCCGGATTTTAAATCATCTGTTTAGCCTCTAACAGATGACTCATGAACACAAGGCAAAACTTGGTGGTCTAGAAGTTCCAGTTGTTGCCGGCAGAGCGTACATGAAACTATCTTCTTCTATTCTTAGGGCTGTCAGTGTGCAATGTGTAAAGAGTCCAGGCATTGAACATGCACAAGTCAATGAAGTAAAAAAAATCTTTTTCCAGTACTTGGATGTTTGGCAGTTGCAGGAAAGATGATATACGGATTTGTCACTCATGTCGACTCCACCCATGGACTGGTTGTAGTTATTAATAAGGAGTGGTTTTCTGCCTGCCAGCCAATCCCTTGCTCATTACAACCCTATCTTCAGCATGATAGCCCGTTGTAACAACCAATACAGGTTTCCTTGTCAATTTTTGACGGAACCCAACCAACAGCAATTCTTCTTTTCGGAAGTAAATACTTTTACGCTCACCGAGCTTTGCTTTTTGAATAGTCTATGAGAGTTATTTGGAACGTTTGTTGATTGTACCAGTTAGGCAGGTATTTCGATCAAGAAGTGTTAGCCCACTCTTGTTCATAACGTGCATAACAATGCTCTGTGTGAAAAGTGTATCATCATTGTCTTCATCGCCATTGGGTCTTATAGCCAAGTAATCAGTACCGCAAATTTTTGGATTCCATACTGTTTGTGTTTTTTGTTGGGGAGATACTGAATGAATGCACAGTGATGTTTCATTCCTATCAAACTTTCGTCAATGCAAATATTCTGAGAAGGAATTAAATGTTTCTTGAATTTAGCATTGATGTGTTCCAGCATCCATCTAGTCTTTACCCAAGGGTCATAGATAGCTTGTGATTAAAAGTACTGATGAGCAAAAAGCGGTTTTTTGACATTGTGCGAGCGTAAAAAGGGATATGCTGAGCTGGCCTACTGTCCCAGTAGTGTTAGATATTCTTAATAACTGTAAGAGCCATTTTGAAGTAAGTCCAATTGACAAGAGAAGGCCAATAAATTTCTTCATTTCTTCCACTGGGACATCGAACCAGTTGAGCAGTCTGGAATGGGGGGTATCCTTCCCTCTCTGCGCAACTGGCCAATTTTATTGCAGGCCAAAAAGTTCCTACATTGCCTCAGTGAAAAAAGGAAGAAATAGAACAAAGGGTTGGTTGATGGTCGGCAAGTTGGCCCAGTATTGGAACAGAAAATTTAGAACTTGCGTCCATTGGCTGCTCAGGTGGATAAACCCAGACCCATGGTACCTGGTTCCTTACCTGCTCTCTCTGCGGGATAGGCTGGACACGAGGCTGGTTCCGCTGACCTTGCTGAGGCCTTGGTTGCCTGGGTGGTGGAGCCGGGCCGATTTCCTCCAATACTGCACAGGGGTTGTCTGGGTTGTCTTCATCTGGTCCAGGTGCTGAAGATCGGGCCGAAGGTACATTTTTCTTTCCTTGACGCTTCTTTTTTGGTGGAGGAGGAAGCTCCAGCGTCAAAGGTTCCATTGGAGGAGGTGGGGGTGAATCAGGAAAAATCTAACTGATCTGAATTCTGAGTTCGCAAAAAATCTGCGGGGATATGTTCACGGTCCGAAGTATCTAGATTGTCGATGTCAGGAATGTAATCGTCCTCACTTCCGCTGGAAAAATCCATCAGGTCATCAGCCGATATGTCTGAATCTTCGTCAACTGCGGTTTGCAGGATAGATGACAACTGAAACCGTTTGGGTCGTTCACTTACCCGGGTCGAGCTGGTAAAAGCGTTTTTACGTTTCAAAATGTTCTTTCTCATGGCTTCATTTCTTTGTCTCAAAATCAGTTTATCGGAGGGGTAACTGTTACAAGAAGGTACTGCCAAATCAATAGGAGGTTGTGGGGGGGTCGGAGCATGATGCGAAGTATCTATTATTTTTGGAAGGGGGGTCGATGTACGAGGGGGGATGTATCAGGGGTGGGTCCTTGTAATGAATAAGAGGATTGAGAAGGTTCAGGATTGGAAATAGAAGAGGCAGCTAATTGTTCAATTTGAAAAATAGGCTGTATATCACTAAGTGTTGGAAGCACAATAGGCCTAGGCCTAGGCCTAGTGGGAAAGTCCTTGTGGGGGCGAAGGGGCACATCAGGTCCTGACTCATTTGCTGGGGTATTATAGCCAGGATCATCCACTGTTAGTTCCTCTTCATCAGAAAAGGGCTCAATATTGAGCGCCTCTAAAATTGAAGACTCATCCATGTTTCTGAATGCTAAAATAACACAAAAACTCACTGATTTTATATCCAATTTTAGATCACACAGTGTAGATATTTATGCAAGCTAATGCATAAATATTACACATAATACACTACACTACACTAAACCGCACATATACACAGTAAAATTACGCATTAACACCAAATCTACAGAGAAAAACTTACACTTATTGTTGCACAACTCGCGATTACAACGCCATTTTTGGTTAGACAATGACAAGTGTAATTTTTTTTCAGCTGTGAAATATCAAAAACTTCTGTCGGAGTGACCAACGTGACAACATTCAGTTCTACGTTTCTTTGTCTATAAGGACATATATAACACAACAATATTTGTACTTTTCATGACATATATATATGCGATTTAGAAATCGACATTTTATGTTGATCCGCCACATGAACAATACGTAAAAATAGGCTATTTACAAAAATTGTTCATCAGCTGTTGGAATGTATTATCACGTTATACTTTATACAGAATAAAAGCTTACTTCATGCTTGTTGCAGTGGTACCTCTTGCTTTTGTCAGAGACAAAAATTACGTCTGCTATTTATTTTTGAAATGACTCATCTTTTACGATTTCGCAACAAAACATGGAGTTCGCGAGTTTGCGCGTATTTTTTGTTTAAATGTAACTCATTATAAGATCGATATATTTATGTTATAAGGTTCATTCTTATAATAAAATGAAACTTCGGAATCTTATCTTTCCATTGGTATAAGAGTTATGTCATTTCACCGACTTTAAATGTGCTTAACATGCAACGGAAAAAATCATTACATAAATCGACATATTCTGTCGCCCGCCACTCCAGTGGCACATTTTGAAATCAACATTTTCTGTTGATCTGCCACTCCTAGGGTTAACAGTTTTGGGCAACTGCACTCTGTTGCTCATGCAGGTACCAGCTTTTGTGTTGTTTGACCACAAAAAATCAAAAACAACGGGCGAGCTGTAAAACCTGTTCATATAAATAGTTTGGCCCTTCCCCAAGTAATCTGAAAGTAGCCTACCAAACAGAGATACAGCACTATTGTCAGCTGAATTTCCAGTGTATAGCTCAAATTTCAGGACATATCCTGTTGAGGCATCGCAGACGATGTATAACTTCATTCCATATTTATCCAGTTTGTTCTTGTTATGCACTCGAAATTTGACCCTACCACGAAACCCACACGTACCTTCATCAACAGTGAGGTTTTCAGATGGATAAATACACTGAGGAAATGTAGTCAAAAGATGGTCAATATAAGGCCTTATTTTGTGCATTGGGTCATGACCTGGTGTTTGGTACGGTATGTAAGTTCCATTGTCGCTAATATGCAAGTTGGCCAAGATTGCAAAAACATCTATCCCTTGACATTATTGAAAGTGCATAGGACGACTTCAAAAATTCATCAGTTGGCCAGTAATCAGATAACTTGCGTTTTTTTTACAATACACAAATGTAAAATTATGGCAAAAAAATTATAGACCTCATATAATTTTACAGTTTTCCATTTACCCCAAACACTGTTTTTGAGAAGTTTGTTTGAGCGCCTCAATTTATCAATCATTAATTTGGCATATTTATTAGTCTCGGACTTGATGAGCCTAATCATAATTTCTGGAAAAAATACCTAGCTTTACTCCGTATTTGAGAAAATCTCAGGTTTATGAAATTAGGCAAATGAAACATAGAAAACATGCCAAAAATAAGAGATCAGAACGGATAAATTTTTCGACGAACCGGAGCAAAAAGTAGCCACTCAACCTATAACACTTGGCGGTGGGAGTAAGAAGAAGTTGACCCACAGCCTCATTGAGGGTCGTTACTTACCTTACCTTACCCTCTGGCGCTACAGCCCACGATGAGCCTTGGCCTCCATCACAATTTGTCTCCAATCTTCCCTATGTCTTGCTCTCTGTCTCCAATTCCCAATTCTCATAATTCTCAAATCCTCCTCAACATCCTGCAGCCATCATCTCCTTAGACGGCCTTCTCTTGTTCCGTAGATTTGACCATCCAGTAATTTTAGAGGCATTCTTTCATTACCCATTCTCACTACATGACCTAACCATCTCAGCCTCATTGATTTTATCATCCTCTCCATGAATTAGATCATCCAGCTCCTTATTATTTCTTATTCTATATTGCTCCCCTTCTTTTACGGCACAAAAGATTCGTCTTAATATTCTTCTTTCAAAAACTCTTAGGGCATTAGCATCGGAGCATAGCAATGTCCATGTTTCTGCCGCATAGGTTAAAACAGGTCTAATTAAGGTTCTATACAACTTAAATTTTTTTGTCTGCTTAACAACCTAGATTTTAGAAGTATCTGGTGAGCAAAATAGACCCTGTTACCACTCATTATCCGGTTTTGGATTTCACTGCTTATTTTGTTTTCATTATTTATGGATGACCCAAGATATGTAAACTCTGTTACATTTTGAAATATGAAATTTCCTACTTCCAATGGGCATGCTCTTCGCCTCTCTTCTGATTTGGTATCTTTAAATATTTTGTTTTACCTTCGTTTATGCACAGTCCCATCTTTAAGGTCTCTTCATTTAATTTCCCAAATGTCTCCTTCAGCACATTTATATTTCTAGCTGAGATGACAATGTCATTCGCATATGCTCCCAATTGTCTCATCCTATGAATAACACTTCCTTCAATACCTACTTCACAAATAGCTGAATGCAAAGCCAGGTTAAACAAAACAGCAGACAGGGCATCTCCTTGCCTAACTCCTGTTGTTATCTCAAACTCCTTGCTTTTCACTCCCCCGACTTAAACTTTTCCTTTTGAGTTTTCCATGCTAATTTGAGTAAGGCTTACGATTTTCTTTGGGACACCCATCTTTAATAGCACCAGTTTGAGTCTTTCTCTGTTTATGCTATCAAAGGCCTGACTATAATCGATACATAAAGTGTGCAAGTCAATGTGAAACTTGGAACATTTTTCTAAGGTTTGCCTCATTATGAATATTTGGTCAATTGTGCTCAATAGTCATTGAGGGTCGTTGGAACAGTAAAAGTTGAAACACAAACTAACCTACTATACAAAAAACAATTTGACCGTTGATTATGAGTCGTGACATTCGCCGGTGGAAAGTAGTCACGGCTTACTAGGCTGTTTGAAGCCAATGACCTGGCTTCCAGTGAGGTATTGTTCCCCACCTATGTTTCTCGTGACTTCTTCAAAGGGTCGTAGAACATCGATTAGCTCTGAACATGTTGTCCATTCTTCTTCAGTCAACACTGGGATATCTTTATTAATCAAAGCAACTGTAGTCTTCACCGAATCTTTTAACTCCACTATTCTCTCAATCATGTAAAACGTTGAGTTCCAACGAGTGGCGACTTCCTGGATAAATTTTTTTGGTTGTAATCCAAGGCCTCTTTGGTTATTACTTAACATTGCAGATCCAGTGGTGCTTCTTTTTAAAAAAGGCCACGACGCTCTTTACACGACTAATTAGGTTCCCCGCAGTTTTAAGTGTGTCTTGAAGATTCAAATTGATTGTGTGGGCGAAGCAACCAAAATGTTTCAATTTTAGATCTTCGCTCAAAGTCTTCACAATATTAGAGGCGTTATCTGAGACGGCGGTTCTAATTTTATCAGCCAAATGAAACTTATCTTTAACGTTTTTAATTTCCGAAGCTAAATTCTCACTTGTATGTGACAGTGGCAATGATGAACATCCAAGGAGAACAGATTTCAATTCAAATTTCTGCCTGATATAATGACAGGTAACTGCTAAGTAGCTTTCATTGTTGACGGAAGTCCATGAATCAGTAGTCAGTGACACGCTCTGGACTGAACTTAGTTCTAGTCTTACTGCATTCATATAGGTTTCATACTCTGCTGGAATCAGAGTGTTTGAAATCAATTTCCTGTTTGGTAGTTTGTAGTTAGGATTAAGACCACCCACAAATTGTTTGAAACCTTTGTCCTCTACTACGGAAAAAGGTTGATAGTCAGTTACAAAAAGATCCAACAAAAGATTATCTAACTTTTTCTTTTGAGTTTCACTCATTTTCCTAGCTTGAGGTAAAAAGCTCTTGATAGTTTGTTGGTTCTGAGAAGATGATTTTTGCGGGTGAAACTGTCAGAGCTACTACCATCAAGATTTTTGACAGGGTTATTTCCATCATTAGAGGTTGAAGGTTTAATTGCAGTGTCAATTACAGGAGAAGAGTTACTCACAGTATTACTTGCAGTAGCTGATGCAGATGCAGAAGGAGTTTTTACTTGTTTTACGTCGGGTAAATGAATTGTAGGGTGTTTCTTTTTTAGATGATTTCTGAGATTCCAAATAGTTGATTTGTGGTTACAAATCTGGCCACAAATGTCACACCTAGCCAACTTATTATTTACGTCCTTAGTCGAAAAATGAGACCACAGATGACTTGTTTTCTGTTTTTTATTAATTTTAATAGCACTAAACCTAACTGTAGATCAAACATAAAACACATACTAACAAATAAAAAACAATAAAAGTAAAATAGTAAATAAACTTTAAATAAAAGTTTAAGTTTAAACACGAAAACTAAAATAAAACACTAATGTAAAATAGTTCGTAATAAGGTTTTATATCAATGTCAGTGAGATCTTTCCGATGTCTGTCGTCTGACTGTCTGTCAAAACAAAACGATTGTTCAATAACAGGGACAGTGCAAACAGGTTGATACTTGAACGCTCCGTGCGTTGTCTACATTCCAAGCGAAGGCGGTGTCATTGCATTTTTAGGAATTAGTTTTCAAATAACAGGATAATCTAGCGCTGCCAGCGCCAGGTGATAATAGTCAACCAAACGAAAAGTAGAAGCTGTCGGTGCGACAGCATTATCGCAACAATATACTCAGACTGTTATTAGAACGCCGCTAGGCGATAACGGTCAAAGAAACGAGAAGTTGAAGTTAACGGAGGGACAGCGTTATCGCAGCAATAACTGCTCAGACTATTATTGGCGAAATTTGGTTCGTTCAGTGCCGGCCTCAGGATAACAGGGTTACAACGGCAAATAAACGAGAAGTTGAAGTTAACGGAGGGACAGCGTTATCGCAGCAATAACTGCTCAGACTATTATTGGCGAAATTTGGTTCGTTCAGTGCTGGCCTCAGGATAACAGGGTTACAACGGCAACGTAGCAGCTGGCGTTAGCATATCCACTGAAACCGTTATTCAGATTACAGGGTTCTGGCAGTAACCTAATACCACGATAACAGTTATTTGTTGATAACCCTGTTATTTTGACTAATACGTTATATTAAGCCCATCTCTAGTTTGTAGTTCTGAATGATACTGTTATATTATTTGTTTTTATATTTGAACATATAACCCGATCTGCTTCAACAACAAATTGACAGACTGGCTGCTAGCCAAGAACTTTTTACACTGCAATAGATCTTACCTGAGCTCTAACCGCTGTCAGCTCTGCTGTAACTGCTGTCAGCTCTGCTCTAACTGCTGTTAGCTCTGCTCTAGTCTGTGTGAGCTCAGCTCTAAACTCTTGACAGCTCAGCTCTAACTTCTATTAGCTCTGCTCTAGCCTGTATGAGCTCAGCTCTAAACTCTTGACAGCTCAGCTCTAACTTCTATTAGCTCTGCTCTAGCCTGTGTTGGAGGAGGTTCTAGGAGGTTCCTCATCGTGGAGTCTGAGCTGCTGCTTAAATCTGGAACATTTTTTTACAAAGACTGTTAACCTAATTAAATTATTCAACTGTTGTAAAATCAATATTGGGAAGTAATCGTTTAACGAATCATAAATTCTATGTAACCCAAACAGTTAACTATCTTCTATCACGATGATTATTTAGGTTAGCATTTTACAATATTCAATGTTATCCAATAAATTGAATAAAATACAATAGCTTTTTGTAGCTGTATTTATCTGCTGGTTTGCAGTACAAATGAAAAAAAAAACTAATGAGATTCATAAGAACTCCTATCTGGGTCAGGTATAAAGTGAATCTGGTGGCGGCAAACCTCACTGACTGAACAAAATTCCAATTTTTTGGGTTCAAACAAGTTAACCCATTGGGGTACCGTCAGATGGGGCTACTTTGTAACAAAAAATTTGAATTTTTTACATTACAAGAATAGGTACCTTAAGTACAAAATTAATAACTCTTGAGCCAAATTATGTCCACATGTTTAACCTTCATATTAAGCATGTAGAAAAAAATTTACATGCTTTCATTAAAAAAATAAAAATAAATAAAATATGGCTGTTCAAAGTAGCCCCGCAGATGGGACTTCTATGAACAAAATGTTTAAATGAATATATCTTGTTCACTGTTAAACCTAGGGGCTTCTTTATAACACAATTTGAAAGCTGGGGTTTCAATGAACAAGTACATATAAAAATTATTTTAAAATATTACCAACTTATCTTTTTACATAAAAATAAAAGAAACAACTTACCGGAAAAATCGGAGTTTACTTCTCCATGAATATAATTGATTTTGACTGTCATTTATGACTGGTGATGTCATATATTCCCATAAACTAAATGTTTGAATGTACTCTTAAGTCAGAAAAAAATTTATAAAGTTCATAAATCACTCGAAGCGTCTTTAAAAATATGACAAAAAACACACTTGAAACGGCAATCTTCGCTGAATTAAAAACTAAAGAATCTCTTATTAACTAAACAATATGTACAGTTTTTTTCTTCTTTTTTGTTTGGTAGGTTGTTTAAATAATATTGTAACCACTCAGGTCCATACTGAATGTTAATATCCCAGAACCTCTGGAAGAAACCATCGTTGGTTCCGGGAGTACTTTGACAATATCAGGGTATGGAACGATGTCGTGATCATCTTTTGGGGGCCAGATAAATTTATTATTTCCCTGGTTTCTCACAAATTTGATCTCACACCCCCTTTCATAACTGTAGATTACTTGGCCAATGAAATAGTGGAAAATATCCCGTTTAGAGGCATACTTTACAATGACCCATGATCCAGGGGTCGGCTCACTGGTACCGGTAGTGTCTTTTGTAGATGATTGTTCGCTGCTACCAGGCATGCTGTCTTCAGGTGCTGGGAATGAATGGATTTTCTCATTAGTTGACAACTCATTTATTCCTATGTCCTCATCTTCCAAATCGGAAAAGCCAAGACTAGCATTCATTACGGAATCATCATCATCTTCAACACTGGTCAAATCGTCAGTTGAATCACTCGAGTCCTCCCAGTTACGTTTTCTTTTGATGTTTTTCATCTTCTTAGTTTTATCTGTCTTCTTTTTTTCTTTCTTGGATCCCAGGTTTCCTTTTTTATCTCTTTCTTTAGATTTCCTTTCTTTTCTTTCATTTTTTTATTACTTTTTGAAGTTTTCTTCGTTGAGATTTCCAATGATTGCTTTGAACTGTTAGTACCAACATCAACACCAGTTGGGGGGGCACTAGGATCGTCAGGGTTGTCCCCGATTTCGTCCAAACTCTTTCCTCTTTCCTGGTGTGACGTTGATTTTAGATCTTTTCCCTTTTCTTCCGGGGTTTTCTTTGAGCGAAGCTCTTGCAGAATGCCTAGAACTGCTGCACCAATCTGGCTAGACATTAGAGATTCTTTCCTTGCCTTTTCTTCTTCACTGTCTTTTTGATTTGCCAATGATTTTTTTGGAAGTCTTTTTATCACCTGTTCTTTATCAAAAGGTCTGATTCCTGTAGCTACAAAACCTGATTTTATGTTTTTGCTAATTTTTTCTTTCATATTGTTCAGCACTTATTAAGAATACTTGGGAACTCGTCTTTGGACAGAGTTGGGCGTTTTCGACCAGGTCCCAGTTTCCATGACTCCAAGGCCTTCCGCCACTCCTTTTTCAGGGGGCCGTAAACACCCACATCCAATGGCTGTGTAAGGTGGGTTGTATTTGGTGGCAAACAAATAAATGAGATGTTGAGCTCATTGCATTTTTTTATTATTTCTCCAGAAAAATGGCTAGAGAGATTGTCCCCTATTAACATTTTTTTGCCATCTCGCTTTTTAGCCCACGGAACGACAATCGTATGGAACCAATCGAAGAAACAGCACTCATCGAACCACCCAGACTTTGTTCTGTTGTATCTAGTTCCCGGTGGCCCTCCTAAGGTCCAAGAGGACCACATTCCCTCTGCTTTGTTTACCACATACGGAGGTAATAGTTGCCCATCATCGCTGCACGCAAACATAACAGAGGTTGCACTCTTGGTAAAGTTCATTACCCTCTCGGATCTTTTCAAGCTGCGTTTAAATATCATTTTTTTGCTTTTTGGGTCGTCCACCATATTAGTCTCGTCATAATTTAATATATTACCAGGTGGTATTACTTGCACTTCACTTGCTTGCAAATGGTTGAAGTAGTTTGTTAAATCCTCTTCATTTGTAGTTGCTCTAGCGTACTTAATGTTTTGACACATTCGCTGGCTTAGAATGGCTTGATGACGTTTAAGAAAGCTGCGTGACCAGTCACGTCCAGGGGTATTATCTTTGAAGGTAGGCACACACCTTCCATTTGAGTCTAAATAACTCTTCGCTAGCTTTCTTAGACCAAATGAATCAATTGGGAATCCCCATTCTGATATTAGGCAAATGTAGTCAGCAAATATTGCCTCTTCGAGGGCAGTAAATACTGTAGGATGACCTGGTTTGAAAATTGGGATTGTACTGGGAGAAGAGGCAATGGAAGTGATACTTCGAGGAGTTAATGGCAGTGATGTCGCTCCGATACCGCTACTAGTACTGGTGCTCGTAGAGGGTGTAGCATCACTAGTGGACGGCACTGCCACACTTATAGGACCACAATCAGTTTGTGTATTGCTGGTAGACTCATCTTCCATTTCTGAAGCTTGAGGTTCGTTAATTTGTTTTTGCATTTGAAACACTTTGATATGTTGAGCCAAACAACCCAAAGAAATATTGTACTTTTTGGAAGAAGCTTCGCTGTAAGATATTTTCTTATTTAGTATTTCACGGCAGGCTTCAGATAACCCTTCTGTGGAAAAGTTACGGTACTTTCGAGCACCCACTTTGCGTTTGTAGGTACGAACCATTGTTTTTATTTTTCAAGCACAGTCTAAATAAAAAAAACACTAAAAGCAGGTCTACAAGTTAAAAAGCACTACGGTTTCACTAAAAAAACTGTTTTCTAAATGCTTATGGTCACTAAAAAGCATTACTATAAGCCAACTCTTCTTAAAAAAATTTGACACTAGTTTTCTACTTCAAATACAACCTGAAACAAAAAAAAGAACAAGTTAAAACATAAAATTGGCTAATTTTTTAAATTTGTTCGATGTAGCCCCTACGTTCAAAGTAGCCCCATTTTTTCCTCAAAAAGGTAAAAAAATAAGATTTTTTTTAACAACTTTTTACTGAAAATATGTATGGGTAAATGAGAACAATTTTATCCCAATAAATCAAGGTATCATAAAAAAAATATTAGAGGACCCAAATTAATTGGTTTTTTGTCTACACGAAAGAGTTTGACCGGGTTCGGTTTTTTACCGAAAAACGTGTCTCAGTTTTTATTTTTGTATTTTTTCCTACTCATATAATACTAAACTTATTGTTATTTTCTTAAAGTAGATGAACCAGGGAATTAGGAAATATATAGAATAAGGGGATTATTATGTATTTAGTGGGTGTTACCCACAACTAAAACATTTTTTTACTTTTTGTTCAAAGTAACCCCACAGTTCAAAGTAACCCCATCTGACGGTAGTAGTTTTTTTAATGAGCGCAGACCCTCAGGCAGGTTTACAAATTTTGTATACTTTTGCTAAATATGACATAAAAACTTTATTTATTGAGATAAATCAATAATTCTTTTTGTATTTTGTGTATTAACACGTTGAATGCTCAAAAAATAAGTATATACCATCACCGGTGGCTAAAAATATTTTATGTCAAAATCACTTACCAAATGGTGTTGTGAGTCTGGTTGGGGGTCGCTGTCATGAAAAAAACCATTTTTCTGGTTGTCCCGTGACGTCATCACCTCCGCCGCTTTTTGTCGGCGTGTGCCACCTGGGTGCGACGCTCCGGAGAAATTGCAGAATAATCCGGATTTCTTGGCATAGTTTGTCAGTTTATGTATCAAAATCACTATATTTTTCACTTTTTCACAGTTTTCGGCCGTCCTATGACGTCATCACTTCCGCCGCTTTTTGTCGGCGTGCGCTACCCGGGTGTGACGCTCCAGAGAAATTGCACAATAATCCGGATTTCTTCGCATAGTTTGTCAGTTTATCCATAAACATCACTATTTTTTCACTTTTTCACTTTTTTTATTTTTTTTTATTTTCACAATGTTTTTTTTTTTATTTTTTTTCTCACTATTACTAAATATTTACAAATAATTACAGAGTCTCTGTTTTGACTTTACATGGAGTCGTGGTACTTGTCAAAGCACCGAATAGGGCATAAGCCTGGTTCTTCAGGACAAGCTGGGCAGAAATACACTACATCCGATCTCTTGCCCTCCTTAGAACATACCCTGCATCGTTTCTTTTTGCGTTTTCCAGCATCGTCAAGCGGTACCTTCGATAGTATGTGGTGCTGTCTCTTCTTGGTGCTGATACTAGCTGGCGATTCGATACTGGCCGGTAGAAGGGATTTGATGACCAAGTGCCTGAAATCATACAGCTTCATTTTGTTGTCAGGTTAAGTGTAAGAGAGGGCCATGTGGCCCTAACTTTGCCTGGTAAAATAAAGAATTTTTCATTTCATTTCATTCATTTCATTTCATTTCATTTCATTTCATTTCAATGTACGCAAGGTTATACATTGACCAGGCGTTCACCATCATCACTTGCAATACATGCACGAACACCTTCTTGTACCAGCGTATTGTCTTTCGTTCGCACGGATGGTACGACATCATCTGGTCTGATCTGTCAACTCCTTTCATGTGTCCGGTATACTGTATAACGGGTACCGGCTTCTCCCGTAGTTCACCACGCTTGTTCCTGCTGAAGCCCATAGTGTTCTCAAATTCTGTTCTCAGGTAAAGAACGTTTCTCTTATCCTTCCACTTGGCTACGAGAACACCTTCTGCGTATCTCGCTACGGTTTCTCCTTTTTTCAGTCTAGCCGAGGTTACCTCCTGAGGTAAGTACTTCCGGTTTTGGCGCAACGTACCAGTCACGTACGTTTGCATGGACAACAATTTGGCAGCTAACGGGAACCCATTGTAAAAATTATCCATGTACAGGGAATGGCCCTTCTGTAAAAAGGGGGTCATCAGTTGCATGACAACTTTTGATGCGTGTCCTGGCCCACTAGTACTGTCACCCTTGCCTGCATAGATCTTCATTTTGACAGTAAGGCCATGAGGTTCATTGAGGCAGTAAAACTTGATACCGTACTTGTGACGTTTATTTTTTATGTACTGCCGGAACACAAGTCGTCCCCGCCACAGTACCATTGCCTCATCAATTGTTAGTTCTCGACAGGGGTAGTACAACTTTGCCATTTGATTATTGAAATAGTCAATAACATCTTGAACTTTAGCTAGACGGTTGTCTGACTCCTCGTCTCTATTGGTGCTGAAATGTAGGCATCGAAAGATTATCATAAATCTATCCCTACTCATGTACTTGCGGAAGAAAGATATGTTATACATGTCGTCAGTTCGCCAATAATCTTTCAGACGGCTTAGCCTAATATGGCCAGTGTGATACAATAAGCCAAAGAACACCTTCAATTCAGGCACAGTTAGATCTTTCCATCTGTGAATACGTGACTGTGGCATAGTAGTATTGCCGCAAAAAAAATCAATGGCATACTTGTTCGTTTCGCGAACAATCATTTCTAAAAACACATCATCCAGTAACATTGAAAAGAATTCAGCTGGTTGATTTACATTAGGTACAGGCACGCGAAAACCTTTGTTACCAGTGAAAGGGATATGTTGCAAACCTGCAGTTTGGGGGAGCCATGTGGGTTGGTTGGCAGCAGTGATGTCTTCCTCGACGTCAAGGTCAACCTCACTTTCCGCGGAACTCTCATCGCCACTTGTTGCTATGTCCTCCTCACTCAAAAGCTCATCTTCATGAAACGCACTAGCCATTATTGTACAACACAAATCACCTAAGGGCACATAATAACTCACTATGACGTAATACTAACGATAATAACAAAAAAGTCACGGAATCCGGGAACGGCACTAACTGGGCTAAGGTTGGTACGTACGCAGGTGGCTAACGCAATAGCACCCTACTCCGACCACGGCTAAGCTCACACTGACTCAATGTATTTTAGGTTGTCTTGATGCCGACTATTGTCGGCGCGCGCCACTTGGGAGCGCTGGCGACGCCGACTAAAGTCGGCGCGCGCGGTCAACGTGTTAAAGTCTGTTCTATCAAAAACAATAATATTAATGATGAAATTCCATTTACGTATTTTTTTATGCGGTTGAATTAAAAAAAATAATTGCAAAAAATATTATTTTTGAAAGCATGTATATATTTTTTTTTTAATCTATGTAAACCAGCTATATTATATATTTTCAAAAACTACAGAATAAACTCTACATAGAAATACAATTTTATTAGTATCTGACCAAAAATAAAGTTACTAGACAAAATATTCGGATTACATACCTTCAATTTTTACGAGCGCAAGGCCTCAGGCAGGAGTAAATGTAACAAATTTTGTAGACTTTTGCTAAATGACATAAAAACTTTATTTAGGCTATAGAGATAAATTTATAATTCCTTTTGTATTTTGTACATAAAAGTCTGTACAAACATAAAAATATTATTTTTAGTGAAATTCCGTAAAAAAAATTTTATGTGGTTGAATTTTTAAACATTTTTTACAAAAAATGTTAATTTTGAAAGCAAGTACATATTCTTTTTTAAATCTGTACATAAACCTGCTAAATGACATATTTTCTGAAACTACAGAATAAACTCTACATAGAAATAAAATCTTATTAGTCTTTGAATAAAAATAAAATAATAATACAAAATATTCGGACTACTTACTTTTTGAAGACATTTGTTGCTACGGATACAGTTTGCTCTCTTCAAGATGGATAATATTCACAATATATTACAGTCACACTAATTAAATTCAACTATTTACATTACACTACTTAAATTCAACTATTTACATTACACTAATTCAATTCAACTATTTACATCAGCCTACTAGGCCTATTTACATTTTGCTTTGCTACTTGTTAGAAGTTTAGTTTAGTGTGGTACTCCCGGAAACAATTGTCTAGGTGCAGGGGCACATCACACCTGTCACACATCCATGTGGTCTCAGAGCGTATTTTATTTGCAGTGCACACTTTGCATTTCCTTGTTGAGTTAGTCTTGTTGGCGGTAGCTGGGATTCTTGCTGGGAAATGTGCCCATTGTTTTGACTGCAAACGCAAAGGTGAGGGTGCATTTGGGGCTCGCCCTGGACTGCACCGATTCGGAAGCACTGATGTTTCCGAAATTTGTTCGACAATATTCAAACGAAAATCAGAGAAGTGCATGTGGTCAATCTTTTAAACTTTCTTAAAAATACAGAATGCGTTGAAGAGGGTCATAGTCCAGGACCTGACTAGGGTTCTGTGTGCATGTCGTGTATAGAGAATTTTGCTTTTGCATTTCAATATAGGTGTCTTAGGAAGTGTTTTCCACTCGGGTGTCAAGTTCGTACCTGGTACGTTTTCGAGCTATGACGTCATCAAGATGGCGGCTCGGCAATTTTTAAATGCGTATATTTCGCAAACCGTTTAACGGATCGGGATGATTCTTTTTTTGTTTGAAAGAGATTTTTACAAACTATCTTTTTTGTATTTACACATTTGTTGTAAACTTAATATTCACCGCACAATATTGAAAAACGTCGTTTTTATTGTTATTATATTTATTGTTTTGCTTATAACTTCTTAACCGCTGATAAAATCAAATACCACCCGTTGCAAAAGTTGTAGATAATTCTATACCCTTTCCAACGATACCAAACAATATGTGATTAGACCTAAAAATATAGCAAAGAGATTGAATAAACTGTAAAAAAAACACTGAAAGTGGTGTACGGTCCGGGAAAGATTAGTCCTGGACATGACTAGGGTTCTGTGTGCATGTCGTGTATAGAGAATTTTGCTTTTGCATTTCAATATAGGTGTCTTAGGAAGTGTTTTCCACTCGGGTGTCAAGTCCGCACCTGTTTCGTTTTCCAGCTATGACGTCATCAAAATGGCGGCTAGGGAAATTTTTAAATGCATATATTTCGCATACCGTGTAACGGATCGGGGTGATTCTTTTTTTGTTTGAAAGATAATTTTACAGGAAATGTTTTTCGTATTTACACTTTTGTTGTCAACTTAATATTTATCTCACAATATTAAAAAACGTGGTTTTTAATATCATTGTTTTTGAATTTTTCTTCATAACTTGTTAAACGCTTATAGAATGAAATAACTACCCGTTACAAAAGTTGTAGATAATTTTATGCCCTTTCCAACGATACCAAACAATTAATGTTTTAAACTAAAATTAAAGCCAAGAGATTAAATAAACCGTTAACAAACACTTAACATGGTAGATAGTCCGGAAAATATTGCGGCTGGAATAATTTTTTAAATGCGTATATTTCACATACCGTTTTACGAACTGGGATGATTCTTTTTTTGTTTGTAAGATATTTTTTAAGCCTATCTTTTTTGTATTTACACTTTTGTTGTTAACCTACTATTTATCCCACAATATTAATAAATGTACATTTAATTGTTATTTTTATTTTACTTTTGCTTATAACTTTTTGACAAATAGTAGGTTAACAACAAAGGTGTAAATACAAAAAAGATAGGCTTAAAAAATATCTTACAAACAAAAAAAGAATCATCCCGGTTCGTTAACCAGTCTGCGAAATATACGAATTTAAAGGATTGTTCCAGCCGCAATATTTTCCGGACTATCTACCATGTTAAGTGTTTGTTAACGGTTTATTTAATCTCTTGGCTTTAATTTTAGTTTAAAACATTAATTGTTTGGTATCGTTGGAAAGGGCATAAAATTATCTACAACTTTTGTAACGGGTAGTTATTTCATTCTATAAGCGTTTAACAAGTTATGAAGAAAAATTCAAAAACAATGATATTAAAAACCACGTTTTTTAATATTGTGAGATAAATATTAAGTTGACAACAAAAGTGTAAATACGAAAAACATTTCCTGTAAAATTATCTTTCAAACAAAAAAAGAATCACCCCGATCCGTTACACGGTATGCGAAATATATGCATTTAAAAATTTCCCTAGCCGCCATTTTGATGACGTCATAGCTGGAAAACGAAACAGGTGCGGACTTGACACCCGAGTGGAAAACACTTCCTAAGACACCTATATTGAAATGCAAAAGCAAAATTCTCTATACACGACATGCACACAGAACCCTAGTCATGTCCAGGACTAATCTTTCCCGGACCGTACACCACTTTCAGTGTTTTTTTTACAGTTTATCCAATCTCTTTGCTATATTTTTAGGTCTAATCACATATTGTTTGGTATCGTTGGAAAGGGTATAGAATTATCTACAACTTTTGCAACGGGTGGTATTTGATTTTATCAGCGGTTAAGAAGTTATAAGCAAAACAATAAATATAATAACAATAAAAACGACGTTTTTCAATATTGTGCGGTGAATATTAAGTTTACAACAAATGTGTAAATACAAAAAAGATAGTTTGTAAAAGTCTCTTTCAAACAAAAAAAGAATCATCCCGATCCGTTAAACGGTTTGCGAAATATACGCATTTAAAAATTGCCGAGCCGCCATCTTGATGACGTCATAGCTCGAAAACGTACCAGGTACGAACTTGACACCCGAGTGGAAAACACTTCCTAAGACACCTATATTGAAATGCAAAAGCAAAATTCTCTATACACGACATGTACACAGAACCCTAGTCAGGTCCTGGACTATCATGTCAAGTAGATAAAAAAATATTTTTTATAAGCCTTTACAGTGTGGTGTCGCATGATCGGAAAGGATGAGAGGACTTGGTCCTGTCTATCGACACCTAACATACCGTGGTTGTATGCAATCACACATTTTGGCTTCACTACTTCAATGTTCTTGCCCCCTATGTTGACGACCTTTGACACTTCCATGTCAATGTCTTCATGCATGGTTGACAGCATGTACACATTTTTTCTGTCACTCCACTTTATAGCAAGAACTCCTCGCCCTGACCGTTTCACTGCTCCCCCTTTGTTTAGTTCTACTTCTTTGAAGGCCTGTGGCATGCATTTTCTATGTGGTAAAGCCGTACCAACACAATGTGTATTCCTTTCAATTAGTTTGACGTAAAGAAGTGGAGAAGAATACCAGTTATCCAGGTAGACGATGTATCCGGTGTCAAGAAATGGTTGCATCAAGTCAAACACAACTGCTTCACTTGCCAATAGCTCATCACTCTTGTCATCCCCTACATAGATCTTGAAAGTAGAGCAATACCCTGAAGAGCTTTCACAGACTTTGTAAATTTTTACTCCAAAAATTCTCTTTCGGGCTCGTTTTTTAGGGTTGTATTGAATTATGCTTAGTCTAGCTCTCATTTTTAGGAGGGTCTCATCCAATGAGAGGTCTCTCTCAGGCTCTAACGTATGCAAGAATTTAGTTTCCAGATACTTTAGGATAGGTCTGATTTTTTTCAGTTTGTCATTATTTACTTCAGTTTCTGTGGTACTATCGTAAAAATGCAGAAATCTGGATATAGCAGAAAATCCCGTTAAAGACCTTTTCATAGCGCTTATAGAAACTCCTTTGTCATCAAACGATTCGATTACGCCAGGAATAAACGGTATCAGCATTCTGACACATACTTTCTCCCATAAGTTTGTCAACAACCTTTATCATGTGTAAGCGGTGAAAGTAAATATATGGAAATGTGATTTGTACGATTTTGTTCAGAATTTAAAGGACTACATACTAATTTTTTTCAAAATCGTTCGGGCCATTTTTGTGAAAATCTGATTTTTCCGTTATTTTATGGGGTTTTATGGGGAAATAACATAATTTACAATAACTTTTGGACCATAATTTTTACAGAAATGGGATTTGTACCATTTTGTTCAGAATATAAAGGACTATAACATACAAATTTTTTATCAAAATCGTTCGGGCAGTTTTTGGGAAAATCCTATTTTTCTGTTATTTTATGGGGTTTTATGGGAAAATTCCCATTAAAAATTAAATTTTTTTTAAAATGAAAAAACTATCAAAACTTTAAGGACCATAACATACTATGTTAAAATAAAACCGGATTTTTTTCTAAAATCCTATTTTTAGTTATTTTATTGGGTTTTTATGGGAAAATAACATAATTTACCATAACTTTTGAACCGTAATTTTTACAGAAATGGGATTTGTACCATTTTGTTCAGAATTTAAAGGGCTACAACATACTAAATTTTTATCAAAATCGTTGGGACCATTTTTGAGAAAATCCGATTTTTCAGGTTTTTTATGGGTTTTTATGGGAAAATCCCCATTAAAAATCAAAATTTCAAAAAAATGAAAAAAACGCCTGGAGATACCATGGATTAGAACCTACATACCAAATTTCATCGAAATCGGACCACAGGTGTAGTCCCTAGCTCTGTACACATCCAGACACACAGACACACACACACACACACACACACACACACACACACACACACAGACATCACTTCGAAAACCACTTTTTTGGGTCCAGGGGGACCCAAAACGAATATATCCACTCAAAACTCAAACTCGAAAATTTTGACGAAAACAATACTTTCTCCATATACTATGGTATAGGGGGAGAAAGTAAAAATGTTGTCCTCATACTTAAAAACAACAAAAGATCCAATTTGTTTGTTAATTTTGTTGAAGGTCGGTAGAAATTCTGAATATACCGGATCAAGTTCATCTTCTTGATCTTGTTCCATTTTTTCTAAGAATTTCCTTTTTGCTGTTTCCCAGTCATCATCGGAGCTAGAATCGTAGATTTCTTCTCCACAGTCTTTACCCTTCTTTTTTAATTTCTGTAGTCTGTGCTTGGTTGAGGAAATAGTTTTCTTACATTTATTCTGATGTTGATTGACCGTTCCACTTGTGCTAGGCTGCGGTTCTGTTGGTTGTTCACTTACTTCAGCAATTTCGGCATGAGAAAGTGACTTTCCTGCAGGCAAATTGATCTGTTTCTTCTTAACCAGTTTTATGGGTTGAACATAAGTCTCCCTAGTCATCTGAAGGTGTTCAAGGAATGCTTCACTCACTGCAGAAGGTTCTACTTCTTTTCTGGCAATCCTGTCGAGAAGAGGCTGAACATCGCAAGGGTATATGCCACACTTTTTAAAGCCACTTTCAAGATTTTGTTGTATTTTTGGCTCAAGCTCTTCCATAGCAAGTTTGAGGAGAGACGGGAAGTGGTGTTTGGGCAATACTGAACAGCTCAGTCCATCAGGTGTTGCCTTCCATTCACTGAGAACTTTTCTCCAGGCGACCTTCATGGGCCTGAAGAACGCAACATCCAAGGGTTGCGTCAAATGTGTGCTGTTAGGAGGTAGGCACACAAAGTGAATGTCCTGGTCACGGCATTTCTTTAATAGGTCTACATTTATGTGTGTTGAGAGGTTATCAGCGATGACAACTCTCTTACCGCTTTGCTTCTTCAATCTAGGCATCAGAGTACTCTCAAACCACTCCGTAGAACACACTGTATCAAACCAGCCCGATTTACTGCTCATATAGCGGCACTTGGGGGGACCGCCTTCAGTCCACGTGTTCCAAAGTTGTGTTGCCTTGTATACCACAAATGGGGGCAGAAGTTCTCCTGCGGCATTTCCACACAGCATTAATGAAGTGCTTGATTTAGAAAAATTGCACACATTCTCTGGATATTTAGTTCCACGGCGACAGATCACTTTCTTTTTCCCGGGGTCGTCTGTAAGGTTGGTCTCGTCAAGGTTCCACACATTTTCTGCAGGACAGTCTTTTACAACCTCTTCTAAATTGGATATGTATTCACGAACAGTCTGCTCATTCACAGCAGCTCGGCTTCGTTTGATATTCGACGCAAAACGCTCTTGAACACGAGCATAGCTCCTTAGGAAACCTTTTTTCCAGTCTTTTCCAGGGAGATTATTATTAAACTGGTTGACTTTTCTGTCAATCTTGTCCAAACAGGCCTTCACAATGTATCCCAGATCTTCAGAGGTTAGTGGAAATCCAAAATCGCTCATGGCTTCTACATATGAAACAAAAGATTCCTCTTCTTCTCGAGAAAAAACTGTTTGTTTGCCATGTGGTTTTTTGTGATAACCTTTTAATTTGTTTAATATTGTTCGTCTTGGGATTTTGAACTGAACAGAAGCTTCCCTGTGACTTAATGCGCCAGTTCTGATAGCATTTAAGCATTCCTCTAGCACTTCAGGGGTATAATCGGCATAGCGACGAGCTCCCACTTTCCGTTTGTATACTCGGACCATTCTGGAACAATTCCAGGCTATTAGTAATACATAACTTATACGAAAGAACTACTGTAAATAAAACATGAACGAAGTTTAAAAAAATAAGTGAAGGTAATGGCTTCATGGATTAACTTCAAGCCAGCCTTTAATTGACATTTAGATCCATACAAAAAAAAAACTAAAAAAAAACCATGTGATGTGGGGCTACTTTGCCCCAGATTTCAACTGGAGCAAAGTAACCCCACTTCTCAACACAAACTAACCTAAAATTTGGTTTCACATGGAAATCATGTTCAAATACGTTTTATATGTGAAATGACTGCATAAATTAAGTTATTATTAGCTTAGGCAATGAAATATTACTCTGCTTACCTTCAGAATTACGCTGAATCTCGTACAGGTAACACTTTTTTGGAGGTAAACTTAGATCTTTGGAGGTAAACTTAGATCAACATTTGCCTCATCAACTTTAAACCACCAAAACAACTAAACAAGATGGCCGAAGAGCACAAGATTGTATCTAAATGTGAACAGTGATGCTACCTAGTGGGGAAACCTGTAACTAAGTCATTATGTTACATTAAAATGCCACTAGATGGCACTGACATCTTTTCTCAGAAGTGGGGCAAAGTAATAACCCCAGGAGCAAAGTAGCCCCGACTGACGGTATATGAAAATACAATAAATATAATATAATTATAACAGTATCAAGTATAAGTAAACATAAAATAGACATGCAACTAACATGGGATGTCTAGACCGAGGCATCTAGACGGTGTCGCCCTACGCGCCTAGTCGGAGTCGGAGGACAGCACCGGCGGTTGAACCACCCGTCGCCCATGTAGCTCCTGCTGGAAGTGTTGAAGTCGTGGGTAGCACTTCGGATGTACCCCGATGTTGCATCCTGGACAGGTGAAATAGGTCCGGCTACGTGTTGGTACTCCGTCCACTTTACACACTGCACAGTCCCTTTTGCTTGCCCACTTGATAATTTCATGATTGGCGGGGACAGGGAGGGTGGGATCAACTCGAACCAAAGGATGCAAGATGGGCTGTGCCAACGACATGACAATGGCGTTCATGAACTCGAACCTACTCGTAGGCTGTTGGGTTGACAGCCTATACAGTTGGTATGCATTCAAGACCGCCATGTCCATGTAGTTGGACACGATTTTTTCCCAGTACTTTTACTTTCTCCCCCTATACCATAGTATATGGAGAAAGTATTGTTTTCGTCAAAATTTTCGAGTTTGAGTTTTGAGTGGATATATTCGTTTTGGGTCCCCCTGGACCCAAAAAAGTGGTTTTCGAAGTGATGTCTGTGTGTGTGTGTGTCTGTGTGTCTGTGTGTCTGGATGTGTACAGAGCTAGAGACTACACCTGTGGTCCGATTTCGATGAAATTTGGTATGTAGGTTCTAATCCATGGTATCTCCAGGCGTTTTTTTCATTTTTTTGAAATTTTGATTTTTAATGGGGATTTCCCCATAAAAACCCATAAAAAACTGGAAAAATTGGATTTTCTCAAAAATGGCTCGAACGATTTTGATAAAAATTTAGTATGTTGTAGCCCTTTAAATTCTGAACAAAATGGTACAAATCCCATTTCTGTAAAAATTACGGTTCAAAAGTTATAGTAAATTATGTTATTTTCCCATAAAAACCCCATAAAACAACAAATAATGGAATTTTAGACAAAAATCCGGTTTTGATTTAACATAGTATGTTATAGTTCTTACAATTTTGAAAGTTTTTTTTTTATTTTTTAGAAATTTTTATTTTTAATGGAGATTTTCCCATAAAACCCCATAAAATAACGGAAAAATAGGATTTTCCCTAAAATGGTTCGAACGATTTTGATAAAAATTTAGTATGTTATAGTCCTTTATATTCTGAACAAAATGGTACAAATCTTATCTCTGTAAAAATTACGGTTCAAAAGTTATTGTAAATTATGTTATTTTCCCATAAAACCCCCATAAAATAACGGTAAATCAGATTTTCCCAAAATTGGCTCGAACGATTTTGATAAAAATTTAGTATGTTATAGTCCTTTAAATTCTGAAGAAAATTGTACAAATTCCATTTCCGTTTATTTAATCTCACCGCTTACGCATGATAAAGGTTGTTGACAAACTTATGGGAGAAAGTATGTGTCAGAATGCTGATACCGTTTATTTTGTTTGTCGTGAACAAGACATGTGGTATACACTCTTATCTTTGCTATGTGTTGATTGTAGCGGTGTATGACCACAGGCTTGTTCACGACCACACGCCCCCTGTTCACATCATCAACGTTTTCTGCATGACAAGCAGTGGTGATGAGTTGTACAGGCTTGCGAGAAGCCTTCTCCTTGTACTTCAGTAAAAGGATGTTCTCATTCCCTTTCCTGAAATACAAAGATTCCCCAACACGAAGCTTGGCCTGCAGAACCCGTTTTGACAACTCCTTGCTCCTTTTGTTCACTGTACCAGTCAAGTAAGTCTTGGCCGAGTACAGTTCACGCGCCAAAGGCAACTTTGTATAATAGTTGTCCGTGGACAGGTTTTATCTTTTGTTCAACAAGTTGCAGCGGCCCATAAGGTACAGTACGACTTTTTGAGTGAAGGCCTGCGCACCTTCATTCAAAAAGTCCATCCCAGAGTACGCTATCTAGAACATATCCGGTCGCAGAATCACACAATTCAAACTTTTTTATCCCAAATCAAGAGTGTCGCTTGTTCGGCATGTACTGGATGAAAATGCAACAATTTTTCATACCAATCATGCTTTCATCAATGCAGACCTCTTGAGATGGGATAAAGATGTTTCGAAACGATTCTACCAATGGATCCACAAAGTCGTGCACTTTTACCCAAGGGTCATACCCTGGTTGACCCCTGGGTACAAGCGGACGGCTTGATACTTGAAAATGCAACGATTTTTCATACCAATCATGCTTTCATCAATGCAAACCTCTTGAGATGGGATAAAGATGTTTCGAAACGATTCTACCAATGGATCCACAAAGTCGTGCACTTTTACCGAAGGGTCATACCCTGGTTGACCCCTGGGTACAAGCGGACGGCTTGATACTTGGAACATTGATAGAATCAACTGAAACCCTCTGAGCGCCATGGTTGTCGGAAAAAAGGTGTATCCATATTGGACGCAGTCGACCAATATGTCTCAAACTTTTTTTTCTCAACAAATCCATATTGATCAGTAGGCCCCAGAATCTTTTCATTTCCTCGACGGTCACATCTACCCATTCATACAGTCCCGTATTAGGTCAATGTGTCCCGGCGAGTTCCCTAGTCTCAATGAAGGTGTGTGCGAAGGTGTTGGTCGCATCGACCATACCTTGCCAAACAGCCTCAGTCAAGAACAAAAAAAAAATTGAATTGGGTGGACTGTACCTTCTGGGATGTTGCAGGGTCCAACCCTCCGCAGATGAAATATCCGCCTCACATCCTTGGCGCGTTCTGGGGGGTATACCCGGACCCAGGGCCGGGCATCCTCCATCAAGCGGAGAGGTGGGGGTGGGGCAAGTTGAACAGGGGGGGGGGCGGGTTGGCCTCGACCACGACCATGACCGCGAGCAGGCACGAGCGGGGCAGTTTGATTTTGATTTAATCAGTCTATTGGAATCTCAGAGTTTAGTTTTGTATTACTTGTCACTGGAGGCTATTTGTTGCAATGCTTTTGGAGATTATCTTAACACGGCATAAAAGTCCTGACAGCTCAAATCGAAGTTAAATGGGAGAGTCAAAACATATTCTGCAATTTTACTGTGTATTCACAGTTCATTGCATTGTGTGAAGATTTGAGACGGTTATTTCTAAGGGGACAATCGCCTACCACACCCGCTACTACTTCATCAATTGTCATATCGACAGAATTTGGTGGAGGAATTTGAATTTCAACAGGCATAGTGATGGTTTTCTATGGGAGAAATAGGCCTAGGCTCACCATTATTATCTTAGCAGAAATCATCCCTAGGAGTAAGGAGAGGAACCTCATCGCCACTTTCTAACTCATCATTTACAAGGCCTACTGCTTGTAACTGGACATAGTCTATATCACATGAATCATTATCAATTCCATCAGATGTATTATCTCCATCCAAAAGCCAGCGATCAATTTAAATACTTCTTACCATTGCAAAACAAAACCAACATCAGCTCCAAAACAACACTTTTGGTACTTTTACATCACTATGACAACACTTCAGCACTGGTTAAAATTAATAAAAAACTAACAATAATATTTAAAATATGATTTCAGAAAGCGTTTTACTAGTAAATAATTCATTACGCGCCTAAAACGTACGAAAAACACACGCATATAAGCAAAACAAACAAGGCAGAAGCCAGGACAATCATCTGCTCAAAACAGCTGATAAATTTTGTTACCCAGAGACAACAGTAGAGGGTAAAAAGGATTTATTTGAGTGGTTTCTGTAGCTCATTTCATCTACAATGTTCTGCAGTATTGACCAAGTCCACGTAGTTAAGTATTTAGTTACTAGATGCCAGCATCTACCAGGACGTCCCTGGGTGGTTAGGAAAGTCGGTGTATCACGTACGGCAATACACGTTGAAGGGTTAAGATATGCTTCTACCACTGGAACAAATTAATTTAAAAAATATTGTAAAAAGACACGTTATTCCATCCACCCTCTAGCTTGGTTCGCATACAAAGTTAGTAAACAGGATATATCCAAGTTTTTAAAAGCTCTAGTTACCTACCAGAGCTTAGGAATTAGGGTAGGCAAAACAAAGACCTATTTCAGTGGGACTACATGAACATTTCCTTTTGGCTAATGCTGTCAACCATTCCTCGTCCATCGTACTTCTCAAAAAGGTTTTCACTCTCGTTAAGGAAGAAAAGCAGCGCTCAGCCTCAGCTGTTGTCATGGGAATTGTAATCAATATCTTAGATAGTTTTATTGATTCACTGAAACATTCTCTTAAATTGTTTTCAAGAAGGAATCTATCTATCTATATATTAATAGGCAAGCATGTTTCTTTAAAACCTTTTTTCTCAGCTCGTGTGCATCGCAGGGAAAATCTACGCATACTGTTGGAAAGATATTTTCCTGTAGATGTGCAGAATGCTTTCAAAAATTAAAATAGGCTAACAAATAAGAACAAAAAATGAATTTGAAAACTTCAAAAAATTAACATGGACCATATGGGTTGCCATGATGGTGACGAAATAACAACAAAATGTAAACAGAAAATCAAAACAAATGGAAGAAATTCCAATCACATGTTTTATTTACAGTGTGGGGAGAAAATAGAGAAGTCTGTACATTAATTATTTTTGGTCGAGTTTCGACCACGGGACGACCACTAGTCCTAATAAATGCACAATTTTCTTCACATTGCCAAAATCATCTCTTTCATAAATTATTTTGAACTCGGTTTTTAACTTTTGGGTTTCATTATAAGGGAAATGGTTCACTGTACGTTCCAAAATATCATCTGGGAATTTGGTTTTGAACATTTTGAAATGATCACAATCAAATAGGTTGAGGCTTCTAAGTGACCTGTGAATTCAAATCTGCTAACTGTTTGGGCTATTATACTGTCGCACACTTCTTTTGCAGCTACATTCCTTGTCAAGTTTGATTCCTCATTTGTGTGAGCCCGCTTGGGTCAGACTCTGTCACTGACGGCTCAACAACAATTTAATCAATATTGCAATTTCTTATTTTCTGAATTTCATTTGTGAATGCAGAAATAGCTTGCTTGGCCCACACAGGATTTATGTTTTTCTTTTGAAACGAATCATTCAAAATCTGCACATGAGACATGACTTTGGCAAAAAACGAGAGCCAAAATTGAAACTGAGGCTGTCTTACTTTTAACTTTAAACCTTGTGCCTGGTTTAATGTAAGAGTCTGACCACTACTTTCCTCAATCTTTTCAAAACATTCTACTAAGCTATCTAAGTTTTCATATATAGTGGATACAGATTTAATATTAATTCCATCTAGTGGATGAGCCAGAAGGAAGCCTTTTGCCTACAATTTCCTGTAACACATTCGTTCTCTGAGATGAATGAGAAAAAAAGTACCGTACAAATCTCTTGTACGTTAGCAAAGAAAATTCTGACTTCACGGTTTTGATTTGCAGCTCGTGTCATAATCTTCTTTTATTCTTGCTTGGACCCCAGAATGCTGGTCACTCATAGTATTGGCTCCATCATAACTTTGGCAAACAAGTTTTTCTTTATCATCCCCAATAACGTTGGTCAAAACTTGCTTTAAATGCAGTTAGACAGGGATTCTGCATCAGCCTGAGGTGGATTGAGGAATGTCCAAAACCGCTCCACTGGATATCCATTACCAAGGATATACCAGAAAACCACAACCAATTGGGCTTTTGTTGACACATCAGTAGTTTCGTCTGCCATCGCTGCAATATAATCTGCAGCATGAATCTCTTGCAGGATATTTTCCTGGCAAACGTGCATCATACACTCTAAAAGGTCATTTTGAATTTCTTTGAAGCAGCCCTTAAAACAGTAGCAGTTTGAAGATGCTCTTTAAGGATACTGTCAAGGGTAGCAGAAAAGTGCACTAAGCCTTTAAAAATTCCTGGATTTGATGAATCTGATTTCTCATCATGGCCACGAAGACCAAGTTCAAATTCACCACAAAATCTAATACAATCTATTATTTTTGATCAAACGTAAAGATTTTTTCTATCTTGGTCATTTTGTTTTCCAATATTTGCTTTATAAGCCTCATTTAGTTGTTGTCTTATTTCTGTACGGCCTAGAATGGAAAGATTAAGATATGCATTCGTATGAATGGGAGATTCTATGTGCTTTTTGATTTTTTGAGAGAGGTGGCCTAAATCAGCGATTCCATTTTTCGTCCAGGTAGTATCTTTCCCTCGAGAAAACAAGATACAAGGAAAGCAAAAAATTTGTTCAAAACATTAACAAATTGTTATAATAACAATTAGGCCTACAATAAAGTTTTTTATAACAGTACTCACCTGTTTTTCTTGAGTTTAAAATAAATGTTCCTTTGAAGTAAATGAAAAACTAACTATTTACAATATGTACACAAGCTGGTTTAGTTCCTTTTAGTAGTGCTTCAGAGTGTGATATTCTTTGAAGCAGGGAACAACGCACAAAGCAACGCCGCAGTCTTCGCACATGTAACGCGACTCCCGCCTTGCTTGTTCCCGCTTTGACGTGTGTTTGCAAACGTGACACTGACGTGTTGGGTATTCCTTTTTATCTGTAGGAAGGAACACACGTCGGGAAATGACGTTGCGTAAGTCTTAGTGGGGGATCTCCAGGGGATGGGCAGCCACCGGTTTTCTGACGAGAGGTCTGAGTTTGCATGTTATCTTCCAAGAGTTGACAAATTATCTCAAGATGAAATTCTTGAAGTGTTGGTTTTTTACCAGTTTTGCAGAGGTATACAGGGTGACCGTTAAGTCTTAGGACGACTTTATAACTTTTAAACGACAAACGATATCACAACCACATTTGATATACCGTTACTGGAAATTGTAAGCTACTTTTCTGTGTACATGGTGGTCGGATATCACCTTCGGGGGACGGCCCGGCCCGTCAGGGGTCAGAAGAAAATCTTTAATGACAGCCTATGTTGAGTTGTACATCATTTTAAAGGTCTACTTCAACTGAAAACAATGCCGCAAACCGCACTTCAAAAGGTTGATCCTGCGCAAAATGGCAAATGTTCAAAATTTTCAAAATTAACCAATTTCTTTAAATTAAAACACTTTTTTAAATCTTTAAACAACTGTCATTTTTTAACGGATGGTCCTTTTGAAGTACTGTTTGCGGCATTCTTCTTTGCTTAAAATTCCCTTTAAAATGATCCCCATAACTTACATTCAGTGATCCAAATAACTCTTCAGGGCGACGGCCCACAAGGAGTCGGAAGTAAATCTTGAATGAAAGCATAGGTTGATATGCACATCAAATTAAAGGTATTTATTAGTAGAATACAATGCCGCAAACCGTACTTCAAAAGGACCATCCGTTTAAAAATTACAGTTGTTTAAAGATTTTAAAATGTGTTTTAATTTAAAGAAATTGGTTAATTTTGAAAATCTTTGAACATCTGCCATTTTGCGCAGGATCAACCTTTTGAAGTGCGGTTTGCGGCATTGTTTTCAGTTGAAGTAGACCTTTAAAATGATGTACAACTCAACATAGGCTGTCATTAAAGATTTTCTTCTGACCCCCGACGGGCCGTCCCCCAAAGGTGATATCCGACCACCATGTACACAGAAAAGTAGCTTCATTCTCGATTCCAAAAATAGTTTTGGTGGATTATTTTGTAAAAAAATCAATTTGTAAGTGGTTTTATGCACTACTTGCTTATTTTTGTTTGTTTTATTATTCATGCAGGGGGTTTACTGAACCTGTGAACATACACACGAGCCGCCACTGTTTTGGACCGTCTTCTTTTCTTCTGTTGTGGATCATTTTTACCACTACAAACGCAGTAATTTTTTCTTTTGTCCCCTCCAACTTTTCAAGGCCAAATTTTCTGTTTGGAGGAGGGCCAGGACCGTCACCTTTTCCTCTGGCATCAACACCAGGATTTTTCTTCGCGAACCCTAAATACACCAACTCTTCTATAATTTTAATCTGGAATTGCAAACGGGATACAGGTCTGTCTGTGTTAAGTTTATATAGCATGTATTCATTTAAAATCATCCTGTAAGTGTTTCATACAACAACACTTGTCCAGGTAGGCCTATGTATATAGCATCTGGTCGATGCCTCCCATGCCGTGATTGCACTCAAACACCATGGGGCTTTGATTTTATACTAACTTTTTCTCCCCTTCTAATAACACAGCGAACGTTGGTAGCTCTGGCATTTTACGAAACTAAAATTAATTGATTTCTATTGGTACATTACGCTATCCACAGAACTGGGCCTTTTCGTACTTATACTTTTTCCCCTACAGGATATTTGCCAAGCAATTGTTGTGGGACTCCTCTTTTATCTATGCGGACCATCCGTGTCAACTAATTCTTGTTTTTGTGCAAGTATCTCGCCAGTTTTTCGAGATAAACAAATTATCCAAGTATAGATGGTACCCTTTATTTAAACGATTACTCATCTGCAAAAATGTCTTAACAACCAAGAAAGCTTGGTCAGCTTTTATATTTATTTTTATCGTCTTTGTTCTTTGCTCCCTTGTAACAGAAGAATTGCTCGCAATAATTTGTGGTAGCGTCACAAAGGACCCACAGTTTTATCCCCCATCTGTGACGGTTTTTCTTTGGAAGATAAATAATTTCTTTGGAGTTCCAACCTGGGACTCATCAACTGAAAGTTTTTGGAATAGTTTGTAAAAGTGGAATAGTGTATAACAGTGATCTATTAGGGGCTGGAATCGTCTGCACGGTTCATAATTCGGAGAGTTCTTTTGTGGTAAAAGTTCTGGAATCTACAATATGAAAAAAATAGAGAATGGATTGAAACCTATTCTTGCTTAACATTTTCCAAACCACTCGATCTTTTGTGATGGAGTTGTGTGCTGTGATTTGATGGTTATTGCAATATGCCCATGTTCAAAATTGCACAGATAAAAGCTTTCATTTTATCTAAGTTGCACCAATCTTTCTTGCTATTTCTAGCCAAGTCATAAGTATCAAAAAGGTTCTGGGCATATTTCTTAAATAATTTTAAATAAGATAAAGCATGCTTTGATTTGTTAACTCACATTCAGAAGATAGTGTTTACTAACAGGAATAATAATCAACCATTATCCCAACTTTTGTCATCGGGTGACAAAACACGTTTTGAAACTTTGCTCCTCAAATTAACTGAGACAAAATATCAAGTTCTTCTTCAATTTCTATGTCTTCTTTAATATAATTCTGTAACTTTGGTTCTACCTCATCCTTTGGTTTTGTATTCTTTACCTATTCTTCTTTGACAACAATGTCATAAAAGGTCTCTTGATTTAAAGTATCAGACTATGCTTTTGCCCTCATCAAAATAATTTTTAACCTGAACCTCAAGATTCCTGACATAAAGAACCAGCCAAACTTTTCAAAACTGATACAATTTTTAACCCGAACCTCAAGATTCCTGACATAAAGAACCAGCCAAACTTTTCAAAACTGATATAATTTTTAACCTGAACCTCAAGATTCCTGACATAAAGAACCAGCCAAACTTTTCAAAACTGTTATAATTTTTAACCCAAACCTCAAGATTCCTGACATAAAGAACCAGCCAAACTTTTCAAAACTGATACAATTTTACACCTGAACTTCAAGACCCCTGACATAAAGAACCAGCCAAACTTTTTAAAACTGATATAATTTTTAACCTGAACCTCAAGATTCCTGACATAAAGAACCAGCCAAACTTTTCAAAACTGATACAATTTTTAACCCGAACCTCAAGATTCCTGACATAAAGAACCAGCCAAACTTTTCAAAACTGATATAATTTTTAACCTGAACCTCAAGATTCCTGACATAAAGAACCAGCCAAACTTTTCAAAACTGTTATAATTTTTAACCTAAACCTCAAGATTCCTGACATAAAGAACCAGCCAAACTTTTCAAAACTGATACAATTTTACACCTGAACTATATCGAAGAACAAAACAAAAGTTTCAAAATATCCCTGCGGTGAATGCAACATCGGTGTAAAATACTCCAGTATAAAATGTACTGGTCCCTGCAACTCCTGGTTTCATGGTGGGTGTGTCAATATCACAGAAAAACAATTAAAAAACCTTTCTAAAGAAGAATTTTCCTATGGAGGTGTAACAATTGTAGTGATCTTTCCCTCACCTCTGGAAAGCCAGCGTTACAACTAAAAGAAGACCAAACTCCCACACTCCCAAATCAAATATCCTCTGAAAGTCAGGGTAACAAAATGGGCGAGGTAAGGGGGAAAAAACAAAATTCTAGAACTAGAAAACTCAGAAGATCCCGATTTAGAAACTTCTCTAACACTTGCAGCAGAAGTTGGAAACGCACTTCTAGCACAAAATAGCAAACTAAGAGAAGAAGTACTCAACCTGACTCAACAAAACTCGAGTCTGGCCCAGAAACTAACAAACATACAAACCATCGACATCATGAACTACCACGCTCAAATTGAACAACTAGAAGATGAGAAAAATACTATTCTAATTAGAAACAACAACCTAATCGAAACAATAACTGAACTAGAACACCAATTGGAAAAGGAAGTAAGCCTAAGAAACACTCTCACAAAAACATTTGAAGATTATGACAAAGACAGGGAAGAAACTTTTAATAGCTTCAACACAAAAATAAAGGACATGGAGAATGAAATTAAATGCTTTAGGCAAAAAAATACATGCAGCAGAATAAACACCGGAGAATAATCTACAAAATCATTCAGAGAGACAAGCACACAGACAACCACTACAGAGGCGAAGGACGTCACAAACAAAACCACAGTTTCAGACAACAAAAAGCCAGAAGCATCAAACACAGAAACACTAATTCTACTCGAACTAAAGGCCCTAAAAGAAAAACAGAATAATATGGAGTCAAAAATGAAGAAATTAGAAGATAAAATAACAGTAGAAGATTCCCAGCACCTAATAACTGAGAAAAAGGAGACTCCTTGCAAGCCAATCAACACACCAAGACGAGTTTCATATAATAAAAACAAATTGGCAACTACTAAGAAAACCCATTTCAGTGTTTCCTTGCAAATAGCAAAAAGCAAGTTGAGGAAAGAAGCACCAGAACACCAAAGTCAACCACAACAAACACAAAATCAAAATATTAAAAAACCCAAGGCCATCAAAATCCCAAAAGGAGTTTGCTCTACTTTCAAGGGCACTATATCTCCCCCAAACAAATCAACTAAACCAAAGAACACAGGTAAACCCCCGATCACCGCCAAGCTTCTTAAGCCGGGAGAGACCATTGAAGACTTCTTTTGGAAAAATATAGACCTATATAAAAAGAATATTCTGTCACACACCAAGCGACTAAACATGACCGAGATGGACTGCCTCTCTTCTCAAGGAGAACAGAAACATGAGCAGCTGCCCAATTCAAGTCAACAATCCAATCACTCTACAGTGTCCCATACTATAACCCCTTTTTTAGAAACAAACAGCCTGAAAAAAGCAAAAGTAAAATCTGCAAATATCCAAATAATTCTTGTGTAACAATAATGCACCAAAATATTAGAGGACTTGCTACAAAGACGAACAGACTACACCATATTCTCAATGACACAAAACCAAGCATTCTAGTCTTGACTAAACACGGACTGAAAAAAACAGAGCTAGAAGCTACAAAAATTCCCGGCTACTCTTTAATTACCCACTTTAGTAGAGAAGAACATAAACTTGGAGGTGTTGCAATATATTCCAAGGAATCCCTTGCTGATACAGTATCAGCTATTAACATATCAAACACATGCCAGGAGTTAATTTTCGAAGCAGCAATGATTCGCATGCAGACAACAAAGAAAAAGGATATCTACATTCTGGGAATCTATAGACCACCAATCGAAAATGCAAGAATTGCCCTTGACTTCCTATCAGACACGCTAGAACTACAAGAAGTACACAAGAAAAACCTCATACTCATCGGTGACATAAATATCGACAGGCTCACCCAAGATTCCAAAAACACCATGCTGGAAGAAGAGTTAACCACACAAAACATCTGGAGATTTCCTCTAGAGGCCACCAGAATAACCCATGACACAGCCACTTCAATAGACTGTATATGCTGAAACATACCATATGCGTATATTACTGGACAAGTTGTGCATACTGGTCTATCTGACCACACTGCGCAGCTGTGCCTGCTGAAAACACACCAAGAAGACACTTCCCAAAGATTTGTAATGAAAAGAAGCCTAAACAACACAAACCTAAACAATCTGAAGGCTCACCCCCATCTACAAAATTGGGAACATGTTTACTCTTCACCGAATCTTGAAACCTCCTACAACAAATTTCATAATATTCTTCAAACAGCACTGGATTATACATGCCCATTAAAGAAAACTAAAATTAGTACAAACAAAAAACATATGAAGTACTACGATCCTGAAGCAAAATACCTTAAAGATAACTTTTTGAAAGCTCTGCAAAAGTTTGAGTTAACGAACAGAAATGAAGACAAATTAGAAATAATTAATAGAAAAAGGATATACGACATGAAACTAAGAAACCTAAAAATGTCCTCAACAGCTAGCTTCATAGAACAAGCTGACAACAAACCAAAAGCACTATGGCAAGTTATAAACAAGGAAAGGAAAGGAAAATGTGAAGAGAAAACCCTTACAGAATTAGAAATAAATGGCAAACTCACAAACGGCACAAAAGAAATGGCCGAACACTTCAACACATTCTTCTCAAATATAGCAGAAAATACCCTTGACCAAAACAGAGCAATCGTTATAGACCCTGAAACAGTGCTGAATGGAGAGGAACCAGTCTGCCCAATACACCTTACCCTAACTTCAACATCCTATAAAGAAGTTAAAACGATAATAAACTCCCTAAAAGCCAAAACATCAAGTGGAATAGATGAGTTTTCCTCTAAGATGATAAAGCACTGCTCTCAAGAACTCATCTCTCCTCTGGTTTATCTTATAAATAAATCATTTAAAGTAGGCAAATTCCCATCCGCCATAAAAGTCAGTAAAATATACCCCAAACATAAAAAAGGACCAACTGAAAATGCTCAAAACTACAGGCCCATCTCTCTCATCTCCAGTTTCTCTAAAATCATAGAAAAAATTGCTCTGGCTAGATTAACGGCACAAATCATAACAAACTCTTAACTGACAACCAACATGGCTTTCGGAAGAATAAATCTACATCCTCAGCTATAACAGCACTAATTGAGTACGTCCTAGACCAGATAGAAAACGAACAATACATATCCGCCATCTTCCTTGATTACAGTAAGGCTTTTGACTGCCTGGGCCACGACCTGATATGCAAGAAACTCGAAAGACTCGGTATAAGAAACTCTGCGCTAGAATGGTTCAAAAGCTACCTAACGGGACGTTCACAAGTCGTGGAACTGAAAAACTCATCAAATGAAGTCACAGAAAGTTTCAAATCTTCAAAAAGCAAGCTGACGAGAGGAGTTCCACAAGGCTCTGTATTAGGCCCGATTCTATTCATCTTATTGACTAATGACTTCCCCAAACAAATTGAGAGTGAAAATGCTGTTGCAATCACGTATGCAGATGACACAACCATTTTGATCAAGGACAACACAGCCCAAAGCCTTTACCTTAATTCAAAATCGATCTTAAATAAAGCTATCCTCTACTCGAAGAACAATGACTTAGCAATAAACCCCACAAAAACTACAACTCTGAATTTCAGTAAGAAAAAAGACATAAAGACATAGTCCCTCAATTAGAGGATGTAACAATAGAAAACCACACAAAATTTCTCGGTGTTATCCTTGATAACAAACTAACATGGAAAGAGCACATCAACCACCTAAACAAAAAAATCAGTACTGGAATATATGTCGTCAGAAGAATAAACTACATAGGCGGACTCTCTGTGGCCAAAACAGCTTACTTCGCACTGGTAGAGTCGCATCTTAGATATGGCTTGACAGTCTGGGGAGGAACTTCAACAAAAAATATGAATCGAATTCTTGTCCTTCAAAAGAAAGCCATAAGAGCCCTCGCCAACCTTGTCCCACCACAGACTTGCAGACTAGCATTCGCAAACCTAGGAATCCTCACAGTGGTGTCTCTCTACATACTTGAAACCATAAAGTATGTGAATGAAATAAACCCCCCAAGAAACCAAGACCTGCACCACTACAACACCCGTCATGGCTCCAAATTTGCACTACCAGTTCGTCGAACAACTCTTTGGGAGAAAAAAACCTTCCTACACCGGCTGCAAGCTGAGGAACCATCTACCTGACTACCTGAGAGACCTGACTGGCAACAAGCTACACCAGGAGTTGAAGAAGTGGCTAATCGCAAGACCCTTCTACTCAATAAAGGAATTTTATGAAAATTAACATGTACAATTCACTATTGTATTGACACTATTGTAATTCTTAACGAATTAACAATAAAGAATATTGTATTGTATTGTATCAATAATCATCAGTAAATTTAATTCTTCCTCATCATTTTGTTCTGTATTCTTCTGGTCAATCTTCTTCAAATACTGTGCGGTATAATTATAATATTAGAGGAAAAAATCGAGGTTTTGGTACAAAAGAGAATAATTTATTAAGAGAAAAAATGAGTATGTTGTTATGAGTGGTGATTCTAGACGAAAAAATCCAACAATGGATAATGGTCATATGATGGGATGTTAAATACAAAGACATTTAAATTACTAGATGAAACAAAGACACTTGACGGAACATACCGCCCCCTTTGAACCAATGGGGTTCAACAAATTAAAATATTACTTTTAACAAAAACAATAACTGAGGGGGGTATTTATGTAAAATTGATTGTCTGAGGAACACATTTAAGGGATGGGAAACACTTTTATCGCTGGTCTTGTATACAGTCCGTTCGCTGTTTTAACTTTGACCACTCTGACAATGCCGTCCAGTCCAGGTGAAGTTTCCACTATTCGACCTAATGGCCAACACAGGGGAGCAGTTCTGGTGTCTTGAAGTAGAACAAGGTCACCAACCTTGAGGTTTTCATTTTTGATGTTCCACTTGAAACGCTGTTGAAGGGTGTTTAGGTATTCTTGGCTCCAACGTCGCCAAATGTTTTGGGTAAAAGCTTGGACACGTTGCCAACGCTTAAGGCGGTTGGAAGTCAAATCGGTGAGGTCCGGTTCAGGAACAGATACTAGAGAAGAGCCAATGAGAAAATGGCCCGGAGTTAATGCTGTTAAGTCCGAAGGGTCTGAGGAAAGAGGAGTCAATGGTCTTGAATTCATAATTGCTTCAATTTTAGCAGTTAGAGTGAAGAATTCTTCAACTGTGAGAACTTCTTGTTGAATGACTCGATAGAGGTGATGTTTCATGCTTTTGACAGCACTTTCCCACAAGCCTCCTTGGTGTGGGGCAGCTGGTGGATTGAAGTTGAATTCGATTGAATGAAGGTTACAAAAGTCCAAGAGTTGTTGTTTGTTTTCAATAGTTTTGAAGAGTGATTTAAAATATGAATCAGCTCCGACAAAGTTGGTACCACAGTCGGAATGAATCGTTTTTGGAAGACCTCGACGTGATACAAATCGTGTTAAAGAAGCTAGAAATGATGCTGTAGAAAGATCAGTCACAGGTTCTAGATGAACGGCTTTTGTGGCAAAGCATACAAATACACATATATAAATCTTGAAATGTTTTACAGACCGTAGATTGTGAGATTTCGCAATGAAGGGACCACAGAAGTCCATGCCTGTTGTCTGAAATGGGCGTGTACAGCTGACTCTTGAACTGGGTAGATCACCCATAAGAGGTGGGGTATTTCTTGGTTTACACTTAAAACATCTTAAACATTTGAAAATTCGCTTTCTGATAACGGTTCTAGCAGAGAGAATCCAGAAGCGTTCATTTATCAATGACTGAAGGAGTTGTGGTCCAGCATGTAAGTGTTTTGAATGAAAATGGTCGATCAAAATGTTAACAACATGATGAGATTTTGGCAAAAGGATTGGATGTTTACTGTCATAACTCAGAGATGATTGGTTGAGTCTTCCTCCAACTCGAAGAATACCTTCGCTGTCCAAAAAGGGAGACAATCTTCTGATCCTTGTACTGCATGGTTTGTTGTCTTTCAAAAGTGCAATATCTTCCGAAAAAGCTTCATTTTGTACAAGTTTCATGACAAGCTTTTCAGTCGACTGTACTTCCGAGAGGGTAGGTCTATCACCTTCAGTAGTATTGACAGGGTGGTTGCGACATCTATTGATAAAGCGTAACACAAATGTTAGGACATTTAGTAGTTTGGTCCAATTTGAAAATTTAAGCAACAAATCTGGAGTTTCAGAGGAGGTGAGCACGATGAAAGGATCCTTTTTTAATTCTGGAATTTCATTTTCTTTGAGAGAAATTGAGTCATCTGAAGGCCACTGTGACAGATTATTTGCTAACCAGGTGGGTCCTGTCCACCATAGGGGATGATCTTTCAACAACGAGGGAGAAAGTCCACGATAAGCACAATCGGCTGGGTTGTCAGAACTTCTCACATGTTTCCACGAGTTTATAGGAGTCAACTCTTGTATCTCTGCTACACGGTTAGAGACAAATGTTTTCAGTTTGTACGGGGGTGTACTTATCCATGCTAGGACAATGGTTGAATCACACCAATTTTGAATCAATTCTGGCTGGGTTGTCAGAACTTCTCACATGTTTCCACGAGTTTATAGGAGTCAACTCTTGTATCTCTGCTACACGGTTAGAGACAAATGTTTTCAGTTTGTACGGGGGTGTACTTATCCATGCTAGGACAATGGTTGAATCACACCAATTTTGAATCAATTCTATTTGGTAGTTTGAAGAGTAAATATTTACACAGTAGTTAATTAGTTTTGCAAGTAAATGGCTACCACGTAACTCTAAACGAGGAAGGGAGACTGATTTCAAAGGAGCAAGGCGAGTCTTAGATATAATGTTTCGGATGATAACTTGACCATCAACAGTCGTACGAAGAAATACAACAGCAGCATAACCATGAAGAGACGCATCTGCAAATCCATGAAGTTGAATTGAACAGCCTGATGTAAGCTCTAAATTTCTTGGAATTAGGATAGTTGAAACGTCAGACAATTCTTCAAGAAATCTGACGGTACATCTGTTTGATGTCGCAAGAAAAAACAACTTTGTACTTTCTGAAATTCATTAATATGTCATGAACATCAGTTTGAAGCTTAGGACCAGGGAGTAATATATCATTGAGAGAGATGTTGTTACTTGTTCGACAGGATGCGTCAAAAACAACACGAAGTTTGGTTGAGGATGAAGACTCTTTAACGACTCCGTGATGGGGCAGGAAAAAATGTGGACAATTTATAGGGGGTTTGACATCACATTTTGTCATGTGGCCAGAGGTGTTGTAATCTTTCATGAAATCATTGTATTTTTCATGAAATTCAGGTAGAGAGGAGAACTTCCGTTCAAGAGATGCCATTCTAGATTTGGCAGGGATCAAAGAATCACCTAATACGTCACTATTAGGCTTAAATGGTAGTCTTACTACATAACGTCCATCAGGATCACGGGAATGAGTCTTACCAAAATGATTGACACAGCAAGAGTCGTCGTCAGAAAGCTTTGAATGCTGCGGAGGTTCTTCTAGCTGCCAAAATCCATTTAGCTGGGCCATCATCTGAATTTAAGAACAAATACATTGTTTGCCTGATGATGCTCCTGAGGAAAAAGTTTAATGTTAATATAACTTGGAAATATTTTGCGACAAGCCACGGCAAAGGTGTGGTAGATGGCATTGGTGGCCGAGCAAAATCTTTAGTTCGACAACTATCCCAAGCACAAAATGATAAGTATGTTGTTCAATCATCGTATGAGTTTTATGAGGCTGCATCCAGTGTAATGAAATCTACTGAAGTTCTCCATATTAGTCAAGATGAGATAAATGAAACCTTACGACAGGAAAACCCTTGGGATTCAGTTGTTGACATAGGAGTAGGAATCCAAAAAACTCATGTGATAAAATGCAACCTAGATGGAAATGTTCTTCTCTATAAGGACAATTTGAGTGCATCTCCCTTGATTAGAATTCAGACTGAAGGCGAATCTCCTGGATTAAGCGTTGAAGACCTAGAAATTGGCGACTGGTGTCTGGTAAAGTACGACGAACAATTTTATCCAGGTGAAGTATTAGAAAAAACATCATCTTCAGAAGTGAAAGTTAATGTGATGGTAAAATCTGGAAAGTACTGGAAGTGGCCAAATCTAAGAGATGAGGTGTATTACACTATGGACAAAGTAATGAAGAAACTCTCTCGTCCAGAGGTTGTAAACTCAAGAGGGCATTTCAAGTTTGAAGGTTTACATATTCAAGATGTTTAATCGTGTTTCATTTAATAGGAAAAAACTGTTCAGTGTCAAACTTGTTTTAGATGACATTTTATATATTTCAAAGTTTAAAAAAATAAAACGTTCGGCCATAAAACTTTGACAACAATTTTATTTTTAACCACTGTAATTATTTAATTATAATAAGCTAACATGTTTTCAATTGTTGTTAATTTGTGTTAGAACAATAAAAATGTTATTAAAATGTAATAGTATTGTAATATTTCCTCTGTAGCTCTTCTCGATTCATTTGTCACACACGTAACGATCTTCTGTCACACACGTAACGTGTTTATAAAAATTCACAATTATAAGGGTTTTAAAGATAAATTTCTTAAATTTTCACAGAAATTAAGTATTTGTCATGCTTTATCAAAATAAAAATAGCATAGACATTTTAAAGCTTATAAATCACAGAAATATTATATAAACCTTATGAGCTACACTGTTTAACTAATCTTTGAGTCACATACGTAACAAAAGTTTAAATATTTTTAGTAAAATTATTAGTAGAGGTAACTGTATTTCAAGCACATCACCATACACACAAAGGACTAATGTAACTTGTCATACAACTTTGTGTGTCAATTATTGTATTTAGTGGTGGAATTTAAACAATAAAGTTGGATTTTTGTCTGCGAATGTCACACACGTAACGGTGGAATCGCCCTGAAACAATTTTCAAGTTGTAGAGGGACATTGCGTTGCTAGCACAGCCATCTGGTCTCAGCCCTTTTTTTGTGTGAGGTGCATACTTTGCAGGCTCTTGCAGGGAACTTTTTGCAAGCAGTAGGTGGAATCTGCTTAGGGAAATGTGCCCATTGATTGGATTGAAGCCGAAGAGGAGAAGGCGCGAATGGAGCTCAACCTGGTGTGCCTTTGTTGGGATTTTTTTCAGGTCAAATAGGAATACTCACTTTGACTCATATTCAGATAACTTGCCCATGCTGACTTTTAATGGTTCTAAAGAGAATCATCATTCAAAATGATGATTAGTGTTAATTAGTGGCAAGAAAACATAATTTTTCAAAGATTCTTTTGGGCTAGGATTGTAGTCGTCTTCTTTTTGATTAAGAAATAGTCATTTCTTCTGTCTCTGCTGCTTCTCCTTAAACAATGGTTCAATGGCAACTTCCTCAGCTATTTTCTTTGCTTAAGAAATCGAGTCACTTAATATTTTTTCTCAAAAGGTATTGACAAACTTATACATTTCATTATACCTATATAGTGTTTAAAATTATTATTAACAACAGCATCAATTTTCATATTCATATTTATAAACGCCTGTTAAATAGAATTAACTAATTTTCATATTTAACAAAAGTATCTTTATTAACTGAACTAAATCTGTGTGCAACTTGTAAATATGCCTAGTTCAAATGTAAACAATAACAATAATCACATAATAATGGCATATGATTGCAAACAGATATAGGTATACCTACTGCACGGCACAATTTTCAAGAGAATTGTGATGGGATGAACAGGGCTTTACAAGCTTTACTCAAATCATTATTCTCCGCGGCGGAGGACGAGGTGGCACATCAAAGGGGATTAAAATCGAAAGGAACCTTACTGTCCAGGCAATCAGAAACATCGTTTTGGATGCCAACAAAATCTGCAGTCTGGCGAGCATCTTCTGCCAACTGTTTTGTCTCCACTGCGGTTGACAATGCTGCTAAATTCTTGATTTGTGTCTAGCTCGTAAAGCTTCCTTATGCAGCTCCAATCTCCTACTCCACCGTCGTGTTGAATACGCCTCTTCATAAGGCAGTTTCTAACACTTTTTATAAGGTGTGGAACGTCTTAAACGATAAATATCTTCTTTGTATCAACGATTGAGCCCTGATCACAAACAACCGCTCGGACCTGAAGGCCAATGTTGTGCAATGCCTTTACGCAGTCTTTGATAAATTTACCAATATCACTGCCTTTGAAATTATTGGAGGCTAAATAGTATGCCACAGGCATCTTCCATTTATTCAGCAGCCCATGAACAATGAACCTCATAGAGTTTAGAGTAGGTTGCAGTTTTAGGGAACCTACCCATTGAACCAAAATCTTGGAATCCTTCAATCAAGTGCCGCTTTTCGTTATAACTTAAGTGTTGTTTGATAGACATTTCGTCAAATATTAGAACGACTTGCCGTTCTTAGACAGTCATTTTTTTCTTTAGATATGCCAGGTATTAAATAAGTGACATAAAAAAATATTAAAATTACGTTTTTGAACAGTCTTTTAAAGTCCATAACAACAGCTGGCCCTATCAAAGCTTTGCATGGAAAGATTTCATGTTCTGAAGACTTGTTCTTTTCTTGCAATTTTTATCCCTGCAGTAATTTATCGTGGCTGCCTTCATTGAGAAATGATTTGTCCCATCCAGTCTTACCTTTTGCACGACACCATGTCTAGTCCGCTTCTTGGCTGGTGGTGTGATGGTGGAAGGTCTCCTAACCCTCGGTTTCTGGCACATTTTGTTCAGGGTGGTTGCAAATTCCGCCTTGAAATCCATAAAGGATTGTTAGTTTGGTTTTGGTTTTATAAATAAACCATGCATTAACAGTAGCTACATTGAAAGAGAAGACACATATCCCGAGACAAAACCTTTTACTTTTTATGAGTGGGGGTAATGGGCAACCATTTTCTCCTAGTGGTCGATTTTACTCATGAACTTGTTGTAAAACGCAATGAAGTCCATCCACCACTATATTATTTTTTTTTTCTACTTTCTAATGTTGAGATAGGCCAACACAACTATTCCAGTATCTTTCCATTTTACAACTGTAATATTGTGTTCAGAGGTAGCAATGGACATTGCTTCTCGTGGCAACTCCTCGAAGTCGGGAGATGCAGGAAGAATAGAATTTGCACCACATAGCCTATCTGACCATATAACACTTAACCGTGAATTTTTCCACCAGTCTTTAGAGCAGTCAATAGCTGGAAAACAAGTTATCAAGGGACAATTTATAGGGGTTTTCTTCGATGTTGGTGCACAATCGCAAAACCGTGTCACTTATTACTCACAAGAGAAGATGGATCTTCATTTATTTTCACTTGATACATTTGAAAATTCTCTTGCATAGCGTTTTGAACAACCAATAACCCAAGACTTTAACCCCCATTTTTGGCTTTTCTAGGTACTGCTTGGCCCTTGATCTCCCTTTTAATGGGATAATGGCTTCATCTATAGCTAGATATTCTGTAGTAGATGTACAATTTCCACGGTTAAGTCTCTCAAGCACTGGTTTTACTTAAATGAAAATGTCTTTATTGCCTTCTGGTATGATATCATTATCAATTAAATGCTAGTATTTCTTAATTGTTCCAAATCTTTTCAGAGGCATTGCATAGTAATAATAATAAAGTCTAGTCTTACAGAATCAAGAGTTGACCAGGAAATTCTGTAAATTTAGATAATGAATGTAGGGCATGATCAAATTCATGGCTAGAAATATCTTGATCTCTTGTCGATGATATTGTAAAATCAATCTCTTCTTTCCGGGAAGCATATAGAGTAGTTTCTCTAGCAATAAGGTCAATTAAAGCATCTGGAAATAGATTTAAAAAGTACAGCGGTGTTTCGCCAGCTACAGGCTCACTCAAACTTCGAACACAGGCATCACTCAAACTGAATGGTTCAGTTTCTTCGAACACAGGCATTTGTGCTTGTAGATTATTGTCTTTAGCAAATCACTTTGGATTACCGGTCCTTTTTTACTTTCTTTCGTTCTTTAGACTGTTTATTCGTTTTCCGTATGTTACTTCCTTGAACAACTTTTTTAGTATTCCGTTTGATACCTTCTTTAGAAACATTCTTAGCACGATTATTAATTATAGAATTACTTGTACAAGGTGGTATGTAAAGATTTGTGTGGTTAGGCACATCGTTTAATTTACTTGCATTTGACGGCAACATAGAATTGTTTGTGATTAATTCAACTTCTGAATAGGATTTTTCTTCTACACCTTCCATTCATGAAGACTTGTCTTTTTAATATTCAGCTGTATTGAGGATTTTCAGCTGTATTTTTATTTCCACTTAATTCGGATTTTGTTTGTCGTACTTCCATTTAGCTTCACCTTCCATCCTTTACTTCATGGGTACTAGAGCTATCCTTTTTACTCATTACATTTATGAAAATGATATAAGTCACTCGTCTCTGACAAACTAAAGATATCAAACAAAAATGTAGTAGGCCTATTATCTTGAAATAAAATCCCACAATAAACTCTTAATTTAAAATTAAAACATATTTCACTAAATCCGGGTAAAGCCTATTTTGCCTTTAATAAACTCGCCACTTTCTAGCTTATGTTATTATCAATTTCAAAATGTTGTTGTCATGTTTCTGTCTCCATATTTAAAATTGCACAATCAAAATCACAAACAGAATAATGTTTATTCAACTTCCAATAAACAAAAACGCCAACTTCAAACTATAGTTGTCATGTTTCTGCCACAAGATTGAAAATTTGCACAATCAAAATCACAAACAGAATATATTTATTCTAATTTTAAATTAAAACATATTTCACTGAATCCTGGTAAAGCCTATTTTACCTTTAATAAACTCGCCACTTTCTAGCTTATGTTATTATCAATTTCAAAATGTTGTCATGTTTCTGTCTCCATATATATTGAATCAAAATCACAAACAGAATAATGTTTATTCAACTTCCACTAAACAAAAACGCCAACTTCAAACTATAGTTTTCATGTTTCTGCCACAAGATTGAAAATTTGCACAATCAAAATCACAAACAGAATATATTTATTCTAATTTTAAATTAAAACATATTTCACTGAATCCGGGTAAAGCCTATTTTGCCTTTAATAAACTCGCCACATTCCAGCTTATGTTATTATCAATTTCAAAATGTTGTTGTCGTGTTTCTGTCTCCATATTGAAAATTGCACAATCAAAATCACAAACAGAATAATGTTTATTCAACTTCCACTAAACAAAAACGCCAACTTCAAACTATAGTTGTCATGTTTCTGCCACAAGATTGAAAATTTGCACGATCAAAATCACAAACAGAATATATTTATTCTACTTTCTACAGTATTAAACCTCCACTAAACAAAAACAATTTTATCATAAGTTACAATTTAACTTTAAAGTCAAAACATTCAAAACTGACCATGAAATATCACACCATTCCTTTATGTTTTGTTGTTACGGTTTGTTTGAAGAGTACGGCTTCAGTTTTTTAAGTATTTCTAGACCCTGTACCTTAGAATACTTCGTTGCTGATGACTGTGCAAGATTTGACTTTCCTTTTTTGTTTTGGCGACTTTTTTGCCTGGGTACTTATTTGATTTTCCAGAGTCAAACCCAAAAACCATTGTTTTCTTATCCAGGGGATACATTTTGCCTCTCGAAAATTTTCTTTAGTTCTTTTCTTGGCGACGGTGAAACCGATTCCTGTTGTTTTTTCTTCTCCCTCTGTAACCTTTTTTTTGTATCTTTCAACCTTTCTCTCTAGCTCCTTATTTTTTTTCTGCCTGTCTTTTATTTTTTTCTGTCTGTCTTTAACGACGTGGTACCTTTATCTTTTCGGACTCTTGTCTACCTCGTTTTCTTTAGGCTGATTCCCCTTCAACAATTATACCTCGTCTTCTTTGGCCAGTTTCTTCATCAGCACTTTTCACTCGTTTTATTTGATCTGACTCCACTTCAACAATTCTATCTCGTCGATAAAATTATACACAATTATGAAGTCGATACTTACATAAGAAGCATGCTAAATATGTTCCAAAACACAGCACATAACCTTACTTTGTTAAACAATGAGTTACCGTAGATTGGGGTTACTTTGTGACAGTTTTAAAACATTTTGTCATTTTACTGCCAATGTATTGAACCAGATTAACTTCAAACTACCTCAAACTGTTCCTACACTCTCACTTAACACACTCCTGCAGCTAACATAATTTTATCTATTTGTATGAAATAAATCTTACTAATATTATAAATGTGAAAGTTTGTGTGTTTGTTTGTTTGAAGTTCAATGACGCATAAACCACTGGACGGATTGGGCTGAAATTTGGCATGATGATAGCTCACATCTCAAAAATCCTTTCGGGCTCCGGCTCCACCCCATTGGCTCTGTAGATCCCCATGTTAACATTATGAATATTCATATTTAAAGGGAATTAAAGAATTTAGTCAGCTGTTTCAACTAAAAAAGTTGATTCTATGATATACAAAAGCATTAAAAAGCATAAGATTTACCAAAAGGTTGCAGCACAATAATTTTTTTGCATTTATGTAAACAGCTAATTTGAACTAAGCAGCAACAAAAAACTGTGATACGCAATGAGAACTGTCAAAGTAGGATTGTTTACAGTTATGTTTATGTTTTAATGTCATGAATAATTTGGGATTTTTTGTGAATTCGTAATAATTTATTTTTCCCTATTGTTTAGGTGAAGTGGTAGATCATTATGGCTATGGTGGATGTGTAATACCATTAGTACAAGTTTCAATTTTAAGAAGCAAATTTTATCAAACTTTGTCCTCCCTCATTGCAAACGCAAAGCTTGAGTATAACTGTAATAAGCATTTCAAACTTATATGCCAACCCCGTACGAAGGACGGGTACTCTGCTAGTATAAAATGTCACAAATTAACCCCAGGGCCTGGGGTTACTTTGTGACACAATTATTTTTCATATAAAACAACAGGGAAATGAACAATATCACAATGTTACCCCAATTACTTTATTATTACAATTAATTAGGTAACAGATTATTACAGATAATTACAACTTTAAGAACTTAAAAACAAGAGTTCAGCGAAAGAGTGTTGGAACGGTGAACACACCCCTTTTACCAACTGGTTTGGGCGGATTTATACCGTAGGGAACCTCATCTTTTGATACAATATTTCATCTGGTTTGCTAGGCCATTTCCAATTCTTTTTGGTCTCTTCCATGACTGAAACCTTATATCCATTCTCGTATACTTTTGTTACAACACCTGGGTACAGTTTACCTTCAAAGTTAACAACAACAAAGTTTACAACTGAAAATGTTGCAGGCTCTTCATGAGTGCTTGTTCCAGGGGTTTGGGAAGAGTTTTCAACACTACCTGGGTTCTCAGCAGGTGCTGCAGGGTCGTCCTCATTTTCTGAGCTTAGCCTCTCATCCAAAATTAGGCTTTGGTCAGAATCTTGGAGAGAGAAGTTTTCATCTGTGTCGGTTTCTTCCTCGCTGGTAATTTCTAAATCTGAATTCCATGTCCTGTGGCATTCGGCGTTAGTGTCGACGAAATTTGGTTTCTATTATTTTAGGGTTAATTTGAGTAGCCAATTTCCAAAACGTGTTATTTCTATTTTTCACAACTTTACAGTATTCATCAAAAACTGATATACACTAATCATTAAAAATCTTGTTTTTAGATTTATATAGTGCTTTATAATCACAGTTAATTAGTTTTTTTATAACAAATATTTAACTATTGGATGTAGCTGGTTTTGGAAATGTAAAAAAGAATTAATATGTTTTGGAATTTTATAGGAAGCCATGTTGTTTCTAGTCAATTTCCAAACCCCATTTCCATTTTCATATCCTGTTAAAGAGAGGATTCAATAAAATAGCCTGTTTTGCAAAAAACCTATTATTACAGTAAAATATTATTAGAAACCTGTTGGCGTCAAAATTTCATCTTTTAATACACGTCACTCTTGTAGAGAAACACTGTGTTGAAGAAACAAGTACAACTAGAACTAATATTGAGACCAGAGAACGTGAGCCTTATCATCACTGATTGTGGTTTCCGGCATAACTTCCCGTTGAATTATTTACAGCTACTAGTTGTTACTGAACAGTTGCTATAACAATATTATTAATGATTAATAATTAATTTTAATTGACTATTAATAGTCAATGCTATAACTTTGTAAAAATAAATCTAATTTGATAAATTTGTAAGCAAAATAAATGCTTATGGGTTGTGATGCAGGGTTGTGCTGCAATAGGAAACACTATTTGCATCATTACGTGGTCCCACCCCACAGCGCAGCAGAATTGTTGATTTTGCCTCCTAATGGGGAAGGCGGCAAGATAAGTGTTACAAAGTGGGTTACTCAACCGATTTTCATGATTGAGGTTTCAAATTGAAGGTAGGCCTATGCACGTTCAGATTTCACATCAAGCATCGGCATATATTTATCCACTGTATCACTCAAACAAATAATAAATTTGATTTATTTTCTTTAATCCTCACTTCAATTTAAGATGTATTTCACAAGTTATAATCCTATATATTTTGGTGTTAGAACCTTCAGTTAAATACCGGCTTTCATTTGAGCTATTAGTTATACAAATCGGACGAGTTTCAAGCAAACGCAAGGTGAACAACCAACATACAAATATTTTTTACAAGATTTTTCTATGATTAAAAATCAATAGGTCCAGTATTGTTTATGTCTTAGAATCAAAATAATCAGTAAATTATAGTCCTTAATTAATTTGAGCCATTGATCGTTTGAATCAGTTAAGTTCAAGATACTGTATTACTTAATCAAAAATCATAAATTAAATTATTTCTTGGATATGATGATTATTTATTTTAACGTTGTGGAGCAGCATGGGTCCTCTAGTAACATTCAAAACAGCCCATTAGCCTTTTAAAGTAATTTAACTGTTCAAAAACTAGTTGAAAACTAGTTTCAAACACTTATGTAATATTCGTTCTCCCATTTCGTGTCCTATATCTTGTTATGTTCAGTGTAAGTGCCTCTACTTAAGGTATTTATGCTATCCAAAACCTCACTATACCCCAGACTCACTATTTTTTGGTAGACATGATGCTTGTAACCACTTAAATTGGTTTGAGTGATTCAATATATGCTTCCGCTAAATCCCATTCATCTTGACTCAAGATATAAATTAAGTGATGTGATGTTGCAAGTTCTGTGTTGATTGCATTCTTAAGCTCAACAAACCTTTGAAGCATAAAGAATTCAGAATTCCATTTTGTAGTTACCATCTGTATTACGTACTTTGGATTCATTGATAGTTGTTGAATTTTCTTCAATCGTGATGTTGTAGCAGTGCTCTTGTGGTAATGGCCTTCTATAGAACATGACTTTTAAAGCATTTCTCGAGCGGCTGTGTCACTCACTATTAACTGCATACTCTACAACCAGCTGTAGTTTGTGTGCAAAAACAATGTCTATGAATCCATGAGGTTTGTTTAGCTGCATTGACTTATTGTTGTTTTTGCCGCCATCAGTTACCTTGTTAATTGGTATGACTTTTTCCCCTCTACCAGGCAAGCGTCAATTATTCATTTCCAATTTTAGGAAATTAAAGATGTTTTCTTAAAACAATTAATTTCTTAGGCAGAACATTTTTGAATTAAAATATTTATCAATGGAGTGGCAAGTGAGATAGATGGAGGAATTGCCACTCCTAGATTTCCATTTGGCAGTTGTAAATGCTATACCTTCAAGGTAGGGTAAGGCTTCACTCGGAATTGATTTAACCCTATATCTGGCGGCGTCGTCTGCTAGCCGTGCACCTGTGAGATGGCAGAGGTTTTGGTCAACTTTGGTTGTGGCCTCATTAAACTGTTAATAACTCTGTTATATTGAATAGGAAACACAATAAAGTTAATATATTCTGATTCAGCACAAAATAATGAACAATTAAGCGAAAGTTAATAATTTTTTTACTCATTGTTGTCATAGTAACAAAGAGATAAGTTTTTTTTTTACTTAGAAAAATTTAAATTTGAAATTTTGTTGATGATAAGAAGTCTTACAATTTTTTTCTAATAATGCTATATTGGAAAAAGTTTGGCAATTTAGTACTCTACATAGAAATATAAACATTTTTGAAATAATTGTAACAGGATGAGTAAAAAGTGTATAGAAAAAAAGAAAAATACTCGAACTTATATATTTAAATATATATTCCTCTCCTTGCAATATTCTCAAATGATTTTCAACTGATTGGTTCTTTCCTGGGTTGGAAGAAATAAAATTAAAAAGCAAATAAAATTTTGAATTAATCAAAATATGAAATAAGTTAAAAAAGAGATATTATGAAAATAACCTGTAGAATAGAATTTTGTTAGGTTAACCGCCATAAGTTGAAAAAGAATTAGGTTAGGCTATGAAAATGATATATTAGGCCAATATGAGGGATTTGGAATTCCCTTAGATGTGTAAATGTGAATATATTCATCGGCTCTAATGGATGAAGTTAGATGTATCAATTCTTAACATTGTTAAGCCTGTAGGCCTAATATGGTGATAATAGTAGGCTATAAAAAAAAACAAAGTAGGCTACTAATAAAAGGTTCCATTGAAACATAGGCTAGTTAGAAATTGATTATGATTCTATGATATTGGCCTAAGATATTTCATATATTAACAAATAAAGTGAGCAACATATGAAGTAGTACTAAAATATTTTTGTAATATTTTTGTATGGAGAATTGATGGAGGAAATTTTTATTTAGCAGTAAAATATAATTAGGGAGGAGATGATTAGCAATAAGATGAAGGATCTAATATGAATTTCGCCTAGGTTATACTGGAATAATAATTATAGTAACCAGTAGGCTGATAGGAAATAGTGATATGAAATAGTATAGGTGCCTGAGGTGATTTCATTTAAAAATAATAATAAATACGTGGTATTGATACGTATAAATGTCTTTAAAAATTATATATATACTAAATATAAAGACTAGATGTTAAAATAAATGTTTTTAGCTCAGGTTAGATAAGGTTATCACATGGTGTCTTAGTTCTCAAGTAGATTACTAATTATAATGATTTAAATTACAGATGTATATATGAAATTTGTAGGATGCATGATAAATTATAAATTTAACATGGATAAACGTTATTAAATAGAGTACAAAATAAATTGATAATACGTTATGCAGGAAAGGACAAAGTGTAAGTTAGTATTATATAAGTATGGACTTTGTAGACAATTACAAAATAAATATAAGAGTTTAGAATGTATTTAGTATAAACTATAACACTATGGAGAGAGGGAGAGAGAATTTAAAGCTGGGTTTTCCTAGACGCGGAGTCGGCCAGCGGAGAGCGGACAACGGAGAGCGGACTCAGCTTGTCTTAGGTAATTTAATGTTACTGTTTTCCTAGCAGCGGAGCGGAATGCCATGTTAATTTTAATTCCGCTCTCCGCTGGCCGACTCCGCGTCTAGGAAAACCCAGCTTAATAAAAAAAATGAAGTTAAAAGGGATGAAAGTGGGTTTGGCGGTGGTCGGGAGCAGAAAGAGGTAGAACGAGGTGACCAGCGGAAACGATTGAAGTTATGGTGGGGGTTAATAGACGGGGTGGGGGTTCTGTTATTTATAAAGCCAGAGTGTATTCGTAAAGGCAAAATGTATATAAATATGGAGGTGTAATAAATGTAAAAGAGTTAATAAAATGTAAAAAGAATATGAGATAGTGACAACAAATAATCAATATGACTGAAAGGGAGGAATAAATTTACTATAATTGTAAGAGTGACATTATCTGGTCGACTTCTTTGTGGCCAGCTTCCCAATTGGCGGCAATGACTTCATTCTCGCTTTAATCAAAATACATAATGATTTATTAATGTATTCGTTATTAAGATGACGAGAATATTAATATGAAACAATAATCAATGGTAAAGGTACCGTTGAAATTCGCCGTATATTGTGATCAGTTTAAAAGGGGATTCCAAGTGAAAACACTTGTTGCAGGCGCCCTCCTTAATTAGGGAAAAGTGGCCATCTTCGACGTGTGGGTCGTGGGATTTGTTGTCGAACCAAAACGCATACTTTTCATCAGACCACATCAGAAATGTCCTTACTTTGCGCCAATTCCTGTAGACGGAACGGCGTGGAACTAGACAAGCTTTTAGTACCTGAAAGAAGTAATGGTGAGAAATATACGAAAAGTAGAATAACTGGTAATAACAAAGTGAAAAAGAAATAGGGTATAACTAGCTGTGTGCCCGTTCTACGCACGGGGATCTTATAGTAGTCAGTTGAAACCTTCTTATATTAAGATTAAGAACAGCAATTAGTTTGTATATTTGCAGATATGCTGGCAAAACTATTATATATAAACCTTCGCAAATACAGTATCTGACAGTTCAAGCCAAAATAAATGCTTCGCAATTAAATGTCACCCGGATCGTGTTGGTCCATATGTCCAATGATTAAACTAAAAAATGTTACTTCCTCTTTCCACTTATAAGATGACTAAATTTTGAAGTCAGCTCAGAATATCTATCGTGAAAACATCGGTAATAATTCATTAAGCCTAATACTGATTGTAACTCTTTCAAATTTCGGGGGTTCTTCAACTCCAATATTTTATTAACTTTGTCGGGATCCATAGCTATACCCTCAGTCGATATAACATAACCAAGAATTTTTTTTTTAATTGAAAAAAATTACATTTTCTTAATTTAACGGACCATTGCCATATTGTTTATGGTAGTCGTATGAATAAAATATTTCGGGCATTGTGGTACTTACTTCAAGTCGTCCATCATTTTTTCAAGATGTTCGCATTGGTTGCCCAGAACAAAATAAAAATGTTGTGGGGAAAATACGTCAACTATTTCCACCTCTAAATCCCACAGTGGCTCGTCAGACCCAGAGGGCTCCATTGGTGGAAAATCTTGAATAATGATGTCTCCATTCATCATGACATCTTTGGGAATGATCCCATTCAAAGACTCCGCCTGGACAATGTTAACATTACTGACCTGTAATATTTTAGTAAGGAAGGGTCTGAGGCACACAGGTTTTCAAACCTTCGTCATCTTGTTGATATAGTACGCATGCGATGGCATTATCAGATGCATTGGTCCCTACATAATACTCTCTTTGAAAATCCGGGTGGCTTAGTATTACTGCATTCAAAAATTCGTTCTTCAAAGCTTTAAAATTGTCTGACTCTTGTTTTCCCCATAGCCACTTGCTCTTTCCACTTAACAGATGACTAAATTTTGAAGTCAGCTCAGAATATCTATGGTGAAAACATCGGTAATAATTCATTAAGCCTAATACTGATTGTAACTCTTTCAAATTTCGGGGGTCCTTCAACTCCAATATTTTATTAACTTTGTCGGGATCCATAGCTATACCATCAGCCGATATAACATAACCAAGAAAATTTATTTTTGATTGAAAAAAATTAAAATTTCTTAATTTAACGGACCATTGCCATATTGTTTATGGTAGTCGTATAAATAAAATATTACGGGCATTGTGGTACTTACTTCAAGTCGTCCATCATTTTTTCAAGATGTTCGCATTGGTTGCCCAGAACAAAATAAAAATGTTGTGGGGAAAAAACTTCAACTATTTCCACCTCTAAATCCCACAGTGGGTCGTCAGACCCAGAGGGCTCCATTGGTGGAAAATCTTGAATAATGGTGTCTCCATTCATCATGACGTCTTTGGGAATGATCCCATTCAAAGACTCCGCTTGGACAATGTTAACATTACTGACCTGTAATATTTTAGTAAGGAAGGGTCTGAGGCACACAGGTTGTCAGTTTCAACAGCATTTAAATTTTCTGTCGACATTATCCAACGATTTATGGCCTAATAGGCCTAGGTTATACACTTTCACTTAATTTAAAAACACCCTACTTAAGCTAATTGATTTGCATTGACACCGTCCTATTGCATCGAAAGTGGTCTGATTTGGTGTGCTCATCTGAACCGTTTAGAAACGTGCTAGAGACTTGAAACTCGGTAGTACAGTATTCAAATGTAATATTTGAATAAGGGATTTTTTATTTGATTTGATTTAAATGCGAATTTGTTTAATCTAAGGATTGATGGGGTGGGAATATTATTAATACAATACATAATTATAAATCAAATTCTAAATACTTACAGCTCTGAATAAAAAATAAAAAAAATTCTATACACACTTGTCAGTATCCTTCCTTGAGCTATTTCCTACAGCAATGAGAGGAAGATGGAGCTCTGCTGGCTCTCTTTGCCGGATTTTGTACACTTAATTTCCTGTTCATACTTTAGCATTGTCAATTTTGATATTTTAAATAAATCTCCTAAACTTATAACGAGTCCCCTGTAGCTTAAAACAGCGAGGTGACCGCTAATCTTTCTTTCACTGGAATGGCTTTTCTGTAGTTGGTGTCCTGTTTGCCAATTCTGTGCCCTACCATTCCGATCAACCACTCAACATCACAGCTGGTCATGCGGAGAAAATTCTCGATGCTTCCATCGCACCTTAGTTCACCTGAAAGGGGGTCACGATCGTCTTCTTGCATATCACTTAACATATCACTCCCACTGTACAAAGTCCTTGTTCTGAGTGACGGTTTCACTCAGTATCTCCTTGGTCTCCTTTGGGCAGCAGTAGCCAAAACAACGCACGCAGCTGCAGCGAGAACCACGTCATCCTTTTGCACCATTGTCTCATCTACAACTGCTGGCTGTGCATGAGCGATAATTCAAGATGGCGGAGTGACTTAATGTTTTTAACATGAATGTTTTAAACAAAAACTTAAGTACAAAATAATTTGTTAATAACTTTATGTTATTAACTCTGGTGTAAACACGCCTTAATGCCGAGTTGTACGGCACGACTCAGCCGTCTTGAACAGGAATAGATCTGTTCTTTGATGTTATGTTGCCCTCGTTAACGTAGTCCCGCCGGTACTTTACAAAGCCTCTCTCGTCAATGTGGTTCGTATCGCAGGGAGGTTTGGGAAATAATTATTTAAAGCAGCTGCCTTTTTCAGTGTCCCAACAAAGAAGGTTCTGTGATTGGTACCACAAGGGCTGTGAATCATGACCAACTACCTTAATCGACCTTCTGCCTCCTTCGGAGATGGAATATCAGCGCAATATCCACCGCTGTTTTTTAGACTTTGGTTTTTACCTGGTGGGTTCCTCTTCTTTTTTTCCTTTTCAAGTCCCTCATTCTCCCTCAACCTCTCCAACATGTCACTATCAGTTACACTAGTTGAAGGCACAGAACACTGAGGTGCATCTGAACTAATAGGTGCATATTCTTTGTCCGGTGAGGCAGCCTCGGACCTGCTCAATGGAATAGACCCATCTGGTCCTTGCTGGTCATTAGCAGTTAGAATGTTTTGATTTGAAGTAGGCCTAGGAATCAGAGGTTCACTTAATAGAAATTCTGGCTTCTTCAGCACTTGCCTGCTAAAGGCCATAGGCCTGTTGCCTTGAACCCGCTTATAGCGTTTGGCGCTTTGAACCCTTTCACCCAACACATGTTAAGCAGAGATGGAAAGTGTCTTGGCAAGTCTGTTCTTCCTCTGCCAGTCCTGTAGGAGTTTCATCAATTTTTTTTTCATAGGTCCAAAAACTCCGGTGTCTGCAGTACATGCGATGAGTGTGAAGGAAGCCGTAGTATCACAATATTGTTAGCTGTCGCAGCTTTAAGAACCGAAATGGACAGGTGAGACGAATGACACCTGTATTGCAAGTTTTACAACACAATATGTATACAAGTATTTTGTTGCACTTGATGCTGATAACTCTAGTTACAAAGCTCTTCGTGAATCATGAAGCAAAAGCGTCTGTCTACATCCATCCACTGTCAGTTACAGTGAAAGTTGTTCCTGGAGGCCCATTAAAAGTCCATAAGGTATTAATTATTTTGGCCTTGTAAACAATCAGAGGTGGCCACATTTTTCCCGCAGCTGAACAACAAGCAAGAACTGAAATTTGTTCTCTACCAGAGCCACCAATGTTTGTTACCACTCGCGAGCCTTTTTAGCAGGAACAAAACCTGCTGCAGGGTCAACTGAGAAACCTGTCTTGTCACAATTGTGAACTCGTTCAGCTCGAGTGATGTCATATTTCTTGAATGTATCCTCAACACACTTCAACCATTTCACAACATAATGAGTCAGGCTTTTCATTTTTAAGACAGCCCCACTACTCCTTTAATAGTTTTGTTTTCTTTAATTGTAACCCACTTATGAAACTTTATTTCATCATCATCTTCAATTTCGTAAGTATTTTTTCTTTTGTTTTACACTCGGGACAAATACTCATCATGCACTTTTCATTTTTCACACAACAGACTGTGCTTTTTATCAAGCCATTTAAATCTTTGTAGTTGATAACTTTTGCCTGCTTCAAAGACGAAAATAAAAAAGCTGCATGTTTTTGGCAGGCGCATGTCTCCCTGTCTCTCATTTTGGGACGATAGACCCACCAAGGCCTACAACGATAGAACACAGACCTGGATATTTTGAGTTTTGTCTCTTCCACAGACCTATCATATAGGTTAAATAAGGAATCTAAAAGGACTCTTTTTTGCATTTTAACATTGCCCCGCAAGATGTAATCTTTTTTTCCTGGCATTATTTTTGAAACGGAGTCGTCTTCAAAAAAAGATCTTATTACCTCCTTATTTTATTTATTCTCTTATTTATTCCTCTTATTTACCTTATTACAACCTTAAAAAGATCGTATTCTCCTCATTCACTTTCAAGGTTGTGTAGTTTTTTTGGTCATATTGCAATGGGGGTTGGCGTTTCATTAAAACTGTGTTATATTTGTAGGGAACAATAGTGTGAAAACGGTTTTGTAATCTATATTTTTGTAACAGTTCATTTACAACAGCCTTCGTTATTTGTTGCCTAAGTCTAGATTTTGACCTCACTTATTTGACTTGTTTTTTATCTGACTTTCAAGCACAAGCCCGGAAAGCAACTGCTTTTTTAACATTTGGTGATACTTTCTCTGAACCTAATATGTTTTTAAGCTGCTTTCTAGGTGAAGGGGAAACTCCTGTAGAAGATTTCTTTTTCTTTTTTTTCTCTTTGCAACCTTTTTCTGTACTTCTCTAATTTTCGTTAAAGTTTTTTGTTTTCCTCCTTGGCGTCTTTTAGTTCCTTAAAAAATTTTGGTCGGTTACGTCTTGCTATTTTTTCCCCTACTTCTTGCTATTTTTTCTCCTACTTCTTGCTGTCTTGATTGTTGCCGGGGTGATATTAGATTACCGTCTTCATCTTCATCTTCACTGGCAGGTGGAGTGTTCTCTATCATCTCTCTGTTTCTTATTGTTTCTTACGCTGAACTCGTTTTCTATTTCTCCACTCTTTCCTCGCCGACTTCTCCTTTTCTGGCATGTCTTTTACACTCTTTTTTCTCGCAGCAGCACTCTTTTAATCCTGTTCCCTCGTCTTCTCCAGCTGTTCTTCTGTTTTCTTAGCCTTGTATTGACGTGCCCTCTCATTTGCGAGCATTTTAGCCTTTTCATATTTCTTTGCTTTTTCTCTATCGCTAACTTTGCTTTATTTCGGCATTTTTTCAGTAGTTAGTTACTGAAAAAGATAAAACCAATGTAAATACATTTAGGTTGAAGGGGATATAAAATAACTTTAAAACAGTGACAAAATTTGTGTTACAAATTCTTTTGTACATGGAATTATTAGGCCAACGATCAATTTTTATTTCGGTTTTTAAGTAAAAAAACATTATTTACATTTTTTGATCAATTTCATTTATTTTCAATAACTCGACAAAAATATTAATTAGTTTAATTTATTTAACATTCAAATAAATACCACTATTATTAATATCAACCTTTTCCAACAGACACATTCTCTAAACCTAGAAATTAAGAAATAGATATTTCTTGAATTTGAATTATTACAATTAAGTTTCATGAGCCCTAAAAAAAATACAATGACATTAGAATTCTAGAATTAATACTGAAATAACCTGTAATGGAGTAGATGAGACATACATAAATAAAAAAATTAAAACTAAAAAATCGAACAAACTTACCCAATTTGGGGTACCAGAAGCTAAAATGGCTAAGTACAATTGAACTGAACTAATTCCAAACTAAACCCGACTGAGGAAGAACCTTGCACCACGTGTTCTCTTACTTCCCCCTCCCCCAATGACGTATCATCTACTTAACATGAATTTTACTAATCTAACTTGAGGGGGTTCGGAGGGTTGTATACTTCCCATGTTAAATTTACTATTTTGATGACCCGTTTTCTCAGAAACAACTATAGGTACAATGTTGATTTTTTTTTTACTTGTTTTATGCTATTTTTTGGGAACTTTAACACAAGGTTTGTTTATTTAGTCAATTTTTTTCGGCTTTATGATTTTTTAAATATTTCATTTAAAAAAAAATCATATTTTCCCAAGTTTTTTATTGTAAAAATATAATTGAGCTTCATAGTACAAAAACCTTGTGTTAAAGTTTGCTTTATAGCTCCAAGAATATGTGGTAAAAATTTCAGATCTGTATCTCAAGTAGTTTTTTAGATAACGGGATATATGTAAAAAAAAAAAAACTGTTATACGGAAAAACGCGATTAAAATCACGTTAAAGTTAAAACACATAAATTACGTGTGACTTACTATATAACTGACCTGCTTAGTGCATTCCAGCACCATAGGCTGGTTGATCTGGGTCTTCTGCATCTGCAAAAGCTTCCTCCAGCTTCCTTTTAGCACTCTCACGGCGTTGCCTGGCTTTTTTCATGAGGTTCGACAGCATTCGTTCTCCCCTCTGCACGCGTAGTCTGTCCATTTCACTAAAGACAACACTTGTATTTTGGCTCACAGTTGCTCCAAGCTCGTTTAGAACTAGGCATCTAGTCACATTGCCTTTGTTGAAGCTCAAAACAGCATCATAAACACCAGCCATCATGGTTTGCATGCCTATAAATACTGTTTTCGGAAGCCGCGACCAAATTACGGCATTCACCGATTCATTCGGATTCTGTGACTTTCCATGAAGGCATTTCTTCAACAAAGCAGGGTTAGACAAATCTTTAAATACACTTTTGATTTCTAACATCACCACCTCAGGAATGTGAGTGTGTTTGTTGTGGTCATATGACTCACCTTTAGCTACCGCCCGCTGATATTTGCACCAGCTGAGTTCGCCTATATCGCACAGCCCATGTTGAGGTTTTTCATTTGATGAAATCAGGTGAGAATATGTAGCCCACACTGCTGTTCTCATTTTATTTACGTCACTACCAGGTTTAGCTGTCCTCCTTATAGCTAATCCATAACATTTTTGGATGAATAAAATCCGCTCGTCAGTAAGACGATTTCTCCCACCGATAGTTAATTTTTTCTTTCCAAATTTTTTTTTTATATTTTTTAGGCGAGTACTTATTCTCTTTTGGACATGTCCACAGCACTCCATTTTCTCAATAAGATAGTCATCTCCATATGGCCTACTATCATTCACAGAACTAAACGCACTGGAATCACCATCGCCCAAGTAATTTTTGTACTTTACGCCATACTCCGGCTCTGATCGACGAAATATTTCAATTGCTCCATGCACTTCCATAGCACCACTAGTTCCTATAAAGTTTGCTTTGCAATTTTCTGCATGAACACCCAGTAATTTATCTTTACAGTAACAGAATTTACTGATAACAGCAACATCAAGAACGCAGCCTGTGTCTACACTTGTTATAGTTACCACACCGTTATTTGAGGTATGACCTCTCTTCTGCCAGGTCCCGTCAACCGCCACTGTCAGTTCTCTACATCCATTATTTTCTAAAACAGCTTTCTCAACAGCTTCCTTCATTACCTTTTTACATACATCCTTGGTGGCTTTAGCAATGACTTCATTATACCAAGCGGCAAGTTCAGTATTGCACACAATGTTTTAGCCGAGGATTGTCCTTTTCCAATTGTGCGTAGACCGTACACAAGCCTAGTATTGATGTCATACAAATGAGTACCTTTTGTAAGATTAGAATTACTGTACAATACCTTTGAATCACAACTTTTACATTTTAATTCACAGTTTGTTGCCAACCCACCTAACCTATTTATGCTGTAAGCAAGTTCTGCACCACAGGATTTACAAGCACTTATGTCTAATATACTACTAAGAAGAGATTGAATATTCACTATGTCCAACACACTTTGGTTGTCATACTCACTATAACTAAGCCATGTGTCCCCTATCTTTTGTTTAGATGAACTAGGCCTATTAGGTAAGTCACCAAAACCTATGTCTGGAGTGTTCAGTAAACCTAGGCCTACTGCTTGGATCAAAGGCTTTTTTGGAACTCCTACATTCTTCCTTCGCTTGAAAACTCCTTTTGGTTTTGTCATTTTCGTAAAATAACGTTAAAATAACTGAAAAGACCATTCACTTTCACTAACAAAACACGGTAACTGTGGTAACACAAACTGTAAAGAAACACAGACAGCAAAAACAATCAGAAAATTGTTCCAGATGTTTCTGCTAAAGTCAGTGTGACCAACCAGACAAACTGAAATCACTTATTAACCGAATTTATAATACTGTATACTATACTATACTACACTATTGTTGTGACTTTGAATTAGAGTTCATAATAAGCACGCATTTGAATAAACTCTTTTATTGAAAGTAATAATTACAACTGCAAATTGAAAAGGTAAACATTGTTTTTTATCTAATGACAACAGCTGATAATATACAGTATAAAGAATACTACAATCTCCCCCACTTATTTTCAACTCATTTTGTAACATAGTCTTTAAGGTAATCTGGAGCTTTATGAGTGCGGGTTGAACATCGTACTCGTGGTCGTGGTGATGTTGGTTGTAAGTTCTCTTCAGCTGGTAATTGGACTAATTCTGGAACTTGGATAGGAACTTGCTGTTGCGGAAGTATGGGTACTTGCATTGGGACTTGTGGAATTATGGGAACTTGATTAGGTACTTCTTCACATTCGTTGAAACGAACCTTCTTTACTTGAGTTTTCCGGAGTTGGTCTAGATGACGTTTCAGTGTTCTTCCAGAATCTAACCTTACAATATAGTGAAGAGTCCCTAGTTTCTGTATAATCTCACCAAATGTCCATATATATTTATTATTTTGTGAATACTCCCTAATGAGAACTCTCTCCCCCACATTGAATGTTCGAACTCTTATTATCGAAGGAGGATTCTTTGCCGGATGGTAAGGTTGAAGAGCATCCAGCTTGATGCGAATCCTACGATGAAGATATCGTTCTGCAGGTGATTGTCCATTTGAGAGAGGAGTGGCACGATATTGTTAAAGAATCTCTTGAACCTTTGTATGTATTTGACGATGGTCATCTTCCAATGCTTTTAATCTTTGCTTCAAAGTCTGGATAGTTCTTTCAGCAAGACCATTTGTAGCTGCATGTCCAGGTGCAATCAGTTTCTGGAAAATTCCATTGGATGAACAGTATTTCTTGAATTCTGCGCTGGTGAAAATTGTGGCATTGTCTGATACCATCACTTGAGGATAGCCATTAGATGAGAAAATGTTGTCGAGAAGAATGATAGTATTAGAAGTTGTAGGAGCATTTCTCAATACTTTAACTTCTACCCACTTTGACTTGGCACACACACAAACAAGAAAGTAGTGGTTTTGAAAAGGCCCCGCGTAATCTATATGAATACGCTCCCAGTTTTCTTCTGGCTCTACCCATGGATGAAGGGGTGCTTTGGGAGGATTGAATTTTATGTGGGCGCAAATTTCACACGATTGGACTAATTTCTCTATGTCCTTGTCAATCCCTTGCCAATAAACGTATCTTCGGGCTAATTGCTTCATCTTTGTAATACCAATGTGAGTAGCATGTAGTTGCTGTAAGACTTGAGGTTGAAGGCTGTTAGGGATGACAGCACGAGTTTCCTTGAAAAGTACTCCGTTGTCCAATGTGTATGGTAGGTCAGAAGAAGAAGACAAAAGTTTCCTTTTAATTTTCCTAAGATTTTGGTCAGCTTCAGTTTCCCGGGCTAGAATAGTTGCATTTAAATGTTCAGAAGATATTTCAAAAATTGTTTCTGAATGTAGCAAGGTAACTTCATTGTTTAGGAAAATGTCTAAGGTTTCAGAATGTTGAGTCACTGGAGCTCTGGATAAACAATCAACATTAGCATTTGCTTCCCCTTTCTTGAAACGTATTGAATAGTTAAACCCTGATAGAAAAGAAGCATAACGGAGTAGACGGCTGGAAGTCATGGGTGGTAAGGATTTGCTTTCATGGAAAATTCTTGAAAGAGGGGCATTATCTGTAATTAAGGTGAAGTGAAGTCCATACAGATAATTGTAAAAATGACTGACTCCAAACACGATCGCAAGAGCTTCTCGATCGAGCTGACTGTAATTTCGCTCTGATGGAGTTAAGGATCTGGATGCGTAAGCGATCGGTTTCTCTTCATCATCAATTATGTGACTCATTACAGCTGCAATTCCGGTAGGACTGGCATCACATGTTAGAACGATTGGACGATGGGGGTCATATGGTACTAGAACTCTTTTAGAAGTTATTTCCTCCTTGAGACAATCAAATGCAGTTTGACAATCTATTGACCAATGAAATCTTCTATTTTTCTGTAGAAGCTGTCGAAGAGGTGTTGTTTTTGTAGATAGGTCTGGGATGAACCGAGCGTAGTAGGTAACCATTCCAAGAAATTTCCGGACCTCATCAATATTCCTTGGTTGAGGCATATTACAAACAGCTCTAATCTTTTCTGGACTTTTTGAAATTTGATTGTACTTAATCACATGACCAAGATAGTCAATCTGTTCGCAAAAGAATTTGCATTTGTCTTTGTTTAGATGCAAGTCGTTTGCATGTAGACGAAATAGACACAACCGTAAATTATTGTAGCATTCATCTTTTGTTGTACCGTGCACGATTATGTCGTCAAAATAAACTTCAGTCTTTGGTAACCCGTTTAGAATTTGGCTTAGAATGCGATTGAATTCGGCAGGCGCGGTCTTGATTCCGAAACTAAGTCTGTGCATCAAGTATGTACCGCGGTGTGTAGTAATAGTTTGAATTTTGCTGCTTGGGGCATCAACTGGAATGTGCAAATAAGCCTTGTAAATATCAAGCTTGCAAAAATATTTAGAGTCTCGCAAACAGTGTAAAACATCTGGAATGTGTTTGATCGGGAAATTAGATGAAACAAGACGATCATTTACGCCTGTTTTGTAATCGACGCATAACCTCACTGTGCCATTTTCTTTAGGAATAACAACCAAAGGTGAACCCCAATCACTAGCATCGACTTTAGATATTATGCCGGATGATTCAAGACTGTTGAGTTCTTCCTCAACCTGAGATCTAAGGGCAAACGGAACATTACGTTCTTTGGTATACACAGGTTTAGCGTTTTCACGTAATTGAAGTGTAACTTTGTGGTTGGGCAAGCATCCAATTCTTTGGTCAAAAACTGTGGAAAATTCAGAAAATATGTCATCAATCGAATGGAATGTTTCGGAGACATTGAAAAAGTTTGGTTGATTTGAACCATCATCTATTTCTTGTAGACTTATATGTAAGTGTCGAATCCACACTCTTCCTAGGACTGCTGGACAATTATCAGGAACTATATACATATCTTCAATTGATTTATGGTTTTTGTAAGTAACCTCAACTGTAACTTTGCCCAATGGTTTAAATACATTGTTTGTATAAGCACGGAAATACACATTAGTTGGGTCAAGTTTGGCGTTGAGATTTAACTCATTGAAAGCCTTTTCTGGTATTAATGTAAATCCTGCTCCGGAATCTATCTCAAAACGCATTGGCTTGTTATCAATTGAAACTGTAGCAAAATACTTTTGTGAATCGGGTAAATTTGATCGTTCGTTCTGGTCAAATATGTCTATGATATTAGGTTTGGTAACTGGATGAACTTCAGTGATTTGATTTAAGCCTAGCGGAATGTCATCAGAGGTTGAAGAAATGTACTTTGTTGAATTGAACTTAGATTGATTGGTAGAAGACTTATTTTTCATTTGGGTTGAAATGCAAACTTTGGCTACATGGCCTTGTTTCGAACAGGAAGTGCAATGAAGTGATGACTTGCTAGTGCGACACTCAGTTGCGCGGTGATTATTTCTACCGCATCGAAAGCAAAGATCTCCAAAACCTAGGCGATTGAAATCTACTTTTGATTGAGAACGATAAGTATGACCAGAATTTGGATTCTTACGGTAGTTTGAACGACTTCTCTGATGTTTTGTACCTACATTTGAAAGTTTATTGATATCTACATCAGTTGGAATTGAATGCTGATGTTTGTTCAAAGCCTGGGTCTCTAATCGGGAAGCTTCCAAAGCAGTAGCTTTGGTTACAATGTCTTTGAATGAAGTAGTGTCTGATTGTAATAACTGTTCTCGAATCCAGTCATCTTTTAAGCCTCTTATGAATTGAGCTCTTAAAAATGTATCTGAGACTGAAACTTGTTTTGAACATTCACACTGGACTGTAAATTCACATTCAGACAGGTCTTTTTGAAGTGAAGCTATGTATTCAGGAATTGATTGATTTGCTTTTTGATAAGTGTTTAAAAAGTAATGTTGTGAAACTACAACGTTTCTGTGTGGTGAAAGCATGTCACGTAGTGATTTGACCAAAGTAGCAAAATCTAGGCCTTTGATAGGTTTTTCAGGTCCAATTAATGATGAAAGATTATTGTAGTGAACAGAGCCAATTGAAGCGCAAAGAAGTTGTGCTTTTTTCCTTTCATCTGAGATGTTTTTGACAGCAAGATAATTTTCAAAGCGTTCCAAATAGTTTTTAAATTTTTCCTTTTTCTGATCGAAATTTTCAAATGGTTGAATACTTACTAACGTATTACTCTGCTGTACTGGAGGTTGAAGTTGAAGTTTTTCTGTAATCTTCGTTGCAAGTGTAGCTGCAAGTGTGACTTGGCTCTCAGTGAATGCTTTCAGTAGTGCTGTAAATTGTTCTGCATCCATAATGTACAAAATCGAAATTTAGAAAAGGTTTTAAATCCAAATAATGAGTAGAAATTTTGAAAAACTTTTTCTCGTCGCCAATTGTTGTGACTTTGAATTAGAGTTCATAATAAGCACGCATTTGAATAAACTCTTTTATTGAAAGTAATAATTACAACTGCAAATTGAAAAGGTAAACATTGTTTTTTATCTAATGACAACAGCTGATAATATACAGTATAAAGAATACTACAACTATGTAATATATACTATGTGGCATGAACTTTTAGACAAATTCTAGCGTACTGCTGCGTTGTAAAGCGTACGTGGTTTGGCGCGACTGAAAAATTTCGGGAAAAAAGCATGACATTGATCTAATAAAAGTTTAATAACTTTTTTTCTACATGTCAGATATGTATGCAGGTGGTCTTAAATTAATTCTAAGGTGTTAAGGATAACAAAAACATTAAAAACAAAAAACTGAAAAAAAATTAACCCTCTGAACCCCCTTGAATCCTTTAAATTATTTGAGCAGAGTTGCAAGACTTTTTTCTTTAATAATATCACAAAATTCGAATTTTATTTCTATAATTCTTAAACAAAAAATATAAACCTATAAGCGTTTTCCACTTTTTACAACGTCTTGCAGTGCCTATGTTTTTCCGCAACCCTTTTTTTCTTTGGCAGCTAGGCGTTTAAGTTTCTTCTCTTTAGCGATTCTCTGAGCTTCTGCTAGAGCGTTTTTACGGGTGTATCGGTCAAGATTGTGGTCAAGTCCGCTTTTAGCGAATTTCCCTATATTTCCCTATAGCTATTACCGTAGGTGGCACGGTAAGACCTAGACCCGGGACCGATTTACTTTTTCATTTTGATGTCCCCAGAGGCCAAAAACACCATTCGTTCAAATTTTTATATATGTATATGTATATATATAGACTTATATATATATATATACGTCCGTGAACGCGATAACTTGAGTAATTTTTGTCCGATTTTGATGAAATTTGGTTTGAAGGTGTAAAGCGGGATAAACTTGAATGAGTTCGCGAACCAGCATGATCGGACCATGGGAACGGGGCTTTACGGGGGGTTTTATGGGGTCAAAATTGGTTTTTCTCACTTTTGCCCCTTAAAACGCAAAATTTCCCGATTTCTCTTAAGACCTTTTTAAAGAGCTTAAAAAAACAAATAATTTAGTATATTAAAGTATTTTTGTTCGATTATTAGTAGCGGAGAAAATTTAAAAAATTGTAAATTTAAAATTCCCATGTTATTCTTATGGAGAATATTGTCAAATGTTGTAGTTTGCTTGTTTATGGATATATTTTGATCAAACTTGGCAAATTTATTTATTTTGTACTAAGCTATCAATATTTTACTCAAAAACACACTTTATTAGTTTCCTTGTAGCAGCAAACCTAGGTACTCGTTAAACCTAATGTTATTAAAATATATTTAACTGAAAATCAATTCAGACAAATAGAAATTCGCTTAGTCGGCAGGTTTGCTGCGGCGGGGGTATTTTCTTCCTTTGTTGGTTCCTTTACGAGGATCTGCTTTCTGGAAGGGTGGGGGGGACCTCTTCTGGGGTTGGATACAACATCTTTTGTTACACCGGTAATGTATTATTCCTTTTTGTTGAGTTTGCATTATTTGCTGAAAGACGCGCTAATATGGAAAATGACGAGACGAATTTGCCTATTGTCAAGTCATTTTTAGGGAATGAAAATCTGTGTTAGGCTTCATTAGAAGTAATTTTGATTATAAAGCTACTAGGCCTATGCAAACAGTTTAGATTGATGTAAAAATGTAAGTAACACTTATATAGTTCAGTCAATGAGTCATAGTCCCGCGGGGCAGGGAGTTTTGCTCATTAAAACTTTTACACTGAGAGTTATTTAGAACAGTTTGCTAAAATCCTACTAATATTATAAATGAGAAAGTTTGGATGTATGGATGTATGTTTGTGACAAGTGAACGTGAAAAATACTGGTCGGATTGGGCTGAAATTTGGCATGATGATAGCTCACATTCCCGATTAACATATAGGCATATTCTTATTTCAAAAATCCTTTCGGGCTCTGCCCCAGTGGCTCTGGAGTTTCCCATGTTAACCTTATGAGAAATGGAATTATTGAATCTTAACAGCTGTTTCAATTAAACAAGTTGGTTCTGTTCTATGATGTTCAATAGCATTAAAGTTACAAGGATTACCAACAGGGTGCAGCACTATTATTTCTTTTACATTTATGAAAGCAGCTAATTTGCAACCCAAAAGGTGAGTGAGCGTAGCGAACGAACTTCAACCTGGAGGCGAGTTAGCGTAGCGAACGAGCTAACCTGAAGGCAAGTGAGCGCAGCGAACGAGCTCCAACCTAAAGGTGAGTGAGCGTAGCGAACGAGCTCTAACCTAAAGGTGAGTGAGCCTAGCGAACAAAATTCAACCAGGACGTGATTGAGCCATGCGAACGAGATAATCTTGAAAATTAAGAAGTTAAACGGGGCAAAGCCCGCGGGTTACAGCTAGTATATTATAAAATAGAGGATATAAAAAAAAAACTACATTAAGTGAAAATTAATCATGCCTGATATAATAGGAGTCTCCGAATTCGGTAGTAAATAATAAAATATTGTCCTTAAAAGAAGTCTTGAAAGTTTCAAGTCTTTGAAGGCTTCCTTTTTCTCTTTGTGGTCCTTCCTTTGAACCCTTTGGTACTTAAAGTTTTTTGCCAGTTCTAATGTCATGAGGCGAAACAAAGTACTCGTCACGGTACTCACAGAGAAGTAATATTCTCTGTGCTGTACTGTTATCTTTGCCGATATCTGCAGATGATGCAAAATAGGCAACCTAAACCAAAAAATAATTTTCTTTGCTCCTAAGCAAAATCCTCATTTAAATTTTAACATTATTGTATATACTGGAAAATAGTATGTATTTTTGAAGTGGTTTGATGTGAGGTTTAGTTTGAGTTCCCCAAAGTCGGTAACATGTTTACCCCTTCTTAACTAACTTGCACTTGATGTTTATTGGTTAAGAAATATGATTTTATATAAACTAGTGTACATGTTGCTCGAATTCGAGCAATTGTAAAGTACCTATTACAGGATTTGCAAACCAATAACAATCATACTTAGCTATCAACATTTCAACAAAACCACACCTACCTTCCCTGTAGCAGCAAACCTAAGTACTCATATTAAAATTAACTTAATGTTATTGAAATAGGAAAAAAATGACCATTTTAAGGGAATAGGTAATTAATCTTTGTATTAATTAAGCCAGGTAAATGGAAATTTGCTTAGTCTGAAGGTTTGCTGCGGATACACAATTTTAATAACAGCAAAGATTGAAGAATCTTATTACTTATATCCATGAATTTATCTAACAATTATTTCCTGTAAATTATTATTATAGCAGTTCAAAAATATTGAAACAAACTCGATCAACAAATAATGTTGAAAGAATACCATACTAATGACATTAACATATAGTTTGACAGTTACATTTAATCAATGTTAAATGTTTACATTCGGGCATAGACAAAAATGATACGGGCGAGTGACATATTTGATTAATGTTTATGATCCCTACCGTTCCTGTTCTAATAATCATGCAGTATTGAATATGTTTGAACCAGCTGTGTGGAATTGTGAAATCAAAATTAATTTGACAGTTAGTTCTGCTTGTTTACATTTTTAAATTTTGTAGGTTTGTTCTTTGTTACCATGGATACCATCAATAAATATTTCACTCTTAATTTCTGACAACAGCTGGAGTTTCATGACAAATTTTGTTTCCCATGTTAATCTTATGGATAGATACGAAACTTTAAAGGGCCCCAGGGCCTCACTCTCTAATTATTTCCTTAAAAAGAAAGTTTCCTGCACAACTTCACGTTACGCTCTTTCCAATGACACCAAAAACATGTCAATTGGTTCAGTAGTTTCGGAGGAGTAATTGTCACAAAAAACCTGCTTGCGTATTAAATAAGTATAGATGATTTAAAAAATTGTGCGAATAAAAACAAAAGAAACGATGATTTTGGAGTATCAAGTTAAAGAATGCAACAAAACAAAAACAAGTTGAAGTAAAGAGCTAAAGAGGAATTTATAAAGAAAATATACAGAGAAATGGCCGCTGTATGCCAACAAGCTTTAATGCAAGTACACTTAGACGATTAAAATGCAAGTAGGGGCTACATATATGAGAGGGGCGCTTAATTAATTATTATGTTAATATGTACGAAGCGATACTAGAAAAAAACTTTCAAACAAAATACACGGCGATGCAATAGTTTCTTTTAGAGAGTTTTCATAACTTATTATTGTGCATTTTGACCCGGGCAACGCCGGGTTTCCCTGCTAGTTAGTGATACAAGGAAACATAATTTACTACGCCTTATGGTACTGCTTCCACCTCTCTTAAACTCAATGATATCTTCAGTTTGTGTTATAACCTATTTTTTCGAGCGATATGAATAGGTTAGGTTTAGTACCAGGATAGTCAGTCTGGTGTCGTGGGTTTTATCTGGGTTAAGATAAGTTCCAGGGGTCGAGATAGACTTAAAAATTTTAAATAAAAACTTTTAAAGGTAGCAACTTATTTCAGATTGGCAATCGATGGTAATATTTAAATTTTCTTTAAGTTGCAGAATCCCTTATATTAAATTTCCAAGGTAGATTTTACTCAAATGCTCATTTTAAATCAAACCAATCGAAAATTAGAATAGTCGATTCAGAGTCTGTAGTTTTTCATGTGAGTCAGTTCAATATTCTTATGTTCTTCCAACACTCATCCTTATCGACTTTTCTAAGTGGGAGAGATTTTGATTGAATGATCTCAAAGTAATTTACTGTAGGCCAAAGATTAAGATTTTTTCAAGATTTTTCTTAGGCTGAAGGCCTGAATAAATGGAAAAAGGGCATAGTTGACAAACCAACAAGGAGGCGTTGGTGTCAAAGAGCGAAGGAATGTTAGTTGAGCTTATCGCAAAGAATTGTTTGTTATATATATTTCCTTAGATAAGCAATGTAGAAACCAAGAATTTCAACTCGAGTGCTGTAAAGAAATTAGTATATAAAACTAAGCATAAATAACTTCGAAATATTTAGCAAGCATTAAAATAGGCTTAGTCAACATAGCAAACATTAGTGAGCATACTATCAAGTAATTCACTAGGGCGAAGAATCAAATAACCACCAACAACAAGGCTGGTGTTAGCTGATGAGGCTAGTAGAAGGCGTTTGGCTTCTACTTGGGTGACACTACTAGTACTGCAATTTGTTAGTTGGCGGTATTACCTTAGGATGCTAGACTAGGAAAAGACAATAGCTCGCAACGGAAATATAGGAATGGGCAACAACTAACGTGAAAATGCTTCAGTGTTAGTAAAGTAGTAAAGGATAACTAACTATGAATGGAATAACAACTAACGCGGGAATACGTTAGCGTTATTTGAAATAGTAATGAATAACTAGGAACGGATTAACAACTAAAGTGGGAGTGCGTTAGCGTTACTTAAAATATTAATGGATAACTAGGAATAATGTATTATAACTAGCAAGTGAATATTAGTAAATTAAAACACGCTCTTAAATATTTAAAGTCAATTTAACCATGATATACTGTGGGGGATAAAACATGGCTGCGTTTCAAAACTTGTTGGCCAATAGTGAAGGGATTATCACGGCGACGTAGATTATAGTATCTCGCTTGTCTGTTATGAGCACTTCGCAACTGATACTGGCAACTCTCCTTTAATTTAAACAAAGCTGAAGTCGCTGTTGGTGTTTATCTTTCGTGGCTGGAAGTTCATCCGATTTCCCTGATTCAAGAAGTGGTCCAAATAAAGCGTTTGATGGTTTTAGCTCACGGCAAAAATTTAGTATTGCCGGTGTTTATCCGGTGGACTCGTGGACAGCGGTGATCACTGCAAATTGAAATTCCTCCAGATGTTCATTTTATGTCCTATGGTCTCATTTGACGTATTGTGCCATCATCGTCTTTAAGACACGATTTTCTCGCTCCGTAGGGTTGCCTCGTGGGGAATAAGGGGCTGTGAACTAATGAGATAAGTTCCAAGACTTTGTAAGAGAGGCAAACAGTTTTGATGTATACTGCTTACCATTGTCTGTCAGTAGAATCTCAGGAGCTCCATACCGAAGCAGGACTAAGTCCGTGAATTTCTTAGAGACTTGATGAGTGGTCGCATTTGGTAATGGTGCTAACTCTCGTACAGTATAATAATCCTGACATACTAGCAGAAATCTATTTCCCTTACGTGATCTCGGTAGGCGTCCGATCATATCACTCGTCACCATGTACCACGGGCCTTGTGGTTGTCGAAAATGGATCTTTCCGACAGTCTTCCGTTGTTCCACCTAGTGACGTTGACATAACTCATATTTACGGACATAGTCGTGTACCGAGTTTCGCAACCCGGGCCAATAATACCGTTCGGCCTGTGTTGGATGGTTTTGAAGATACCTAGATGACCTGCACTTGGAGTATCATGTGTTTTAATTTTGGATGGGACGCCATGATGGTCAATGTGAGTCAGAAGGTCGTCAGCCAACTTAAACTTCATGCAAGAGGCAAGTCAGTGCCTTATCCATCATTTGATGCGTTTACTTGTACGGTGAAGGGTTGATTGAAATTAGGACATCTTAGAATAGGCGCCGATGTTAGTTTGTGTTTGAGCTAAACAAACGCGGTGCTTTGAGCCTCGCCCCACTCCCATTTGCTCTTCTTCTTCAAAAGCATAGTTAAGGGAGCTGATTTCCTAGCAAAGTCAGGGACGAATTTCCTATATCAGGAAGCGAGTCCCAGAAAACTTCGTATGTCTTTAATTCTTGCTGGTGTAGGGAAGTTAATTATTGATTGGACCTTATCAGGGTCAGTGCCGATGCCTTGTTCGTCCACTATGTGTCCCAGGTACTTCAGTTGTTGTAGACCAATCTTACATTTTTCGATGTTCATTTGTATTCCTGCATCACGTAAGCGTTGAAAGACTGCTTTCATCAGAGACAGGTGATGCTCAAAATCCTTAGAAATTAGAATCAGGTCATCCAGGTATGCGAATGCATATGGCTCAAACTCAGGACCGATGAACTTGTCTGCACTGACACACACTCAAATCAGTTAAATGGTGCAAACTCGCTTGCATGGCTGTTTCACTCCGACACCGACGGCGATACGTACGGGTAGTACGGCTCTTGCACTTGATGGTGTTCGGTTAGGATTGTTGTATGATTACCAAAAGTATTGGGGTTCTATTGGACCTGATAGGGAGGCTGCTGATATCCGAAGAAACCTTGCTGGGATGGTGGTATTACAGTAGTTTGTTTTTGGGCCGAATCGATAGCAGTGATAATATCTGCTTTCAACTTAAATTTTTTACTGGCAGGCACCTTCTGACACTCTTACTCTGTCTTCATTTTGCTCATTGTCGAACATTTTATAAGCTTTTTCTTTACACCATGTCATCCTCCCTGACCCTTTTCTTTGATGCTCTTCTAGCCACCAATGATGATCCTGGTTGTATGGTTGTTTCCAGTGAAATCTCATCTTCCTCTTCAGTCATGCCTTCATGGACTCCGTCCTCTGAGAGGCTGAACGTGGTCTAGTTTATCAGGTGTTGCATCAAAGTCGGCGTTTCCATTATTCTCAGGAATTCGGGTTTCTACTATATCCACGTTTGGAAATTTACAGGCGATTTTTATTGCATTAAGTCCAGTAAAAAAAGAATAGTATTTATTTTTCTTACCAAATTGCTTTTATTTTCTTCAGAACAACAAATCCAATATTTTATAGTTTGTCCTCTTTTGTTGAGCGAGGTAATGTAAGATCTGGAAGGTTAATTTGCACTGATGTGTTATTTTCTCCGTTATTTAAGAAATGGAGGAGAAAATGAGGAGCTTAAATATTTGCTAAATGCTTTGCAATTACTCCACGATACAAAGATACAAATATAGTTATAATATCTTGACAATATTCAGAAACACTTAATTTATTGAGCTGAACATATTTAAAACCCCCAATACTTTCAATTAAATAAAATTGAATTGAACAAAATCCTTTGTTTTTTTTAAATAGATGAAAAAGATGAGGGACAAAATTATGCCTTGTATTTCACTGACTCAGATAATCTGACCATTAGTCATAATTTATAATAAAATAGTTAAATAGCAAAACCCTTATCCATCCACATGATATCTTTACGATATCAAAAGTTTGTTGACTAATACCCGCACTTTTGTAGACTAATACTTTTATATCTCAGGGATCACATATCCCATATATATTATGGGATATTATATTATTATCCCATATACAATATATTATACAGGGTGTCCATAAAAAACGTTTCAGGACTTTGGGAAATGAATCCCCATACTAAAAGAAAGAAAAAAGTTTATGGGAAGGTATGTCCGAAAATGCATATTAACCCAGATATCCGCCATTTTGTTTTTTATACAAAAATATTTTTATCTGTGATGTTTTTTATTCGACGATTATGAAATTTGGTATACATGTTAACATACACAAGACCTATAATAGAAAAAATAATAAAGTTGTTCCGATTGTAAATTTCAAAATGGCGACCGTTTGAATTTTTCTAACTTAAATAACTCAAAAACTGCTAATTCTATGAAAAAATGTCAAGGATACTTTTTTTTAACATTTTTAATTTCCTATCAAACGATACCAAGATCAAAAAGATCGAACAAAAGATAACTGAAATATAACGTTTTTTGTGTAAAAATAAGGCAAATATTAAGGGTTTCCCGACTAACTCTGCCTTATTTTTACACAAAAAACGTTATATTTCAGTTATCTTTTGTTCGATCTTTTTGATCTTGGTATCGTTTGATAGGAAATTAAAAATGTTAAAAAAAAGTATTCTTGACATTTTTTCATAGAATTAGCAGTTTTTGAGTTATTTAAGTTAGAAAAATTCAAACGGTCGCCATTTTGAAATTTACAATCGGAACAACTTTATTATTTTTTCTATTATAGGTCTTGTGTATGTTAACATGTATACCAAATTTCATAATCGTCGAATAAAAAACATCACAGATAAAAATATTTTTGTATAAAAAACAAAATGGCGGATATCTGGGTTAATATGCATTTTCGGACATACCTTCCCATAAACTTTTTTCTTTCTTTTAGTATGGGGATTCATTTCCCAAAGTCCTGAAACGTTTTTTATGGACACCCTGTATATTATGTGCCATGATAACATTATATCAATTGAAACGCAAAACGTTCTTCTCAAGGTTAAGATAATTTATTTCCTAACATAAAAAGTTGTCCAATTCACCTAGTTTTAGTAGTTTTTGCCTGGTCAGCATGTATTTGGTTTTACATTTTTAACTCTATAACTATTTCTGACAGAAGCTTCCAATTTGGATGGATTAAGAAACCTTAATGGTATAAAAATATATTTATTTATACATAATTTCATAATTATTATTTACATAGAGGAAATAAGGGAACATTGTCTAATGAGGTAGAAAACTGTAAACTAATACATAGAAAAAACCCGCTAAAACTTGTGTCCAATGCGAAGCGTGTCCGCACTTGACTGCTCTCAGAGGAGTTGGCCAGTTGGGCGTACTGCGCACCGCGGAGGTGGGTAGGAATACGGCACCGTCTCATTCAGTAATGTTGAGTAGGCTTCGCAGTATGGACTGCGCATCACGCAGTGCGCTCCGCACAAAATGCAGAGCTAGGAAGGCTCACCTTGACTCCAGTCACCCGTCCCGCAGTTTTGCGACATAGAATCGCTGCGTAATTCGGCAGCTAGGAATATTACTGCACCCGATCCTGTGTATCGATCCAGTGGCGAACTTCGCAGCGGTATTTTAAACGAGGACATAATATCTTTCCCTGTCTTCACTCGTTCATGGCAATGTACCATCATAGTTCACCATTTTAGGATGATTAATCCTAACACATGAACTATTGGTACATGAATAGCTTTGTCATTTAAAACAGTATTTGGAAAATACAGTTATGATATAAGTTTAATTTGTCACTGTATTCTTTAGAGGTATTAACTGTCGTATTAGCTGGTTAAGAATAAAACCCATGTTGAAAATAGCTCATAACGCATTACAAATAAACTCTCAGTAACTCCTTGATCAGCATCGTACGTGTTATTAATTTACCTGTTTTGTGCTTTCAACTAAACTCTTGTCACAGCAAATACCTATTTACTTAAATAAAACTACTTGTTAAAAAAAAAAAAAAAAAAAACACGAGAACATTTAAACGTATTATTTAGGGTATTGTAAATAATGTATCCCGGTCGTGTTGCCCACACACGGTCCACACGGAGTCGGAAGAGTCGGCAGCCCTGTATAAGGACTTTGGTTACCGGTAGTATTTAACAATTGTGAGCTATTGTTATGAGACCACGGCTTTGAAAAACATTCTTACGATGGTAAGAGTGTTGAAAACAAATAGTTGCAAACATAGTGGTGTGGATGTTCTGCACAATCTAGGCAAGTTAAAAATGTATGCATCCAATCTGGTGCCATATTTCCAAGACGGACATAAGTTCAAATTTTGCCGAGTTTGCTGGAACTTGTTCCTATTAATTAGTAAGTAGATACAGACTATGAACTCCCAACGCGCACAATCATGGCGTTTTTAAAATATCCCCGCGAATTGACATGATCACGCAACCACGTTTCCCCTAACAAAGCTCGTCATCTGTTGTACTTGTTATTAACTCGTACAGTCACAGTCAGCTGGTCGATACAATGCGTGTACTGGCCGCCAGGTGCGCTGCGATCCTCTGCTGTGTTGTGGTTCAGTTGTACATAGCTACAGTGTACTGTGTAGTGATGTAGTGTAGACGTAGACCATGTGGAGTGCACTCAGTGAGCAATTAGTGGTGTGTGTGTTGCTAGTTGTTACTCGCTGCTACGCTGTCTACACTATACTCGAGAAAAGAGGTACAGAGCAAAGCAATACAGTAATAATAATATAAACGATTTGGTCAATTTTCCAAAAATTGAAGATTTGTTTTTTTTTTTTCGAAATATCGCCGAACTTATTTAATATTTGTGTATAAACTAAGGCACTTACGTGACCATGGGATTAGTTAAATAGAGCGATTCTCAGCATGTTTGAATATACCGTAGCAAGCAGAACTTAAAATTATATTTAAAAATAACCTAACATAGCAAGGGGAGCAGACCGCTTTCCGATTTCCCTATATTAGCCATTATAGGTTAGGTACACTTATCTCATAATTGACAATAGATACAAACTTCAAATTTTTCATACTTATTTAGTGGACCTTTGTACACATTTTAACCAGAGGATTTTTTTCTATTTACCTTTTTTTCCATTTATGATTTTTTTTCAAAATTTCTAAAAATTTTCCAGAAATTTATCAGTTATGTAATGATAAAAAAAAATTGGTTAGGAATATTAGCATAACCTCTGGTATAAGTGTGGACAACAATGCAATAAATGTATGTGCAAAGTTTCATTACCATATCTACAGTACTTTTTGAGAAAAGTGTACCTAAGTGTTAAAAATTGGTTTTTTCGGAAAACGAGGATGAAAGAAAACGTAAAATGAAATTACCTTTCAGTAATGTCCAGCACAGTAGGAAGGATTGTCTGGATCTTCATTCTCTTCATAGTCATCTTCCAGCTTCTTCCTTTTGAGGTTTCTTTGTTGCCTACATTTCTTTTGGACCTCCTGGATTGCTTTTTCAGCTTTACGGACTCTGCGGGCATCGAGCAGCTTCATCGCGCGCACACAGTTTTCACCGGCATCTAGACCCATTAGCTTAAACATAATACACTTTGCCACATTCCCTTTGTTATATTGTGCAATGGCATCAAACACCCCTAACTGCAATGTTGAGAGTCTAACAAAAACTTTCTTGGGCAGACGGCTCCATATAATATTGTTCACTGACTCGCTCATATTTTGAGTGCCACCGTGAGCACACTTGGCTAGTAAAATAGGATTAGCTAGGTCCTTGAAGATAGGTTTTATTTCATTTAGGATAGCTGGAGGAAGGTGGGTATGTTCAGAGTGCTTGTATGCTTCTTTTCTCTCTTGGGCTACCTGGTATTTACACCAAGAATCCTCTCCCGTAGGGCAAAGTTCGTGCATGGGTTCTTCGTCGGTAGAACCTAAATGGCAGAATTCTGCCCATATGGCTGTTCTCATGGATCTGACTCCTTCAGCTGCATGCCTTCTGATAGCAATGCCATAAAATATTTGAATTTTATCAATGGCATGCCCTGTCAATCTACCCTTACCTCCAATTGTTTTCCCATCGGCGAGGATTTTGTGTGAATTTTTTTTTTTTGAAGTCTCTGAGGCGTTTCCCCATACGCTTTTGGACATGACCCACACATTCCATTTTTTCAATTTGGAAGTCTGGGCCATATGGCTGTTGAGCACACACTGTGTCATAGCCTTTGCAGTCACCGTCACCAAGGTAATATTTATATCGTACGTCATAGTTCATTTTAGACCGTTCAAACATTTTTTTCACGCCCTCTACCTCCATCCCTCCGCTGGTGCCAGAATAATTAGCGATGCACGAGTTGCTGTGTTTATTTTCAAGCCTAGTTTTACACTGGCAGAACTTGGACATTATTTCCACATCCAAAACTTGGCCAGTAGTAATGCTCATAGCTGTAACTACACCATTTAGTGATGAAAACCCGCGCCGCTGCCAAGTTCCATCGAAAGCACAAGCGATGTCTCGGTCTCCATCGTTTTGGCGCACCGCCTTCTCTACTGCTTCCTTCATGGCCTCTACACATACCCTTTTAGTAACAGGCAACAACATCTTATTGTATTTTGCAAATTTTGAAGGTTTTGGTAGGTTCATTACACCTGCAAACAACTCGCCAGTTTCTTGGCCAATCCCTATGCATCGCAGGGCGTAGACGAAACGTACGTTTACATCGTAAACTCTGTTTTCAACATTTTCTAAACCTAACCTAACTTTAGTTAGCTTGCTGTTCCTCTCACTAGATTTTTTTAGACACTGTTGGTTAGTACAGCTTAGATTTAACGTGAAAGCTAGGCCTATTCTTTTTTCAGTGCCAAGACGTAATGGGCTGTGACAATATTTGCAAACCGCCAAATCAGATATTAGTTTTTCAATCACTGCTAGGTCCAATAAATCATACTTCAGTTTATCATTGTTGAACTGATCATATTCAATATTATTAGCTAGTTTTACCTTGGATGTACTTTCTTTTGATGTTATTTCAGAACAACCACTTTCCTCGTTTGAAGATTGAGACACAGGCACAGGGGCTTCTGTAGGTTTAGGCCTATTTCCATCATTTAGATGCCACCCAAAGCTTTTTCTTTTCTTAAACACTTTCCCCGGTCTTGGCATTTTCAACAATATCAAACAAAGTAAGATAAGTCCACAAAACACAATCTTACTTCTAAAATAACCAGCACAACTATTCACTGTTTATATCAAAGCTTTGCTGTTACTTGAAACACTGATATTTATCAAAACATAAACATAACCAAGAATAGTGCACAGACAACAAACAAACCCAACATAACAGCTGACATTCAAGCTGATTTCAATGCCTTACAAATACTGTTCTTCTTTGCTGAAATATAATAATAAGTACTATATGAAAACCAATTGTGTTACTCGAGAAGCTACAGCTCAACACTGTCACTAAGTGTGCAGGGTAATGAATTTCATAAAAAAAAAAACAATAAATCAAATTAAAATAGTTAAGTGTTATATATCATTTGAAAGAGGAAATTTCAAGCTATAATCTGATATCAAAAACACATAAACCTAAAAAAATAGATTTTTAAGTGGTTTGCTCCCCCTTTTAAATGATTAGTATATAACTGTCTCAAACAATATGCATGCCATATTCTGACGTCTTACCTTTTGTTGTGATATGAATTTGTTGTAAAAAAAACTGTTTACATATAGGCATTTACACTATTACTTTTATGTAATAATAATCAACCTTAATTACGGTACCTTTAAATAAGGAATTTTCAAAATAAAAAAAATTTTAGTACTAATACTCCTTAAACGTTGTTAAGCATTGTTTAAATGGAGAATAGTGGTCATGCAATTGGAAAAGAAGACATTTTTCTGTTATTATTTATCCATCCTTAACAAATAAGGTATCATTGAAAACTAATAAAATTTACTAACTTTTCTGTCCTTATGAAATGTTTCGTTATGTTAACGGTTTTCGTGAAATTGGGCATCAAATTTTTTAACGGCTGCCATTTTGAAACGGTTAATGATTTTTTAGTATAACTTTAATCAAAGATAAGCCTTAATAAGATTAATATTTCTGCAAGATCTCAACGCTGTATCTCAAACCGTTTAGGAGTTATTAATGTTTTTGTAAAAAACACATAAATGCCGACAGTCGGTAAACTAGACACCACAGACCCATTTTCCTATGGTAAAATGTGTTTGTCTTGACCTAAGCAATAACGCTATTACAAGTGTCCAGAGAGTTATCGGACACCCTGTATTTGTAACACAAGTAAATGAGAATCGAGAGAAACAATTAGATACCTTCTCTACTTATTTTTTGTTTAAATTTGCATTTTCTTACAATCTTAATGTTTTTATCGTGAAAAATGTCATTGTTTTTCATTTTTTTAGGTGATGTTATATTTGATATTACATTTAAGATTTTATGGTTTACAGTAAGCTTAAATTTGTCTCCGATAAAAGGATTGCGTATTTGTTATGGATTCGTAAGTGACTTAACGCACTCTGCCCAGTAGCTCAATTCAACCACATACACGTACAATATAAAACCTTATATGAGAAGTATATTTTTCATGGATGTGGTTTAATTGTGGTATTAATGAACTGTCGCATTACTACAAATTATAACACCTCATGAATGCGTGTGAACTTGTTGGACATCATACTATGTGCCGGTGTTATAACTACGCTGCAGACAATGGACCTAATGAGATTGATTCGTACACAGCAAGAACTATTGACAAATGTTTGAACTTTGAAGACACCCGAAAGAAGACGACATTTATTCAAAGCTACTTGATTTAGCCTATTTTATTCTCACTAAGTATCGGTGTAGAAAGTAAGAAGGCGCTGAGATAGGCAATCGAGATACACGTCTCAAGTTGCCTGCAGTTCCTGCTGAAGGCGCTGGCACCTTAATGCAAACTGCACTTTTTTAGTTGTGTTTTGATGATTAACCTGTATAGAGTCGCATGTCTAGATTGGAATAGTAAATTTATATTTCCCGTTTACTTGATCATTTAGTCAAATTCACAAACTAATGTATGAGTATAATGTTGTTTTCTTTTCTAACAGTTCTTTTATCGTATTTATTTAAGGTGTTACAGGTATAAAAATATTCAGTTTACTCTAGACGTACAGTTTTTTTAATAAGTATTATTTCTTTTTAATAACAATTTGAATACTTATAGGCGAATATCAGTATTACTTAGCCACTAAATAACTATCAAAACTTTAAAAAATAAAAAAGACACCATGTTAACATTAGCAATAAAAACAATTTAATTAATTGAAAAAGTAAACATATAGAAAAAGTAGCATATGACAAACACACACACACATGATAGAGACAGTTCAAGGGGAAAAGTCGGGTAACTTCAAATAGGGAACAGGAAAAAACATATGGTAAACTTTTCAGCTCGCTAACCTCAAAATTGTAGTATTAGTGCATTATGAAAACTACTAATCACACGATATTTTAAGTTATGTTTGTAAACAACAGAAATGTTAAACATTGATGACGACTTTGTATAACCTCAAAATATTTGGTATATAATACATTGTAAGGTTATTTCAACATCATGATGAAAATAGTTCTTTTTGGTACTTAATAGTATTTCCAAGCTCGGCTCATAGCGCACCAAAAAGAGCCACTTTCACTCCTAGTGATGAAAACCACTGTTATTAAACGAGAGCGGGATTATAAAATGACAGAATTCCTATTTAGAAAATGTATAATATATTACTATTTAAGATACCTTTTTTACCCAGGATTAAAAACATAACTCGTATGATCTGTTATCTAGTTTAAATAATACTTTAAAATTATAGCTTATAAAGTGTTCTTGTACGACAAGTAAATTGTTGCAAGAGAGGTTATCAGTACAAATAACGCCCGGAGTCAGGGTTATCTGTACAGCAAAACAAATAATGGTGTTAACTTAAAATTACTTAAAAAACACGAACGAATTGAAACCTTTACAATTATAAACATCTATGGATGTTCATCTCTGGCAGATGAATATACAGGGTGATCAACTCAAGGAGGCCACCATTGGGATATCGAAAACGGTTAGAATTAGAGAAAACTTTAAATGGGGGACATTCCTTTATTTTTTGTAGCAGTTAAAAATATGACTTTAGTTTTTTGAAATTCAGCCGCCATTTTCCAAAATGGCGGCCAACTTTGAAATTTCTTATGGTACACCCTATATTTTATCACGTTTTCGGATAGAACATGCAATTTAAAAACTTTTTTATTCTTGACATTTTTTCGATAAACCCACTCGTTTAGGAGTTACAGCCTATGGAAAAATGACTTCCGGTGTACATTTACACCATGTAGCTCCAAAACAAGCAGGTTTATAGCGAAAATACGAAGATTAAATAAGTCAAATAAGTCTTAAAATTGCATCCACATTCCAAAAAGACCATAAAATACACAGTTTTCCACTTTTCAAGTTTGCCGCCATTTTGGAAAATGGCCGCCATTTTTAAACAACAGAATTCATATTTTTAACGAATTTTATGGTATTTTTGGAATGTGGATGCAATTTTAAGACTTATTTGACTTATTTAACCTTCGCATTTTCGCTATAAACCTGCTTGTTTTCTACATGGTGAAAAATGTACACCGGAAGTCATTTTTCCATAGGCTGTAACTCCTAAACGAGTGGGTTTATCGAAGAAATATCAAGAATAAAAAAGTTTTTAAATTGCATGTTCTATCCGAAAACGTGATAAAATACAGGGTGCTGCATAAGAAATTTCAAAGTTGGCCGCCATTTTGGAAAATGGCGGCTGAATTTCAAAAAACTAAAATCATATTTTTAACTGCTACAAAAAATAAAGGAATGTCCCCCATTTAAAGTTTTCTCTAATTCTTACCGTTTCCGATATCCCAATGGTGGCCTCCTTGAGTTGATCACCCTGTATAAAGAATATAAAAGGAATTATAATTCATTCCATTAAATCCCTCTGGTGTCTTGACCAGTGCACCTGGTCAAGACACACAACCTACAACTCCTGACATTTCACTCCACAATGACCTCAACACAACAAATGAAAAAGAAGCTGAAATACCCAAGAGTTTGATTTCTGTAGAAAGTGAAGGAATTATAGTTGATAACAGTTTTACTGATGTAAATACTAGGCAGACTAACATGAAATATTTTTTAAGGAACAGAAAGGTCATGCAAAAGAAAGCATAAGACTACAATCTAAGACCAATTCCTCTTATGTGGGCACTGCTGACACACAAGCACTTAAATTACTAAGCATTTTACATTGCAATATTCAAGGGATAACCCAGGGCAATAAAATCGATGAAATAAATCTTTACATAGATTCATTTAGAACAAAACCTGATATTGTTTGTTTCTCTGAACACTGGGTTCCATCTACATGCCAAATTCCACTTTTTCAATTCGATGGGTATCAATTAGCCGGTTCATATTGCAGAAAGAAACAAAAAAGAGGTGGGGTTTGTGTATTGGTAAATAATAATTACAGTATTACATTAAGACTGGATCTTGGAAACTTTACGGTTGACTCTTATTTTGAGTGTTGTGGTGTTCAGATCACGCACCCTCTTGATTTAATTGTGCTTTGTGTCTACAGACCTACCGTGTATACCAAAATCGCATATGATATTTTTTTTTCTAGCTTGTGTTCACTTTTACAATATTCTATTCTTAAGAATCCTAAATCCTTTTTTATACTTACAGGAGATTTTAACATTGATATTTTGAAAAATTGTTCTCAATCTGAAGAGTTTCTTTCAATATTAAATTCGTTCAATCTTTTTACAACTATAAAGGTACCCACTCGGGTTTCAAATGTTTCTAGTACATGTATTGATAATATTATAACTAATTTAAAACCTAATTTATGTTTTCCTTCTGTGATACAAAATGGTTTATCTGATCACTTAACTCAATATCTTCAAGTGAATTGTGAATATTTTACTAAGAAACATATAGAAACTATGGTTAACAAAAAAACAATATACGTAAGAAATTTTTCTAAGGTTAATATCTCCAATTTTGTCAATTCTTTAAAATCGGAGGATTGGTCTTACTTCTTTCAGAAATTGAATGTAACATCTGATGTAAATACTATTTATAAGTGTTTTTTACATATTTTCAAACTACATTTTAATGCGTCTTTTCCATTAGTTAAGGCTAAAAATAGTCTTAACCGGAATAAAGATAAAGGTTGGCTTACAAGTGGGATAAAAAGATCTAGTAAACATAAACGGGAACTTTTTGAGCTCAGCAAACAATCCACAAATCTGCATTTTAAAAACTATGTTAAAAAGTACAGCAAAGTGCTCAGTAAATGTATAAGAACTGCTAAAATATTACATAATAAAAATAAAATTAAACAATCGTTCAACAAGACTAAAACTGCTTGGCAAATTGTAAAAACAGAAACGAATACTTCCGCCAGTAAAATAGATAAATTTCCATTTTTATCCGAATCCGTAAACATCAAAAATCAGTTAAATTATGTTAACAAATTCTTTACAGAAACTTGCAAACTTCTAAATGTTAATTCTGATCCTGAAAGCTCAATAAATTTTTTACAACAAGGGGTCCGACCTAATTCCATGTTAATATCTTTCAAAACTACAGATCCTCAAGAAATTCAGCAAATAATTAACGAATTAAAACCTTCCAAATCGTGTGGATGGGATGAAATATCACCCTTCATCTTAAAACAATGTTCATCTTTTATTTCAATCCCACTTGCTCATTTAATCAACACTTCACTCTATACAGGTGTGTTTCCGGATGTACTAAAGCTCTCAAACGTGATACCAGTTATAAAAAAAGGCAATCCAAAAGAACTAACTAATTATAGGCCCATTTCATTACTGCCGACATTCTCAAAAATTTTTGAAAAGATAGTTTTTAATAGGTTGTATAATTACCTTGATAAATGTCAACTCTTCAACATGAATCAGTATGGGTTTAGAAGGGGTAAAAGCACTGTAGATGCCATATTCAGTTTTGTATCTGAGGTTGCGGATGCTCTTGACAGGTCGCAGAATGTATCTGGTCTCTTCTGTGACCTGTCAAGAGCGTTCGACTGTGTAAACCATAATATACTGATTCGGAAGTTGCAGTTTTATGGTATATCGGGCAGGACCAGTAAATGGTTGGTTTCATTTCTATCCAACAGAAAACAGTGTATAAATTTGCAGTCACTGGGAATTAAATCTGATTATAGATTAATCACAGATGGTGTACCTCAAGGGTCCATTCTTGGACCCTTACTCTTCCTGGTTTATGTCAATGACTTGCCCATGACCTTAAATTCTAAATTGGTTATGTTTGCTGACGATACTTCTGCTATCTTCACCCATCCAGATAAATCAATGTTTCCACAGCTTATAAAACAAGAATTCCAAAAGCTGGAAAGTTGGTTTCAAGCTAATGGACTTTTACTAAATCAATCCAAGTCTCTTTTAATGAACTTTAAAAAAAATTATTTTAATAACAATTTTTCACACGAAAACACCACTCTATCTTGCAACCTTGCTAACTCCACCAAATTTTTAGGAATAACAGTAGATCATAAATTAACCTGGAAAACTCACATAACAGACGTCATCAAAAAGTTAAATAAAGCATATTTTGTAACTCTCATTCTTTCTAGATCAGTTGATATTTCTACTCTTATGATGGTATACTATGGATATGTTTATCCTATTCTCAATTACGGAATTATTTTTTGGGGAAATTCCGACAAAAATAAAAAAGTTTTTAAATTGCAAAAAAGAATAATTAGAACAATTTATTCTATCAAAGCTAGGGGTTCTTGTAAAAATACATTTAAAAGCAATAATATCCTTACTTTTCCCAGTCTGTATATCTACAATTTATTAATTTTTATGAAACAAAATATTTCTAAATTTTCTGTTAATTCGGACAATCATAATTATAATACCCGACACAAAAGCTGCCTTTTATACCCTAAACATAAATCCTCAACTTTAGAATCTTCTCCCCACTACTCTGGTGTTAAGTTTTACAATAACCTGCCCGATTCGATTAAATCTGCAGCTTCCCTTAAGTCGTTTAAAAAACAGTTATTTAAGTTTTTATGTAGTAAATGCTGTTATAAGGTAAAAGATTTTTTCCACTGACTCTTGTACATTAGTTTTAAGATATTTGTTTGATCACGATTATTGTATTGACGCTATTTATGTATATGTATACTAAATGAATAAAGGATAATTTGATTTGATTTGATTTGATTTGATAAATACGGTAAGCAAAATTGTGTACGCCCTAAAATGAGTAAAATAAAAATTTATTGAAAAATGGGTTTGCATAAGGTGTAAAACAATATTTATAAGGATACGTAATGAAATTTGAATAAAACTACCGCAAGTCGAATGTTTTCTCTTAGCACTATGTACCTTATATTTTTTTCCAAGACTATAACTTAGAGGGATAAATGTTCTATGGACCTGAGATTTTTCTTGAAAATAATTCTGATTAATGGATATTTCTCAATTAATGGCATATGCGTACAAATAATCTAGTTGATGAATCTTGATCGCATCTTGTAATACTAAGTACATTTTTCCCTAACATTTTTTGGCTGAATTTAACCAAAGTAATATGATATACCTTATCAATTAAGCTTTACTGTTTTTGGGTTTTCGGAATGGATTTAATATATATATTAGATTGATTGATCGGTTTGTATTCTAATTATAATTTTTTTAGCCCAGCAACGAATTTTTTATGATTTTTTTTTCGCGTGGATATAATTCACAACTGGTAAATTGTCTACGCTGCAGTGCGGGAAGTGTTAAAAATATTATTTTTATTTTTAAAGGTAGTATAATAATAGTGCACTAATAATGCATATATATATCATCAATAAATCTTTCGTTAATGTTACTTTTCACACATCATTTTGGAAACGATTTGTTTCTCGTGTACCTTTGGTGGCGTACTTTTGTACAGGCGTCTTGGATTAATTATAGTAAACGTGGAAATTGTAAAATCCGGGCTCAACCCTGTACGGATCTAATATTTAGCACTCTCAATGAATGGTATTTTTCTTGCCAGTACGACTTCTTTAATTGTTTCATAGACTTAAACTATTTTTATAGTTAGGTAGAGCTAATCTTTAGCTTTCAATGCCACCGCTTCAACTTTTTTTTTACTTTCCGGGGAAGGTGCTTGAGTTGACCTACACTAAAATATTTTTGAAACCACTAATATTTTGGAAGGAGTTCCTGTTACATACTTACATCACACTGTTACATACTACTCATTTACATGCTACACTGTTACATTAATGTTACATGCGTGAATATGGTTGTATTTTCTATTTTAAAAAGCACAAGTTCTTCTAAGTAAACACGCAAAGCTATCAACTGAATCATAAAATGGATACCGGGACCCAACTAGGAGCTTAGGTAGGGCGTGTGTTTGCGTGTGTTGATTAGTGAGTGTGTGAACGGTGTCCGCCCTGCCTTACCGGAAGTTCAGTGGTCGTGACGACACTTCCGGCTCGCCGATGGTCAAGTTTACCCATACAGCTCGGAAAGCCAACCCACTGACACAGTGCGGTCATTGACATTTGTAACGTTGTTTATATCTACATGTGATGAGAATTTAATTTTAATGATTTGTGCATAAGCTATTTTTAAAACATAAAATCTTAGCAAGATGTCTATGAGTTAAGTGAATAACTCAACACAGATTTGTACCATTTAAAAGTAACAGGCAAATGAATCGAGAATTTGAGATCAAATAGTTGTTCTGTCCGTACTTCGCAACGGGACAAGGATGGGTATCTAAATATACTATAAAAAAGTTACACACACTTACCATGCAAATGATACAGGGTAATCTTACTCGTAATCGCTTAATTAAAAAAAGAAAATCAGATTCTCATGTGCAATTGCGTTAAACTGAGTGTTAAAGCCCCCTGCAGACGGGGACAGTACTGGCGTCCACAAGTGGTTGCGTAGGAAAAATGTAATGTGTAACGAAAGCGCTAAAAAAAGGAAACTTTCCACACTCGCCTGTGGCTCGTGCGTAAACATTTCTCTCATGTGCAGAGAGTGCCACTTCACGCACTGAAACCTATTTTTAAAATTTTTAACACCATAGAAGTAAAAGCCCGTTTAAAGTTTTAGTGAATTTCACATATCATACCTCTTTTCGTAACAGCTGAGAGCTTGGTAAAAGAAAGCTATAAAGTCATATGATTTCATTACCCCCTGATAACCTTGTGAAATACTATAACCACTAAGGCCGGCCACACACAGAATCAGGCGGGTCGGGGCGCGACAGGGCACGACGAGACGCCTGACTTAAGCCCTGTCTTGTTGCTGTCACACACAGAATGAGGCGGGGCACGTCAAGTAAAAAGTTTAGCCCCCATAAACCTGAAAATTAATATAGGATTTTTTATTCCTGAGCCTTGAGCCGATTTAGCCAACTTTTAAATTTGACTTTATCCTTGGGAGTAGAATAGAAAACAAAATTCAAAGTCATACCTCCAGAGGAGTGGTTTTTGAACCCTTAAGATATGAACGATGGTCCTCTCTTTCCTCAGTTATCAATACCAAGATAAATTATTAGTTATTCAACCACTGTAGTAATATAATCACTGTATAGTCTTATCAAAGGGTGTAATCTTTGGTCGTATAAATTGTTACAGTCTTGTATGTAAATTGTATCAGTTGTAAAATAATCCTTATCAAAATTAGCCCCTAAGGGAATAAATCACATGACCGCGCATGCGCAGAAAGTTCTGCCCGGCAGCGACTTGCCTCGGGGCATAATTTTGGAGACCTTCGCATTTTGCCCTGAGGGCGCCCGGGGGCGTCTTTTCGACGTGCCCTGCCTCGCCCGGTCCTGTGTGTGGAGCTCCATAAGCGCCCGTGCAATTCCCGTCGCACAAGACGCCCCGGGGCAAAATGCCCTGTCGCGCCCCGCCTTGCCTGGTTCTGTGTGTGGCCGGCCTAAGTTATTCAGATGTAATCAATCCAGCCTCCAAAATCAAACTTCCTATTCTTTCAAACACTCAATAATTCTTTAGTTCAAACATATTGGTAACTTTAAATTTAAAGTAACAGCTGCGTAAGCTAAGTGGTTGTATATAACTGAACCACTAGTTTAGTATGCAATTTCACATGAAACCCAACTTTAAAACGTAATGATACTCCAAAGTGTTAAATGTAAACGAAGAGCAATTCGATTACCTCACCACAACTTCTGCATGCTTTGTACAGAGAGTAAAGAAACCATCAACACAACCATGAACAATGTAGCGTTGTTAGCCATCGTGGATACCTAGAAAACCACAACCAGAATACCATTAGTATGTATAATTAATTATTTAATTAACTCAGGAAGGCTAAATACAAGATAAATTATGTTTATGGATTTTCAGAAAAAAATTTTACGTTCAGTTACCATTTTATGGGTTTTCTTAGTGGTAATTTTTTAATGATGCTCTTTGAATCATTGATGTTTTTATTGCTCTCAAAAAATAAGGAACCGTACACAATGGTTTAAAATGCTTGTTTAGTTCCTCGAAGAAACTGAATAATCAGAGAAACTTTTGAATACGATTAAAAGACTTGTTATATGTATTATGAGTTACATTACATGTTGTACAGTTTTCTTGACATGTATTTTGACTGGTGTATTCAGCATACATAAACGCAAACACTCCGCAGTCATAGGTGTTCTTCTGCCGCGGTATGTCCTACGTCAAGGTAAAAGATGTATATGTGACCGAGTCAAGTGGTAAACTTATAATTTAGTCGGTCACCATATCAAACCATACTATCTACATCATGCATCAGGTAATTAACACAATGGTGTAAATTACGTTCTATGACCTTTACAAAAATAAAGGCTGAGACATATTTCGAAAATGCCCTTACCTCGTCGATTGGGGCCTTCGAAGTTGAATGTCTGCTCTCCCTCAGGTTTTGAAGTTTCTCGATGACCACCTCAACCTTATTCAGTTTTCTTCACCGCTTCTTTTTGTATACTAGCGTTGTCATTGGTATAGATGGCCCTGGTAGTATGGCCCTGGTATTGTAGATGGGCCCTGCAGTTGTTTCATGCTATTCCTGCTGGTCATCCAGATTAAAAACTAATAACGTTATTGTAATGTATACATCTATATTGAGAATCAAAAGATTAACTTACAAAAAAAACAAGTTTAAACAAACAATTTTACTGTGGATTCTTGAAATTTTCAGGACATTTTAAGCATAAATCTAGGCATATAATCATGTAAATTATCATAAAAGATGGGTTTAGGATGTAAAAACAAAATTAAAAAAATATTAAATTAATTTATAAATATTAAATTAAATATATGAGGATTCCTTTGCATATAGGCTAGTTAAAATGCCCCTGCAGCGTATATAATTAATTCTATTTCTTCTAAATGACTCCGTTGATCCAATCTTTGTCTTCTCCTGGCGCGTCTCTCATCACATTTTCGAATGGGCTAATAGGCACAAAACCTTCCTTGCACAATATCCATACAACTAAGAATTACCATTCGCCTATACAGTCTTTATTATAGATCAAGGCTGTCTCATAAGCTGCCATCTCTACGACAGTTTTTCCAGCAAACGTTTTTAGGATAAATACTCCAAAGCACATTATTGTACGACTCATCAACATTTCAAATTTTCCCCTTAAAACATCATTTTTTCAGTGTCTTTGTTAAAAAGATTTTCATTAATCTTAAATTGCTCTTTCTTTATTAAATTCGTAAAAAAACCTATACATTTTTGGGCGCGTTAATGTTTTTTTTCGAACAAAAATTAAAAAATTTTTAACAAAATTAAATCCTAAAGGCAGAATAGTTATCAAGTAATTAAAAAAGAAAATTGATCTACACAAAATTGTCTATCTGAATAACCAATCATACTTGTGGCTATTTCATTGCATTATTAGTAAAATGAGTTTTAAGAACTTTTCTTATTTAATTGAAAAATGTACTAAGACTTAAGATTTATCTTGTCACATCTAAAACAATACAATAAAGTGCCTGGATATTTTAAATACAAATCATGACATTTTGCTCATTTCTGCATAATGAAATAAGTTTAAAAGTTCCTGCATTAATAACAGATTTAAAAAAAAGCTGTTTTTTGTTCATATTTAAAGCTAGGCAAAACAAGTCAAGTATTTTACTTTTTGAAAATAAGCATAACAGATATGAAATAAAAATGTATAAAATCTTTAATAATATATCTATTTTTAATAATCAAATTAACTATTTATAGACAGATTTAATGATACGTTTATCTACTTTATACACATTCGCGGTCTGGACTTAAACTCCGCCGGGTTAGCGTCGTCTGTTGTCATAACTGATCAATTACCAAATGTATCGTGTCCGTGTACGTATATGTGTTGTGTGTAAATGTTTTTATTTACTTGTAGGCATACGTGTTAAAAATGACGCTCTTCACGTGAAGAAAGAGGAAAAAGTCTTAGTACAGCCCTAAGATGACTCCACATAGGAGTCTAAACTAGTTGCGAATGCAATCAAATTAACTATTTATAGACAGAATGATACGTTTATCTACTTAAGGGGAGCAGTACTCCACCGTCGTCCTAATGTTATTTAATTCGGAAAACATGCCGGTACTTAGGTACACTTATTTGACAAGATATAAAGCCTACAATAATTAAATTTTACCAGGTTGTTTTATACATAGTAGGGAAGGATTTCATAAAATTTTATTAAATTTGGACCATTCTACTCACGAAAAGACCAGGAACACTTGTTTAAAATTTGCAGTCTCTATCCCTTATAGTTTATGAGAAAACTGTACCTAAGAAATGAAAAAGTTAACTTTCGTAAAAACACGTTTAAAGTCAGATCTCAAAACACCAGTAGGGCCTACCACAACATTAATACTAAAATCCTCCTGGAACATAGTTTTGCAAGTCAGTGTCTTCTCTTGTCCTTTTCAGAAGTCTTCTTCTATTTCTTTTCTTCTTATTTAGTTCTTGCACTTCTTTGTCTGCTTTCAGAATCCTATCTTGGTCAATTCGAACCATTCCGTCAATCATAAACTTTCCAGGATCAATTTGCAGTCTTTCGACATCATTGGCTTTGGCAATAGACCCTTCGTTAAATGAAAGCACAGCATCTGTAACACCAAGTTTTAAAGTGTCCAGCCCTACAAATGTAGTTTTAGGAATATTATGCCAAACAACACTGTTGAAGCTTTCATTCGGATTCTGCGTCTTCCCATGTAAACAGCGGTTTAATAGGGAACGCTTTGATAGGTCTTTTAAAACAGGTTTGATTGTTTTCATCGCTGCTTCTGGTAAAGGCTTATGTTTGTAGGCTACATTATTTTGCATGGCTTGATGAAACATACAACAGGTCTCACTGTCAGATGGGCAGTGGTCGTGCTGCGGTTTTATGTCGGTCGACAATTTATGATAGTAAACAGCCCAAATTGCTTTTTCCATTTCTTCTACACTTCTAAGATTTTTTCTAATTGCTAGGCCATAATAGCGCTGTTAAACAATTCCATGGTGTCGGACGTAAAATTCATACAGGTTTTTTTTATTTTCTTTCCTTAATTATTGCAGTTAGCATATAATATTTCAAATTGTAACTACTTCAATTGATAGAGCTATCAATAAGGAACATTTTGATACATGAAAGTGTTCTTAAATATTAATCACTAATTAATAATAAAATAAGTATCTCTGGTGTCGGTCGTAAACCGCTGAGAATCTTAGTTGTGACTTAAATTAAGATGTGTTAAAAATTTATGAATTCTTTTCACTTAGACTTGCAATGAAAATTGTAGTGGTGTACTAATAGATAAGCTTTGAAAATATGAAAATGCTTTATACTTTATACTTTCTTTATACTTTCTTATGAAATGGCGACCATACTATGTAGGTATTTTAAGCCAAGTATGAATGGAGATGAGTGTAGGATGAGTGGCGCGATCTTGTAGTCTTGTTAGTAACTAAGGCCGACATTCCTTAGACACAGCTGTTAATTAATAGCCCAAACAGCTAATGGCAACTAAAGGGACCTACAGTTTATAGTGGAATCCGAACCACATTTTTCCTTGGTATATACGAATTGGTCTAATTATCAGGATAGTACTGCGGATAGTAGTAGTACTCACTAGTGCGGACGTTAATCCACACCAGGGAGTATCCCATCCACAGTGCATGCCTATAAATATCCACAATCCGTGACCTCCAAGTAGCTGGATTACAGGACGACGCCACCCGTCCCAGTCTTGGAGATCTGGTTTTTTATTAATAAAACTAGCTGTACCCACGGGCTTTGCCCCGTTTTACTTCATAAGTGAGCTCGTTCGCATGGCTCAATCAAGTCCTGGTTGAAGTTCGTTCGCTACGCTCACTCACCTTTAGGTTGGAGCTCGTTCGCTGCGCTCACTTGCCTTCAGGTTAGCTCGTTTGCTACGCTAACTCGCCTCCAGGTTGAAGTTTGTTCGCTACGCTCACTCACCTTTTGGTTGCAAATTAGCTGTAGTCATAAATAAAAAAAAATAGTGCTGCACCCTGTTGGTAATCCTTGTAACTTAAATGCTATTGCACATCATAGAACTGAACCAACTTGTTTAATTGAAACAGCTGTTAATATTCATTAATTCCATTTAAATATGAGTACTCATAAGGTTAACATGGGAAACTCCAGAGCCACTGGGGCGGAGCCCGAGAGTCCGATCAGAATAAAAATAGCTTAGTTTTCCTATTTAATACCTAAAGAATCAGTGTCCCAAATTTCAGCCTCCTAGGTAAATGGGAAGTGGGAGAATTAGTGATGAGTGAGTGAGTGAGTGTGTCAGTGAGGGCTTTGCCTTTTATATATTTAGATATAAACTTTGGTGTCGGACGTAAAATTGTTGGTGTCGGACGTAAACTGTCTGACTTAAGAAATGATTTGGGGGAGTTAGAAAGTAGAATACAGGGATTGAAACTACAAATGTGATTTTTATTGGCTAAATTAACACGTGATGGACATTTTAAAGATACATATGGCCAAAGAAACTTATATGGGCCTACTTAATACAATCATTGAATTTATACTGCTCCCTAGTTCCTCCGCTAGGAATTGGTGGTCCAATTTTCTTCATGACATAGGTAAGAAATGCAGTCTTCATCTTTGGGCCAGTAGTAATATTTGCCAGTCTTTGAAAGATGCATTACTTTTACTTCTACTTCATTTTCATCATGCTTCACTTGTTTGACTTCAGCTGGGTAGAATACATCTTCATACTTGACCACAACCCAGTCAAAAGGCTGGATATCACTAATTTGAATTTGTTCCCTCTAAACGGTTGCTTATTACATCGTTTTATTCTAGGCATTTTATATGATTGAAAAGCAAAAGATAATAAAGAATAGCACATCAATCACAATAACACTCTCACTAAAATTAAAATGTAAACATAACCATGGAAACAATACCCCCGCCGCAGCAAACCTGCAGACTAAGCGAATTTCCATTTGCCTGATTTGATTTTTAATTAAATCTATTCAAATAACATTAGGTTTAACGAGTACCTAGGTGTTATGAACATATGAATCAGTTGTTACCATAGCAACCAAAATGTTTATTATCAAATGCTGTTTACTTTTTCTATTCTGATCTTTAATATAACACAGTTACTTCTATTTCAACACTCTGTCTTTTTATATTCTAATATTCCACTCGAAAGTCATCTCAGTTGGCGACGATTTTGTAAAAAACTATTATCAATTCTTGTTTTATTCTATTATTTTCAAGATATTTTATTTTGTTAAACATTTTAACTTAAAATGAATGAAGAACAATTTGAAAGACTCATGAATGTTTTGGCTGCAGCTCTAGGTAATAAAACTTCAGCTCCTCAGATCAATCCTTTTGAACATTTTGATCCAAATAATGATAAATTCAAATCATATTTGGAACGTTTTGAAAATTATTGCAATTTGAAGAACATTAAAGAAGACAAGATGAAAGCTCAACTCCTGTGCTCATCTATTGGTAAGGAACATTACAATAATCTGACAACTCTTTTAGGCCCAGACAATCCTGTAAAAGACCTTAATTTTTCAAAATTAATCGAACATTTCACAGTGATGTTGTCACCTACAGTATCTCATATTGTTGCACAACACTATTTCCTCAGTGTTTCACAACAGTTGCATCAATCTATCTCTGATTTTGTCACAGTCCTGAAAAGTAACCTGAATGATTGTAATTTTTACACTTCTTGCAATGAATGTGAAAGTAAAATTTCAATTGCTGATGAATTTCTCCGCCCTCAATTTATTAGAGGACTAAAAGACAATTGGATACGTGAACAACTTCTACAAGACACTAATCTCAACAGTTTTGACTCACTCCTCAAAAAAGCAATTGCCCTAGAAGCTTCCCGCTATGAATCAAATAAAATTTGTAATCCTGCCACACAATCATCAAGTGAAAATGCAGATACACACAAAATTGATAGACATTCAAGGTCTAAGACAAAGGAATATCAAAGTTTCAAGCAATTTAAGACACACAAATATGATGACCGCGGTTCCAATAGATCTCAATCACAACATTTCCGTAACAAAAGCTTAAAAAGACACGTTGACTACAAAGCTTTGGGTATTGATGGACTTTGTTTCAAATGTGGTCGATCAAACCATCAGTCTAATGAATGCAAAACTAATCGGAACTATCTTAAATGCACTTCCTGTGGAAAACAAGGCCACGTATCAAAAGTGTGTATAACGTCTCTACTAAAGAACTCTAAAACAAACACCCTGTTGTCTCACTACACAGAAGATGAATCCAGTCACCCAGATAAGTATGGAATCAATGACGTAGAAGATCTTTACATAGTAGGACCAGACTCAGACAAATACATGGTTACAGTCACTATCAACAACAAGCCTCAAACATTTGAAGTAGACTCTGGTGCACGATTTTCCTTAATCTCAGAAACGGACTTTGATAAACTTGGACTTAAAGTGCCACTTCAACCAACTCCTATCTCATTTCGCTCCTACTCTGATCATATAATAAAACCTAAAGGTAAAGTAACTGTCTCAGTCTCTTACAAAGCAAAATCACTAAATGCTGATTTATTTATAGTACCTGCAGGTCATTCTGCTTTGTTAGGACGAATTTGGATTCGTGGACTTGGAATTGAACTCAGTGAGGTAGACAACAGAAAGCAATCACCGATGAATACAGTTGATGTTAATTTAGTTCCGTCTCTAGAGGATATATTCGAAAAATACTCAGCAATTTTCGAAGAAAGAATCGGTTGTGTTCCAAATGTTGAAGTCAAACTCCAACTCAGAGATAATGAAAACCCAGTATTTTCTAGGGAACGTGATGTCCCTTTCGCATTACGAGAGAGAGTAGAAAAGGAACTTACAACCCTCGAGTCTCAAGGAATCATAACTCCAGTCACATCAAGTGATTGGGGGTCACCATTGGTTGTTATTCCAAAGCATCGAGCAACACTTTTGGCATCAGGCAAGACTCCAGCAGAGTTGTATTTGAACAGGAAGATTCGGATTAGACTTGACACACTTCTCCCTAACCCAAAGGCAAAGCTTCCATCAAAATCGATTAATATAACACAGTTACTTCTATTTCAACACTCTGTCTTTTTATATTCTAATATTCCACTCGAAAGTCATCTCACTAGGTTTGCTGCCAACTGGGTAATTAAAGTGTGTTTTTTATTAAAATATTAATAGCTTGGTATAAAATAAATAGATTGGCCAAGTTTGATCCAAATTTGTGCATAAACAAGCAAACTACAAAAGTTAACTTATTCTCCATAAGAATAACATGGGAATTTTTAATTTATAATTTTCTCCGTAACCAATAACCATACAAAAACACTTCAATATACTGAATTATTTGTTTTTTTAAGCTCTTCAAAATGGTCTAGAAGAAATTTGGGAAATTTTATGTTTTGAGGGTCAAAAATGAGAAAAACCAATTTTTACCCCATAAATCCCCCCATAAAACCCCGTTACCATGGTCCGATCATGCTGGTTCGCGAACTCGTTCGAATAAACGTAGGTTTACACGTTTGTACCAAATTTAATCGAAATCGGATCATTTTTGCTCGAGTTATCGTGCTGACGGACACATATGAGAATTGTGGATCCAGAATCTCTATTATTTATGGAAATATTTTAGTAAAAATGTAATCAGACAGGTTGAAATTCGCTTAGTCTGCAGGTTTGCTGCGGCGGGGGTATTTTTAAATTACCAGGGCTTTTGTCTGAAATGTTGAAAGAGCAAAGTGGGCATTTTTCTCTAATATGTGAATGTTTGCAGGCAAAACATAACTGTGTTTGATTTTCAGGTGATAAATTCAATGTTTCCTTGACTGAAATTTACTGTCACATATTGAGCATTGGTGGGTTGAGGCCTAACTTGTGAACTCTGTTTATTCTTGTGAGTTACTTGTATATGTCGATTTAACGATGATTTGTTGGAGGTAGAGTAGTTACACAATGGACATTGCTTAGGCTCACTGGCAAAATGTACAGCGTCCATGTGATTTTTTAGATGGTCTTTCCTCTTGAATGCCCTGTCACACAAAATGCTCTGCACCTTTCTCTCTTCCTCGCCATTTTCATTTTCATTTCCATGTTTTGCCTTCAAGTGTCTAGTAAGATTACTTTTTTTAGAAAATGTCTTTTGACATTGTGGGCAAATAATGGCCGTTCTGCACCTGAAAGATAAAAATATAGGGTAAATTATTTTTATATTTACATAGAGACTAATTATTAGGAAACAAATTTTGAATTGGTTAACTTCTGATAGACAAATATATTAGATTAAGGCAGTTATTATTAAAATGAAGATGGGTACCAACAAAAGTTAACAGTACCAACAAGCTGAACGAGAATATGCAAGAATTTTAATAATTCGACTATAAATAGCCAGGAAAACTGTTTTTTACAATGGTACTAAAATTAACCAAGAAAACTAGTGGAAGGAATTTCAGAGACCAGATGTGTATTAAGAAAAATACGGCAAATAAATGCCCGCTAATCCGAACAGTTTTAATAGTTAATAACTAATTTTAATAGTTTGACATTTTAATAGTTAATACTACTGTTTTTTGTATCAGAAGTATCCTTTTGGTTGTTCTCACTGTTTCTGATGGTGGGAGAAAACATTGGAAACTTCGGGTACCAGGTACGGCATTGGCTTGAGAAAAAACGGGACTCCAGCTGTTGCCTGCAAATGGATAAAATGTTCAGATGGATGTTTGTTCTATCCGAGATTGGCAAAAATTCTTAACTAAATTTACATTGGTTATGGCAATATTAGATCCAGATTGTAAACTCTCCCTTGTTAAGGGGGGAGTTCAAATAAAAAGTGAAAATCTTTATTTACAAACCAATTTTACTCATACTACACCTTAAGGTGAAGTTATATAAAACATACAGAAAAAAACTGGAAATTTTTTTTCCGCTACCCAAGGGGGGGGGGATTTTTTGTGTATTGCAAGGGTTTGCGAGAACATAAATTTCTCAGGTTCAAAAAGTGATAGAGGGTTGTTTTTTTTTATCTGTTCCTGAGAGTAATACCTACAATCTCTAGCATGGGTTTAAGGAAATTATATAAAATAAAATTACAGTAAATTTTTAAATTTCGAAATATTTTTTCCCCCCAAATAACTGGTAAAAACTATTTTTTTATATATTTTAATGATATTATTTTTACAAATCCATGCTAGAGATTGTAGATCTTGTCAAACTGAACAAAATAAAAAAAATTCATCCTTCGATCTAGTATAGAACTTGAGATATTTATGTTCCCATGCGAAAAAAGTAAACTTTTGAAAAACGGCCGAAAACCAAAACATGGTGCTTTTAGTGATTGACAAAGACCTACTTACATTAAAATTCTCCAGGTCCATAAGTGACTCCTTCATTTTTTTTTTCTTTGCTTCTTCTTCGTGGATTTTCTTCAACTTTAAGTAGTGTCTTCGTCTTTTTAACCTCTCACACTTAGCCTTTTCTATTCTTTGGCAACGACGTCGGTCACGGATCTTGGCGATTCTTGTGGTGTTTGCGCCCGGCTTCAACGATGCTCTCACAAGACCTGCTATGGTGGCAACGTTTCCAAAATTGTATTCACTGATAGCATTATAAACTGCAGTTTCTACTAAACGTTTGGAAGTATTCTTGGCTTTGTCGCACCTGCGCCAAATGTGGCTGTGCAAACTTTCGTTGCTATTTTGAGTTTGCCCTCTCAAACACTTTTTTAGAAGTTCCCTCTCTGTTAGTCTCTTATATACTGGTACAATATGTTTTAGAACTTCGTTGTTTATGGGTGTTTTTACATTTTGACTATGATCACCTGGAGGTAAGTTATTGGCCTTAGCTCGGTTGTAAAAACACCAACTTTGTTCACCCTCGGGACATTTATAATGCTTTGGATTCTGGTTGGTAGAAATGCAGTGGTACAGTGTACCCAGAATGGAATTTTTCATGGATATGACATCTTTGTGGACATTTTCCAAAATAGCATTGTGATAATATTTAGTTAGTTTACAAAATCACTTTTTCGGTCAAGCATCCAAACCCTCTACCTCCAAGAGTAACTTTATGCACTTTACTAGCGTCTTTCACTAATTTCCGTAATGCTGTTCCCAGCCTTTTGGAGACATGGTTAACACATTCCTCCTTTTCTATTACCACATCTTTACCATAGACATCCATCTCTATCAGGTGCCTGAATACTTTCGAGTCACCGTCAGAGACAACAGTTGTGTACTGAAAGTTATAGTACAGTGAGCGCCTCCACAGTGTATCAGCTGCAGCGACTTCCATTGCTGGTGACGATCCAGTGTAGTTTATGTCACATTCTGCTTGATGCCCTTCATACCAAAAAAAAACTCTGGACTCGTTTCACCCAACCGTTCTTTGGTGAGCGCACAATTATGACAATACTTAGAAAGCACACAACAGTCAATCACTAAACCAGTATCGATATAGATGACAGTCCCAACACCATAATTACTCGTGAACCCACGTTTGTGCCACGAACCATCGTAACTTACAGCTAAGTCAATTACAGAATTGTCTGTAACTGTATTGTCATGTTCTTTACAGTAGTCTCTCACACATTTTCTTGCCTTAGCCAAATACTCAGTGCCGTTCATTAGGGATAACTTATGGAGTTCGGCCGACGTTTTATGAAATAGCCCTTTACTCATACAAACCATATTCATGATAAGAGAAAATTCTTCTATTGCAGAATAACCCTTTTGCTCATATTCAAAAAAAGATCTAACTACTCTCCTATTTACATCATATGAGTCATCCTCTGCAATCTTTTTTGAGCTTGACACACACGCTACGTCTTTCTTACATTTTGTACATTCCACAATATATCTGAAACGGATCCACTAGTTAAGATAGAAATACATCAACGTGCATTCCTATTTTCAAACAATATTTCATACTATATTTCATACTAAGCTTTAAATGTTTTACTAAAAACACACTTTATTAGTTTCTAACAAACTGTAACCTAGGAGTGGCCCCAATGAGCAGACTGATCTCGTTCTCATACAACAAAGTAGCATTTTCAGAAAATTCCATTTGTATCAAAGTTTCTGAGCCATTGAAGTCTTTGTAGGTTTAAAGGCTTTTTAGCCTGTTCTCGCTTGATAAAAGTTTGAATTAAAAAGTGTTTTAACTGAACTTTCAATACATCAAAAACACGTGGAACAGTGCTCATGACTTTAACCTTTTGTGCTCTACCTTCAACCTTCTGCCATTGAAAATAATTAAATGGCTCATCAAGGCTGTTTTCAGCATTAAAAAGGATCTATTTTTTAATGCTGTTACATTTTTAGTCTTACACTCTTTGGAAGTTGAATTACAAACCACGGAGTTAGTAAACTCTTTAAATTCAATTGATAGATCAGTATGGGGTGTCAAAGTTGATAGTAATTACCGAACATTTTCATGATATGTGCAAATGCACACATTGTGCGGAGTTTTCTCAAAACACATACGGTGTTTAGGCTTTAGGTTACAGAACTTGATTTGTCAACAGTAATGTTGGGATGTTTTTTCTTTAAAAATCTCATATGCCTCTCCAAACGAAATTATTAAATAGCTTATCTGCATATAATTTTTCTTTTCCTTTTTTATCCTTTTCATTCCGAGTGATCCTGTCTTTCTTACTGGGGGTTTGCCAAGAAACATCATCACTGTTAAAAAAAAGCCACCACTATTTCAACTAAGACTTAGGCCATGGCGTGTTTTGGGGATCTGAAGCTTTAATACCGTATCATCCACGGTTGATATCACACCCTTTCTTCCGTGCGAATTGGGAGGACTTCTGCATGCTCTTTTAACAGCTTTGCCTAAAGATTGCCTAGTGCTGAATGGCGAGCCTTCACAGGGTCCTGACTACATTGATGTAGTAAAGACTTTTTGTTAGAGTAGTAACCCATAACACGCTGTACAAATCTACGTTTGAATTGTTTTATTTCCTGGTTGGATGCTAATTCTTTGAATATTTGTCAACTCATTTTTTTTTCTCAGCTTATCTTTTTCCAAAGCAGCTGCATATTTTCCTGGGTCAGTCTAATGCCTTTCTCTTCTTATGCGGGTGATATTTTCTTAACCAAATATTTTCACATTTGTTAACGGCATGGCATCCTGAAAAACCACAAAACATTTATGTAAAATATAAATAAGTTTGTTTCGTTAAACAAAATACCAAACGTTTGTTAATATGTATGCCTAAGGTACAAATTTAATTTTGTGGTTAGACAATGCCAAACTCTATTATACATAAATATATATATATATATATATATATTTATTTATTTAAATGTTACTCAAATTGATATATTTGCAATAAAGCCCCAACAGAATAAATTAAGAAAATGCATAGGCCTACCGTTGTATTTGGAAATTAAGTAGTAAGGAAACCGGTTGGAAATGAGTTGTGAGTTTCTTCTCTGACAATGAACACATTTAGTGTGTAGTAAACAAAGTTAAATAATCTGAAAATAGAAACAACTGACATTTGACTTCTACTTCCTATCTTGAAAGGAGAATTATTGCATGTCCAAAATCACTACTTTTCAGGAGGTAGAAAAAACTTATTTTTTTACAAGAATATCTCTAGTTGCCTTTATAACGTTAACTACCTATGTTCATATTTTAGATTATAATTAATATTATAATCTAAAATATAAAAATCATCATAATGAGGAACCTAGAATATCAGGCCTAAAGCTGGGTTTTCCTAGGCGCTGAAGCGTAGAGCGGAGAGAGGAACGCAGAGAGCGGAATAGGGACTATCATGGTGTTCCTCTCCGCTTCTAGGAAAACAGAAACATTAAATTACCTAAGACAAGTGGAGTCCGCTCTCCGCGTTCCTCTCTCCGCTCTCCACTTCCGCGCCTAGGAAAACCCGGCTTTAGATTGGTAATACAAATGTTCAGTCATTAATACTAAATTTTAAAAATCATTAAATATTTATCTAGGTAATTAGAAAATCTTTCTTGAGATTGTATAACACCGTGTGTAGTTATAAAAAAGTACAATATATATATAATAATTACAAAGATATACTTATAAAATTAGCCCTTGTGGTTGTTAATACTACAAAATCATTAAGTTTCGTCAGATTTCAATTAATCTCCATTTCTCTATTAGCATACTTAATAGCCTTGATATTAGTAACTTTAGGGTCCCTAGATTTTCGTCCAGGCCGCATGCTGTAATTACCTCTCACCATAATCTTGCGGGATGCCAATTTCTACTTCTTTCGTCTGGATTATAGGAGATTTTTTAACCATTTTTGTGAGCCTAATGTAGTCACTTGTTAAGTTTATTTTTTTTTCTTTAAACTTTTTCACAGTGGATTGAATACACTTCCATTTGTAAGTGGCATTTTGTTAAGAGCGTTTTCTCAAATTGTACATTCTTCTCTTTACTAAAACAAATTATTGAATAGAAAGGCAAACTTCAGACCGTTTTTGGATAAGGGGAATCGGACTTCCCTATCCCGTCGATGTTAGTTTTTATCTTTTTATGGCCCGTTTTCACGGAAACCACTGATTAGTGTTCTGAATATGAGTATTCCAATTTAGGTCCATGAGGAAGAAGAAACTAATGTTATTAGTTTTAAACTCAAAACCTTCTTCAAGACAGATTCATTTGCACACTACTGAATGTTTCCTGATAGACTGACCATTTCGTCTGGCCAAAGAGGGGTTTTTAATAATCCTGTTTTCTCACAATACTCTGCAATATTGTATACACCTTGTTCAATCAATTTATATATGTCACCTTTGCAAAGGTTCATACTACTGTCAAAATCTTCTACCATCAACCTGCCGACTTCTCGTAAACTGTTAAGAATATTCTATGTTTTTTCTTCATATGATCATACTTGGAGTACTACTGTTTTCCCCATCTTAAGAGTAGAGGTGTCTTTTAGGATGAATTGGGTTGTAGAATCCTTTTTCATAGCGGTTAAAATGTCTTTCATCTTACTTTGGGTGCCTGAAGCTGAATACATTAGCTCACTTCTGTGTGCCAGAGATCTATCCCTGCTCTTCATGTTTGTAACATTGTGCTTTTTCCTACATTTGGGGACATGTTTGTGTAACTCTTTACTGCTATAGATTGCACCGCAAACTTCACAGGGAAGAACTTTTGATGGGGACTTCAGCCTTCAGCGCTTTACTCCTTTTCTTGGGTATGATCTCTCCTTTTCCGGAAGAAAAAAAAAACAGTTTGATTGTGCCTCTGTTTACAAGTTTAGTAATAAGATCTCTTCTTTCTCTAGATTGGTAAAGCTAAAAACTCACTAACTTCAATTTTGCACTGTGTATAGCTTCAAAGTGTATACTAATTTGTTTTTATTATTTTTAATTGTTTACAAAACCGCTTTTTATCTCACTTTCTTTTGCCTTGAGTAATACATGAAGGTATTGCCAAAGATATTTTCTTCAGCACATTTACTGATGGATTGATAGATGGTGCAATGTTATTATTAGACCTATATGTTTGTATTTGATGTTCAAAGGGAGATCTACCCTTGAGCTGTGCAAGTTTGACTTTTCCTTTTACACTTTGGTCATTATAGCATACTTCTATGCCAAAAAATTAACCTCCAGCATAATTTTGAGAAATTTGACTTGGTGTTGCTGTTAAAAAATGAAAATGAACTTATCGTCATGACAGCAACTATTTAAATGGTAGTTATTCTTTGTGCCAAATTTGTTTAAGTCGAAGTACAGTGTTATTTGCAAAAATCTAACTTAAAAGCAAATGGGTGACAGTCCGTAATAGACCACTGCAAATTATCTGTCAAGATAACATTTTTGGCAAGATACGTTATAATATGTTAAGTCCTTTAAATTCTGAACAAAATTGTAGAAATTCCACTTCCGTAAATATCACGGTTCAAAGGCTATTGTAATTTATGCTATTTTCCCATTAAAACAATGATATAAATAAGGCTGTTACGGTTCAAAAGTTATTATAACAAGTCGTTTCCCATAAAACCGGAAAAACTCTTTCTTTTAGGAAAAACTACGTTTTTGATTAAAATTAATGTGAAATGTCCCCTGTAATTCTAAACAAAATATCATATCGCTGTAACAATTACGGTTCAAAAGTTATTCCAACTTTTGTCATTTTCCCTATAAAATACCATAGTTACTCCCATGTCCATGATAAAGGTTGTCGGCAAGCTCATGGGAGAAAGCATGTTTCAGAGTGCTGATACCGTTGATTGCATTTAAATATTAGGTAGGTATATTCCATCTAAAAGAACGTTTTAACATTAAATAATATATTTAAAGTATGTCCATCCATTGCATCATCTATGACACATGTCTCGCATTTTCTAAAAAAAAACCTGTTTTTCTTAGGTCTCCCAATTTATTTCCACTAAAAGTTTGAGTTTGTAACCAAATTCCTGACTTTATTTTAAACCTGTTAATAACTATCAAACAAACCTAGTAAACTTAAAATTGCCAGATAATAAAACTCAATCGTTATGAGTCACACAAAATCACAAGTTTAAGCTATCAACCGACTGTCAGAGTGCGGGACGCACAGCACGGAGGGGGACTCGGTGCGTGTGTACCACCCTGTACTGAGACTGTGGGTTATCAATATCTGTGATTGCCGTGCCAACCTCCTGTGGACTGTGTATTGACTTATGTCAAAAGAATGACCCGGCTCGGCTAGGTTGATTTGTGGTAGAAGCTAAGTGATCATCTTAAGATATGTTCAAGAATCAAGAATCAAGAATCTTTATTGCCTTTGATCCATACATATACAGACATTGGCATAGTCAATAAATTTTTCAACCTCATCGGGCCAACTCTGTTGCACTACTAAACAAAGGCTCACTTCTGCAAGTCGTGACTCAGGGATAAATTGGCTGCTATACTGTATACTGTAAACTGTATTTGTTTTATGACACAGTTTAATCTTGGAGACTTTCTTAACATATTTAACATGGTTCTTGATATGGATATGGATAAGAGAGAACAAGTCTTCTAGATTGCTGCTCTTATTAAATAACAATTTTATAATTACTCACACGTTGACTTCTGCCAGTGATTTATTATGCGTACTAGCCCAATAGGACAACCATGCATGGTCTTGCAAATATGCGATAAAAACAATATATTTTCAGATCTTGTAGCTTTTTTTAGACTATAAAGAAAATTATATCGTCAGATACCTAAAATATCAAGAACTAAAGAAAAATAAATTATTAACGATATGTTGAGGTCAATAAAGTTTAAAGAATGCCAAAACTCAATTCTTCGAAGGGTGACATATTAATTTGCGGGTGTTTTATAAATAAGTCTGATTAATTGATTGGGTATATGGCACAAACAACTACATACTAACTCGATATTAAACCAGCGTATATTTTAAGCAAACGTATTTGTCAACCTTAAACACTTGCCATCACTGACAACTCCCACTACGATCGCAGGAGCTTAAACAGTACATAAGTTGGATATCGTCTGGCAAACGGTTGTGAATAATAATCACCAAACTAATATGAATGCTGACATATTTTGTTTGCAACCTTCAGTAGGATTCGTGCACGATGATTAATTAGTGGCGTGATTTTTCAGTGCTTTACTCCGAGGACGAGCCTCGCCGTAACTACCGCCTGGAGGACTTCCTGTGGACCGGGTCTGGAGATGGAGCCGTCCCTCAGGACACCCCCACGGTCAACCCCTACACCACGACGGTGGTCTGGACCACCACAGTGCTGGCCACTGTTCTGCCCAGTCCCACTTTCTCACCTACGTGTCCAGGTACGGTAGCAGCGTAACCTTGAGGGCAGGTGTTCGCCATTTAATCATGAGTGTACAACTGGAATCATATTCTGGAATAGTCTTAAGACTGCCGGCTAATAAACGGAAGGTGAATAATTTAGTTATAACTTCTACGACCTTATTTAGGATTAGAAAACTGATTATGTTGTTTACTTCTCACCCTGGATGATAATGCAAAAAATATCTAATTCTAAGGGTATGTATATTAAGAAACTCTTGACAAGTTTTGTGACGGATTTACGGTGCAACTGACCGGTCGAAGTTTTCGTTCATTTTAGTGTTTAATTACAATGATCCTTTGTTTTATATACATGTAGCAAAATTTAAGTTCAGAATCTTATCTTTCAACTGTTACAAATATTATTCAACTTTATAATTATTTTTTACCATTTATTTGGAGTTAACCAATACCTAGCAAAACACGACTATTATGTCGGTGCCACTACAGAAACCACCTACCGCGCTGTCAGTTGGAGGGTTAACAATATGTAACAACTTTCAGTCCATCTTGAGTCAATTTAAGGACACTGGTTTTTCCTGCATCGGTATCTTGAATTTTGGAGTTCTTATTCAGCCACAACGCTGTCAGTTGGAGGGTTAACAATATGTAACAACTTTCAGTCCATCTTGAGTCAATTTAAGGACACTGGTTTTTCCTGTGTCGGTATCTTGAATGTTGAAGTTTTTATCTAGCCACAACGCTGTCAGTTGGAGGGTTAACAATATGTAACAACTTTCAGTCTATCTTGAGTCAATTTAAGGACACAGGGTTTTCCTGCATCGGTATCTTGAATGTTGAAGTTTTTATCTAGCCACAACGCTGTCAGTTGGAGGGTTAACAATATGTAACAACTTTCAGTCTATCTTGAGTCAATTTAAGGACACAGGGTTTTCCTGCATCGGTATCTTGAATGTTGAAGTTTTTATCTAGCCACAACGCTGTCAGTTGGAGGGTTAACAATATGTAACAACTTTCAGTCTATCTTGAGTCAATTTAAGGACACAGGGTTTTCCTGCATCGGTATCTTGAATGTTGAAGTTTTTATCTAGCCACAACCCTGTCAGTTGGAGGGTTAACAATATGTAACAACTTTCAGTATATCTTGAGTCAATTTAAGGACACAGGGTTTTCCTGCATCGGTATCTTGAATGTTGAAGTTTTTATCTAGCCACAACGCTGTCAGTTGGAGGGTTAACAATATGTAACAACGTTCAGTCCATCTTGAGTCAATTTAAGGACACTGCTTTTTCCAGCATCGCTATCTTGAATGTTAGAGTTCTTATTCAGCCATAAAGATACGTCCCCAGCAACCAATTTACTTTTAGAAGTAATACGTAAGTAGGTTAATTTTTTGAGGGTTTAGAGTGATAATCACATGATAGCATGTAAAGGTACCTCCAAGTGTAATTTATTCAAGATCAACGTCAATGAATCTTTCCCAGGTTCGGAGTGTCCGATTATTCCAACGCCTACAGTGGGTCCGGCCCCCAGCGCTACTCCGTCACTGCCTCCCTGGCCTCCGCCCCCGTGGCTCCAGCCGGCCCCAGACCCGGCCTACTGGCTCGTCACTGTCCTCCACACCAACTCCACGGACTGGACACTCGCCCGTGACCTCTTCGAGCCTAGATTGGCTCGCCTCTACACCATCGCCTTTCAGAGGTGATCAATACTAACTAATCTATATTACCTACGATTTGTAAGCAGTTGGTTGAACGCTGCCAACTTGATGATATGGGGTTAAGGCTATAATTTATAAAACTTAAATGTAAATTTAAGAAATTATTTTATAACTATTTCGCTTTAAAACATATACTCTTAATGTATTTTTATAGGCTATTTCTCAGATGTCTAGTACAGATGTTCTTTCTATTATGGTTTCATCTACGGCTATCGTATTAGGTTTTATCTACCGCTCAGTCTGTGATATTGTTTCATTTCAGATAAATAAATTCTTACGTTTGAGGTTCGAGTATGCTTTATTGGGAATATGTTCTCCATTTTTATGTGCAAAATAGACAAATTTAAAAGCACAAGAAGTCAACTCTGTAAACAGATCTTGCGTGTAATAATGTACAAAATCAACAGCTTAGCAACGACAAACAAAGCATTTTGAAGTAGGGGCAATAAACAAGGGGTATTGGTCTGGAGGGGATTGCTTGTTAGGTCAATACACGCTCTCTACTGAGCCCAGGGACTTCGGAACTGACAACTGCCAACACCAGCAAAGTTTATCCTAAGGTAATAAATTATCTTCGTCTTTATTTTGTTTATGTGTTTTTCTAGATATCACTCGCTGCAAGCTGATATTTCTTTTATTATTACCATAATAGAACAAAGGGGGAATATTGAACCGCCACGAGTTTTATGACCGTCCCGAGATACTTGAACCGCCACGATCATTAGTGCGGATTATAAGGGTCAGTTTTGTAGGCTTGAAAAACAGTTGAACTGCCACGAGGGTTCCGCAGGTAGCGAGTTAACTGGAATATTTATCCCTCCAGATTCCCACTTAGATATAAGATGGACTAACAAGATTCAAGGAACAATAATAATTCAAGCAACCAACTGTAGTCATAAGTACAGGTTACCATAGTACAATAACTCTAGTACAGTTATCATAGTATTATTATCTTTAAGTGTTGCCAAGCTATTTCCAAGTGTACACGGATTACGTGCATAATAAAACCACACTGTTTTGTGTTGTTTGGTTTGAATTCTGGTGTCCACCAAAGTATAAATCGTACGACCAAGTATAAACCATGCGACAAAGTAAGTAAATTCAGCAATTAGCAGCTTTCTGTGCTATAAACAGTGCAAGGAAGCCAACTTGGTCGGGTGACTGTAGGAAAAATCGTTTTCACCCTTATCAACTATACATAAAATATATCATGGATTTTGAACTGCTTACGGACAATATGGATACAATTGTGGACTTAAGAATTGCGGTCAATGTAACTCATAACATGGTTCCTCAATGCATTTAAAGCTAACTGTAGTGTTGTCGCAAGTTAAATTAAAATATAGTTTTAATAAGACAACTACTTTATTAGGTAGCTTTTACAAAAAAAACAGATTCAGAATGTTTACCAACAAAAACTAAACAAATAATATTCTAATACCATATGTTTTCAAACACATATGAATAACAACACATCTCCCCTTTAAAGATCGAACCTCCGGGTAGGTTTGAATTGTCTTGTTGATCTTCTTAGATTCGCTAAAGGATTTGTCTGCGATGGTTCTGATCTTCTCAGGTTTTCTGAGGGACTGGTCTGCAGTGCTGGTTGATCAGAGGGCATAGTAGTGCTAAATCTTTGCAGTGATCTTCTGTTCCTCCGCAAACAACCATCTTGCGTTTGAATTATATAGGATCGAGGTGCAGGATGTTTGTTTAATATAGTTCCTTCTTGATTCCTGTCCTTTATATGGACTTGAGCTCCATCAGGTAGAGTAGGCAATTCTGTGGCTCTATGTCTTTTGTCAAAATAAATCTTTTGACGATCAATTCTTGCTTCTTCCTTTTCCCTTAACTTTTCAGTGTCTACCAGATAGGGTATTAGTTGATCAGACATTATCGGAACATAAGTGCGGATCCTTCTCCCGAAAAGTAATTCCGCTGGACTTTTCCCATTTTCCAGAGGGGTTGCTCTTAACATAAGTAGCATTTTGTAGGGATCATCACTTTTTTCTAAGTGGTACTTAAAGTTTTTTACTTGCGCTTCTATGGAGCCGTTGCTTTGTGGAAATTTTGGGCTTGATGTAATCAATTTAAATCCATAATCACGACCAAGTTGTTTGAATTGACAGCAGTCAAATTGAGAACCACAGTCTGCTCTCACTGTCTCAGGTACACCATGACGTGCGAAGATGGACTTTGTATATGTCACAATAGTGCCCATTTTTAAGTCATTTAGTCTAGCAATCTCCATAAACCTGGAATAATAGTCTGAGATTAAGAGATACCAGTGACCTTTGCACTTCAGCAAATCGGCACCCACTATTTGCCAAGGTCTATCCGGATAAGGGGTTGGTATCAGCGGCTCTGCTCTCGTAGGGCGATTTTCTGCACATGTCTTGCAATTTTCTACTAGTTCTTTGATTTGTTGAGAAAGACGAGGCCACCACACAGTCAATTTTGCAAAAGATCTACATTTTGTTATGCCTTGATGTCCTTCATGAATACTTCTTAGTACATTAGCTCTTAGAGAATTTGGTATTATAATACGACTTCCAAAGAGAAGTATACCATTTTGCTCACTTATATCTTCTCTATGATACCAATAGGGCAATACATCCTCTGGAATCTTTGATTTTTCTGGCCAACCTTTCACACAATACTGTGACACATGTTTTAGAGTTTCATCTTTCATAGTTTCTTGATTTATTTCTCGCAACCTTTCATCCGAAACTGATGGTAGAGTAGTGTCAATGTTTTGTATATAAGCAAGGATTTCCTCTGTAAGTTCCCATTCCTCTTCAGAGTTCTCTGTGTCTCGAGACAGTGCATCAGCCAAAATCAACTGTTTACCGGGCGTGTAGGTAATGTCATACGTATATCTCATCAGTCGGAGTCGTATTCTCTGAAGCCTGGGAGTAATATTGTCCAAGTCTTTTATCTTGAATATGGAGAGCAAGGGCTTATGGTCTGTCTCAATATGCAAATGCAACCCTAAAATGAGGTGTTCAAACCGTTCACACCCCCAAGCAATCGCTAGAGCTTCTTTTTCAATTTGAGCCCAATTACGTTCGGCTGATGACAAACTTCTTGAAGCATAGGCCACCGGACGTTTAGTTCCATCTTCTTGAAGCTGAAGTAGTGCGACTCCAATACCGTATGACGAGGAATCCGCTGAGAGGAAGGTTTCTTTAGAAATGCTGTATAAAGCGAGACACGGTTCGGACATCAATGACAGTTTAATCTTTTCCAAAGCTTGGTCTTGATCAGGCCCCCAAACAAATTCTGTATTTCTTTGCAGTAAAGCATGTAGTGGATGAACTATGGTCGACAAATTACGAATAAACTTGGCTACGTAATTGACAACACCTAGAATTCTCCTTAGTTCTTTAACATTAGTTGGCGTCTTGAGTTTTTGGATAGCCTCAACACGAGAGGGATCTGGCTTAATACCATTTTTAGTTACAAGGTGGCCTAGTAAACTGATACTGTCATGCCGGAACACACATTTTGATCTATTAAGTGTCCAGCCCTTTTCCTGGAGCCTACACAAAACACGATGTAAATTTTTGCCATGTTCTTCCATATCTTTCCCGTATATAGTTATGTCATCGAAATGGCAAACAACACCTTGAAGGCCTTCAAGTGATTCAGACATTTGACGCTGGAATACTTCTGAACCAGTGGAAATCCCGAAAGGAAGTCGTAAAAATCTGAACCTTCCAAAAGGTGTGATGAAAGTAGTCAAATATGAAGCTTCTTCTGTTATGGGTATTTGCCAATAACCCGAGTTAGCATCTAGTTTCGAGAACACCTTAGCACCATCTAATTGTCCCAGAGTGTAGTCTACAGAGGGCACAGGATATAGTTCTCGTTTAACACTCTCATTAAGTTTAGTAAAATCTACGCAAAGTCTTATTGAATTGTCCTTTTTAGGGACAATGACAAGAGGTGAACACCAGTCAGTCGGAGTGTCTACTCTCACGATAACACCTTTATCCAACATTGCATCTAGTTCTTTTTTTACAGCATCTTTATAGGGTAGGGGAATACGCCTGGGAACTTTGAGAGAGTACGGTTCAGCGTTTGGCTTTAATTTTATATTATAATGAGCTTGTGTATCACCAAGACCGCTGAAAAGTTTAGGGTATGATGTAAAAGGATCAAATGAGCCAGTTGAGTTGACTCGAAACATCCTTTTAACTAGACCCAATTTTTCACTAACTTCATTGCTCAAAAGGGTTCTATCAGCACCAGATATTACATAAAACTGAGACTTACAATATTGATTCTTGTACTGGATTGTACCCTCGAATACGCCTAAGATATTAAGGACAGATCCGTCAGGCCCAATTAAAGCTTTGTTACTTGAATTTAGTGGGTACATAAATAATTTCAACTTATAGAGTGATTGGGGCAAGACACAAACGTCAGCTCCAGTGTCTATCTTAGCTTGAATACATACTCCATTAAGTTTAACTTCAGCAGACCATTTTGCTTTAGGATTCTTTTGAGGATTAACAGACCCCACAAATTTGTCACTCTTAATAACTTCATCTTGAAGAGGGTTTGAATTTATTTCCTTGACATTTTTGAACTGGCAACATTTAGCAAAATGGCCCTTCCTGTTACAGTTTCGACAGAAAATATTCCGGGCAGGACATTTTGGTCGTTCATGTTGAGCGTTACCACACCACTGGCATTGATTATAGTAATTGGTACTGGACGCTTTGGAATCAACTGGAGGTTTCTGAGCAAATTTAGTGCCCCAAGTCCTTGAAGTGACTTTATCTGCAGTTAGTGCATGTTCAGAAGACCCGGACCTCATCAATGATTGTTGCATTTTAACCGATTCGGCTTGTTTAACGTTTGAGACAGCAGAATTAAGGGTTAGATCTGCATTCATTTGTAGTTTTTCAGATAAACTTTTGTCTCTAATCGCTACAACAAGTTGATCTCGTATAGCCTCATCTTTATAAGAAGCAGGAAAATCGCATCTAGAAGCCATCTCATGAAGATCATGAATCAAACTTTCAACACGCTCTTCCTCATGTTGAACCCTAGTATGAAACATGTACCTCTCAAAGATTACATTTTTAGAAGGAGCGAAATATGTATCAAATTTTTTTTAAACAGTTTTGAAACTTTTACATTCCTCAGATGTCAAATTAAATGATTCAAATATGCTTTCGGCCTTTTCGCCCATCATATATAGTAAGGTGTTTACCTGATATGGTTCGTCTTCATTGGTGAGCCCAGATACCGCATGAAAGCGCAAGAAACGGGTTTTCCATTTAGACCAGTTTTCTCCTTTAAAATCAAAATGTTCTGGGGTAGGAACACTAAAACTTTTCATCTTCATGTACTGTATATTGCTAAAACAATAAAAAGCCCGCTGCCACCATGTAGTGTTATCGCAAGTTAAATTAAAATATAGTTTTAATAAGACAAATACTTTATTAGGTAGCTTTTACAAAAAAAACCAGATTCAGAATGTTTACCAACAAAAACTAAACAAATAATATTCTAATACCATATGTTTTCAAACACATATGAATAACAACACACTAACTTTTAAATAGTTTTAAGTTGTCATAACTAGTACAATTTATTAAAAACAGCTATCTTATCGAACCAGTTTTGTTCATTAGGTCGTTGAATCCTGGAAAATAACTGGTTTTTTATACATTTTAGTTGGCTTATAGTTAGTATATATTTTAGAGCCAAGAATTAAACAAGCCTGGAATAAATATAAAAAATATTAAAGTTGAACATTCCATAGATGATATAAGCTTGTTATCAATAAATAATTCGTAATAGTAAAGATGCAAATTGTTTGTTGAGGATTTATGCAAAAACAAAGTTTACCTGCTTACTGCATACCTATGTTAACAGTTATGTACAAATCTAGACATATAACGAATACCACACCGTTATACTTTGCGTGAATTCTCCGTGTTGCTGGAAGTTTTACCCCCTGTACATATTTCTAAGATTTCAGAGATGGTGATGTACGGAATGGAATTTCAACCCCCCCTCAAGAAAAATTATTTGTGTCGCCAAGTCAGAGTTTTACCCTCTGTATACATTACTTAGGTTTCACAAAAATGTCGATGTATGGGTTGGAATTTCATGCCCAAAATGAGGCTAACACAAAACACTGAATTAACGTACAAACGTAGAAATAAATACGTAATATGTTTCTAAAAAAAAAAAAAAAAAAAAAGGAACTATGAGAAAACGAATATCCTTAATACTTACATTGTGTTTCTGTACTAGGAACTACATAGTTTTTTGAGAACTAACGTAAATATTGGAGAACTATCGAGAACTAACGAAGAACTAACGATTGGTGTATAGATATAAGCATTTATAGTCAGAAAACGGCGTCCGCTGGAAATTGTACAACTGTGAAGTTAGCGTACCCACTTTGTATGCCTCGTAACTTTTTTATTTTTTGAGAACTAACGTAAATATTGGAGAACTATCGAGAACTAACGAAGAACTAACGATTGGTATATAGATATAAGCATTTTTATTCAAAAAAAGTGTGCCCGCTGGAAATTCTATAATTGTGAAGTTAGCGTACCCACTTTGTATGCCTCGTAACTTTTTTATTTTTTGAGAACTAACGAAAAAATTTGGGAACTATCGAGGATTAACGAAGAACTAACGATTGATATATAGATGTAAACATTTCTCATCAGAAAACGGCGCGCGCTAGAACCGGAAGTGTGAAGTTAGCGTACCCACTTATTATCGGCTATAACTTTTTTATTTTTTGAGAACTAACGACAAAATTTGGGAACTATCGAGAACTAACGATGAACTAACGATTGGTATGATCAAAAGTGGATACGCTATTATGGGTACGCCAACTTCACGGACCTCACTGCCATAGTACTATCTTTTCATGTCTTCACATGCTTGAACCCCTAAACTTATCCACTAGGTTGTAAATTGTGGTTGTCAATGTAGTAAATAGTAATAAATACAATAAAATCAATAAACAAAAAACAATATGCAAATAATCCTTTTTTATTTAATTAATTTGAATTCTCAAAATTTTGTTTTAAGTTTGAAGCAATAAATACCTCAAAGGTACATAGAGAAGGCTTACGGTGGTATCACCTTGGTTAGGCAACTTACAATATTTAATAATTTTATGAAGTTTATTAATATATATATATATATATATTATTTAGTTACTTTTCTGTGTTACAAAAATGTTTTAAAACTGATTATATTAATTTTTAACAAAGTGAACATACTTGAAATCTTATGTTTTAGTATATCTTTTAATACGCTAAAGAAAAATATATAAAAATTAATTTTATAAAATGAAGCAATCAAAATGCCACAAGTTTTATTGGTTATTCAGATGGATCATTTTGTGTAGATTAAATTTAAAAAAAAAATTGATTTGATTATCATTCTGCCTTTAGGAGATATTAATTTTTTCGAAAAACCATTTTCGCCCCCCAAAAAAATGGTCGAAAACATTCAAATTTTTTTTAAATTTATTAATTGAATAAATTAGATAGATAGAATAGATAGAGTAATTCCATATTTTTTCCTATATTCAGCATAGTTAACTTGATAATACTGATTTTTTTTCATAAGATTTAATCCATAAATGCCTAAGATATATATATTTTTTTAATTTTACAATATCCGCCGTTCTAAGTCTCGGAGAGAGCGAAAACGTCCATTTTTCCAAAAGTTTAAAATGCTATAAATCAAAAACCGTTTAAGATAAAGAGTTGAAATTTGGAATATTTTCATATCTTAGTAGGAAGATCATAACCTCCAAGTTTCGTCAAAATCTGAGATGGTGGGTGACATGGCCTGGATGATTTGATGTCGAATGACCCACGGGTGGTCCATAATAACCGCTAACGATTTTTTTTGTGACAGCTCATCTAACTTATTGGTTAGAGTGATGATTTTTGCGTTGAATGTTTCCTTAATTAAGTTGTTCAAACTAGCCTATTCATTTTTTCTAATGGAGGTGACATTACGATAAAACAATTTGGCTTTAATTTGTAACTAAATATCGGGTTTATTATAGGAAAAATCATAGCCTATACATTGTCATTGTAACAGTAACTCAATTTCGACAAAATTAGATAAAAGACGAATTGGAAATGATCGACTGAAATTAAACCTACACCACGTACTCGGATCTTTAGGACACACGTTGTGTCGATACGTCGTGTTACCTACACCACGTACTCGGATCTTTAGGACACACGTTATGTCGATACGTCGTGTTACCTACACCACGTACTCAGATCTTTAGGACACACGTTATGTCGATACGTCGTGTTACTATCTGTTTTTGTATGTGTCCAACGCATTTTCTTTATCTCTAGCTTATCCACATATGGCTTAGGCCTACTGGCTGTTACCTCATCATAAGTTCTCTTGTGTCTCAATCACCTATTTAATTTATCTTACTTTGTATTCTGGATGCACACTTCGCTTCATGTAGCCCTGTACTCAAAAGCATAGAGCAACAACTACAAAACTTAATAATCTCAATGCCAACCACCTTTCCTGTGTCCAGACAAGTTGAAGGGAGTATTCCATCCAATGAGGCGTGTCCACCTTTTTACCACGATCCATCTAGATCAATTGATTAATCTCTGGAACTAATGTTAGCAGCTACAGTATCTGATACTGCTTGTTTCATAGATTTTGTTCAAACTTCCACTAAAAACGTTTCACAAAATAATGTTATAAAATTTAAAGTAATTAAAATGTCAAGTATTAAAGTATACAAATTAATTGGAGGGCTAAGGATCCATTACTCCGCTAAGCTGATACTCTACCTTTACCTATGACCATAAAGCAACCTAGCATTAAAATCATACAGTTTTGTCTTACTACCTGTTACAGTAATTTCTACATGATCCTGGAGTTTTACTTAAGGGTGCGCTCTACCTCAGCTCGGAAATCTCAGCTCGGGCTTCAGTTGCTATGTTGCACCATTGGACAATGCCGCGAGAAGCGCTTGCAGAGGTTTCCAAGATTACTGTTTTCGAATTAACCAATAATGATAGCTACGCACTCTAAACGGCTTATAGCAGTGCAAATACCAATCTATAGTTCTGCGTTTTTCAAATTTTTAAATAACGTTTTTTCAATAAGTTAGGGCTAGTTGAAGGGACCTTTTTTCTTGTCCCACAAATCAAGTTCATAAGGTGTGTATTAAAAATAAATGAAATAATGAAACGCAGAACTATAGAAAATTTCATTCTCTTTAACATGAGACCTTTAACTTTGATTCTACCTTACAACGTAACAGGTGAAAACAGTAATCTTGCAAACCCTTGCATTCGGTTGCGCGTCAGGGGTAGAGCGCACCCTTAAGCTGTCTTTTCACAATTCACACACTGTAAAGCAGTTTTACAAGCTAGTCACTTAATATGTTTTTAACAATTATTTTCGTTGCAATAATATACTTTACAAACCGCATCGTTTTCTAAACTGGATTGTAATTATATTGTAACATCGTCTCAATAAAAAGAAGGGGTTACCTTTAACTTTAGAAGAAGAAATGTTACTGGGACTTATACCGTTTCCTAGAATGCTAGTAGTAGGCTGTTTATGTACTAGGCCTACAATATATTTTAATATTTCCATTTGCACTTTCAGGCAACCTTCAAAATATTATTGCCACAAAATCTTTTTTAGTGAACCGTGTGATTTTTATTATCTTAAATAATAACTTAAAACACAAACATTAAACACAATATTTCATTCTTAACTAAACTGAATGAATTTCTCTTTATTTTCAAAATGTTTGTAAAAATGTATTGTGTTTGTATGTTTGAATCCCTAAAATGATGTCTGAGAAACGGAGTAGCTTGTTTTTATTTATTTACCCGGTGTTTGCAAAACTATAGTGGATTCTATCGGTATTTTACAAATACATTCTTACAAATAGTCACTGTATCACTAGATAAGACATGGAATATAAAGTGAATCAAAAAAAGTTTAAAGTCTTGATTTTTTAAGTTAAAATTGTATATTTAACTTATTCCGAAATATTTGCGAGTCGTTTAATTAAATATTAACTAATGCAACAAATTGGCTTTTACAGGCAACAGTCCAAACACTTGGGACAAACCAAGAAAAGGAGAGACAGCAGAGATGTGCAGGTCTTCCTTCACAACGTCACTTCCACGATCAGTGCAAGACAGGTGAGTTGACTGAGGAAGATTGGTGAGGGTCACTTACTAACGTCATGTACAGTCAGCTCAAAAAACCTCCCGCTAGTCCCATGCAACGCTCTTCGCATTTACTCTATCACATTCCGCGCAAAGTACACCAAAAGTTTCCGCTGGAGATGTTGCCTTTTTTCTCTAAGTGGTGTTACAAACATTTTAAAATAGAAACCTCTACATTTTTCATTGCAATTCAAGATATAAAATGATTCCGCATGGATATGAAACTAAGTACTACTGCTCCTACTTTTTTTCAATAAGCTTTTTGACTGAAAAATAAAGTAAACAGTTTATGTAAAATGTCTTTACCTAACCCGCCATGTTAATCTTCCCTATCCCAAGCGTGATGTATACAACTTCCTTACTTCTCGAGTGATGTAAAGTTGAAAAAAACTCACTCGGTGATGTAATGAAACCCATTTAAATAACATTGAGTGCTTAACGTAATAGCTATTTACCTTACAAGTGTAATAAGAGCGTTTTTACATCACGCAGGTGAATGTTGTGCAACGAGCGGAAGTGAGTTGCATAATTTACCGAAGTGATGTAAACACGCTCTTGCGTAACGTGTAACGTACAAGATTTTACCTGACCCGACAATATACAGGAGGTTACGAACAATATTTTTCATTATCCATTTCACTCATCTTCTAACAGTAACGTTCATTTACAAACAAAAGCTAGATTAGGAAAATTCTTCAAAACATAACAATAAAATTCAAGCGCACAGCTGATTTCTAGCGTTGAACGTCGTTGGCTCCATAGAGGTATATTTTTTAAGTTAAGCACTCAATGTTATTTAAATGGGTTTCATTACATCACCGGGTGAGTTTTTTTCAACTTTACATCACTCGAGAAGTAACGAAGTTATATACATCACGAGTGAAATGGTTAATGAAAAATATTGTACGTAAACCCATGTATATTGTCGGGTCAGGTAAAATCTTGTACATTACACGTTGCGCAAGAGCGTGTTTACATCTCTTGCATGATGTAAAAACGCTCTTACTACACTTGTAATGTAAAAAGCTATTACAAGGTTTCTAATAACCATTGTGGTTTTTGACCTAGACATTCCCAGGAGATTAAGAATCTTGAGTTATAGAGATACTGGTATTGCTCTAGCGTGTTGTCTTTGTCACAGGGGCCTGCTCTAGAGCTGGTATACTCCGTGCGGGTTTCTGGCAAGTTGGTTCCAGCTACCACGGCTGCCACGGATATGCGCTTGTTGTCTGACAAAGAGGTTGTCGCTGAATTGGGATACCCTTTAGTCACAAAGGCTGAACGTAAGTATACTTACACTTACTCTCGACTCAGGAAGGCATCTGACTTTGTTTCGCCGTGACCAATCACTTACTTGCAAAAACTTATGATTTGCCATGTGTATATTTTTACATGTGTTCTAAAATAGACAAATTTTAGCTATATCTGCCCGTCTCTATAGAGGCTACAAATTTAGGCCTTATGACAATGAAAGACAGTGGTCAAGTGAAGTAAATAAAGAGAACTCAGTATTGTTGCCGTAACGGTTACCTGAATGAGATAGTGATTGCTGTATTTCTAAATGCAGGCCAAACAACTTGCTCTTGAGCAGATTTAAAAAGAAGATAGAAACCGATTATCTATAGTAATTTGCTTGTTCACCTGGTGTGTTTTATGTGATTTATGTTCGTTTTGTGTTCAAGTTCTTCTAGGGGGTGAATTTTGGATTCAGTCTCTTCTCAAAGAGCAATTAAGTACAATTAATTAAAAGCTCTCAATCCTGATATATGTGACTAATTTTTTACATGCTCAATATGTTATAGGGAATAAATCAGTTCAAAATAGATTATCATGGATATCCACAGTTATACTGTGGATCCTTTATTACGTTTTTGCTTGTCTTTAATACAACTTTTCAAACTGAGTGAAAACGAAATTTAATACCCAAAAGTGTGTGATGTTGTTTCGTCAGCGTACCTCAAGTCGAGTGAGTGGCAAGAAGTGTCAGATGTGTCGGCTCGGCAGGACGTCTGGTTGCTACTGGCTGCTGGTGTGAGCGCGGTGCTGCTGGTAGTGGTGCTGGTAGTGCTGTTCGCTCTAGGCGTCGGCCGACACAAGCGAAAGCAGCGAGTTGAGGGCAGCGCCAAGCGTGGCCGCGCGTTTCGTGACAGTGAACAAAGCGAGGACAACATGGCCTACCAATGCGACGATCAAGAGTCGAAGGTATTGTAATACATTTGTTCGCTACCCGTAATTGACACAACACAGAGTGTACACAACATTTCTGGAACGCTATTGATACGCTTAACAGTTTTTAGTAGAATCATCTGTTTTAATTATATTTAAGATTCACAACATGTCCTAATTTTTGTATTGGTAGAATTCAGAAACTTTTTATTTAGTGGAAATATTATTCCAATTTTTATGAGCAACAGTGCGTTTGGCAAACACACCTGACACACAGTTGTTTGAAGGTGGTCAGCCCTGATTCTCCATCCCGCCTGAGTGGTCGCTCTGGAGGAAGCTCAGAAGCGTCTCTGGTGAGGCGTAGTCCGCCTTGCCCGCCCAAGCCCAGGCCTCGCAGCCACAAGGCGCCCAGTCCAAACTCCTACCTCTCCATGCCCTCAGTCAAGGCGTTCCCCAGGTGAGGAAGCACAAGTTACTAATATTATTTTAATATGCAGTTTCGACATGTTTATACAGATTTGAAGAAGAATATTATATATCATAACAAGGCCAGGAAGTGTTGGTTTACAGTATGAACATAATGGTTACCGCGTGAGATTTGCCTAGCGTGAGTTTCATGCGAGTACCATAAACACCTTCCCGGACGACTTGCGTACTCAAATCTCAGGTACGATTTTATAATCTGCAAATTAGTAATTCGGCATTAGATTTTTAATAATTTAGCACTGTTGTGGGTAGTCCGAATTATGAATACAACGTGCAAATCAAATCTAATATCACTTTATAATATTATCACTATACAGTATATAACGGTGCTGTAGAGTTGTTTTTTGTCCATAATTTGAAATCGGAATAATTTTAACCACCCAGGTCAACAGGCTAAATGTCAACTGGAATGGTACATTATTATAAGGTTTGCTCCGGCTGAGGGTAAAGCTAGCCTCTGTTTATTTTAAACGCTTTAACTTATAATTAAGAATACTGTTGGCTTGACTTAGGGTCCTATTTTTCTTGGTGAAAAATACCAAGGTAAATTTGGAATTTCGTGTATGACATTAAAAAGTTAATAGTGAATTAAAAAATAAATAACAATTATAAAATCAAATGCGCCTACTTAAAAGAGGAAGGACTAAGTCGTCATCGGATTTTTCCCTTACAATTTATTTTTCCCTTTCAATTTATGTTAAACTCGCTGTCGATGTTAAATTTGGTGTGGGAGTCTTCCGCCAAGTTTGTAATGAAGTTTTCTTGGATGTCTTCGCTCAAGGCCGCCTCCAGGTCTCACATTTTGTCTTATAACTCAACCACTTGTTTTACATATTATCTCCAATCTTAAGCTGTCACCTTGTAGAGGGCGTTGTCTAGACTATTCCACAGATTGCATAGTGTAGTCAAAATTCAATCTGGTAACCTCGTGCTTGGCTTTAGCTACACTAGCCAATGGTAGGGCGGAAGTCCTAAGACCGTGTGACTCATCTCCTCTGCAGCCTTTTATACTTCGTACGTTTTTGCCACATACCAAAAACAGTCTAGAATACGAGATACTGGTTCAGCTTTCACGATTTGGTTGTCAAAATAGACTCCATTCCTTGAAAGCCACTCTTGACTATCCTGTTTCTCTCACATCATAGACGACAGTTTGTGAAGTGTCTCGCTGTGGTAAGAGGTGTTGTCCATCACGATGTTGCTATCCGGGGACAGGGGTGCAGGATTCCCTCAAACCACTCTTCAAATGCCTTGGAGTTCATCTCTTCGTGGTGGTTTACATTTTGAATTTTCGCTGTTTTCTTCGCCTGGAAGACCCACTATGAGTACTCTCCTGACGTACAATCCTGAGTGACGGACCACCTTTCTTCTGATGGGTCCGTCGGGTCTTCAACAAATCCATCTTCACTGCCGATTTGTATAACAATGTGGCGGCTACCTCGCCCTGGAACGTTGTGAAGTCCGGTTGTCTCTCCGTTCATGAACGCCTCCCTCGATGATTTGATGTAACTCAGTGTCCATGCCCTTTTTACTGTGTATTCGGTGTTCACAATGTTTAATCGTGGTAAGATATTTCTTCTCGTCGTGCCTGAATTCTTTTACTTGCTTCAAATAGCGCCTTTTTCATCGCACTATGTCGTCCCGTTCGATGAGAATGGATCGTTTTTATATTTTTTTCAAATGTAAAGCCCAAATCAATACCTAATCTGGTTGTGATGCACGTGGATACAAAAATGGCAAGTCAGGATCTTCTTTAATTAGTTTCGTCAGCTCATTTTTTTGCAATGGGTGGTATATTTTGTCTATGCAAACTGTCTACTTTCCTTCTTATTCCTGTTTCTTATTCATTAAATTTATTGATTCTAAGACACTGCCCCATGTCTTAAGCCTTTTTTTCTGTGGTGTTACTAATGGACTTTCATCATATTCTTTTATAAAACTTTCAACCGTCCCCTTTCCTGCTTTAGTCAAAACACCAACCCTCTCAGTAATTTCTCTCATCTCGCTTTTTAGTCTGTGGGTTCTAGTTCTTACGGCGCTTATGGCATTACATTTGGGTTACCAGCGTTTGGTGTCTGACCGGTGATTCTGCTGAGTCACCACTGGTGACCAAAAATCATCGCATAATTGAAACAATTGGCACCCATTACACAAAGTCGCCGCTGTTTCGTCATCAGTGTATTTTTGTGTTTTGCAAGTTCAGATTGTTTGTTGTTGTTAGTGTAGTGAGCGGACGTAATGTTGGAAAGATATAAATAGATGCTACTTTTTGGTCTGTTGTTAGGGAAAATAAGGAGACGGACAAGTAAAATGCGGTGCATTCGATATTATCTTTGAGAGAAACAAAATGATTGTTTTATACCCTTTTTGTTGAACTTTTGGCTGACGAAAACAAGTTTTAAAAGCAAGGCTCATATAACTGCCATAGCAACTTCATTTTGAGCAGTCGCAAACTCATTGAATTTATTTTGATCGAGTAGGTGGATTTCTGTGCTGGCAAATCGATTCGCACCCTTTTTCTGAACTCACCTTACTTCCTGAGTTGCGCAAAAGGCTCAAAGTACATATTCGCCTGCATACTTGCCATTCCTCAGATGATAGTGGGTCTAAATCCGTGTCTAAAAGAGTCAACATGTGCTTAATTGCCTCTTCGAACAATATACATATTTCTATCGTGAAAAACGTCGAGTTCCAACGTGTTATCACATCTTGGAGTAATCTTTTTGGTTGGCAGGTCCCAGGCTGTTCTTGATACTTGACTAGCATTTACACTGCTTTATTACTCCTTTTAAAATGAGATACAATTTTCACCTTTTTCATTGTATCATAGGTACCTACAAGAGAGTCTTGGACAATAAGATTTAGCTTATGTGCATAACATCCGGAATGTTTGAATTTTAAACAGTCGGTAACGGCACCCGTAATATTAGCGTTGTCTGGGATAATTATCGATGATTTATCTTTTATTTGCCACTGGTTCATAGTATTGGAAATGGAGTCAGCCAAGTTTTGGGACGTATGGGCAGCATCAAATTGAGAGCAGTCCAGTAAAACTGTTTGTAGTTTAAATTCGGTATCTATGTACTGTTACTGCGATGAATCTTTAAATTTTGGCTGATGTCCATGAATTGACTGTTAAACAAACGTCAAGGGCTTCTTTTGCCAACAATGCTTTTAAATTGCTAAATAATTCTTCATACATTGCAAATAAAGTGAGTATTCAAAATATTTACGTGAGGGAATTCACTGTGTTCAATTTCAGTTTCAATCAGGCCTAAATTATCATAAATTCTAGAACTATAATTACATTATTAGCTCGTGGTGTTTCGACTTGATTATCAATATTGTTTGGTAGAGTAACTAAAGGGTGTTTTCTAATTATATGTTTCTTCAGATACTGAAAGATCCCTTGTAAGAAAGAATATTTTTGCACAGTTTGCATCAGGCAATATTGTTATCCAATGCATTAAAAAAGTCCATACATCACTAACCTTTCTTTCTTTTTTGGTCCATGATGAAGGAAACAAAAAAAAAACTAAAAACCATAAGGTAAAAAGTTCTCTTCTTTCGGCAGATGTTAATTGTCTTACTTGCTTTGCGCCTTTGGGTGCAATCACTTTATTGGTGGTTTGTACAGTTTTAACACCTGTTTCGTCTTAGTTGTAGATGTTTTCTGCGGTAAATTTGTACTTACCAATAGTTGATCGTAGATTTGCTGTACAACAGGTTTGTTAAATCCCATTGATCGGGCTAGAGAAGTTGCCTCTGGTTTCCTAATTAATGGAAATATTACCACCTCTCTTCATAAATTGTGTGTTGAAGCCAATCGTCCACCGCAGCCTTGTTTCTTACCCATGAAGTAGGTAGATCCTTGTTTAACAGCTTGCCATATTCGTAGGCCAACTTCCTAGCTTCTACTGGAGGAAGGCCATGATGTAAACCGGCCGCCTTAGTCAAGTAGATGATCAAATGCTTCTCTTCTAATTCATCGAAAACTTGCTTCTAATTATAGTTTGGCTAGTCTCTAGGCTTGATGACAGGTTTTAAAGAAACCTGTTATATATAATGGTCAAGTTCACAAAATGGGACAAAAGCGAAAAAAATAACTATTACTATGTCAATTGGAAATATTATATACTAAACTTATAGATTATTTTGTCAACAATAAGATAAAGGCCGCAGCAATGCAGAATTCCAACTCAAATTAATTATTTTACATTATTTTCAAAAGGCTACTCACTGAAAAATACAAGTAGTTCACTCCCATAAAACAGCAAATAAATACTACTTGAGGTTAACTATTGTACATTTTTTATTGTTTAACATAAATAATACTCTGAACAAATACATTAACAAAAAAAATACTGTGTTTTTTCACTCCACAATCACGAATTATTTACAAACTAACCCTTCTTTCTAGGTTAAGTTAGTTTTTAAAGTTAAACTTTAATATTGAATGAAAAGGCCTTTATTAAAATTAACAATATATATTTTGTTTAGTTGTATGTGATTGCGCAACTATAATGTACCAAAAGAATATATTTTATATGAAACCCAAAATGAAATATCTCACCTTTTATTGCCGCTAACGAGTGGTAAAAACGACTTATCGGCAGCAACGACTTGTTGCCAACGAGACTTCTGCCTTAACTTAAGCTGTAGGGCCCTTCTGTACGGGCGTTTTTGTCCCACCGATAACACGCCGTTACTCTAGTTTGATACAGCGACGACGAAATTCATGAATACTATCAGCAGTTGCAATCGCAATTTTAAACGGTGCAAGAAAAACTGGTGTAGAAAGGCCATAAGAAAGATCGCATTTGGTGAAAGGTGATAAATAAACAATGCAATTATTGCATTAACCTTCTTTATTATTATAGCTTATAAAGATAACGATTCATAGAAAAAACAACCCCAAAAGTCAAATGCTCAGCCTTTTAAAAATAATAATGTCATCCTTAAGAAAACCTTCAGTCTTATTTTAGTCTTTGAAGTGTTTTATTAAGAATAGTTTGTTTGTTTTACCTAAATAATAGTAATACTGAAAAAAAGAAAGCAAAGATCCCACTTGCAAAATGGGATGTTCTGATTGTTCTTACAAATATACTACGAAGAACAAATCTCAAGTAGGCCTATAACTAAAAATAAAATTAAGATCGTTACAAAGGTCTACAGTCTTCTTTCAGCTTGGACAAAATGCCTACTTGAAAAATAAACAGGTCAACCTCTTTTACAGTGCCTCTACTAAATAGGCTACAACACACAAATTAATAGAATTACAGTATGATAAAACTAACATCATAACTCTTAAAAATTTGTAGTACACAAATCAGATAAAAAATAGAGGCTTTACAATTAGATTTTACTGAATTTGTGAAATACCCTACACTCCTTAAGAATAGAATTAAAAAATCATAGTTTTTTTATGATTATCAATTATCAATTTTATGATTCAATGATTATCAAGATCGTAAGAAAGGTCTACAACTGTCATCTTTCAGCTTAGGAAAAATGCCTACTTGAAAAATAAACAGGTCAACCTCTTTTACAGTGGCACTACCAAATACGCTACAACACACAAATTAATAGAATTACAGTATGATAAAACTAACATGATGTTAGTTTTATCACACTGTAATTCTATTATATAACTCATAAAATTTGGTAGAACACATATCAATCAGGTAAACAAAGAAAGGTTCTACAATTAGATTTTACTGAATTTGTAAAATACCCTACACCCCTTAACTATGACAACTGGTGGGGGGAGGACTGCCTTAACTTCATCAACAGGAACAAAAGCTACATCTTTGTCATTAACAACAAATAAATTGTCACATTTAGCACACTCTTTAAGAAACATTACTTCAATTTCATTTTCTGACACACTCTGGCAGACTTCAACAAACTGTTTTGGTTTAATTTTTTTGTTTTGCCTACTGTGTACTCGACAACCACATAGTCCCCGGAGACGACTGAATGGAACTTTCCTTTTCAACATTTCCTGCAAATCTGCTTACTAAATCTTCATTTTACATTTGGGGCTGGACGATCGGTATTGCCCGTGGGTCTTCTTCATCTGTAGGAGTATACACCTCGTCTACAGAAAGTTTCCGCGTACTACTTGGAACTGGATCTTCTACTTACACAAAAGGGGAAGGGCCATTTCTCTGAAATGGTAGTGTTTACATTTTCAAGTCGAGAGAGCACTTAAAACAAAAAAAATGTGCGGGCAAATGTTGTCGGCTTGCAATATGTAATCTGGTCAACTTGTATGATTCCCTTCATAGGAGGTAGTTTGAGGATGAAACTTTAGTCTTCATTTTTCAACCTCTGTGGATGGAATTTCATGAAGAGTGATATTACAATCTTTCAATGAGTTAACGAAGTCGTTGGCGCAAGTAATATCGTGCCCCTTCAGTACTTTATTGTCCTCTCTTGAAAAGTCTGGACAGGCAAATATAGGGGCTTTAGTCAAACGGGATCATATATCTTGAAATGCGTTTTGGGCATTTTAATCCCACTGAAGTATTAGTTTTTTTTATTTTTATTTATATTTTTTTTTATGAGACGTTTAGATAACGGATATATCTTACTGGTGAATTCAGGAATAACCCTTATATAAGATGATGCTGTACCTAGTAACTGCCGAACTGTATACTGACTCTTAGGCACTGGTTCGTTTAAGGTAGCTTCGAATTTGCCTGGATCAACTCTATAGGAATCGCTCCATGCAAAAAAGGATTCAGTCCATCAGCTGTTGTTTTGGGAGAAACTAAAAACAACGTATTTTGAAACTGTTTTTCTTTGTGACAGCTAATTTGAGAGAACGGCTGGGCGTAGAAACTCTGTAGGGGTGTCTAAAGAAAGGGCTTGGTCTGTAGATGAGCCATCAAAAGAGAAACGTGGTAAATTCCCTCGGGGCTCTGCCCCAGTGGCCTTTAAATTCCTATCCCATGTTATTCTTATGGGGGGAAAACGGGGTTTTGTCACAGCTAATTTCAGAGAACGGCTGGTCGTAGAAACTTGGTAGGGCTCTCTAAAGAAAGGTCTTGGTCTGTAGATGAGCCAATAGTCCCCTCAGCAGATTGGTTTATATTATGACCATATGTATAATTTTACACTACTTTTTAATGAAACAGCTGTTACTATTTAAATTGTGATTTACTAAATTTGTCAAAATGAAGAATTTGCAAAGGTTTTTTCTGATTTTAAAATCCATTTTCTTCTGCATCGTATCATGTTTTGCAATATCGCTACACTAATTAGCAAACCTCGTAACTCCATTTTTTGGTAATTTTGAGTTTTGAATATCAACATGTGCAGTGGAAAAATGTCTATTCAACTGTTCAAACCTCGTATCTCCAAAAAATTTGGTTAATTTTATATTTTAAATCAAGCAAACCTCTTAACTACAGTGCTTCAGTTTTGTAGTTGGCAAACCTGGTAACTCCCAATTGCAGCATGGCAGTGTATGACAGCTGAAAACACCATTCTGTAGTGCTCAGGTTAAGTCAATATTTACCAACAACAGTTTATTTTAGTGTTAGTGATGACCTTTATTATTTGAAAAGTAAGTACTAAGAAATCATTTTAGATTATTTACTTTGCAATGTTTGATTAGTGAACGATAATAATTAGATTGTATTATTGGTTAGGAGTTAGGTGGTTTGCTTGTTTTGAGCTTTTTAGGTTATGTGTTATCCATAGTGGAGTTAAGAGTTTTGACGGATTGTAGCGAAAACCAAGTAGGCTTAACCTTTAGCATTAATTTTAAAGGTTTTTGTCCATAATAATACAATTAAATGCTGAAACCTATATTAGTTAGGTCTAAAACCCCAAGATTTTCAATTAGAAGATAAACACCTACAACATTTAGGCTACAGGTACTCACTGAGAAATACAGATCATGATACATTAGCTTACAACGCTCGGTGATTATCTTTTTTAGGTCTATCGGTACTGAAAAATCTATTCGCCTGTTATTTTTGTTGGAGGTACGATATCGCATAATAAAAAAGGACATCAGATCCTATTATTTTATTTCTTTTTTTTTTAAATGTCAAGATGACACAAACTGGTGAAGCTAGCTTTACAGAAAAGTACCGATCAACCTGTGACGTTTTTGGTTAACGTGGATGGCTCATTATCTAAAGTTAATGAAAGCCCTAGGACTAATGAGTTGTCAATAGAAGTAAATAGTCTGATATCATCTGCGGCTGAACAAGTTCAAGAGCTCGTAGATCATCAAAATAGTCTATCTGAAGTTATTTTATGTGATATAATTTCTGATATAGATGACAATGATAAACTATCCTCTTATTTGGATTTAACCGATATACATGTGTCAGATGTTAATTTGAACACAGATGAATTGTTACAAATCAAAAACTCTGATGTTGTCATATCAAACGAAGAATGTGTAGGCCTACCTGATAATTACTTGGACCTCTCACAAAATGTTATTCTTGTTACTGGGGAAGAAGGCCAAACTCAAGAAGATGTAGGCATAATTGAAAACAATGGAATCAATCCGGATCAAACACTCATATCCAACAATGCTATAGGTCAAGCTGAAAACTGGGATGAATTGTTAAAAATCAAAAACTCTGATGTTGTCATATCAAACGAAGAATGTGTAGGAATACCTGATGATTACTTGGACCTCTCACAAAATGTCATTGTTGTTACTGGGGAAGAAGGCCAAACTCAAGAAACCACTCCGGATCAAACAATCATATCCAACGATGCTATAGGTCAAGCTGAAAACTGCGACATTGACCTACTTGAACAAGAAAATCTATTTGACAATATCTTAAGCCCTGCAGATAATACTGAACAATTTGTTCATGAAGAAGACAGCTTACCTGAAACTGGTGCAAATGTGTTCGCTGAACTAGATAATAACAATACAAATAATAGTACTAGGCCTACAACAACTCGTAAGCGAAAGAAACATCATCAAGTAAACATTTCCTCTTGGAAGATAAATGAATGGAAAGAAGCCAGAAAAAAGGGAAAGGAATACTGTGGCAAGAAAAAAAATAAAGATGGAAAGTATGAGTATGATATCAAGAAAAATGCCAGAACATTGAAACTACGATGCAAATGTGAAAGGAAGGAAAATAGTTTGTTGCAGTGTGCGTCAATCACTGAAGATGACAGATTGAAAAACTTTGAAGAGTTTTGGAAGCTTGACTGGGAGGGGAAAAAGGTATTTGTAAAATTTTTGACAAAAAAAAACTGAAACAACAAGAGCCAGGGGACGAAAAGATGATACCAAAAGTAGGAGAAAATATTCTTGCAAGTATTTCTTGAAGAAATCTTCTGGTAATGTGAGGGTATGCAAAACAATGTTCCAAAACACATTAGCGATTGGGGAATGGATGGCTTTCCACTGGCAGCATGAAGATAATCAGCAGGAAGATGAGGATACTGTGGATGTCATCGATGGAATGCTGGATGATAGATTACAACAAAAGAGTAAGAAGCTAAGAAAGTCAGTTGAAGTTGAAGCGTTAGAACATTTTTTTGATACTCTACCTAAAGTAGAATCGCATTATTGTAGAAAAAGGACGAGTAAAATGTACTTAGAGCCCAACTGGAAGTCAAAGCGAGAGCTTTATTTGTTCTACAAAAACGACTGGTGTTCGCAAAAGAATATTAATTGCCTATCACAGTGTAAGTTTCATCAAATGTTCGAAGACTATAATTTGGCTTTGTTCCAGCCAAAAAAGGATTCATGCGATAAGTGTGAATCCTTTAAAACTCACAATTTAAACCAAGATGATTATGAAAGTCACATAATGAGGAAAGATGAGGCAAGAGTGGAGAAGGATTTAGACAAAGCAAACGAGGAATGCCTTGTTTTTACAATGGACTTACAATCATTATTGCTTTCCCCGAGATCTTCAGTCTCTAGTCTGTATTATAAAATGAAACTTTCAGTGCATAATTTAACATTTTACGATCTTGGTTCCAAAGGTGGATATTGTTTCATCTGGAATGAAACTGAGGGTGGTCTCACATCCAACGAGTTTTGCACCATTATTTCTAAGTTTGTAACATCACAGCTGCCTTTGCCTGAGGGAAAAAACAAAATCATTCTGTACAGCGATGGCTGTAGCTACCAAAACCGGAGCACAAATTTAGCCAATGCCTTGTTGCACCTTTCTTGTGAAAAGCAAGTGGTTATCGAACAAAAGTACCTAGAAGTTGGCCATACACAAATGGAGTGCGACTCCATGCACTCATTGATTGAGAGGAAACTTAAAAACGTAAAAATCAATGTACCAGCTGACTACATTGATGTCTGTAGACAAGCCAGGAAGGATCCAGCTGGGTACAAGGTTGAATATCTAGATCACAAATATTTTAAGAACTTTGAAAATCATCTTTTTTTCAAAAGCATAAGACCAGGCAAAGGGGTTGGAGACCCATGTGTCACTGATATTCGGGCGTTACAGTACCTTCCTGACGGCAAACTTAACTACAAATTGAGCTTTTCAGAAGAATGGCGGCCTCTACCTCAGCGAAAAAAACAAGAAAGTTAAAGTAACTGCAATCAACAACATGCCTAGTCTCTATTCTGAAAGACTACCCATTAAGCAAAGAAAGTACAACGATCTGCAAGAACTGAAATCAATACTGCCTAGCGATTACCACGAGTTCTATGATAACATTCCATATAAATAAGTACAGTACTTGAAATATTTTGCTCACAGTTACTTATTGTTCAAGGAGAATTAATAAGCATTTTCATGTAATTAAATTAACATTAATATAATATTTTTTGTTGTTATTTCTTATTACCTTCTTAATTCTATTAGCCATTACATAGTTTTAAGAAAAACTCGTATCTCCAACAAAAATTATATGGAAACCTCTTAACTCCAGTAGAAATAACAAATATCATATAAGTAGTTTTTAAGCTTACCTGCTGCTAAAAGGTAATAAAGTAAGTAAAATAATAACATTTTTTTTTTAATTTGGGCCATAAATCAAGTAGTGAAAATGTTTTTTTTAGTTCCTCAAAAGTTAGGTGTTTTGGAGTTACGGGGTTTGCTTATTAGAGTAGCGATATAATGTTGTAATGTTATAATGTGCAATCCAAATCAGTGGAAAATCCTAATATCACAGTAAATCTTAACAAAATTATTTCTTATGGAGTTAACTTATGTCTATTGTATGGGTTGGTTTCTGCCTTTTTTTTACTTCTTGGAGATTGTGCGTAGGCGTGTTGCACGTAGATGATATTCTTTGGCGTATGGCCTCTGTAGACGATACTTGGGTTGGTGTAATTATTACAATGGAAAAAGCGAGAAATCCTGGACAATTTGATATAGGCCTACTAAAAATAAAACTGAATTAGAAGAAATAGAAATGATGTGTTTTTTAATTTATAATCGTTATTATAGAGAACCTAATGCGGCTATGAGTGGGAAACACTCGTAGAAAACTCTAAAAAACAAAATCAACTTTTGAGAAAGATAAGATATTTACAAACAATTTTGATTATATCTAACTGTTGTGTACATCGTGAGTATTTCCATAATCTTTGAGTCGACTTTTATAAAGTCATCGGAATTATGACCGTTATTTGTTCTAAAATAACGCCTGTAATGCTTCGAAATTGCTCGAATTCGTGCAACAGGTACACTAGTGTATTATAAAACGGTTAATCATAATATGATAATCATTTTTTCTAGAGTGTATTATATCATTACAAATCATAACCACAGATTGTAATAATTTTAATATTATTATGTATATCAATTTTTGAATACCATGGACCGAAGCCCCTTTTGCATGGAAAGCCATATTCATAATGTTTTAACCGAAATATTATGGTATTTTAAACATTTTTTTAATAGCCTATTATAATATTAAGAGGTGTAATAATATAAAAAGACATATAACTCGGTTCAAATAACCATTGTTGTATTCTAAAATCAATTACAATATGTCAAACTGGACATGGACATTGTCTTTATCTTAATAAGTTTCGCCAAGTCATCTTGAACGTCAACATCGATATGTTCTACACATGGCTACTCAGATATGTCAAAATAAAACTGTTTATATTCTTCTGGCACATAAGTAATGAGTTTTTTATATCCTTAATTTTGTTTTTCTTTATGGGAACTTAACCTCCGGGATATGCAGGTTGTTGAGTGTGAAACTAAAGTATTTTTCCCACCAACTTTTGAAGTCAGCTACATCTTCTGACTCGAGGTGTGTCACCCTAAATTTATTTTTCTTACTGCTTCTAATAACCTTTTCAGCTATCTCTCTCAAGGTGTACAAACAATTGTGCTTATTTAACTCCCTTTTCATCATGGGAAAATCTCGGTCGCATGGGAAACAGGAGTGTCCACTCTCAGGGTAGAACTGTTCTATTTTTTGGAACTGACCTGTTTGAGTTAAGGCCAACAATAAACGAGATAATGTGTGGTTCTTGTTTTGACCAGAACGATTATCAGAAAAAACCATTACTTCTTGAGAAACAATATTTCAAATAGTCAAATAAAATTGAACAGTACCATTGCCGTATTTTTCTTTATGCCATGAATCAATGAATACAGAACACATTCCATGCAATAGGGGGTTCAGTCCAGGACTGAAGTCCTTTCTGCATAGAATAACATAATGAACGCTCTGTTTCTAGTGGTTCTGATGTTGGAGTGAAGTTCTTTTTGCATAGGAAAATGAGTGAATTTTGTTCCTGAAACTAAAGACGGATGAGCAATTTTAATGTTTTAATGTTAATTTTATACATTCATTAGAGATCAAATTTTTTTTAAATGTTTTGAAAACATTATCAAAAAATATTTTTTTTAAATTCCTAGCACGGTTTAAAACATTTCAGAAATATGCTCGATGTCCCACCGGTCGACACTGTAAGCTTTGCCTGAGATGAACAATCCAGCCAAATATAAACATCGTCCAGTAGCATTTTTATTACTTTCACACATACAAAGTTTTCATTCTATTGTGGTCGCTTATCTAGCCAGAAGGGCTGCTAAGCAACTGGGAGCTTGGAGCAATGATTACACTTATATCCAACTAACGATCTTTACTTATCTTTAATACCTAGAAACGCCCACACCAAAATGTTTTATCTCAATACACCGACAATGAGTGCCTAATGTAACACATAGCCGACGCACCCATGTTCCAGGTGAAGTATACAAACACAATTCCACTTACCACACACGTACCGATACCGACAAAGACCCCTATTACAAAGTTCCACGACACTATTGTCGCGACTCACTTGATTGACTTACTGATTAGAATTCAATGAAATATTAACTTACTTGACTGAAATAATTAATTTAATGAAATTCAATTACTATCTTGTTCACTTCCACTCGTCTCACGTTCGTTTCATTGGTGTACGTCGTCCGACCGTCGTTAATATACTTCTCGATTATCCTTTCAACCAGCGAATTCAATTACGCCTCACACCCTTCCAAAATAACATCCGGGTAAATAAAGTTTTGCATCCCTACTGTGTTTCGGTGTCTCGTAGATACGCTCCTCGGGAAGTTCAGGTAACTGTAACTTTGACCGTATCGCTTTGGCTAAGGCCCTGTACACATGAGGGTGGCAGCCGCAGCGGTTGCTATTGCGCGGGAATAGTCGCGGCGGTTGAAAGTACAAAGGAGCAAATGGGACCGTTCACATGCAACCGCCTACTTCCAGTCAACCGCAACAAACCGCGGCGGTCGTGGATTTTCCTTCGACCGCCGCGGCTCCCGCGCGGTTGGAGTTACTTGAGTTGGCATGAGAGCGTACACATGAAGGCGGTAGCCGCCGCGGTTGACCTGTGGTTGGTACTAGGATCACACAGTCACACGCATCTTCGCGCTCGCCCTGTGGACATCGCCTGTGTGTTCGTGTAGTGGTAGTGTGAGAACTAAGTAGGGTATTCTCTTAATTTTGGGTACAGAGTAACAAATGAACCCAAGGTTAATCTGTCGTCTATTACAGAGTGCACCCACCATCTCCTTTATCGACTTCGCCTTGCTTTTAATCTTCGATGCAATAACCAAAGGCAGGTTAACTCTTCCAGCTCCATAACTGTACTGGCTGTTGTGTCCGAGGGTTTCGAGGAGCCGAAAATCACACCACAACCGCGGCTGCCGCAGCCATGTGTACGGTCCTATGCGGCCGCCGCGGCGGCTACCGTGGCGGCTACCGCGGCGGCTGCCGCTCTTATGTGTACAGGGCCTAAGGCTCCCTTTTGTGGTTCACGTTTCACCACTGTGTGTTCCGCCGTCGGCAAGTGTTCGTAATACGCAGTGATTACCGCTGAACGCATCCCGATTTTCGTAAATAACGTGGTCGTATATCCCCCTGCGCTCAACGGCTCCCTAGGTGCTGTATTAAACTTTCGAACTCCCCCTGGGTCCCTAAAACTGCCACCTGACCCAGTCCTCGATCCCCTGTTTCCCAGCGCGTCCCAAAAGAATTTAATTTATGCCAAATACCACTGATAAGGCTATCGTGCCACTGCTGATAACGTTATATCTACACTGGCCAGTTCACAATCATCTTGTGAAAATGCTGCATTAATATTACATATTTTTTTACATATACATATTTACATATACTAAATGATTGTACACCTCAACAGGTACCGCTTTCCGCAATTCCTCCAAAAATTCTTTTATTACATCAACGATGTCGGGTTCCTCAGGCTGCCCCGGACCATCCCACATTTATGCTTACAAAGAACTACTCACTACAATAATCATAAATGAAGGCCTTATATCCACATGTAAAATAATACCCCTCTTTGCTCGTGAGTGAACCAATAAAGTACTTTAGGAAATGCTGATAACTCAAAATTGGTTTATCTGCTGAGACAACACTCTGCTCCTCGAAAAGTTCTGATCCCCAACAAGCTTCTCACACCTTACTTCGCTCGTCCCTTTAACTATATCGTCTGTGACTGTATACAATAATACTTTGTGCCCACACTCGGCAACCCTGGCATAAAATCTACTAAAAATTTCTTGTTTACACAACTGGTAGCATAATGCCATGGCCCTAATAACTAATACTGCTAAATTCCATTTTAATACTGCCTCATGCTTAGTCAACAGTCATTTAAATATGTAACAATATTATCAACCAAATACACACATGAATGCAAAATAATATCAAACAAAAATCTTCGTCTTCACAATTATTCATCTACGTTAACTAAGTGGACCTAAGTACACCTTTAGAGCTAAGACATACTTCTCCTTATTTAAACCCTATCCTTTTACACCTGACACCAGTATTGTGGTCGCTTATCTAGCCAGAAGGGCTGCTAAGCAACTGGGAGCTTTGGGCAATGATTACACTGGAGGAGTATGTGAATGAACATTATTTATTTAAGGCAGCAATAAGTTATGATATTACAAATAAGATACAATAAGTGATTTACTGAGAATAACAGCTATGGGACTCTAACATAGTTAATACTAAAAAGGGACTTGTACGAGAGAGAGAGATAGCGAGAGATAATGAGAGAACTCACCTCGAACAGTTCTTTTTACACGAGCAGCATACCGGCGGTGCGAGTCGAATGACAACACCGGGCTAGGAGCCCCTTTATATAAACCGCGAGTAGCGTCAGTGGCCATCCCCCTACCGCAAGCCACATTAGGCCTATGAATGGATCAATTGGGAAACGCGATGATTCAATGGAAAGTACAGAGGATAATACAATGTTTCATACAGGACTGTTAGACTATTATAGTGAGGGTAGTAACCCTAGTCTGAATGGGGGAGGCTTAGTGAATGGTCGTCACGGTTACAATTACCTCTATTTAAGAGTTTACATCCGTGAATAGATATTGTAGTAATAGTAACATCTGTGAGGCAGATGTTCTAACGGTTTCTAGTGATCACCGCGAGATTAACATTTGTTGGGATTTCAATGCCAACAATTCAATACAGCCGGAAAAAAAATTCTGGAATTCTTAGGTTTTCTCCTGTGTTTTTTTTTTTTTTTTCAATGATAACTCTACGTTGTGGGGGAAGCTGTTCGCACTCATGAAAGAGTGGCCAGGTTTAAAATACAAGAGTGTAATTTCTTCAAAACTCAATTCAGATTTATTAACAGCATGGACTAAGAATGCGAGTAATCGCAAATCTTTGTTATGTGCTGCACATCATATTTAACAGGATGATACCTCACACTGGGGATGGACAGACGCCGAACTGTCCAAGGGTCTGGAAATAGGGTTTTATAAATTAAAAACCTATTATATATTTCCAAGTTTGTATCAACACTTAACACTCACCATGGAATTAAAACATTACAATATTGTTACTATTTGTTAACTATTTCCCTAAAGATGTATTGTTTTTTAAGTGGTCCAACGATCCCCGGGCCTCTAGAGTTGGTGTTAGAGCCTACAGATGAGCCGCCCACCACTCCCACGCCTACAGTCACGGCTACCAATACGACACACGCACGTCATGCCAGCAGCGAGCAAGACCCTGGCGTCATCGGGCCCTTGGTGTGGGACCTGCACTGCCACAGGCTACAAAAACAAGGCAAGTATCAACCCACAAGATGCTGCTGGTCCTGATGTTGCATCAAGTGGAATTGAAGCCTGGAAATCATTCGATTATTTTGTAGGGAATGCTTACGGCGCTTGGCCAGTGGACCAGAAGCCCTATTTATGTATGTAATAAGAACATACCCTCAGTATCGAATTGGTCTTTTGAATACATTTTAAGTTTGTCAATGACTAGCTTTTTGTACCATGTTATGACCAGATGAGCGTATCAAGTAGTTAAAATCCCACTTGGGACTAAATGAGTCGCCAAATGCCAAAACAGGTCAAATCCACTTTGAATTATTTTTAGGTTAAACACAAAAACACGTATTGATCGTCTCTCATCAAAGACATTTAAATGCAATTTTTTTTTAAGAACAAATTTAGAATTTTTAATAGGAAATATGCATAACTTTCTAGACCATGTATAATTACTGTAAACAATTTTGTAGCTGGTTTTGGAACAGTAATAATGATTTAACAACTTTTGGAAACTTACAGTCCGCCATTTGTTTTATTCTTACGGTCCCAAAACCAGTCATAATGTGTATTCCATTCCAGAATAAGTTAATAGCTTAACATGAAAATAAATGAAAATAAGCTATCCCTTTTCTGAAACATTAAATTATTATTAGGCATATTGTTAGATAAAATTTACCCCAAAAAAACTCCTTTTAGCTGGGTTTTCCTAGGCGCGGAAGCGGAGAGCGGAGAGAGGAACGCGGCGAGCGGAAAAGAGATTAACATGGTGTTCCGCTCCGCTTCTAGGAAAACAGTAACCTTAAATTACCTAAGACAAGTGGAGTCGGCTCTCCGCGTTCCTCTCTTCGCTCTCCGCTTCCGCGCCTAGGAAAAGCCAGCTTTAAAAAGCAAAATCATGGGTTTATTTCTACAGAATATGGCTGATAGAAGTTTTGTGATTAAAACATCGCTCATCATTCACTCAATCATAGGTCCATCTTCATTTAGCTCAAAATCATTATCACCATCCTCTCCACTTTCATTATTTGTGGGTAACTGGAACAGCTCCTTGTAGTACTTTAATTTTGGCTCTTAGTGCCAATTACTTCCAAAGTAAAGATCTAGTAAGCATTTCACATAATTGATTTTTGCTTGTTTCAATGGATGTCCTTCTTGTACCACTTCCGGAACAGCATTATCAACATTTTTTCCTTTTTTCATCACAGACTTACTTTTGCCGATTTCAAACACATAATTTGCTTCTCCTTGGATCAAAACGGAGTTTAAATAACTTTAACTTCGTGTAAAAAGAAACCTCTTAGCTTTCTGAAATTGAAAATGTACGCTTTTCTAATCACTCACAGGGCAATCTTTCCCAAGTTTTACAACAGTACAGTGTCTTTCAATTATTTCATTATACTCATCAGGATTCTTAATGACGCTCAGATCCTGAAATTTCCTTTGAATGACTCCAAAAACTCTTGTAAGTGGGTAAAAAGGAATGTCCGACTACTGGAAAGAGTAGATCAACTTTGGAGACATTTCGGGGTGCATCTTTTACAAGCCAACGATCAATCATTCCCACAACAGTTGTGTTCTTATTTTTAAACCATACATGTTAAGAAGGATGGTTATCATAGGCATAGTTGTATAAAAGTCAAAATTATCTGTTATGATATGTTATGACAGTTCTGCATTTAATGTCCTCTTTCAAACAATAGCAATGGTCCTGAGTTATTCACTTGTCCAAATGTTAAAGTGAAATTTTTGTTGAAATATTTTTGATTTATTATCGAGTATTACCGCAGAAAATAAAGCGTCAAGCATGTATCGCCATATATACAAGTTAATTCATTTATAACGACTGTGATCAATCATAATAGTAACTAACAGTCACTATAATTCAAGTATAGATGGCTATAAAAGACCTGTTTTACTATACAACTAGTAATTTAAAGATATAGTTTATTGCAGTACATTAATATCCCTACAAACACGTTAATGTCTGGTTGTGTGGACAGACAGTGTGGATCTTGAAGAAGATCTATCGCTGACAGAGCCAGGGGTTGGCAGAATGCGCCGCAGGTTCCATGAGCTGTTGGACGACGCATTCAGCTTGTTTGGCAGCCGCAGTGGCAGCCCTGATCAAGACAGTAGCAGTCCTACCACGACACAACGCGACCAGCGGATCAGATCTGCTCTTGTCAGGTAATGCTATTGAATTAAACTGCCATTAGCAGTGTTATGTAATTTCTTTAGATTGGGACAACTACTTCGTTATCTTTCAAACCACAGGAAGAGAATGTAATAGTGCCTAACTAAAGCGTTAATGATAGACTACTGAACACTGGACTTATCGTATACGTGGGATGGCTTTCATAGATAGCCGCCAAAGAAATTTAGTCTAACAACTTTAAGTGAAAGTATTAAGGCAACACTTTTTGACGATCTGCTCGTTCCAAGCTCACATGAAAGGTTCTTAAACTGCCACGGAATAAACTCAGTGAGTAAATTTACTTCGCCCTATCAAAAACTATTGAGTGACTGGTTTTGCTTCCAATTGAAAATTCGTTCAACCTTCTTTTTAGTTGGGTCTAATATGAATATGATATTCTGATATCGAAAAGAGCTCCAAAACAGCATGATAATAATAACATTCCTCAAATCGCTATAGTACCTTAGGTTCAGGGTTTTCTTGTTTTTATTTCGAATTTTTTTCGAGTGGTGGTGTCCACTAATCTGAAAAGGATTCTTCTCTGTCTCTCTTTTTTGGCAATGGAATAGATTGCCCATTGGTTTTCTAAGCATATTTACTATGATCGGGGCAAATGATGGTTGGGTATATACTGTATTTCCATTACTATTGTTAAGTTGGCTAAACTTAAAGACGTTATTCAATTATGTTCCGACTCAGGCTTGACTTTAGCCGTTTACAGGGCGAACGCCTGAACTTGATTCCTGTACAGTTATAAATTTAACTCGTTACTAAAAAGTGGAAATTTGAATCACCTACATTAAGTATATCTTTGTTCCCAATTCCAGACCCAGTGATCCACTAGCTACAGAAATCATCCTCCGCCCAAAGACGTCAGATTCTCGCCGGCCCGCCACAGCTTTGGTGAGCAGCCGTCCCCCCCGCGGAGCTTGGGGAGGCAATACCCCCACAACGCCTCCACCAAGACCCCCACCGCGACCCCTCAGTGCTGGACCATTCCACAAGCCAGTGTTAGAGCCGGGTCGGATACTCAGCACAGCCACGCTGGCCCCGACTGACCCTGCCGTTCCTCTCATTGCTGCCATACAGAAGGAGCTGGGGAAGTTTGGCAGCAAAAAGCCATATGACGGGTGAAGCTTCCCTCCTCTGCTCAACCTAACCTCCTTTAATGAACAATAATCTTATTTTGAGAACATAATTTAAACATGAACATTTGTTAATGCCATGTGGGAATCGAATATTTAAGTATCTCTTTAAAATGTGGCAACGGCAGCGCAGTTTCATGCAAGTAGATTTTTTATAACCTTACTTAACTGTTATCTTGCTATAGCTTTTAAAGAACTAAACACAAGCAAGAAATTCGTTCACCTGAAACAGTGCCAAAGTTCTAATTCCTTCGTAAATTCGGAAAATTGAGACTCACGACGTTAATTCATCCCAAATAAACACTCTTTTTGCATCCGTAAAGTTTGATGACTGATCTTCGAACAAACTTCTTTTTATTTGTTGTTGTCATTACTTTTTTCATTTGACAAGATCATTGTTAGATTTAGGTGGGATGAAGGAGTAAAAATAAATAAATAAATAACAAATTTAAACTACAAAAGGTTGTAGTTAATCTATTCAGATTTATATCTAATGCCGTATAAAATGAATACATTATTTTAAATAGCGTAAAACTGTAACCGTTAGAAGGGGAATAAAGAGGGGATCATAAATGTGTGAAATCAACTTTATTTCATTAGTGGAGGCCAAAATAAAGCATTCTGCAAAACAAAATAAAGTTCAGTATAAGTAAAATTATTGTGTTCATTAGCATTTAGCTCAAATATTTCGTCCAGTCACTATATTTAAATGGTAGCTTAGCAGCATTAGTTAGTCATGTATTTACGTCTGGTGGATAAGCGATACATTACGTGTTAGATCATATAAATATTTCTAGATATATTGTTGCAAAATCTCGTTTTGAATCCATGACATGGATTGAGGGATTCTGTGTCAATACTATTTCATTTTACACGTGTGTATTTAGTGGTGTAATCTTTTTTGCAATATTTTAAAGTATGTTCCAACTTTTTTACATTCAAATATCCTTTAGTTAATAAATAAAATAATGCAATATTTATTTTATTCATCATTGTTGATTTGAATGAATTTTGTTGTTTATTGTACAAAATAAAAATAAAACTGTTTGTATCATTTCCCTACTTAATGAGCCTAATCGTTGTCAACAGTGCACAACAAGACTGGTAGTCACAAACAATTAATGAGACATTGTATTACATTTTCAAATAATAAGTAAATTTGTTCAGTTGAATCAAACTCATACTTTAATTTAAACAGAAAAACTAATACAAACAAAACAAATGCAAAATAACAGGTGATCATTAATTCACATACACATATGGTCTTAAGTCAGTACATCAGTTAAACACATCAATTCTCCCCTCTGAAATGTTTTGGTAACGTTATTTCGCATTTGAGTAGTTGGTCAACATGACGCCTCCAGACAGTTCCATCGTCCATTTGTACTTTATACAGAAGGTTGCTTTCCCTTTCCAATATTCTTCCAAAACTCCACTTGTCTTTTGAGTTTGAATAATTTCTCGCTTGTACTCTGTCTCCCTCCTTAAAATATCTTGTTGCTTGCTTCACATGTTCAGTTTCTTGTTTACGTGTAGGATGTAAAAGAGCTATGTGTGTTCGAATCTTCCTGCCAAACATCAAGGAGTATGCATCACAGCCAGATGAATTTGAGGTTTGACGTAACTGCATAAGCATTCTGAAGAGTTTGACGTCTAGTCTCCCTCCCTCGTCTTCCATTGCTCTTAGGGACTTCTTCACAGTCTGAACATAACGCTCAGCCTGCCCGTTTGACGAAGGGTGGTAAGGAGCAGTTGTTTTGTGTAACACCCCGTTTTCTGATAGGAACTGTTCGAAGACGCTAGACGTAAATTGACTTCCATTGTCAGAAACCAAAATCATGGGAAGACCAAATGTAGCAAATAATTTTCTAAGTTCTCTTGTGCAAAATTCTGTAGAAGTATTCTTAGTAGGTATTACCTCAATCCACTTAGTAAAGGCGTCCACAATAATAAAGTACCACTGTCCTTGCATTGGACCAGCAAAGTCTATATGTAACCTTTCCCATGGTCCCTGGGGAGCTAACCATGGATGATTTTGTTCCTTTCTTGGTTCATTTTGTTTCAAACGACATTGTTTGCACGATTTTGCCAATTGTTCTATATCTCGATCAATATTCTTCCATGCACAATAGCTTCTGGCTAGGGATTTCATTTTCTCCATGCCTAAATGCCCAATATGAAGTTCATCAAGAACCTTCCGACGAAGGGATTGTGGTATTAGAACTCGACATCCTTTGAATATACATCCGTCTTGAAGTGTTAATTCATTGTCGTGGTACCCAAAAGCTTCCACTGATTTACCTTCTTCAAGTGCATGTAGTATTGGTTGAAGGTCTTTGTCGTGGGCTGTTGAATTAGAAATTGTAGAATTACTAATTTGAAAAGAATCGAGCTTACTATGTTGAAAAAGGTCACAGTTGTCCCTGCCTTTAGTTGAAGCATGCTCAGTTGGGAACCGAGATAAAAAAATCTACGTTAGCATGATCCGATGTTCTTCTGTATTCAATTTTGTAGTCGAATCCAGATAAAAAGTGTGCATAATTAAATAATCTAGTAGCAGATATTGATGGTAGTGTTTTTGTGGGGCTGAATATGGATACGAGTGGCTTGTGGTCAGTAATCAGAGTAAATTTCCGTCCATAACAGTACGGGAAAAACTTCTTAAGCCCCCAGTAGATGCCAGTGGCTTCCTTGTCAATTTGGCTGTAGTGCTGTTCACATTTTGTCAAACTACGTGAGGCAAAACTTATCGGTCTCTCACTTCCATTGCTGTAACGATGTGAAAGAATAGCACCAAGACCCACCGGAGAGGCATCCGTTGCTAGTACCATAGGCAAATCAGGATTATAATGTACAAGGACGCGATCACTTGCTAGTTCTGATTTGACCCTTTGAAAACTATTCTCGCATTTTGAGGTCCAATCGTAGCGTGCGTCTTTCTTAAGTTGTTGGTTGAGAGGGTGTAGGATTGTAGCTAAATCTTTTATGAATTTGTTGTAGTAGTTTATTAATCCAAGAAATTTGCGAAGTTCTGTTACGTTTTCTGGTCTTTTGCTGTTTAAGATGGAAGAGACCTTTTCCTTTGTTTTATGAATACCTTGAGCATCAATTATATGTCCCAGATATTGCAGACTAGTTTGAAAAAACTTACACTTTTCTCTGTTCAATTTTAAGTTTTTACTTTTTAATCTTTCTAGAACAACCTTTAATCTTTTCAAGAGTTCTTCAGATGTCTTACCTTGTATAATAATGTCATCAAAAAAGCATTGCACTCCGCAAATACCTTGTAAAGTTTTGTCCATAAGGAAGGAGCAACTTTGACACCAAACGTTAAACGGTTAACTTTGTACATACCTTTATGTGTACTCAATGTCTGCATGTGTGCGCTGTCCTCATCCATTTTCATGTGAAGATATGCGTTAGAAATATCTAGCGTGCAAAATACTTTTCCTCCGTTCATTTGAGAGTGGATTTCTTCAATTCTTGGAATAGGGTGGTTCTCATCTTTTATTACTCTGTTCAGTGTTACTTTGTAATCGGTGCAAATTCGGTGAACCGCATCTGTAACATTTCCCTTTTAGATTGTCAAATTTTGTGTTGGGTCTCGTGCCGATTTCTTGACATGTTTGTCGATACAACATTTTCTTTGGCTTGTTCCTTTGACTACTATTGTAATCCACCCTGTTCAAATCAAGGTGTTCCATTGTTTTGCGACATACCGTTTTGCTTTCAGATTTAGCTAGTTCCATTGCCGACGCATCGTTAACAATGTCTTTGAACGTGCGTTTCTCTCGTCCTTGAAGAAGTTTGGCTCTAATATCTATGTCATTCAAACCACGAATAAACTGAAGTTTAAGAAAATTTATACTACCCGACAATGAGGACCTGGGAATTGAACTATGTGTCGCCTCAGATGGATTGCTAATTTGGTGAAGTGGTGTAGACCTAGTGTTGGAACATTCATTCTTAATCAACTCTTGAAGTTTTGTTGTAAGATTTAAATACTTATCCTCGACATTACATCTACATTCTATTTCATGGTGCAAGTTTTCTTCATCGGTTAATGTATCAATTTGGTCCTGAATACTGTTGTAACGTTCCCACTGGTCAGCAAATGCTTTGAGTTTAACACTCACCTCAGTCACTGTAAGACTACCTTGAGACTGGAATCTTTCTGCCTTCTTCAACTGTCCTTTTACTACAGCTCGTGCTTTCTTTAGATTATTTAACTCTTGTCCATCCATTCTTCGTTTTCCTCGTCGCCAATATTACATTTTCAAATAATAAGTAAATTAGTTCAGTTGAATCAAACTCATACTTTAATTTAAACAGAAAAACTAATACAAACAAAACAAATGCAAAATAACAGGTGATCATTAATTCACATACACATATGGTCTTAAGTCAGTACATCAGTTAAACACATCACATTTCAAGTCAAAAATAAGAAGCTAAACAAATATTTTTCCGCGTTAAATTTTCATGGCAACACTAGACCAAATACAAGAAGAGGACCTTATATTGAATGGTCAAGTTCGTCGCGGAATTGAAATAACACCTTACAGTTGCTACGGCGAAGTTTTTTTTTGTCGTTCTCAGAAAATAACTATTTTAACTCCAACGAAACTACCAAGAATAACTATTATATGAAGGGTCCACGGGAAGAAGAGGGATAGTCCATAATTTTTCAGGAACAGCTGTTTTAGGTTAAAATCTAATATAGGATTTACCATACATCTATGAATTTAGTTTTACCATTATTATATGATTCCAAAGCATATAGCCTATAGTAGATGACCAATGCAAAATAATGTTAACAAATAATATCATTTCAAATTTATGCTATAAAATTAGGGTTCAGTTACAGTTTTACAAGGAAAAAAGGGGATGGGTCCAGTTTTACAGGCGAAGGTGAGAGTCGCAGGATTCTCATTTGAATGAAACTGCATTGTTTAATGAAAAGTCCAATTAAACTTTATTTAGCCTTATGTAAAATATGAAATAGTATAAAGTACACTAAAATTGGTTGTAAAGTTAATTTTTTAAAACCATCATTCTTTGTTTGGAGCCTTTTTATCTCTTTTTTTCTTCTGGCTCTTTATTGTTTCTCCTGGGTCCATTTTGGGGATATTGCTATAGAATTGGCTTCTTCACCGCAAAATCGTTTTTGAGCTTGAAGGTCACATTACTTCTCATAGGTTACTGGTAACGGCCTTAAAAATAAAAGTTTTTTTTGATTTATTTTATTTCTTAAAATTTGGTAGAGTACGGTGGGTCTAATGTATTATCGTAGTTTAATACAAAAAATAGCTATGTAATTTTTATTACCTTGGTAAACAGGATCTGGCAGTAGAATCGTGAGATGATTTCCAATTCTTATATGTGTCACTATCTTTAGATAACTTTACGATTAAGTTCGCAGCTGTGGCATTACTTGCTACAAGTGTGCATGTAAACACTTTTCCAGTTTCTACAGAGTTAGCCGTCACAACTCCATAAAGTGACGTATGTCCACGCCTCATCCATGTTCCTTCCACTGTAACTGATGTGTCACGATTATTTTCAGACAGGATTTTAACTTTTTTACCTGCATGCTTCATGCTGATTTCACAAACATTTTTAGAGGCCTGGTATAACTTGGATGTGTATTTCTGAAATGTGGCTGGTGGCGGGGGTATGTTTATTATTGTACTGAACAGCTCTGCAGCTTTCTGGGCCTCTCCAATGCTACGCATTGAGTAACATAGCCTAACATTACTTTCAAACATGTTACCAGTATCTACTTTTTCAGATGTGAAAAAAGAGTGGGAAAACAGACGTTTAGGACAGTTTATTGACAAACTTGAGGCCCAGCCTTTTTGCTCTTCTAAGTTTTCGGAAAGTGTCATAGATTTGCAGCGACACTCGGGGCATAGGCAACAGCTGATTATAACATCGTTCAAAATGCCTATGTTAATTAGCCTAAACCAAGATTGCTCTAAACTAGCTTTATCTTTATCTATCTATCTATATATATAATACGCTAAGCCGATTTTTGTGAACAGAACTCCTCCCTCATTTTTGGACCGATTTTGATGATTAAAGTGTCAAAATAATGGCCCTAATCTGTAGTTTTGCAAAGTGTTTTTATTTTTTTTTTATCTTTATTAGTTCGGGGTGCATCTTTCATCGAAGTTGGGTTTTCTCCCATAAGATTAACATGGGGGAATCTAAATATTTAATTGGAAACTTTGTCTCCACTAATTTAAGAGAACGACTGGGCGTAGAAACTTGGTAGAGGTGTCCAAAGAAAGGTCTTGGTCTGTAGATGAGTTATCAAAAGAAAACCGAAGTAAATTCCCTTAGGGCTCTGCCCCAGAAGCCTTTAAAATATCCCTCCACAGTCGTTTACATCTTGGCCATGTGGATAATACTTTTTAATGAAACAGCTGTTAATTTTAAATTGCATTTCAAACAACACTCATTTATTGAGAGTTAGTGAATTGTCCAAAGGAAGTATTTGCAACGTTATTTTCTTGAACTCTTAGAGAGCCTTTGAATGTTATTAGACTAACGTAAAAAGGGTTGTGCATGTTTACTAGCGCTACTCAGTAATACAAGCAATTTAATTTATCTCTAAAAAATATATTCTTAAAGTGCAATGAGCAGCAGCCTAAAAAATACTATGTAACTTCCTTATATAGTTACAAAATGCTCAAACTTACATTGTGACATTTATGATTCGGCTTATATTTCTCCAACAGTTATTCATCTGCAGAAGATGTTCAGTTTGATCTTATTGTGTCTAATAACATCCAAACACAAAAACCTTGCTTAAAATGGTACCTATCTTGACAAATTATTTGCAGTGGCCTATATTACCGACCGTGGCCCATTGGGTTGGTAACATTATTGAAAGTAACACGATATTTTGGCTGTAAGAGTAAAAACTATTTAAGCAGCTACTACATGACAGAAAGATCATATTCCATTTAAACTAAATCACATTATCCTTTATAAGATACGTTGATTAACAATGCATGTAAACGTCAATATTTAGGCAACTGCCAATTTACAGTATGTTTTTATCTTTGGAAATGCCACATTACTACTGTATTTCATTTGGATTATTTGTTGCCAATGAAGCCACACAACCATATAAACGAGGAGGCCCCTAACCGTCGATTTCGACGGGTTTCACCTAGTTTTTACTATAACTAAAACTGTCTGGCCTATCAATCAACTTTACAAATCTGGCACTAGGCCTATGCACTGATTCTTCAACACTAAACCTAGGCTTCTGAACCTCAGATTCAGAGGATGAATCTGCTAAAGGAATGGCACTTTCTTCAACAGATGTATGTTTTATAAATCTATTGCCATAAAACTTACGTTTTTTAGTTAGTTAGTTACTATACCTAGGCATTTTGATTATATCTAGTAGGTTACTCACAACACAATACAAGGTTTTATGTTTTACACAACACAACTAAAATCAAAACAAAGCTTGAAACATAAACAAAAACAAAACATTATTTTTGCAGACAGCTGATGCAGATAATGAATAATTTTCTGTTGTGCAAATGCATAATCAGGTTAGCCAACACAGGTAAGCAAACAAAATCACTAACATGAGAATTTTAAAAATACAGCACTATATCATTTGAACGCTTCCAGAGATGATAGAAGTATAGACACAAATTGATTAGCGCTCCAGGAAAAACTATTTTTTACACTGTTAATGATAAATAATGGTTTTATAGTTAATTATTTCGTGTTGTCAAATGTCTAAGCTAGAAAAAAAACCTATTTTTAAAATTTTGATAAAAAATTATTATTTTTCGGGTAACGCCACCTTAACTAAAACGATTGATCAGCTGAGTCCAGTGCAATAGAACATGTGACTCTCCCCCTTCTTTCCCTGTCAAGCATGGACTCTCCTCCTTTTCCCCCTGTATAGGATATTTTAAATTATTAATATCTACTGGACTGTTCCCGTTTTTACTCCGTAAATGGTATGACCAAAATCCTTAAACTGTATACATCACTATGGCATTATAACCTAAAAAAAATTGTTGGATTCTCCCCCTTTTTTCGGTGGACCCTTCATATGCTTTTAATGTATTTTGTTTAACCTTTGGATGTCTGGAAAAATAGTTTTTCCACAGAAAAAAAATTTATTTTCTCTCCATTTTGGCACTTTTTTATTCAACTATTTTTATACTTATGTTACGTTTTTACTTTATTTTATATTTTATCAAGATTATTATTAATCTATATATTAATTTGAAACTTTTTTTTCTTTGTGACAGCTAATTTGAGAGAACGGCTGGGCGTACAAACTCGGTAGGGGTGTCTAAAGAAAGGTGTTGGTTTGTAGATGAGCCATCAAAAGAGAAACATGGTGAATTCCCTTGGGGCTCTGCCCCAGTGGCCTTTAAATTCCCATCCCATGTTATTCTTATGGAGAAAAACAGGGGTTTTGTCACAGCTAATTTGAGAGAACGGCTGGGCGTAGAAACTTGGTTAGGGTCTCTAAAGAAAGGTCTTGGTCTGTAGATGAGCCATCAAAAGATAAACAAGGTAAATTCCCTTAGGACTCTGCCCCAGAGGCCTTTAAAGTTCCCTCAGCAGATTTGTTTACATTATGACCATATGGATAATTTTTCACTACTTTTAATGAACCCGCTGTTATGAGCATTTACTGAATCTGTCAAAATGAAATGTTTAGATTATTATTTATGCTTTTAAAATTGATTTTCCACTGCATGGCAAGTTTTTTATAGTTTGGATAAAATGATGAATGATAAATAGGTACATTTTAATTTTTTTTTTCAAAAATCTATGTTTTAATGCACTTATAAAATGTTGTATTATGAAATCACTGGGACATATCAATTTCAAAGGAACAGATAATTATTCCTTCTCGGGTTAGCTTATTATTGGTGCTTGCCTTTTTTGGTCTACTTTCAATAACCATTTATCATTCAAGAAAGAACGTCAGACGTTTGTGAGATTATTAGCATAAAAGTTTTCGATAATCAGGTAGAAAATTGTGTCATAGAATAAAAGCCATGCAAGTGTAGATGAGTACGTTGAGGATGTGAGCTGTGTTCAAGTTTTTACCACGGAGTATGTTTAATCTATGGTTTTGGTGAAGTAGGTGAATTGAAGGCAATTCAGGTATTAATTAAATAAAACAGTGCCATCACATCTCATCTCTTTTGCATAATTTGTTGCCAACAAAGCCGGACTAGGTTATGGATGTGGTTCTGCAAATGTTCAAGATTTGTGTCCTAATTCACTACAATTATGGTCCATTCCATCCACAAAATACTTGCACAACTGACTGCACTTCTTAAGGCAATTGACCCTCGCATATCAAGTTCAAGTTTGACAGCAACTTCATGGCACGATTTCACAAATCTACGCCAGAAGTTAATCAAATAGCGAATAAGTACATTTAGATTAAATACATTGGTCGATGTGGCAAGAGAATTAATCAAAATTGTTTGGACTCCCATCGAAGTAAGAATGTTGCAGCTTTCTGGACAATCAGATATTTTTATCAAATAAAAAAACACAGATTTAATTTGCCTCCCGCTGGTAAAATTCTGTATTTTTATGACCAAAGATGGTGATTCACTTATACAATGCAAATACAATCTGAATGATTTTCCTAAAGCAGATGGAACCAGTTATTTTAGTAATATTGACTCTTTCCGTCAGATGACAGACCAATTATATGAACTCCTTTCCCCATATAGTGAAAGAGGTTTTAGTCATGAACAAGATACAATTGTAAGAATCCTGAAAAGCCTTTTGGGCAACCTAAAGCCGATGAAAGGACGGAAAATATTGATTTTAACTAATTCATTAACCACGTTTTTAAGGTACACAATCCTCTTACTCATAATTATGTTCATCCTCCCTTCATTTTACTAAGATTTTAATAACTTCACTCTATCTATCGCAGTTAGCTGAATTTACTAAAAATTCTATATTAAACTCCTTATTTTAAACTCAAGCGTAACCGTCGATTTTCTACGGGATTCACCTAGTTAATATTATTTTAAAAATTGTTCAGCTCTAATTTTTCCAAATTCTAAAATGATTGAAACGCAGTTGAAAATAAAGGATAATATTTTATTGACACAAAAGTATTAATTAAATCACATCTGTTGTGTAGTAAGAAGTATCTTATCCATTATTTTATCGTATAATAAATCCCTTTCATTATTTATTTAAAACAGACTGGTCATAAGGTTCAGTCCTAAAGAAAACCGTAATTGATATTTTAATATTTTAATTTTATAAAAAACATTCTTCATGTGATTAGGGTATAAGGTATGATTACAAGAAATTTATATAAAATATGAAGGTTGGTAATAACGAGACTGGGTCAGTTCAAACAGAACAGAAAAAACACATGTCAAACACTGGAAACATTGTATATTTTTAGAACTGGAAGTTTCTGTTTTCTCGCAGAACTTCCAGGCAAATGAAAATCATAGACCTGTCGTATGGTCGTACGCATCAAGATTTTATCATGACTACCCTTATAACCATAGATATTACTTACTGGACATGTATCATAGCTTTTTGGCTACAGTTTCAGTTGGAATTTTGTCATTGAACAAAAACAAATGTGTTTAGATTTCATATTGCATATTTTAGTTTGTGGTGCTGCAGATGTGCTGGTAGCCAGAGCTGGCAGTTGCACCGATGTCCATGATGTGCTGGCAACTAGGTGAGCACCTGTCGGTGTGGATTTTGGGTGAAGGAGGTAGTAGGCCTAGAGCCTTGGACAGTACGGACGCCTTAGTAGATCGGCGCTTGTCTTCGTTGTCTGACTCTTCATCCGAATAGGACCACTTACGTTTTCGATTTCGGGTATGGCCCTTCCCTTTTAGTTCCCCTTCGGATTAAGTCAGACTTTTTTCATTTTTGACACATCTTCTATTTTTCTCGAAGACTCCAACTCAAACTAGACATCAATGTCATTTTCTTGTAGCTGATTAACTGCACTCGCATAGGCTTTTGTTTTTACGTACAATACATCGAAATGCGCGATATACCTTTTCTCCTTAAACATATTATTTTTTCGTTGGTATGAAAATGTTAGGCCTAATACCACATTACCTAATATACAAAAATTTGTATTACACAAATGTGGTAAATTTTTATTATTGTTAATTCACTCCATTGACAAGTATGAACAGGAAACTGCCGTATTGCTTCGAATCGAGTCGAATCGAATGGAATTGAAAACATTTTAAATTGAATCGTTGCTTCAAATCAAAAATATTTTGCTGCATCGCACACCCTTACTGAAAGCCTACTTTTACTATTGCAAGTTGCAGTACAAAGCCAGACTCTTTTAACGGGCGAGTAATGTTAGTAAACCTGGCATTTGAGAAATTTGTTTACAATAAACCAAACAATAAGATTATTAAGATCTTGAATTTTTTAGGTGAAAATAAAAACTAAAAAGGAGTGCAAAGGTTTAGCCTTGGCGATAAACATACAGTATATCTATATAATTATTTCTACTGTAGTAACTTATAAAACCACTATTAATGCTTGAACAAATTATAATTCTTTTTAGATTCCAATTTTGGCCAAGTGACACAATTATACATTGCATGATAGTGAATGGGTTAAATACAATTTTGTAATAAAGGGTTATATTTTAATATTGTTAACACTTTATGTCACACGACATCTATTATTGTGGTGATGTTATTAACTATAGGATACCTAACTATGACTGTGACTGTTGAAAAACCTTTACCTAAAATACATTTGTTGACTTTTGTTTTACAAAATTGAGTATTGCTTACTCCCCCCATCGTCTTGCCGGAAAAAGAAAACTTCATCGCCAGCTCATCCACTATTGTTTGCCTTCGCATGTTGTACATGGCTTGCTGCAAGTATTTACCTCCTACACTAATCAGAAGCCTGACCTGAAAAACGAACAAGATTTGAAACCCTTTCCTCTCATTGGATGCTGTATGACTAATCGTTTATGTAGCCAACATGGAAAATGTAATACTCAGACAGAATGAAATATTTAGAGTTACAAATATAAAGTTCAGTTGCAGTGAATGATCAAAGATTATAAATTAACTCATTAGCTAGAAATAAATAAAAGTAACTTGTTAATCCATTGTTTTGTGGTTAAATACCTCTCCTAATACAATATATAACATCCTTTTAATCCTATGTATCCAAACATTAATAAATACATTTAAATTCAATAAATTAACAGTATGATTTGTAAAGATGGAATACGTACAAACTGTTTAACCATCTGATCGTTAAGCTGATTTTGAAATTCTTCAAACTCTCCTTCGGAAGCTTAAGGAAGGTGTCCAAATGGATCTGGAAGACTAGCAGGTGCTTCTGTTCTCTCTCTCACATTCCTCTGTCCTGATGCTAACTGATCCAGTCTTTCAAGTATGGTTTTTTGTTGGGCACACAAATCTCCCAATGTAATTTGAATTTGACTTAGAATTACTCTATGACGAGCTGAATAAACAACAAATCTGTAAAACCTGCCATCAGCAAACCAAGATCCATAAAAAATTTTGCTTGAAAAAATATGCAAAATAAAAAATAGCTGCACCAAACATTTCTTCTATCTCTCACATTCCTCTGTCCTGATGCTAACTGATCTAGTCTTTCAAGTATGGGTTTTTGTTGGGCATACAAATATCCCAATGTAATCTGAATTTGGCTTAGAATTACTATTTACTCTATGACCAGCTGAAAAAAACAACAAATCTGTAAAACTGCCATCAGCAAACCAATATACATAAAAAATTTTGTTTGAAAAAAATATGCAAAATAAAAAATAGCTGCACCAAACATTTCTAAACTTTGTAAAAAAATTATATTATTTTAGGTAGGTTTTAATACGAACACGGTAGACATTTAACATAATTTGGATTTGGAAAGCTGTAAGTTAAATTTAACTTCTGAGAATTTCAATTGACTGTCATTTTTTACTGGATTGAGATAGAGACCTCTTCCCCCAAAATCCCCATTTTGGGGTTGTACATCAAGTGGCGGTAAGGCCCAAAAAGTACTTAAAAACATGCCATAAAGGTGTGCCGAGTTTATTTTTTCTAGTGTCTAACCCTTTAAAATCAATATACTTTTTAAAGATTAACAAATTATTTAACAATATCATTTGCATTATAAAGACAGTTACTCCACCAGATATCACATACAATTTTTTAAAATTGTATTTTAGTTTAGTTACAACTGTACACACACATTTTATAAGTTTGACGTTTTATTTATATTTTTCCTGCAACTTGCCAAGCATTCCAACAACGAGCAAGGTGTTCGCCCATGGTAGACTTTTGGCAACACGGTTAGCCATGAAAGCCCGACGACGAGCTTTCTCCGAAGCTACATACATTGAAGCAGCAGCCATGTTTAAATTAGGATTAGGCATCCGTGAAAATAATATTTTCCAAACTTAGTCTTCACTTTAAGTTTAATAAATTATTTCCTCGCTGAAAAGTTGTTTTATTTATGACGTAGGCCTAGATCTAATAATGTAACTTTGGCTCGAACAAGGGCTAAATGCCAACAGAGGGATTGTAACAGAGGGCAGGTTACAAAATTACTACAAAATTATTTACAAAATTACTACGCTTGCAAATAGCTTTTCTTTTATCGTAATAAAATATTCTTGTTTGATATTATTCAATTTATCAAATTAGTAACAAACAAGCTAAAGCCTTTTTTCTTAAATACAGTTTCGCTCAGCGCATTTAAAGTAATGAACACTACAAAAGCTTGCTCAATTGTATGAAACGGTGCACTGATTTCGAGCACTCACTGAAGCGGCAGTAATAGGATCGCTAATCCTGTGGTGATTTCGAGCATGGGACCTCCAGGCCTGGAAGGACAATGCATCTAACTGTTCATTGATGAAATACCTTAACATCTATCATTGGTTTTTGATCCTAGGTAGCCTAAATAGGTGTTCACAGTCTGAGTTAACAAAAACGTACTACTATATTATAAATTTAAGTAATATGGTTCAATTTTGTTTTTTAATTAAATTGTGCGTGTGAAACCATTTTAAGGTATTTTCAAAGAACCAAGAATTGAACATTATATCTTTTGCATACTGGCCCCGTTGCAAGGCACGGGTATAGTGCCTAGTTGTGAGTATAAATATCTAAATCAAAATTTATTCGAACGAGTTCGTGAACAAGCATGATCTGACGATGTGGGCGGAGAACTATGGTGGTTTTAAAGGGTAAATTTGGGTTCCGTTTCCCTATTACTCTTTACACAATTTTACACAAATTATTCAAATTGAAAATTGATTCAAATAATTTAATTTATACGACAAAAATTCAAAACATCGTAAATCTAAAACTCTCAAGTTATTCTTTTGCAGAATAGGTTAACTGTTTTAGTTTGCTTGTTTTTGGAAATATTTGATCCCATTTGAAAAATTGGTTTATTCCATCCTAAGCTTTTATTATTTTACTAAAAAACCCTCTAAATTACCTTTCCCGTGTCAGAAAAGTACTAAGTACGCGTTAAACGTAATGGTATCTAAATAGAGAATACATCTGACATGTTTAAGGTGATATTTAAGTGTGAATGGAATAAATATTTGTTTATTTAACAATGAAAAATTAAATTCAATGTGGATGAAATTTACTTAGTACATACAGCTTAGCTGCGCCGTGGATTTAAAAACCCCTTCTAAATAAAAAAATACCCCCGCCGCAGCAAACCTGCTGACTAAGCGAATTTCCATTCGTCTGAATTGATTTTCAGTTAAATATATTTTAATAACATTAGGTTTAACGAGTACCTAGGTTTGCTGCTACAAGGAAACTAACTTAAGTGTGTTTTTGAGTATAATATTGATAGCTTAGTACAAAATAAATAAATTTGCCAAGTTTGATCAAAATATATTCATAAACAAGCAAACTACAACATTTGACAATATTCTCCATAAGAATAACATGGGAATTTTGAATTTACAATTTTTTTAATTTTCTCCGTTACTAATAATCGAACAAAAATACTTTTATATACTAAATTATTTGTTTTTTTAAGCTCTTTAAAAAGGTCTAAAGAGAAATTGGGAAATTTTGTGTTTTGAGGGTGAAAAGTGAGAAAAACCAATTTTTACCCCATAAAACCCCCCGTAAAGCCCCGTTCCCATGGTCCAATCGTGCTGGTTCGCGAACTCATTCAAGTTTATCCCGCTTTACACCTTTAAACCAAATTTCATCAAAATCGGACAAAAATTACTCAAGTTATCGCGTTCACGGACGTATATATATATATATATAAATCTATATATATATATATATACATATATAAAAATTTGAACGAATAGTGTTTTTGGCCTCTGGGGACATCAAAATGAAAAAGTAAATCGGTCTCGGGCCTAGGTCTTACCGTGCCACCTACGGTAATAGCTACTTCCCTATAGGGAAATTCGCTAAAATGTGGAATAGCCTACATAATAAATAAAAATAAATATAATAATAACTAATCATAAGATCGCCGGTTCGATCCTGAGAAAAGTCCGTAGCTTTTTGATGGTTTGAAACTGGACCCAGCTGTTCCTGATCATTGGGCTTTAAATAAATGATCCTGACTAATGAAACCGCTGATCTTAGTCGGTAGCAAAGCTACACAGATCATCTCACACCATTCTACACTCATCCTTCACTCATATTTGGGTTAAAATACGCACCTAGGGCGAGATGATGCGTCCCCATCTCAATGATTGATAATTGATAATTGCTAATATTTACACACATATTGCAATTTTCTAGTAATGATTCACATAAAGAAGGATTTCAAAGGTACAGCACGTACGTTGTAAGGGACACACCCGGAACGGCAGCGGTATGCAGCGTATGACTTTATTACAAGAATGCTTAAGACGAGGCTTTCTGCGACTTCATTTTCATCCAGCCAACATGCGAGAAACTCGTCATTTTCGCAGATTACTTGGTGGAGACATGTATCGACAAGGATGATGCGTTTACCCACCACAGATCTGGGCAGCTGCTTTTACTGACCTTTGTAGGACGACCAACTCGTGCGAGAGTTTCCACTCACGTTTCAACATGGGTTGTGCGTCGTCTCATCCAAACATTTTTGTTTTCATGAAATATTTACAAAGTGCCAAAACCGAAACGTACATACGACTGAACAGTGCGTTGCGCAGAGAAGAAGCAGAGCAAAGGAAGGTCGCCCTAGTACGGCAAAAGTTTATCGATTTGAAACTAAAACAACTGAGGGACTCGCACATTAATTTGTTAACTTTTGTCAAGTGTGTAGGCCACAAGGTCAGGAAATAAATGTGGTAGTTTGATTTGAATTTGTTTCTCATCTTCCCCTATTTAATCATCCTTAAAGTTCTAGGAAGGCCAAATGCTCGAAATCACCATAGGATTAGGGAACCCATTATTGCCGCTTCAGTGCAATGCTCGATTTCACCGCGTTTTGGATTTTCGTGCTCGAAATCAGTGCGCCCGTATGAAAATATTAGTATTACGCACCTGGTTCTTTGGAAAGGTAATTTTTATGACATAATTTAAATTCTTCGTTCATCAGCTTTGCTTGGTTGAGCCTTTCTGGTGATGGACTAGTCAACCCTCCATATGATAAATGTTTAATCCACGAATCATTCAAGCCAATTTCGGGAAATGTTGCGTTCTTTTCATTTTGGAACTTTCGCAAGATATGGGTACCTCGTTTTTAGTTTTTTGGCCACCTATCCTGAAAGATACTTCTCTAGATACAATTATATCCTTTCCAACGAAGTTTGTATTCTTTTTTCCATTTTTTAAACGAAGGCAGAGTATTTTCTCAACCTATAAAAATTAGTATAAAGATCAGCTAGCTAAGCAAAATAAATCTCTCTAAAAAGAGCTATCAGGCTAATAGGCCCTAGACGAACAAACTGTAAACCATTTTTCAATCAATTTAGAACATTAACACATTTTTAGTTATGAATTTGTGTTACACTATTAGCAAGGAAATGAAGGAGGGTGACAACGTGATCATTCATGTAACTAAACGTCTTATAAATAAGGAGGATATCCATTAGATGTCCTCGTGATATCCACGAAATCCTGTAGGATATCGTGGATAGCCCTGAGATATCCCGTAATCTCCCGGGAATCCAGGAGTCCCACGGACATCCTAAATGTCCCGGGTTATTGCGGGATATCTCTAGGATATCCTACTAATCCCGGGATTTGGATAGGATATGTGGGACTTTAACAGGATATCCTGTTATGTATATGTAATCACCCAGCACACGACGTCCCCAGGATATCCTGTTAAAGTCCCACATATCCTATCCAAATCCCGGGATTAGTAGGATATCCTAGAGATATCCCGCAATAACCCGGGACATTTAGGATGTCCGTGGGACTCCTGGATTCCCGGGAGATTACGAGATATCTCAGGGCTATCCACGATATCCTACAGGATTTCGTGGATATCGCGAGGACATCTAATGGATATCCTCGATTACGTGCCGGAAGCGACCGTGCCAGAAGCGACCCAGCAAAAATCGTGCCAGAAGCAACCCTGGTAGTAGCGTGAGTGCCACTAGCGACCCATTGTTTGATAAAGGGTTTTACAATGTTTTGTTCAAATCGGTGTTAATGGCTTATAAACAAATCCTATTCTTGTTATAGTAATATGTACCACCTGGAAGAGCCCAATATTCGCCTAAAGAGCTGTTTTAGCATCTCTAGTTACCAGCTGCTAGCATAGACTCGAGTTATGTGTAGTAACTTAATAAAACAATTTTTCTTGAATTTTTATAATTTTATAAAAGCCAAATATAATCAATTAACTTATCTTTTCTTTATTTTTCAATTTATTAAATAAATATGTAAATATGAGATGGTGGATGTGTGTTTGTATAGGTCTACTACTTAATCGCACGGGAACCACTCAAAAGATCTAAATAAAACTTCACATGGAGGTAGTTTATCAAATATAATCAAAATAATGTTTATTTCAGTAAGTAAAATACTATGTTACAATACTTTGTCAGTACATATTTTATAATTATGCCATAGTTATGTATACTGACATAGTCATTAAATATGAAATCCCCCTCACATAGGCTACTGTCTGTGAGTGAGAAATTTCCTCTATCAGTAAATAAATATTCTAAATTGAAAAAAAAGATATTTATAAAACGCTAGCTGGCCCGACAGACGTCGTCCTGTCCTAATGTGGTTTTATGTCAAATGCTTGTTCATTTTCAAAATTCAAAAAGCAGAAACCATTCGAATCGTCAAACTTTGGATTTTTTCTACTAGCCTGTTTGGAGATAGTGGCTTCTTGGAGCTTAATGAAGTTAACGTGTTAACAATTATTGTTAACATATTATGTTTGGATTAGGATTTGAAATAGATAGTTGGACTCTTTCTTCAACGTCCTGCCTGTTGTAAAGCGTAGGCCTAATTACAACAGCTTGTTTTCATTTGACTATTTTATTTCATTTCATTACGTTTAAAATGGCTCTCCGATGTTTATAAATGATTCGTTCCCTTCCCCCAAATTTACTGCATAATAGAAGTAATTGTATTTACAAAACATATTTCGAAACTGAAATGAAATACTGAAATTGATCTTTAGGAAATACATATTTCAGTTCAGAAAACACAGCCAATCAAATAGGGACTTCCATAATAAAAAATCAACAGTCTGGCTACAACGTTTTTTTTTATTTGTGTGACAATAACAGTTGGAATAAAAAAAAAACAAGATTTGTATAAAGATGAATTAAGAGCAATAAACTGTTTGGTGATATAGCCTATGACAGATAATTAATAACAATGCAATGGAGTTATTGACCTACACATTTTATCTAACGGTGCAAAAATATAAAAACATTAAAAACTGACTATATAGTTTAAATTATTAAATAAAAGAAAAAATATTTACAAATATTCAAATCGTACATTTACTACAACATACTAGCAGGTGCAAAAGAAACAATATTTGTGACATAACCGGGATTATAGGCATAACAAAAGCCACAATTTTTATAAGCGTTTTAATTTTTTGAGAGTTTTTTTTTCTAAATCATCAGCTGTATAGATAGCTTCGTCATTATAAATATATAGAGTTTTTTTACAATAAATTCCTACCCTTTTCTTGCCTCATATTATTATTTTTGAGTTAGTAGAGTCTTGGTCATTTTTCGTGATAGCAGGTCAACAACATCAGGGGTTGTAAGCTGCCATACTATGACTAGAAACCTCAAAATCTTCTTTATTTAGTTGTGCTAGAATACTCTTTTCCATTTAGGGAATAAGCTGTTACCGTAGGTCTCATTGAAAGACCTAGACCCGGGACCTATTTTATTTTTCGTTTTGATGCCCCGAGAGAGCAAAAACACCATTCGTAAAAAATATATGTAATTTGTAATTTAAGTAATTTGGTTATAATTCATTTCCATTCTAGCTCCTGAGATGTAATATTTAATGTGATAAAGAGGTTTACATACCTTATAATCCGACAAACAGCTCAAATAGTAGGTTGTTTACATGTTTCGGCTTGTATCCACCATTGTCAAAACATTGCAGTTGGAAAAAAATACTTATCATTGTTTACTAATGTCTATAAACTTTCACACACACATACACGAACGAATAAAAAAAATAATAGGCCTATTACAATAAATGCACCTGGAGTCTACAAACTGTTATAGTTTGCTTATTTTATTTATGGATATGTGTTGGTAAATGTATACTCGTATGAATTATACGATACAATTTACATAAAAAACTATTATTTCTTCCCCAAATGGGAATAAATTTAGTCTGCAGGACTGCTGCGCAGGAGTACTTTGTTATGTATTTAATGTGACAGCAAATAGTTTTAATGGTTTTATAGTGAAATTCTGTTTAGTTTTTGTTAAGAAAATAAGTTGAATCGGCATTAATTCATACTCGCCTCCCGCTCCAAATTCTTGGGTCGCTAGCGGCACTGTAGAAAATTGGTGGGTCGCTAGCGGCACGGGTCGCTTCTGGCACGGTCGCTTCTGGCACGACACCTGCTGGATTGGCACGTCCTCCTCTTCTCTCTTCTTCTCTTCTCTCTACTCTTCTCACTTCATTTCTCTCGCGCCCTCCTCTGGCACCTCCTGTCCCTATGTCTCCTCTTCGGCGTCCACCATTCATCCTCCAGTTACGGATGATGTTAATCACGTAACTTTCGTTGTACTGGAATTGTTCTGTAAACATATATTGCAATAAATTATTCATAAACATGTTATTCGCATACATTAATAATCATCAGCTCAAATTAATGCTGGTATTTCACTGGAGGTTCTTAGGCCCATAAATCTGGTTTTATGTAAGTAGAACTCGTGAAATACATCTTTACCAAAGTAATAAATCGAGAAGAAATTTAATTTTTAAGAAAAAAATAGAAATAAATTAAAATTTATAATACATATATTCCCAGTAACAAATGTCCATCCAGATTTACAAATATATTGTACAAACTAGCAGTTACCCGGCGCGCGTTGCTGCTTAACAACTATTATTTTAAATGGTAATTTGTTCTTTACAATCTACATCTTTATTTATTAGGTGTATGAATATACAAGTTTCTTACTTTGATAAATATTTTTACTATTTATGTTTACATATTTAATACAGTAGGGGAGAATTTAAATGTTGTTGAGTGCTCAAGTGTGCTGCGATTGGGGTTTAATACATTTGAACTCATCTAAAAGTAAAATAGTGGTTTTTTATTATAATAAAACTTGCCAACTATCCTCTTAGATACTCCAAGGGATCATTCTTACAATCAACAGAGTCGCTGATTGGTCTTGGTGTACATGGGAGATTATCTTTTGTCATCTCCACTGAAAAGTGTTCTTCCAATGATATACCCCCCTCAATAAGCGAGGGCATGTAGTTTCGGTTTCGATCACATTGACTCCTGCTACGCGCATTACTAACCACTGTTTCTGATGTACCTTCGTTGTTATTAGTGTTAGTATTTTGCTGTAATAAGCCTTGAGTTTTACCAAGAATGATCATCCGCAGACGGTATATGGCATCTAATGGGCTAGGATGATCGTTTAGTCCTCCTCTCGTTCTTATCTGAGAGAGTGATTGTCTGAACAGTCTTGGTTAAGCTCATAGTGAGAATGTATTTAATGTCATACGATGTTTTGAGATCTTTTAACAACTCTTTTAGTGACATGATGGATATAATGTACCCCTTTTGAAACAACTGTAAGGAGTTTTTACCACAGAATCTCATTGTTGTCATAGTTGTCAACATTTCGTCCAAAATTTCATTTTGTTTGACCAAATCTTGTCCATACGCTCTTTGACTGGGCTCTCCAAATTGTCGGGGGCTGTAATTCACAAGCTCGATAAAACTGCTTTTGGACTGTGCAACTTTGTCATTTCTTAAGTAATGTGTCAAAGCTGTTGCCGTAGTGTGAGACATTAGTTCGCTAGCTTTCCACACATTTTGACGCTCAGCTTTTTGAACAGTTAAATGAGCTGTCGTTAGTTTATGACACACTTTTAAATCATTATTTTCTTCCATTTTTAGTATTGTAGACACTGGCTTTTTATGCACAAAACACGTTCACAAAATGAATCTATCTATCTATCTATATATTAATAGGCAAGCATGTTTCATTAAAACCTTTTTTCTCAGCTCGTGTGCATCGCAGGGAAAATCTACGCATACTGTTGGAAAGATATTTTCCTGTAGATGTGCAGAATGCTTTTAAAAATTAAAATAGGCTAACAAATAAGAACAAAAAATGAATTTGAAAACTTCAAAAAATTAACATGGACCATATGGGTTGCCATGATGGTGACGAAATAACAACAAAATGTAAACAGAAAATCAAAACAAATGGAAGAAATTCCAATCACATGTTTTATTTACAATGTGGGGAGAAAATAGAGAAGTCTGTACATTAATTATTTTTGGTCGAGTTTCGACCACAGGACGACCACTAGTACTTATTTAATACGCAAGCACGATTTTTGTGACAATTACTCCTCCGAAACTACTGAACCGATTGACATGTTTTTGGTGTCATTGGAAAGAGCGTAACGTGAAGTTGTGCAGGAAACCTTTTTTTAAGGAAATAATTAGAGAGTGAGGCCCTGGGGCCCTTTAAAGTTTCGTATTTCTCCATAAGGATAACAAGGGAGATAATTTTTATTTACAGAAACATATGTTTGTTACTTGAAAATAGTCAAAGTCTACTACATAATAATTGCTGTGTATTATGACTGTTAATGTATACTACATTTCAATCAAGGATTGTGTGCCTTAAACTTTACTCATAATGGATCTCACTACTTTATTTTCATGCTGGGAATAGTAAATACATTAATTATTTTTGGTCGAGTTTCGACCACAGGACGACCACTAGTACTTATTTAATACGCAAGCACGATTTTTGTGACAATTACTCCTCCGAAACTACTGAACCGATTGACATGTTTTTGGTGTCATTGGAAAGAGCGTAACGTGAAGTTGTGCAGGAAACCTTTTTTTAAGGAAATAATTAGGGAGTGAGGCCCTGGGGCCCTTTAAAGTTTCGTATTTCTCCATAAGGATAACAAGGGAGATAATTTTTATTTACAGAAACATATGTTTGTTACTTGAAAATAGTCAAAGTCTACTACATAATAATTGCTGTGTATTATGACTGTTAATGTATACTACATTTCAATCAAGGATTGTGTGCCTTAAACTTTACTCATAATGGATCTCACTACTTTATTTTCATGCTGGGAATAGTAAATACATTAATTATTTTTGGTCGAGTTTCGACCACAGGACGACCACTAGTACTTATTTAATACGCAAGCACGATTTTTGTGACAATTACTCCTCCGAAACTACTGAACCGATTGACATGTTTTTGGTGTCATTGGAAAGAGCGTAACGTGAAGTTGTGCAGGAAACCTTTTTTTAAGGAAATAATTAGAGAGTGAGGCCCTGGGGCCCTTTAAAGTTTCGTATTTCTCCATAAGGATAACAAGGGAGATAATTTTTATTTACAGAAACATATGTTTGTTACTTGAAAATAGTCAAAGTCTACTACATAATAATTGCTGTGTATTATGACTGTTAATGTATACTACATTTCAATCAAGGATTGTGTGCCTTAAACTTTACTCATAATGGATCTCACTACTTTATTTTCATGCTGGGAATAGTAAATACATTAATTATTTTTGGTCGAGTTTCGACCACAGGACGACCACTAGTACTTATTTAATACGCAAGCACGATTTTTGTGACAATTACTCCTCCGAAACTACTGAACCGATTGACATGTTTTTGGTGTCATTGGAAAGAGCGTAACGTGAAGTTGTGCAGGAAACCTTTTTTTAAGGAAATAATTAGAGAGTGAGGCCCTGGGGCCCTTTAAAGTTTCGTATTTCTCCATAAGGATAACAAGGGAGATAATTTTTATTTACAGAAACATATGTTTGTTACTTGAAAATAGTCAAAGTCTACTACATAATAATTGCTGTGTATTATGACTGTTAATGTATACTACATTTCAATCAAGGATTGTGTGCCTTAAACTTTACTCATAATGGATCTCACTACTTTATTTTCATGCTGGGAATAGTAAAATTTAGTTGAGAATAAGTTACCATATTTAGAAAACTTTACTATAATAATTGATGTATTTAAAATCACAAACCTTTGACATTATTAATTCATTAGAAACGAAACACCTGATCGAGAAATCAAACAAATCATCTACTTCATGTGAATAATGTTTTTACACAAACATAGTTTTTTTCCAATAACTTGATTCTTTTTTACTTGTGGGTGTATTTTGAGTTTGCAGTTATGAAAGCATCAAGTCAAGTACCTTTTATCTAATTTTCTTTGTAAACTAAACAGTATTATTGAATTACTACATGAACTTTACAAGTTATGTATTTAATTGTCAGTGTGCCAAAGGGAAGAGTGGAACCTCGAAAACAGACGAAGGCGGAGACACCCATCTAGAAAATCCAACTGAGTTTTTAAATATAGAGGTCAGTGGATTGCCAAGACACAGATTATACTAATAAAAGGAGGCAGTGGTTTAACTGAAATTTAATACATCAAAAAGGGCCTCATTAATGGCACAAGGCTTCATGTGATCAGAACGGTTAACAACAATGTAAAGTAGAATGTAAAGTCCTAACATGGAACAAGTGAGTAGGGACATATTTTGATTTCGAGGATAAAAAAATTTGCCCGTCTGAAACAAAGTTATCTTTTAAAATGGAAAGATGCTAATTTCTGTTATCTTTGGAATTTGCAGCACAAGCACTTTAATTAAAGAGCAGCAATGTTCTTAGCCAGACCAATTTCAGCCATGAGCAACTATAATGTATATGTTGTTTTAAGTAAGGCTACATCTTTTAATAGTAGGATAAGCATATTCATTATGGAAAATTCTGACCATGGTAATATTCCTGAAGGTAACTTTAAGACTAAAATCGTAGTATTTATAGAAGTGGTTTTGTGAAAAAAATATAGTTTTTTAGTGTTTATTTTTAAAATCGTTTTCTTCAAGCAGCATTTTATGACCCTCAAAATATGCTACATACATAGGTATATGCTACATTCACTGCCTATTGGTTTGATATGATAAAATGTTTTGTTAAATGTGTTTTTAAAAATCTTAAAAAAATAACTACCCTGTAACAAACTTGAACTTGAACACTTATTAATTTACTAAATATAATACGCATACAGCTAGAAAATGGCTGGATTGCTTCCCTTCTAATGCTTTATTATTACTGTATTTAATTTTCGACGAGTCAATATATAACACAATGAATTTGTTTTCTAAATTCATACGTTTTTGCGGGGCATTGAGCCGCACAGGTTCACTAGTTATTAGTAAAATCACACCAAATGATGTCGAATCACAGTCAGTTGTTGTATTTGATGACATAAATAGTCCAAATATTATAAGAGAATGACGCTTGTTGGGCATGTATTGGATGAAAATGAACCTATTTTTCATACCAATCATGCTCTCATCAATGCATATTTCTTGATACGGGATAAAGAAGTTGCGAAAAGATTCTAACAGTGGGTAATGAAGTCACTCACTTTCACCCAAGGGTCATACCCTGGTTGACCCCGGGGTATAAGTGGACGACTCGACACCTGGAACACTGATAGGATCAACTGGAACCTTCTGAGCGACATGGTTTGAGAATAAAAAGGTTGAATCAGATTGGGCCTAGTTGACCAATATGATTCAAGCCTTTTTCTCCTTGCCAAACCCATGTTGATCAGAAGTCCCCAGAATTTTTTGATCTCCTCAACGGTCACATCGACCCATCCACTTAGGCGTGAGTTCCGTCGATGTGTCCCGTTAAGTACTTGAGTTGCAATGAGGTTATTTGCGAAGATATTGGTGGAATTCACCATACCTTCCCAAATAGCATCAGTCAGGAGAAGAAACAGAAATTGTATCTGGCGGACTGTACCTTCTGGGATGTTGCAGGACCCAACAACCCGCTGTTGAAATTTACGCCTTACATCTTTTGGGGCGTTCTGGCGGGTATACCCGGACCTAGGGCCGGGCATTCTCCAGCAACTGGAGAGGTTGGGGTTCAGGTGGTGGGGAGGGGGGGTTAGGTTTAGGCGTGGGGGGGGGGGGGTGGTTAGGTTGTGGCTGACGCATTGGATTTCTGGGAGGGTGAGCGGCTTCATGTGGCTCTGGCATCAGGTTGGCGGCGGTTGCAGGTAGCTCTGGTAGCGGGTGGGCGGCAGGTGCAGGGGGCTCTGGCAGTGGGTCGGCGGCGGGTGCAGGTCGCCCTGGCAGTGGGTCAGCGGCTGATTTGTTCCTGGGTTTGCGTCTTTTTCTTTTTGAGGGTGTAGAAACTGCCAGTGGCCTCCCTATGTCCAGGTCAACTGGCAAGGACATCATGTAATTTTTTTACCAATTTTTTGACGCTTCTTTTGGGGGGTATCATCGTCCGAAGACCTGGCTGCGCGCTTTAGATCTCTCTCTGTAGGTTCATAATTGTCACTGCTATGTTCGAATAACGAACTCAAACTAGAGTTGCAGTGCTCATACTCGCCCTCATCAGACAACTCGTCTAAGTCAATATCCATTGTTTCCTGGGTGGGTTTGCGAAGTCTTTTAGGCCTACTACTTCTGGCATCAGCTTGCTCCGACGTAGAGGGAAAAGGGGAGTTTCATTCACCACAGGGGGAGGGGTGTTGTTAACAACAGGTGAGGGGTCATCAACCATATCACTATCACTGACCACATCTGAATCAGCAACATCTGAGTCAATGGGGGTAACCTGGATAGAACTAGGGCCTGAGGTTAGGCCTACCGCATCTGAGTCTGCAGAGGGTGAACCCACTGATCGTATATAGGTAGCCACAGGTGTGTTAGGCCTACTCCCTCAATTTTATAATCACAACACTCGAAAACAAACGATTTTAGCACATTTATAACTTACACAACAAAACAGTACAACGCAACAAACACGATGTCAATATATATATTACTTTGAAAATAAATTTTTTATACCGGAAAAACGATTGTTTTCCAGTGGTCCGTGTGCGGACCAACGCCACTATAAGCAATCACGCAAAGTCACTAAAACATTGACTTATTCCAAATGAATTCCCAGCTGATCTATAAGTGATAGACAAAAACGGTCAACAGAAAAATTGTAGTTGGCGAAATTTCCGTTACTATGGTACCACTGTCGTTTTTACGACAAACAAACACTACTAATAATCACTTATTCACAATAACATGTGTACTATTTGTGTATCACAACTCTCTAAAACAAACGATTTTAGCACATTTATAACTTACACAACAAAACAGTACAACGCAACAAACACGATGTCAACTGAGAGTAGAGGTTATAAATACAAAACCGGTGCTGACTTCAGGATACTCGCAAAACGAAGGTTTGCAACTGCTATCACCTTAAGGCTGCTTATTATTCTTTCTTCCAGTATATATTTTACTTGGAAAATAAATTATTTATACCGGAAAAACGATTGTTTTCCAGTGGTCCGAGTGCGGACCAACGCCACTATAAGAAATCACGCAAAGTCACTTAAACATTGACTTATTCCAAATGAATTCCCAGCTGATCTATAAGGTACCACTGTCGTTTTTGTGTGACTCATACTTATTTTTCAATTGCTGGACAAAAACAGCTGTTAACATTACAAACCCATGAATTTCGTCTCCCGCTAAAGTATTATTCAAAATTACGTGTTTTTATAATGATGTTTTTGACGAAATAAAAATCGATGGACAATGTTTTATACAGGGTGTCCCGTAACTCTCTGGACACTTGTACATAGCGTTATTCCTTAGGTCAAGACAAACACATTTCAGCATAGGAACATGGGTCTGTGGTGTCTAGTTTACCGACTGTCGGCATTTATGTGTTTTTTACATAAACATTAATAAATCCTAAACGGTTTGAGATACAGCTTTGATATTTTGCAAAAATGTTAATCTTATTAAGTCCCATTATTGTTAGAAATTAAACTAAAAACTCATTAACCGTTTCAAAATGGCGGCCATTTAAAATATTTGATGTCAAATTTCACAAAAACCGTTAACTTTACAAAAAAATTGCAAGAGACAAAAAAGTTTGTAAATTTTATGTAGTTTTCAATGATACCTTATTTGTTAAGATTGGATAAATAATAACAGAGAAACGTGTTGTTTTCGTAATGTATGACCACTTTTCTCCATTTAAACAATGCAAAACAACGTAAAAGGAGTATTAGCATTGTTTAAATGGAGAAAAGTGGTCATACGTTACGAAAACAACACGTTTCTCTGTTATTATTTATCCAATCTTAACAAATAAGGTATCATTGAAAACTACATAAAATTTACAAACTTTTTTGTCTCTTGCAATTTTTTTGTAAAGTTAACGGTTTTTATGAAATTTGGCATCAAATATTTTAAATGGCCGCCATTTTGAAATGGCTAATGATTTTTTAGTATAATTTCTAACGATAATAGGTCTTAATAACGTTAACATTTTTGCAAAATATCAAAGCTGTATCTCAAACCGTTTAGGAGTTATTAATGTTTATGTAAAAAACACATAAATGCCGACAGTCGGTAAACTAGACACCACAGACCCATGTTCCTATGCTGAAATGTGTTTGTCTTGACCTAAGGAATAACGCTATATACAAGTGTCCAGAGAGTTACGGGACACCCTGTATATTAAAACGAAAGCTGGGAATTTCATCTTTCTAATGGTATAAGTTGCGCTTAACAACTGTTTACTTGTTGAAATTTGTCATTGAAACGCAACATGCGTAATTGGTCCGTGTACGGACCTTGCCAGTTCACAGCACAAAATAATAGGTCCGCGCGCGGACCAATGCCAGATCTAGGGTAAAAACTATATTTTAATTTAACTTACGATAACACTACATTAATAAATCCACATATTTTAAAAGAAAACCAATAAACTAAAAACATGGAAACATCCTGATTGGACCAAAGGAGAATGGCAGCTAGACCATGTATGCATGGACAAATCCTTTCATAAAGAAATTCTAAATGTTAAGGTGTTAAGAGGAGTTGATACAGGCTCAGATCAGTATCTAGTCAAAATTAAAATTAAAATCACCCCATTAAGAAAAAGGAGACAACATGTAAATGAGAATAAAAGAAAATATGACCCACGTAAATTAATAAAAATTGAACATTATAAGAAGATGACATAAGAAATTAAGTTAACTGATAATTTAGAAGAATTAAAACCAATCTTAAAACAACATTCTGAAGAAGTAGCCCCACTGAATCGACGTAAGAAACATGCTTGGTGGACCACAGAATGTGATGTGGCTCTTGAAGAAGACCTGGGTAAGTTTTCAAAATCAAAAGTCAGAAGAAAATGCCACGAATCTCAAAAACATCAGGAAGAAATGCTCCAAAATTATCCGGAAAGCAAAGTGAGAATATCAGAAGAATCTTTTGAAATCAATAGAAGAAAACTACTTCAAAACAAATTCTAGAGATTATTTCAAATCATTCGATAAACAGTTAAGTTGTTACACCCCTACTACATTGCTATTGAAAAACAAAGATGGAAAAATTGCCCATAATAACAAGGAGAATGCAGAAATTATGGCAGAAGCGCTTAATAAACTATTAAACTGTGACTAACCTAAAAATCTTCTAACAATAAATAGAACAACGAACACTCCCGTAAAAACAACTCCAGAAAATTTCAACCCATCTACAATACAAGAAGTAGAATTAGCACTAAAAGATATGAAAAATTATAAAGCATCTGGTGAAGATCAAATTTATGCAGAAATGTGGAAGTATACGGGCAAACCAAAAAACACATGTCTACATATGATATTACAAAAATCTGGATAACCAAAAATACCCAGAGCATTGGACCATAGCCGTAATCAATCCGCTTCACATGAAAGGAGATAAGAGCAACCCGGATAACTATAGAGGAATTTCACTTTTGGATTGCAAATATAAGATTTTTTCAAAAATATTATACAATAGGATTAAGGAACAACTTGATAATGAACTAGGAGAATATCAAGTTTGATTCAGACCTTCGAGGAGCTGTGCAGAACAAATAATTACGCTGAAATTGATTATGGATCAAATCGGTAGCAAATGTCAGTTTCTTAGCGAGTCGTAAATTGTCGTGACTGTATTCAATAACGCCAGCTCGAAAAACAAGAATTGACAAGTCCTAAACCGGAAAACCGTTGTTGTGAAATTTCGCTCGGTCAGACAAATACTACGAGTCAGTTTTCAAATGTTTCGTCCGTGTGTGAATTGCCGTCTGTATGAGTGTTAAATGTGTCGACATGTGTACGTAAGTAAATGATTTGTGTTATTGGTGTTTTAGAAATAGTTAAGTACTGCCAATCTGCCGTTTTCACATGTACAATCCATTTTTACAGTTAGCAAAATCATGTAACAGTCTGCTTAAAGTGCATGGTCACAAAATCCAAAATGAATTAGTTTATTAAATTGGTCATGTTACATAAAGAGTTTAAGTTGTGATAGAAATTCTGGTGGAAATGTAAAAATCAATTATTTTAAGAGTAACGATAATGTGATAGAGTATTTAGGAATTTAATTCTGCGATCATCTGTATAATTATTTATAGAATTTTATATTTTATATCATGTAATTTTCTGAACAATATTTTGCAACAAATACCTTTAGAAAATTTATGTTTTTAACATGGGCCTTATGGATTGCCATGGTGGATATGAAATAACGTCGAAAATGTAAACAACTACTGTAATATCAACAGCTGTTTATAAACAAGCTAATACAATTATTGACTCCGAGGAATTGCTTGGTGAGCTAGGTACTGTACATTTAGTAAGTTAAAATGCTGAATGTATTGTGTCAGTGTATTTGTTGTTTTATGTGTATAGCAGATTCAACAACGGAAAAATATTTAGTCCATAATGTTATGTCTAAAGTAGTGATAAAAGGATACTAAAAGAATATTTTAAGTCAATCTCTCGACTTTAATAGTGTGGACATTCTTCACCAGTGTAGGCCTCATTATCATAGCATGATTCACAAGTTAGTCTTCTTGCCTCAACTATATCCTTATCATTCTGGCACCATTTTATGTCATGTACTTTCATAGTCCCATTAAATTTTTGTCAAAGAAATGGCTAAGTTGTCATACTGAGAAATTTATTCCTCTGAAATCTGAATCAAAATAATGCCTTTGCATGTTTCTTTGAGCTTGGTTTATTAACCCGAAATGGTACGATTTTATTTCTTCACCAAATTTACAACTGTAGTTTTCTGAAAAATCTACGTGCAGGAGGACTTAATTTTTTAAATTCTTCTTAATGTGTTTTATAACTGAATACTGATGCTTTATATTGCACACATGAACGGCATACTTTTTCAGCAAGTTTTCAAACCTTATGACCATTCAGACTTGTTACAATTAAATTTCTCTTTAGTAGCTTTTTTACACAATTTCATTATACCTTTCATTTGTACTAATATGCCTATTTTTATACATTGTTGAAACTCAACAGAGTCTGTTTCATCATAGTCAAGACATGTGACATGTGAAATGGTTTTATTCTTACATTCCTTACATCGTCTCTCTAAACACGACTTGGTCACGAATATAAGCTGTGCTATTATAAGCTATAAGACCCCACGTTTAAGACCGAGGTCATGTTCCAACGCAAATTTTATTTTAATTTCAGCATATTTTCTTCATTGAAAATCAGCATTCGTATTTTTTCGAACTGCAGATTTTTCTAATTCCAGTTTTTCCTAGTGGCCTCTTCTCTTTCATTTTGCATTTTTTAAGAAGATCTATCCTATTCGTGGTATGCAAATGGAGGAATTTGTTTTCTAGCATTCATATGTCAATATTTAATTATTAATTATAATAATGTTATGTCTAATATAACGCCAAGTATCCAAACGCCTATTATCCATATCGCATGAATAAAAACCGAAATGGCCCTTTATTTTTAAAACAAAAGCTTTAGCTGGGGCGTCACATAAAATAATTGCTGCGAGTTTCACTGTAACAACTGATTTTGACAACTCTTAATGGAAACCATTATTAATTAGTAAAGTATTTCCTCAATAAAATGTTTTAGGAATTCGTTGGAACACTCAGGCTTCTCATGGCCATGGTACAATCATACCGGATAAACTTTAAACCGTTCTGAATTTGGCAAGTTTGTTTTAAAGTAACACAGTATAGGCCATAGTTGACTCGATGAACTTTCTGACAGTTGCAATCCATCTATGCCAACAAAAATGTCAATCTCTGTAAGGATGTTGTTTCCTAATGTTTAAATAAAAACAGTTCTAATATAACTGTTTAACCAATATGATGGTAATTACCTGGTTTCACATCCCTAACTGAAGTAAATCGAGGGGTTCTTAACAATGTTCTACTGTCTTTTGGTAATACAGAATATCCCACCTCTTCCCTCTGAAGTTTCAAAAGTGCATTCAATGCATTATGATTTATCTGATATTTGACAGCCCAAGTAGCAAGCTTTTGTTGATATGTTGGTGGGTCAATGTTTTCATTGATAGAATCATCACCATGTAGATCAATACATGAACTATTTTCTTTGGGGCTATTGTAAACCAAATCTACCTCAAATATACTTAAAGAACTAGGACTACTCAAAAGTTTCAGTTTTGAGAATACTCTTTTCTTTTTGAAACACAAGTAGCTGTAGTTTTGGGCTACAATGACCGAAAAAGGTGCCGTAAAAATCGCTGACTGCTTCTTTCGTTGTATTACCTCCAAACGCGGATAGATCGGAAACCTGTGTCAAAATTGAAGTTATACATTTAAAACTTTACGTCTAAATATTTTTCTTGAATAAATGGCTTGAAGTGATAGTTCATAATTCAAATCAAATATTGAGCCTAGGTAATTTATTTCTAGCCTTTTTTTACACCATTCCTACAAAATCCTTATGTCTTTTTTAAGTAAACTGTGGTATTTTATTGGTTTTAAACTATCAAAAAAAATTTGCCCAGATTTTCTATCTAAAGAAAATCACACAATTTTGTGATTTCTCACAAGAAAAATTTAGGAATTGCTCTATTAAACATATATATAGGCCTAGGACAGATATGTGAATTGGTACTTTCGTATTATACGGAGGCCACTTATCTAACAGCGCTCTGTGGCAGTTGTGTAATGTTGGATTATCAAAAATTCAAAAATATGTTTGTATGACTTTCATCGTTTCGTTATGAATCAAACGATACAAGATGAGTCATAAAAAATTATGATAACCCGATGACCCAACCTAACATAACCACCGCAGTGCGCTGAAAAGGGTGGCCTCCGTATAATACGAAAGTACCTGTGAATCTTACAGTGAACATTCAAGCATACATACATTGAAATAGGTATACATGCTGTAAAATAACATTTGAATCAATACTCACTTAGCTATAGTAAAAATTTTGATATACAGGGTGTTTCAAAAAGAATCATCCGATTTTGAAAAATCATAGCTACTCATCTATGAATCCGATTTGATCGAACATTGTACTGTTGGAAAGAGGAAATTCTCAAGTTTCACGGAAAATATCTAAAAGTCCCTTTTTCAAATTTTAACCCCCCCCCCCTCCCAACAAAAAATCCAAAATTGTAGACATCTGAAAAAGAAAAACACAGTTTTTTTAAACGGCTATAGCTAGAACGCGGTAAGAGCTAGCGAAGATTTGAAAGAATTTTCACGATCAGAAATTAAATTTTCTACAAGACACTCTTAGGCGTTTTCCGAAAATCACACCCCTTCACCCCAGAAAAACTCCCTACTTTCAAAAATTTACATTTGTTTTCAAATTTTTTATTATTTTTCACAACTTTTTTCTACTTTAGTAAATTTGTATTACAAGTTGCACATATGCTGTACATCTAAAGGAGACCATATTGAGCACCTGTAAATGGTATGTAAAAAACTTTATTATTTATTTACTCTTTAATATAAAATTAACCTCATGTCCGTATGATTATTAGTTTTCAAATTGTAAACCTACGAAATCGGATGATTCTTTTTGAAACACTCTGTACTTAGGTGTAGGCCTAGTACTATGAAGTGAAATTCTTATCGTCTCCCAATGATTCTTCTACTTTTGACAAATCCTCCTCCCTTATAAGAGGAAAGCTGTAAACATTAGAACTGGCATTCGCAATGCATTGAATATGTCGTCACTGTTTGGTCCCTTGTTGTTCTGAATGCTTTCAAGAACTTCGGTAATCAGGTCGAGTTAATATTGAACTGAGTTAAGAGGATACAAGGAACATTTAGGGTTTATCAATTTTTAAACAATCAACAACCTTTTAACATCAAAAAGTCTAAGTTACAGTTACACTAATTCAGCATAACCTCAGGTAGGTATACTTAGTTATCAATGAAAAAAAGTGAATTCAAGTAACTTATAAAGCAGTGTATTTCAAGATCCAAGGTAGGCTAACTTACTTTGGTGCAAGATGTTACAGGTCCAAATTCCAGGATACCAATAACAGTCTAAAGGAGTTTTAGACATTTTTTTGTCATTATGAATTTCTAAGTATGAAAATGTTCTTGGTGTAGATATGGCAACAAATGTTAGGCTTATATGTTTGTTTGTGGAGGTAAGGGCAAAAAAAACATATGTTTGATTTTTTTACATTTTTATGGTCACTTAACTTAGGTATGGACCTGATATTTAAAGGTAGCAACTGGTAATATGTTTATTATGATAATGCAGAGGCTAACTTACTGGCATGTTAGGCGTGCGCCCCACCATGCACGTTTGTTCTAAATTACGTCAAATTACGTTCCTAATCCAGTTTTTTTTTTAAAGATAACTGTCTAGGAACAGGTTGCACGTACAAAGAAACCCTAGTATTTGGACGATAGTACATTAGCCGAAATAACGTAAATGGAATAAACTTCGTGTTATCTTCCCGTAACTAATATATATTGATTATAAAAACAAATTGTTCTAAACTAACCTAACCAAACTTGCTGTAACATTTCAAAATTCAGTTTGATGCCAGAAATGGCTTGAAATTCACCCAGTAAATTTAATAATTTAGCTTTAGTTGCAAAATAATCATCTTCGAAAGCTCCTAAAATGTCATCATTAGCTTGTTCCTCATCCATACTGCTAATTTCTTCATAAATTTCAACAAACCGATCAAATAAATCATCTAGCTTGTCTCGCCTTACAATCATGTTTGCCCTATCTGTACTGGCAGGACTCACATTTTCTAGGTAGTTTTCAATTCTGGTGAGAGATAATTTCACTGTACTCCTCTGTTTTAATAGCGATGTTACTCTCTCCTAGCTCATATCGCGTGGCGTAGAAGGACCATAAAGAAAAATTTTACAACTCCGAATAAAAGTGGACATGGTTTTTACATTGATTTTACCCACTCACAAATTCTTATTTACATTTTTTATAAAAATAAACACAAAATATTTAACAATTAGAAACATATGATTTAAATAAATAATTAATGGTAAAGTCTAACCAGATGTAGTAAAGGGTTATAAATTGTACGTCTTTTGAACTACAATTGTTTAATAAAAAAAGGCCTGATAATTAGACAAAAAAGCTCTGCAGACGGGACACGTTACAGGGAGCGGCCTCCCGTCCTGGTCCGTGCGGTCTGTGCTGCGGTGCGTTGTCGCGCTTATCGAGTGCACAACGCAAAATGGTTGCACGGCTTCAATGCGTAGTTTCGCCTGATCACCCTGCTAGCGATGCAGACAAGGTCTCCCTCCTCGACCAGCTGATCTGGGACGTTCAGCCTGATCGACATCAGGTCCCGTTTCTGGGATATGACATCTGATACCTAAAACACAGAATCTGGAGTCCAACCATCATCTTATATATTAAAACTCGACAGGGTTTTTTTTAAATTTCACAATTCTGAATCAATCACTTGATGGAATTTCATGATTTTTGTGTTAAAAGAAAGATAATTATGAGAACTAGGGAATGTCGAAGCCATAATTTTCGTTTAGGGTTTCAGTTTTTTTAGACATTAAGTTTTACATTTTAAAAAGTCAGCAGGCGACGCTAACATTCTACTCTAGCTTTAAGTATAATACCATTTGCTTAACGTAACAGCTGTAAACATTCAGAGTTTTCGACACAAATTCAGCTTTTGAATAAAAATGAAATGACATACGTAGAATTGATTTATTTATACTATATGTAATGCTATAATCATTGATACGTTCATTTAATCGGTAAGAGAGTGAGAGTTTATATAAATATACATTGTAAAATACTAGATGTTCTAATTTATTATTTTGACAAGTCTTTAAAATATTTAGTTTGTTTTAGTGAAATATAATTTGTTATAACAAACAGCTGGTTGAATAAAAAATATTATCTAGAACTATGAGGTTAGTTTATTTACTCTGTGATTTTGTCATTGATTATAAGAAATAAGATTCTATAATCATAGCTGTATACGAATCGAAGCTCACGAATCTTCACAAGAAAGCTTATGAAAATTATTTTACTACTCGACTTTTTGAGGAAAGGTTGGGAAAATAACAATGATCACATGTTTTAATTCATCTTGGAAGCTTTTCCTTCACTAAAAATTTTGACCTGCTGCTAAACTGTGCTTGAATTAGTAATAGACACATTAGGGTGGCTGAAAAGTAACGTGCACCCCCACTTAACTTTACAACCATTTGAGATATTTGAAATCGGTTTGCGGCAACCTTCTTAGATATGAGGGGCTACAATAACTATGGTCAATTTTGAATATTTTGCCCTTAGGGGTAGCGGGGGTAGGGGGTAGCTCAACATTTTCAAATGACAAGTATAGTCGAGTTTAGTATCATTTTACAGGTCTTGACGAAACATAAACATTGACATAAAGAAAACCAAAATCGGCTCACTAATAACAAAATGGCGCCCTAAAACGTTTCAAATCCAAATAACCATGAGCATGGCAAAAAAATTAACTTGCACCCTCTTTACCTTTTTAACTATTTGAGATATTTGAAATCGGTTTGCGGCAACTTGTTTGGATATAAAGGGCTACAATAATTATCGTCAGTTTTGAAAGTTTTGCCCTTATGGGTAGCGGGGGTAGGGGGTAGCTCAAAATTTTCAAATAGCAAGTATAGTCGAGTTTGTTATCATTTTGTAGGTCTTAACGAAACATAACAATTAACATAAAGAAAATAGAAATCACACCATTAATAACAAAATGACAGCTAAAAATGATTGAGACAATGGTTATTTAAAGTAGTTTTGAGTTGTCATTTTGTTATTAATGGTCCGATTTCTATTTTCTTTATGTTAATTGTTATGTTTTGTCAAGACCTACAAAATGATACCAAACTCGACTATACTTGCTATTTATTTAGAGCTACCCCCAACCCCCGCTGCCCCTAAGGGCAAAATTTTCAAAACTGACGATAATTATTGTAGCCCTTTATATCCAAACAAGTTGCCGCAAACCGATTTCAAATATCTCAAATAGTTAAAAAGTTAAAGAGGGTGCAAGTTAATTTTTTTGCCACCCTCATGGTTATTTGGATTTGAAACGTTTTAGGGCGCCATTTTGTTATTAGTGAGCCGATTTTGGTTTTCTTTATGTCAATGTTTATGTTTCGTCAAGACCTGTAAAATGATACTAAACTCGACTATACTTGTCATTTGAAAATGTTGAGCTACCCCCTACCCCCGCTACCCCTAAGGGCAAAATATTCAAAATTGACCATAGTTATTGTAGCCCCTCATATCTAAGAAGGTTGCCGCAAACTGATTTCAAATATCTCAAATGGTTGTAAAGTTAAGAGGGGTGCAAGTTACTTTTCAGCCACCCTGTATACAGTTTTAATTGACTACTCGATTCCCGTACGTAGGACGGGCCAACAGCTCGTATATATTAAAACGTGACAGGTTTTTTTTCTATTTCACGATTCTAAATCAACCAAATGACGGATTTTGTGATTTTTGTGTTGGAAGAATAGTTATTTGTGTAACTAGTGGTGAAAGTGGCACTTTGCTGCACACGAGAGCAATGTTTACGCACGAGCCGCAGGCGAGTGTGGAATGATCTCGAGTGCAGCAAAGGCCTTTTTCACTCGTGTTACACATTATATTTTTCCTACAGTCACTATAAAGCATAAATAATTAGTCTTTCAAACACTATGCAACACGTTTTTAGGTTCAGCTGGCAACACAAATGGTGCCCTAGAGAAAGTAGTACCCGCGGTCCATATCACTCCGCTATTTTTCCTCAGCAAGAAATGTGCTCCGCGTTTTGAGAATATAGTTCCGTATGTTTTTGTAATTTTAAGTGGTTTCCGCGCCTAAAAAAGTGCTTAAAAGGTATTTTCTTGTTTATTAAGATCGTAGGAAGGTTTTAAAAACGTTTAAAAGAAAAGTCCAGAAAGTTCAGAAATACCAAAACTATAAACACGAAATGACAGGTTAAATCGTAGTTATAATAGTCAATCAGCTGCTCATAGTATAATTATCTTTAAGTGTTGCCAACCTATTTCCAAGCGTACACGGATTACGTGCATAATGGAACCACGCTGTTTTGTGTTGTTTCGTTGGAATCCTGATGTGCGGCAAAGTATAAACCGTACGGAAAAGTATAAACCGTACGGCAAAGTATAAATATGCAGCAATTAGCAGCTTTCTGTACTATAAACAGTACAAGGAAGCCAACTTTGTCGGGTGACTGTAGGAAAAGATAATTTTGAGAACTTGGAAGCATTTGGATAATAATGACATGTAAAGGGTTGACTTATTCATACTATGTGTAATGCTATACTCATTGATACGTTCATTTATTATGTAAGAGGAAGACAGACTATTTAAATATACATGGTAAAATGCTAGATGTTCTAATTTATTTTTTAAAGCAATCTTTAAAATTTCGTTTGTTTTAGTTCAATATTATTTGTTTTAACTAACAGCTGATTAAATATAAAAATATTCTTTTGAACTATCAGGTTAGTTTATTATTCTGTGATTTTGCCATTGATTATAGGAAATAAGTAACATTCTATAACCACTTACGTATACAAATCAAGGCTCTCTTTCCGAGTTTTCGAAGGAAAGCTTATGCAAATTATTTTTCTGTTCGACTGTTTGAGGAAAGAATAGGAAAATAACAATGTTTACATGTTCTAATTCATCTTGGCAGCTTTTTGTTTGTAGTAAATGTTTAACCGCTTTAACTTTGCTTGGATTAGAAATGGAAATATTGATATAACTTTAGTTTTAGTTGAACACCCAATTCCCGTACGTAGGACGGGCCGACAGCTCGTAACTATTTACATATGACAGTTGATTGATTCTGCTGTTGTACAATACATAAAAATATATTTTAGGATGTATTCAGGCATTTATAGCATTAAAAACAAAATTATGACAATCCAACAATAAATATTAAAAAATACAAATAAAATTCAATTTTTGGGGGAAATATTTATATTAGTAAATACTTATGACTGACTAGCTGTTTTAGCCATTCTTACGGTCGATCCACGAAGGAAGTCAACTTTAACTTTCCTCGCCGTTATAGCTCATTTTTAAGGACTAACCGAATGAGGTTGGGAGGTGCATAACAACACGCAAAGGCAGTTACTAGTTAGGATCATATTACAAGGCATAATGAACTTTTAAGCTATTGTCCTGATATCCTTGGCATAGTCTATATTTTATCAGGATTAGGACAGTTTGCGAAGTAGGTTATCAAATATCGTTTTACAAAATTATTGAATATATATTCATTCTTACCGATACTTGGCCGTTCCTCTCTCCGTGTTCTTCTACGTCATTGGTTGGAGCAATATCAAGAGGAACCAGATCCTCCTCTCCTTCAAGCTCGTCTGTCTCTTCTTGCGCTCTCGGTCGGAACGGCGAAGCTACATGCTACATCTGTATGCCATTGCAGACAGGAACCGATCCAGTCCCTCGTCAGTCACATTGTCCGCCAACAGTCGCTCCTGTTCGTCACCAATACATTTATCTTGTAAGAGCCACTTGCATTTCCTATTCCTCCTCACTCTGTCTAGGCGTTCAAGAGCCACGCCTTCGGTGATCGTAGTTTTGGCCATCTCAATTAACGCCACTGTAAACATATGAAACAAATGTCTAAAAATGTGACAAAAAACATTTATGACAGGAATTACGTCCTTTTCCCGATTTTTAATTTATCCAAGTATGTGGTGAATGTAAGAAGCCCACGGGACGTAGCTCGATGGTATTTTAAGGAAGTGAATAAGCCTATTCAAGAAATTAATGTATTATTAATATTTTTAGGTTGCTTCAAATAGTATTGCTTTCATCCTGTTGAAATAACCGGCAATGCGTTGCGTAACAAGCAGATTCGCGGTTTCCACAGTAGCGTTCTGCTATGGATCGGAGAAAAGTATGATGAAAGTATGTGATTTTTAGTTATATGTTACTCTATTCTGATACTGCTATGTATTTATACGAATAAAGTTTATTTTGAGTTTGACTTAGACCTAGGAGCCATGAGGGTGCTTTTAGTACTCTTATTAATAGGCACCTGATAGACAATGAAGTCAAATTTAAGGAAACTTTTTTAATTTAAGTAAAGTCGATTGCGGTAATTTTTTTTGGCCTATCCCACTCCAAATCTTGTCCTTCTTCACAGTTATTTTTAAAATCAGGATGGCTCATTTTCCACAGAATTTCAAACTCGGGCACACAGTCAATTAATGAACTGTCATCATCAACAGTGAACTTGGTAACATCACTACAACTTATCGTTTTCTCCATATTTCCAATGTAAACAATGGCCCAGTTCGGCAGCGTGGTTCGCAACTGACTGCTCTCGAGGCAGTGGTCCCAATCACGCTGCGCGCTGCGCACTGCGCAGTTTGTGGTTAGTCGCGCACCGCGCCGCTAGGAAAACAGTCTCATTAGTTTAAAAGGGATCGGTGGTTCCGGCAACCGCGGAGCACGAAGCACGCAGCGTAACAGGCTTAATCGCGTCGCTAGGAAAACGCCGCTTAAATGTACATTGGGGACCGCATGGAACTGCGCACTCACCTGGAATCAGTGATGCGATTAACCCAGGTGAAATAACCGATTCACCCGGTTCTTCTTTAAAAACCAATGCACCTAGTTCTTTTTCAATAAACTGATTCACCTAGTGCGTGGTTCTCTGAAAATATGGCACTTTCAGCAATAGGTAACAAAATCAATAGACATTTAAAAATTACATTTTAATATTTTGAAACTAATACTTCCATTTGATAATGGCTGTAGCAGCGACGCAGAATCTTAACCGATGGTATTTATTTTAGATGGGAAAATTAGCAGGGGAATTAGAAATAAAACAGGGGAATGAGAAAAATTGTTGTTTACTGTCAAAGGTAAACAATATTAGGTTTTAACAAATTGTGTCACATTAGATAAGCCTCCTACCTACATTTTAATCATATAGGCCTACTTGTACTATAATTTTTACATTTTTCAAACAAATCAACTGGTTCTTGGAACTTATTCGTTGCTACTCTGTTTCTCCACAAAACTTCAGGATCAGGGAGAATCTTAACAATACTGTCTATGGCTACATTGAAAATATCCCCAGCTTGAATAACAAACTCTGTTCCGGCTTCATTCTTCAATCGGAGTGCTTGCACAGTTCCATCTCCAAACTCGTCATGGAGTACCAAACTCGGTACATGCGTACTTGTACTCTGATGCTTGCTTTCCCTCGGCAATCAGCTTCACCAATACACAAATCCATTGGGATAGATCCCTCCAACAAACTGGATTATTGGTCGAGTATCTTGCTAAAACCATGGTTGTTTGTTCTATGTTTTCATTATTTTGCATATCTTGAATACACAAATCTTCGATGTACAAATTTGGATCAAAGTCTGGACCATTACTAGAAACATCAAAGATATCATTATCGAGTTTGTCAAGCATATAATGACTGCGTTTCAGTTCATTCTTGCTGTCAAGTAATTCTTTTTCCTTCAGACACTTAAAGCAACTCATGCTCTTCATGTACAAACGTACAGTTTGGTTTACAGGTTGATAAATTCGAACTATTTGGTGTACCTTCATTGCACCCTTAAAGGGTTTTACATGATTCAAGTTCATTAGCTCTGAATTTTACAATTTTCCCTTCATCTACGACTGCTGTTGTGGTGCTTCTCAATTTATCTTTTAACTCTGTAACTAGAACATCCAAACAATCAACATTTTTTCATTGACTGACAATCCGATCAGCTGTCCTTTTAACTGTGCCGCTAACGCCATCTGCCACGCCTCTGCCGTGGCCGGCTTCTAAAGGTACGCGCGCACTGCGCCGTCACGGCCGTCACCACCTTTTTCAGGGGGGGGGGGTGCGCGCACGGCCGGCCGTCACAGCATTTTGGACTGATGTATTTTGCAGTTGAGTTGTTTTGCTGTGAGCAGTGAGAGTGTGGGAGCTATGGATATCGACGAAGACGTGGTGGTAGTTGGATTAATTTTAGGAGAAGAGGAAGAGGAAGAGGAAAGCGAGATTTTTGAAACATAATATAAATACAAAACGACTAGGTGTTGGTGAATTTCACACATTATTCCCCGATCTTGTAGAGGACGATGACAAATTTTTCCAGTATCTGATCATTTGTTTAACCATTGAAATAAAATTAAATGAAATGTGCTTTATTTTAAATATAAACATGTTTACAAAACATAAGTATATGTTAAACTATCCATTCTCTAAACTTACCTGACTCGTTTAGAGATGCTCTGATCTCTTCCCAAATGTTCTCTTTTCTAACAGTATTGAAGTAGTGCGGATGCCGCATATCATAAAGCTCTTGATAATTTTCAACAAATACGATTAGTTTAGAAACATCCATCTCCGAGCACTAGCGTATTTCTACTGCTGTAACAGTTTTACAAAAATTCCTTGGCGTCCGTCGCGTCTGTGACGTCCGTGCCGTGGGGTGCGCGCACTGGGACAGCACGGACGCCGCGGAATAGTCCTGAGATTCGCTCCTCCGAACTTTATGACAGACGTCGGTGGCGGCGGTGGCGTCCGTGACGGCCGTGCCGTCCTAGTGCGCGCACCTCCATTACATTACATGGGAACGACTTTTGGAAAAGGCCGGCCGTGACGGCGCAGTGCGCGTGGGGCTTAAATAGTTCCAAGTTGAAACTTGTAGGTGAGGGAAATATTCAATAATACAGTTTCCAAAGAAATAAAAAAAATACTGGTTCCTTTATTGGCTTGATGGACTGTCAGACACTATATTGATGGATTACAAGTTGGGTTTCATTGTTGTGTTTTTTTTTTTTATTATTAAAAAATGGATCTAAGTGGCCCATTAGATCCAGTCGTTGTGGGCCGTTTTTTAAGTGCTATAGCTGCCTAAATTATAACAAGAAAAAATACATATAACATTTATTTATATTATAGGCCTATAAATTAATAAATATATATGAGAAACAATACCCATAAATATGCCTACTAGTTGCATCTTGTTTGTTTTTTAGTTTGTTGTATCATTAATCTGTTAATTCAAAATGACATGAAAGTGCGCCTTTGAAGTTTTTTCCTCCAGATATTTCATGAAACAAAGCTTGCAAAACATGGCTTTGTTTCACTGTTTTTACAACATCTGTTGCATTAGCCATGAAAGTTTACATTGTTGACCAACCTAAAATATCTGAGCTTAGCAGGTTCAAAAGGTGAGCAAGACATCCAAGAGGATCTGTATGGGGAAGCTCTCTTTTACTAAGGCAAGTGCAGCTCTCATGTTTGATCCATCATTTCCCTATTACTACAAGACACCTGTGCTTTCTGTACTTCTCCAAAACTTCTGAAATAATTTTTGCCAGGTATTCAGCATTGTGACTGTTACTCTTTGTCATTACAAACTCTACAAAAAGAGGTCCGGCTTGGACACAATGAAGTTAATGATAGATTCGTTCTTAAGACTGATCCAGCCACATCACATTGCAAAAGGAGATTTTTTGCTCCTTCCAGCTGCTTATTTCCAATTAATTCCTTAAGTCCAATTAATTTTCATTTTTTGCTACATATATGTTAATTAAAATTTGTTTCGATGTACTCAGATATTTTGGCATTAGCCTGTCAGCAGGTTTTGTTCGCATTTCATCCCCTGAAATATTATAGTAGTTTAATGATTGCAATTACTATTATTTAGAGAACAGAGATGAAATACAGAGTCCTAAAATGTTCTATCAAATCAAAGTAAAATACAAGGTTTGTCTCTTTATAAATTTTAAATTGTAGTTCTAAATACTGTTGATAAATTTTAACCTTCCTTGTTCAATAGGTAGTTTTTTTAATTATGGAATTTTAAGAATCAAATCAAACAGACCTAAGACCTAAACATATAAATATCAATTCTTTACGAATTTTCTAGCTCCAGCAACTAACCTAGTTAGAGACGATCCAAAAAAATTTTGTTACTTCCTGTCTCAACATTTTTAAAATAATAGCCAGTTTAAAAGAAAAAGTGTATAACACAATATCATCCATCTTAAAACACAATTTTAGAATTTTCATGAAATGATTTACCCATTGCATTACAAAATCAACTAAAACTGATAATTGTCTGAGTTATAAATATTAAAAAAATTTAAAAATCACTATGTATGATGTTGCTGCTCAAGCATGATAACTAAAAAAAACCATCAAATTTCTATTAAATTTTGTAAAACCGTGTAAACCTACGTTTTCCAGATGAGTTTGCGAACAAGCATAATAGAACTATGCCTGAACTATAATAGAACTTTGGGTATAGGGGTTCATAAGGGGTTTTATGTGGTAAAATTTGAAATTAAGCCTACCATATTATGAGATTGAATAAACTGTTGTAGTTCACTTGTTTGACGAAAACTTAGATCCAAAAGATTGAAAAATATAAAGTGTATTTGCTATCAAGTTTTTCCTAAACAAGGTACAACCAAAGGGTGGGTTTGGAAAATGAATACATTTGGTGCACTAGTTTGAAACTTGTGAATGTTGAAACAAATTTACCAAAATCGAGTCTTACATTCCAAAGGAGATAAACCTAACTTTTCAAATGTTTTAAATTTATATAATTATTATTATTTAGGCTACCTTTCTTTCAATCGCTGTTGGCGGTCTTTCACTTTCACCAACCAAGCTTTGATGGCTGCTGCAATTTCGTCATGCGTACCTGTATTGAAATTAACACAAACTATATTTGTAACACATTTTATTTCTGTGAGCTAACTACCAACCTAATATATCGTCCCCTTCCAGTCATATAGACGTATCTCAGTTTTGGCAACTTTTCAGGAGCAACTTTTCAGGCAACTTTTACTAACATATTCTCTTACCGCAACTTTAAAATTGATTTTTTATAAGGGTTTCTATAAGTTGAAGCTTTATAATAGATTTTTTTATAAGGGGTTCTTTAAGTTTGAGCTTGATATTAACTTGCAAACCTCCTCAAACATATTCGTGAAATTGTTTTGATATAACGTAATATTGACTGTTTCACTGACTGCTTTGTTACCCGCTTTGTTACAACTAAAGTACTATCTACTAATGACGACTAACAGCTAGGGGGCCTGGGGTAAGCCAAAGGCGAGTATCTTTACATATACTACCCTAAATATATATGTATTTGAGATACGTCACTTTGACTGATTCTTTTCTTCATACTTTTTAGTTACGTCACAACATTTACTAATAATATATTTACAATTTTAATGCAAAATATAGTTTTAATTATTAAAATTTGCTAAAATTAAATTCATAGAATTGTACACAAAGGTTATAAATGATAAGAGTTGACCTTTTTAGAAAACTTTATTTGTTACAAAATTATAAATTCACAAAAATACGTTTAAGAATGAATGAACTTTTTATTACTTACTCTGCATTGTTAAACAAAATCTAATAGTACCATACCCTAATAACAAGCAATACACTATCATGATAAATAATGACTGATAAAGAATGAAAACTTTGTAAATTAATAGTAATTTTTCAAAACTGAAAAGTTCTGTTCGAAACTTTAAATAAACATGTTTTTTTCTCTCTTCTCACTTAGAAAAGGTGTCTTCTCGTATGGTCATGTCATAAACCATAATTAGCATTAATCTTGATGTGGCAGTTGTTCGAAAAATTGTTTATGTTCAATAGATCGTATGACAGGTGCCGTGCCTTGACAAAGAGACAAAAGGTCTTCATATTATGCTTTTGGGATAAGAACTTTCTTTTTTAGCTTTTCAACCTTCAATTTCGAAATATTTTCTTTTTGGCGTTTCAGCTGCAACTTCGAGTGGTTTTCTTGCAAATGGCTAGTCTTAAAGTGGATCTCATGCAGATTGGCCTTCTTGCACACTTTAAGTTCTGCCATTTTGGTCCAATCGACAACCAAAGTTGGTGTTACTTCAACTTCTTGAACTTTTCTTTCCTGAAGAATTCTCAGGTCTTTTGATAATTTATTAAAGTCGAGAAAATCATCAGGCTGAAGGGGTATAACTTTGTAAGGGTCACTTCGTCTCGCCCTAATTGCACGTTTTAGCATGTTGTCGTTACTATATTTATTTAATATTTTTACTTATTTATTTTCAACTATTATATTAATATTTCATCCTACGTCTTATATTAAGTAATGACTAGTCAAATAAGTATTTATTATCAAAACGTAAGGGGTTTAAGATCTAAAGTTGCTACGTTTAGATTAGGCATGTTTGCCAATAATTGGGATGTGGTAGCATTGACTGAAACATGGTTGAATGAGTCTGTAAAAAGTGCAGAGTTGTTTCCGCCCGGATACCAGGTGTTTCGACGGGATAGATGTGAACAGCGTACAGGGTTATCTAGAGGTGGAGGGGTATTGATAGCTGTTGCATCTAATATTAAAGTGACAAGATTGTCTGATTTGGAAAATGAGGGAGAAAATGTATCAGTATTGCTTGAATTCCGTAACAAAAAACGTTTAATTATTTCTAATGTTTATTTTCAACCAAATTCTCCTTTGCATGTTTATTTAAATTATTACGAACAATTTTACAGCTATAACTTTAGTAATGAAAATATTTTGTTGTTGGGGGATTACAATCTTCAAATTAGTGGTAATAGTTGTGATTTAGCCTTGGGAAATGATGCATGCAAACAGCTATTATTTTTTTGTAGTATTCTAAATCTCAGTCTTAAAAATGATGTTAGAAATGAAAGTGGTAAAACTTTAGATTTAGTGTTGTCAGACATAGATAGTATAGATGTGACTGTTGATAACTGTCCCCTTGTAAATATTGATAAGCACCACCCACCTTTAGTTATCAGTTTTGATTGTAAGGGTATTCATCACGATCTAGAACCTAATCAAAATGGTTATTTCTATAATTTTAAAAAGGCCGATTTTTTAAGTTTGTACAATGAAATAAAAAAAATAAACTGGACTGAAATTAGACTTATTGAGGATGTTAATTTATCTGTTGATTTTTTTTATACTAAATTATATAATGTATTTGATAAGTTTGTTCCAAAAGCTAAAAAATCAATTTCAAAGTATCCTGTTTGGTTTAATCACAACATAATATCCTTGATCAAAAGAAAAGAAAGGCTAAGGAGAAAGCTAAATAAGTATAACATGATTGAAACATTAAATGAATACAAACTGGTGAGAAGTACTATTAAAGTAAATATTAAATCAGCCTATAAAGAATACATTTCAAATTTAGAAAACAATGTGTTGAGCAATCCTCAGACATTTTGGAGTGTGGTAAAACGTCTTAGAGTTAATGATAACAGTCCAACTGTTATGAAATTGGACGATAGAGTTGTGGAGGGTGGGAGGGCCATAGCGGACGAGTTTGCTACTTACTTTAAGTCTGTGTACGAGCCTTGTCAGCTGGGCAGCGACGACCTGTGTCGGCGTGCGCTCCACTCACCGACCCTGCCTGGCGTCCCGTGCCTCAATGTCTCTTGTGTCTCGTATCATGATGTCCTCTCTGCACTCAAAAACCTCAAACCTAAAAGATCTCTTGGTCCAGATGGATTACCGCCATATATTCTAAAAGCCTGTGCAGATTTGTTTGTTGAACCGCTTCTAGCTATTTTTAATCTCGCGATCACCAGCAATGTTTTCCCAACGAAATGGAAGCAAGCTAAAATAATTCCCATTTTCAAAAAGGGCCGAAGAGACATCATAAAGAATTATCGTCCAATATCAATTTTGCCTGCTCCTGTTAAAGTATTTGAATCAATTCTTCATCATAAAGTGTTCAGCCATGTCAGTAAATTTCTATCTTCAAAACAGCACGGATTTTTCCCCAGCAGATCCATTAATTCAAATCTGTTAAATTTTTCTGAGTTTTGTATTCCTGTTATTGATAGTGGTAATCAAGTTGATGTTATCTACACCGACTTCGAGAAGGCCTTCGACAAAGTTGATCATCTGGCTTTGCTTTCGAGATTGAACTACTTCGGTTTTTCTGAAGGACTCTTAAAATTCTTCTGTTCATATCTCAGGGGTCGAAAACAATTTGTATCTTTTGAGGGACACCTATCAGAACAATTTGATGTAGACTCAGGTGTGCCCCAGGGCTCAAATTTGGGACCTTTGCTATTTATTTTGTACATTGATAGCTTAAAAGATTTGATAATAAACTGCGAGTTTCTTCTATATGCTGACGATCTCAAAATATTCACTATTGTCAACAACCAACAAGATTGTGTTATGCTACAAGATGATATCGATCGATTGTTTCTTTGGAGTCGTGACAATCTAAAATTTCATGTGGATAAATGTTCTGTTGTAACATATTCAAAGAAAACACCTAGTAACCTCATCATGCATAATTATAATATTGGTGGTAGTCTTCTTTCAAGGAAAACTTCAATTAAAGACTTGGGTGTGATATTTGATTCCAGATTTACATATAATGATCATGTGATTTCCATTTGTAAGACTGCCTTCTCAATTGTTGGTCTTATCCGCAGGTTGGGCAACATTTTTACTAATCAGAGAAGTATTAAACTGTTATATTGTTCACTGGTCAGATCAAGATTAGAATATGCTTCTGTGGTATGGTATCCTAGTGTGAACTATTTATCCGATCTCATAGAGGATGTCCAAAGAAGGTTCTTGAGATTTCTTTATTACAAAACATTTGGTTACTATACGATGCTGGTCCCATACTCAGAACTTCTCACACTGTTTGAAATCGATCAGTTGAGTACTAGGCGAAAGGTGTCAATGATGTTGTATCTGAGGCGGTTGGTGTGTGGTGAGCTCGACGACGCAGCGCTGCTGTCCCGTGTGCGGTTCACGTTGCCCAGACACAATTCACGTTCGCGTTTGCACTCCTCCCCCCACTTCTCTAGAACGAACCTTGGAATGTGTTCGCCGCTCAACTCAATGGTTAGGCTGTTTAACACAATTAATAACGACCATATAGACATATTTTTTAACTGTCACAGTACGTTCAGGAAATACGTTTTTAGATATTTAAATACTACCTAATAATTATTGTTATTAAATTAATTACTCTGTTCAGACTTTGTTGTTGTATTTTATTTATTTAATTTGTTATTGTTGTTATAGATATTTAAATAATTGCCAATGTTATTTTTTAAGATATTTATTTGTACGTTATTTATTGCTATTAGTTCGTTTTTGTCATATATTGTATTGTTGTGAGTGATTACACTAAAAATTATAATTTATTCAGCAAGATGAACTTTTACCATATTTATTATTTATAATGCATGTCAAGATTTTGTTGTTAGAATATTAATGCTACAATGTAACTGGGTTTATCCTGTTTTGCAGCATTGTAATAAAAGAAATAAATAATAATAATAAATGTCGGAACACAGGATGTAGCTGGGATGGAATGATGATGTCCCCAGTTTCTGTACAGCAAACGATATTGTGCTGTAACATGAATCCCCCTCATTCTGGCCATGGTAAGGTTCAAAAAATCTTAAACTAATTTCTTTAATGTGTTTACTTTGTGAAACAAAGTATAACAACATTGTGGGGATAATTGAGTTTTTGTTATGGCCAGGGCATCCGTCAGAAAACAAAAATACATTCTGTATTCCTTCATTGTCGTAATGCTTCAGAGCCAAGTACACAGCTGTCGATATTTCAGAGGAGCCTCGCTTACTTTGGGACTCATCGCACGTGTAACAGAATACCTCCTTTGTACCTATGTTGTAGAAGGTGAGATTAAATACTCCAAGTCTCCTCTTGTAAAATAGAGCACTTTCTTTGCTAAAAGGCAAATGAATAACTTGCTGGAGGTCGAAAGAAGCACAAAGAGTTTTTACTTTGTATTTATCAGGTTCCGCTTTGTGTTTGTCTATTTCCATTTTACATACTTTTTTGCAGCTGTCTTTTAATTTTCTAACTTTTTCTTTTTCCTTGCTATGAGTTTCATACTGCTCTCTAAGTTTAGTTCTTGTCTCCTCGACTCCTTTAAGAAATGTCATGCATAGCGAACATTGGTCTTTTTTCGGGCGGTGGAAAGATAAGTTTTTAGAAACAAAAACCCGTCTGTAACTAGAAAAAACTAGGCAAGTTGGGGATATCTGTATTTTCCTCTTTGAACAAAAAGTACATTTTTGCTATTGTCAAATCAGAGAGCAAGTAATTTTTTGATGTCTTAGATCGACAGTAATGCGACTCGACGAATGGGAATCTTGCTATATGATCGTCAATAATCTTATTATTGAAAGCATCTTGATCTATTCTTGCTTGGCTATGACGGCCGCCTCGTTTATCTGATTCGACCACTCCAGTAGACAGTTTGGAGAATGAATACATTCGGTGCACTAGTTTGAAACTTGGGAATGTCGAAACAAATTTACCAAAATCGAGTCTTACATTCCAAAGGTGATAAACCTAACTTTTCAAATGTTTTAAATTTATATAATTATTATTTATGCTACTTTTCTTTCAATCGCTGTTGGCGGTCTTTCGCTTTCACCAACCAAGCTTTGATGGCTGCTGCAATTTCGTCATGCGTAGCTGTATTGAAATTAACACAAACTATATTTGTAACACATTTTATTTCTGGGAGCTAACTACCAACCTAATATATTATGAGCCATTCTGAAATGAAGTGGAATTTCCGCCCAATATAAAAAAAAATATGAAAGAATATTTATTTCTTATATATTTTTTAAAGACTAATAACAAACTAAATACATATACACCCTTTGTAGAGGTCAAGAATGAATATTTTTACCAGAAACAAATATTTTTTTCATTTTGCTATCCATGGAGGTTACTGTCACGTCCATGGAGGTTTAATACTTGATAAAAGAAAAACAGGTCATCACTAATGAAATTACTGTATAATGAACATGATATTAAATTAGATCTAGACTCGATGGTGTTTTAACACTAAAATAAAATGTTGGTAAAGGGGTTATTTCAAAATAAAAGGTAGCTATACATTTTAAAATAGGAACTCTTTAATTGGAAAACACATCCTTCTTATAAAACAAAGTAGGCTATTATAAAACATCATTGAAAATTTGGTCAATTATTTTGTACTCATCGGTTTTGAGTTTAACTGGTGGAGACGTGTTGGATGTCTGGCGATGAAGGCCAGTGCAGAGTCTCCCCACCCTTGCTTTTGTGCATAAAACTGACTTCAACTTGAGAGTCATCTTTCTTTTCTACTATTCCTGTAAAAAAGAACAAATATAAATAGCACAGGGACAGAAATTACTTTTATTAAACCTTAAGTACCTGGTGCACCGAGCGTCCGAGCCCTGCTCGTTCATGCCAAATGAAATCTTCAATCCACATTTTGTTCTCCTTGCAGAAGTCTGAGTTAGCAGACATCTGTTATGATTGCACTTTGTTTATAATTTTGTTGTTAACATGGCAACCAAAAGGCCCAATGTTATTTTTTTTTCAATTTTGTTATTTTTTACGTTAATAGAGTTTATACATTTAAGCAGCATGCTCTGCCCCTTTACTTCTCTTAAACTGAACCTCAAATTTTTACTTACGTCCTCTAAGACTAAGTGAATGTTAAGGTTTATACCAAATCAATCCATAGCTACAAATCATTCTGAAACTGAAGTTAATAATGTAAAAAATCTTACCTGGGTACCAGACGTCATCATATATAACCACCACCCAGTCGCCAATTGCAATAAATTGGTTTTCGTTCGTTTCATTAGTTATCGGCTCTTCATCGGTTTCCTCTTCAGATTCTGAAGAGTAAACATCTTTGTACCACAAAACTAGGGTTTTCTTGGACCCAGCTAAAATTATGTTAGGGTAATATGTGCAAAGAAAATGTATTTATATAACATTTTTTCTCGAAACGCAGACGTTATAATACTGTAATGTGTGTGTCCTAATTAACAGCATAAAAGTAAATATTAGGCCAAAGAACAAACTAACAAATTATTCAAAACGTACTTAATTTCCTATACATTTACTTTATGTTACTTAAAAAAATCTACTGTTGTCATGTTTGATTTCAATTATAACTTAATTCTTATTAAACATTTATTAAAATTACCCCGTAACATCTCGGTTATAATATTTATTGTGTACAGTTGTTTTTTCTCAGTTAGGTATTAAAAATGTGAAATTTTAATAAAAAAGGTTGAAATTAAAAGCGTTAAATTTAATAAAGGGTACCGTTGTCTTTTTCTTGAGGGTCAGCACAGTAGATTCAAATATGAAAATGTGAACATTTGGCTCATGCTTGGCATTCATAACAAGTCAGTTACCGCATATTAAATTTGGTGGAATATTTTGCCAAATTTACTTGGTGGCACTTCATTGTTACTTTGAAAGCTAACAAATCTGTTTTGAGGAGCTTTTCAAGGTTTCCAATTTCTTCACTATTCACAATAAATAAGTCTATTTTAGTTTTATCTGTGTTTTTAAGTTGCTATGTCCCTCCCTTCAGCAACAAGCCTGTCGGCAGTTCTCTTGAGAGTGCCCTTCTCCATCGGGTGCTCCTTTCCCGGGGCCACTTTCAGGGTAATTCCAAGTCATGCTCTTGGAGCAAAACTTACTCAAAAACTCTTTAATAAAAAAACGTGTATATTTCGGTATTGGGTTGAAGGGCTATTACTCAAAAAATGTAAATTTTCAATTTTGTTTCCTTCTAAGTAAGTCAAAATCTTTTCAACATGAGCTGCAATAGCCAGAGCATCATGTTTTAAATTTCAGAATGATTACAAAAAGGAATGATTTCAATTGGTTGATTAGGCTTGATGTAGGCCACGCCAGTATGCAAAGTGATTTGCTGATACGGATCCGCCAAAATGTACACTTTGTACTTCTTGCGCATATTTGCAATCATAGTTCTCACTAAAGTCAATATGTAACAAGACATCATTGTTTTGAAGATTTTTTTTCAACTCATGTATGGCTCTGTACTGATGAACAATCTATATAAATAAAATTAGAGTTTTGTCTGTACATTGCTCAGAATCATAAATTTTCAGGTTATTTTTACGTTTTATACATTAAAGAAGCCGAAACAAGTCTCATCTAAATTTCTGTCTGTCTGTCTGTCTGTCTGTCTTTCTGTCTTTCTGTAACACTCAAGATGGCATTTTACGCCATCTTCTCCAGGAAAACGAGAGTACCTATTAAGATCCAAGTCATTTTAATGTATTCACTGGATTGACGAGAGTGTCTTTAGCCATTAAAATATGGCCTCACTACTTAGTAAATAACATTACGGACGTTCAAAAATGCAGTTTTGTGCGATTTTTGTAATGTTTTCGTCCAATTTTTATCACATAATCGTCTATGAAATAACGAACAGCTGTTCGGATCAAGATAATTTTTTCTAGCTGTCACTGATATGTTTACAAATGTTGTTTACAAATACCGCGACCATTTCCGATCACATTTTGAAGGCAAATCCCAACCAAGTGAGATTAAAAACGTTTCTCTTACAAAACGGATTTAATTAATCGCAAGTGCAATAATATAGTGTAACCGTAAATGAAACTAAATAACTATGCATCATCCAGGTCAGGAACCAGAGATTCTTTGTCTATAAAATTGTTCTTGAGTTTTGATAACCAGAAAGGAGACCTTGAATCAGTGTTGATAGGGCTGGGAAACTTATATTTATTAATAATCTTCACCAATAGCTTACAAACAAGGTTTCCACTCATTGGCGGCGCTTCAATGGCGGTTGTGTAAAGTGTAAAGCAAAAAATCACAACTGCAGTGGATGATTGTAACAGAGGTTTACTGATGATGCTAAACTCGCTTTTCCAATGTGTCACTTTCTGTTCCTACTCATCGTGTGATGCAATTGCTGGACCATACAGCCAATAGGTCCATAGACCATCTCTTGGGTACGTATTATAAATTACCAATCTAAATCCTCTGTAGTACTGTACTTCATATTTTTGTTTTTATGTTTGTTGGTAAAGCATTAATGTCCTTATTTCTCAGTGTTTCACTGAAAGGACAAGAGCACCTTTGATAATGTAAATGTTAACCCGAATAAAGTGTTAAATGGTGAGGTTGAGGTAGTACTTTAATACTTTTAACCATTTTGGAAAGCAACTTTCAATCATAGGCCTACCTTAGGGCCATGCCTCATATCATTAAAGCAGATCTATAAATGATTTTGTTAGTTTAATCATTGGATTTAACATATGGACCAACACGATCCGGGTGACATTTAATTGGAAGCATTTGTTTTGGCTTGATATACTGTATTTGCGAAGGTTTATATATAATAGTTTTGCCAGCATATCAGCAAATATGCAAACCAACTAACTGCTGTTCTTAATTTAAGGAGGTTTCAACAACTGGGCCTACTATAAGATCCCCGTGCGTAGAACGGGCACACAGCTAGTATTAAATATGTGTTTCATAAATGATGGAATCATATTCAACAGCATTTCAACTACATCTTTTATGTAGCTTTTTGATGTTTGCTTGACTACCTTAGTTACTTTTTTCTATTCCTTTTATGTTTAATGTTTCTTTCTTCCTTTTCCACTGGTCAATTTTAGTTCTTTTCCCTTCAGCAGGCGGACAGCACAGGGCCTTTACTAAACCATTACTATCATTAGTATTTGATTACATTTAGATCTTTCAGTTTTTTTTTCACAATTAGCTCAATATTTTCATGTTTTTCACAAAGGCATGTCTTGGGATACTTCATATTCGCCCTTAGGACCCAAAAAGGGCGAAAGGAACAAAATATGGAGTACGGTATGTTGTACCCGTACTCAACCTCAAACTTTTTGTGAAGGCTTGACAAACTGCTAGTCAAAATCATTTTTTGTTTCTTCACTTTCAATTAGTTATGCAGTCCTTTTTACCAGGTTAAAGTCTGCTCACATCGTCTTGCTCAAAAAAATTAACGACATCACGTTTTATTTTGATATTTTTTGTTGAATAGTTCGTCAAGGTTTTCAGAGTTTCATGTAGGTTTCCATCTTTACTAGCCTTATTCAAGTTTTTGTAATAATTACTAACATAATCCTTCATTTGTGTAGTAGCCTTATACTTTTTTCACAATTCTTCCCGATAAAACCAATGAAAATGCTTTGAGAGATTTTCGAGAATGTTTGTTAGTTAAAAAGTGTTCCTGTATTTGACAAGTGAAAACATTTGAAAATTCTAATTTTTTTTATTCTTGGAGAAACATTTTTTCCTCTTAAAAATCCTCTAGTTTTTGTTCTTGGACTGTTCTTATTGGCAACTTGTTTTTTCAATCGGAATAACTTCTTTTTTTATCTCCTCGCTTCTTGGATTGTTTTAACTTTCTTGAATTTCTGTAACTCTCGGTAACACTTTGCTTTATTTTATTTTTCTTAGCTATCCTTTTTCCGCTTTCTCTACGGCTCGTGCCCACTCAGCTAACAATGGGCACGAAATTTCCTATCTGTAAAATGTTGGCCATGGGATTGATGTCATCAAGCGCAGGAAGATCATCATCGCTTACAGGAGGAGTATTTTTGTCTAACATCTGGTTCACGGCATTTTCCATTAGGTGGTAGACTGTTTACAACACAAAGGATTGACCATATTTCAAACTTTAAAGGATTTAAAAACAGGAACTCCATCTGTACTGATGTTCGAACTTATAGTGTCAGTGGTATCTTTAGGTACAATTTCCATAAACTGTTGCATTTGACGTTTGAAAATCTTACCATCAAATATGTCTTCAATATTAGCATCTACTAATTTGTCCATGGTGCATGTATACTTCATTTTTAGCGAATTTCCCTATAGGGAAGTAGCTATTACCGTAGGTGGCACGGTAAGACCTAGACCCGGGACCGATTTACTTTTTCATTTTGATGTCCCCAGAGGCCAAAAACACCATTCGTTCAAATTGTTATATATGTATATATATATATATATGTATATATATATAGATTTATATATATATATATATATATATATATATATACACGTATATACGTCCGTGAACGCGATAACTTGAGTAATTTTTGTCCGATTTTGATGAAATTTGGTTTAAAGGTGTAAAGCAGGATAAACTTGAATGAGTTCGCGAACCAGCATGATCGGACCATGGGAACGGGGCTTTACGGGGGGTTTTATGGGGTAAAAATTGGTTTTTCTCACTTTTGACCCTCAAAACACAAAATTTCCCAATTTCTCTTTAGACCTTTTTAAAGAGCTTAAAAAAACAAATCATTTAGTATATAACAGTATTTTTGTTCGGTTATTAGTAACGGAGAAAATTTAAAAAAATGTAAATTTAAAATTCCCATGTTATTCTAATGGAAAATATTGTCAAATGTTGTAGTTTGCTTGTTTATGGATATATTTTGATCAAACTTGGCAAATTTATTTATTTTGTACTAAGCTATCAATATTTTACTAAAAACACACTTTAATAGTTTCCTTGTAGCAGCAAACCTAGGTACTCATTACCCCTAATGTTATTAAAATATATTTAATTGAAAATCAATTCAGACAAATGGAAATTCGCTTAGTCGGCAGGTTTGCTGCGGCGGGGGTATTCATTTCAAATGTGGATTTTCTATCAAACTTTTTTACTGTGATTTATCAAGAGGTAGATAAATGAAAAAAAATGCCATTCGTTATATTTTCCTTTGTGTCAAGTCTGTTTCCACAAAAAACATTCTAAATGATCACCGTCAGCTCTGCCAATGTAACTATTGCAGCGAGGACATAAGTTATGGTACTCAATCTTTGTCTTGTAGTTTTTCGTTGCAGATTCGAAGAGGTAATATTTTGGTAAAATGTTCTCTCCTTTGATAAGGTTAACAAATTTTCAAATATCTGCTATTGCTGGTTTGGTTAATTTGTGTTTAACTTGGAGTCCTAAGGGCATGAATATATACTTAACATTGGTCTCTGTACTGTCCCTTGAAAAAGGATGAAATGTACCGTCACCTGTACCATCACCTGTACCGTCACCTGTACCTTCACCTGTACCGTCACCTGTACTATCACTTGTACCGTCACCTGTACTGTCACCTGTACCATCACCTGTACCGTCACCTGTACCGTCACCTGTACCATCACCTGTACCGTCACCTGTACCATCACCTGTACCGTCACCTGTACCTTCACCTGTACCGTCACCTGTACTATCACTTGTACCGTCACCTGTACTGTCACCTGTACCGTCACCTGTACTGTCACCTGTACTGTCACCTGCACCATCACCTGTACCGTCACCTGTACCGTCACCTGTACTTTCACCTGTACCATCATCTGTACAGTCATCCATGCCAACTGGTAATTCCACTTCATCAGTCAGTCCACTACTGACGGATTCAGGTGTATGCATATCACATGTAGCCTCTATAGTTTCCTGAGAAAAAAAAAACATTCAGCCGTTAGTGTATTGGGTCAATCCATATCAAAAGATTCAAGAGGAGTTGCTTGACTATTTTAAATATTTTTTACTTTTTATTTATTGTTCCCTCATGTTTTAGAAGCTCAAAAATTATTTTATTAAATTTTTATTCTTTCCAATTTTTTTGTAGCGGCCATTTTTGTCTTGCAGCGCACTTCGATTTTATAAGTTTAAAGACGTTAACGTAAACGAACATATTTTTTTACCAACTTATGTTACAAAAATGCAGTCAAATTCACTTTGTTCAACATTTTCCCATCTTTAATTTTAATCGTTATCATAATCAGCCTAATTTGTAATGGGTGAAAAAAGTGTTTTAAAATAAGCAACGCAAACAAATAAATTTCACTTTTGCAGCCTATTTCTCCCATGAAGGATTTGTAAATCGGTGTTAATTTTTTATACCATTTCATATACTAGTGTACTGTATGTAGCTAGAGTTATAACACTGATATATATCCGTCCTTTAATTTTGAATTTTTTTTTTGGAAATAGAGATTTTGAAATTTTTACTAAATTTGGAGCTTAATATCTCTGATGGGACGTGGGATAAAAATTTGATATTTTCTCAGGATGTTCTTCTGTATAAGACAAAACTACAGTAAATGATTCATCTATATAAATAAAATTGGAGTTTTGTCTGTACATTGCTCAGAATCATAAATTTTTAGGTTATTTTTACGTGTTATACATTAAAGAAGCCGAAACAAGTCTCATCTAAATTTCTGTCCGTCTGCCTGTCTGTCTGTCTGTAAAACTCAAGATGGCATTTTACGCAATCTTCTCCAGAAAAACGAGAGTACCTATCAAGATCCAAGTCATTTTAATGCATTCATTGGATTGGCGAGAGTGTCTTTAGCCATTAAAATATAGCCTCACTACTTTGTAAATAAAATTACGGACGTTCAAAAATGCAGTTTTGTGCGATTTTTGTCAAGTTTTTGTCCAAATATTTATCACCTAATCATCTATGAAATAACGAACAGCTGTTCACGGATCAAGATTATTTTTTCTAGCTGTCACTGGTATGTTTACAAATGATGTTTACAAATACCGCAACCATTTCCGATCACGTTTTGAAAGCAAATCCCAACCAAGTGAGATTAAAAATCTTTTTCTTACATAAAGGATTTAATTAATCGCAAGTGGAATAATATAGTGTAACCGTAAATGAAATTAAATGACTAGGCATCATCCAAGTCAAGAACCAGAGATTCTTTGTGTATAAAATTGTTCTTGAGTTTTGATAACCAGAAAGAAGACCTTGAATCAGTGTTGTATACGGCTGGGAAACTTAAATTGATTAATGGTCGTCGCCAATAGCTTACAAACAAGGTTTTCACTCATTGAAGGCGCTTCAATGGCGGTTGTGTAAAGTGTAAAGTGAAAAAATACTGCAAAAAAATAACTGAAGTGGGTGATTGTGAAAGAGGTTTACGGTTTACGGATGATGCTAAACTCGCTTTTCCAACGTGTCACTTTCTGTTTCTACTCACCGTGTGATACAATCACTGGACCATACAGCCAATAGGCCCATAGCCCATCTCTTGGGTAATTACGCCTACCCAATTATTCATAACAACCTTTACGATTACGATTCTTGATACCGGTACTTTTCCCAAGAACACACGGCCTCCCTACTTTAGAAATAAAATTACAAACGTCCAAAAAACCAGCATTGTGTGATTTTTGTCACATTTCCTTCCAATGTTAATTAGATATACAATTTAGAGAATACGTATTCTATTAAATAACAAAAAGTTGTTTGTTTAGGGTTGGTTTTTTTTCAAACTGACACCAATAAGTTTAAATTAAAAGTTCTTTACAAATAAAGCAATTAATGGGAAATAACTTTAATTAACGATAACTTTTTACGAGGAAATCCAAAACCAAGAGATCAATAACCTTGGGACTTGATTAACGTATTTAATTGGTCGGATGTACTTCTTAACTGTAAACGTTGGTTTTTGGTACTGGTTCTTTTCCTTAGAACTGTTGGTTGCAGCAAGAATAATTTTTACGTACCAACACATCACTGTAATTTACAAATTAGCTATCGTTGGTCCTTACTAACAGTCGTATTACAGCCGTATTCAATTTAATTGATGTCTTCACTGTACAAGTTTTGCTTTTTCTGTCTGTATTCTAAAATGTTAGTTTATGCTAAGAAAATGATAACTCATTTTAGTAAAACATTTGTTCAGCAATTTCAAAAAATGAAATGAATGAATTCTCATGAACTGTCATGAATTGTTTACGATTTACGTTATTTATGTATCAATATTTCGTGGCCTATTTTGGTAATTTTTATTATAAATTACCAATCTAAATCGTCTATACTTCAACTGCTGCTCTTATTATAAGAAGGTTTCAACTGACTAATATAAGATCCCTGTGCGTAGAACGGGCACACAGCTAGTTATTAATATTTTACTGTGGTAAAAGTAAAGTTATGAATTTTTCTAAACGGTAAGAAATCGCATTGTCTTTTGTGTAGTGACGACTTGTCCACAGGTTAAATACTGGCCTTTATTACTTCAAAGGGCAGACAATTCACCACTTTTAATAAGATATTGAATGTATTTAACTGTACGCATACAAGCACAGGCAAGACTTCTTGTTATTTTACTGCCTAGTTAATCTTACCTTGTCAAAATATATTTTTTTTTAGTGTTTTTAATATTTTATTTACTTTGAAATCTATAGCATCGTTTCTTGGCATCACTCAGTTTATTTTGGAAGAAGGAGAGACTCCCAAAACAGAGCGAGCAATATCCAAATGTTCCAAAGCTTCAGTCAGTAAAGTGTGTTCAGTGGTGACCGGACCAACATTAAACTTTGGTAAGTAACATCTTAATATGTTCTATGAATCGGAATTGTTAATCGAGATTTAAGTATGTTGTTATACATGACATTTTAGGGGTTAACTTGTTATACTTACCCAAGATCCGATCAAAGTTTTGGTCTTGTTCATGAATCGCAGCAATTCGATGAGCAAAGTACATAGTTTAGGTGTATGGGTATGCATTTCCCCTATAAAATTATCAACATCATAATGAGTGTTTCAAATCATTACCTTCAATTCCCTTGCGAGGTCTTCCCGCAACTCCTCCCCTCTCCTTCCCTGGCTCATCCCTGGCACGGCCTCGCCCTTCACTTCTCCGAGGTCTTCCCGCAACTCCTCCCCTGGCTCTCCTCACATCCCTGGCACGGCCTCGCCCTTCACTTTTCCGAGGTCTTCCCGCAACTCCTCCCCTGGCTCCTCTCCTCACATATCTGGCACGGCCTCGCCCTTCACTTCTCCGAGGTCTTCCCGCAACTCCTCCCCTGGCTCTCCTCACATCCCTGGCACGGCCTCGCCCTTCACTTCTCCGAGGTCTTCCCGCAACTCCTCCCCTGGCTCCTCTCCTCACACCCCTGGCACGGCCTCGCCCTTCACCTCTCCGAGGTCTCGCAACACTTCGACCACGTCTTTGAGGGATTGGTACCGATTGTAGTACGCCAGGCTCGTCAAGGTTATCAATTTATTCTACACATGAAATGGTAAACATGAAATGGTAACATACAAAATAAATTTCTAATTCAGACTGATTGTAAATCACAATCAGTAGGCCTACAATTTGCAACCAATATATCTTCAAATTCGAATGCTTGCAATGTAATTCTATTTTATTTGTGTCGATTTTTATTTAAATTCTATACATTATAATTTATTTTAAGATTCGAGATTTTTTTTAGAATTGATATTCAACAAGATATTATAAAGTATTAAAATAATAAAAGATGTCTATAGATGTTATGTTTTCCCTCTAGTTATGAATAGACAAACCCAAAGTTACCTGAGATGTGTCTTCGCCTATTATGTGCGTTAGGAGGCGGTGGTGGAAGAGGTGGCGAGTCATTGCTATTTCTGACAACGGCTATGTTGTCATCTTCCTCCTGTTCACCAGCATTATCCTCTGGGGTCTACACAGCATGGCTGCCCCACACTATATCTCCAAATCATGAGGAGAGAGGTGGGCTGGGCGATTCTACGGTCATTGGCGAAGTAGGACGCGCAGGGAAATTCGTTGTTCAACACGCCGTTTTCATAAGATGCTAATTGTTGAATATAAGCATGCTCTATGTGTTTGAGACCCTCTGTGCACAGTTTGTAGATAAAAAAAAAACAGTAGATTGTTAAACACAGCAATGATTGTAACATTTGACAACTAATTCTTAAACCTCAATTATAAATGAGCCTACATGTAGTCTACATTACTTTGTAGCTTTCAAAATAATAATATCGCAGAATATGTAATCACAATTACCTTGTATCCATGTTCGTTCAAAGTACCTCAGGAATTCAAAAACGATACCATGAATATTTGGAGGGTGAGCTCTTTCCTCTATGAAGGCAAATCCCTCTTTCATTTTATCAGCCGGAAGAAGAGCAATGGCCATTGCCATCTTCACTATGTTCCTTACATGTGTGTTGTTAACAATATCATTTACCAGTCCCAGCGATCTGGCCTTTCTCCACATGGAATGTTTAACAAAATGTGTAGGTTCATCAAATGTGTATGTTCACGTTCGTATGGACGTGACAATATCATTGTTTAATGTCGTTGTTTAACATTTTATGTCATTGTTTAGTACGAATAAACCGTACAATATATTCATATACATAATACAATACAAAATGTTTTACAATAGACAGGGTGGTGAAAAGTAACTATATATTGTTTTCGGTAGTCAAACTAACATTTTTACTTCATCGGGTGACAGGTTGTAACGATTTATTTGTAAAACAACCCATAACTTCTTGTGAATGCCAGTCTGAAGTCCACGTTCAAAATCTGTTATTTATCAATCTTGGACTTGACTCTGGAGAGTTTGTATACTCAAAAAGTGTTGTTTGTGATCCTCTCCATCCTCACATAGAACACTGATTAAGCTTGAAACAATTTTAATTAGTGATCATTATTACATCAAAATTTATTGCAACGTAATGGAAGTAGCCATTATAGTAGTAACTCAACTTACATAGCTAATTAACGTTTGTTGTAATATTTATATATGTTTAACTTTGTAGACCATAATGTACAATGTTATTTAAAGATATGAACATTTTCCACAGACATTTATGTCATCGGAGTCATGTACAGTCTCTCTCTCTCTGTCTAAGGATGACGTTGTAGTGTTTTTATTTTATTTTTTCTTTATTTACACATGAATTATAGAACAGTCTAAATTAGTGTTACAACATGAACCTGTTACATGTACGAACCTTAAGACAAAAAAACACACACTGCTGTGAAGTCTTTTGCAGGCTGTCTACCAAAGGTGTTCTGGCCTTGGTTTCTTGCAATTGGTCAGATATGACCAACACGCCTGACAGGCTGGTCTCTCATCAATATGCCTGTTCATCTGTCTTTTATTATTTTTCTGTAGTGTGTGCAGAGGTTTACCTGTGGAGGTTGCTTATGATTATGTAACACGGGAGGCTGAGGGCTGGGCTGAGGCTGGGGCACTGTATGTGGGGACGGCTCTTACAATTGGGACATGGGGCCCCTGCCACTGCCAGAGTAAGGAGCTGAGCCCAGCTGAGCTCTAACCGCTGTCAGCTCTGTTCTAACTGCTGTCAGCTCTGCTCTAACTGCTGTCAGCTCTGCTCTAACTGCTGTCAGCTCTGCTCTAACTGCTGTCAGCTCTGCTCTAACTGCTGTCAGCTCTGCTCTAACTGCTGTCAGCTCTGCTCTAACTGCTGTCAGCTCTGCTCTAACTGCTGTCAGCTCTGCTCTAACTGCTGTCAGCTCTGCTCTAACTGCTGTCAGCTCTGCTCTAACTGCTGTCAGCTCTGCTCTAACTGCTGTCAGCTCTGCTCTAACTGCTGTCAGCTCTGCTCTAACTGCTGTCAGCTCTGCTCTAACTGCTGTCAGCTCTGCTCTAACTGCTGTCAGCTCAGCTCTAAACTCTGACAGCTCAGCTTTAACTAACATTATTATTATTATTATTATTATTATCATTATTATTACTAGGAGTACGCTCCGAAGTCGCGTATGAGAATGAACGAAGACAATTCCATGTACATAATAATCTGTCTTTGGCCCCTCACCGCTCACCCTGCCCCTGCGGCGCGGCGCGCCGCAAGTTTGTGCGGTGGCAGTGGCCAGACTAACTGCGATTTTTTTTACTACGGGCGTAATGCTCTTTTTTATAAATAATTCTAATGCCGCATATATCTATCCAAAAATCAAATATAAATAGCATGAGCTCTACTTTTCTCTATCATAAATTATAACGTCAGTGGTGTTTGTTATGTTTCTGACTGGGGATGTTAATCTAAACCTTGGACCTGTTAATTCACAAGGTAATAATTGTTATAGCCCCGAAGCAAAAAGTAACTGGGATCAGTTTGACACTAAGAATTGTCCATCGTAGGGCCCGTGCCCCTGGGCATTTGCCCCCTTAATTAGCCCCCCCCTCACGGTGGTCCTGTAATCATGTGTAAGAGTGATTAAAAATCATGGGCTGAGTATCACTTCTTTAAATTAATAATAAATTATGAACATATTTTTTTAACCTAACGTATTCTATGATGCACAAATAAATTGTGTGTGATACATGGCCAAATAAGTTGAATGTATTTCAATGTTGTACAGTACCAAAAACATTAATTGCTCTACTCTGCTTAGTAACGGAGTTGTTACTAAGCTACAACTACTTACTGTAGCAAGCGAACTATGAAGGGTTCTTCAGGTTTTGTATTACAAATTACAACAAAACTTTCAGACAATAACACATACGGATCCGTCCAGCCCACGCCATCTGTATTTTGTTGTTGGTTCATATAATTTATTCTTTGTTAAATTTTCATATTTATTTACAAAATGTATTGATTGTTAAATCACATTCCATACTGTTGGTAATCCACAGAGCTGACACCAAAAAAATTAACATATTGGACATGTTAGTTGTAATGTCTAACCTGACTGTAGCCATAATATATACACATGTCAATTGTCAATGCATTTTTGTAATGTCCAATGACAAATAAATATTTCTGATTTCTGATTTTATATTATCATCCGAACCGCTAAATAAACCTCAGATTTGTAATTTTAACCTTCTTTTTACAGCCACTTAGGAATCTCACCGACAAAAACCAATTGCTTTTTTGGATTCAGCGTGAAAGAAACTGTAATTAAACATCTAAAAAGTACATCATATCCCATTGATGACATACTAAATAATTGCAGTGAAGTATTTTTTTCGGAAAAATACTTTACATTACATATTGGTATTTATCCGATTTAATTTTTGTAGGTATTAAAAAATATTCTTTATTTTTCCCCGATGTAGCCTAAACATAAAATTGATTAATGGCTTGTTCGGTTTTTGTTTATATTTCATAAATTAAACTACTGTCTAGGACTATAATTTACCAAAGGAAACAAAACAAATAGGCCTAGGCCACCTAATAACAAAACAACTAAGGATAAAAAATTAAATGCTTCTTTAATGTTTTTTGTTATTTTTTTATTTATATCATATGGTATCTTAAGATTAACTCAAATTTGATACGATAGTTAAGTTATTATTGAACCAATTTATAGTTATGTTAGGCACCTTTTTATAAACTCATGAAAAAGATCAAAGTTAACTTACCGTAGCCAATGTCTTTTTAAAAACAAATCATACACAAAAGATTGATGTTTTTTAGAAATGCTACCTTTGTTATTAGGCCTATTATAAACTAAAAAGTAAGCTACACAGTGTAAAGAGTATCCTTAAAAAATATGTTAGGCATAAATTGTCCAATATTGAAAGAGACCTAGGCCTACATGATAAATGGATTAAGGTGAGTTGTATCACCTAGAAATTAACTGATTACATTACGATATTTTATAGCCTAAACTTATAGGCTATATCAAACGAATATTTCATCTTATAACATATGGGTCATTCTCAAATTCAAGGCAAATTTGGGGATCCGAAAAAAAAACAAAAAATTATTTTTTTTTACAATTATTTATTTATTAAATCAAAAGAAATATATCCCTTAATAAGAAAACAAAGATGGCTGAGCTTAATTCTAACATTTTTTGTTAAATTTTACAATTTTCTTTCAGGATGTCATACATTTTTCCCCCAGCTCACGTTTCCCCCCCCCCCCTTAAAAATAAAGAAAAAAAAGAAAAATAGTAAAATTTATAGTTTTAAGTAATAGTTTATAACTTTAGCTAACAATTAAAAAATTTAAAAACGTTATTTAATTAAAAGTAATAGTTGCTGATCCAAAAAAACCTCCATTTTTTACCAAATACACCAAAACAGAAGTTGAATTTTAGAATAAAAGCTACTTTTTTATTTAATTCATAAAAAAAACTAATAACCCTGTGTAATGATCATTGGTTCTTGCGTTGAAATTGAAAACAGGTTTTAAAAAGAAATATTTTTTGATAAACAGAGCTTTTACTGGGTGTGAGCGAGGAGAATTAGTGTGAGCGAGGGGAACTACAGAGTGAGAGAGGGGAACTACAAAGTGACTTTAACCCAGAGGTTAAATTGTTACATAGGGTAGTAAATTTTATAAAACAAAAATAAATTATCTTTTGATTTTGGAAAGTAATCATGACAACAAATCTCTCTAAATAAGTTGGTCACGAAACATTCTCTTCGCTCACGTTTTTCTCTCTGATCACGTGAGTGAGTATTTTAAACCTAGTATTTATCAAAAAACCCAGAGGTAAAATTGTTACAGAGTAACTTTTGATTTTGGAAAGTAATCATGACAACAAATCTCTCTAAATAAGTTATTTGGCCACGAAACATTCTCTTCGCTCACGTTTTTTCTCCCCGATCACTTGAGTGGAGAGAACGTGAGCGGAGAGAAAATTTGAAGGTCTATTACTTTAGACGCGACAGTAACTGCAGCTTCTGCTGGCCTGAGAGTGAGGTTATACTGGCTGCTCGGTACTTTCAAACAATACCATTGTAATTATTGTTATTTGTAAATTTATTGAGTTATGATACGTGAGTGAAGGGAACAGCAATAAAGGTACGCACTAATTCTTGTATCGTAGGCTAGGTTCCCTGCGAAACTGTCCCCCTGAAAATGGGCAACTTAACCTAAGTAGGCCTACTAAGGACACAGGTCTAGTAGCTAGAAGAAAGTTATACATTACCTTTTTAGTCCTAGGTAGGCAATTAAGGCATATTTGCTTGATTGGATTTATACTAAAATGTCTCCTTAAAAATATCAAAATTAGGCTAATACCAATATAAATTCAATTAGTTAAACGAGAACTTAGGTTTGCTGCAACAAGGAGAGTAAAAAAAAGTGTTTTTTGTTGTAAAATGTTAGTAGTTTAGTAAGAAATGAATGTATTTTCAGATATTCAACCATATACAAAGCACTTTGATCAAAATATGCTCAAAAACAAGCAAACTACCGGTACAACAGTTGAATTATTCTCCATAAGAATAATACTTATAGCTATTTAAAATTTACAATTTTTGGAATTTCCTCCATACAGTAACTATTAGATGCATAATAACGCTTCATTGTAAGCCTACTAAATTATTATTTGTTTTTTAAGCTCTACAAAATGGTTTGGGAAGACATTGTAAAATTTTGGGTTTGGTCAAAAATGAGAAAACCCTATTTTTACCTCATAAAACCCTCATAAACCCCCGTTCCTATAGTTAGATGATGCTGGTTTGTGAAAATAAATGTAGGCCTAGCCTAGGTTTACACGTTTATACCAAATATCATCAAAATTGGATCTTTTTTGCTTGTTATTGCTTACCGGTAGGGCCTATAGGTTAGACCTAAGTTATTAAAATTCATCGAACCGAATCATAATTGATATAGCCTATTATTAATTTAATAAAATATCGCAGGTTTTAGCGGAACTCCACCCATGCCTAGGGACTACTACCTTAACTTAAATGAGAAATTCTTAGGTTAACTGACTTTTAGAACACTCGTTACATAAGTTTAAACTATTTATAGATTCAGATGAGCTACTAATGCTTTAAACCTAACTAAGGCCTGCCCTGCATGTAGTAGGCTTTTTATAGAAACTTGACTGCAGACAGATAAGTTAGGTCTACCTAACTTAATTCACCCTAGGCCTATTTAACCTGGAGTTTCCTAAGTTAAGTTAGGCACAGAAACGGATTGCAAAACACAGACTCCTCCTGGCTGCACTTTAGTAAACATCCTACACTAATTCGAATGAAAAATATTGATAGGCCTAAGATATAAATTATTCGATTATATCGATTACTGTATTTCATTCGGTTAGCCTAACGTAGTTAACTTACCAAACTTGATATATCGAATGGAATAATCGATAACTTATATCGATCAATATTTTCATTCGAATGAGTGTAGGACGTAAACGAAAGTGCAGCCCTCCTCATGTCTTAGGTAGGCATCTTACAGTCATTTAAGTTAATGTCAAGTTAACTGTTTTCCTAGAAGCACGTCGGAAGACGTCAAATCGCCTTTCCGCACTCCGCGCCTAGGAAAACCCGGCTTAAGGACACAGATAAGCTAACTTATACAAGTTAAAGGTTAGAATAAATTGATCTATTAACTTAGGCCTACCCTAGGTCCTTTAACTTAAATTAATTAGACTGTAGAAAAGGCCAAGGTAGGTTAGGCCTATTACCTTTGATTGCAGGCTACCCTACTTCATAGGGAAAACTCTGTCAGATACACTTGACAGTGTAACCAAGTTAAATAGGCCTAGCTTATAACTTACCGGATAACGTTAAGTTATGGGCCTAATATGAAATTCAAAATAACACTTGAAAGATCATATCTCAATAATGACGATTAACTTTTGAAACACTTAACCAGACACAGTTATTTAAGTTCCTTCCTTGCTAAGTATCTAATGGTCTCTAACCAATGGCCATGGCTCCCTCAGTTCCTAACCTAGATCCTAGATCTAGTGTTTGCCATTGACAACAGTCACAAAGATAGGTATAAAGTGAATTAACTCTTACACCCTAACTACAAAGAGTAATTTTTGCGGTATATTCATTAAAATGATTGTATCAAAATGTTAACTATTTTATTTTACAGCCAACATTAACAACAAATTCACCCGACAGAAAGCACTAACAAACAACCGAAAGAAGCGACGATAAGAAAAAGGGAAACTATGTAACTTAACCTATATGTTTGAAAAAAAAAATCTTAAAAAAATCTGATTGGCCCTATAACAATAATATTGAAATTAATTAATATAAAAAGCTCAAGACAATGTTAAAAAACCACTTATTTTTAGAAACCCATCATGCCACCCAAGTGATAAAGTGCACACATTATTTTAATTCAAGCATTCCATTCCATTCCAAGGACTGTGGTCTTACTTAATTCAAACCTAGGCCTACTAAACTAACAACCATAAAAACAAGTTCTAACATTTTTATCGATTGTAATACATTTCGGTGGATATTTTTATATCCCATATTTATTTCCTCCGATATAAATTTTGATTGAATAATTATAATTCAAAGATTTATTGTGCATAAAACCATTGACTAATATAATATACCTACAGATGTTAAAACTGTTTACTCCATGGATGAAAGAAATAATAGAATTCACAACAAAATTGTTGCTCGTAAAATGTAAACAAAAAACAAGAAGAAGAAGGTAGCTCATAATGTTATTCTTATGGGGGAAAATTAAAATGTTTTTTTTAGGATTTTATAATTATTACTGAACAAATAATCTCCAATAACGAACTTAACCGAGATAATATGATAAAGAACCTTTGTGCAAAACATCAACTTGATATACGAAGTTATATTCGAGTTATTGGAGATTGATGAGATGCATTTTACACCAGTATGAGAATTCACTTCGTTCATTCAATTATTATTATTATTATTATTATTATTAATTATTATTAGCTATTAACTGACATTTTGAAAGTCTGAAGAACTCTGAAAACATTCACTCATAAGCTTGTAATTGATTGTTAGTAATATTTTGAAGTACCCATCTTTCTGTTCGTTTTGTCCAACTTTTTGTCCACTTCCATAGATGCAGATGCCGAAGAAACATGTTTTTTTTTTTCAAATGATGACTATTTAAATCTTGGATTAAGAAATGCTGCACTTTCAACAAACTTGTTATTTACCAGATGGTCAATACGTCTACTAATAACGTCCATGAGTGATAGTTTTAGTTGTAAATCTATTGTAACAGACGTTGCTTTCTTTTTCAGTCACTTCTGGTGCCCTCTGATTAGTGGCACAACTATAGATATGGTTGGGTACATTTCCCCAGATAACTTTTCATTCATGCTTAATAGAGGTTTTAGAACTGGAATGACCTCTTCAACTTCGGTCCTCTCTTATGCATCTTAAGTTTCTTAAGTTTTTTTGCAGCATTTTCTAGGGAAGCCAAGGCGACGGTAATTGGGACTCTTAACTCTACCAATCTTTCTAGAATAGCCAGCTATGAATTCCAGCATGTTGAGACGTCTTGGATCAGTTCATCACAGGCAAATTAATTTTCTGCTGCACTTCTCGACGTTTATAAGCAGCAAAATTGCTTCTTTTAAAGTGATTGACTAGAGCTCGGGAGGTTGTGAGTATTTTCTCAAGATCGTTATTTACCTTTATAGCATCCCGTACTGACAAGTTCAGGGTGTGCGCAACACAATCGTGATTAAGTTTGTTAAGGTCTTTTGAAATAGCCTTCTTCATATTTTCAGCGTTGTCAGTATCTACCGTTACGACCTTATCTATGACATTGTCGATAATTGATCGCAAAATGTCCCAAAATAGCATCAGAAAATTATTTTCACCGGAATGTTACAAGTCACTTCTATAGTCTCTAAAACTACCGAGTACAGGTTGAAATCGAAAATTAAGTGTCCTGTGAGAGTTGTACAACTCTTATTTGAAGTCGATGACAACAAATCTGTTGTTTGAGGCAAGTGATTTATTTTATTAAGAATAGTGGCTTATCTTTGAAAATAGTTTTCTAGGATCAAAACATCAAACAAAGCTCTCCTTGATTGAACAGTATACAGGGTGAATAAAAAGTCAAGACCCCCCCATCTAATATTTTTCCAAGTAAATATACAGAGATATCCTTTTGGTGGTCGTGCAATCTTAGCAGGAAGTTTCATTTTGTGATTTTGAAATTTTTGAGTGTCCCCCCAAAAGGGGGGATTTGGGGGGCAACTCAAATATTTAAAATGTAAACCCCCTGCAAGTGACACCTCATTTTGAAGGGGTTACAAAAACTTAAAAACCAGAGGTCGCTATCTCTTCTCTATCTAAAATGGTAGCCCATCAAATGTTGTAGAAAATCAATGGTAAAATTGGGTTGTAATGGTAATATTGGCTACCATTTTGGATAGAGAAGAGATAGCGATCTCTGGTTTTCTCCATTCATTAGGATTTTGTAAACACTTGTAAACACTTTGTAAACACTTTGTAAACACAAAAAATAAGGTGTCACTTGATGGAGGTTTATATTGAAAAAAGTTTAGTTGCCCCAAATCCCCCTTTTGGGGGGCACTCAAAACCTCTAAATGTAAATTCCCATTTAGTAACACTTCGTTTTGCAGTGTTTACAAAAACTCAAAGAATGGTGAAAACCAGAGTTCGCTATCTCTTCTCTATCCAAAATGGTAGCCAATATTACCATTACACAACCCAATTTTACCATTGACTTTCCACGACATTTGATGGGCTACCATTTTAGATAGAGAAGAGATAGCGACCTCTAGTTTTCACCACTCTTAAGTTTTTGTAAACCCTTCAAAATGAGGTGTCACTTGCAGGGGGTTTACATTTAAAATATTTGAGTTGCCCCCCAAATCCCCCCTCTTGGGGGGACACTCAAAAATTTCAAAATCATAAAATTAAACTTCCCGCTAAGATTGCACGACCACCAAAAGGATATCTCTATATATTTACTTGGAAAAATATTAGATGGGGGGGGGTCTTGACTTTTTTATTCACCCTGTATATTCAAGATTGAGTTTATGTGAATATAGCAAGAATCCTTCGTCCTCTACAACAAATATAGGTTGGAAATCAAATGCAATCATATGTACTAGCTTTGAGTCTATCTTTTTTATTTGATTTTCACCAATATATTGCTTCTGCGATGAAGTAAGTTGCAGTTGTTTCAATATTTTACTTGTATGTCTTGGATAGGGATCAAAGTATTGCATTATAAGTTCTAGTTAATTTATTGTGATGTTGTTATCTGTAAAATTATTGAGTGATCTATTGTGTGATATTATAGTTAATTATCAAATACATATAGCGCTTGAATAAAAATTTGAAAGTTTCAAAGTTCCTTTAATTGTACATTAATATTTCTTAAGCAAGTCATGGTCAAGAATGAAAATGTTTATAAACCGAAACTTAAGTAGAAAAATCGTATCCTAGAAAAGTCTCCTAAAGTACCTAAGTCTGTAATTTTAAAAAATCTTCAAAAATGGTTGTTGCAGTAAATAAAAAAAACTGATATAATCAAATTAAGTCTGTTAACATATGCTTAAAAATTATCGCAGAACTATTGGAGTTACACGTAGATCCAGTTGGAATGAATGTCCAACAATATATATTCACTAGTAAAAATTATAAGGTAGACTATCAATCTTACTGCATTTTCATTTTGAGGATTTGTATTGTCCTTCTGTGTTAGTCTAGTTGGACATGTATCATTCCCGTTACGATCAACAGCAAAATCCCCGAATTTATGAAACACAGATAATTATTAATATAGCCCAGTCAATAAATGTTTTTAATCGCAACTAAATGGTGGAAAGCTGGATTTTTTATATGTGATAGAACCACATGAGAGGTGTATTTTCCCAAAAGTCCCCACTTCTACTCCTTGAGCTTTCCCCCCCACCCCCTCCAAACCTAGAAATTGCAGTGTTTTACTTAATTGGTCATAATTCAAATGCTATGTGAGCTACCGAGCTGCAATTTGTTTTGTTTTATTTCTTATTAGTTTTTCTACAACCTTTGTATTTGTAACATTTTTCTAAAACCAATACTAAGAGAGATATAAAATTTAAACTTCGATAAAAGCTTTGTTTCAGAGTGCATAATTGTGTTTTTCTCAATGTATACTATTAAATAGAAATAATACGCAAATATGGTTCAAATGAAAGTTTTAGTACGTTTTCCAAGGTTTACAAATATATTATTGGTTAGTCATCTAGGTGACCGGGTGAAGTGCTGGGCGTCGGCAAAGTGAGCGCGTGCGCGCTAGTTGAACACCTCTGCGCTGCGTCGTCGCATCTAGCCCAACCAATAAACGCACAAACTGCCTTTTTTCGTAGCTAAATAGTGGAAAGCTGAGTTTGTTATATGTGATGGAACCACTTAAGACGTGTATTTTCCATAAGTTTCCGATTCTCCCCCCCCCCAACCCCCTCCAACCCCCTACAAACCTGGAAATTACAGTCATTTACTTTACTGCATATCATTCAAATTCTACGCATGCCATCGTAGTGAAATTTGATTTGTATTATTTATAATTAGTTTATCTCCAACTTTTGTACTAAAGGTTTTATTATAAAACTATACCCAAAGAGATAGCATTTTAATTTTTTTTTATAATGTTTATGTTTTGGAGTACACAATTTTGTTTTACCCTCTATATATTTTTTCAAATAAAATACGCAAAATGTGTCGGAAACAAAATTTAGTATGTTTCTTAAGATTTATAAATATATATTTGATTATTCATCTGAAAAAAAAAAAAAAAACTGATGTGGTGTGGGCGTCGGCAAAGACAGCGCGTGCAGGCTTCTTAAAGCATCCGCGTAGCCCCGCCCGTCGATGCTTAATAAGGACCGGCACCGCTAAGTTCTCAACTGTTTCATACAAATCCGACTTAATAATTTGTAGCCTAAGTTACTACCAAAACAATCTGTTTCCAAGCTAAACTGTGACTAAATGAAGCACCTCACGGTCAGTAAAAAGTTTTCGTCGACCCACTAATCCTTGATACAAACTGCGTCCTATCGTTGATATGTCCCTCTCTTCACGCTTCCGCTAGCAAGGGTTAGCTTTCTGCTCTGCCATGAGTTGTAAGCCTATGTTAAAATAATATCACAAACAACGTAGAAAACTGTCGGGAATATTTAGAAGCCACTTTTAATCATTGTAAGGAACACAAATTAAAACCAGTCAATGTTAAAACTAGTTTTTTTTATTAAGTCTATGTATAGGAGATTTTAATACACTTAATAAGCGCATTCATCTTTATTAGCGGTGTTAAACGATTGCATAATGTCTACCACAAACCAATAAAGAACTATTATGCTGACTCATTTTTAGGATAACATGAAAACAATCAAATATTAGAGAACAGAACCTCACCAAGATCACAGAAAACGTACTACCAAGATTCACAGTATAGAGTCTCTAAAAATGATTGATTTTGACGACGTATTAGTGCCGTAAAGCAGATTCGTAATACATTGCTGCCAATTTTTACGAAAAAACCCCAATTTGATTGACACATCTACACAGCATGTTAATTGTTAAGAAAGGAAATTTGAATAATCTGCCTGTATGTATTCCGTAAATAGCCTTGCCTGCATGGATGGGGACACAAATATAGTTTTTTACTTACTTATTTATAACTTTTGGATATATGCCTTATTACATTAATTAATTGGAAAGTAAATAAAAGAAAATACGCCTAATAATCTAACACTCAAAACAGAAATTTACACTTATAATGTTACTCACCATACTGTAAATATTACATAAAAGATGGTAAGTGGTGGTGGATTTCGATTCGACACTCCAATCATCCTGAGACCCATAGGCGAATTGGGTCATCTCATCATTGGGTTCAGTATGTTTCTTACCCAGCTTTATGTAATGTAATATTTCTTTAATACACATGGATATGTATATTATTGTCAATAGTTGTAGCCATTAACAGAAATAATTAAATAAATTATTATTTCAAATGAGAAACGAGTTAAAAGTAACAATAAATCTAAGAAATGTACAAATGATTAGGTTTCATCTTAGTATTTTTTTGCAGTTTTCTGTTTAGATCTTCACTGACCGCGAGGCGCAGTTAGTAAAAACCTTGCGGAACAAAGCGAGTCCCATTGGTGGTAGATAATGGAAATCACATTGTAACGTAAGGAAGAGTAAAGAGTATGTTTGTAGTGATTTTTAAATGTTTACTAGGCCTAGTGTTCTATACCTCAATCTATCAAACTTCCGTTGGTCAAAGATGAAGAAATCAAGTACCTATTACAAGTATTGCAAGTATAACAAGTAAGTAGGTAGAGATTAATTTACCTGCACCAAAACTGGTTATAAACAAGTAAATGATTGGGTTCCATCTAAATAATAATTGTTTTTGGAGTTAACGGTTAAGCTTGGATACAGATTGTTTTGGTAGTAAAGTACAAAGTACAAGGCCTTAGCATTTGTATATACAACCTTTGAGAACTAGCGATGTCAGTGCCTACGACGCGCTCTATTTGCCGACGCCCACACTACATCAGTTTGTTCGGCCGACTAACCAAATATATATTTATAAATCTTAAGCAGCATACTAAAATTTATGTTTGAAACATTTTAAGAAATTATTTTTGAAACAAACTGATAGAGGATAAAACAAAATTGTGTACCTCTAAAACTTAAACATTAAAAAAAAAATAAAAATTTTATATCTCTTTGGATATAGTTTTATAAGAAAATCTTTAGTGCAAAAGTTGTAGATAAACTAATTATAAATAATACAAATCAAATTTCACTACGATTGCATGCGTAGAATTTGAATGATATGCAGTAAAGTACACGACTGTAATTTCCAGGTTTGTAGGGAGTTGGAGGGGGTTGGGAGGGGGGAGAATCGGGAACTTTTTGAAAATACACGTCTTAAGTGGTTCCATCACATATAAAAAACTCATCTTTCCACTATTTAGCTACGAAAAAAGGCAGTTTGTGCGTTTATTGGTTGGGCTAGATGCGACGACGCAGCGCAGAGGTGTTCAACTAGCGCGCACGCGCTCACTTTGCCGACGCCCAGCACTTCACCCGGTCACCTAGATGACTAACCAATAATATATTTGTAAACCTTGAAAAACGTACTAAAACTTTCGTTTGAACCATATTTGCGTATTATTTCTATTTAATGGTATACATTGAGAAAAACAAAATTTTGCACTCTGAAACTAAGCTTTAAACGAAGTTTAAATTTTATATCTCTCTTAGTATTGGTTTTAGAAAAATGTTACAAATACAAAAGTTGTAGAAAAACTAATAAGAAATAAAACAAAACAAATTGTAGCTCAATAGCGTACATAGCATTTGAATTATGACCAATTAAGTAAAACACTGCAATTTCTAGGTTTGGAGGGGGGTGGGGGGGAAAGCTCAAGGGGTATAAGTGGGGACTTTTGGGAAAATACACCTCTCATGTGGTTCTATCACATATAAAAAAATCCAGCTTTCCACCATTTAGTTGCGAAAAAGGGTGTTTTATTGCATTCATTGACTGGGCTAATATGGAATTACAGAACGGAACACATACAGTATAAAGGAGTTCTTATTGCTATCATTTGAAAACAAAATATATTTTTAAGTAATATCGTCAAAGGTATCTGAACCATTCCTTCTAAACTGTTAACTCCATACATATTCAACTTACTACTTTTCAAAGGCGTACTATATCAATAATTTTTCTCTGAGAGAATAAAATATAATTGCCATTTCTCTCTTTATTCGCCATTTAATCAATCAATTAAATCATCTTTATTTGTCTTTGTACATAAAAGGGAAGAAATGGCGTCAAATGTACATAATATAACACCACCTACATACCTCATATACTATTCCATCAACATAGTTTGTAGGATCAACAACCCCAAACACACCTACACTGCTCCCAATGAAAACTCACATACAGTCCACACAAGTAACTCACAAGTAAAGAAGTTCTGAAGAGAGTATAATTTTTTTCTATTAATATTGTTATCAGTTTTGCCTTAAATTTGTTTGCATTGTTTTCTAAACTTAGTTCATCTGGTAGTGCTTTATGAAATTTGTTCCCCATATATGTGTTTTTTTTATATACAATTCTAATCTGTGTGTTCTCTAATTTTGTTTTGAATTTCCTCCGTGTGTTATAGTGGTGTGCAGATTCAATTTGTTATTTTGAGCTAGTTTTAAAATACACGGTGACAAAAAAGTCTGGAAACGGCTTAATAACTTTTGAACTAAATCCGTTAGAAAATTCGAACCGTTTACATCAACTTACATGTATAAAAACTACTTTTCCCAAGCATTTTCATTTTTTTACCTCTACCAGGGGACGGCCCATGAGGAGTAGGTACATAATCTTAAAGTAAGCATAGGTTGATATGCACATCATTTGAAAGGTCTGGTCAAGTGGAGTTCATTGCCGGAAACCGCGTCTCAAAAGGTCCATCCGTTACAAAATGGCGGCTATTCAAAGTTCTTGTGGAATATACCTGCACAGGCCTTAGGATTGGTAAAAAATACTCGTATTAAACATTAGCTTGAGAGCTGAAATTGTATTTTAAAGTCAACTAGCTCATAGACTATGTTTATTCAATCTTCAAAACAAATTTAACCAGGTTTCAGATTTTTGCTAATGTTGACTACGAGTATTTACCATTACTAAGGCCTGTGCAGGTATATTCCGCAAGAACTTTGGACTGCCGCCATTTTGTAATGGATGAACCTTTTTTGACGCGGTTTCCAGCAATATACTCCACTTGACCAGACCATTAAAATGATGTGCTTATCAACCTATGCTTACATTAAAGATTATGTACCTACTCCTCATGGGTCGTCCCCTGGTAGAGGTAAAAAATAAAAATTTTGGAAAAAGTAGTTTTTATACATGTAAGTTGATGTCAAAGGTTTGAATTATCTAACGTATTTAGTTATAAAGTTAAGCCGTTTTCAGACTTTTTTGTCACCCTGTATAATATACATTCAAAAACATATTGGCCAAAAACTATTAACATTTTGATATTTTTGAAGAATTCTTTGGCTGATTCGTCATGTTTTAGATTACAAATAGTTCTTACGACCTTTTTTGAAATATTAAAATTGTATCAAGATTCAATTTTGTTGTTGCTCCATACAAACGAATCCCATATGATATATGTGAATGTATAAGAGCAAAATAGATTTTTTTAGGATACTGATATTACATAAAGGGACCATTCGTTTCATTGCATATATACCAGAACAGATTTTATTAATTATGTGTTCGGTATGATAATCGAAGCTTAAGTTTTCATCAATGTTCAACCCTAAAAATGTATTCTTATAAACTTGTTCAATGTGTTCATCCTCAATGATTATAGTGGGCGATATTTTTTTACGGTTTTGTTTTGTTGACAAAAACTATAAAATTTTTTTAGTTAGTTTAGCAAGAGATTATTTGTGTTCAAGAAATGTTTGATATTGGCCAATTCTAAGAATCTTAAGAATTCAATTTAATTTTGATTTTCTCTTGAGATTTTTAGGTTTGCATCATCCGAGTATAGGCACAGATTATGTTGAGGAATATTTTGAAGTATTTTTGAGAAACCGGTCAGGTAACACAGAAACGGCAGCGGACCCAAGGGCACATGGGATCAGGCATCGGTCCGATGCTGCACCTGCATTCTCGCCACCTATTCTCGCAGAAGGTATTAATTTCTGCATCTTGATAGCGTTCTGATAAATATGATTCAAACCATTTATATGAAACTCCCTTTCCTCCAAAAGTGGATAGTTTATTAAAAAAAGTTGATGATCTACACATTCAAAAGCTTTTGTTTAATCCATAAAATCACCAATTACAGGTTTACATCTGCCTATCGATTCTGTTATAGATTCTTAGAACAGACCTCCCTGGACGAAAACCATGCTAGGTATCATCAACAATATGATTATTTTCCATTAAAACAGACAGTATTTTATACATGACTAGCGGAATACCCGAGCTTCGCTACGGAAACTGTCAAATTGGTTAAAATTTTAAATAAATGAGTGTTTAAGTGCCAAAAGCCTTCAGTCAACAATTCAGCTACAACCTGCTTTGCTCCAAACGATGTCATCAAGTAGTTGCCAAGTGCAGTGGTTGCCAATTAAAACTTTTAATACTTTCTTATTAAATGACAACCATACAAAGTAGGTATTTTAAGCCAAGTATGAATGGATATGATAAATGAAAATGAATGACCGGACTGGATAAAGGTTCAGGTAGGTGCTGTAAAGGTAGTAGTGGCTGAACTTTACCACCATTGTAGCAAATGCCCAGTGTTTCTTCTTTCCATTTAAAGGCATCGCAGTACATACATTTGAACATCATGGTGCCTATCGCCACCGAGTTATCTCCTTCATCGTCTATTTTTGGATTTTATGTCATTGCTGATAGATTTTGTATCATCCATTGGATCTTTGAGAATGTCTTTCAGGATGACTTTGTTCATACTTTTTGCTTGCGTTCTTCGCCTGCCTTTTCCTTTGTTTGTCTGTGCAACTGCTATGCAATTTACAACTTGATGTATTTTGTTGAGATTCCGGGATCGGCTGGCAATTAGGAGAAACGGGTTCTTTTTGTGACACGTCGAAGTGCCTGCTAGACAGAGATTGTGTGAATCCGTCTTTTCACGGGATTACGTTCATCACCAAACCTTACATAATCCACCATTCCAAAAAAAAACCTCGAAAACAAATATGAATGATTGTGAAGCCGCAACCAGTTCACACAACCCACCAAAGGTAAACGGCTTAGACATTTCATTGAATCATTCCCTTGAATTAAGGTAATTATTCCCGTCACTGTCGTGGGATAAGATCGAGAAGTGGTTCCAGTTCCTCACAACATCTTCAACAATTGCTTCGTGCATAGTTAGTGTGTGTATGTGTGTAAGGTGAATTATGAATGAGATTGAAGTAAACTCGCAACTCGCACCATCTCCTCTGATGTGAATTATATTGTGTAGAACGAACTCGTCATTAACATTAATACCTCAGTGTCCTTTGTCATTACTATGAAACAGTTTAAACAACTACAAAAATATTAACAGAACTATATCATAAAATATTAAAAATTAAAATGCAATAAAAACTAAGTTCAGTTCTACTTTCTTTAACACTAATGAAAGCTATTAGAAGGGGATAAAACTAAAATGCCACAATAAATTAGGTTGATTTCACTGACACACAACTATGATGTTCATATGGTACGAAATAACCTTAGAAAACTAAATTTTTAATCTAACAGCTGATGATTAAATAAAATGCAGACAAATGTAAACAAAAACCCAAAACTAATTGTTCTTCCTATATGAACTCCATGCTGACTTTGATCTTCTGTGGGGCGAGGCCATTGGGAATTTTGTAAAATCGCTTCTTATTGTCTGCTTACGCTATGAGAGGAATATGTATGCAAAATCTCATACTTCTAGGTGCTGTGGTTTGTCCTGTGCGTTGATCGGAATTTCCTATTTATACATAGAGATTATCTATAAGTATAAAAGAGGATGTTTGTATATATATATATATATTTGTTTGTTTGGCAGTGATAAACTCAGACACCGCTGAACCGATTGCCTCGAAACTTGGTACATACATGTAGAATCTCATGGAATAGGTTTATACACCATCAATTCCGTGATCCGTCCAATCGGCTCCGCCCCAGTGGCTCTGGAGTTTTCCATGTTAACCTTATGAGAAATGGAATTAATGAATCTTAACAGCTGTTTCAATTAAACAAGTTGGTTCTGTTCTATGATGTTCAATAGCATTAAAGTTACAAGGATTAACAACAGGGTGCAGCACTATTATTTCTTTTACATTTATGACAACAGCTAATTTGCAACCAAAAGGTGGGTGAGCGTAGCGAACGAACTTCAACCTGGAGGCGAGTTAGCGTAGCGAACGAGCTAACCTGAAGGCAAGTGAGCGCAGCGAACGAGCTCCAACCTAAAGGTGAGTGAGCGTAGCGAACGAGCTCCAACCTAAAGGTGAGTGAGCGGAGCGAACGAACTTCAACCAGGACGTGATTGAGCCATGCGAACGAGATCATCTTAAAAATACTGTCATTAATAACCATGAATGAAAATAACCATTAATAATTAAGCTAGCATAAGCTAGCATAACCTAGCATTAATATAAGAGCAATAATAACGAATCGGTTATCCTTTGTACTATATGTGTTTCATTAGTTGTCGTACGTATTTTAATTTAGGTATAAGCACTTCATATACAATAAGACAATTAAACGTTACGGTACTTAAATTATAAAATAGTCAAAGGCAAGACAACGTCTGCCGGGTTCAGCTAGTTTCGTATATTTTTGAGAATGAGGGAATGATTGATATTGAGTGATAATTGGACATATTTTTCACATCCTTTCTTACGGACAGGAACGACTTTTGAGAGTTTTAGTTTTTTTAGGGAATATACCTGATACCAAAGACGAACTTACCAGGTGAACCAAGCATAGCCTTCTTTATAACAGATACAGGGATTTCATCAAAGCTATATGAGTTTTTATTCCTTAGGGAATCTATGACTTTTTCTACTTTAATGGTATTTGTTGGTTCACAATGTAGCAGTTTGGTATAAGAGGAAGGGCAGTCTGCAATATGTTTCTCCAACAATATGTTAGATTTTTCTTTAAATTGTTCAATACCTTTAACAAAGTAATCATTAAATAAGTTACTAATAGCTAATTACTAATTTCTAAGTAACTCTGTACTTTTTTTATCATTAGGTAAAATTCCTACTTCATCATTCACCATCCTCCAAATTGTCTTTATAATATTTTCAGCGTCAGGGATTGTATTACTATAATATTCGTTCTTTAATTGTATTAATCAATTTTTGTATTGTTTTTTTTTTTTTTTTTTTTTTACTTTAACAATTTTAAGACTAATAAAGATGATTGATTGATTCAGTGCTGCCTCTTTCATTCATTGCGTTATCTTCCTCTTTGTTGACACTTCACCAAAAGTAGGAAGCTGATTTAAGTTTTTGAGCCATCAAAAAGACGTCGTTACATTAAACTATACATATACAGTATGGCTAGGATTTATCTTTTTCACCCAGTAAAGCGAAAGCAATTCTAAAGGTTTTGAGGAATAGAGATCCCATTCTAGCCAAAAGGCCACGTTACATGCAGTGCAGCTGGCTATGTAGGCTAGTCATTGGACTTTGCAAAATTTAAGTGAGATCATTTGAACGATTGAATTACTGTAATAACGTATCGCTCAAAATCAGCAAAACCTATTTATTAATACTTACTAGTACATTAAAAACTCTTCGGTGAATTCCTTTTATGTTTTTGCGATCGCAAAATCATCGGTAATAGAATCTGTCAATTGTCAAGATTTTAATCACGGCAAACATCCTTGATGATTTATCGCAATCTTGGAAATATAAGTGAAATAAGCAAGTTAATCTTTTCTATTCTGTACATGTCAGGATTTATTTTAACCTAATAACCAATTGTATTACTTACCCAGACTGTTATTTGAGGTGCGACGGTCTTTTTGTAGCTGGATAGTAAACTGCTTTTCCTGAGGAAAGACTGTGTGAAAAGTCAGTTCTCCACATCTAACAAAACAAATAATGTGAAAATAACAAACCGTAAGTTGCCTCTCATTAGTTAAGTGTTTAGGCAGCCCACACAAGTAATACTAAAAACCTTCGACATGTAAATTAACAAGTATAATCACATTAGTCTTGCACTGTGATCAAAGGAAATATGAAATTTTTGTAATTCAGTCAAACTGTAGTTTGGTTAAGTTTACACAAAAATTATGGTTTGCAATGAAAACATACATTTTTTAATTGCATGTTGAAGGTTCAGGTCGGATCTTTAAGTCTGATTATGGGTCCTGGAGTGTCTGAACAAGAGAGTATCTTGTACACGATAAACATAAAATAGGTATTGTAAAACAAAATACATTGTAAAAATAGTTCACCAAAGTGATTTTACCTGAGTGGGTTTCTCCCTTCCTCCATGTCAACATGCTCAACCAACTCTTCTCTGTGGATCAACATCCCCTGCTTTTGTAAGGAAACAAATAACTTAGGTGGTTCCACACCTGCAGTAAATTCATTAAATGGCACAGACTTTAATACTTCTCTACAATATATTTCAAAGGAAATATGAAATTTTTGTAATTCAGTCAAACTGTAGTTTGGTTAAGTTTACACAAAAATTATGGTTTGCAATGAAAACATACATTTTTTAATTGCATGTTGAAGGTTCAGGTCGGATCTTTAAGTCTGATTATGGGTCCTGGAGTGTCTGAACAAGAGAGTATCTTGTACACGATAAACATAAAATACGTATTGTAAAACAAAATACACTGTAAAAATAGTTCACCAAAGTGATTTTACCTGAGTGGGTTTCTCCCTTCCTCCATGTCAACATGCTCAACCAACTCTTCTCTGTGGATCAACATCCCCTGCTTTTGTAAGGAAACAAATTCCTTAGGTGGTTCCACACCTGCAGTAAATTCATTAAATGGCACAGACTTCAATACTTCTCTGCAATATATTTCAGTCGGTACTTTTTTCTGTTTTAAAAGGCTATTTTCATTTGAAGTTATTTCTCCTGTCCTTTTTGCCACTTGTGCAAGTGCATTTTTTGGACCTCTTACAATTGTTTTAATAGTTTTCATAACGTTTTCTTTAACTATATGCAACAAGCTATGGGAATTATATAACATTAGTTCTTTACAGTAATATTCTGGAATGAAGCGAACGAAAGTATGAACAAATTGTTTAGTAATGTCTAGTGATGCTTCTTTGCTTCTAAATCCCATACTACACAATATATAAACTGCAGCATGGAGCACAAGAAAGTGGTCATATAAATGATCTGGCAAAACACCTTTTAAAACAGCAGGTCCAAAGTAAAATATAAATTACCTAAATTCAGTAGCCTTTCAAAACTTGAAACAAATAAAATCTCTAGGCTTGCATGTAAATTATTTGGGAGTAAGCTTTGAATGAACCAGCAGTCTTTGATTTAAAGTTTGAATGTGCAAAGAACTTAACCTAACAGATGTAGGTCGTAAACCCACACGCTAATGAATATTTTGACAAACCCATGTCAAATCATCTGCATCCAGTATTAAGGTACTTGAGTTACTAAACCCACTTTAAATGTCATCGTTCCTCAAGACAAAATCAGGTTTATAGTGCCAAGTTGTTCGGCAATAAAAACACCATATTGCAAATATTTTTACACCCATGTGAATAGTTAAAAGAAACACAGCATTTAATAAATTCTCTAGCAGGAATAAAACAGCTGATTCTAAATGTGCAGTTCTTATTTTCAAAATAGATTTTCTAAATCATCCACAAATCCGTTGAAAAATCGTTTTGAATTATTTGATTTAACTTCTTGTAAAATTGCAACGATGAATGGGATTGTTCACTTAGTTTGGTCGAGTATTCCTAATATTGGCTAAAAAGTAGCCTTTCTACGTTTGACTAAGGGTAGGTCGTCGACATCGACACTAATAGTAAAAATATCATCTATATATTAATTTGAAACTGTTTTTCTTTGTCATAGCTATTTTGAGAGAACGGCTGGGCGTAGAAACTCGGTAGGGGTGTCTAAAGAAAGGTCTTGGCCTGTAGATAAGCCATCAAAAGAGAAACGTAGTAAATTCCCTCGGGGCTCTGCCCCAGTGGCCTTTAAATTCCCATCCCATGTTATTCTTATGGAGGAAAACGGGTTTTTTGTCACAGCTAATTTGAGAGAACGGCTGGGTGTAGAAACTTGGTAGGGGTGTCTAAAGAAAGGTATTGGTCTGTAGGTGAGCCCTCAAAAGAGAAACGAGGTAAATTTCCTTGGGGCTCTGCCCCAGAGGCCTTTAAAGTTCACTCAGCAATTTTGTTTACATTATGACCATATGGATAATTTTACACTACTTTTAATGAACCAGCTGTTAATATTAAAATTGTATTCAAAGGTCTACTGAAACTGTCAAAATTAAATGTTTACATTATTATTTATGATTTTAAATTGATTCTCCACTGCATGGCAAGTTTTTTATAGTTTCAACAAAATGATGAATTTATGATACGTTTTAAATGTTTTGTTCAAAAATCTATGCTTTATTGCTCTTAGAAAATTTTAAATTATGAAAAAAGTGTGACATATAATTTGTTTTCGATAATCGGGTTGAAAATTGTGTTATAGATGAGTAACTTACGTTGAGGATGATAGCTGTGTTCAAGTTTTGGAATAGACTAACTACGGAGTATGTTTCATCTATGGTTTTGGTGAAGTGTAGGTGAACTAATGTCAATTCAGGTATTTAAAAAAAATGTGTAGGCCTACACGGTTTTGACTTTGATGTACACACGTAGCTAGGTCGAACAACACATCTAAACCTCACTACATACAAAACATTCGGAAACAACAGTGCCATCACATCTCATCGCATTTGCATAATTTGTTACCAAGGGTGGACTAGGTTATGGATTTGGTTCCGCAAATGTTCATGATTTGTGATCAAATTTCCTACAATTATGGTTCATTCCATCCACGAAAAACATGCACAGCTTTATGTGGTCGATATGGCCAGGCAAAACTACCCTTGAGTTAAAGTTAATGAATTATCAAGTAAGAACAGGATGATTAAATACATGGGTCGATGTGGAAAGAGGAGGAATTAAAATTGCTTTTTAGATCGAAGTAAGAATGTTACTGCTATCTGGAGAATCAGATATTTTTATCAAATACAAAAAAAACTTATTTAAATGCTGATAAAATTCTATATTTTTATGACCAAAGATGAAGATTTACTTATAAATCTTGATACAATCCGAATGATTTTTCTAAAGCAGATGGAATTAGTTGTTAGTAATAAATATTAGTGAAAATGGCTTTGACATGAAACAAACAATTATAAAGACTCCTAAAAACCTTTTGGGCAACCTAAAGCCGATTAAAAGGTAGGAAATATTGTGTTAAACGAATTCAACAATCACGTTTTTTAGGGAACACAATCGTCATACTTATTATTATGCTTATCCTCCCTTTATTTAACTAAGATTTTAATGACTTCACTCTATCTATCGCAGTTAGCTGAATTTACATAAAACCTCAAGATTAACCGTCGATTTCGACGGGGTTCCACTAGTTTACCTTTAATTCAGTTTTAGTTTTTTCAATGACTGGATATCTAACAAGATTTTCATCTATTCCTATGAAGACAGTTTTCAATATATTACTTTATGCTATATTAACTTACTTACTTTATTACTTTATTACTTTTTTTTATTAACTTTATGCCAAATATAGCTCCCACCGTAACTACTTTTTATCTTAATATTATTCTTACCATATTTCTCTTTGAGTTTTTAATAGGGTTCCGGCATTAGTAGGAATATTTGGGTCAAATGGTTTCTAAATGTGTTGAATACCTGATGTTGCAATATTTGTTATGTTGTATTTCTTAGCCCACAAAGCTATTTGGTTCATCATTGCCTACTTGAGAGTTACTAAAACAAAAGATAAAGAATCGTAACTAATATCGGAAAAATCGCCAACCCCCAAAAAAATCACTACAAAAGCCATTCACGGTCATCAAATAAAGAATCTGAAATCAAAGCTAAAATTACTTTATTAGGCATATCTAAAATTTTTAATCAAACTATAGTTTATGTCTCCTCTACTGTTACGGTCTCTACTATGAGAGTTAATGATCATTTCACTTATTATGATTCGGACACTCTTAGGTAGTTCTCGACGGAATTGTCTATTCACGTCACTGTTCTTACGTTTCCTGCCGTTCCGTAAGCCTTATAGGCCGACAACGTTCACTGCCTCCAACTCGGTCCTTCACATTTCAGCGAGTAAAGAAAAAGAAATGGATACAGAATAAGGAAGGATGGGAGAATTTCCTTTATTCTCTCCACGTTTTCTCTTCCTCTCTCTCCCCCTTTTACTTTTTCTCTCTCTTTCTACTTGTCTTTCTTTCTCTTACTCACCCTCTTTCACTCACACAACCCCCCTCCTCAACTCACACTAACAATAACAAAAACAAATACCACTTAATTCACATTAACCACAACATTTTCAATTTAATTTCAATTGTCCATAAAATACTCTCCTTCCGTAACTAATTAACTTATAAGTTTGACGACAAACGCTCAAAGTGTGTGCCATGAGGGGATTCTTATTAGAATACTAGCTGGCCCGACAGACGTCGTCCTGTCCTAATGTGGTTTTATGTCAAATGCTTGTTTCTTTTTTAAGATCCTGGTTTAAGTTCGTTCGCTACGCTCACTCACCTTTACGTTGGAGCTCGTTCGCTGCGCTCACTTGCCTTCTCCTTGATTCTGTGATGCTATTAAACATCACAGAATCAAATAATTGCTTAGTTAAACCAGCTGTTAAGATTCTTTAATTCCGTTTAAATATGAGTGCTCATAAGGTTAACATGGGTAACTCCAGAACCACTGGGGCGGAGCCCTTTTGACGGATCTGCACCAAACTTCACACAAACCGTCCTTGAATAATGCTTAATAATGCCTGAAAGTTTCATTACAATCTGTTGAGCGGTTTCGGAGTCTTTAAAGGACAAACAAACATACATTCAAATAAAACATAAATAAAACAAAATATTTGTAATAAAAATTACTTACACCACACATTTATCAGAACTTAGCTATCTTTTAAGCAATCTGTTATTAGCATGACTAATCATCAAAAAAATTAACATGATCTATAAAATCTTTTAGTAAATTTCCCTGCTTGAACTTTGTTTTTAAAAATTTCCGACTTGCAGCCTTCTTTTAAAACTTTCCCTGGCCTCTGACTTTTCAGGTCCGTGGGGACCCTGTTATAAGATTGGGTTTGTTCACGCAATATATTTGTTCTTAGGCTATTAAAACTTGTCTTATTGATAACTAATTAAGATGTTATGGCTCTCTTCTTCAATTCCACTCTTATAAGAACTATACTACTCTGACGTTTCACCTTCTAGTCCTGAGGATGTTTCATCACAGTAAGATTTCCATACTTCGTAAAGGGCTTCCTCGTTTTCATAAAGTTGGCCCTGATGGAACCTGGCCAACCTTTCTACGGCTTTCTTTCCTTCCAAATGTGCCTTGTGACTACGAAGGGTCAGCCATCGTCCATTAGAAGGACGTCGATTGCCCTCGCACGGCTTCTTATTTTTCTTGAAGAAAATGACGTCCTCTGGATTTAAGGACATCAACCCTGAACAAACAAACCCTTTCTTCACCACGTCTGCTTTTACACTATTGTCAAAGACAGTTTTTAGAAGTGGTGCGAAATCTTCTTTCCTTATCTTGGTGGCGCCATTGTCGATTCTCCATTGTTCTACTGTCCTCTTCCAATAATCCTTAACAGGGTGAAAAACAGCCACATCCATAGGCTGGAGGATGTGGGTTGAATTTGGGCAAAAACTAATTAGTTCGATGCCATTTCTGGCGCAGAACTCACTTAAGTGGAGGGTCAGGTGAGAACTATGCCCATCCACGAACAGCACAATGGGGTGAGGAATATTGCTTTTAAGTAACCACGGGTGGAATACGTTGGTGATGTACTCAAAACCGTTTCTCCCGTCATCCAGCCGGATTCAGATTTTCACAGGCCCCATTTCCTAGGGAATTTGTGGACGACGGCCGCTGGTATCCTCTCGTATGCAAAAACTACCATTGGTGGGGCCAAGGTACCAGCACCATTCGCCATGACGAGGGTAGTGATACACTCCTTCTCGTCATTCCCTGTGATGCTGTAGGCGGGTTTTTCTCCCTTATTGACGAAGACCTTTTTCCCCTTGGGGCACAGAAAGAATGCGGACTCGTCACAATTAAAAAAGCGTCTCGAGTTTTGGAATACATTTTCGATGTTTTTGTTTGACACATACTCCCTGATTTCATCAAACCATTTAGTAACTCGACATTCTGTGACTGAAGCCCGTGAAGATGTTAGTGCTTGGCTCACTCGTGCCGGGATTTCTGGATGCCGCTGCAAAAACAACGCGAACCACCTTTCTCCTGGAGCACTGTTCTCTTTCGAAAATAGTTTTCACGTTTTAAGTTCAGCATCAGCTTCTCGAAACTGGAGAGGATTTGGGCCTTTGACATTAAGAAGCCAGCAGCACCATCGGACACCACCCAATTTACCAAAACTTCTCCTCTTCAGGGGTTAGTATGGATGTACACCCTACCCGGCATTCTATGGCGTATTTGCCGCTCACTTTATCCTTAAGAGTTTGGCGAGGAATGGAAAATTGCTTCGACGCAGCGGTTACTGTCATTCCTGCATCGATGGCAAGAATAGAATTCTGCATGAAGAATTCTGTATGTCTTCTTGCATGTAGGACCTTTTGACATTTTTTTGTGGCCCGGGCATCTAGAAAACATCAATAGTGGAAACATCTAGAAATTATTATAAACACAGTTAAAAAATGTTTACTAACGCAAAAAGCACCATGAACAATCGAGCATGTTATATCCAAATTCTGTGATGCTTACGTCATCAAATAATCAAATAATACGTTATAATATTTCCCTCAAACTCGTACCAGTTTTACGTTAGAAGTATGGATTTAGGACAATCTAGCCTATATAGTGGGGTTGTTTAGTTGCATACGGTGGCAGAATATCTCAGTTCTGGTGGGGAGGCTGCAATTTTATGTGGTTATAGTATACTAGTTCCTGAACCTAAAACCGCCCAGATCCCAATTTTTAAGGACCTCGGTCATCCATAATGACGTCATCAAGATGGCGGCCGTAAGAGGATTCTGGGTCACCATGAATTGGCTATAATAACCGAATGCCTTAACCGATTTTAATGAAATTTGGCATACACGTACTTGAAGACATTATCTCGGAACAGGTTGTCAATGGTCAAGATTTGATCAAGTCGTTTCAAATTGGCGGCCGTTAATAACTCAAATAATAAAAATGTGTCAGTGTTTTGTGTTCTCAACTCCCTCAAAGAGATCTGCAGCAACATATTCATTTTCCTTGCAATCACAGGTTGTGATACCGTCTCTGCATGTCATAGAATAGGCAAAATACCCCCACCACAGCAATCCTGCAGATTAAGTGAGTTTTCATTTCCCTAATTTGATTTTAAATTAAATAAATTTCAATAACATTAGGTTTTATGAGTACCTAGGTTTGCTGCTACAGGGAAAGTAATAAAGTGAGTTTTTATTAATATACTAGCTGTGTGCCCGTTCTACGCACGGGGATCTTATAGTAGTCAGTTGAAATCTTCTTATATTAAGATTAAGAACAGCAATTAGTTTGCACATTTGCAGATATGCTGGCAAAACTATTATATATAAACCTTCGCAAATACAGTATCTGACAGTAAGCCAAAATAAATGCTTCGCAATTAAATGTCACCCGGATCGTGTTGGTCCATAAGTCCAATGATTAAACTAAAAAATGTTTTGTAGATCCATGAAGCGTAGCCCTAAAGTAGGCCTATAATTGAAAGTTACTTTCCACATCGGTTAACTTAAACGTATTTAAAGTACTACCTCAACCTCACCATTTAACTCTTTATTCCGGTTGACATTTTCAGTATCAAAGGTGCTCTTGTCCATTCCGTGAAACACTGAGAAATAAGGACATTAATGCGTTACCAACATACAACAAAACAACACAATACAACAATACAACAATCCAACAAAGGCCACGAACTATTGATACATAAACAATATAAAGGCGTAAACAATTCATGATGGTTTGCCCAACAAATGTTTTACTCAAATAGGTTATCATTTTCTTAGCATACCGGGTAAGCTAAGATTTGGAATCCAGACAGAAAAAGCAAAACTATACAGAGTTAAGACATCACTTAAATTGAATACGGACAGCTTTAATAAATAAGGTGCAACACCAACGATATCAAATTTGTAAACTACCGGTTCTAAGGAAAAGAACCAGTACCTACGTAAGAACCTACCTAAGAACTATAGTAAATTGGACCAATTAAATACATTAATATCTAGTCCCGAGGTTATTGATCTCTTGCTTTTGGATTTTCTCGTAAAAAGTTATAGCGTAAACTTATCGGTGTCAGTTTGAAAAAAAGCAACCTTACCCAAACAACTTTTTGTTATTTAATAGATTACGCATTCTCTAAACAATGATTAGTATATCTATTAACATTAGAAGGAAATGTGACGAAAATCACACAATGTTGGGGTTTTGGTCATTTGTAATTTTATTTTTTAAGTAGGTAGGCCATGTATTCTATGGAAAAGTACCGGTATCAAGGATCGTCGTCAAAAAGGTTGTTATGAATAAATATGTAGGCTTACGTACCCAAGATATGAGCTATGGGCCTATTGGCTGTATGGTCCAGCGATTGCATCACACGGTGAGTAGAAACAGAAAGTGACACATTGGAAAAGCGAGTTTAGCACTTCCTCTGTTAAACCTCAGTTACAATCACCCACTGCAGTTGTGATTTTTTACTTTAAACTTTACACAACCGCCATTGAAGCGCCGTCAATGAGTGGAAACCTTTTTTGTAAGCTATTGGCGACGATCATTTCAGTGTCACAGCCCTATACAACACTGATTCAAGGTCTTCTTCTTTCTGGTTGTCAAAACTCAAGAAACATTTTATACTCAAAGAATTTCTGGTTCCGATTTGGACGATGTCTAGTTATTTAATTTCATTTACGGTTACACTGTAACGGCCTAGCCGTTTATACTCTTGATAATTCATTTTAATCGACTGCTCAGGAAATATGATAATTAAATAAGGAATGGGCAGGGTAGGAGTAACTGCCACATTTGTATATATGGCCTGGTTTGGTGTTAACATCAACTATAACACCTTTGTCAATACATTAGTAAATACATCAACATGATCATCGTCCAAACCAGTGGTCAGGAACTTAATAAATATTTATTTCAGTAATTATTAGAAGATTATTGAGTCTCCATATGAATATCCCAGCATCGCCAAACTATCTCCAACCTCGTCTAAATTATAACATTATTCTAGTAGCAAAAGTTATGAAGCTGGAATATGCGCATATCCGGTGCTAACTCGGGCTTTCTGCTGACGGAGCTAGCCTCCGTTGGGGAGTGTATTTGTCGGGCAAAGAGGTCGAGCCTTGCGCAGGGTGCCGCTCAGCGACTACGCTGAACGCTGATTGGTCCACGAGGCGCATCAGCACTGCCGACAACGAAGGAACAAGGCAGTCCGCGTTGAAATCTTAATTAAAACAGACGCGACTCCGCGCTCCCTTTAACCTAAATTTTATGTCTTTTGTTCTAACTTAAATTTCTAAATTCGTTTGCTCTCAACCATAACTGTATAGTTTAGTAAGTCGATTAATCAATAAATCTCATTGTTTCCAAATGCGTGTATAATTTTAATAAGCTCCCAAGTTTCTCGGTCAACGCGAGTTTCGAAGTGGCGATTGTTTTCGGCAACGAGGCTACGGGGGTTTCAAGTGGTGTCAGGCGGTGTGGTGTGTTGCAAGAATACACACTACTAACGATCTCCACGAGACAACAATGGGATTTGGTAAGTGATTGATTTTCTTACGCAATATTATTGAATGTTCATAAAATAATAAATTATTGACAAGTGACAAAATCATAATTAGAAGCTATCTGTACATGTAACAATAATTTAAATTCATTTTTTTGTAAAGACTCGAATCAAAAACTCTCACTTTTAACAATAAAATTAACTACCAAGAATTTCTGAATTAATTTCTTGAATAGGACAAAGACGGTAGCCATTACTTGGCAAAGTGCTGTGACGTCAGAGCGTCACTTCCCCCTCTATAGCGTAAAGCTGTAAAGCTGCGTGCTGCTCGCTGGTAAAGAAGGTTGTCTTTACAGTTGCAAACAAGATGGCGGCAACTGAGCTCCCGCGTTAACGACTCACGGCGAACTCGAGATACTTTAGGCCTAATGCATTATAGTACCTGATTGAGTTGCAAACAATTAAGTTGCATAATATTTTTAAATAAATTCTTGTGTATAAATAAGTGAGTAGTTTATTATTTTTGATTAATTTTGTGAATTACATTATTTTAAAAGAACTTGAAAGAATTATTTAGGAAAACTAACCTTGTGTAAAACACTGCTTTTGTAACACTAGCCTAAGGTTGGAGGGAATATTTTAAGAGTTCACACTGACATGTGGTGGCGTTGCTAACAATGTTGAAGTAGTTGAAATAGTTGTGAAAGGTAACATTAATTGTTAATAACATTAAATTCTTTAGTGACTTTTTCTAAATAAGACAATAAATTAATAAGACCTTGGATGCAAGTGGACTTTAGTGCACTTACTTGTAGTTGACCTGTAACTTTGAACTTAGTTTTATTTTGGTAAAAATATATATACTTAAGAAATAAAACATTGTTTAGCAATCAGGACAAGCCACAGTGGACCCTTATGATATTCACTGGGTAGTTTTAAGATTAAAATAATGATGGAGATTTAATTGTGTTTTAACGTTTTCTTGGTAACTGGAGCAACAGTAGTCGTGGCGGTGCTTTGGCTCAATAAAGGATTACAATAAAAATTATTTTTTTTATTTTCGCTTTCTGGGGGAAAGTGGACATAGTGTATACAGTCACGCGACGTGGTGGGCTGGTTAATAAATTAGTAGTGGCAAATGGGGAATTCTGCCGGTCATAAAGACTTGTAATTTTTCTTGCTGTTTTTGCGTACTGAATAGCTGACCTGACTGGACACCTGTTTAAAAGTTTTTGGGACTGCCATAAATAAATAAAAGGGAGCGCGAGTCTGACTTAGACATTTTCGAAATTTAATCCAAATAAGATTTCTAGAATCTGCAGTGTGTCCTTACGTCAGTGTTAGTTGATGAGTGTTAGTTTCTCGCTGTGGAACTTAATATCGGCAATCAACATGAACGCGTATCTTTTAAAGAAACCTGAGAATGTGTACGAATTGAAAATTCGTGGCCAGCCAACCGAAGGTACGGCGGAAGATTTGAGGAAGCGCCTCACAAAATGTTTTAAAAACAATGTGGCAATTGACGAGGCGGTACTTGCCGGTTTATCAGTTGAGGATGAACTCAAAAACTGTGAAGAGCGACTAGGTGAGCTCTCTGCTCTAATCGCCGATTATGAGGGAGACTATACGGACCCAGAGGGCCAACGGATACAAGCGAGGGTATGGCACAACTACTTGAGAGTTGGGCGTATACCGGTAGGGGCGACGAATGATGAAGACCTGACAACTAAATATGAGACATTGTCATCAGCCTGCAAAACGCAAACCGAAACGACCAAGGCCACCGTACTCAGGCCTAGCTCAGAAAATCAAACAAAACGCGCTGACCCACCGACGACCGGTATGCAACGCCTAAACCTCGAACCCGTGAGCCAACCTCCTCGGCAGGTTGTTACAGAAACATCTGCGAGTATGGCATCTCATAGTAGATCTGAGCCTGTGTATAAGTGGGGGCTAGGTTTCGACGGAAGAACCCAGAGTGTGGGGGCGTTCTTACAACGCGTAGAAGAATTACGACGAGCAAGAGGCGTCACTCCAAATGAGTTGTTCAATGCCGCGGTAGATCTATTCTCAGGGCCAGCCCTAGTGTGGTACCGTTCCACAATAGGCCGGATAAATTCCTGGGAACAGTTGTGCAAGGATATGGAGGTTGTCTTCCAACCCCCAGACCATGACCTCCGGCTGAACCAGGAGATTTTTAACAGAACCCAAGGGGAAGACGAGTCTATTGACCTCTTCATTGCCGTTATGGAAGGGTTGTATGGTCGTCTGGCGACGCCGACCCCAGAGGAAACGAGACTGAGGCAAATATACCATAACCTTGCACCGTACTTGCGAGATAGATTGGCACTATTTGATGTAAATTCTATAGAAGAATTGCGGCGGTTGGGTAGGAAGGCGGAAGCGGGTCGCTTTCATGCTACCCCAACAACGCGCGGAACTACTCATGGTCTTGACGTGCTGGAACCTGACCTAGCCTACACACCTGGGCGTAACAGACACGTTGACAATGCTGGGCGCGTGGCCCCTAACCGTAAAGTTTTCCAAGCTTCGACTGCTGATGGAGTAACGTGCTATAGATGCCATAAAAAGGGCCACCTGTCACGAGAGTGCACAAATAGTGGTAGTCGAGAGCGGACACCGACAACACCCTTCAGATGTTGGAGTTGTGGCCTACCAGGACATTTTAGGGCAGACTGCCGGGCGGGTCAACGTCGGCGTTCCCCAAACAGGCCGGCGGGAAACGACAACGGGCCCAGTGGAGTCACCGACGCCAGGCCCCGTCAGTAAGAGAGCCAAATGTCTCTCAGGTGACGCAAACTAACTGCAGACAGCTAAAAAAGAAGGAAGTAAGAGTCGTCCCCGAGGTAAAATCACTAGCTCAAGAACTGGTGGCGATAGGGCAGATAGACTGTTCGGAAGGAAAGGTGTTGATAGACACCGGCGCGCAGGCGTCGCTCATAAAGCGGGGTGCGTCTGTTGCCCCTATAGCCAAGCCGAACGTGATATTGCGAGGTATCTCGGGCCGTATTCTGAAGGTGTACGGTCAGCAGGAAGTCTCTATTCTGCTTAAGCCTGGTGTACACGTGCCCGGAACATACGTGGTAAGCAACTTACCGAAGGGCTACTTAGCTGTTCTCGGCTGCGATATTTTAAAAGATGGCTCGGGCCGAATTGACATTAAGAACGGTCTGCTAAAGTTATTCGGGAAAGATATATGGCTAAACCGGTTGACGAAGGGAGAAAGCGTGCCTGATCCACAGCGGAGAGCGAGGACGCCTGATCACGAGGTGGAAACAGCCCCTAGCTCCAGTGTGATCAGCAACGAACACCGGTTAAAACCAAAATGCGCGGGTAGTCCTTTTGTATATTGCTGTCGCGATGAGACACTCCCGGCGCGTTGTGAAAAACGACTTCAAGTGAAACTCAATAAGAACCAGCCCCAAAACGACGAACTTGAAGGACAAGAGGTAGTAATCGAGCCGAACGAACTCGCGATCCACGGTGTCTATTTGGCACGAACGATAACTAAAGTGGAGAATGGCCGTTGCTGGGTAAAAGCTGTAAACGTTAGCGGAGAGGATCTAACCCTTGGGCGAAATTTGAAGGTAGGACTGCTCGACTATGAATTAGCTGACGTGGGGAAACAGACCAAACGATAAGTCGTGATCTTAGCCGATAGCCATGGTAGGGGATTACAAGAGTTAATCTCCGAGCGACTACCTAGCGATTTCAACGTGAGCTCTACGCTCATGCCGAACGGGAAACTAAAACATGTAATGATGGGGCTAGCGGGAAAATTAAAAACTTTGAATGAAAGTGACCTAGTAGTGGTGATTGGGGGGACAAACGACGTTTACAAATATTCTCCATATCCGATGACTCTTCAGCAAGCATTTAGGCTGTTGCCAGTAGAGTGGAAGGCAAAGATCGTAATAATGCCTATCCTCGACCGTCATGACGAACAGCTAGGAAATGAGTTGAAAGATGCAAATATACTCATTGACGCGGTATTAGGAAAACTAATTGCCGAAGGAAGAGGACCAATCAGACGGTTTAAATTTGGCCAGCCGCTGTCAAGAAAATTGTACACGAAACATGGTTTACACCTGAACGAGCAGGGTAAACTCCAGCTGGCTAGTTTCATACAGAAACTAGCACTGGAAGGGTATAGTGTGCCCTGTGTACAAGTCGGTCGGATTGAAAAGGTCAACGAAGGGGAATTTGAAGAGTGTTTAGATAAAAAGCTGACTCATCTCCCCGAGGACGAGAGGGCGCAGGTTAAGTCCACTCTCATGGACTTCAAGAGCACCTTTGCTCATAGTGACGACCAGCCCTTGGGATGTACGTCAGCTGTGAAACACGTCATACGCACCGGGGATGCGGCCCCGATATACAAGAAGGCTTACCGGGTACCGTTCCATCAAAAGCCTGTCTTGGAGAAACTGATTCAAGACCAATTGGATCAGGGTGTAATCGTTCCCAGCCATAGCGATTGGGCTTCCCCTGTAGTAGTGGTGCCGAAAAAGTCACCTGACGGAACTCCTAAGTATCGCTTTTGTGTCGATTACCGAGCTGTCAATGCCATCACTACCCCGGATGTGTACCCCCTCCCCAACATCACAGAAACCTTGGACTCTCTCGGTGGTTGCCAGATGTTTAGTACTCTTGACCTACGAGCAGGATACCACCAGATTCAAATGGACGAAGATAGCAGGGCAAAGACTGCGTTCAATGTACCTGGTGGGCATTATGAGTACCAACGCATGCCATTTGGCTTGAGCACAGCGCCCGCGACCTTCCAACGCCTCATGGACTCCGTTCTTATGGGACTTAAAGGCGAAAAGTGCCTTGTTTACTTAGATGACATCATATTGTTCTCTAAGGACCTACCATCCCATCTGGAGGCATTGAGAGAAGTGTTGCAGAAACTACAAGGGGTCAATCTCAGTGTACAACTGAGTAAATGTAATTTCGTAGTACAAGAGGTAAATTACTTGGGACACGTGATCACTCAGAGGGGAGTAGAGCCTGACCCAGCTAAAGTAATAGCTGTTCGAGACTTCCCTGTTCCGAAAACGGTACGGGATGTGCGCTCCTTTCTAGGCTTAGCAGGGTACTACAGGCGTTTTATAGACGGATTTGCTACCATCGCCATGCCTTTGTTCGCTCTAACCAAGCAGGGATGCGAGTTTAACTGGGACACGGCTTGTCAAGAGGCGTTCGAAAGACTGAAGCAGGCGTTGATCTCTGCACCTGTCCTAGTTTACCCTGACTTCAGCAAACCGTTTATATTAGCTACCGACGCAAGTACTCATTGCTTGGGGGCTGTACTTTCTCAGACGATTGATGGCCAGGAACACCCGGTAGCCTACTGCTCGAGGACGCTATTTCCGGCGGAAAAGAACTATTCCACTACCGAGCTTGAGCTCCTAAGCTTAGTGTGGAGTACAAAGTATTTTCGGTGTTACCTCTTAGGCCGCCCTTTTAAGGTGATCACAGATCACGCTGCCCTGAAATGGATGTTATCCTTAAAGGACCCCAGTAGTAGGTTGACAAGGTGGGCACTGCGGCTGGCGGAGTTCACTTATACTGTAGAACACAAGCCTGGGAAGAAACATTGCAACGCAGATGGTCTCAGTAGAGCCACTTGCGCTGTCGTTCGCAGGGACGAGCTCCCTGTGATTGACTTAGCCACACTCCGAGAGCACCAAGAGAAGGACCCACACTGTCAAGATCTCAAAAGGGCAAAGAACTTTAAAATGAGCCCAGAAAAGGTTTTGTACAGGGTACAGGGTGGGAAGAAATCCCTGGTTGTACCGGTCAGTCTGACCAGTGAGGTAATTCGCCTAAACCATGACCTACCCACGGCCGGTCATTCTGGTCCGTCTAAGACCCTGGGCCGGATAAAAGAAAAGTTCTGGTGGAGAGGAATGGAGAGGGATGTTCTCGAGTACGTCCGGACCTGTAAGAGCTGTAGTCAGCGGACTGACTATGGGAAGGCTAAGGCTCCTCTGGGAGACATCTTCAATGAACCGAAGGTCCCGTTTGAAGTTATCGCGGCAGACCTAGTAGGACCTTTGCCCACCAGTAGCTCTGGGAACGTATATATACTGAGCGTGATGGACCATTTCACACGGTATTGTGAGTTTGTCCCTCTACCTGACCAGACGGCCGAAAGTGTTGCGCGCGCCCTTGTTTTGCGAGTAATCACGAAGTTTGGAGTACCCAAGTCCTTGATTACTGACCAGGGTGCTAACTTTACGTCGGACCTGATCAAGCAGCTCTGTAAATTCTTGCATGTGCGCAAGATACAGACTACCGGGTTCCACCCACAGGCAAATGGTAGGTTGGAGCGAGTGCACGCCACTTTGGCACGCATGCTCAGCCATTTTGTCAATCGACATCAGACGGACTGGGATGACTACCTCCCCTACATAACGATGGCCTACAATTCACAAGGCCATGAAGCGACGGGATTCTCCCCGTATGAGATGGTTTTTGGTAGGAAGATGGAAAGACCATATGAGGCAGACTTGACCATTACCGAAGACACTGACGTGTATAATGATCATGTAGAAACGTTACGGGAGAGACTGCAAGAGACGTTCGAACTAGCGGCAGAAAGGAAAGCCTTGGCCCGCAGAAAGAACGAGCGTGCGTATAATAAAAGAGCGAAAGTAGTAAAATACAGCGAAGGACAAATGGTCCTGTTACACGTACCAAGCATAGGGCGCCATCGTGTGAAAAATTTGTCGAAACTATGGAAGGGACCTTACAAGGTGTTGAAAGTGCTCTCCCCGGTTAACGTTGTCTTGAGGGTCAGGAACCGAGAAGTGACTGTACACGTTAACAGAATAAAACCTTGCCTGAGTCGCGGTCCTAAGCCCACTCAGCTGACGGTTGAACCAGAAGCAGTATCCGAGGAAGAGCAGGATGAGGGTGCGGACGACCCAAATGTGGTGGATAGCCAACCATCCTCTGCTCCGGACGATCAGATCGAACCCCGTCGATTGCGTAGAAGGCCCAATTACCTGCATGACTACGTTGGATAGGTGCGGTGGGATCGGGTATCGGTGGGATCTCAAGGTGGAGGACAAACTTAATTTTTTTGGTGCAAAATTATTTATATTGACTTAAAGAATGTCTGTTATAGGACTATTAGTTTTGCTAAGTCTGGGAGCGGTGAGCTGCTTCCAGCAGGGGATCTTCTTCGAAGGAGGCCAGGAAGCCCTGCTGACTGACAGCCACTGGAGAATTGCACTGCAATATAACCTTACTGAAATTCAAGTACAGGGCAGCAACCTAAGTGCCCTGGTATCAGAGGTAAAACAGTATCTAGATATATTCCATTATCAATTGGTTCGAGAAAATGTAAGTATTCACTCTCCTATAATTCGCCTAGAGGAAGGTTTCAGATATGAATTTGCCACCCTACAACAAGATATTAATGAATATCTTTCGGAAGTGGAGGAGTTAGCAACTCTGCTCCCGAAGAGACGTGCCAAACGCGGATTAGTAGATGCGGGAGGGCATGTGTTAAGATATTTGTTTGGAACAATGGACAGTACAGACTTAGACGCTGTGAATAGTGAATTAAGTTACTTAAATAATCTTTCTGTAAATTTAACCCACAACAGCTTGGAACAATATACTTTGCTTAGTAATGTTCAGGCGGAATTAGTCAATCACACTCGAACACTAAATCTAGTTATTTCTACCATAAAAGAATACCATATGACAATGCATAACACATTATCTAGGCTTTTCAAAAGGGACCAGATGGTCCAGCATCAGCTTAAGGGCATATTTAGCTATCTAAAGTTAAGTTCTGCTATTTATGAAACTAAAAGTACCGTAACTGAAGCCCTCCGAAAAATCGACCAGTTCCATCAGGCCTTAGAAGAACTGGGAGGTGGGAAAGTAAGTAGTAAGTTAATACCTCCCCCTGAGTTCTTGAAAATTTTGCAAAGTGTCGAAACAGCATTGCCACTCCCGACTAAGCTACATTTGCCAGTAAGCTTAGAGAACATACATGAGTATTACGCGATAGTAATTGTCCATAGTTATGTGACTGAACACTCTCTCAGAGTTGTGTTACAGCTTCCCCTAAAGAGTGATGAAAAACTGTATCAGGTCTATGAAGCGTATACTTATCCAATTTACGACCAAGTCCTCCAAAAGTGGGCTCAGTGGGACATTCCTCAACAAAAATTACTTGTCAGCAAGGACAGGCTGCAATATTCTTTGTACGATAAATCTAAATTTTCGCGTGAATGCCGCCACGGCCGACTCATTGTCTGCCCGTTGGAAGAGGCACTGGCTAGCATGGCCAAAAGGCCTTGCTGTTTGTCAGAGTTGTTTATGGGGCGTTTGTCACCCATGTGTAACCGAAAATTAGTCACCGGATTGAGATCTCCCGTACTTGTCAAAACACCTAGTCATTGGGTCTATAGCACCTCGGAACCGCATAAAGTAACGTTAAACTGTTACGAGGGGAACGGAAAGACTAATGTAACTTCCATGCAACTCTCGGGAGTTGGGATTATCTCGGAGGTATACAAATGTGACCTAGTCACGGAAGAATATAAGGTACCTGCCCGTATACACGGCAGTAGTAGCCGAACGGAATCGATCAATAATATCTTGCTCCCTGACTTAAGCGCAATAATGACGCCAGAGGAGAGGGACCTGGTAAACCGTGATGTAAACTCTACCCTGAAAGTCCTCGAAGGACTTGACAATGAGCTGGGCACCGTAAGTGTGAGGGAATATCCTCTGGAAGGGGCATTGTACCGCTTACGATCCCACCATGACTTGAGGGATAGTGTGTATAGTACTGCACTAGTGGTAGTGGCAGGAACCTGTGTGTTAGTAGCCCTGATGCTGTTGTGCACCTGTTATAGGTGTCGAGACGTGCTTGCCGCTTGGTGCCGAGGCTCTCTGTTCCGTAGGACTGCGAGACTCGCCAGGGCGCCTGAGACGTTCTCGGAGAGGGGAGATGCAAACGACCCTGATGTGGAGTTAGCGACAACTCCGAGGCCTGACTGTGACAGAGGGACTGCAGCCCTGGAGACGGCGGGTTACGGCACTCTAACCGGTAACCCCCATGATATCTCGAAAGACGCGGTGGCCACCACCCAACAAAAGTGAGTACTCGAACACTAGTAGTAACCAAGACACGCAGTGCTGGACACGTAGAACGGTGTTGTGCGTTGAAACGTCATATTTTGACAACACGGTTGGAAGCTCTGGAATGACTAAAGAACAATACTGCTTCCTGGAGCGGAACGTTGTGTAAACGCGGTAACCGGTTCATCAACGAAACTCGAACATTACGTGCGCTACTGAACACTACTGTCTTCGGAGAGGCAGTGTGGACTTTTCTTCCTTATTTAATGGGTACCCATGGTTTGTTAACTTTATTTTAATGTTTTATTTTCTTGTGTTAGTTCCATTTTGTCATAATTTTATTCTGTGTTGTGTTGTATTCCATTGTGTTTTATTGTTTAAAGTTTCAGTTGTAAGTTGTTTTGCCTAGGGTGGAGGCTGGTAAAGGTGTTTTGTTTTGTTGAAAATAATAAGATAAATAAATAAACAAATCGACAAAGACCTAGATGTTGAGATGTTGGGCAAGAACCAACACCAAGTCGAACCGGGTGTACGGAGGGAGGTGCAACGGCCGTGCTCCTCTCTTATGGCCACCTAGTACGACTTGCATAGAAAATCTTTTATTACAATTATTAAACTCAAGATAAGTGAAGCTACTTGCTGAGGGGAACTGTCCGGAACCCCCTCCGCAAGGTTACCGTACCAGACCTCCCACTCAAACGTCGACTGAGGTACTGGAAAATGTGGAATGTGTTTAGTTAAGTATGAGGCGGAAGCGCAAGATTGACTGCTTCCGGTACCAAAAGTTTTGCTCGTACCTAGTATATTAATTTAGGGGACCTATCGTAGTATGTAATAGGTTAGTTAGGGATAGCAGTACCTCAGCCGGACCGTTGGCATAAATTGTGGTTCAATTCACCTTGGTTGTATTTATGACGGTGTGACTGATATGTTAATGATAATTTTCAATTTGTTGTATTTTTGTATTGCGTCAATTGTATGGGAATGTTAATTTCTGTGGTAATTTTGATTAATACTGTGTCATTTTGTTAATTATAAGGTTATGTATAGTATAGCGAGTCAGGAATACTTGCTGGAGGGGTGACTGAGCTCCGGTTGCCGGTCCCGAGTGAAACTCCGTTCTGCTTCTCACAGCGGACGAATAGCGTTCAAAATTAGAGACCTGCCTGAATAGAGTCATTTCATTTTGCGGACCAATCTATTAGTCTCATATATTCAGTGCTGAACATATTATTAAAAATATCCTCCCACTTAAAGTACATGAGCAGCAAGTTTCTTGGATGGGTGATTCTTGGACCTGTGCTATCTGTAAAGGGGAATCGACCCCTATGTCTGCAGAGTTCTTAAGAATCATCGATGTTCTCTTCTATGATACTTTAGAATTAAAGAAAGGAAGTTGAAATCGTTTATTGCTTTTGTTGTTGTTTCCGCGTCGTTAGTTGTTATCGTTAGCTTAACAGATGTTTCGTTTTATATAGTCTTTTTAATTAGTTGATAGCCTTGTTATTTGGGCGAAATTTATGGTAATCCTGTTAGATCCTAGCCTCGGGATGAATTAGTAGGGTTTGTTCTATACCTGTTGTATGAATTAGTAGAGTATATGTCTATTCTCTTCAGTTGTTGTGAATTCTTAATTTCTTTTTTTTGTAAATGAATTGGCCAGTTGCCTTGTAATTTGTTGTGATTTGTATTATTGTCGGTAACCAAGTGTAAAGGTAAAAGGGAGCGCTATTCAAGCCGAATATATATTTTCCGTTTTATTTTTTTTTTATTTTCTCTCTGTCGCGCCCCTCAAGAATATTAATTAACTGAAAGATACCAAATTAACCCTATGGTTGGTGATGGTTGAAGTAATGGCGGGATAGTTAGGAGGAGAGATATGAGACTCATCTACAGTGGGCACACACACCCCTTGTGGTGTGAGGATTTCTTCAGAGACCCTCGTGCTGAGGCCAGCACGAACTAGAGGGTGGGGGAGTGTAACGGCCTAGCCGTTTATACTCTTGATAATTCATTTTAATCGACTGCTCAGGAAATATGATAATTAAATAAGGAATTGGCAGGGTAGGAGTAACTGCCACATTTGTATATATGGCCTGGTTTGGTGTTAACATCAACTATAACACCTTTGTCAATACATTAGTAAATACATCAACATGATCATCGTCCAAACCAGTGGTCAGGAACTTAATAAATATTTATTTCAGTAATTATTAGAAGATTATTGAGTCTCCATATGAATATCCCAGCATCGCCAAACTATCTCCAACCTCGTCTAAATCATAACATTATTCTAGTAGCAAAAGTTATGAAGCTGGAATATGCGCATATCCGGTGCTAACTCGGGCTTTCTGCTGACGGAGCTAGCCTCCGTTGGGGAGTGTATTTGTCGGGCAAAGAGGTCGAGCCTTGCGCAGGGTGCCGCTCAGCGACTACGCTGAACGCTGATTGGTCCACGAGGCGCATCAGCACTGCCGACAACGAAGGAACAAGGCAGTCCGCGTTGAAATCTTAATTAAAACAGACGCGACTCCGCGCTCCCTTTAACCTAAATTTTATGTCTTTTGTTCTAACTTAAATTTCTAAATTCGTTTGCTCTCAACCATAACTGTATAGTTTAGTAAGTCGATTAATCAATAAATCTCATTGTTTCCAAATGCGTGTATAATTTTAATAAGCTCCCAAGTTTCTCGGTCAACGCGAGTTTCGAAGTGGCGATTGTTTTCGGCAACGAGGCTACGGGGGTTTCAACACTATTAGACTATATTATTGCACTTGCGATTAATTCAATCCGTTATGTAAGAAAAACGTTTTTAATCTCACTTGGTTGGGATTTGCTTTCAAAACGTGATTCGAAATAGTTGCGGTATTTGTAAACAACATTTGTAAACATGTCATTGACAGCTAGAAAAAATAATCTTGATCCGAACAGCTGTTCGTTATTTCATAGACGATTATGTGATAAAAATTGAACGGAAATTTGACAAAAATCGCACAAAACTGCATTTTTGAACGTCCGTAATTTTATTTACAAAGTAGTGAGGCTATATTTAAATCACTAAAGACACTCTCGCCAATCCAGTGAATACATTAAAATGACTTGGATCTTGATATGTACTCTGGTTTTCACGGAGAAGATTGCGTAAAATGCCATCTTGAGTGTTACAGACAAAGGGACAGACAGACAGACAGACAGACAGACAGACAGAAATTGAGATAAGACTCGTTTCTGCTTCTTTAATGTATAAAACGTAAAAATAACCTAAACGTATATAATTCTGAGCAATGTACAGACAAAACTCTAATTTTATTTATATAGATTACTAGCTTACTGTAGTTTCAAATAAATAAAATTTGCCAAGCCTCATTAAAATATAATCATAAACAAGCAAACTACAACAGTTTATGTACTCTACGTAATAATAGCATGGAAATTTAAAATTTACAATGTTTTGAATTATCTTCGTAACTAATAACCTTACGAAAACACTTCCAGTGGCCCGACCACGCTGGTACGCGAACCTGTTCGAAGATACCAATTAAGGTAGAAGATGCCAATACATTTTTTATGCGAACTAGCATGACCGGATTATGGGAACGGGGGTTAATGGGGGGTTTTATGGTGTGAAAATTGTTTTTTATTCCCATTTTGGACCCAAAAAACATAAGATTTAGCAATTTCTTTCCAAACTATATTGTGGAGCTTAAAAAACAAATAATTTAGTATATTGAAGTGTCGTTATGTGGTTATTGGTTACGGAGAAAATTAAAAAAAATTGTAAATTTAAAGTTCCCATATTATTCTTAAGGAGAATATGTAAACTGTTGTATTTTGCTTGTTTATGAACATATTTTAATCAAATTTGGTAAATGTATTAATTTTATACTCAACTATTACCTTTCACAACAAAAATCACGTTTTTACCTTCCCTATTGCAGCAAACCTAAGTACTCGTTAAACCAATGCTATTTAAATGGGGAATAAATGTGATGTTTAAAGGAGATATTTTAGAGTAAATCCAATCAGGCAAATAAAAATTCTCGTTGTCTACAGGTTTGCTGCGGTGGGGGTATTATAAGGTAAATTGGTTACGGAGAAAATTAAAAACATTGTACATCAATTAAAAATTCCCATGTTATTATTACGGAGAGTACATGAACTGTTGTAGTTTGCTTGTTTATGGATATATTTTAATTAATCTTGGCAAATCTATTTATTTTAAATTAAGCTATTAATATATTAATATAAACTCACTTTATTACTCTCCATGTAGCAGCAAACCAAGGTATGTACTCATGAAACTTAATGTCATTGAAATGGATTTAATTGAAAATCAAACTATCGTGTTCCAGACAGCTTGGCGCCACAACGACGAAAATCCATGGAGTAATAAATTAAACGACCGGTGATTTATTGGACTTGTTTTTAACAGTCTTAGCGGGATTCGTTCGTTAATATTAAGAATCGAAATCACGAATCACGGCGTTTGATCGATCACGGTATTTGGGCAATTAACCTTACTTTTTACAGTAGTCAAAAAAGTTGAGCTTATGCAAAACGTTTCTGTAAACATCTTTTTACATACTTTTACCCTATTCTTGTTAATAATTGGAATAATTTGCTGATCTCTTTGAGCCAGCTTTCTTATAAGGGTATTTTGGATTGACTTCATCCGTTAGCTTAGAAATATAGTCTCTTTTTTCTGTTAATATCAGTAAGTGTTAAAAAATCAGTCAAAATTGTCTTTCTATCCTCCAAGTTGATATTTTCTGAGCACTTAAATTTACACTTGTCTCCACAACCTGCTTTCACAGTTTTTGCCTGCTTCAGGTTGCCTGATTTGGTTGCATAAACTTGACCTGAGTTATTTTATAGTTCTTTTTTCAAATTTTTTGCCCATTGTTTTTTATTTCGCAACCGTTTTTTGCTTCTTTTGTTTTCAATGGTTTCTTCATCTGGAACCTCTTCTTGTATTTGGTCCCCCTCTAAAACTCGCTGGTGAACATTATTTTCAATGGTTTATTCGTGTATTATCTCTGCATCTACACTGTCAGAACCGTTACCAATTTCGTCTGGTACATAATCTTCATCATTTTCCTTATTAAGAGTGTCACTGTCTTCTTGATTACTTCTTGATCGCGGATTATAAATTCATCTAGTAAGCCTAACTCGTCAATTTTATTATTATTTGTCCCATTAAGAATACCACTGTCTTCGGCTACTTCTTGATCGTGGATTATCACTTCGTCTAGTAGGCCTAATAATTCATCATTTGTATTAATATTTGTTAGCGAATTTCCCATATAGGGAATAAGCTATTAACGTAGTACTCATGGTAAGACCTGGACGCGGGACCGATTTTTTTTTCATTTTGAGGTCCCTAGAGGCCAAAAACACCATCCGTTCAAATTCATATATATATATATATATATTTATATATATATATATATATATATGTGTGTGTGTCCGTTAGCACGACAACTCGAGCAAAAATGATCCGATTTTGATGAAATTTGGTACAAACGTGTAAACCTACGTTTATTCAAACGAGTTCGCGATCCAGCATGATCGGACCATGGGAACGGGGGTTTACGGGGGGTTTTATGGGGTAAAAATAGGTTTTTTCCATTTTTGACCCAAAAAACATAAAATTTAGGAATTTCTTTCCAAACCATTTTGTAAAGCTTAAAAAAACAAATAATTTAGTATATTGAAGCGTTATTATGCGCCTAATGGTTACGGAGAAAATTCCAAAAAATTGTAAATTTAAAATTCCCATGTTATTCTTATGGAGAATAAGTAAATTGTTGTAGTTTGCTTGTTTATGAACATATTTTGATCAAATTTGGAAAATGTTTTTATTTCTTACTAACTATTAACGTTTTACAAAAAAAAAAAAACAGTTTTACTCTCCCTGATGCAGCAAACCTAAGTACTAGTTAAACTTATTCTATTTAAATAGAGAATAAATGTTATATTTTTAAGTAGACATTTCAGTGTAAATCCAATCAGTCAAATGGAAATTCGCTTAGTCTGCAGGTTTGCTGCGGCGGGGGTATCTTATTATGTCACTGTCTTCAGCTACTGCTTGATCGTGTATTAAAACTTCTGCCACTAGGCCTAGTTCTATATTTTCATCTAACAAAAATTCACTGCAACACATCATCAGCTGTCACAGTCTGATTCTCGTCGACACTTAAAACAACATAATATTGATTTTTTGATTTTATCCGTCCAAGTTTTAGTTCAAACAATAATATCAAACTTGTTATCATATGAATCTAAAAGTATTAGCACTTCATCAAAGTTTCTGTTGTAGCTTCTAACATTTAAATTAAGTAGAGAAAAGTTCTCTTTTAGGTTATAGTTAATCTCAGAAAAAAACTTGAAATCACAAATCTCATCGTATACATATTCATTAACATTACGATAAGTCAATAAAAGATGTATATTAATCATACTTTTGAGTGAAATTACTAACAATCCTAAAGTAGAAAATCTTGAAAAAGTAAATTAAAGATAAGATAAAAAAAACTAATAGACAAAATACTACACCAAACTGTACGTGCAATTAACAATATTAGACAGATATTAGTTCGAAACAACCACACCAATTAACAACCAATTTGTACAATCTTTCTATTTTTTTTTATTTGCAAAGAAGGAAATCGTCATATTATCATAAATAATTACCTAATGTTATAACCATTCAGGAATTCCTCATCAGTCTGCCGGAAGTTCTGGCTGTCACCGTTACACAGAGCTCTCGACATCTCCATGTGCTCCCTCTCAGCCTATCTGGTGATCTCATTTTCCTTTTGCGCTGCAAAAATAATCGTCCTGCTCCTCCAGTCTCCTCTGCGTATCCTTTGGAGGATTTCAGCTGTGATTTTTTTCCGCCATCTTCACACTTGACACACTTCTTCCCACTCAATTAATAATATAATTATTAATAATAACGTATCGCCTACAAGATGTTCTGCGTGGCGTTGACTTGAAGGCTAATCTATATATTAATAGGCAAGCATGTTTCTTTAAAACCTTTTTTCTCAGCTCGTGTGCATCACAGGAAAAATCTACGCATACCGTTCGAAAGATATTTTTCTGTAGGTGTGCAGAATCCCTTTAAAAATTAAAATAGGCTCAGAAATAAGCACAAAAAATGAATTTGAAATTTTAATAAAATTAACATGGGCTTTATGGGTTGTCATGCTGGTGACGAAATAACAACGAAATATAAACAGAAAATCAAAACAAATAGATGAATTGCCAATCACATGTTTTATTTACAGTGTGGGTTGAAATATGAGTACAGTATTCAATGAACATTATTAAAATTTACTTCATATATATATATAAATAAACATGGTTGACAATTATTATGAGGCAAACATGTTCTTTAATAATTGTTTTGCTCTTTCGCTTTCGACTTACGATTATTCATAGCTATATTACAAGTGCATACTGTAAAATGTGTACTGTATGAAATGCACTGCAAACCACGTTTGTGTGTGTACATTAATAATATCAGCTGTAAAACAATCATCAGCTAAAATATAAAATCAAAATAATAACATAAACATTTAGTTTTCAGTGGTGGTGAATCCGATTTTGCACTGATTGTGTATTGTGTGTGATATGATCGTTTATTATATACTTGCTTTCTGTTTATGGAAATGTCAATCATTTTACTGTGTTTTTTAATTATAAACTTAAGTGACTTTTAATTATCAAATTCTGAAATGCCTCTACGGCGAACATTAACTGGCCGGGTAGAAAGAAGGAACCGTAACCGTCTTTATAATACGAGAGGCAATCAACAAGATGTACCGAATTTGACAGACAGTTTTAAATGTGCCCTAAGAGAAGTGCCTCGGGAGTTCTGTGGCTCAGACATTGGATTTATGAACCTAGAATGCAGATTTTGCCATGCGAAACACTTCCAGTCTGAAGCCACACGACGTGATACGGCGGCATTCACATCATGTTGCCACAAAGGAAAAATTGTTTTACAGCCCTTGACACAAAATTGTTTTTTCAAGACACTTTTTGACGGCCTTTTTTCTGCAATCAGAGGTTTAAAAGAACGGTCCGTAAGTTTTTTTAAAAACATACGAAGTTTTAATTCATCTTTTGCAATGGTAAGCTCTGAGGCTAAAATAGCAAATAATGCACAGAATGGACCATATCATTTTAAAATCCATGATACTTTCTACCACAGGGCGGGACCTATGACGACTTCAAACAACCATACTCCTGTGTATGCTCAATTGTACTTTTATGACGTTGACACCGCGGTAAATTATAGAGCTGGTCACCAGTCAAACAGTTCATGCAATAGGCACTTGATTCGTGAAATTGAATTGGAATTGGAACGTGTGAACCCTTATGTTCGTTCATTTAAAACAATGAAAAACTACTGTAGCCTTCCTGGAAATGAAAGTAAAGAAATTAGTTTACAGATCAAAGTAAATCGTGAATTAGATATTCGACGATACAATGATGCAGTCCAAACAGACGTAGCTGTAATTTTCAGTACACTCGATGGTGAGCCACCCTTTGATCGCAACATTATTACATTTTCTAAAACACATGGTAACATACGCACCGTATCAGTTTTAGACGCATCATTAGATCCGTTAGCATACCCTATGTTATTTCCAAACGGAGACTCTGGATGGCACGTCAATATGACGCACCACAACCAAGTAGTAGCTTCCACTTCAAGAGCCCCCAGGAATAAGGTCACGATGCTGCAATATGCGTGTTATAGACTAGCGATACGAAATGACTTTAGTTGGTTACACATATCACAGAAATTATTTTTGCAATGGGTTGTTGATATGTATGTACGTGTAGAAGGAACCAGATTACACTTTATTAGGCAGAATCAGAAGACTATAAGATCAGACGTGTTTAACAATGTGACAGATTTTTTGGAATCTAACATCGGTGGTGATGATACACAGAATATAGGACGGAGAGTAATTTTGCCATCATCATTTATTGGGTCCCCAAGAAATATGTTCCAGAACTATTTAGATGCGATGGCTATAGTTCAAGTTCACGGCAAACCTACTTTATTCATCACAATGACTTGCAATCCGAAATGGCCGGAAATCACAAGAATATTAGGTGATACAGCGGAATCGGCAAGTTATCGTCCAGAAATTGTTGTACGTGTATTTAATGCTAAATTGAAGGAGCTAATTGCAGCCATCACACAGAAGGAAATATTTGGCAAAGTCAAAGCATTAATCTATACTGTTGAATTTCAGAAACGGGGCTTGCCCCATGCACATATTTTGCTCACTCTAGAAGAAAATGACAGAATTATCAATGCAACTGATATCGATAAAGTTGTAATGGCTGAGCTTCCAAACATCGAAACACAACCAAAATTGCGTGAATATGTTGTAAAACATATGATGCATGGACCGTGTGGTCATTTAAATATAAATGCCGTTTGTATGAGGGATGGGAAGTGTTCCAAGAATTTCCCAAAGGAATTCAATGAATCGACTCGAGAGTCTTCAAAAGGGTTTCCTGTGTACAGGAGACGCGACAGTGGCGATAGTGCTGAAGTCAGAGGATCATCGCTTGATAACAGATTTGTTGTGCCATACAACCCATATTTATTGGCAAAATTTAATTGCCACATAAATGTTGAGGTTTGCACTACTGTTAAAAGTGTAAAATACATTTACAAGTACGTGTATAAAGGTTATGATTGTGCAACAGTTGAATTAGGGCAAGTACCAAACGAAGCGGCTCAGAATATTCAAATTGATGAAATTAAAGACTTTTTAAATGGACGATATGTTGGTTCAACAGAAGCTGTGTGGCGAATTTTTGAAATACCCATGCATTTTCAATCCCACGTAATTTATAGACTTGATATTCACTTGCCACGTCAGCAAACTGTATATTTCCGACCAGGGCATGAGCGTCAAGCAGTTGAGAATATCAAACAAACTAAATTGTTAGCTTTTTTTGAATTGAATCAAACTGATGAGTCAGCTAATGATTACAAATACACTGAGATTCCTGTGCATTATGTTTGGGTTGATACTCAGAAAAAATGGAAGAAAAGACTTATAGGAGGTAATAAAGTCATATCACGATTGTACTCAGTATCTCCAAAGGCCATTGAACTTTTCCATTTGAGAATACTTCTGTTACATGTTAAAGGGCCAAAATCATTTGAAGACGTTAGGACTTACAATGGAATTGTATACAACACCTTTGTCGAAGCGTGTCATGCTCGTGGTATAGCTTCGAATGACAATGAGTGGAGAGAATGTTTAAATGAAGCTAAGGACTTCAATATGCCACGAAAATTACGTGAACTCTTTGGCTTCATTTGTGCGCTAAATGTTCCTACAAATGCATTAGCATTATGGAATGAGTTCAAAAACTTTCTCAGTGAAGACTTTCTAAGAGAATATGATGAAGATACGTCATTTAATAGAGTGCTTTTAGAAATAGAAGAAATTTTATCATCACATAACATGTCATGTGCCTCCGTTGGGTTGCCAGTCCCAATACACTTGCCTGAAGATGATGCAGTCGAAATGTTCGACCCACACGATGAACTATTAATATTTAGTGAACTTTACGCATCTGCAACTGCTGAACAGCGCAATGTTGTTGATTTAGTTATTCGTGAAGTTCAGCATCATGATACAGGTTCGAATGTATTTTGTTTGACTGCTCATGCAGGTTGTGGCAAGACGTTCACACAAACCACTATTATTCACAGAGTTCGCTCACTAAATCTTAGTTGTATTGTTACTGCATTCAGTGGGATTGCTTCAACGCTACTTATTGGAGGAAGAACTTTGCATAATGTTTTCAAACTGCCTATACCACTATTAGAAACATCAGTTGCTAATGTTACCCCAAACAGTGATCATGGTCGATACTTAAATGCAGCCTCCCTAATTATTATTGATGAAATATCTATGTGTCCACTCCAAGCACTAAAAGTTATCGATAGATTGCTCAGAGATCTAAGTATAAATGGAGACGAGAAAAATAAAGTATTTGGAGGCAAAACAGTACTTTTATGTGGTGATTTCCGTCAAATTTTACCGGTTATTCCCCATGGTTCACGTTCAACACTAATAGAAAATTGCATTATTAGTTGGAATGTATTTCCTGAGTTCCATCACTTGACATTAACCCAAAATATGCGAGCACTGCCAGAAGAAGTAGAGTTCGTAGAATTCCTTAAAACAATAGGCAACGGAGAAGCAGCTCAATATCCACAGTTTGGTGAAGATATTATTGAAATTCCAAAGAAATTAGTTGGCGAAGAGACAAAAATAATTGATGACATTTTTGGAAACATTGCAGATGATATTTTATCAGTAAGGATGTTGAACTCCGTTATATTGGCTCCCACTAATGATTCTTGCTCCATGATCAACAATGAAATTCTTAATAGAATACCTGGTGAACAAAACACGTATTTTAGTTATGACAAAATTATCAGTGATGAATTGAATGACGTTAATAATTATCCTATCGAATTCTTAAATTCTTTAGATGTCAGTGGTTTACCACCTCATAAATTGTCATTGAAAATAAATGCCATTGTCCTATTAATTCGAAATTTAAATACATCAAAATCATTAGTGAATGGAACTAGGATGAGAATCAAAGCCATGCATAGAAATACTATTGATTGCGAGGTCTTATCTGGAACAGCAAAAGGTAGTCGTATTTTGATTCCTCGATTAAATCTTACATACTCAGGAACCATGTTGCCATTCAGTTTTCAAAGGACTCAATTCCCTGTCATACACGCTTTTGCCATGACGATCAACAAATCTCAAGGCCAAACCTTTGATAACGTTGGTATCCTACTAAGACAACCTGTGTTTGCACATGGACAGCTATATGTTGCCTCCAGTCGGGTAAAATCATTCAGTGGATTGAAGTTTTATATTTCCAATAACAGTGGCCAAGGCAATTTAGCGAATGACAACAGAACTTTTACAAAAAACATAGTGTACACTGAAATTGTACGGTTTTAAATAGTGCAAAAATTGAAATAATACAATGTATTCATTATAGATTTATTTAATTATTATTTGTATCAATAAATTGTTCATTACAAGGAAATGGTAAAATTATTTAAAATGTCAATTAATTACTTTTGTATGGTTTGTTTGTCAATAAAATCATTGTACAGCTTATATAGCCTGAGCATTTTTAGAAATGTTTAGTTAAGTTGAAAAAATTTCGCCAAAATACGTCAGATTATCATCCTTGACAAAACATACTTTAATTTGTCATGATAAAGTTTGCACATTTCATATTTTTGGTCGAATTTTCGACCACTGGGCGAACTCTAGTATAAGTAAATGTAAAAATCCTTTTCCTAACCCTCTCTTTTTAGCTTCCTTTCGCGTCACCCCATTGTTGAGGATTAAGCGACACATTACCAAGCCACTGTTGAGTTGGTAAATATACTTGCAATGAGTGCTGCTGAGCTGCACCTTTTGTTGGAGGCAAGGTTGATAAATTACTTCTGGCTTTAGCAGAATGTTTAAGCTACGACACGCCGTTTTCAAGTTATAAGCAAAAAACCGCAAATTGGGACATTTACCCCTCTCATCTCCCCCCACCCCACCAAAAGCGACAGGGTGATTTTACTCTCACCTATCATATATTTATTAGGGGACCCTCCCCAACACATTTCTGAAAAAATTGGGGATACATAGGTTTGTTCTATTTCCTATTATGCTTGGGCTAATAAGCCTATGCAATACACTATTATTAAGCCTTATTTTCATCAAAGAGCCTGTGTATCTAATCTTAATGCAGTTAAGTGCTTATTTTGCAAGTAAGCTCATACAATTTATAAATGCGAACATTTTGGACGACAAACTCCCGCCCAGATTAGGGATTGGATTTAACCACAAAATGCTTGTTTTAATTGTTTCCGAACCTCGCATAAACTAAACGAGTGTAATTAAAAAACTATCTGTTTAAAATTTGGAGCAAAACGTAACAGTTTGCTACATAATGATAATCTTGGCCTAACCAACAAGGCTCAGGTTAGGGTAGGGCAGAATAATAAAGTAGGTACTAATGAAAATGCTATTTAACCAACCGAAAAACTTAAGTCAAGACCCTTGCATGCATGCAGCAGTGTTAGATCTTCTTTAGTTTTGTTGGGAACTGCTTTCATTTATATAAAGGATAGATCAGGTCAATTCCAACCAGTTTGAACTTTGATTGAGCCTGGATCTCAGACTTCCTTTATAACTGAAGATTGTTGTCAGCGCCTGTGCCTCCCTCGAAAGAAATTCAATGAAAATGAATCTGGTATTGCAAAATCTACTTTTTCATCTAATAAAGGAATTGTATTGTACACTCTTAAACTTCGTTCTGATTCTGAATATCGCCTTCAGACTAATGCTGTTATTCTAAAGAAAATGACATCTCAAATGCCTTCTACTTCCCTTCCAGAATGCATCAAAGATGGATACAAACATTTAGAATTTGCAGATCCTACTTTTGACACACCAGGAAAAATAGATTTTTGTTGGGTTCAGACTTGTACCCTGAGGTACAACGGGCGGATGCCTGTTCCCAAAGGCTACCCCGTTCCTTATCAAAGTAGTTTCGGATATATTTTGGTGGGTCCAATCGATTTTAACAGCAAAAATACAGCCATATGAACAGGTTTCATCTATTGTTTCCAATTTTGTAACCATTGAACATTCTTTAGTTTATCAACTTAGACGATTTTTGGAATTAGAAGAATTCCCAGTCCATGCATCAGTTAACCCCGAAGAAGAAAAATGTGAGATTATCCACATGGAAGTTACATATTTCCATTCCCTTTTAAAGATGAAGATCCCAAGATTGGAGAGTCGTTTGGGTATGCCGCTTCTTTTTTCAGAAACTTAGAACGTAAACTATGTAAACAAGAACCCTTAAGAAAAGAGTATTCTAAGTTCATTCATGAATGTTACGATTTAGACCATATGGAACTTGTACCTAATGTTGAGGTTTACAAAATTAATTGTTATCTTTCACATCATCCAGTGTTTAAAGAAACTAGCTCCACTTCTAAGCTGAGAGTTGTATTTAATGCATCAGCCTAGACTTTAAACGGTAAATCACACAATGATAATCTGCTTTTTGGTCCGAAACTGCATACAAATATCATGGAAGTTATTTTGATCTTTAGAATGCACCTGGTCACCTTAACTGCAGATGTATGCAAAATGTATCGACAGATCTTACTTGATAGTAGACATCAACCGTATTGGTCTATTTATATGTCATTTGATCTATTGTTTGGCGTGACACTCCCTCTGAACCCTTACAAACATACATGTAATACAATGTAACTTATGGTGTGTCATCGGCTCCATTTTTGGCAATTCGAACTCTGCAACAGCTAGCTTTGGACAAAGGAAACAATTATCCATTGAGCTTGGTTTTCCTAGGCGCGGAAACAGAGATCAGAGAGAGTAACGTGGAGAGCGGAAAAGATTAATGTTTTTTCATTTACATGGTGTTCCGATCTGCTTCTAGGAGAACAGTAACATTAAATTATCTAAGACACCGCTCTCCGAGTTACTCTCTCCGCTCTCCACTTCCGCGCCTATGAAAATCTGGCTTTATCAGCAAAGGTTTTGATAAATAATATCTATGTTGATGATATTGTAACTGGTTCTGATTTTCTTGCCTCTGCTATTGGTATAAGAAATCAACTAATTGAGATGCAAAAGTGTGGTGGCTTCCAACTTAGGAAGTGGTCAAGCAATGAAGTAGATTTTCTCTCAGAAGTCCCTATTGAGCATCAGGAAGTTCCGTTACGTTTTGATGGTGAGGATAAGGAGACTATCCAAGGTTTTAGGCATCCAATGGGATTCTAAACTAGATGTTTTTTACGTTTTATGTTGATGTGCATTCCATAAATTCTTCACCCTTTACTAAAAGAGGTGTATTGTCCTATCCGTCAAAAATATTTAACCCTCTAGCCTATGTGAGTCCTGTTATATTTTGGGCTAAACATATAATGCAACAAATTGGGGTTTTCAGATTTATCTGACAAACAGTCAGTGTCCATAGGTAAAGTGGTTATCAATTATCAATTATCAATTATCAATTAGTTAAGATGGGGACGCCACTATGTGCGTATTTTAACCCAAATATGAGTGAAGGATGAGTGTAGGATGAGTGGCGCGATCTTGTAGTCTTGTTAGTGACTAAGGCCGATATGTTCCTTAGACACAGCTGTTAATTAATAGCCCATACAGCTAATGGCAACTAAGGGACCTACAGTTTATAGTGGAATCCGAACCACATTTTTCCTTGTAATTTACGAATTGGTCTAATTATCAGGATAGTACTGCGGATAGTCGTAGTACTCACTAGTGCGGACGTTAATCCACACCAGGGAGCATCGCATCCACAGTGCATCCCTATAAATATCCACAATTCGTGACCTCCTAGTAGCTGGATTACAGGACGACGCCACCCGTCCCAGTCCTGCATACAAGATAAGATAAGATACAATAAGATTGGTTGTAGGTGTTGTAACATGTAAAGACAGCATCATCTCATTACTTGCAAATTCATTTTCCACGAAGTTTACTACATTTTCAGAAATTATATCAGTGGACGTGTCTTCAGGATTTGATAACGTGAGGGGTATACAAATAGGATCTTCAATGACTGGTTCTGAGGTGGCTCATCTTTAATTTTGGAGCCAAGGTACAGCCTTAGCCTTGAAAAATGTGTAGCGTCTTAAATCTCTCGAATGCTGATACCAGGTTGTAAAGGTACCTCTTGTGAATCAAAAATATCAAAATTGAAATATGATATTGGGCCTAAGGGTAAGATGTGTTTAGGAAAAAAATACCTTTTGCAACACAAAGGATCTCTTCCTTAGTAGTATTCTTGTCGATATATGATTTTTCTTGTTCCACCTCCTCTTCTAGCTCTAACTTGCACATACTTTTTAAAGACTTTTTTTCAAAACTGAGACAACCTATTTCAATTTGTCGCTTTTTCTGCATTACTTACTTTTAATTTGGCGGGTCTTTGTTCTTTTTCTACAACTTGTCGTTTCCCTTGTATTTTCAGTTTTTCTTGGATTTTGACTGTCAGCTTTTTCTTTTTACAATAATTTTGTGTCGCAAAAATCCAACACGGCGATTTGGTCTCCATAGGGAGGGAAAAATTCTTCTAACTTCTCCGGGGGCAAAAGTTTAATGGCATTTTCGTCAATCTGATATAGCAATTAGATCGAAGTTATTCATTTGAAAAATCAGTGGCCTTTTCCAGTTTTATACATAGTTAGAAATATTCATAAATATAATTTTTAATTTCCCTGTTATTTTATAACCTATTTCTGAAAATTTCCCTGACTATCGACGTTTTTAGGCCTACGTCATTAATTTCCTTTTAGAGTATTAGACTTAAAGCGCATGAATTTAATGGTTGGAATATATGATAATAAAATACTTTTCACCACACTTTGGGCGTTTTCTCACGGGGTGACACGGCGCCGGCACGACACCGACACCGACAAGTCAATTCGTTAAGGCATTTCACACTTATTGTCACGGCACCGACACGACTCTGGCTGTTGGTGGAGAACTAACTCACTTCTTGTACTAGGCAGCACGAAATTATCATAATTTAAGCACTTAAATAGCTGATTACAACAGGAGGTTGTATTTGTTATATTTATTGCATCTACGACGCAAAAGGCGCTGTCGTAATAACTTTGGATTGACCCGATACTAAAAGTTCGATATTTGGATGGCTTGTATTATACCTTATTTAAAAAGCTGCTCTCATCATCAGAGGTAATATTAAAAGTCAGAGGTATTGACACTATTTGTTTTTTATTGTTTGAATCAAGGTAAGGGTTTAACCTTAAGTCGAACAGCTCAGATACTGTCAAGTCTCTTATATGAGGCAAAAATGAGGACACTATCATCTCGTGGTCTGAAGGTGAGGCTGTGAGTTTCGGCGTTTTATCTTCTCTAATTTCTTTCAAAAATTCCCGTTCAATTGGATCCAGTTGTCTTTTCCTGACCGTCTTGAAAGTATTAGGGAATACTTTGTGAGTTGCCGAAGTACCGGCCGAAGTACCAGTCGAAGTACCTGCCGACGTTACTGGCTCAATAAAGTTTACAGTCAAGTCGTCATATCGCTGTAAACCGATGTCAGTAACGTTGCTGTCCTCGTCGTTTGCATCACCACCAACATCAATGTCGCATCACCACCAACATCAATGTCAAAATTGTTTACAGTTACGGCTTTTTCCCCTGTTTTAGGTAAAAACATTAAATGATAGCTGTATATGTATTTCTTTTTTGCTGCCTGGCCAGTGCCAAATCATAGAGAACGCATAAAAGAATTTCTGACATTTGCCCTCTTCTTCATTATCATGTCACCTGAAACAGAGAAGCATCTATGTAGCATCTGTGTAGGTAATATAACCATGTAATGTTAGTATGGAAAAGATGAGCAGTCGAATTATTAGTATGTCAGGATATTTCTACAGCTTTTGTTGAACCTTTATTAAATGTATAATAATGATTTTTTTCAGGTACTTCGCTACGGGTGCCACATTTACAGAAATGTACTACACATTCCGAATTGGCGTTTCACTTATTAGTCAGGTTGGGTAGCAGGAAAATATTTCAGTTCTGGCAGAGAGGCTGCAATTTTAGGTGGTTATAGTATACAAGTTTCTGAACCTAAAACCGCCCAGACCCCAATTTTTAAGGACCTCGGTCGTCCGTAATGACGTCATCAAAATGGCGGTCGTAAGAGGATGCTGGGTCCCCATGAATTGGCTATAACGACCGAATGCCTGAACCGATTTTCATGAAATTTGGCACACAAGTGCTTGAATACATTATGTCGGCCTGGGTTGAAAATGGTCAAGTTTCAACAAGTCATTTTAAAATGGTGGTCATTCAAAACTAAAAAAAGTAGCTATTACCATAGATGTAATGCTAAAACCTAGGTCCGGGATACCGATTTACTTTTTCATTTTGATGTCTCCAGAGGCAAAAAACACCATTAGGCCCTAGTTAAAATTTTTATATATGTGTATGTAATATATGTTTATATGTATATATATACAAAATATGTAAATATGTGTATATATGTTTATTGTGTGTGTGTGTGTGTGTGTGTGTCTATATATATATGTCCGTAAACACAAAAACTTGAGTATTTTGTGTCTGATTTTGATGAAATTTGGTTTGAGGAAGTAAAGGCGGGCTAAACTTGAATAAGTTCCCGAACCAGCATGATCGGACCATGGGAACTGGGTTTTGTTAGGGGTATTATGGGGTGAAAATTGGTTTGTCTCATGTATTGACCATAAAAACACAAAATGGCAGTTTAAAATTCTCATATCATTCTTATGGAGAATATTAGGGAAAAAGACGTGGTCTGCTTGTTCATCGATATTTTTTGATCAAACATGGTAGCTTAAATTTATTTATTATATTTTAAGGTATTAATATTACAAAGCACACTTTGTTAGTTTCCTTGTAGCAGCAAACCTAGGTAGCCTACTCATTAAACGTAATGCTATGGATTTCATTGGAAATCAATTTAGACAAACGGAAATTTGCTTAGTCAGCAGGTTTGTTGCGGGGGTATTTTAACTACCTATATTTGATCAAGAAAGTTTTCTCGAAGGACAGTAAATAAATAGGGTATTACATGATATTAGGCATCTCCTTTTAAACAATAATTGCTTAGTTTATGATTAGAATAATTAAAAACCCACAAGTTTTCAGCTGTGTTTGTTTGATACATTCCAATCAATTTCTATCTAGGCTATACTTACGCCTTGTTCACTGCCTTTAAAGAGTATTTGGTCCTCATACCCTTCGGGTATTCTGCCCTGCTGTGGCTCATCAATAGTGTTTTCTAAGCAGTGTCTCAGGCAAATTTTCAAAATGGGTTATAGGCCCAGTGTGTACATTTTCCAGCTCAGCTGGTCTCTCGAGAGGATTACGATCGTAATCCCAAAGGCTTGTTTGCAGGGTCTCGTTACTTTCACCAGGATTATTTTGACCTAGTTTATTGGATTGCAATAAATCAACCAAAGCCTGTGCTGTGGCCAACAACTTGTGGGTAGCTAAAATAACACAAAACACAACATGTAATTAATTAATGTTTAAAAAAAGTTGCCAAACATTGAGACTTTAAGTTTTAGTTTACCAATGTTAAATCCCCATAAGACAACATACCGTCTTCACCAATGTGTACATCTTGAATAATACATAATATTGTTGTTGGTGCCAAGGCGGGAGAGCAATTTTTGAAATTGAGGCGGTCCCACTCCCACAGTAGGCCAACATTATAATTAAGATTATAACCACCACTAAGGTGCAAATTGACATGAAGCATCTGAAGGAAACTATTGTAAGGGCAGGAAATTAGTAGAAACTAATCTGGGTAATATTGAGGGTTATACAGAGGACACTAATAGGAATAGGCCTATATCGTTAGGTTCATAAATATATTCTTAGTACTGTCCTCGTTTAATTGACGATCAAACGAAGCTATATCAGGCATTTAATAGGCTATTAACTTGTTAATATGTTAGGGTCTCAAGTGGTTTATTGCCGCAGGTTTGGTTCATGGTTTCGTCATCATGAAAGATAGAATACCCATCTTGAATTTACCTTATTATTTATGATAAGCTAACCAAACCCCTCGAGTTAGCTATGCACCGCTGCTGATGGCAACACTTTCAACTCCATCCTCGCCTACATTGCTACATTTTATAAAGTATAAAAATCAAACTAGCCTACTTCTCTCTAATAATATTGTATAATTTGTGAGGTTAAAATTACCGGGGTGTCGAAAAACGTACCTCACAAATAAAGTTTGCCGGATAAAACAGTCGAAGCGTGGGTAATTTCGTCCAAGGTTCGATTTTTACGTAAATACTAAGTCTAAGCTCAGAAATGAGTGCGAGTCAAGCAAAAGCTTACTCCAATACAACTCTTTTCATCACAGCTATCACAGACCTAGTAATCGATTCGTGAATAAATTTGGTCCTTCGAGCCGGATAATGCCTCGATGGCCGAAAGTCGTCGTAGGGTAAAATAAACGCGGGCCGAAATCCACAACGCCTATTCTACCCCGAGCGGTGCAATATATAACTATTGCACACGCAACCTAACCGTACGGTGCAATATATACTATTGCACACGTTTCCCTACCGTTCGCTTAAATTAGTGCCCCGATGGCCGAATATCGTCGATGGGTAAAATAAACGCGGGCCGAAATCCACAACGCCTATTCTAACCCCGAGCGGTACAATATATAACTATTGCACACGCAACCTAACCGTACGGTGCAATATATAACTATTGCACACGCAACCTAACCGTACGGTGCAGTATATAACTATTGCACACGTTTCCCTACCGTTCGCTTAAGTAAGTGCCTCGATGACCGAATATCGTCGTTGGGTAAAATAAACGCGGGTCGAAATCCCTAACGCCTATCCTAACCCCGAGCGGTGCAATATATAACTATTGCACACGCAACCTAACCGTACGGTGCAATATATAACTATTGCACACGTTTCCCTACCGTTCGCTTAAGTTAGTGCCTCGATGGCCGAATATCGTCGTTGTGTAAAATAAACGTGGGCCGAAATCCCTAACGCCTATTCTAACCCCGAGCGGTGCAATATATAACTATTGCACACGCAACCTAACCGTACGGTGCAATATATAACTATTGCACGCGCTTCCCTACCGTTCGCTTTAATATCGTACGGTGCAATATATACTATTGCACACGTTTCCCTAAACTTACCTTACTCCGTGTTAGCGGTGCAGCATGTACTGCTGCACTCGCCTAACCCGCACTGTACGAGTGCTGGGTCTTGACTCTTATCCCACCGTACCTAGGCCGTTAGGCCCCGTTTATGCACCAAGTGCGGGAGCGGTGCGATAGCGGGCCCGCTCCCGCTGTAAATGAGTCTGTTTATGCACGAAGAGCGATAGCGGTAGCGGTTGGTTAAAGGAGAATGGAAGGGGGACACAGTCTTGCCAACTCAAACTCTGCCAAATAATTAACACAACTATTTGTCCTAAGTGCACGTGCGCGTGGGTCAAGTTGGCAACCCTGGCTTCAGCCCAAGCAACCGCTGCGATTCCTAACTACACAGCGGGCGAATTAGAAATCGCAGCGGGAAGTCAACCGCTATCGCTATCGCTCTTGGTGCATAAACAGCCCCATTTAACTCAATGGTGTTAGAAATCGCTCCCGCTGTCGCTACCGCTACCGCACTTGGTGCATAAACGGGGCCTTACATACCCTCCCGTGAGGGCAGGAATTTTCCATACATCAGTACAAAGGCCGCGAGTGCAGGTTGCAACGCGCTTGGACGGACAGTTCGACGGTGCACTGCCCGCTCATGCCTTATCGCTGCTAACAACTGATACGTCCCGATGACAACAAAACACACCTTGGCTTTAAGAACAAAATATTCTTCTGTTATAAACTAAGTGTTTATACTTGACGAAATAAAACATAAACCTTCGGGTTCAAATTATATTTATATTTACAAAAATAACAACTATCTCCTTAAGTAGAATAACATTTCCTTCTAAATAAAATAAAATCGTCTTCTAAATCAAATGAAATCGTCTTTCGAATTAAAATAACGTCCTTCTAAAAATAAAACCCTTACAAATTTGCACTACTTGTAAATTAAAGATTGCTTTAGCAAAAAGTGTAGTGCATCATGCCTCCGTATATTTAATCCCAAAATACCATAATCTGCAACATATTGAGTCATGTTTGTTGTGCTGGAAGTTGGCCTTACCAAAGTAATTACAACAGGATTATAATAGGCCTAGTGTTTCAGTCGAATTAGTTAGTTGTTGAAAAAAAATTAAAAAAACATATAACTTTTGCTTACCAATAGCTTCATCCCTCTCCCTCCTCATTTTTTCGTATTTTTTTTTTAATTTTTAATTTTCTTCTTTTAAGCTTTTAATCTCATCCCTTAGCAAAATGGTGTTGCTATCTTCTTTTTCCATTCGTCCAATTTGGCTCGCAAGATCCCTCGCAAATAGTTTGCTCTGTTTGAGCTTTTTCTCTTTCTAAAAGCAAGGTCAAACAAATGAAATGTTATTATTAGGCTAAGCATAAAACTTAATTAGACTCTACATTGAGTGATGAGTGATTAAATATCACTTAGCAGGTCAGGTGGAATGTTCGTTAACAAGTAGGCCTATAGTAAAAATGGGTGTATACACATAAAAAAGTATAACTTAGCTAAGAGCAAAATGGGCAAAAATTTATAACAGGTTCTAATAACAAGTTAATTGAAAAGAATTAAGTATAAAAATTATTTTTATTTATTTTTAGCAAGTGTTGATAGTAGGTATAATATGATGGTTTTACCCCACTTTCGGCGTTTTAAAGGCTATACGGGGGCATTTTTTCTACGAGAAAAATGGAGGAGCTTTTTTTGGCCACTTTTTTAAAGACCCGGCTCTCGTCATATACACTCCTATACAAATGTTCAATGCTATTGTACAACTCCATTAAAATTTTAAATCCACATCCATTCCCATGTATATTTTCAAAATAACCGACTTGACAGTGCGAGGTTTGTACGCGAACTCGGGCACGCTCCCGGCTCATGACGCGCTCCCTTGGACATCCTTAGTGGAAATCCATGAGTTCTGGCTACTTGGGAATCCAAGCCATTTGTAATACAATAAATCACCTTTTCTCCTTATTACCTTTTCTATCAAATACATGTCTTTATACTTGGTCTTTAACAACTCCTCTGTATATAAGCCTCCCCTGATTATATTGCCATTTTCATCATTTAAAATATAAGTCAAAGGCTTTGTATTCTTTACTTCTGCTATTGTAAATAGTTCCCCTGTCCAATTCGGAGTATAACCTTTACTAAAAACATGTTTATACTTGGAAATCCTTACGCTATCGCCTACCTTATATCTTGTTTTTTAACTTGCACTACTTTAGAAGTCAACCTCTCATGCACATATTTACTGTTCTTAATCCTCACTTGGTTAGGCTTCATTCCTATAGATCTATGCACTTTATTATTATATTTTCGAATTAACTTTGGAAGTAAATCCAACCATTTATAACTCCCCTGGGCACTAAATTCCCCATATAACCAATTCTTTAAAGTTCTCTGAAACCTCTCCACAATTGCAGCCTTAGTTGTAGAAAATGTGTGATAGTGATTAATATTTAATTTTTTCATTGGTTTGCTAAAATATTGATTAAATTTTTTTTTTCCATTGTCAGATTGAATGTTTTTAACCCCCTTTGGTAGAATGGTTTTAATGGCTTCTGTAACCACCAACCCTGTCTTATTTTTTAGTGGAGCAGCATAAGCTTTTTTAGAAAATGTATCTATTAACGTTAAAATATATTCTCTCCAGAATTCTCTCTAGCATAGTTTTGCATATCAATTAAATATAGTTGTATGGTTTCGTTTATACCCAATACTTTAAAAGACCTTCTAATGAAATTCTTTCTTGCAGGCTTATGAAGTTCGTATGCAATTTCATTAATTTTTTAAAACATCACTCTTTCCTTTAACTGTAAATATATTACCATTAGCCCCAATCAATAGATTATCTTCCATTCTGTTAAATACATAGTTTTCTGGTATATATGGTCTATTATCTATATACTTAAATCCACTCAAATGTGTGGGGTCAGCAACTAATAAATCAGTATTGTATTCCATCAAATTAAAAACATTTTCTCCATACACAAATTTCGATCCATCATAATGCATAGCTTGTGACATTAGACAAATATCATCCGAATGTTCCCCCTGTGGTAGATTCCTTATAAATATTTGTTTGGCATCCCAACAATTATGTTTTTTATTAAAAATTATAGTCTGTTCTTTTGTAACACAGTCAGTGTCATCAATTGCAGGATTAACACGTACTAGCCTTTTATTATTGCAATCCCAATAACCTGCTTCCATTTTTGGAACTTGTGAAACATTTACAGCATCTTTACTATCTGTACCTTCCATCAAATCGCTAAGTTTCTGTTTCTTAGCATTCCAAACACCATTATCTGATTCTGAAAATTCATAATTATTATCGTTTTGTACAAATTGACCATCTTTTCGTATTAAAGTTTGTTGTAAAGTGGGCACATCATTTAAACTTTCACCCTTTTCCACATTAGTAATTTTCCGCTTCTTAGCATTCCAAACGCCATTCTCTGATTCTAAAAATTGATAATTATAATTGTCTTGTACAAATGTACCACCATCTTTTCGTATTAAAGTCTGTTGTAAAGTGGGCACATCATCTAAACTTTCACCGTTTTCCACATTAGTAATTTTCTGTTTTTAGCATTCCAATTTTTATTCTTATATTCTAAAAACTCATATTTAGTTTTACCTTGCAAAAAGACATCACCTTTTCTAGTTAATGTCTGCCCCAAAGTTGATACATCATCTACAAACTCCCCATCTTTAACATTACCAATTTTACGGTTTTAACAATTCCAACTATCGTCTTGTAAATTTAAAGTAGGTTCATTATTAGCCCTGGGTTCTGCAGGCTTATTATATGGATTATATAAACTATAAAATTTATCTATAAACATATTTTTATTTAATAAATAATTCCACTTTCTCTCAATTCCTCAATAATGGAATCTATTTCATTATCCACTCCTGAGTTATCGGCTTGGCGACTTAGCCAAAGAAGTCTTAACCTATCTACAAGCTCTTTTTCAAATAATCTGTCAAGACACATATCTATCAAGACTGGAGTCGCATTCTCACAGAGCACAAATGAATGTGGTTTCTATCCGTGTTTTCATACCACGCACCACAAACAATAGTGCATGGGTGGCTGTGCCATCCATTCTTCCTAGGGGTCCAACATCCTGAAAATCTTCAATTAAGTCTTGGGTTGGATCATATTGATGGCTTTTATTAATACTCATTTCGTCCCACATAAGAACACAGTCATTCTCAAATTCAGTCATGCTTTTAACTTTAAGCTTTAGTTTTTCCAATACCTCATTTGAAAAACCACTTTCCAACTTAGTGAGGTTAATCAATTGCTGCACATAAGGGAGCTTAAACCCTCTCTAAATCAGAAACGAGCGGACGGAGACTTGTAATAGAGGGAGAGCGAAAAGTGTTTTCCTTCACTGGTCCATTTCTCTTTAAATGAGAAATCTGCATATTCACAAAGGTAAGGAAGGACGTCTCAAGAAATAAAATTCTTCAAAGTACTTAACAACGTATGGTTGCTGTTGACAGGGAAAAGTCCTATTTTATTCAATTGAAATATGTTTTTTTCTCTTTGAAGTCTAAAGTACTGACTGTTTACGTATGGGGGTTTCATGGGTTTAAATCTGTTTTTTTCTCTCTTTTTTCAGTAACTTCTTTCCTAATGTAAGGTCCTCATTTGGTGTTTTTTCAATAGAGGTAAAATCTGAAAAAAAACTCTGAAGAGATTCATCCTCGTTCCGACTTTTTGTTTGTGATGTTGAAGCTTGTGAAGTATCATCAGCATTTATCAATCCGCAGGTGCTGTTGTAGGAATGCAGAAGACGTTACAGGTGTTGTAACTGTCAAAGACGGTCCTGATGTTGGCAAACTTGATAAAGTATCTGAACCACTCTCATTTGCTCTATATTATGGTAGACAATTGAGTACAAGTGTTAAGATGTTTATTTCGTTTCGTTCATGCTGGATTTTGTTATTTTCCTTCATTGACTCAGATATCTCTTCTAAAACTGCTACCCTTTTCTTTTCTAAATCCAAGCTTTCCCTCATCTGTTCTTCAAGTTTCTGCTATCTACGACTTCGCTTAACATTCTTCTGAACATGTGGTTCTTCTTCTTCGATCTTATACGGTTTTTACAAATGGTTTCATGAGAATAAGGGCTTTATTCTGTCCCCTAAAACCAAAGGAATAGAAGGTCAGAGTGAAAAGGAAAAGAGTGAGGAGGACAGGTGATGATCTTACCCTGATGTTAGGAATAGATTGTTGTTAGGGTGGACTTAATATCAGAGAAAGATTAAACAGTGCCGGGTTGGGAACATACAGCTCACAATATGAAGCTTTTACGTTTCATTAGTTGTCCCGGAACATATTAAATAACAAATAATTAAATAGTTCTGTAACAATTACACAACAGTTATGGCAGAATGATTCGCTATCTGACGGATCAAAAATCTACCCTCTACCCTCTTGCCTCTTTTCCTGTGAACATTGCTTTCGGGGTATTGCAAGGTTCATAATGTCTTAAAACTAGTCTGTAGTTGGTAGTTCCAGGAATTGACTTGGTAGGAAGGGCTGTGTACCAAAGAGTTAAGATTTTTGTTGATTTTTTACAACGTATGGGGAATGCAGGATGTTGTCTCTGTCTCCATCATAAGGAATTTATTTAAGTAAACCGCAGATTTTTGAGACACTTGGTTGTCAAACTATTGATGTTTCACTAAAAGCTTACATAAATCCAATATGGCGGAGGTTTTTTTCATATTGGTAGATTTCCGCCACTTAGATTTTTCTCGATTTTTTTTACGATGTTATGGACACATTTGTTGACAAAATCCCACATAATTTATTTCTATTGCCTTAAGTTTGATGTTGGACCATATTTTTACTAGTCTTAATTGATATTAACTCAGACTTACCTGTAACAGCAACGAAGGAGCATTTACTGCCACATTCCGTTAATACTGTAAGCTACAATATAAACCTACTTTTTAGGAGCTACATGATGTAAAATGTACACCGGAAGTCATTTTTCCACAGGCTGTAACTCCTAAACGAGTGGGTTTATCGAAAAAATTTCAAGAATAAAAAAGTTTTTAAATTGCATGTTCTATCCGAAAACATGATAAATTATAGGGTGTTCCGTAAGAAATTTCAAAGTTGGCCGCCATTTTGGAAAATGGCGGCTGAATTTCGAAAAAATAAAATCATATTTTTAACTGCAAAAAAAAATAAAGGAAGGTCCCCCATTTAAAGTTTTCTCTAATTCTTACCGTTTCCGATATCCTAATGGTGGCCTCCTTGAGTTGATCACCCTGTATATATCTATAATATTAAAACGAAACAGTGTTTTTTTTTATTTCACGATTCTGAATCAACCACTCGACGGATTTTCATGATTTTTGTGTTGAAAGAAAGACAATTTTGAGAACTAGGGAATGTCGAAGCCATAATTTTAGTTTAGGATCCCAGTTTTTTTAGAAATTAAGTTTTAATTTTTAAAAAGTCCAGCAGCCGACGCTAAGATTCTAAACTAGCTTTTGGCATAAAATAATTTGCTTAACATAACAGCTGTAAACATCCAGCTTTTGTGTCACAAATTCAGCATTTGGATAAAAATGTAAAGACATACTTAGGGTTGACTTATTTATACTATGTGTAATGCTAATCATTGATACGTTCAATTCTTCTGTAAGAAGATGACAGATTAATTAAATATACATAGTAAAATACTAGGATGTTCAAATTATTTTTTAAAGCAATCTTTGTAATCTTCGATTTGTTTTAGAGCAATATAATTTGTTTTAACTAACAGCTGGTTAAATATAAACTATAGAACTATGAGGTTATTTTATATACTCTTATTTTTTCATTGATTATAGGAAATAAGTAAGATTAGTAGAGATAATAAGACCACAGTTTTAAATAGTTTATACCAAAATTAATTAAACCACAGTACAAATCGAGGTTCTGTACACGAGTCTTAATAAAAAAGGATAAATGCAAATTATTTTACTGCTCCACTTTTCAAGGAAAGATAAGAAAAATAACAATGTTTACATGTTTTAATTCTTCATGGTAGCTTTTTGTTTACAATTCATGTTTGTCTGCTTTAACTTTGTTTGGATTAGGCCCGGAAATATTGATGTCATAAAAAGAAGATCAAGAATAATCAGGAATCGCGATTTTAAATTACCACCACAACCTCAGCCGGGTTTTATACAAAGATAAACAGATGGATGACATAGATTGAACACATCGTCAACATTGACCTAGGATACTGCAATTTAGACAAACCATCCTTTTATGAAATCGTGTTCAGTTGTGGTTACGTTTGGGGGTGCCTATATCAGCGCCCCCAAGCGTGAAAATATAACTTTTATTTCAACTATGAATATATTGTAGTTTAAATTAACTAATATGGGAAATTACGATGTACATTTATTCAATGAGGGTGGGTAATTATCAAGGATAGAACTGATAACGGTATGGATAATAAACATTGACAATTACGTCATTAGCTTTACTAGCGTGTTTACTTTTTATATTCCTGCTACATGTGACCAGTTCTTTTTTTCAAATGAATGTTATTTGAACCAAACAGCTGTTTCAATACAAACTGTTATTGTTTTTACTTTTCTTTGTTTACACTTATTTATTTAGCAATTAATTAATGCAGTGAAATTCGTATAAAGGATTGGTGTGACGATTAGTTTTGAAGTTAGGACACCAAAGTTAAATTATGTGTACTGTGAATTTTATTGGATATTATCGTTTTATTTTAGGTCGTTTCTATTCAGACCTACTGGAAATTGTGTATAGTAGTTGTATTGTTGTGATAATAATTATGGAAGAGGCAGGTATGCTATGGAAGGTGGTATCGTTGACTAGGTCCATAGACTTTAAGGGAGTATGTTTTATCTATGCTAGGATAACACTTCTCAATTGACTATTACTCTCTCTACTGTAAGCTACTTATAATCAGTGTGCGTCTGTGCGAATCGGCTGCAAATCTCACTACAACGCTTTTCACATTGTAAAAGTTGCAGAATTGCTGTTTTATTGTAAAATTATCGGATTTAAAATGCATACAAACATATTTGGTAGCACAACATTTGTTTAAAGATGATTTTTCACATTAAAACTGCAAGAAACTTTGTCTTTTTTAAACTAGCTGATCTGAATAAATTGTACACGGTTTTAACTGACTACTGAATTCCCGTACGTAGGACGGGCTAACACCTCGTACTTCCTAAAAATGTAAGAATATTCCCTATTTAAATACGGTAACTTTAAATTTAACGAGTACTAGGTTAACTGCTATGGGGAGAGTAATAAAGCGTGTATTTATGTTAAATATAAATAGCTTAGTATAAAATAAATAAATTTGCCAAGTTTGATCCAAATATATCCATAAATAAGCAAACTGCAACGATTTTATTTTCCTCCATAAGAATAACATGGGAATTTTAAATTTAATACTATTTTTATTATTTATCTCAATAACCGTTAGAGATAGAGCAAACCTTTTACGATATAAAATATGTATTTTTGGACGTTCTTTAACTTTTGTATTAACACAAATTCTCTAATACCAATAGTTTGTGAAATATTGTCAAAAAAGTGAAAATTGGCCGCCATTTTCCAAGATGGCGGCTGAAGCACAGCCGGGATTTATGGGGACTTTTGATATTTTATTGATTTAGGCTTACTAAACAACCGTGCAAAGTTTCCTCTTAGTCCGAATTTGTTAGGTCGAATGACAGTTTTATCCCTAAAATTCCTGGACTACGAGGCCAATTTGCGTGCACGTTAAAACCAAACAATTTGAAGGAAAATATTGGAGCATAGTTTTTAGCAACATTAGCAATTGTATTTCAGTATTTATTTACAAGTCCCGCCCATATAAAGAGAGAAGATGTCCAGGTAGACCCGGTCAGGCATAATCCGCTGTTTTCAAAACATAGCTATTGTTGTGAAACCAAGGGTGCGCGCTACCCCATCCCAGCGGTCATTGCTACTGCATCCCTTTAATTCTTATAAATTATTTGGCCCAGTACAATTTCTATAAATCTAACGGGTGATCGCATAAAATTAAGTGACAGGTAATTTCAGTCACAAAGTGAAGACGAATATCACTAAATTTGAATCACAATTCTATGTCAATCCTACCTCAAAGCAGTATCAAACCATATGAAATTAAAAAAAAAAAAACCAAAAATCTGTCCTTTTTAAAAAAAGCTTATTACAGCGTAAAATTTGCTGGACTTATAGCCACACAGAATTTGCCTTTCAGCCTTATGGACACTTTGGTGCCTCTTTGTCGGTCAATATTTCCTGACTCTAAGATTGCAAGTTCTTTGTGTATGAAGAGATTAAAATGTACTAAAGTTTTAAAAAAATCATTGGGACCAACATTTTCAGAATTGTTGTTCGACAAGTTAAGAAAACCAGGAAGTTTCTTCTCCATAATTATGGATGAAACAACAGACCATAGCGCAACCAAGCAATGTGCATTCACTGTAGTTTATGTGGATGACACGACTGGCTAAGTAAAAACAAGTTTTTTTCGATATGGTTGAAGTTCCTACAAGTACTGCTGAGGATTTGTAAGCTTTTCACATCGTAAAAATTGCAGAATTGCTGTTTTATTGTAAAATTATCGGATTTAAAATGCATATCGTATAGCCCTAAGATAGAATAAAAACATATTTGGTCACACAACATTTGTTTACAAGATGATTTTTCACATTAAAACTGCAAGAAACTTTGTCTTTATATGTGTAAACTAGCTGATCTGAGTTGTACACGGTTTTAACTGACTACTGAATTCCCGTACATAGGACGGGTTAACATCTCGTACTTATTTAATACGCAAGCACGTTTTTTGTGACAATTACTCCTCCGAAACTACTGAACCGATTGACATGTTTTTGGTGTCATTGGAAAGAGCGTAACGTGAAGTTGTGCAGGAAACTTTCTTTTTAGGGAAATAATTAGAGAGTGAGGCCCTGGGGCCCTTTAAAGTTTTGTATTTATCCATAAGGATAACATGGGAGATAATCTTTATTTACAGAAACATATGTTTGATACTTGAAAATAGTCATAGTCTACTACATAATAATTGCTGTCTATTATGACTGTTAATGTATACTACATTTCAATCAAGGATTAAGTACCTTAAAGTTTACTCAAAATGGATCTCACTACTTTATTTTAATGATGGGAATAGTAAAATTCAGTTGATACTAAGTTACCATGATTTAGAAAACTTTACTATAATAACTAGCTGTTACCCACGGGCTTCGCCCCGTTTGACATCATAAGTATTAATAAAACTATTGATTGGTTAAGTTAACCTGAAATAAACCAAATACAGTAAAATAAACAAATAATCACACCTGATTTTAATAAGGTAATAAATTGAAAGAATAACAAACAAATAAGTACAGCTGAGGTATTTTTAACAAAAGTATATGAAAAGTTCCCTTTAGAAAGGAATTACGACCTTAAAGGGCAATTTATGACCTAATGGATAATTTTGCGCAAGGTTTCTCGTCATGACGAACATTTTAAGTATATGGTTTATGGGGGTGTGACTTGTAGTTTTCTCAAAAGTTCATGGGTACTTTTGGCTTTATATATAGATTTTTGTATTTAAAATCACAAATCTTTGATATTCTTAATTCATAAGAAACGAAACAGCTGAGAAATCAAACAAATCATCCACTTCATGTGTGTTTACGGATATGCATGTTATTAAGATATAAAACAGTTTTAGCGAATTTCCTATACATGGAATATTACCGTAGGTCTCAATTTAAAAACTTGGACCCGGGACCGATTTACTTTTTCATTCTGATGTCTCTAGAAACCAAAAATAACAATCTCAACAATCTACAGAATTGTCGTAACTAGTCGATGTTTAATAAAATGAGTTTCAAAAAGGGCACTTAGTATTTAATAATGCATTTGTATATCAAAATAGTAAAAATATATAGTATATATAAAAAAAGTTAGTATATTGCAGTATTTATGTATGATTATTCGTTACGGAGAAAATTGTAAATTAAGAATTCCCATGTTTTTCATATTGATAATAAGTAAACTGTTGCAGTTTGCTTATTTAAGGATATATTTGGATCAAACCTGGCAAATCTATTTATTTTATACTAAGCTATTATTATTTTACAAAAAACACACTTTATTATGCTGAGTTCAATGGGAGCACTAACAAGTATTTAGAAATAGTCATTTATTTGAAACCAATGCCATCTTGAATTTTTCCAAATATTTTTGGATTATTTTAATATTTGTAATATATTTGTAAATATTTGTAATATAGGGTAGTTTTATATCATTTTATATGTTTTTATGTACGCTGCGTTCAATAGGAATTTCCCTAATATTTTTTGAGTATTTTTATATTTGTTGTATAGGGTTGTTGTAAATCATGTTATATGTTTTAAGTATCCCGAGATCTGTAAAAGCACTTAAAAGTGTGTAGAAACAATGATTTTTCAGAAATCGCTGCCATTTAGAATTTTACGAAATATTTTACATTAATTCTATAGTTGCTGTATATAGTTGTTTTATATAATTTTACATGATTTTAGCAACGATACGTTTTTCTTCGTATAGGATACGAGTTTCGTATTGCAGCCATTGAACTCTGGACAATTTTGGTCACTCACAATGTCTTTCAAAAACTTCAAAATCGATCTCATTAGATCTTTTAATTGATAGGACATTACGACACAACAGCTTTAACGACAAATGTGATCTCAATGATAAATGTTTAGCCATTGGTGGCTTCTCTGGTCCGAGATATCTTTCTATCAGTGTCTGATGGTCTATATCAAACTGAATTTCTTTCATTTTCAATCATTTGATGGTGGGATTATTAGTGATTGAAGTATTACGGCATTACTCGTTAATGGTTTCGTTTAGGCAATTAGAACCTCTAGTGAATGCGTAGACATGTTCCCGTTTTGCGATGATATCTCTGTATCAAAATTGTCACCCACAATTTGAGTAAAGGTTTCGCTGGTATTATCAGTTGATATTCCAGACAAATCACACTTACTCGACACTTCATTAGCTGCTGACTTCTTGAAGCGTAGGACATCGTAAGAACATGACACCTGGAATTTATTCAATAGGTTTACCGCTAACTCTGAATTGCAAAACTTTATACCTAGAGCTATCTGAAGGTTCGTAGCTGTATTAGATAGAGTTGCTGACACTATACATCCAATAAGCAAAGCTGGTGGAGTTTAACCGGTTTTGTTGAGTGCTCTACACAAGCGCATCAGGGTAATGTTGGCATGTTCCTCAACATTGTATTGACTTAAGTGCAAGTTGTATTTCTCTTTATTATTGTTTTCGAGTCCTGCAATTTCACGTGTTGTTTGGTTTGCCACCTTAGTAATAGCAGCATTAAGTTCGTCATCGCCATCATCAGGGCATAATCTTAAAATAAATGCTGCTTTGTTTGGGAAAGTGATTATGTGAACATAACCTTGTGCAGAGAGTACAACTAGAAGTGCTCTTTTAGAGCCTCAATCAAACTTGACCTGTTATATACACATCCTCCAATACATACAGTTACAGTATACAGTTTGTGTTCTTCGACAGAGTTCCACATACGTTCTATACCTGCTACAAATGCTCCTGCAGTTTCGTTGAATGGGATATCTACTGATTCATCCTCTTCATTCTTCCGTTTTGCATCCTCAACATTTTTGGGTACTCATACATTTATTTCGACAATCGACATGGTACATTGCGTCAACAGCGTGTAAGTCACTAACTACACCAGACAGTCAGTCTGAAGCTAATGTATTTATTTCGACAATCAACATGGTACATTGCGTCAACAGCGTGTAAGTCACTAACCACACCAGTCGAGCTTCTGAAGCTAATGTATCGTTCCTAGCACCACATGTTTCAATAAGCCTTATATGGATTTACTATTTATTTATAATCTTACTAATATTATAAATGTGAAAGTTTGTGTGTTTGTTTGTTTGTTTGAAGTTCAATCACGCAAAATCCAATGGACGGATTGGGCTGAAATTTGGCATGATGATAGCTTACATTCCCGATTAACATATAGGTATATTCTTATCTCAAAAATCCTTACGGGCTCCGCCCCAGTGGCTCTGTAATTCCCCATGTTAACCTTATGAGTATTCATATTTAAATGGAATTAAAGAATTTAGTCAGCTGTTTCAACTAAAAAGTTGGTTCTATGATATGGAAAAGCATTACAAAGTTATAAGATTTACCAAAAGAGTGCAGCACTATATTTTTTTGCATTTATTAAAACAGCTTATTTGAACTAAGCAGCAACAAAAAACTGTGATTTGGAAATAGAACTGTCAAAGTAGGATTGTTTCCAGTTATGTTTATGTTTTTCATTTCATGAATAATTTGTGATATTTTGCGAATTGTTGATAATTTATTTTTCTCTATTGTTTAGGTGAAGTGGTAGAACATTATGGCTATGGTAGATGTGTAATACTATATAATACTGTAAATTTAAAAAAGAAAATTTTATCAAACTGTGTCTTCCCTTAATGCAAACGCAAAGCTTGAGTATAACTGCAAAAAGCATTTTATACTTATATTCCAACCCCGTACGAAGGACGGGTACTCTGCTAGTTATAAATAATTATAAATAAGAGCAGCTTATAAGTTTAGACAACTTTCTAAACTTATAAGCTGCTCTTTATCTATCAGGGTGTTTCAGGTCCTTCTTTAAATAACAGTTTTCTCCACAAAAAAAGCAGTGTTTCTGAAATTCAAAGCATTTTTGATTGGCCTCGTAGCTTTGGATGGGAGGGACTTGCTTCTGAATTACCTCCAGTTGGCAGTTTTGCTCTTTTCCAGTGTGTTTTTGAAGTGTAGGTAGATACACAACTTCTATGACACTGTATGATAAAGTCTTGATCAGTGTGTATTTTCGACTCCAATTCAATACTTTCTCTATCACCGTATTGTATTCTACATTGTATAGTAGTCTTTATTCGCTGGGCACCAGCATATGGAAAAGGTTCACAGCATCCACTGCAGTAGAATTTCCATTCCAAAAAACAATTTCCTTCAATTTGGAAAAATTCAAGATTGCAGCGGTTTCTAAGAAATGACTCTTACTAGATACTTTTTAGTGCTCCCATTTAACTCAGCTTACATAAAAATACATGAAATGTTTATTACCCTATATCTATAAGTATAAAAGAGGATGTTTGTATATATATATATTACACTCAATCTCCGAATTCGGACAATGTCCGAAATTTCTGCCCACTCCGCGATGTGGATAGTGTGAAATACCCACGTCGCGGAGTGAGCATTTTATTTCGGACATTGGCCGAAACGAAATGCCCAGACCGCGTTGTGGGGTAAACTCATTTACTCAAACGCCGAAGTCAAAACCTTCTTCGGCGATTGAGCAAATTCAAAATACCCACAACGCGATATGAGCAAAAGTGATTGCCCACGTCGGGTATTGGGTATTTCTAGTTTGCGCAAACGCCGACTAGTATTCTATCAACCACCGTATACCCATAAATCTACATGAAATCCACAATCAGTAGGTAAAATAAATAAAATTTATGTTTGTGTTTATAATTATTTAATGTATAAATAGCATTTTATTAAATACCAGAAAACAGCAAAATACCGAATAGGAACAAATATAAAAAGGTCCATTACACATACATTGAAATTATGTTTTTCCACTTTACAAAATTTGGAGTAGCCTTAAAACGCCGATTATCACACAGTTCTTGTTAAATCTTTCTTTTAGTTATTGGCACAAGGTGGTGCTGCCATGAAATTTAGAATTGCATTTTACGTTTTACTTACGGTAATACATTGACATGATTTACTCAAAAAGTTCTTCTTACAAACACATCTAATAAAACCTTGTTTTTTTAAAGAGGTTGTCGACATCTTTTAACCTCTTTTTTGCCCGTCCACATTGGCCTCTGTCGTCTTTATTGGCTCGTTCGACAGGCCAAAACAATATCTAAAGAGGTAATCACTGAACGTATATTAACTTGATCACGTGCGTATCACTACAGGACAACCTAAACAAAAAACATAAACGGTAATGAAAACACAATGCAGGTGCAGATCCGTCCATCCTAATCGCAGATAGTGCAAATGATGGGGGTGCCATGTCTAAACGTAAATTCGGCGTTTGCACAAACTAGAAATACCCACAACCCGACATGGGGGAATCCCTCTTGCACACATCGCGTTGTGGGTATTTAAGATTTGCTCAATCGCCGAAGCACGTAATGACTTCGGCATTTGAGTAAATCAATTTACCCACAACGCGGTCTGGGCATTTTACTTCAGCCAATGTCCGAATAAAATGCTCACTCCGCGACGTGGGTATTTCACACTATCCACATCGCGGAGTGGGTAGAAATTTCGGAGATTGAGTGTAACATATATATATATATATATATATATATATATATATATATATATATATATATATATACACACGGCCGCACCCGGGAAGTCCACATGAAATATACACTGGAAGTCAGTCAGTTGCACCCCCCAATATATTTCAAGACTATGATATATATATAATATATATTGGTAAATATCTTAAGCCTAGACATTTCTGAATGTATATATCTCTTTTTTTCTGAAAAATACTAAAATATAATTACGTAAAAACTGCTATGGTAATGCAGTCACCACCGCATTTGCACGGGAAAGCCAGTCACGTAAAATTTGTGCTGCTAAGCCAGTCACTATATATTTTACCGCATACCACTGGAATCCAGTCACTGAAAATCCACCGGGTATCCCGTCACTTCAGTCAATTTCACCCCTGCCCTTCTACTTTGTATGATATTTATTTGTTCTACAAGCTTGAAAATCCGCACCTCAAACAAACGGATAATGCTTCAAGCATTGAGCACTCTCATAACCAATCTTTCGCACTTCATTTTAATTAGTTGTCTTCCAGATTAGTTAAAAATTACTATTCTACAGGTTAAATACCTAAATGCCAATGTAATCTTTGGTCATCTTAATGGCGATCGTCCTGCCAACTGTGGATAAAAATATGTACCGAGCTAATTAGCAAGCGCAAGGGGGGAGATATTGCTTTATAGTCGCACAAGTAGGCCTATTGTTGAGTCCTTGGAGGCAAGCGGCCATCTTGGATAATTTCAAACATTTGCAAAATTTATCGTCCAAAAATATTTTTTCAAACACCAAAGTGTTTATAGTTTAAATATCTAGTATACTGTGGGATTAGAAATGTTCTTTGCAGTTTTGAATTATTCTCCAAGGGGGTGCATAAAAGCTAGTTCACAGTTATAATACGAAAACAATATCCTGTGTTGCGCGGGCCGTAGCACATAGATAGTTTTCCCGCCTCAAACAATCGAGGGCGGGGGGAACAAGGCAAAATTCTTGTCTCTTGCGGCGAGAGGCAGGGGCGAACCTAACGGGTTCCATTGATGGGCTACCTACCGACCGACCTGGGGTAGCGACTAGCGAGCCAGTGGATGGTTAAAGGTTCGGCCGGTTATTTCCAACTTATTGCTGGTTCTCGAGCTTACTGAGCTCGTTGTACAGTGAAATCTTACTTCCCTATTATATATAGCCACAATCGAAGCGATTTTTACATGAGAATGAAGATATAGACTCAGTGATGTGTGGTTACTTAATCAAACCATGTTTCGTGATTGTTTATCTTATAACGGCCAATAATCAATCAACTTATATTTTCTTTATTTTTCGATTTATTATCTATATAAATTCAAGAGGTAGCCCTGTACCTGGTTAACACATATACCAATTACTTTTAACGTGTTTTCTTTGAGTTACGCCCCATGGGATTTCAAAGTTTCACAATGTTTACATTTTTGAAGAATGTAGATAACAGAATGTTAAACGAAGTCAGCTGTAAATGCAGTGCTTTGATTTTACGGTCCAAAAGGTAGAAATAACTATTCGAATTGTGAAACTTTTAATTTTTGCTACGAGCCTGTTAATTGGAGATTGTGACTTTCTTAATTTAAGGAAGTAAACGTATTAACATGACGTGTTTGGAGTGGGATTTGATATATGTGACGTGTTTCAAACTTTTTCTCTTCAAAATCCTCTCCGATGCAAAACACGGGTACAGGAGCTAGGTTTATTGGAATTCAAAAGTTTTTTATGATTAAAATTGTCCTCCAATGTTAAGAAATTATTTTCCGATCAAGTTGTTTAATGAATAAATAATTGTTTTGCCAAATTATGTTTCGAAACCAGGAACTCAAAATAGATAAGAAAATAGATATTTTAGTTCAGAAAACAAAGCCAATCAAATAGGCCTACGTACTTTTTAAATAAAAACACTGGTCGGATGGTTTGTAAATTGTTCTTTATTTACTTCAATAAACTTCTAATAAAAATCACCAGAGGTACAAATCTATATAAATAAAATTAGAGTTTTTTCTGTACTTTTAGATTATTTTTACGTTTAATACATTCCAGAATCCGAAACAAGTCTCATCTCAATTTCTGTCTGTCTGCCTTCAGACTGTCACGGACCAAAAGCCATTTTACACGGTCTTCTCCTGAAAAACAAGAGTACCTATCAAAATCCAAATCATTTTAATGTGTTCACTGGATTGGCAAAAGTGTCTTTAGCTATTAAAATATGGCCTCACTAATTTGTAAAAAAACTTACGGACGTTTAAAAACCCAATTTTGTGTGATTTTTGTCAAGTTTTCTCGCAATGTTTATCACATAGTCATCTATGAAATAGCGAACAGCGGTTCGGATCAAGATTATTTTCTATAGCTGTCACTGATATGTTTACATTGAGTGTTGTTTACAAATACCGCAATCATTTCCGATCACGTTTCAAAAGCAAATCCAAACCAAGTTGGATTAAAACCGTGTTTCCTTACATAACGGATTTAATTAATCGCAAATGCAATAATGTGTAGGGTAACCGTAAATGAAAAAAGAGCTTCTTTGTGTATAATATTTTTATTGAGTTTTGATAACCGGGGAAAAGACCTTGAATCAGTGTTCTATATGGCTGGGAAACTTATATTTTTTACATAAGCGTTACAAATAGCTTACACAAAAGGTTTCAACTCATTGATGGCACTTGAATGGTGGTTGTGTAAATTGTACAGTGACAACTGCAGTGGGTGATTGTAAGAGAGGTTTACGGATTATGCTCAAATCGCTTTTCCAATGTGTCTTCTCAACGCTATGTGCTGCTCGCTGGGCCATACAGCCAATAGACCAATTGCCCATCTCTTGGGTTCGTAGGCCTAAACAATTATTTATAAGTTGGTAGCGCATATTACTCAGTGTTCCGTACAGACAGGAAAAGAGCACCTTTGATAGTGAAATATCCAACCTGAATGTTTAATGGCGAGATTGAGGTATAGTATTTTAACTGTATGTCGTTTGGTTAGTTAGGTAAGGTTAACCTAACCTAACTAACCAAACGATATATTGAATTAAACAATCGAATAATCATTTAGTTGTTTGGGCCATCAGATATAAAAGTGTACCCCACATAGATCTATTACGCATTTTTTTTACTTGAAACTGTCAGATACTGTATTTGTTTCTATATAATAGTTTGGCCAGTATATCTGAAAATATGCAAACCATCTGCTGTTCTTTATATAGGAAGGTTTCAACTGACCACTTTAAGAACCCCGTGCGTAGAACGGGCACACAGCTAGTAATCAATATTTAATTAATACATCTTATCTTACTAATATTATAAATGTGAAAGTTTGCGTGTTTGTTTGTTTGTTTGAAGTTCAATTACGCATTAATTACTGGTCAGATTGAGCTGGAATTCGATATGAAGATAGCTCACAATCCAGATTAACATATAGACATACTCTTATCTCAAAGATCCTTTCGGGCTCTACCCTAGTGGCCCTGGGAATTCCCATGTTAACCTTATCAGTATTCATATTTGAAATCAATTAAAGAATTTTACCTGCTGTTTCAATTACACAAGTTGGTTCTATGATATTCAACAGCATTAACGATTTATAGGGTTTACCAATAGAGTGCAGCACTTTTTTTTTCATTTACGACAACAGCTATTTTGAACCAAGCCGCAACAAAAACCTTTGATACACAATTGGAAGTGACAAAATATGATTGTTTACAGTTATGCTTATGTTTTTTATTTATAAACAATTTGTCGTATTGTGCGAATCTTTGGTGATTTACTTTTTTCTGCTGTTTAGATGCAGCGGTAGAACCTTATTATGGATATGGTTGATGTTTATACTATAGCATACCGTAATCTAGATTTCTCGGAGTAGGCAGCGTAAATTTACATTTTGTCGGTACATATAGAATGACAGAAAGACAGACAGACAGAAATTGGGATGATACTCGTTTCGGCTTTCTTAGGCTATGAAACGTAAAAATAACCAAAAAACTGCATGATTCTACGCAATGGACAGACAAAACTGTAATTTTATTTCTATAGAAGATGACTGCTACCCTACTAGTCAAATTTGCACAGTTTCGAGCACTCGACACACGACAAGCTGGTCGGAGTCTGACACCATTGAATCACTGCAAGGGATGCCCGCAGAGGTAGAGGAACATTCAGATGAGTTCTGAGAATTTCAACTTTCTCATTTTGTAATGTGCCGTTATAGCCTTACTTGGAAGAGGGGGATTTTTGGACCACGAATGAGTTCGTATTTGTTTAGTTTTAAAAAAAATCCGACCTGAATATAAAATAGCAAATGCAAGTCCGCAGTTTACGTTTTTGATCAGTAACGTAATTAAAAGTTACCAAAATAAAGTAAAGTGTCTAAATCTAGTGCAACAAACCTAAATATTGACTACTGGTTTTGATTAACGTCAATTAGTAATAGCCTACTTAACGTTATTTAAGGCTATTGTATGTTTGATAACTGACCTCCTGAATTTTATTTAAGTTCCTAAGTACAATATTATTGTCAAACAATGCAATAATGTTATTTCATAAAATTTGTACCTGAGAAATTTTGATAATGGAAAATGTATTTCTCGTGTAAGAAAATCTTAAAATGATACGATTCGTAATGATACGATCTTAAAACGAGCAATTCAGTATTCGTATTCAAAACACCAAACACCCGCCACTGGATCAAAATATGTCCACTACAAAGCATTAAAACAGCATAGTACAGTGTATGAAAGAGGTGTGATTTATTTCTTGGTACTAAATTAAGTCATTCTTCAAGTATAAGTAAAACTTCAGCATGGGCATACTCTTTGACGTACTATCATATGATGGATTAGCTGAAGGCATTAAGTCCGATTCAAGCTTATATTGCTTACTATTAAGATTGTTTTAATACAATTATATTTAACTAGTGGTTGTCCGGTGGTCGAAAACTCGACCAAAAATATGTTATGTACAGGTTTCAAATGATTTAGGCCCAAAAATCTTTAGCTGTGTGAGTAACTACGGACTTCTGGAAAATTTAAATATGATATTTAGATATGTGCTTACTCAGGAACAATGCCGTTCCGGGACACTCTGTAAAAATGGACGCTACGTGATTATAAATTTGCATTTTACATAGTCAAAATACAATAGGTATTGCGCAACCATGATATGTTATGTCATTAACCTTGGTTCAGTAATAAAAACTACACCGTGTGCTTACTCAAACAAAACAAAACTTGCTTACTGTACAGCAATAAAATACGTAAAGAACAAAACAAAAGGAAATCTAGACTAGTAGACTACTGATACCGTAGTCATCATAGGCTACTACTACATGATGTTTCAGAACAGAAGTATGGTGATAAAAATATTAAATAACTCATAAAACACTATGAAATCATAGTACTGTACTTAAGTCTTTCTGGTAATAACAACAGTGATGAAAATAAGATAAAGATAACAATGATGTAAAACCCCTCTTATTATTTGTCTTTGTTCTATTCTTTCTTTGGTTTCTATCTATCCACAAGTTGTCATGGTTACTAATCACCCAACGACCCAACCACAAAATGTTGTAGTGTTGTGACAGCAGACGATTGTCAGTATGTCAGTGTCAGTGCAAGATTGTCAGTCTGTAGGTGCGAGCGTATAGCTTGACCTTGAAGCTACTGATCGATATTTCTCCGTTTTGCTTCCATCTTATTTTTGTCAAATGAACTGTAATGTTTCAATAATGGGGAACCTACTGCAGATAAAAATTGCCGTAAATAGATATATAGTTCATATCGAAATATTAGACTGAAAAACACAATTCATAAAACATTTTCTTGGGACTTCTGAGGTTATATAATATATAGGCATCATGTTGATCCGATCCCAATTGAGCGAGGTTCTAATGTATTTGCAAGTTTAAGTTACAAATAGAAAACCCCATCACATTATGGTTAGTATTCAATGACCGATGTATTATCAAAAACTAATTCATAACTTATTTTGATATTAAATAGAAGCATTCATTACAGCTTGCAGCACTTATTGGTATATATAAATATCCAAGTTACTATTACTTAGAAAAATAAAACACGAAATTGTGAGGCCGTTCAATTTTTATATACACAGTGTTAAACATTTTACTCTGCAGAATACCGGATGGTAAAGAATGTTTGGTTTCAAGAAAACAAAATAAAAAATAGTTTAGCCAGCTTTACTATTTATTAAAAAAAAACAATAGAAAGGAAACCATAAGGATAGGTATAGGATTGAACTGAAATAATTGCAGGGAAACTTAAATAGTAAAGTCCACAAACTGTACATCGTTAGAGAGAGAGAGAGAGGGGGGAGTGAGAGAGAGGGAGGGAGAGAAAGAGAGAGAGAGATTTGATAAGGAATCTGAAAAGTAAACAAATAATCGTTTCTGGCGTTTGTCATGGTGTACCCCCCCCCGTATTTGCACTCGTGACCACTTTTTGTTGCTTCCTTACCTTTCAGCCGTCCCAAAATAGAATTCCTGTAATGGTTTGTTTGTAAAATTAAAATTATTATAAACATCTTTTATCTATCGAGTGTAGTTTCGTGGTTATTCTTATCAGATAGAATAATATCGTTGCCACATGTAATAGTTCCTCCTTCGCGTTACGCAATAGCGTAAAAAAAACAGTTTCCGTATCTCGGAGAAGATTCACGTATATTTCCCGAGATAAAGAAAATCCGTATAATTCCCGATCTTCCCGGTCCGTGGACACTCTGTAAATATTGTACGTAAATAAAGGAGATATTGACTAAAATTTCTACTGAAGGTGAATAAAAAGAAAACTTAAAATTTGGGATAATGACCGAGTAGGTTTTTAAGATTCAACCATTTATAATTAATTAATATTCGTAGTTCCTTATTAGAGGTGCATCATCTTTATTTGGAATATGAACATGTTTAAACACGTAGTTAACGTAGTTAAATACGTAGTTACACGTAGTTAATCACTATCCCAACATCAATAGTAACAAGGAGTAAACGAAGGTTACCGACCGCTGGGTGTTACCGCTACAAAGTAGGCGAGGAGGGTGCCGTACTGGCTACACTACTCCACGATAGAACACACGATGAGACAGTCTCCGCATTGGTATTGCAGTTACGCTTATCGACACAGGCAGCAGCACCGGTTAAGCTGTTTTCAAACGTATAAAGTGCACAGGAAGCCATACCTGACTGGCTTTTGGGAGAGCTGACTGGCTTTCGGGCGGGTGACTGCCACACCGAGTAAATTACCAGCGCGGTGACTGCCTCTCCGGGTGGGTACAAAAGTATATATATATATATGTATATATATATATATATATATATATATGTTTGGCAGTGATAAACTCAGACACCGCTAAACCGATTGCCACGAAACTTGGTACATACGTGTAGAATTTCATTGGATAGGTTTATACACCATCAATTTCGTTATCCATCCAATCGGCTCCGCCCCAGTGGCTCTGGAGTTTCCCATGTTAACCTTATGAGAAATGGAATTAATGAATCTTAACAGCTGTTTCAATTAAACAAGTTGGTTCTGTTCTATGATGTTCAATAGCATTAAAGTTACAAGGATCACCAACAGGGTGCAGCACTATTATTTCTTTTACATTTATGACAACAGCTAATTTGCAACCAAAAGGTGAGTCAGCATAGCGAACGAACTTCAACCTGGAGGCGAGTTAGCGTAGTGAACGAGCTAACCTGAAGGCAAGTGAGCGTAGCGAACGAGCTAACCTGAAGGCAAGTGAGCGGCCACGGTTAAGTGATTATAATTTAAGTATCTAGTAAACTGCCTCTCTAGAATGAAGGCTTTTTCAAGGGGTAGTTGAACAGTGCAAATTTGGAATGAGGATCCAAAGCCATGCACAATTTGCGTTCTCTACGTTAACGAATCTACTTTTAATGACATTTTGGAGGCTTCTACATAACACTGAGCCTGGCTTTTTTCTAGAAGTCTTTTTTTCTAACAAGTTTTCTATTGTAGAGATTAACGGGTAGATGAAGGGCTCGAAATATCAACATATTTTCTGCCATTTTCCATTCCACGGATGATCTATATATTAATAGGCAAGCATGTTTCTTTAAAACATTTTTTCTCAGCTCGTGTGCATCGCAGGGAAAATCTACGTATACTGTTAGAAAGATATTTTCCTGTAGATGTGCAGAATCTCTTTAAAAATTAAAATAGGTTAAAATATAAGCACAAAAAATTATTTTGAAATTAAAAAAAATTAACATGGGCTTTATGGTTTCCATGCTGGTGACAAAATAACAACGAAAAATAAACAGAAAATCAAAACAAATGGAAGAATTACAATCATATGTTTTATCTACAGCGTGGGGTGAAAATAGAGAAGCCTGTCAGTACTCTTGCCTACAACTATACATTCCAACCCTATGTTAAAGTTGTCACCAGTTTTTAATTAAATTCGTCGTATTCAATGTGGGCCACCAACTGATCTAAATGACTAATTTCTCTCGAATACACAATGTTTTTACCAACTCAAACTTATAGAATCACTTATTAAGAACTACAGCAACTAACTGTTACGACCCATCAACTTTGTCAGCAGCAGAAAATAAGGTGGAAAATATAATTTTGGACACGCAAACTGTGACTGGTTCACACAACTACATGTTAAAAAATATGGCGACAAATGGTCCATGTAGGCTAGATGGAATTTCTACATCAGTATCCAATATTCAATGCCGGTCATTACATATTTTTGGCGAGTTTTCGACCACTAGTAAGTTATTACTGTGTGTATGTGACGATAGCAGTTCGCAAGAAATTGCTTCTTTTTGCAGACCAAGACGGCTCAACATTTGATATTCTGATTTCCATCTCGTTTCGCAGTCTTGGATAAGTTCCACTTACTTATTACCTAAATCTTTTTTATAGGCATGCAGCCTTTGCTTGACAAACATTCACCTCTTGTAATGCCAAACTATGAAGGGTGCAGTGGCAAGCATATTTGACAATCCTGGTGTTACCTTTTTGGTATCTTTCAAAGCACAACACGTGGCTCCGTGGCAGATTCTTCATTTCACTAACCATTATCGCAGCATTGTCTGTTACAGCAAAGCTAGGAATGCAAGTGTCATTCAGTAGTTTTTTATTGGGTTTTTGAGCTATGTGTTGAGAATCATGTTTGCCCGGAAGATACTCATTAGACAAAATCTCTTAAGCTTAAAATTTTGTGACATGTGACATGTAGTATCGTTGTTACGTTAAGTCCGTAAGTCATTTGTGAAACTCAATTACTCAATCTGTTGAAGGTCAATTCAATTTCCGTTTTCATTTTACTTTTGGTTGATTCGTACAATTAAGGAATAATTTTTCCGGAAAAGGTATTACGAGCAGGGCACTTTTTGAGTACCCTTCCTTGTTACGTAAAAGAGATCCATATCATGGACATTGTCTTTCTGGCTTTGTGTTAGGTTGCTAAGGTTCCAACTATCAGGGATAGTACTACTGTATCATCTTTTTTTAGGTATTCATCTAGCAGGGCTCGCGTTACCTCTTCCGGTCTTCTTTTATTTAAAATTATAATTTGAGCAATGCATATTTTTGCAAGGTTATGGCAATGCTGCTGTGAGGGATGTTTTCTCAAATTATCAATCGATGATTCTTCACATCTATTTGATAGATGGTTGAAAACCATAATGATATCATCTGAGTCAGGTAAACTATCTGGCTCATTAACTTTAGTTTTTCTTCCACTTTTTTCTGCATTGCTACCTATTTCAAATCTCCTTTCTGATTTCATTAAATATAAAAAGTCATCAATAACCTTGGATTTAGATACATTTGAGTTGTTACAAGAGAAGCATCGTTGGACATCAACATGTCTTTAAGGTTGGGCACACCTTTGGCGCCAGTGAGGGTTTTTTAACTGTCCCTGTCTGCATGAAAACATTTCCCTCACATATTCCATTAGAGGTGTTAGGCAATGTTCGAACAGTTCAATATTTCATTCCGTTCTTTAATCAGTGCCATAAGTTTAGCCATATCTCTCATCCTGGTAATTACATATTTATTTTGGTAATCATCTCTGTGATAACTATTGAGTTTTAGGCTCAAAGCAACAATTAGCGGATTTGACCGCGCTATTAAGGAGATATTATCTCCACAGCGTTTGCATATCTTGTTTTTAAATTGGTGAGGTGCAGTTTTGTTTTCAGGCTTAAATAAAACAGAGTTACTCTTTAAAATTCGTTTCTGTATTCTTTGCCTTCAGGACTGATAGTTTTTTCTTCAAGTTCTTTTTCTAAATTGCTATTAGAACTAGTTTTCAAGCGAACAAATAGCAACAATACTGAATTTTGCGAGTTGAGCGAGCTATGAGCGGTTGCGCTTCTATTGGTTGGGTTGCAAAAAGCTGTGGAACACCCGTGTCGCCAATTAGTTGCGCCACCAATACGGCTAATAGTGGCCTAAGATTTGTTCTAATGTCATTTGTATCACCTTTCCCGGAACAGTCCCTATATTCCGGTTGCGAAACCCTATATTTTCGGCTAACCCAAACATTTTTGATTATTTTATTGTATCAATGGATAGTTACTAGGACATGTTAAGCTCCAAGAAAATGCATGATGACATTCTGTTACCTTTGGGCAATTCGAGATTTGGCCGCCATCTCGTACCGTAAACTTACTTTGTTTTGCACATCGCAATGTACTTTTAAGTCTTAACCCCCAAAAATTAAGATAAGCATAACTTTTTATGTAATGGACATGTGAAATCATCTGTTCTAACATTGATTTATATTTTATTCTTTCAGACGAACCTGCTACCTCAAAATCTGATGACTTTTGGACATTTGAAAGTTTGGCGGAGACGACAGAATCAAATAACCTCGCCCAGCAAACCTGCAGAGTTAGCGAATTTCCATTTGTCTTTTTTGATTTACCACACAATGTCTCCTTTAAAAGTATCACATTTAATCCCTAAATAGAATTAGTTTAACTACTAGTACTTAAGTTTGCTGCAACAGGGAGATTGAAAAGTGATTTTTTTTGTAAAATGTCAATAGTTAAGTGAGAAATAAATGCATCTTTAAAATTTTATCAAAATATGTTCATAAACAAGCAAAATACAACAGTTTACTTATTCTCCATAAGAATAACAGGGAAATTTTAAATTTACAGTTTTTTGGAATTTTCTCCGTAACCATTAGGCTCATAGTAACGCTTCAATATACTAAATCATTTGTTTTTTGAAGCTCTACAAAATAGTTTTGAAATAAATTGCAAAATTTTATGTTTTTAGGGTCAAAAGTGGGAAAACACTATTTATACCACATAAAACCCCCTTAAGCCTCCGTTACGATCGTCCGATCATGCTGGTTCGCGAACCCGTTCGAATAAATGTAGGTAAATATGATTATACAGAATTTCATCAAAATCGGATGCTCTCTTCAATAGTGCTATTAGTAATTCAAAAAAATTTCTTACTTGTGTCTATTTTCATCACAGGTGTTACGAGCATTGGTATAATTTCCCCTTCTTTCATTTTGATTTCATTCTGCACATCGTTTTAATAAGATCTTTTTCGTATTCAATCATATTTTTCTGAATACTTTCATTGACTTCGTTGTTTTGTATGCTTGAATGCTTGTATGCAGGGTTGTTGGTCCAGTTTTGCCAATCCCCCCACCAAACCTGCAAAGAATACCCACTTTTAGCAAAAATTACCCACATTTAACTTACGTGATCAAATCTCTTTATTGCCTTAAACATCGAAATGCATAAACGTTAAAATCTGAATTAATTATGTTAAAAGTTATACAAAACAAACCATGCAAAAATATTTAACTTAGAAAGTACAAAACCATGTTTTCTTTCTACTTTATAATGTAAGATCACAGCAAAACAACCTCGGTCAAGGGAAAAACATTCTTTTTCTTTGGATACCTTTTACATAGGCTACTCAAAGTCCTCAGGCTGTTGGAACAATTGTTGACAAGCCAATTTATTAATAGGCCTACATGTATAACATTTTTACCTTCTTGTTCAAATTTAGGCAGTGACAAATTTTTTTATAAGTATTACTCTACATTAAAAAATCTCCCTACACAGAACAGGGTTAGCCTAGGGTATATAATAATAGATTTTTATATAAACTACAATACGTTTTTAATCTAAATAACGTACACACAAAATCTACTTACTTATATACTATTGTGGTTTATGACGATCAAAAACTTCAGTTTATGTACAATATTAACAATTCACTTCAAACTTCTTGAAAATTGTGATTATGAAGAAAGAAAAAAACTTCAGTTTTATGTACACAATATTTACAATTACTTCAAACTTCTTTAAAATGGTGATTGTGAAGACTGGCTTAAAATATTTACAATTACTTCAAACTTCTAGAAAATGACGATAATGAAGGCAGAATACAAATCATCAGTTTATGTTGGCCTACAATATTTGAAACAATTAAGTTAGGCCTACTCTATACAACTTGAAATCAACTCGATTATAAAGACAAAATAGCTTATAAAAAATTCAGTTTATGTACAATATTTACAATTAGCTGCCTACTTCAAACTTCTTGAATGTTCTATTTCCAAATGTTGCACCTAAGCATTTTCTTTGAAGGCTCAAATGTTACGCAAACTCCATTGTTATTAATTCCTTCTTTTAAGGCCATCAAAGCTACAACAGTATCTGTTTTAAGTTTGTTTCTTTCGAGGCTTTTACACTGCCTTAGTCCACTGAAGAGCCACTGATGCATTTGAAAATGGCAATAAAAAGTAAATTAATCACTTTTGACAAGTTTTCAAATGCAGATAAATTTGTTGCAGTTTTAATTTGGAATACTTTTTTCCAGTACTCTGTGGCAGGGCAGTTTGTGTTTATGTCTTCTGAATCAGTGGTCAGAGCGTGGAGTTTTTATTCGGAACCAAGTTTTTGAGGGTCAACAACCGGTTTTAAAACCGGGAATCTTTCTAAAACTGTCAACAAGGATTTTAAAGAAAAGCTTTGTACTACTTTCGGTTCGACCAACCGCAAGATGTCATAAAGAGGGTCTGAAAAATCAAATCTGAGTTTAGTCTGAGAAACTAGCTCAATGTAAAAATTTAAGCATGAAACAAAAAAAACCTTTCAATGTCACATTCCTTAACGCCAGGTTTTTTTAAGCTCAACTAGGATAGACTGTGTCAAGTATGAACTAAAAATAATATATACACTATTTACAAAATAATCACAATTTATAATTTCTTAGTCCTTTTATTTTATTTAATACCTTAGAATTGATAAACTAAATCTTTATTGTCATAAGTAGGGGTGGCAGTACTTGCGAACCAAGTAGGATCTGCGCATGAGTAGGGGTGGCGGTGATTGGGGGGATTTTGGAGTGGGGGGTCCTAACCTAACCTAACCTAACAATATAGTCCTCTCAGCTGTTAGGGGTAGTATCTTAGGTTGTTGGGAGGTAGTTAGGGTTGAAAACCATGTGACGTAACCTTATTTGGTACCTTTGTTTATTATTAAACTATTTCTGTTTATTTAGTTATGGATAAAAAGTGTATGCCTTGACCGGGTATTGAACCCCGGCCTCCTAGATGTTGATTTTATGTCTTAGCCATTTAGCTACGATACCAGTTACAGGTCCCGTGTTTATAGTGGTAAATAACAACTTTGATTTCTTAACCTATATATACAGAGTGTGTAAAAAAACATTATATTTTTATTTTATTTCATACATATCTATAAGCTGTAGTCCATAACAAATGCGAAACAAATGATTATTCACGTATCTAATGTTAAAAACAGCTGAAAGAGGGCTTAAATGGAACTTTACCGTCGACTATAAAAAACGGCCTTTGTAAAGGCCACCAAATGTTGAATGTTAAATTTACATTTTATGGATGTTATGTATTTTTGGGGCGTCTAACAGAGTAACGGGAGTGTGTAAATGTTTTTTTCTATTGGTTGGTTGTGTATGAACCTGTGTATGAGCCAAAGGTTCACGGGTTCGATCCTTACCAATCACCAAATGTGTTATTTCTTGTCAGGGTGATATTTTGAGTTTCAGTATGGTATTGTATCATAGTTCACCGTTTGTATATGAGCCTATGGTCCCAGAGGTTCTCAGGTTCGATCCTTACCAATCACCAAACGTGCCATTTCCGGTTAGGGTGTTTTCTTTTGTTGGTATGGTGTTGTATTATAGTCAACTGTCTGTATATGAACCTATGACCCAGAGGTTAACGGGTTCATTCCTTACCAATCACTAAACGTTTCATTTCCGGTTTGGATGTTTTCTGTTGTATGGTGTTGAAGTGAGAGTGGTGTGAGTTCTTGATCCTAGAGGTTTGTGGGTATGATCCTTACCAATTACCGACTGTTGTGTTAGAGTGACATTTTCAGTTTTAGAATTTTGTTGTTCTGTAGTTAAATGTCTGAGTATGAAACCAAGAGGTTATGGGTTCGAATCCCAACAGTCGCTGATGGTTTTACATTTGTCACTCTGAGTTTTAGTATGTGGGAGTAGTTAACCGTTTGAATGTGATCCCAGAGGTTTGCGGGCTTGTAGGTTCACGGGTTCAATTCTAACCCGGTTGGGTTAGTTAACGGGTTCGATTTAACCCGGAGGGGTTAGTTTTAGAGGTTCACGGGTTCAATTCTAACCTGATTGGGTTAGTTTTAGAGGTTCACGAGTTTGATCTTAACTCGGTTGGGTTGGTTAATGGGTTCGATCCTAACCTGATTGGGTTAGTTTTAGAGGTTCACGAGTTCGATTTGAACCCGGTTGGGTTAGTTTCAATTCTATTCCGACTGGGTTGGTTAAGTGGTTTGATCCTAACCTGATTGGGTTAGTTTTAGAGGTTCACGAGTTGGATTTTAACTCGGTTGGGTTGGTTAACGGGTTCAATTCTAACCCGATTGGGTTAGTTTTAGAGGTTAACGGGTTCGATCCTAACCCGATTGGGTTGGTTTTAGGGGTTAATGGGCTCAATTCTAACCTGATTGGGTTGGTTCACGGGTTCGATTCTAACCCGAATGGGTAAGTTTTAGAGGTTCACGGGTTCGATACTTAGCTGATTATGTGATTTTGTATATGCATATGTAACCTCTGTTTTTCCATCAAATAACATAACCTCAAACCAAACAAGTTTATTAATTTATCATTAAGTGTCAATGGTATTTAAAACATTTTGTATAAATGTTTTACTTTGAGTTGTATTAGTTGTTATAGTTCACAAATTCTCCACCAGGTTGCAACACCATCGTCTTGGTATACACCAATTACTGTTAAAGCTTAAATTACGGTTAATTCTATATATGAGTGTATTAAATGTTTGATGTCTAACTATGCTCTGTATAGTTCTTAATATGAAGTTCAATTGCTTTTCGGCCAACTGTTCCCTCCAAATAACATAGCCTCACTTTATGTATTGTATACGTAGGTTTATAAAATAAATACTTTGGATATTCTGCCGGAAAAATAAGGAAAACAACTGTGAAAGCTAAAACGGTTTATTTATAATATCTACATCCTGTGTGGTGGTATTGCATCATCTGAAACAAAAATTATAATTAGTACCACATCCGGTGTAGTAAACAAGTTATAACTTGAAAAACATCCTGTACGCTGATTGGCTATAATAAGCTCACTCCTGATTGGTCATAAATAGGTGATCTGTGTAGTCATTAGCTACTCCCACCCCTTTACCTACCGTATATATATTGCTCTGTATCACCATCGCATCACTTTGCTCTCAGCGTTTGACGAAGATGGACGTAAGTAACGTAGCTGCTCAAGTAGTAGAACCTGTAAATATAGTTGATGATTCTGTTGAAGTAGTTGTCCCTGTAAATGTATTAGATAAACACGAAAATTATGTTAAGAAATTCAGAATTCATGGTATTAACACTGTTTTCAAGTTTTCTAACCCCCCGCCTGAAACTAGTGAGATTGACTGGCTAAGACAAGGGTTTGGTCAAATTGTAAATGAAATGAAAGAAGTTTGTCAGGAGGGCGATCAATTAGGTTTCACTTTGCGTTCCCTTAACCTGAAAAGGGAAGAGTCAGGGTTTGTCACTTTTCGCCCTGCAAATGAAGTTAACGAGGATGTCTTGTGGCAAATATTTGGGGGAATTGTTCAATCAAATGTTGAATCGATCAAGTCCACGGACACATTTCAAGTAGAATGTACTCGAGTTAATCTCCCTGTAGGTAAAGGTAGGGTTAGACCTGGCCTGTATAACACCTTTGATGAAGAATGTAAAGCAAGAAGGGGGATTGTTGTAATTAATAATAAAGATAATTTGTGTCTTCCTCGTGCCTTGGTGGTAGCTATAGCTAATGTAAATAAAGACCCAGCATATGATTTAGTTAGAATGGATAAAGCAAAAAGACAGACTGTAAGGGCTCAAAAACTTGTACGTCGAGCCAGAGTCGAATTGCCAGAGGGTGGTGCCGGTATTGCTGAACTTGAAAAATTCCAGGACTTGCTTAAAGACTATAAAATCACTGTATACAACTACAATGCTAAAGGTCGTGATGTGTACTTTGAGGGAAATGTAGAGAAACCCAAGTTCAAAATTAACTTGTTGTTTCATAACCGGCACTATAATGTAATTACCAGTTTGACAGCCGCGTTTGTTTGCAATTATTTCTGTGACGCTTGCCATATCCCCTATGATCACAAAGGTAAGCACCGCTGCTCAAACATTTGCTCGCAGTGTCAGACCATCTCACCCCCTTGTGTAGAGGAGCATGGGGGAATCCTGTGTCCTAAATGTAACATGACTTACAAAAATCAACGCTGTTTCATCGCACATCAAGCCGATAGATGTAAAAATGTTAAGAAATGTTTAGATTGTGAAAAACTAGTCTGGCTTAAAGAGAGGTCCAAACCTCACAAGTGCGGAGAAGTATTTTGCAATCCTTGTAGAGCATTTAAAGATCCAAACCATAAATGTTATATGAATCCCAACGAGGGCAAACCTAAATCTAAAGACTACGTTTTTATTTTCTTTGATTTGGAAACCCGCCAGGACGAGTTCTTGCCCTCTAACCCTGAAAGTAAAGTACATAAAGTTAACCTGTGTGTCTCTCAACAATTTTGTTACCAGTGTATTGAGGGAAAATTCTGTATAGCGTGTAAAAACCGTACACGAGTGTTTGATTCCGACCCTATCAACCAGTTTATGAACTATGTAATGTATGTGAGAAAGCAGTTTAAAAACGTTTGTGTAATTGCACATAATGGGCAGGGTTTTGACTTTCAATTCTTGCTAAAGTACTTGTTGGAAGAAACAAAATTCACACCGGAACTTGTGATGCGGGGAACCAAAATTATCTTAATGAAAATTGACAATGTGAGGTTTGTGGACTCGTTAAGTTACTTCCCCATGGCTCTGTCTGCTTTGCCTAAAGCCTTTGACCTACCTCCAGAGAAAAAGAAAGGCTACTTTCCTCATCTCTTCAACACATTAGCAAACCAAAACTAAGTGGGTCCTATGCCAGCCAAAGAGTACTATTGTCCCGAATCCATGTTTGAAAAATCGCACAATGACTTTGACAAATGGTACAGTGAGCAGGTTGCAAACAAGTATGAATTTAATTTAAAAAAGGAGTTGTTGGAATACTGTATGTCAGATGTTGATATCTTGGCTCAAGCCTGTCTAAAGTTCCGCTCAATCTTCCTAAAAGAGTGCAATGTTGACCCGTTTCTCGAGGCTGTTACCATCGCGAGTGCCTGTAATCTAGCCTTCAGACGAAACTTCCTAAAACCCAACACTATCGGCATCATCCCTAAGAACGGCTATCGATTAGTAGACAATCAATCGGCAATTGCGCTACAGTGGCTTTCTTGGGTCGAGGAAACCAACGGGATTAGGATCGATCATGCCGGACGAGGCAAAGAAGTCAAAGTTAATGGGATGAAAGTAGATGGGTTTGATGGTAGAAACATCTACGAATTTCAAGGGTGTTACTGGCACGGGTGCCCTAAATGTTTTCCTTACGACCGTTACGCCCCTTTGAAGGAGGATCCCTCCGATAGCCTACATCTTCGCTACGAGCGAACTAAAGCCAAAAACGCAAAGTTTACTGAACACGCATTGGTAGAGATGTGGGAATGCGAATTCCGTAAGCTTAAAAAGGATCAAAAGCTCAATCATCTGGACAGTCTGCCCATCTTGAACAATCTCCCACTAGACCCACGACAGTCTTTCTTTGGAGGTAGGACTGGCAACGCGAAATCCTATCACAAATGCGCCGAGGGGGAAACTATTCAATACGTTGACGTTTGCTCCCTGTACCCGTACGTTTGTAAGTATGGGAAGTACCCTGTAGGCCACCCAACTATCTATGTAGGAGACAAGGAGTGTCGTGAGAGAGGTATGGAAGTAGATGGGTTGTTAAAATGTAAAGTCCTGCCACCATGCGATCTCTATCACCCGGTACTCCCCACAAAAATGAACGATAAATTGATGTTTGTTTTGTGTAGGACTTGTGGGGAGATGATGTATCAGGGAGAGTGTAACCATGATAGCGATAATAGAGCACTTGTTGGGACTTGGACTATGGATGAGATCAGGAAGGCGGTAGAGAAAGGGTACATTGTACTGAACATGTATGAGTTATGGGAGTACCAGGTAGCGACTTATGAAAACGGGGGCTTGTTCACTGACTTTATCAATAAATTCTTAAAGATGAAACAGGAAGCTTCGGGCTATCCAGAGTGGTGCAAGACTGAGAAGGACAAAAACAAGTATATTACAGATTATTTAGGACATGAGGGAATAAAGCTAGAGAAAGACAAAATTGTTAAGAACGGGGGTTTGAGGTCTTTGGCAAAATTAATGCTAAACAGTTTCTGGGGAAAATTCGGACAGAGGGAGAACCAGACTAAAGCCACAATCGTTAGGGACTCCAAAACACTGTTCCAAATGTTCTCATCCCCTGAAAAAGATATAAATAGGCTCCAGACCGTTAATGACGAGGTTGTGGTTGTTTCCTGGGAGTATCTAGATGAGGTAGGAGAGCCTCTAAGCAACGTAAACGTTTGTATCGCAGCGTACACCACTGCACAGGCGAGACTCAAGCTCTATGATCATCTTGAGGCCCTAGGAGTTCAAGTATTATATTATGACACAGACAGTGTCATTTTTTACTATCGCCAAGGCTTATACAGAGTTCCTACGGGAGATTACCTCGGCGAAATGACTGACGAATTGGCAGATTACGGACCCGGCTCTTATATTACTGAACTTGTCTCTGGGGGGCCTAAAACTTACGCGTACCTTGTCTGGTCAACCAATCAACAGAAATTGATCCCAGTCTGTAAAATCAAGGGCCTCACCCTAAACTTTAAAACATCAAGAGTTGTAAACTTTGAAAAACTGAGAGAAATGATCCTAAGTGAAGTAAAACAGTCAATTGAAATTGAAGAAAACAGAATCAGAAGAACTAGAGATAGAGACATCGTTACCATCACTGAGAGCAAAGTGTTTAAAATCACGGGGCCTAAGAGAAGGTATGAAGGAGAGTACGACACTCTACCTTTTGGATATAGAAAAGTCCAAAGAGACATTTAAATTCCTTGGTAAATAACTTTGTAATTTTTCATTGTATATATTATTGTAAATAACTCTCCTAATAAAAAACATGTCTATAGATAAATACTTATGTAACCCGACCAAAGTGTGAGTGTGTGTACATTGAGAAGTTCAGATTGGAAAGAACCTGTGCTACTCCTTGTACTTGTGTGAATGTGTGTACACTGAGGTGCTCAAATCTTGATGGACTTGAGCCACTCCCTGTACTTGTGTGAATGCTATTGGTCACTGGCGCGGCTGACTAAAAGGTCCGTAAACCATGTGTGAAGGTCACTGGCGTGGCTGACTAAAAGGCCCGTAAACCACGAATGTTAAAACTTTTGGCAGGATTACATAACTAAATCTATAGACTTGACAAAAAAAAGCTTTGTAAAAGTAAGGGAGAGGGCGTTTATAGTGACTACCAGGTAAACTGGACTGGCTATAAACGCTTAACCTGGCCTCACTTAATGAGGGGATAGTCTCAAATCCTATCCAACACAAAGCTATATCATACGTAACAGGCGTTAAGATACATCATTCTACTAATAATGGATGGCATAGCGGAAGAACTATACCAAATGTAATGTAACTCTTAGATGATCAAACGACCTGTATAAAGATGATATAGAAGAGATGCAACCTAGTGGAAAGCATGTAAACTACAACAAAAGTATAGTGGACAACTGAAATCGTTATTACAGATGGTTAAACCTAACAACTCTACATCTTGATAGGGTGGTACATTCAAAAACGTATGAGGAGAGGAGGTCAAACTCCTACTTAAATCTATCTCCCATAAGAGCCTCTAGTTAAAGAGGATGATTATTGCACTATTCTGTAAATAATACAAGTTTACCATATTGATTTTACACTTGAGGTGTTAAAGACTCAAAAACAGGAAACTAGTGTTGTATTGAGTGAGAAATCAAATTCTAACCCATATTTAATACTTAATAAACATACCTAGGTACAAAGGTAACGTTATCACTGCTACCCACAGTGTTATCCTGTGATGGTAAATAGTACAGTTGTTCGTGACAACACCCTACCTGTGATTTATGAGTGTAATGTGTAGGTACAAAGCTCCCTGATTGACCCTCAAGTGACTGACTTTCGTTGAAAAACTAATATTCTTGACAACGGTACATATTGATGTAACAGACTTTGAAACCTTGGTTGTAGTAAATAACAACTAAATTGGATCAGGGAAAGGCAAATTAACCCATTATCATGGCAAGCCACAACAGCGATATAAATATTAACAATCGCTAAAAGGCGAGTATACACAAATACATCATCAAGACATGAACATCAAGATCCCCTATGATAGCTAAATCTTGTAGATATCCTAAAAATCCTGTAATCACAAGCCATGGAACCTTACAAGCGGATAATAATATATGAGTTAGTATTGGTAAAAATATATCTGTTTTAGCCAAGAACCCTTACGAACCTGAAAAATTAAATACCCAAGTCTATTTATTTACGTACCTTTTATAAGCTACAACTAATAATGTAACCTATGTTTATTGATTAACAGATTGGTTTTTATTACTTTCATCTTATTTATCATAGGTGTTCTGAAGACTATTGTAAACACATTATCTTATAGCATTTGTACCCGAATGTTCCATATGGCTTTCAGCTCTGAATGTAATGTGACACCTATTGTCTACGCCTCTTTTAAGTTGTCACTGTTTTGAAAAGTATTTAATGTTAAGCAATAGTATTAATGGAGATGTCTCTTAGATTGACATGAAATAGATACACTTGAAGTTCTAAGTAAAGCCCCTTTTACTGTTATTGAGGTTTTACCGTACTCTGAATAAAAACCTCTTTTACAACACAAAAACCATCGATATTCAGCGTATACTCTAAAGACCGAGGAATGTACAATGCATTTCAACGAAGAATGCAAAGCAAGACAGGGAATAGCTGTTATAAATAACACTGACAACTTATGTCTAGCTAGAGCAATAGTGGTAGGTAAAGCCTATGCAAAAATGGATCCACAAATTTGAGGTATTCACGAAGACAAGAGCATGAGACAAACAAATAGGGCAAAGAAACTTATAGCTAAAGCGTGTGTAGGAATGCCTGAAGAGGGATCAGGTATCCCTGAACTTGAAAAGTTCCAGGCACTCTTAAAGAAATATAGAATAACCGTGTATAATTACGATAGCAAGGGTCGGAATGTATATTTCTCTGGTGTGAATAGTGATGCAAAATTTAAAATCAACTTATGTACCATGATAACCACTATAATGCAATTACCAACTTAACCGCTGCTTTTGCGTGTGTGTACTTTTGCGATGTTTACCATGTCCCATATGATCACAAAGGAGCCCACAGATGTTCAATCATCTGTCCATCTTGTTACACCTTCTCACCTCCTTGTGTGGAGGAAAAATGGTGGGATATCTTGCCGCTATTGTAACCGCTTTTTCAAAAAAATGAACGGTGCTTTATTGCCCATCAAAGACAAATTTGTAAAACAATTAAGTTCTGCCGAGGGTGTGAAAAAATTATATTCCCAACTAAACGTAAATCAACTCATATGTGTGGAGAGGTATATTGTCACCCTAATGGTACATTTAAAGACCCTAATCATAAATGCTACATTCAGATAGACAAGAAAAGCCCTAAAGACCGTGACTACCTATTTATTCTCTCTGATCTTGAAACAACCAGGATGAGTCCCTACCCTCAGATCCCGAGACTAAGTTACATAAAGTAAATTTATATGTTTCAAATGCACCAATGGGGTGAATGTGAATCTTGTTCAGAACGTTATAAAATATTTGATAGCAATCCTGTTAAGCAGTTCATGAACTATGTAATGGAAACCCGCAAACATTTCAAAAACGTCTGTGTAATTGCACACAACGGACAAGGGTTTGACTTTCAGTTTACACTTAGGTATTTCCTCGAAGAGACAAAATTCACACCAAACATCATTCCAAGAGGAACTAAAATTATTTTGATGGAGGTTGCTATCGTTAGATTTATTGACTCCCTTAGCTACTTCCCCATGTCTTTGTCTGCCTTACCAAAAGCTTTTGACTTACCACCTGAAAAGAACCCTTGTGTTATACCAATACTATTATACAGCAGATTAAAACTATCGAATTTCGGAGCTTGATCTGCAACACCGTTTGCCACCGGAGGTGACACCCTTGCCTTCAGTACCTTATATGAAAACTATGTAACATCGGTGATGCAGATCAAGCTCCGAAATTCGATAGTTTTAATCTGCTGTATAATAGTATTGGTATAACACATGGGTTCTTTTCAGGTGGTAAGTCAAAAGCTTTTGGTAAGGCAGACAAAGACATGGGAAGTAGCTAAGGGAGTCAATAAATCTAACGATAGCAACCTCCATCAAAATAATTTTAGTTCCTCTTGGAATGATGTTTGGTGTGAATTTTGTCTCTTCGAGGAAATACCTAAGTGTAAACTGAAAGTCAAACCCTTGTCCGTTGTGTGCAATTACACAGACGTTTTTGAAATGTTTGCGGGTTTCCATTACATAGTTCATGAACTGCTTAACAGGATTGCTATCAAATATTTTATAACGTTCTGAACAAGATTCACATTCACCCCATTGGTGCATTTGAAACATATAAATTTACTTTATGTAACTTAGTCTCGGGATCTGAGGGTAGGGACTCATCCTGGTTGTTTCAAGATCAGAGAGAATAAATAGGTAGTCACGGTCTTTAGGGCTTTTCTTGTCTATCTGAATGTAGCATTTATGATTAGGGTCTTTAAATGTACCATTAGGGTGACAATATACCTCTCCACACATATGAGTTGATTTACGTTTAGTTGGGAATATAATTTTTTCACACCCTCGGCAGAACTTAATTGTTTTACAAATTTGTCTTTGATGGGCAATAAAGCACCGTTCATTTTTTTGAAAAAGCGGTTACAATAGCGGCAAGATATCCCACCATTTTTCCTCCACACAAGGAGGTGAGAAGGTGTAACAAGATGGACAGATGATTGAACATCTGTGGGCTCCTTTGTGATCATATGGGACATGGTAAACATCGCAAAAGTACACACACGCAAAAGCAGCGGTTAAGTTGGTAATTGCATTATAGTGGTTATCATGGTACATAAGTTGATTTTAAATTTTGCATCACTATTCACACCAGAGAAATATACATTCCGACCCTTGCTATCGTAATTATACACGGTTATTCTATATTTCTTTAAGAGTGCCTGGAACTTTTCAAGTTCAGGGATACCTGATCCCTCTTCAGGCATTCCTACACACGCTTTAGCTATAAGTTTCTTTGCCCTATTTGTTTGTCTCATGCTCTTGTCTTCGTGAATACCTCAAATTTGTGGATCCATTTTTGCATAGGCTTTACCTACCACTATTGCTCTAGCTAGACATAAGTTGTCAGTGTTATTTATAACAGCTATTCCCTGTCTTGCTTTGCATTCTTCGTTGAAATGCATTGTACATTCCTCGGTCTTAGTATACGCTGAATATCGATGGTTTTTGTGTTGTAAAAGAGGTTTTTATTCAGAGTACGGTAAAACCTCAATAACAGTAAAAGGGGCTTTACTTAGAACTTCAAGTGTATCTATTTCATGTCAATCTAAGAGACATCTCCATTAATACTATTGCTTAACATTAAATACTTTTCAAAACAGTGACAACTTAAAAGAGGCGTAGACAATAGGTGTCACATTACATTCAGAGCTGAAAGCCATATGGAACATTCGGGTACAAATGCTATAAGATAATGTGTTTACAATAGTCTTCAGAACACCTATGATAAATAAGATGAAAGTAATAAAAACCAATCTGTTAATCAATAAACATAGGTTACATTATTAGTTGTAGCTTATAAAAGGTACGTAAATAAATAGACTTGGGTATTTAATTTTTCAGGTTCGTAAGGGTTCTTGGCTAAAACAGATATATTTTTACCAATACTAACTCATATATTATTATCCGCTTGTAAGGTTCCATGGCTTGTGATTACAGGATTTTTAGGATATCTACAAGATTTAGCTATCATAGGGGATCTTGATGTTCATGTCTTGATGATGTATTTGTGTATACTCGCCTTTTAGCGATTGTTAATATTTATATCGCTGTTGTGGCTTGCCATGATAATGGGTTAATTTGCCTTTCCCTGATCCAATTTAGTTGTTATTTACTACAACCAAGGTTTCAAAGTCTGTTACATCAATATGTACCGTTGTCAAGAATATTAGTTTTTCAACGAAAGTCAGTCACTTGAGGGTCAATCAGGGAGCTTTGTACCTACACATTACACTCATAAATCACAGGTAGGGTGTTGTCACGAACAACTGTACTATTTACCATCACAGGATAACACTGTGGGTAGCAGTGATAACGTTACCTTTGTACCTAGGTATGTTTATTAAGTATTAAATATGGGTTAGAATTTGATTTCTCACTCAATACAACACTAGTTTCCTGTTTTTGAGTCTTTAACACCTCAAGTGTAAAATCAATATGGTAAACTTGTATTATTTACAGAATAGTGCAATAATCATCCTCTTTAACTAGAGGCTCTTATGGGAGATAGATTTAAGTAGGAGTTTGACCTCCTCTCCTCATACGTTTTTGAATGTACCACCCTATCAAGATGTAGAGTTGTTAGGTTTAACCATCTGTAATAACGATTTCAGTTGTCCACTATACTTTTGTTGTAGTTTACATGCTTTCCACTAGGTTGCATCTCTTCTATATCATCTTTATACAGGTCGTTTGATCATCTAAGAGTTACATTACATTTGGTATAGTTCTTCCGCTATGTCATCCATTATTAGTAGAATGATGTATCTTAACGCCTGTTACGTATGATATAGCTTTGTGTTGGATAGGGTTTGAGACTATCCCCTCATTAAGTGAGGCCAGGTTAAGCGTTTATAGCCAGTCCAGTTTACCTGGTAGTCACTATAAACGCCCTCTCCCTTACTTTTACAAAGCTTTTTTTTGTCAAGTCTATAGATTTAGTTATGTAATCCTGCCAAAAGTTTTAACATTCGTGGTTTACGGGCCTCTTAGTCAGCCACGCCAGTGACCTTCACACATGGTTTACGGACCTTTTAGTCAGCCGCGCCAGTGACCAATAGCATTCACACAAGTACAGGGAGTGGCTCAAGTCCATCAAGATTTGAGCACCTCAGTGTACACACATTCACACAAGTACAAGGAGTAGCACAGGTTCTTTCCAATCTGAACTTCTCAATGTACACACACTCACACTTTGGTCGGGTTACATAAGTATTTATCTATAGACATGTTTTTTATTAGGAGAGTTATTTACAATAATATATACAATGAAAAATTACAAAGTTATTTACCAAGGAATTTAAATGTCTCTTTGGACTTTTCTATATCCAAAAGGTAGAGTGTCGTACTCTCCTTCATACCTTCTCTTAGGCCCCGTGATTTTAAACACTTTGCTCTCAGTGATGGTAACGATGTCTCTATCTCTAGTTCTTCTGATTCTGTTTTCTTCAATTTCAATTGACTGTTTTACTTCACTTAGGATCATTTCTCTCAGTTTTTCAAAGTTTACAACTCTTGATGTTTTAAAGTTTAGGGTGAGGCCCTTGATTTTACAGACTGGGATCAATTTCTGTTGATTGGTTGACCAGACAAGGTACGCGTAAGTTTTAGGCCCCCCAGAGACAAGTTCAGTAATATAAGAGCCGGGTCCGTAATCTGCCAATTCGTCAGTCATTTCGCCGAGGTAATCTCCCGTAGGAACTCTGTATAAGCCTTGGCGATAGTAAAAAATGACACTGTCTGTGTCATAATATAATACTTGAACTCCTAGGGCCTCAAGATGATCATAGAGCTTGAGTCTCGCCTGTGCAGTGGTGTACGCTGCGATACAAACGTTTACGTTGCTTAGAGGCTCTCCTACCTCATCTAGATACTCCCAGGAAACAACCACAACCTCGTCATTAACGGTCTGGAGCCTATTTATATCTTTTTCAGGGGATGAGAACATTTGGAACAGTGTTTTGGAGTCCCTAACGATTGTGGCTTTAGTCTGGTTCTCCCTCTGTCCGAATTTTCCCCAGAAACTGTTTAGCATTAATTTTGCCAAAGACCTCAAACCCCCGTTCTTAACAATTTTGTCTTTCTCTAGCTTTATTCCCTCATGTCCTAAATAATCTGTAATATACTTGTTTTTGTCCTTCTCAGTCTTGCACCACTCTGGATAGCCCGAAGCTTCCTGTTTCATCTTTAAGAATTTATTGATAAAGTCAGTGAACAAGCCCCCGTTTTCATAAGTCGCTACCTGGTACTCCCATAACTCATACATGTTCAGTACAATGTACCCTTTCTCTACCGCCTTCCTGATCTCATCCATAGTCCAAGTCCCAACAAGTGCTCTATTATTGCTATCATGGTTACACTCTCCCTGATACATCATCTCCCCACAAGTCCTACACAAAACAAACATCAATTTATCGTTCATTTTTGTGGGGAGTACCGGGTGATAGAGATCGCATGGTGGCAGGACTTTACATTTTAACAACCCATCTACTTCCATACCTCTCTCACGACACTCCTTGTCTCCTACATAGATAGTTGGGTGGCCTACAGGGTACTTCCCATACTTACAAACGTACGGGTACAGGGAGCAAACGTCAACGTATTGAATAGTTTCCCCCTCGGCGCATTTGTGATAGGATTTCGCGTTGCCAGTCCTACCTCCAAAGAAAGACTGTCGTGGGTCTAGTGGGAGATTGTTCAAGATGGGCAGACTGTCCAGATGATTGAGCTTTTGATCCTTTTTAAGCTTACGGAATTCGCATTCCCACATCTCTACCAATGCGTGTTCAGTAAACTTTGCGTTTTTGGCTTTAGTTCGCTCGTAGCGAAGATGTAGGCTATCGGAGGGATCCTCCTTCAAAGGGGCGTAACGGTCGTAAGGAAAACATTTAGGGCACCCGTGCCAGTAACACCCTTGAAATTCGTAGATGTTTCTACCATCAAACCCATCTACTTTCATCCCATTAACTTTGACTTCTTTGCCTCGTCCGGCATGATCGATCCTAATCCCGTTGGTTTCCTCGACCCAAGAAAGCCACTGTAGCGCAATTGCCGATTGATTGTCTACTAATCGATAGCCGTTCTTAGGGATGATGCCGATAGTGTTGGGTTTTAGGAAGTTTCGTCTGAAGGCTAGATTACAGGCACTCGCGATGGTAACAGCCTCGAGAAACGGGTCAACATTGCACTCTTTTAGGAAGATTGAGCGGAACTTTAGACAGGCTTGAGCCAAGATATCAACATCTGACATACAGTATTCCAACAACTCCTTTTTTAAATTAAATTCATACTTGTTTGCAACCTGCTCACTGTACCATTTGTCAAAGTCATTGTGCGATTTTTCAAACATGGATTCGGGACAATAGTACTCTTTGGCTGGCATAGGACCCACTTAGTTTTGGTTTGCTAATGTGTTGAAGAGATGAGGAAAGTAGCCTTTCTTTTTCTCTGGAGGTAGGTCAAAGGCTTTAGGCAAAGCAGACAGAGCCATGGGGAAGTAACTTAACGAGTCCACAAACCTCACATTGTCAATTTTCATTAAGATAATTTTGGTTCCCCGCATCACAAGTTCCGGTGTGAATTTTGTTTCTTCCAACAAGTACTTTAGCAAGAATTGAAAGTCAAAACCCTGCCCATTATGTGCAATTACACAAACGTTTTTAAACTGCTTTCTCACATACATTACATAGTTCATAAACTGGTTGATAGGGTCGGAATCAAACACTCGTGTACGGTTTTTACACGCTATACAGAATTTTCCCTCAATACACTGGTAACAAAATTGTTGAGAGACACACAGGTTAACTTTATGTACTTTACTTTCAGGGTTAGAGGGCAAGAACTCGTCCTGGCGGGTTTCCAAATCAAAGAAAATAAAAACGTAGTCTTTAGATTTAGGTTTGCCCTCGTTGGGATTCATATAACATTTATGGTTTGGATCTTTAAATGCTCTACAAGGATTGCAAAATACTTCTCCGCACTTGTGAGGTTTGGACCTCTCTTTAAGCCAGACTAGTTTTTCACAATCTAAACATTTCTTAACATTTTTACATCTATCGGCTTGATGTGCGATGAAACAGCGTTGATTTTTGTAAGTCATGTTACATTTAGGACACAGGATTCCCCCATGCTCCTCTACACAAGGGGGTGAGATGGTCTGACACTGCGAGCAAATGTTTGAGCAGCGGTGCTTACCTTTGTGATCATAGGTTATATGGCAAGCGTCACAGAAATAATTGCAAACAAACGCGGCTGTCAAACTGGTAATTACATTATAGTGCCGGTTATGAAACAACAAGTTAATTTTGAACTTGGGTTTCTCTACATTTCCCTCAAAGTACACATCACGACCTTTAGCATTGTAGTTGTATACAGTGATTTTATAGTCTTTAAGCAAGTCCTGGAATTTTTCAAGTTCAGCAATACCGGCACCACCCTCTGGCAATTCGACTCTGGCTCGACGTACAAGTTTTTGAGCCCTTACAGTCTGTCTTTTTGCTTTATCCATTCTAACTAAATCATATGCTGGGTCTTTATTTACATTAGCTATAGCTACCACCAAGGCACGAGGAAGACACAAATTATCTTTATTATTAATTACAACAATCCCCCTTCTTGCTTTACATTCTTCATCAAAGGTGTTATACAGGCCAGGTCTAACCCTACCTTTACCTACAGGGAGATTAACTCGAGTACATTCTACTTGAAATGTGTCCGTGGACTTGATCGATTCAGCATTTGATTGAACAATTCCCCCAAATATTTGCCACAAGACATCCTCGTTAACTTCATTTGCAGGGCGAAAAGTGACAAACCCTGACTCTTCCCTTTTCAGGTTAAGGGAACGCAAAGTGAAACCTAATTGATCGCCCTCCTGACAAACTTCTTTCATTTCATTTACAATTTGACCAAACCCTTGTCTTAGCCAGTCAATCTCACTAGTTTCAGGCGGGGGGTTAGAAAACTTGAAAACAGTGTTAATACCATGAATTCTGAATTTCTTAACATAATTTTCGTGTTTATCTAATACATTTACAGGGACAACTACTTCAACAGAATAATCAACTATATTTACAGGTTCTACTACTTGAGCAGCTACGTTACTTACGTCCATCTTCGTCAAACGCTGAGAGCAAAGTGATGCGATGGTGATACAGAGCAATATATATACGGTAGGTAAAGGGGTGGGAGTAGCTAATGACTACACAGATCACATATTTATGACCAATCAGGAGTGAGCTTATTATAGCCAATCAGCGTACAGGATGTTTTTCAAGTTATAACTTGTTTACTACACCGGATGTGGTACTAATTATAATTTTTGTTTCAGATGATGCAATACCACCACACAGGATGTAGATATTATAAATAAACCGTTTTAGCTTTCACAGTTGTTTTCCTTATTTTTCCGGCAGAATATCCAAAGTATTTATTTTATAAACCTACGTATACAATACATAAAGTGAGGCTATGTTATTTGGAGGGAACAGTTGGCCGAAAAGCAATTGAACTTCATATTAAGAACTATACAGAGCATAGTTAGACATCAAACATTTAATACACTCATATATAGAATTAACCGTAATTTAAGCTTTAACAGTAATTGGTGTATACCAAGACGATGGTGTTGCAACCTGGTGGAGAATTTGTGAACTATAACAACTAATACAACTCAAAGTAAAACATTTATACAAAATGTTTTAAATACCATTGACACTTAATGATAAATTAATAAACTTGTTTGGTTTGAGGTTATGTTATTTGATGGAAAAACAGAGGTTACATATGCATATACAAAATCACATAATCAGCTAAGTATCGAACCCGTGAACCTCTAAAACTTACCCATTCGGGTTAGAATCGAACCCGTGAACCAACCCAATCAGGTTAGAATTGAGCCCATTAACCCCTAAAACCAACCCAATCGGGTTAGGATCGAACCCGTTAACCTCTAAAACTAACCCAATCGGGTTAGAATTGAACCCGTTAACCAACCCAACCGAGTTAAAATCCAACTCGTGAACCTCTAAAACTAACCCAATCAGGTTAGGATCAAACCACTTAACCAACCCAGTCGGAATAGAATTGAAACTAACCCAACCGGGTTCAAATCGAACTCGTGAACCTCTAAAACTAACCCAATCAGGTTAGGATCGAACCCATTAACCAACCCAACCGAGTTAAGATCAAACTCGTGAACCTCTAAAACTAACCCAATCAGGTTAGAATTGAACCCGTGAACCTCTAAAACTAACCCCTCCGGGTTAAATCGAACCCGTTAACTAACCCAACCGGGTTAGAATTGAACCCGTGAACCTACAAGCCCGCAAACCTCTGGGATCACATTCAAACGGTTAACTACTCCCACATACTAAAACTCAGAGTGACAAATGTAAAACCATCAGCGACTGTTGGGATTCGAACCCATAACCTCTTGGTTTCATACTCAGACATTTAACTACAGAACAACAAAATTCTAAAACTGAAAATGTCACTCTAACACAACAGTCGGTAATTGGTAAGGATCGTACCCACAAACCTCTAGGATCAAGAACTCACACCACTCTCACTTCAACACCATACAACAGAAAACATCCAAACCGGAAATGAAACGTTTAGTGATTGGTAAGGAATGAACCCGTTAACCTCTGGGTCATAGGTTCATATACAGACAGTTGACTATAATACAACACCATACCAACAAAAGAAAACACCCTAACCGGAAATGGCACGTTTGGTGATTGGTAAGGATCGAACCTGAGAACCTCTGGGACCATAGGCTCATATACAAACGGTGAACTATGATACAATACCATACTGAAACTCAAAATATCACCCTGACAAGAAATAACACATTTGGTGATTGGTAAGGATCGAACCCGTGAACCTTTGGCTCATACACAGGTTCATACACAACCAACCAATAGAAAAAAACATTTACACACTCCCGTTACTCTGTTAGACGCCCCAAAAATACATAACATCCATAAAATGTAAATTTAACATTCAACATTTGGTGGCCTTTACAAAGGCCGTTTTTTATAGTCGACGGTAAAGTTCCATTTAAGCCCTCTTTCAGCTGTTTTTAACATTAGATACGTGAATAATCATTTGTTTCGCATTTGTTATGGACTACAGCTTATAGATATGTATGAAATAAAATAAAAATATAATGTTTTTTTACACACTCTGTATATATAGGTTAAGAAATCAAAGTTGTTATTTACCACTATAAACACGGGACCTGTAACTGGTATCGTAGCTAAATGGCTAAGACATAAAATCAACATCTAGGAGGCCGGGGTTCAATACCCGGTCAAGGCATACACTTTTTATCCATAACTAAATAAACAGAAATAGTTTAATAATAAACAAAGGTACCAAATAAGGTTACGTCACATGGTTTTCAACCCTAACTACCTCCCAACAACCTAAGATACTACCCCTAACAGCTGAGAGGACTATATTGTTAGGTTAGGTTAGGTTAGGACCCCCCACTCCAAAATCCCCCCAATCACCGCCACCCCTACTCATGCGCAGATCCTACTTGGTTCGCAAGTACTGCCACCCCTACTGTCATACAACTAGTTTACATAGCATAGACAAACGTCAAAGGTCCAAACAACCTGATTAAGCAATAAACAAGTAGTATAATCCTGAAAAACATTAGTTAATAAATCTTACAAGTAAAAAAACATCAACAATCATTTTTAAAGAATTAAAAAACCTTTTAGTATTATCAATTTATTAAACCTGTATAGTAAATACTGTATGCAGTGAAAACAATGTTTTGTCTAGTTTCCTTCAAATGTTTACTATCGTCGTGTGTTTGCACTCAACCCAAGGTCACAAACTGTGAAATAGGCATAATACAAACCCAAACTCGATTTGATACTACCTCAGAGCATACTACTTGTTAACGTTCTCCAGAAGAATGTCGTTCAAAACTGCCATCCCTTTTGCATTTAGATGTATGAGGTCTTGTCGCCTGCTGTGGCCGTATCCCATGGTACTGAAAGAATATGATGTGACCATTAGTATAATGTATAATATACCACATATGCGTAGTGAGCAACTTAATATGAAGGGCTTAATATGTTCCAGTTTGAACACCAAAATAATATAAGACCCTGAACAATGAGTATCACCATTATTTTATTTCCTAAAAGATACTAATTCCAAGATTAACATTTTTTTGCTTTTCATTTCATTTATAATCCAAATAATTTAAAATTAAACTTGTGAATAAACTTACCTTTCGTAGCAGTCACGCGTGAACACCCCTCTTAGGTCGATGGGCTTAAAGCCTGAAAAAATTCAACGTGATTTGAACTAATATTTACACAATATAGTAACAAAGATAATTCAATTTGGCAAGTCCCTATTCACTAACATTAGTAAGATTTCCACGCACGGCGATTTTACAAACGGCCCTCGAACGATTTCTTGTGAAGTCTAGAATATGAAAATAATGTTTGTGCTATATAGTATTTTACATACAAATATTAGTTATTCCAAACAATGTTTATAAATAAATAAAATGTATCCAAACTTACGACAAAGGTTTCTAGATAATGAGGTAAAAATGTAAAACATTTTCCATATAAATTTCAAATTAAAAGGAATTAGGCCTACCCTCTTTTTCTCCAAATGACATGATGTAATTGTTGGCCCATGGAAGAACATTTTGGTAGCGACTTCTCGTCGTCTCGGTGTCCGGAAAGATGGGGACGAGGAAACTTAGGGACACGGAAACTTAGGGACAAATCGGGTTTTGAGCCGAGGGGGAGGCAAACAGAGGCTGACTAAGCTCTGAGAACGACTCTTTAAATCGACTCGTTCTCTATTGTTATTGTACCTAGGTCTAGTTGTAACTACGACTTGTTGTATTTATATCTAGTTGTATCTCCCCTTAAATTTTTCACCTTGTTTAAATGGTTACTTTTGTAGTGCTAAGGGGCAACAGATTTAGTACATTGAAGTGTTTTTGTAGGGTTATTTTACTAATCACGGAGTAAACTCGAATTGTAAGTGATTATTCAAGCATACATTTTTTAAATCAAAAATACACTTGAATATTTCCAAAACAATAGCTTCAACTTCGTGATGATGAATAGCCTCCAATTTATGTTATAGGACCGTGAACATGGGCGAATTTCTCTCGTTTGTATTAGAATTAAGGTCTAATTTATTCCTTCGTCAGTGTATACTGATTGAAATATTTATATACAAAATAAATATTGAATAGTGTGAAAAAAGATTTAAGACAACAAACAAAGAAAAGTAACAAAGGGTAGTTTAGCAAAAATTGTAAACAAGCGACGTTTTGCAGACGAGGTTTATAAAAATCTGTAGGTTTATATCAGGTTTTATTTTAAAAGTGTTACAAACGAAAAAATTACTCATAACTTTTATAAAAAAACAAAAAAATATAAAATGCCTTGTAAACAATTGTAACGAACGTACGTAAAAATACATTGGACTATTTTCACCAATTTAGTGAATATAAGAAAAAAGAGTTTAATCCCTTGGCGGATCCAGCCAAGGATCCCTTGGCCAGAAAATCTTTAACTATCGGGTAATATAATGTAACACATTTCGCTTTATTTTTACAAAGCCTTGTAAACCGATTTGAACAACTTAAAAATAATCACTAAATTTTTGTTGAAAATATATGTCAAAATATTCAATCTTGACCATGCAGTCCTGTAATTTTTCCCAGAGTAGACCGCGTGTCTTCTTAAGCGTTTCAGACAAAAACGACAGCGGATCAGAAATTCAGAGATAAAATGTTCGTCAGACATGAAAGTAACCAAATACACCATGATCCGACGCAATGTGCAAACAAAAATACAATTTATTTCATAACGTTTTTCGTAGGCCTACACAATCACAAAAATATTTGAATTTTAAACTAATTACGTCAGCATATCTTAACAATGTGTCATTACATTATATTCAGTAATATGGTTGCATAGAATGCGTTTATATTTTCTGTAATATATATTTAACTTACCCAAAATGCGTAAAAAAGAATCTAGCAAACCTAGGCGATTAGGCGGATCAATCGGTACTTGACTGACTTTTAACATTAACTGTTAAAAATTGCTGGTTTACTGTTTGGAAATATTCAAATTACGATTTTGAAGTCAAATCCTGTTACTGTAGCTCTCTGTGAACTGAAACAGGAGAACGATTCGTTCTAAAAGAGTCGTTTCAGAGTCTAGTTCAGCTAATCTCTCCCTCCCCCCCGGTCGAACCTCTATTTGGCCCTAACTTTCCGTGTCCCTAACTTTCCTTGTCCCCATCTTTCCTAAACTCGTGCAGAAGTACACCACTCTGTACCGCTTCCAAGCTTTCACCATCACTTTCCTCAAGGAAAACTTCAGTGGCTGCTTGGCTGGACTCTAAAACATACTCTTGTGGCTTGTTATTTGCTAAACACAGTGCAGAGGTTATTTGAAATAAAATTGTCAAATTTCGAATGAAAAGTAAAATATCTGTAAACATGGCAATACGTAAACAAAACCCCGCTCCAGCGTAAGTCGCACGGGGAAACGTTAGTTCTAGGGGGTTGAAGTTATTTCCTAACGCTTAATAGTCAGTCCTTGGAGTCTAGACGTTTTTAGACTCGTAAAACCATTAAATAATTTCAAAGATAATTTAATATCTCACTCTCACCTCATAGTATACTAGATACTAAAATTATAGGAAGAATAATCAATAGGTTGAATCCCAATTATAAACCAAGTATTATATTGTGTGCATCTATAATTTTTTGGAAAAAATACCTCCACTAGGCCTATTATATGAATGTTAAACTAAAGTAGCATTAACTACTAAACACAAATGCTGCAAAAGTTAGCGATATTGATGGTTGTATACAATAGCCCTTGAAAGAACTTACATCTTGAAATGCAAAGTCATTCGTCATCGCTACTCACAAGTCTAGTTCTATCGGAGCAGATCTGCAACACATCATTCGTCCCGATCATAATTACTGATTTTTTGAGGCGAGTCATCAAGGACTGCAATTGTCTTACTCTATACATACTTACGTGTAAGGGATAACCAACTTCTTGAACAAAACGGTTCGACTTGTCGAGAGTGACCTCTGTTTTGGATATCTCCGTCAAATCAGTCAGATCGTCTTGGTGAAAATCACCGCGCATGGCTTTTTCGGATCGAGCTTTTTGATATACCTCCAATGACCGAATTGAACCCAAATTACCAGCAAGAACTGAATTTTGATTGCATTCGGAAATTTGGGACATTCTATATGCTTGCGGGAGAACTTTTGACAGGGTTTCCTGGACAATCACTCTTTCGTACCCTCGTAATTGACTGCTTCTCTGCCCCCCTTCATGGTTAGGTGCATCATTAGAAAAAAACCTTCAATAACAAATAACTGGATTCGTATATTTTGAACATAAACTGTGATTGCATGAATCAAATTTGCACCTGCCATAATACACGACAACTGGGATAGCACACTTAACGTCCACTCTAGCTTTGGGATTCACTCTGTGGCTTGTGAATGTAATTACACAACTTGCGTAAAAAACTACCTTTGCTGTTTCTCTTATGACATACTGTAACAAATCCCAGTTGAATTTCAGATCTGCACTTTTTACACGAACCCAGTCTGAATAAGGAATTTCAAAAACGCCTTCTTCTTCCATTGAGAGGATTTCCTTTTGTTGTTCTTAGACTTACATGATGGGGAAGTTGACTTTATATTGGTTTCGTGATTACACAATGACTCAGACTTACCAGAACAAGGTTGAACTTCTCTAAATACCTGCAATTATTTCAATACATGGGCTTTGAGAGACGTTGTCATCTTCCAAATGGATCGGGACTGATCGCACTGACTCCCTCTTGTCAATGAGACCCAAAACTGACGCTGCGACGTGCAATGAGCAAGAAACCCCCGTGTCCTCCAACAAACCCTCGGACATTTGAACTTCAGGAATCACGACTTCATCACAACTCGATTTATCGTCAGGTTGTCCTTCCTGATTACAACTCGTCTCCTTAGACTGTTCACACACATAATTCAAAAGTGTTTGCCGTTTGATGAATTTGTCCCATATCGCTTGAGCTTTATGGCGAATTCGACCGGTATTTTTCCATCGACACAAATTGCAAATCTTTCCCCAAAGTGGCATTTTTTAAATCTTTACAAGACTCGGTTGATCGGTGCAGACTCCCAACTCTCGCAGCGCATTTAACTAACTGTCTTCACTTAATTCAACGCGCGGCAATGGGCCATTCACAGAAGGTGACGCTTGACAACCACCATCAATTTTGAGTTTTGAAGCAACAATTGAAAGGAAAATGTCTTGAACACCTTTTGTATTCTGCTTCTAGTTCTAGCCAGGTTGCGATCAGTCCCTCCAAAAAAATGCTTTGCTGACTCAGAAAAAACTGATTCTCTTCCAACTCCAGAGTTTGAAACTAGGTCTACACTTGAAAAGCGATCTGCCACATATGTTGCTAAATCGTGTGAACTTACCTCTACGGGGCCAGGGTTCCTCTCCACACCTCTAATCACCAACAACACCAATAGCACGAGGCCGTAGCAGAAGAATGAGGTTGCCGGCTTGATACCTGTAATACAAGCATTATTTTTAATTACTGCATAATAAAACTTCTGTGGCACAATTTAGGCCCACAATAGGTTCTGCCCATGCTTCGCAAGGGTAATGTAAAATGAAGACGGTTGTAATGGTATCTGGCCGATTAAAACGAACACGTTAAAACAAAATTTTTAGTTTAAAACTCTAAACCCATTAAAATTTGCAACATATTTGTTATACATGTAAATCATAATTTCTAGTATCGCTACGTTTTATTAAGTTCACACGAGGCCAATTTGCGTGCACGTTAAAACCAAACAATTTGAAGGTAAATATTGGAGCATAGTTTTTAGCAACATTAGCAATTGTATTTCAGTATTTATTTACAAGTCCCGCCCATATAAAGAGAGAAGATGTCCAGGTAGACCCGGTCAGGCATAATCCGCTGTTGTCAAAACATAGCTATTGTTGTGAAACCAAGGGTGCGCGCTACCCCATCCCAGCGGTCATTGCTACGAATATGTGTTATTTGCCACTAGTGTCATTTGCCACTAGTGTCATTTGCCACCACTCTAGGATTTGTGTCATTTGCCACCACTTTATACGGGTCGCCGGAATTGTACCCCCCTGGAATTGTACCCCCCGGTGATCGTTGACGTCATTTTGACGTCACGCCTAGAGGGGGTACAATTCCACCCCGTACACTTTCATTTTAACGAAATCTAATCTATTTAATGTGGGCAAGTGATCTGTGAACCGGATAGTTATATTAGATATTAAAAAAGAGCAGGAGATGTACGGCCCGGAATTGTACCCCCCTGGAATTGTACCCCCCGGAATTGTACCCCCTGCCAACATCAAAATATTTACGTACGGGGTGGAATTGTACCCCCTGGAATTGTACCCCTAATCAGAAAGCCAAATGTGTACGGGGTGGAATTGTACCCCCCGGAATTGTACTCCCCTCTTGACAACTAGCTTGGCTTGTGTACGGGCTGGAATTGTACCCACCACCCACTCGATAAACTTAATTGGTATTATGAAAATGAAGTAGTAGAGAATGCCTTATATATATATATTTATATATATATATTTTTTATTGTAGTTATTCTTGAATTGGCTTTTTCTTTCAGCCAAATTATTACCAATTAACTGTCATGTCATGTTTCATAAATATTTTGTTTTTTTCAATTTCTAATATTAATTTCCTGATAGCGGAAATCTCTCACGCACGGGCAGCAGCCTATGTGAGAGGCATTTCATATTAATTACTAAGTCAGTATATTATTATAATCATTACATAACTATAAAATTGATACTGACAAAGTACTGTAATAATGTATTACTTACTGAAATAAAAATTATTTTGATTTGATTTGCCTTCTACAGTGACATATGTTGGATTATCAAACCTGTACAGAATATTATAGTGATTGTACTAAAGGAACTATAATTGTGAAGAGATTATCCAAAAATCTGGCTTCGCCACTTTACTTCGCCTCGGGCTATATGCATATTTTATTTATTTATGCATATTTTAAATCACGTTTTCGGTAAATTACCACATTGTATCCGAGATCGCAAGAGATTATAACAAACAGCGTTGCCGTAATCGTGGGAGATGACGACAAATTTGCTGTAATCATTTGGGATAACTGCGATGTTCTTGTGTTTGCAGGATATACCTGTTGCCTTCCTTAGTAGCTTAATAAAAGGCCAAGCAATATAGAATAAACGTTTACGAAATTAACGCTGAGCTTGATTCCCTCATGGACAAAGCTTCTAAATATTTTTATAACCCAAGCTGATTGATTTTTTTTAAACGATACAAGCAGTGCAAATCCTAACAAACTTTGTTTTCAAGAGGAGTCGCAAGCAGCGAATTTCGGCTTGGTTATATAAATTTGAAATAGGTTGATTACTGCACATAGGCCTAATAACTAAGCTAAACTAGTTTGTATACGATAACTATGCTATAAGAATGGAATGGTTGTTTGTTCACGTCACTCTTTTCAACATAATTTAATATGACCGTGAAAAGAAGTTAATGTATTATTTCATTTTTGTTCATTCAAACATAATATGCATTATTGTTCATTCGGTAACAAATTATGAACAGTTATTACTGGCAAAGGTGGACAAAATACCTGTTGTAAAATTTAGTTGTAGGTATCTGGTACAAAGTATTTCACGGTTTGTCAAAGTTTTAACCTTTGTGAATTTAAGCTAACCCATGGACAGTTAGTACTTGGGAAGGTTAAGAAAATATTAATGAATAACGTACAAAGAAGTCTGTTAGGCCTCTCACACGTTACTAGGAATGGCCTTAATTTGCAGTTTCTTAGAATATCCTTTCACAACAAGCAATTCATTAGGTGTCGGGTAACTTGGTTCAGTTCACTTTCGTGTGATTCCCCTCTAATATCCAACATAACTATTGTTTTGATTTTGGTTGGTAATCATAATAGACAAGCTCCTCGGTTAAATGGGGGGAGGGTACAATTCCGGGCTGTACATCTTCTTCTGCGGTGACCATCAGGGGGTACAATTCCAGGGGGGTACAATTCCGGTCCTACAAGAAGGGCTAGACTGACGGGAGGTACAATTCCAGGGGGGTACAATTCCACCCCGTACACAGGTCAAATAAAAGTGAGTTCTAACTGAGGGGGTACAATTCCAGGGGGGTACAATTCCGGTCCGTACAGTTTTTTAGATGCCAGTGGATTTAATCGAACCACTCGTGCATAACAATATCAAAGTCTTTATGAGGGGGGTACAATTCCAGCCCGTACACGCCGTTTTGGTCGAGAAAATGAGACGTCATCGTGACGTCACAAACCTTCAGGGGGTACAATTCCAGGGGGGTACAATTCCGCCACCCCCTTTATACCTGGCTGGGTGAGTCATCAGCCCCAACCCTACTAGTCTAGTAGTAGTAGTACTAGTAGTACTAGTAGTCTGTGGGTCATCACCCCTCTAGGCACCGGCCGATGGACCAAGGAATACCTATAATTCACACTATCACCCTCTCTTGCAACATTATTATGGTAAAAATTCCAACACTCTCTCCAGGAGTAGGGAAATACATGACGGAAACGCTCATTCCTATCTGTGGTTTTGTAGTGTTAGTTAGTGCTGTTCTCACCAAGTTTTACAAAGTGTTAGTCTAATTTATTTATTTATTAATTCGCTAAAAACGTTTATAATTATTTGCAAATCTAAATGATATAAGCTTTCCAATGACCCACTAATTAATAAATCGGTCCAGTAGAACTCTAGATTTAGTTGTACAAAGATTTTCAAAGTTGAATTATATATAAGTAGATGCATATTGCACAAGAATGACATCACAGTTAAATGAATCTTTAATACAAACTATATCTAAAGCGGCTCAACAAAAATGTAAACTAATAATGTACTAAATAAAACCACATCCAATCAACAAATTAATTTAGACGATAGACGGACTTGGTTAACATAAATGTTTTTAGTTGCTTATTAAGTTATCAGGCAGAATTTTACACAACATAATACCGACGTATGAAGGATTCTTTCCAAAGAACATCAAGATAACTTTCGATAACAAAACACAGTTTTTAGGTCTGTTTTTTATCCCATAACTGTTACATGAACCTAACGTCTCAAAGGAATAATTTCAAAATAGTTTATGATCTTTTTAGAATGTAGATGTAATTTTAAAACATTTATAATTTATTCTTTGCACTTTTTCTTCAAACTTACTCGTTTAGGAGCTATATCATGCTGAATGTAACCAAAAGCTACTTTAATCTAAACTTACACGCTGTAACTCCTTTACGTAGCTTTATAGACAAAATTAAACTGAAAACATTTTTAAAATGACAGTCTAAAATCGTCATAAAATTCAAGGTGTCCGATAAGAAATTTTTAAGTTAAATATTGAAAATATCAGACTTTAAAGGAAGAGAATTCATATTTTTGAATGCCATAAGATAGTAGTTGAAATTCCCCATATAATGTTTTCTCTAAATCAAATAGTTTCTGAGATAGCAAAGGTGGTACATTTATGTTCTTCACCCTGTATATTCACAGAATACTAAACACTGAAACTGCGTCTTTAAGCGAATTTCCCTATAGGGAAGTAGCTATTACCGTAGGTGGCACGGTAAGACCTAGACCCGGGACCGATTTACTTTTTCATTTTGATGTCCCCAGAGGCCAAAAACATGATGACTTTGGTATGGTCAAATGAATCGTTTAGAAATGTGCTAGAGACTTGAAATTTGTTAGTATTCTAGTAATGGATCCTAAGTTAATGGTGAAATTTGCAAAAGTCCAATTTTTAAATTTTAACACACCCAAAAATCCAAAATGGCGGATATCTAAAGACGATATAACACGTTTTTTACGGCTATAACTAAAAAGCAATAGGAGCTAGCCAAGATTTGAATGGATTTTCATGTTCAGGAATTTAATTTTCTACAAAACCCTTACACGTGTTTTCCGAAAATTTCTCATCTTCACCCCTAAAAAACGTCCTACTTTCAGAAATTGGTATTTTTCAAATTTTTACCGGTTTTCGCTATTTTTACATACTTAATTAATCACTTTTCGCAAATGTTATTAATGCTTTGTATTTTCCTTGGCTTAATTTCGGTTTTAATCATACATGTTTTTTCGTAACTTTACTCCTTGACCCCCAAAACTTAAGTTTAATATCAAAATTTAAAAGGTTTCACCAGTTTCACGAGGTAATAATAGACCTCTTTACCTTTTCTGTATGCACAAGGTTATTAAAACTATACAAAGTTTACTGTATTAGAGCTAACACCAAGGTATGAATATAATAAGGACCATTTACAAAGTCCCCCCTCTCGAAATCCCCCTTATATCTATCCTATAGCCACCACAGATTCATCGGTCTAAATCACGTTTACCAATTTCTAGATTAGCTAAAAATCCTGAAATTTGCACCCTGTCCCCCTGTGGCACATTTGTACTTACAAAATTTTACCCCCAATTTTCGCTACTTTTCCCAATCTAAGTAAATTATTTTTGCAAACATTATTAATATTTTGTATATACTCTGGTTTACTTAAAGTTTAATCCCCCTATCGTATTTCCAACCCCCCCCCTCCCTAATATTATATCCTCCCCCGCCCCAATGTTATTCTTACAGGTGCGTAAGTCTAAATCACGTTTACCCATTTCTAGATTAACTGGATGTCTGAAATTTGGCCCGATTGTAGGTCTTGCGCCCTGTCCCCCGTGGCTCATTTACCCCCAACCAAAAAAGGGGGCCTGGGGCCAAAGGCGAGTATATATATATATATACGTCCGTGAACGCGATAACTTGAGTAATTTTTGTCCGATTTTGATGAAATTTGGTTTAAAGGTGTAAAGCGGGATAAACTTGAATGAGTTCGCGAACCAGCACGATCGGACCATGGGAACGGGGCTTTACGGGGGGTTTTATGGGGTAAAAATTGGTTTTTCTCACTTTTGACCCTCAAAACACAAAATTTCCCAATTTCTCTTTAGACCTTTTTAAAGAGCTTAAAAAAACAAATAATTTAGTGTATAAAAGTATTTTTGTTCGAATATTAGTAACGGAGAAAATTAAAAAAATTTTAAATTTAAAATTCCCATGTTATTCTTATGGAGAAAATTGTCAAATGTTGTAGTTTGCTTGTTTATGAATATATTTTGATCAAACTTGGCAAATTTATTTATTTTGTACTAAGCTATCAATATTTTACTCAAAAACACACTTTATTAGTTTCCTTGTAGCAGCAAACCTAGGTACTCGTTAAACCTAATGTTATCTATCTATACTATTATAAAGAAGAGGTGGTGTCTGTGTGTGTGTGTGTGTGTGTGTTTGTATGAGCTAATCTCAAAAACTACTGAACCTATTGGGCTCAAATTGCACACACATGAAGCTACAGTTCCGAGGATACATATAGAACTATTCCCGCATCAATATTGTCCTAGGACTCTGCCCCGTTGGCTTTCAAAAATCGGAGGTGAGAGATTTCAAAGTAAATTTTGATTAATGGTATCCATGACAACAAAGAACAAACGTACAAAGTTTAAAAATGTAAACAAGCAGTACTAACTGTCAAATTAATTTTGATTTCACAATTCCATACAGCTGGTTCAAACGTTCATTTAAATACTGCATGAATATTAGAACAGAGAGGGTAAGGATCATATTTAAAACAATGATGTCACTATCCTGAATGTAAACATTATTTAACATTACTTAAATGGAGCTGTCAAACCATATGTTATTGTCATTTCATTATAATAGGATTCTTTCAGTAACATAATTTGTTTATTTTTATAATCCATTATCATTGACAGCTATTATACTGAGTCTGTTCTAATATTTGTAATATTTTACAGTGAATATTTCATTGAAAAAGAAATAGGCCTAATTCATGGATAAAGGAATCTTACTAATATTATAAATGTGAAAGTTTGTGTATTTGTTTGTTTGTTTGTTTGTTTGAAGTTCAATCACGCATTAACTACTGGACGGATTGAGCTGAAATTTTGCATGATGATAGCTCACATTCCCGATTAACATATAGGCATATTCTTATCTCAAAAATCCTTTCGGGCTCCGCCCCAGTGGCTCTGTGGTTCACCATGTTAACCTTATGAGTATTCATAAGGAAATTAAAGAATTTAGTCAGCTGTTTCAACTAAAAAAGTTGGTTCTATGATATGAAAAGCATTAAACAGTTATAACACTTACCAACAGGGTGCAGCACTATTATTTTTTTGAATTTATGAAAACAGCTAATTTTAACTAAGCAGCAACAAAAAACTGTGATACGCAATGAGAACTGTAATAGTAGGATTGTTTACAGTTATGTTTTTGTTTTTAATTTCATAAATCGTGATATTTTGCGAGTGTTTAATAATTTTTTCTCTTTATTGTTTACGTGAATTGGTAGAACATTATGGCTATTGTAGATATGTAATACTATAGTAGGTAAACTGTAAATTTAAAGAAGCAAATTGTATCAAACTGTGTTCTCCCCCCATTGCAAAGGCATAGCTTGAGTATAACTACAATAAGCAATTTATACTTAAATATGCCAACCCCGTACGAAGGACGGGTACTCTGCTAGTTAAAATATATTTAACTGAAAATCAATTCAGACAAATGGAAATTCGCTTAGTCGGCAGGTTTGCTGCGGCGGGGGTATTAAAGTATTTTAATGTGATTTAATCTCATTGATGCGTTGTATACTGTGTCAAATGTTATTTTTGTATTATTTAATTTATATAATCTTAGGCCATGTAAGGAATATTCAAATGGCTTAAAATACCTAAACATAGATAGGCCTATACTGTTTAACTTGCAATTATGTGATTTTGGACTCAAAATATGCGTTTTCTTTTGCCGAACAAGATGGTAAAATTAATTTCCACAATTCACAGTCGTAACTGGAGTTATAAACATTTATTTAATATCCAAAAAAATTATAAGTACATCTACATGGTTATGACTCATAGGAACGGCCACGGCGGGAATTCCAGGAACTGACCCTACTGGTGGCAAATGACACTGGTGGCAAACGACACTGGTGGCAAATAGTAGGACACCCATTGCTACTGCATCCCTTTAATTCTTATAAATTATTTGGCCCAGTACAATTTCTATAAATCTAACGGGTGATCGCCTAAAATAAAGTGACAGGTAATTTCAGTCACAAAGTGAAGACGAATATCACTAAATTTGAATCACAATTCTACGTCAATCCTACCTCAAAGCAGTATCAAACCATCTGAAATTTAAAAAAAACCCAAAAATCTGTCCTTTTAAAAAAAAACTTATTACAGCGTCCGTAGGTTCCTGGCTGACGGCTAAAAAACGTTCCAAAAGTAAGGAAATCCCGTCACCATCGCTTCAATATTAGTCATTGTACGCTAGTGTGTTGACCTGCAAATGGAACGTTCTTGGAAGGGTCGGGCGCATACTTTAGAATATTACACATACGCTGGAAATGAATTCCAATCATCTCTACTGCATCTGTTGTAAGATATGTTGTCCTACTCAAATATTTGAGGTCAACCAACATTTTTACTAAAACCCACAAGTTTGTCAAATTGTAGCTAAAATATATTCATAATAATATAATGAACTAAATGAATTGGTACAAAAATTATTATTTGACAAGCAGAATTATTGTAACTGATGAAAGATGTCTGAAGCTTAGAGGTCTACTATATTTTGACTTCAACTCCATTTCCCTCGGCCTGTCGTAAATCATAGGGGCAAACAACCCAGGTCATCAGATAAACTCGTCAGTCAGCTTCAGCCTGGTGCAAAAGAAGACGTTAGTTTGTTTCTTCATCTCTGGTCCATTACCATTTATATTTCTGTTAGGTTTTGATCTGAAGGTGATATTCTGATTTTACTAAGTTATTGCTTCAGTTAATAACTCAATAACTCGTTTATTAAACCAAAGTAACAAATACAAATTTGCATTAGTCATGTCAAACAAAATATATCTTTACGTCTAAAATTAAAATAAAAACAATTGTGCTTTAATTAACTAGATTTACGAGTGTCAATCTTCTTCAAACTTAATTAAAATTAAAACTAAACCCATCAGCGACACATTCACGGACACTGTAGCAACTTTTGGCCAAGAGTAACCTTTTTACTTGCCTTTTGAAGCGGACCAAGTCCGGCTCCAGCTGAAGGGAGGGAGGAAGTAGATTGAAAAGTGTAATGCCGTTGTAATGGAAGTGTCTCTTAAAGAATGACGTTGAATGAGATGGCAATTTAAGATGTGAATTGTTACGTAGTGTATATGAATGAGTAGGTGAAGATTGATATTGGTGTAGGTTCTTTTTAATCAGAGTCAAAGTTTCTAAAATGTATATTGAGGGAAATGTTAAAATTTGTGATGAAGCAAAGTACTGTCTGCAAGATGTTCTTCTATTCAAACCAAAGATAATCCTAACTGCCTTCTTCTGGAGCCGGAAGAGGAAAGACGTTTTCCCACACTCACACCCCCACACCGGCACTGCGTATATCAGGTGTGGAAAAATTACTCCGTAATATGCTGTAATTAATACATCACACTTTGCAAACTTAGAAAGTTGGCGGAGGAGAAAGATTCCTGAAGAAATCCTTCTACACACAGTGTCAATGTGGGTATGAAAGCGCAGGTTTCTGTCGAGCACCAATCCCAAGAACTTAACATGATCAGTTGCCTCGAGCTCAACATCATTCAAAAGGAAATTGTTCTTGTTTTTTCCAGCTGAACTTATTGAAAAATTTACAAATTCAGTTTTCTTAGCATTTAGACTCAATGAGTTGTTCTCGAACCACTGCATCATGGAGCTCGCTTGCAAAAAGGTTTTTATTTCGAGCTCGTCGAAATTTTGATCAGAAACTGAGAGCGACGTGTCATCAGCGAACAAGCAAATGTTTCCGGAACTAACAACTGATGGAAGATCATTTACAAAGACAAGGAACAGCACCGGACCGAGGACTGACCCCTGAGGCACGCCACGGGCAGACTCGCAATGAGGCGAGCAGTAGGTTTTCAGGTATCCTGAGTCATCCACGGCCTGAATCGTCACAAACTGTTTCCGACCTGTAATGAATGAACTGAACCATTGCAGTGCCAGCCCCCGCACTCCAAGACAAGAAAGCTTATCAAGAAGTAACATGTGATCCACCATATCGAATGCTTTACTCAAATCAAAGAAGATGCCCATTGTATGTTCACCTGCATCCAATGAATTTACCAAATTTGAGATAAGATCGGTCATTGCATCTGTAGTGGTTTTGTTTTTTGTAAATCCATATTGTTTCGGTGAGATAATATTATTTTTTGTAAAAAAATCCAATAGTCTTAGAAGTATTACCTTTTCGAACACTTTCGATATAGATGATGTTATGGCTATAGGTCTGTAATTGTCGCAAAGGTGGTTATCTCCTTTTTTATGAAGTGGCTTAATAATGGACGTTTTCAGGGCATCTGGGAACTGGCCACATTCAAAGGAAGCATTGATTAAATGAGCAATAGGGTTGGATACGAGGTCTGCAATTTCTCTTAACAGTTTGGAAGACAGTTCATCTGTTCCTGCCGACCGTTTATTTTTCATCTCTTTTATGATTTGTTCAACTTCGGTCTTATTTGTTGGCTTAAGAAAAAGTGAATCTGGAATATGTTTTATATAATTGGGCTTGCCTTTCCTATCTGATGGATTACTAACAGATGAAAAAAAATTATTAAATACGTTAGCAACTTGTTGTGGGTCTTTGACTATTTCCCCATTTTCATTAAGAATATTGATTTCTTTTGCATTGTTAGTTTTAGTTGGAAGATTTTCTTTAATAGTATCCCAGATGGCTTTATTTCTATTGTCAGATTGGTTTATTCTCTCACGTATCATATCTGATTTTTTTTGCCTGATTATATTTTTGTAAGTGCGTTTGAGCTGCATGTATTTTTGACGTAAGTGGTTATCTGAGTTTAAGTCTTTAGTTTCTATATAAAGATCAAGCATTTGGTTTTTTATATTCATAGTCTTCTTGTCCAGTTTAGCTTTGCCCTTACAGTGCGTTTTATTAATTTTTTGTAATTTGTTTGGGAAAGCAACGTCAAGAAAATGGCAAAGTTGGTCATTAAATATTGTAAATTTGGTGTTAAAGTCCTTGGTATTGTACAGTTGCTCCCAGTCTGCAGAGGCAAGCAAGTGTCTAAATATCTCTCTACTTGATTGGTCGAATTTTCTACCAAATTTATATTTAACAGAGGATTTTTGAACCCTGGGGCCATGGATTGACGCAATCTGGGCATGGTGGTCGGAGAGGGCTGACACTACAACCGCGCAATCAATTGATTCGTCAGTAAAATTGGTATAGAGATGATCAATTAGAGTTTTGGAGTTTTTAAATTCACGTGTATATGATTTCACTAAATTGCTTAGACCAAATGAGCTCATTGTAACTTTGAGTTCGTTAGAGGTTGTTGATTCTACTGATAAGTCGACATTAAAATCACCCACTACAATTACTTTATCTTGAGTCTTAAGATGTTTTTCAAGACATCTGGACATGAGGTCAAGGCAGAGGTCATAGCTATTACCAGGGGGTCGATATACAGCTATTAAGAGAATCTTTTCATTATCTGCTGTTACTTTTGCAGCTGTAATCTCACACTTCCCTTCTTCGCAAAATTCCATTGTATCGATGCTTTTTATTTCAATGTCGTCCTTTGCAAATATGCATACACCACCATTATTCATATGTTGGCGGCAAAACGCACTTACATTCATATAACCTTTCAGTTTACAGCTTTCGAACTCATAATCCCTTAGATTATGTTCGGTCACACAGACAATATCAGGACTTTCGTGTGCTAAGAAAATTTCAAATGCCTCGATTTTTGAAGCTAGCCCACGTATGTTTTGGTGTATCAGTTTTAGACGACACGAGAGAGTCCGACCCCGGCAGTCCCCAGAGCCGCCCACGGTATTAGGAGCTGTTCCTGTCCCTTCTCTAAAAAAGATTTGTTGTAAAAGACCTGACTTTTCCTATCCCCTATCTTTTTAAAACTAGAATGAGTTTCTACAGGTAAAGTATTTTTTTTCAAAAACTTGGAGTTGGAAAATACACGTGACACTGAATGAGGGGGGTTTACAGTGGGATGGTTAGTTTTACGAGTGCCATCGCTATGAATTGATTGACACAACAAGTTGGCAAGACAACGTTTACCCCTCTCACTCAAGTGCAGCCCGTGCTTAGTGTAGCAAACACGCTCAAAACTTTCAAGAGATAAGAATTTGGCATTTTTGAAACCATTGACCAGCTTCTGTATTTGAGTGTTGGTTTCGTCAATTATCGGATTCAGCGTTGGCTGGTCATGACGCTTAGGCAGCCCCACTATAATTACCGAAGTGCGAGACGCCGCTCTCAGTAACTTCTCAAGCTCCTGGACAATGTCACTACAGTACTCGTTTACAATATCGTTAGTACCACCAATTACTATCAAGACATCTTTATCTGACATATTGGATAGTTGTGGTATCACTGAAGAAAGTACTTGACTCAATCTAGCACCCGGTTTGACACAAGAACGGACCTTAAAATTACTGTTCAAAGCTTTAGTACTTTGCACAAAGTTCCTAAGAAACCTGCCATGACTGTCAGAGAAAATCTCGACTTTCCGTTCACTCAGATTTACAGGTAACACAGGAGGATTACCAGATTTGTTGACACATGTTGATGGTATACGGGATATTGACTTATTGTTAGCTGCCTTGCGTTTAGGAGTAACTGAAACGTTGTTGACAACCTTTGGGCAAAGGGCATCATTGTTACTCTGAGCAACCATTCCAGGTGATAGATGTTTTTTATCATTCGGAGGTGTAGGATCATGTACCTTAACAGGTGACAATATCGCAAACCTATTGGTATTAACAATAGAGTGAGATTGAGTTGTTACACTATTTTGAAAACAAGAACCTTTTGCTTTAGTCTTACTCTTTTGCTTAACAAGCTTCCATGCACCTTGTTTGCCTCTTTTTAGATTTAGAGGAGAACACTTAACAGGTATGTTGTTGCTGATGGGATTACTAGAATTAACATGACAGGCAGATATGAGTGGTTCAATTGTTGTTGGTACAGCAAAAGGAGACCCCTCCATCAACGAGGAGTACCATTGTCCAAGCGAGAAGTGAACCCTTGACTCGCTTAGGCAGTAACCATTGTACACAATCTTTGCGTTTGTTAAAACATTTAACCCACACTCGAATGTGTTGCGCTGTTGTGGACAAGGTACCTCTACAAAAGAATTGTTATGAACATGAAAAGTGTTGGCTACTTTCATTGCTGCCTCCCCATTAGTTTTACTTAGAGAATCAAAGTGATAAGATTGTTTTATTTTACTATCAAAAACCAAGAGACTCCAGTGAGAAGCACTGTCGTCCTTTCCAGGACTAACACAGTTACTAATACAACAGAAAATATAATCATATTTGTTAAACGATAGGTCAAGTTGTATTTGTTCAATGTCTACAAGGCTACCATAGCGTAAGATTTGGATTATTGAGGGCCCGACAAACAAACATTTAGATAGCATATCATCAGAATTGAGATTAAGGCCGTCAAAAAAAGACTGGATAGTGTTGTCATCCAGCCATTTATCTTTGTCCCAGCTGATATTTGGGCATTTATCGTGGTCTGATTTGGTTTTAGCCAACTGCTGTCTAAGATGAGAGAGTGATGTCTCAGACAGCTTTAGGTCATTGCTTAGCTTAATAATGACTCCTTCTTTTAATGTCAACTCTTGCTCTAGTTGAGTTTTTTCTGCTAACAATACTTTATTATTACTTTGTAAGACAGAGTAGAGATTTTTCAGGGTAGCGATATCATTTTTCAGCTGGGATTGTTCTAGTAAAGCTGAATCTTGGAAACCAAAGGAGTCATTTAAGACACATTTCTTTTCAGAAATTTCATTACTAAGGCGATTTTCCAAATATGACAACTCAGACTTGAGGTTAATATTACAATTTGTCAAGTCTTTATTAATAACGAGAGTGTTATCAAGTGTCTGAATCAAGGATACAATACTCCTACTTATACTACCAAAGTCACAATCGGGGTAATTTGACTCAAGTTTTTTAATTTCTAAAACCAGAACAGAAGATTGTTTTTCAGAATCATCATCTAGGTTTACGGTGTTAAAAAAAAACATCTTCATTTAGAGTTACCATATTGATTGCAAATAATCATACATATATATAAATATATATATACATACATACACCCGCAAGAAAAATAATAACATTAGGTGCAACACAATAAGCAGAAACCCATAACACAGTTATTACAGAATGTTAGTCCAAGGCTATTATTTTGTTGATGGTGAACTTCTGGCGTGATGCACGGTGGTTCAGTGAGGGGGGACTGGTGATGGTGTCCTTGAGTATGGAGGCGAAATGCACTGTCGGCCAATGAGTAAAACGAGTAGGGTGAAAACTCTCGTTCAGCAGGGTAGACAGTCTATGCTGTAGTGGTAACACTGGTTCCGGCAGTATTGGGATCAACATGAATCCCTCCTTTCTGCAGGTTTGAAATAAATGTGCAGCCGATAGTTTGTAGGTTAGTTCACTTGTTATTGTCCCATAAGTAGTATTACTTACTGTAAATTGGTTGTAAATTGCGTCGATATGGTAGTGATCAATAAAAGTTGAATGTCAATGAGTTAAAAAACAACACTGCACAAGTAAAATAAAATAATATTAAAATTTCAGGAGACAAGAATCTTGATGATTGCTGCAGTGAGTCGCTCCAGTCCAATCCATATTGTAGTTAATAATATTGTAAGTTTCATCTTGTGTTTTTTGCCTGACGAACAATTAGTGAAACCTACTTACAAATCATTGAGCATGACTTGGGCCTAATTATTGCCCTAAATATTGTGTTTGCACTGCATGACAACAATAATGACTAACAATTAATTTAGTTAAACCTAGGCCTAGCCTACTAAAAGATTATATGCACGGAATGTTTTATGTTTGCACTGCATGGATAACTTAACTTAGTGTGTTGTTGAATTGCATGTACTGTAGAAAATTTGGTAGTCTGTTAGTGTGTAAATAACCTAACGTTAAATAGGGCTTAGCCCATGATTTAGTAGTGAATTGTATAGGAAATTAACGTAGCCGCAGACCTGAATTGAATTAGATTGTTGTCTCTTGAGGTACTAGCCTAATACAAAACTCTGTTTTTCTCAACCATGGATAAGTGGATTGTACGAGACAAAAAACCAAATAGGCCTATTCCTGCACCCATACCACTTAATGAAATGGAAGTTGACGATCCTGATGACCCTCCAGAAATAGTCAATTCCCCAAATATTGATTCAGAGATTCCTAGGCCTAGTACTAGTAATGCCGTTTGCACTACCACTGTTTATAGTTTAGCTAATCAAAATCAGCCTGGTACAAAGTCTAAACCTTCAGTAGAAAAAGTTTTAAAAGCCAAGGAATCAAGAAAGTGTTACAGATTTAATCCCAATTGGCTCAAGGGTTGGTTGGAAAAAGGTTTGAGCCAAAAGTTTGGCAGTGATTTGGCAGTATGTAAAATTTGTGAGTCAACCATGGTTGCTCACAAAACTGAAATAGTTAGGCATTTTGGTGCCTCTTTGTCGGTCAATATTTCCTGACTCTAAGATTGCAAGTTCTTTGTGTATGAAGAGATGAAAATGTACTAAAGTTTTAAAAAAATCATTGGGACCAACATTTTCAGAATTGTTGTTCGACATGTTAAGAAAACCAGGAAGTTTCTTCTCCATAATTATGGATGAAACAACAGACCATAGCGCAATCAAGCAATGTGCATTCACTGTAGTTTATGTGGATGACACGACTGGCTCAGTAAAAACAAGTTTTTACTGAGCTCGGTTTTAAAAACAGTTGTTGACCCTCAAAGACTTGATTCCGAACGGAAACTCCACGCTCTGACCACTGATTCAGAAGACATAAACACAAACTGCCCTGCCACAGAGTACTGGAAAAAAGTATTCCAAATTAAAACTGCAACAAATTTATCTGCATTTGAAAACTTGTCAAAAGTGATTAAATTACTTTTTGTTTTGCCATTTTCAAATGCATCAGTAGAAAGACTCTTCAGTGGACTAAGGCAGTGTAAAAGCCTCGAAAGAAACAAACTTAAAACAGATACTGTTGTAGCTTTGATGGCCTTAAAAGAAGGAATTATTAACAATGGAGGTTGCGTAGCATTTGAGCCTTCAAAGAAAATGCTTAGGTGCAACATTTGGAAATAGAACATTCAAGAAGTTTGAAGTAGGCAGCTAATTGTAAATATTGTACATAAACTGAATTTTTATAAGCTATTTTGTCTTCATAATCGAGTTGATTTCAAGCTGTATAGAGTAGGCCTAACTTAATTGTTTCAAATATTGTAGGCCAACATAAACTGATGTTTTGTGTTCTGCCTTCATTATCGTCATTTTCCTAGAAGTTTGAGGTAATTGTAAATATTTTAAGCCCAATCACCATTTTAAAGAAGTTTGAAGTAATTGTAAATATTGTGTACATAAAACTGAAGTTTTATTCTTTCTTCATAATCACAATTTTCAAGAAGTTTGAAGTAAATTGTTAATATTGTACATAAACTGAAGTTTTTGATCGTCATAAACCACTATAGTATATAAGTAAGTAGATTTTGTGTGTACGTTATTTAGATTAAAAACGTATTGTAGTTTGTATAAAATCAATTATTCTATAGCCTAGGCTAACCTTGTTCTGTGTAGGGAGATTTTTTAATGTAGAGTAATACTTATAAAAAAAAAATTGTCACTGCCTAAATTTGAACAAGAAGGTAAAAATGTTAAACATGTAGGCCTATAAAAAATTGGCTTGTCAACAATTTTTCCAACAGCCTGAGGACTTTAAGTAGCCTATGTAAAAGGTATCCAAAGAAAAAGAATGTTTTTCCCTTGACCGAGGTTGTTTTGCTTTCAACATAATTAATTCAGATTTTAACGTTTGTTGTGCATGTATTTCGATGTTTAAGGCAATAAAGACATTTGATCACGTAAGTTAAATGTGGGTAATTTTTGCTAAAAGTGGGTATTTTTTGCAGGTTTGGTGGGGGAATTGGCAAAACTGGACCAACAACCCTGCATACAAGCATTCAAGCATACAAAACAACGAAGTCAATGAAAGTATTCAGAAAAATATGATTGAATTCGAAAAAGATCTTATTAAAACGATGTGCAGAATGAAATCAAAATGAAAGAAGGGGAAATGATACCAATGCTCGTAACACCTTTGATGAAAATAATGATAGACACAAGTAAGAAATTGTATTGAATTACTTATAGCACCATTGAAGAGAGCATCCGATTTTGATGAAATTCTGTATAATCATTTTTACCTACATTTATTCGAACGGGTTCGCGAACCAGCATGATCGGACGATCGTAACGGGGGCTTAAGCTTGGTGGAAGTAAATAAGGTGTGCTACTGCGCATCGGAGCCGGCTGCGGGCGGTGCGGGGGAGGGGTATCGTGACTTCACCTTGGGGGCAAACATGCCTCGCGACCATATCGAGCAGTGACGCCGCTCTAATAAAATTGTAATTTTTAATAGTAAGAACCGATAAAAATTCCTGAAACTTTGCATAGTCTTGGACTATTAACATAGGATGCTTATGATTTAAATTTTATTAATTTATTTGAAATAAAAACCATTTAACCACCGATCCAGTGTTTCCACTCGCGGGATTTTTATCCCGAAAACGGGATTTTTAGACCCTGTGCGGGATGAAAACGGGATTTTCGAGCATCGGTACCGATATTTAATATTTAATACTGCAACGTCGATATAATGTAGGTTAAACAAAATTTAAAAGCTAATATTTTTTCTAAAAATAATTTATTTTTTATTTTTAGATGAATTATCGATCTATAAACCGTAGTATTAGTTTTCTGTTACTCTATGTAAATAGCTTTAAACTTTGTAAGTTACTATATGTATTCGAGGTGAGCATCATCTCTATTTTTGTTTTCACTTTCTGTCTCTGTCGTCTGTCTGTTTGTTTAGTTTTTTTTTTTTGTTTTTTTTTTATTTGTTTACTTTACAATCTGTTCTATTATAGGGATTGAGCAATAAGTAAATACTATATAATACGAAAAATTGACTTTGGAACATTAAAAATAGCTGTTAAGCATTCTCAACAACAAATCTTTCAATAAAAACACTTTACAAAAATCTGAAGGGCAGGTCCAGAATTGATGGCCTCTTAAGTCTGTAAATTGTATCCATGTTGTTTAATAAGTTAAGAGCTAAATGATTTTCATGAGATTCCAATTTCGTAATATATCGTTCACTTATGGTCATGATTTCGTCCTTAACTGTAGGCATCTTAAGGTCTTGATGTAGTGTTATATTGCTGACATACCATGGTGCATTTGTTATCTTCCTCAGCATCGTCGATTGGTATCGTTGGAGAATTTCTATATTAGAAGTACTCGCTGAGCCCCATAGTTGCACTCCATATGTCCAGATTGGTTTCAATATAGTTTTATATAGCAATAATTTATTTTCTAGACTAAGTTTTGATTTTCTTCTGATGAGCCAATTTAACTGATTAGATTTTAAATTTAGTTGTTGCCGTTTTCTCCAAATGTGTGTTTTCCAAGTTAACTTCCTATCTAAATGGATACCTAAGTATTTAACCTCAGTTACTTCGGGAAGTTGGGTGTTGTTTATTGTGACAGGAGGACAAGAATTTTGATTTAGAGTAAAAGTAATGTGGACAGATTTAGTTTCATTAATTTTGAACCTCCATGTCTTAAACCAATCAGTAATTATGTTCAGATTTTGCTGTAAATTTAGAGAAGCTTGAAATGGATCACGATGAACAGACAAAACCGCAGTATCATCCGCAAATGTAGCAATTTCTACCAACTCATTTTCTGGGAGATCTGCTGTGTAGAGAATATACAAAAACGGCCCGAGGACACTTCCTTGAGGAATCCCAGATTCGATTGGACGTAGGTTAGTGAGTGAGTGTTTTGATTGTTTTGGTTTACAGTTACCGGCTTCGGCATCAGTTATTTTGTTATTATTTGTTAAGTTTTAAATAATTGTTTATATTAATGTTGTGCAGGGTGTTTGTGTTTGTAAATAATGGAACATACTGGTCGCCATTCAGACTCAGATGAGTATAATTCTGAAGAGGAAAAGAGAAATCCCAAGAGGCCTAAGCAAGTCAAACGTTCCGACAAAAAGTTTTTAACGTCATATTTACATGAAAAACAATTCAAAGACTGGTTGTCACTCGGAAAAGATGGTAAGTCTGCCATTTGCACTGTTTGCAACACTAACTTGAAGGGAGGCAAATCTGAATTAAAGAGACATGGGGAGACCAAACAGCATATTAAAAATTTTCAAATTAAAAAGGCTCCCTCTCAAGCAGTTTTGACAAAGTTTGTGTCTCAGACTGACAAAGTTATACAACTAGAGGCATCAATGTGCTCATTTATTGTTGAGCATGATCTTCCTATAAGTTTTGTGGAGCCATTGGCAAACTTTTGCAAATCTCTACCAGAAAAAGAGACAATCAACAAACTGCAGCTTGGGAAGCAAAAAGCAACAAATGTACTAAGACAAGGGTTGAGGCCATTTTTCAATAATGAACTAAGAGAGAAGTTGTCAACTACACCCTTTTCAGTTTTCATTGATGAGACAACCGATGTAAGCACTAAAAGCCAACTCGCAGTAGTTACCACCTATTTTGACAGTATCGAGCAGGAATCAAAAGTAGATGTCATAGACATCGTAGAAATGACAGATGCCACAGCAGAGGGTATATATAATAAATTAAATCATGTCCTCGCCGAAAATAATATCCCACTTAACAACTGGGTAGGATTTTGTGCTGATACAACATCTGTTATGATGGGCCCCAACCACTCTGTGTCAACGTTAATTAAAACAAACCACCCTCAAGTAGTAATAGTAAAATGTTCCTGCCACCTAATCCACTTGGTGGCATCGTATGCCTGCAAGATGCTGCCCAACTCACTGGAAGACTTAGTTAGGACCATCTATAACCACCTGAAACGAAGTCCAAAACGTACTGCAGAATTCATTAAATTCCAGCAGTTTTTTGAACCAGATTTTTCCCCAAAGAAAATATTAGCTCCAGGCCAGACACGTTGGCTTTCTTTGCAAATGTGTGTAAGAAGAATCCTGGAGTGCTGGGAATCCTTAAGACAGTATTGGACTGTTGTTGTTTTTGAGGATAAAACCCATGCAAATGATCAGGTAAGAAACACTTCATTATCTGTATTTTTTTGTCCTCAATTTACTTATAAAAATTGTATAGGCCTAGCCTGTATTATTTGTTTTCTTGCTTATCTTCAGAGTTTCTGAGATATCTCATGCATCTTTAACAAAAACATTTGTGTGCAATGGTTATCTTTAAATTATTAATACACCAATCAAGTTATGGTACGGTATCAAATAGTTTTTTAATCGAATCACACAAGCTTACTATGTAGGCTGATAGTCTAAGAAGTTTGAGAAGCTATGATTTCCTAAACAAAAAATATTTCAGACTATGGTATAACTCACCTAGGAAAATGCACACATATTTTTGTAACATAATTTAACCAATTTTGATAACCAATATGTTTCCAGGCATTCCCAGTTTTCCATATTTTCTTGGTTAGTTAGGCCTATTCCAGTTCCAGTTTTGGTTAAGTAGGCCTATGGTCAGATTTTGAAAATTCTTGTCCAGCTACAACTAGTTCTTCCAGTTAATTTGAGTAGCCTATGTTTAGGACCCTTTCTGGTAAAAAATAAATTCACGGGTTTTCCCATTTTTATGGGGTTTCCAACTTTTGCATGGGAAAAATTCTCATTTTTAGAATCAGAGTGTTATTTCCGGTATTTTAATAAAAATTTTAACTCTGTAGGCTATAGGTAGGTATTGGTACTGAAAAAGCATAAGTTACCAAATTGGCCTCATTGACCTCCCATTAACCGTTAGATAGCCTACCATATGTGTACCAAGGTTTAAAAACAATGATACTTTTCAGGTTCTTGCAACACTCAACAACCCACTGCTGAAGGCAATGATGGAATTTGTGGAGTATGCCCTCGGGTTATTCAATGAATGCAATACACTCTTCCAGTCAGATGCCCCCTTATTTGGAGAATTGAAACCTCAGGTTAGAGAATTATACTTTTAAAACCTTCATATAGGACTGATAATCTTTTTTACATTTTAAATAATTTCACGTGGTATTGCACATTGAAATACAATTACTGAGTCAAATATATTTTGAAATAATGGTCCTAGGCTCCAGTGGTTTGTCTGTCTTCTCTGAATAACAGGTTAAGGAAAATTAAAAATGAACTAGGCCTACTCTAAGCATATATAAATGTGTCTATTTTTTCCTCTACATTCAAAGTAGAAATGCATCAATACCTCACTCCCCTGTTGGTGCTGTACTTCCATAAAAATAATAAATCACAAATATTTCAGTTCAGTTACCTGGGGTGGGGAGTGTCATGGAATATTTCTTGATACTACAACTATATAAGAGGCACCTTGGGTATGTTCTTCCCAATTATAATGTTATTTTTTTCAACCAGTAAAAAGGAACTCTAAAAATAGTGGCCTCCGTATGATACCAATGTACCCTTGACTACCACATGCTAGGGTTTAAAATCCTATTAAGAATGAAACAAATTTATTTCAAACATTTTACAAACTTTCAGGTCAAACGGCTGCTGAAGAACCTGTGCCTTAATTTTATGGCACCAGAGTATGTCAGGTCGACTGATGCTGCAAAGCTAGATCCGCAAAGAGAAGAACATTACGTTCCGCTTGAGAAGGTATACTTGGGAGTTAGGGCAACAGACACACTGTGCGAACTCACCGACGTAGATCCAAGAGAGCTGGACCGTCTGAGAACATCAGTTAGACACTTCTACAAAGAGGCTGTTATTCAAATTCAAAACAGATTTGCATTCAATGAGCCTGATAGCAGCATATACAGGGATGCTGAGTTCGTACTCCCCTCGAATGCACAAAACCTACAACCCATAAGCCTTGTACCAATTGCAAAGAAGTTTCCTGGCATACAATTTGATTTCTCAAAACTTGACAGCCAGTGGCGGGAGCAGAGCGTAATGAGTGTTGGGGAACTTGAGACCTCAAAATACTGGGCGAAGATTTTAGCAAGTGTAGATGGGCTAGGTAGGCCCAAGTACTTTGAACTGTCCAAGTTAGTTTGCATTTTTTTTCACTGCCCTTTTCAAACGCAGTAACAGAAAGGCTGTTCAGCTGCCTGAAGAACATAAAAACAGATAAAAGAAACCGACTGGATGAGGAGACATTGTCTTCGATTTTATGTGTTAAATATGGAGCAAAAAGAACAAAGAAGGACTCAAGCTACTTCATGGCCAACCCCATTCCTTACAAAACCAAAGTTGTAGCCCGTGCCACAGCCTCTCAGGCTAAAGAAAAAAGGTTAGCTACTCCATCATCTACAAGTACTCCATCTCCATCATGCACAAGTACTCCATCTACATCATCAACTCCATTCACCTCATCAACTCCATCCACCTCATCGAGTAAGCAAAACTAAAGTGATGTGAGTGATGACATAGCCTACCTACTCTAAGTAGCATTTATTCCAAGGAGGAATCAAAATGTATTCACTTTATTCAAAGTGTTTGTTTGTTTGTTTAGTTAACATTTTATGTTGTTTTCACCTACGGTGTGTTACTTAATATTTTTACTCTAGTCGGTTTTACTACTTCAGTATTTTTAGGGTAGTTATTAAGTATTAATCCTTTTTTTCCATGCTATAGATTCTATCACTGTGTTTTGTGGTTGTTTTTGTTTATTACCTTCGTATTTATTTATCTTTTTAATTAGGCTAGGATAGGAGATGTTTATTTTATGTTCCTATGTTGTGTTGTTTATTTGTGTTCCATTACTTTATATTGAACTTTTAATTGAGTCAGTTGTATCCCTATTTTTTTTTACTATTTTTGACAACCAGTACAGATTGCCTCAGAGCATTTACCAAAAAGTGAAATTTACCAAAGAAATAAGTGTTTCTTACAAGAGACATTTATGTGCAATTATGAGGTACCAGTAATGATTATTTAATGTTACCTTTTAAAACATGTTGTTTATACTGTACCTATTCTTTTTTAGTGTTTTATTGTTTTTATAAATATATTTTTTCATTTAGTCTTAGCTTTAGATATGTTTTCTATCATGTTATAACTTACAGCAATTGATCAATCAATCTTGATATCCACTTGAGAACTCTTTGAGATTTTTGCTGTGAGTTATATTGTCTGTGAAACATGTTTTCCTGCATAGTGCCTTGCACAGTACCTTAGTACCTACCTAAGCCTATTTTTGCAGCTTGGTCAAATTATGAGACTGACATGAAGACTGATTTCATAAAATTAATAGGAGTGGTAGGAACTAGATTTAGTCATTTACATCAATTATTGATATACAATTTATAACTCTTCGAGATTTTTGCTATGAGTCATATTGTCCATGTACATGTAGCCCTGTTTTAAATAAAAGTGTAGACTTGTTAGAAATGTGTTTTTATTTTTGCCTATACACCACCATTTTTCAGTTATTAGTTGTTATTTTGCTTTATTCAATACTAGTGTAATGAAATGACCGATCAAACTTTAAACCTTTTCATACTAACACAAAAAAGTTAGTCGGCTACCAAATCACGTATTATTTGGTCAGGTTTATCAGACCTGCGGGAAAGTTTTAGGGAAAGGTTCTAATTTAACTGTAGTATCGGTTGGATATCGATAAAAGATTTACTTTTTTAGCTACGATGAATTATATCAAGCGGCAACGGAGCGCGCGCTCAGCCGATGCCACCGTTTATTGGATAATAAGGCCACGCATTTATTATCCAAAACTCTGTAGGTACATGTTATAAGGATATACTTTGTATTTTACATTTTAAATTAAATATGTAATATTAACATGTGACAGATATAATAAGTTTTACATTGAAATGCGTTGCAACATATTCGTTTATATACAAATTAACTCTCTTTGATAACAGTTGCCATAAAATTTGTAGGATCAGAAATGAATAACATTTCCTTAACCAAAAACATAGTTTATTACATTAAGCAATCTTATAAAAATATTTACGACCTGAAAGTAAACATCTAAAAAATTAAACATTTCGTCACTTCTGGATTTTTCTAAACTTTTTTAAGTTTCTTTAGAAATTTTCTTTTTTCGCCACTAGCAAAATTGCATTGTCTTAGCCTCCTGTTGATTTGTTTGATTTTGATATATGTTCGTATCGTTAGATATCTTCTGACAACGTCCTCTTGTAAGTCACCATTTACTAAGTAAAATTTATTGGTAATGGTAGTTACAGAACCTGGTGCATTGTTAATGTAGGGACTGTGAAAATCGGAAAAACATTTTTCTGCTTTCTGTATAGCAGCAAAAAGTTGTTGTGATGGCGACATTAACCGTCCTCTTGTAATAAAATTAATCCAGGTTGGGTTTTCATTTCTAACTGAAAATTCTGAGTTTTCTCGAAGCTCTGGATATTTGTGTCTAAATACAAAGGCGATGTAGCCAGCCAAATATCGCAAACCTTCCTTACTAATTGTGTTTTCCTGTTCAGGAATTTCCTTATCTTGCTCGATAAATGGTTCTTCTAGTGGTTGAATATCATCTACAAATTCCTCTTCGGTGATTAAATTCGACATTAGATTTTGTGTCAGACATCGCTCCGATTCGGTCAAGATGCTGTAGTTGACTGTTTTTACTGTATCTTCATTTTCTAGGGGTTTTTTGAACACATTCTAGAACATTCACATTACTTGAACTTGCTTGATCTTTATGTTCCTTAGATGTTTTAAGAATTTCACTAGAATGTTTTCCTAAAATATACCATCTCAGACGATATTTAAAATCCAGCGCAGTTGGGTGATCTTTAGAGATGCCAATTCCTCGGATGTAAGAGAAGAAATTCTCTAGTATGTCTTGATTAAGTTTTTGGGTCATAATATATTTAATGCCATATGTAGACGAAACGAATCCAAATAACAGTTTCAACGCGTTATTTGAAGTAAGTATGCCAATTTGAAATGGCAGAAGAGCAGGTTTTTTCGTTTTTTTCGAAGTGTTAGTTTGTTTACCTGTCAACGCACTTTCATCGGAAGAACGGGCCTTGGACTTCTTTTTTCCTGTCGAAATTGATTTTGTTAACTGGTTCATTTCATCCAAGACTTTGTTTTGATGTTCGAGGCTAATGCCAAATACGTTGCTGCTTTCGCTTTTGCCATAGTAATTACTCGAGTTCATTGTGTCAAACCAATCGTTCACTGTTTTGAATATTTTGCTGGCGTTTTTCCAGTTACCTTTCAACAAACCCCGTTCACCGAGCCAATGAATCGCTTTTGCTGTGGTGATTGAAAATAATTGTGTTGCTGGCCACACACGTTGGCGCTGGGACCCTTTAACTGTCAAGTGATTATGTGACAGTTTATGCGCAATCTTTAATTCACTTTTACTTTCAAGTAACAACAGGTCTTCTATTATTTTCTTTTCAATTACTCCCATGTCAATGACTTCCAATCCATCGTCAATGAAATGGTTCCTTAAAAGTTTGATCAAATGGGGAACGTCGGCAAAATAATAAACGTTTCTATTTTGGTCGTGAGGGTTTGCAAAATAGGGCGTGTCGGGCTTAATATTTAGCTCTCGCCACACACCTTGGTTTGAACCCCCCATGTCACTTACTATCCCTATAACTGGATAGCCAATAACTTCCAACTGTTGTACAATGTATTTTATTATAGTTGCTGTCATGGGTTGGTCAAACTTGTAATAAATAGGTTGTTTCCATTTCCCAACTAATCCGCGAGCAAAAACAACTTGCACAGCTTGACAAGGACCTAGAATGTGTTCTTTCGTTCTGTCGTATCCAACCTCTTCTGATAAATGCATTTCGTCATAAGATAATACAGTAAGACGTTCAATTTCTGTTAATGTCCTCGAATTGCTTTGTAATATTTTTAAGACGTCTTTTAGAACTCCCTCTTCTAAGTCAAATGTTTTTAATGCTCATTTTCTAAGGGTGCTTAATGCTGGAAGAGGGAAATTCATTTTTTCTCTAAGGTATCTATACGCTTTAGGGCTAACACTTCTAAGAGAGATTGCCGCTGTATAGTCGTCTATGTTCCACTTTACCCTTTTTTTTCGAGACATCAGGGATTTGATTTGACCCTCAGTAAATAGTGAGGATAAAATCGATCGAACTCTACTTTCAATTTCAAATTGATTGTGTTTTTTTTTTTACATTTTTTAGTTCTTCTTGCAATCTCACTTTTTGTGTTTCAGAGTCTTTTAACTTTTGAGAAAGCGAGTCTCTCTCCTCCTCAACCATTTTCAAATTCTTTTCAAGCTGTTCAATTTTTGATTTGAGCTTGCCAACTACGTCTTGTTCGTCTTCTTGTGATCTGAATAAAATATCAAAATAATTACTTCCAAATAGTTGTTATTATTATGTTATTATTATTATTATATTTCACGTGAAATGACATCGTAAAAATGTATAAAGTAAAAAAGGTTGAAATTCTGATTTAAGACCAATTGAAATGTTTTAAAAATAAACGAGTTCAGTTTACAAGACAGTTAGTTTTACTGATTTCTGTTGTATTTTAAGTAAAGTTTATGTTGGACTGTGTAATGAAAAAAGGAGTTATATTAAAAATTGTAGACAAAAGTTTAAAATATCATGCGTCAGACTTTACCTGTCCAATTCATCTGCATTCTTATTTCCACTTCCCGACAATTTACTTTCTTGATTTTGATCAATTATTGATGTATAAGTTTCTTGGTTAATATCACAAATGATATGTTCTTGATCTGTACAGTCTTCTATCGGTCTAGAAATAAATACAAATGTTATTACCATGTTTAATCCTTATATCATTGTTTTTTGTCGGAACGTCAGCGTGCTGCGTGTGAACTCCTTTGTTTATTTTAATTATGCTAATGTTTTTGCGCAAACAGGTTACATTTAAAAATATATAACTTCGATATCGAAGCTGCGTGCTCTCACTGTATTTACTATTTTAAACTGTATTAATATTTACATTTAAATTATTAAATTAAAATTTAATTTAATTTTTTTTTATTTAAATTTATTAATTAAGCTTAGTACATTTAAATTTTAACGCTTTGGCTGTTTAAACAGAATTTAAACAGATTTTAAATCAAATTACTGACATGGATTCTTCTAAAATATGCTGTACTTGTCTCCTACTATCTCTTGCTTCCAGTCTCTTTTTCCTTTCGACCGACACAGTTTTAGTTTCTTTAAACAAATTCAAAGTTGGCAGTGCATCCTTGGTAAGCCTTCTTTGTTTTTTTGGAGAATATCCCAATAGTACTTGTTGTAATGGTTTTGGAAAGGAGTTTTTATCGAAATGTTCTGAACATATTCTTGCTATAAAAAAAATAATGTAAACAATTTTATTAGTTAGTACCATTTAGTTAGGGCCACAGTGCAAAGTTATCCGAATATACTTTGTTTATTAATTACTTAGTTTTGTTATTAGTAAACTACTGGATAGGTTTTGCCCTCAAGGTGACGTCACATCGCGATGCGCAGAACGGTCTCAAACTCGTCCGGCTGAGTAGCACACCTTATTTACTTCCACCATGGGCTTAAGGGGGTTTTATGTGGTAAAAATAGTGTTTTCCCACTTTTGACCCTAAAAAAATAAACATTTTGCAATTTATTTCAAAACTATTTTGTAGAGCTTCAAAAAACAAATGATTAAGTATATTAAAGCGTTATCATGCGCCTAATGGTTACGGAGCAAATTCCAAAAAACTGTAAATTCAAAATTTCCCTGTTATTCTTATGGAGAATAAGTAAACTGTTGTATTTTCCTTGTTTATGAACATATTTTGATAAAATTTTGAAGATGCATTTATTTCTCACTTAACTATTGACATTTTACAAACAAACAAAAAATCACTTTTTTACTCTCCCTGTTGCAGCAAACCTAAGTACTAGTAGTTAAACTAATTCTATTTAGGGATTAAATGTGATACTTTTAAAGGAGACTTTGTGTGGTGAATCAAAAAAGACAAATGGAAATTCGTAACTCTGCAGGTTTGCTGGGCGAGGTTATTTGATTCTGTCGTCTCCGCCAAACTTTCAAATGTCCAAAAGTCATCAGATTTTGAGGTAGCAGGTTCGTCTGAAAGAATTAAATATAAATCAATGTTAGAACAGATGATTTCACATGTCCATCACATAAAAAGTTAGGCTTATCTTAATTTTTGGGGGCTAAGACTTAAAAGTACATTGCGATATGCAAAACAAAGTAAGTTTACGGTAGGTCAGCATTTTTGCTAATTGATTAATGTTTAATATTAGGCTATCATAATTTATCCAACATTTTAGCTTGACGTAAAATTATCAATAGGCTACTCATTAGAGCTTATACCATCCACGTTAAAACAACACGAGGCAAGCGGCCAACTTGGATAGTTCCAAACAGCTGCTAAAGAGTTATTTATAGTCCAAAAATATTTTTTCAAACTCAAAAGTGATTACAGTTTAAGTATCTAGTAAACTTCCTCTCTATAATGAAGGCTTTTTCAAGGCGTAGTTGAACAGTGCAAATTTGAAATGAGGATCCAAAGCCATGCACAATTTGCGTTCTCTACGTTAACGAATCTAATGACATTTTGGAGGCATCTACATACGAGGGTCGTCTCAAAAGTAAGTAAAAAAAATAAAAAAAAATTGTTTGAAATCACAGCGTCGAGCGCTAGAAAGCTGGGAATCGCGGGGAATTTTCGTCTGGATGTAGTGGCAACACTGTAAACGTCGCGGCCGCCTACGGCAACGGCACTCGCCCCTCCACTCTCCAGTATCGCTTTGGCAATCATGGAGACACCAGTTGCTCCCACCGCCGATTGTGAAATCCGTGCAGTAATTAGATTTTTGACTGCAAATAATAAAAATGCGAGTGAAATTCATCGAGAATTGTGCAGTGTTTATGGTGAAAATGTGATGTCTAGGCCAATGGTTTCCCGCTGGCGTCAATCGTTTATTGACGGACGAAAGTCGTTACACAATGAACAACGAAGTGGCCGCCCGTCCACTTCCCGCACTTTGACTGTTGTTGAAGATGTCCGCAAGGTCATTGACACCGACCGGCGCTTGACATTGGATGAAATCATTACACAGCTTCCTCCAAATGTTGAAATTAGTCGTGCGTCGCTTCACAGAATCATTTCGGACGATCTCAGTTTGTCAAAAGTCTGTGCAAGATCGGTGCCACGCCTTCTTTCAGAAAGGCATAAGGAGCAAAGGGTTGATGCTGAACACAAACACAAGACCTTCTGGAATCCTTCCGATGGGATGTTTTCGGCCATCCACCTTACTCTCCTGACTTGGCACCGAGTGAATTTCATCTCTTCCCGGAGTTGAAGCGGCATTTAGGCGGGAAGCGCTTTGAAAACGAAGACGAATTAAAACGGGAGGTGGAACAATGGCTAACCAAAATGGCGTCAGTGGCCTGGCTTTTTTCTAGAAGTCTTTTTTTCTAACAAGTTTTCTATTGTGGAGATTAACGGGTAGATGAAGGGCTCGAAATATCAACATATTTTCTGCCATTTTCCATTTCACGGATGATCTACATATTAATAGGCAAGCATGTTTCTTTAAAACATTTTTTCTCAGCTCGTGTGCATCGGAGGGAAAATCTACGTATACTGTTAAAAAGATATTTTCCTGTAGATGCGCAGAATCTCTTTAAAAATTAAAATAGGTTAAAATATAAGCACAAAAAATTGTTTTGAAATTAAAAAAAATTAACATGGGCTTTATGGTTTCCATGCTGGTGACAAAATAACAACGAAAAATAAACAGAAAATCAAATGGAAGAATTACAATCATATGTTTTATCTACAGCGTGGGGTGAAAATAGAGAAGCCTGTCAGTACTCTTGCCTACAACTATACATTCCAACCCTATGTTAAAGTTGTCACCAGTTTTTAATTAAATTCGTCGTATTCAATGTGGGCCACCAACTGATCTAAATGACTAATTTCTCTCGAATACACAATGTTTTTATCAACTCAAACTTATAGAATGACTTATTAAGAACTACAGCAACTAACTGTTACGACCCATCAGCTTTGCCAGCAGCAAAAAAAAGATGGAAAATATAATGTTGGACACGCAAACTGTGTCTGGTTCACACAACTACATGTTAAAAATATGGCGACAAATGGTCCATGTAGGCTAGATGGAATTTCTACATCAGTATCCAATATTCAATGCCGGTCATTACATATTTTCTGTCGAGTTTTCGACCACTAGTAGGTTATTACTGTGTGCATGTGACGATAGCAGTTATTAAGAAATTGCTTATTTTTGCAGACCAAGTTAGTATAGGATAGTACTACTGTATAATCTTTTTTTAGGTAATCATCTAGCAGGGCTCGCGTTACCTCTTCCGGTATTCTTTTATTTAAAATTATGATTTGAGCAATGCATATCTTTGCAAGGTTATGGCAATGCTGCTGTGAGGGATGTTTTCTCAAATTATCAATCGATTCTTCACATCTATTTGATAGATGGTTAAAAACCATAATGATATCATCTGAGTCAGGTAAAATATCAGGCTCAACAACTTTAGTTTTTCTTCCACTTTTTTCTGCATTGCTACCTATTTCAAATCTCCTTTCTGATTTCATTTAATATAAAAAGTCATCAATAACCTTGGATTTAGATACATTTGAGTTTTTACAAGAGAAGCATCGTTGGACATCAACGTGTCTTTAAGGTTGGGCACACCTTTGGCGCCAGTGAGGGTTTTTTAACTGTCCCTGTCTGCATGAAAACATTTCCCTCACATATTCCATTAGAGGTGTTAGGCAATGTTCGAACAGTTCAATATTTAATTCCGTTCTTTAATCAGTGCCATATGTTAAGCCATATCTCTCATCCTGGTAATTACATATTTATTTTGGTAATCATCTCTGTGATAACTATTGAGTTTTAGGCTCAAAGCAACAATTAGCGGATTTGACCGCGCTATTAAGGAGATATTATCTCCACAGCGTTTGCATATCTTGTTTTTAAATTGGTGAGGTGCAGTTTTGTTTTCAGGCTTAAATAAAACAGAGTTACTCTTTAAAATTCGTTTCTGTATTCTTTGCCTTCAGGACTGATAGTTTTTTCTTCAAGTTCTTTTTCTAAATTGCTATTAGAACTAGTTTTCAAGCGCACAAATATCAACAATACTTAATTTTGCGAGTTGAGCGAGCTATGAGCGGTTGCGCTACTATTTTCCGGGTTGCAAAAAGCTGTGGAACACCAGTGTCGCCAATTAGTTGCTCCACCAATACGGCTAATAGCGGCCTAAGATTTGTTCTAATGTCATTTGTATTACCTTTCCCGGAACAGCCCCTATAGTCCGGTTGCGAAACCCTATATTTTTGGCTAACCCAAACATTTTTGATTAAGTTTTTTTTTTATTATTGGATAGTTACTAGGACATGTTAAGCTTCAAGAAAATGCATGATGCATTCTGTCACGTTTGGGCAATTCGAGATTTGGCCGCCATCTTGCATTTTTCCAAATATTTTTGTATTATTTTTAAATACTGTAATATAGGGTTGTTGTATATCATTTTATGTGTTTTTATGTAAGCTGAGTTAAATGGGAGCACTAAAAAGTATCTAGTAAGAGTCATTTCTTAGAAACCGCCGCCATCTTGAATTTTCCCAAATATTTTTGGATCATTTTTATATTTGTAATATAGGGTTGTTGTATATCATTTTATGTGTTTTTATGTACGCTGAGCTCAATTGGAACACTAAAAAGTATCTATAAATAGTCATTTCATAGAAACAGCCGCAATCTTGAATTTTTCCAAATTGAAGGAAATTGTTTTTTTTTTTATGGAAATTCTACTGCAGTGGACGCTGTGAACCTCTTTTAACTGCTGGTGCCCAGCGAATAAAGACTATTATACAATGTAGTATACAATACGACGATAGAGAAAGTATTAAATTGAAGACGAAAACACTGATCAAGACTTTATCATACAGTGTCATAGAAGTTGTGAATCTACCTACACTTCAAAAACACACTTGAAAAGAGCAAAACTGCCAACTGGAGGTAATTCAGAAGCAAGTTCCTCTCATCCAAAGCTACGAGGCCAATCAAAAATGCTTTGAATTTCAGAAACACTGCCTTTTTTGTGGAGAAAACTGTTATTGAAAGAAGGACCCGAAACACCCTGATAGATGAAGAGCAGCTTATAAGTTTAGAAAATTGTCTAAACTTATAAGCTGCTCTTATTTATAAATATAATTATTTATAATTATAAATAAATAGTAAATCCATATAAGGCTTATTGAAACATGTGGTGCTAGGAACGATACATTAGCTTCAGAAGCTCGACTGACTGTCTGGTGTAGTTAGTGACTTACACGCTGTTGACGCAATGTACCATGTCGATTGTCGAAATAAATGTATGAGTACCAAAAATGTTGAAGATACAAAACGGAAGAATGAAGAGGATGAATCAGTAGATATCCCATTCAACGAAACTGTAGGAGCATTTGTAGCAGATATAGAACGTATGTGGAACTCTGTCGAAGTACACACACTGTATACTGTAACTGTATGTAATAGAGGATGTCTATATAACAGGTCAAGTTTGATTGAGGCTCTTAAAGAGCACTTCTAGTTGTACTCTCTGCACAAGGTTATGCTCACATAATCACTTTCCTAACAAAGCAGCATTTATTTTAAGATTACGCACTGATGATGTCGATGACGAACTTAATGCTGCTATTACTAAGGTGGCAAAACAACACGTGAAATTGCAGGACTCGAAAACAATAATAAAGAGAAATACAACTTGCACTTAAGTCAATACAATGTTGAGGAACATGCAAACATTACCCTGATGCGCTTGTGTACAGCACTCAACAAAACCGGTTGAACCATGCCCTCGTACCTGCACCCAGACTAACGAAAAGGAAGCGTGATCCATGCGCAGGCCCGAGGAGCGGCTCACAAAACTTTACTTAACAAATGAGAACCATGGATGGAGGTTCAAGAACAACACGCCATTTGAGAGAAACGAGCTGTAATTAACCATTTAAAAGAAAAACACAACAATAATTAACAATAATACATGAATTAAATACTCTCAATTAAACTTTAAAAAATTTTGATACCACTCTGACCTACTCACTTACAAACATTAATTTAAAAAAATTCAAAATAGGCTAATTTCAGTCAAAGTAAATTTAATCAGTTTTAACCTTTTAAATTAACAAATTACAACAATGAAATATCTAATGACTCTTTTAATAAATTCATTTCATGGTAACTATAGAAAATTTAGGGGCCCCAAAATTGAAATTTAATAGAATATGTAAAAAAATTATAAAATCTAAAAAATCAACAAGTAGCCTAGGCTAAAGAATTTAAAATTTAAAAGGAATAACAATTAATAGAGATCTGTGCACAAATTAACAAAATAACAATTAAAATCCCTCAGTCCATAGCGGTAACAATAAATTAGGTCTAAGTAACTTGCGGTAGGGCGTTCAGTTCAATGGTTCTGGGCAAGCAGCACCGGAGGGGGAAACGAGCATGACGGAAGAGGGGGGCCATGATCCAGGGGTGGCCAAGAGCAGTAGAATCCACTCCGTCAATGCTGATGCGGCTGCTACATGTTCCTCCTCACGGGCCCTGAGTAACAAACCCAGAAACACAGTAGTACCAGAAAGAGTTCAAGTCCATATCCGCAAAATTCACTGTCACACATTTCACTATTTTCACTGACTTCCAAAAATCCACAGATTAGGCCTAACATAATATTTTCAAAAAAAATTATAAATTTTTAAAAGGTTTATCTCTCTTTAACAGCTCTTTATCAATGTAAAACATTTCAAACAATAACAATTTTTAAATAAAACAACTAACAGGTTAAACAGTACAAGAATGGTAACATTAATATTTGCGGTAAAACCGTCAGCAGGCCAGACAGGTATGTGACAGTGGTAAATTTCACCAAAAGAGAGAAAATATTTAAATTGTCTGGTCCAAAGTGGCCAGAAGAACAAGGTAACAGAGAACAATTGACACTTAAACACAGAAAAATACTTTAAAATTGACAAAAAACGTTCCATACAAAAATTTTAGGCCTAACGCAACGACTCATGTATTTTTGCTAATTTCTCCAAAAGTTGTGATCCGAATTTGTTCGGAATGGTCTTAAAAGCTGGGGGAAATGTTCCAGCAGCTTCTCCAGACCATCCCAAACCTTAACTCAAAGGCTGAAACCAGTTGGCCTTATGGTTACCCAGTTCAAACCTGAATGGAGAATTGCCAAACTAAAAATTACTGTAACTTTCTTAAAACTTGAGTAAAATGACTCAAACTTTCTGGGGAGCTTTAAGAGCAGTTAATTCAACTTAATTTAACTAGTTTGGCAAGGACAAAGCAAAATAAAAGACTTTAACCTTACTTGACTGGGTAACACAAACTGAACATTTTACAAGACAAAACAACACTAAAAATTGTACGGGACACAGAAACAAAAGACTACCAGAGTAGTAGCCTAAGACAATTACATTTACTGAGCAAAAATTGTAAGCCTAGGCCTACCACAAAACAGTCAGAAGGACCCAAAACTGACTTGGCAGTTTCTCTCAAATAGCGGCTTTCCAACAAACATTTCTCAGTCAATTCTAGGCCTAGCATTTCGGGCAAAGCCCTGAATTATACAAAACAACAGAGAACAGGGAAACTAACTATCAAAAGTCTTCCACGTCCCAAGACTAGGTTCCAGACCTAGTGCAACATGTGCTCTAACCTAAGTATCAGAAAATAGTCCAAACTTACCCATCAAGCGCGCTGGGCGCTCTTAATTTACTGCATAGTAGAGAATATCTTCACACAAGTAAGAAAAAGGCAAAAATACAACGCAAACATACTACAAAATTAAGATGTAAGACGATGCAAAATTTATGCCGATGCAGCGCTAACGAAAGTCTCGGAGCCTCTGAATCGTCGGCGGTGGGAGTAATAAGAACAAAACCCACAGCCTTGTTCGGGGTCGTGGAGTGAGAAACACTGAACTAGCCTACTATAAAAAAAAACACTTGAACCATTGATCATGAGTCGTGACATTCGCCCGGTGGAAATAGTCACGGCTCAACCTCCCTCCCCAAAAGAGGACACTCCTCTCCAAAAGGGACAAACAAACAAGCCTCTCCCCCACTTCCTGAAAAGAGATTGACCTGAAAGACAACTCAAGTGTCTGTGGTGGGGAACGCCAAGGGACTTCCAAACTGAGGGGAAAACTCACCCCCAGGGTTTGCTCTGGCCAGAGCTGGAAAATTTTGTGAGGGAAATTCCTTCGCAGAACACAGGGGACAGGAGAAGTGATCAGGTTCTCTGGCCCAGTGCACTTCCCACCCAGACACAAGAGGAAGGAAAATTGCCTACGGAAGAGTTCCGCGGAAGGGCTTGAGATGAGAAATGTGCGCCCTCCGGAACACTTTTCCAGTCCGCGGATCTCCAAGCTCCGCCGTGACAGGCGTCAAAAACCTCAGGATGCGGTGGGGACCTGACCACCGATGACACAACTTGGCAGCTCTCTTGTCCACAGCCGAACTGGCCGGATGAGCTTTACAAAACACCAAATCCCCCACCTGGAAAGGGTTGTCTACTCTACCACGATTTTGCTTCCTCCGGACCAATTCCCTAGCTCTGATCAAGTTTCTCCTGGCCGCTTGCCAAGTTGCCTTGACATCAGCCGCACCAGGAGGTGGCAGAAGGTCGCCAATTCCCCACACATTCGCTAACGGGTTGTTAGGCGGATAGCCTAGAAACAGCTCGAAAGGGACCGCCTTGTGACTCTCATGGTGAGCAGTATTGAAAGCAAACTGAAGCCAAGGGAGTTCCTGATCCCAGGTGGTCTGCTTGTCAGCATGGAAAGCTATGAGAGCGGAACGAAGATTGCGATTGAACCTTTCAGCATGAGAAGGCTGTGGATAGTAAGGGGAAGTAGTCACATGGCGGATTCCGTGCCCAAAGCACATTCTTTTGAACAGATGGGAAACAAACTGTGTTCCGTTGTCGGAAACAATGGTGGCGGGTATTCCAAAATGTTGGAAGAGGTGAGTTCGAAGTACCTGCACGGTGAGCTGTGCAGTGGCATTCCTTAAGGGGAAAAGCCAACAAAACTTGGAGAAGGCATCCACACAAACAAGTAGGAACTTATTTCCTGACTTGCTACGCGGGAGAGGCCCTACATAGTCAATGAAAACCTTCTCCAAAGGTCTTTCCGCCACCTCAGATGACAACAAACCAAACTTAGAGTTTTGAGCGGGCTTGCTCAGTGAGCACGTTTGACAAGAACGCACCCTAGCAGCAAGATCCCGATCCATACCCTTCCAGATGAACATTTCCCTAACCTTTGCAATGGTCTTGTGGATACCTAGATGCCCACCCACAGGAGAAGAATGAAAATACTCAAAGACCATAGGGATTAGAAGACTAGGCAGCACAACTTTAGGTTTACCTCGCTGCCGAGCGCGACAGCAAAGGGCACCCTGGGACAGAAAATATGGGGGGTGGGCTCCCCCATTTTGAAGCTCACCAATGATCTTTGCCAGCTCATGATCCTTCAGCTGATGGGGAATGAAATCAGAAAAGGCGAGTGGAAACTCCAAGAGCACGGCACAACCCGGTTGCTCTTGGTCAGAAGGAGGATCGTCGGGTGAATGGTACATCCTAGATAGTGTGTCCGCAATCACATTCTGAGTGCCTCGAACGTGTTGCACTTGGAACTTAAGGGACGATATTTGGACAACCCAACGACCAATTTTCCCAAGCTGGCGTGGATGTGCAAGAAGCCACGAGAGTGCCTGGTTGTCGGTTTCCAATAAAAACTCCTTGTGTTCCAAAAAGCGTCTGAATTTATTGACTCCAAACACGACAGCCAAACACTCGAGTTCATACACAGAAGAGCTTTTCTTTTCGCAGGGACTCAAAGTGCGTGAGGCGTACGCAATTGGCTGCCGAACACCATCCACCTCTTGTGACAACACAGCCGCAATTGCGACGGAGGAAGCATCTGTTTGCAAGACAAAGTTTTGATTGAAATCCGGCATCGCCAAGACAGGGGGCTGCATGATAGCCTCCTTGAGAAGATCAAAAGACGTCTGCTGCGCTTCACCCCAGACAAACTTGGCGCCCTTCTTCCGAAGCTCATTGAGAGGAGCCGCCAATTCAGCAACATTGGGTATGAAGCGTCGGTAAAAACCTACCATGCCGATGAACCTAGCAATACCCTTGACATCTCTGGGAGGAGGAAACTCCCTGATAGCCTGGGTTCTAGCGGGGTCGATGCAGACGCCTCTATGAGAGATAAGATGACCAAGGAACGAAATTTCCGGCTTAGCGAAACTAACCTTGTCAGGATTCACGGTAAGGCCAGCCCTATTCAATCTACTCATGACTTCTTCAAGATGAATCAGGTGATCTTCGAAGCTCTCACTATACACCAAGAGATCGTCGAGGTAATTGAACACAAACTTGAACTTGACATCATGAAAGATGGAATCAAGGAGTCTGGTGAGAGTCTGGGCCCCCACAGCAAGACCCATCGGAACTCTTGTGAACTGATACAAATTCCACGGAACGCAGAAAGCAGTGAGAGGTCGAGACTCAGGTTTCAAAGGAATCTGATGATAGGCCTGATTCAGATCAAAAACAGAAAAATACTTGGCCTTACCGAACCAATCAAACGCAGAATGCAAATCGGGGAGAGGCACAGAGTCGATTTCAATTTGCGCATTCAATTTGCGATAGTCCAAAACCATTCGGGACTTGCCATTGGGTTTTGGGACGAGAAAGGCTGGACTAGCGTAGCTCGAACGGGAAGGTTCAATGACACCATTTTCCAGAAGTTCGTCAATGATTTTTCTGAGAGTTTCCATTTTGGGTGGAGCTAATTTGTATGGGTGAGAGCGAACGGGACGGGTATCTGTTAGACGAATCTCGTACTCTAACAGGTTAGTGACTCCAAGCTTTGGCGTCAGCACATCTGGGAAACGAGAACACAAGGTTCTGATGGCTTCAGCCTCGCAAGTAGTCAGATGCCCTAACGGATCAATTGTTGGCTTGCTGGGTATCTCAGGCTCGACTACCGCAGCACCACCACCAATTTCATCAGCAAAAGATATTAATACCCGCCTCGCAAATCGGAAAAAACACTGACCTCTGCCTAAATCCAAAATTAGGCCAGTGTGCTTGATAAAATCCGCTCCCAAAATGACAGGGAAACAAAGGTCCTTAGCCACCCAAAAACTCCAAACCCAAGAAAAATGTTCAATTTTGAACTTGAAACGGGCTTCATAGATGATGGGAAGGGGTGAATTTGACGCAGTCCAGCAGATAGGGGTTTTTCGCTCAACCTGCTTGATAAGCCCAGACGATTCAAGTTTTTCAAAAAGGGACAAGGAAATGAGGCAACGGGCTGACCCAGAATCCACTAGGGCCTTCTGCACCGTGGAACCTATGAAGATGTTGAGACGTGGGCAAGTTGAGCGCGCCGCTTTCACGCCCATGGTAGCAAGGCCCGCAATCCCCCGCAGCAGACGCTCGGTCACAGGCACAACACTCCCAGAAGGGGAGGCAACAGAAACATTAACTGACTTTAACTTAGACTTTGACTTACTTGAAAAAACATTCAAATTATTGCCCTTTACATTATCACCAACAACCTCACAGGAAGGATTGGGCAATTTTTCCTCCTGCGAGCAAACTAGTTTTTTGGACCACGTCCAAAATTTCCACCTTGACGGCAATGCCGCCGAATGTGACCTGGTTGCCCACAACCAAAACAAACGACAGGTTGCCTCTGCCACTGCGGCGGTTCAGGACCCAACCCCACGGGTGCTACGACAGCATGATGACCAGCTAGGGGAAGATGCCCCGCCGCTTGGTCTCTCTGAAAATCAGCGTCCTGGACAGATCTCGAAAGGATGGAAAGTCTGTCCAGATCCGCAAAAGATGCAGGCCGTGGTGCAAAAACCAGACGGGAGCGTTCCTCAGGCTTCAACCCCTGAAGCACAATGTCAATGAGCTCAAGCTCACTGATCCCCAAACGCAAGACCCCTTCCACCGTGCGAATGTCCCCCACGTACTGGCTGAGAGACTCGGCTGGCTGCTGAGGACGAAAAACTCTCTCAACTTTCAGCTTCTCCATGACCCGACGGGGCATGAAAAGCTCCAAAACTTCTTTATGAAAAACATCAAAGGTGACGCCTCTGCGCAAACAATCAAGCAATCTGTCCCCCAACGGTTTCAGACAGTATGGAGCAATGAGTTCCATCAAAGTTGCGTCTGACATGCCAGGGTATTCACGCATGCGCAAAACACTCTCCAGAAAAAAACAAAGACCATTCACATCTAACCCGTCCACCGGCCGGAAACCACTCAGGACAGAGGCAAGGGGATGGGGAAGTTTGCCAAAGGAGTTAGAGATGGAAGGGGAACTATGAACTTGAGAAGGAAAGGGAGATGGGGACTGGACATTCAGCGTAGCCGCAGCCAAGGTGGACGTGAGAGAGGGGGACGGTGTGACATTTGCATTTGACATTTGAACATTTGCAGGCAACTGGAGCAGTGTACTTGGCGTAGGCGGAGCCTGGGGGGTACCCACTGGAGCCACAACTTCAACAACAGACTTTGGCACTTCGTTTGAAATTTCCAAAGAACGGTTGTCTTCAAAAATTTCGACTTTCTCTTTGACAGACTTTCCTGCCTTAATACTCTCCAAAATACCTCCCAGCTCAAGGATTCTGGCCTCCACCCAACTCTTGTCTTCATCCTGGATTTCAGGTTGCCCCAAAACCAAGAGTAGACGCTTACGCCAGTGCGTCAGCTGTGTGATAGCCGAACCCTTAGCTGGGCCCATAACCCAGAGGTCCGTGGATCGAAACCACGCTCTGCTACCAGATGAACCATGCCCTCGTACCTGCACCCAGACTAACGAAAAGGAAGCGTGATCCATGCGCAGGCCCGAGGAGCGGCTCACAAAACTTTACTTAACAAATGAGAACCATGGATGGAGGTTCAAGAACAACACGCCATTTGAGAGAAACGAGCTGTAATTAACCATTTAAAAGAAAAACACAACAATAATTAACAATAATACATGAATTAAATACTCTCAATTAAACTTTAAAAAATTTTGATACCACTCTGACCTACTCACTTACAAACATTAATTTAAAAAAATTCAAAATAGGCTAATTTCAGTCAAAGTAAATTTAATCAGTTTTAACCTTTTAAATTAACAAATTACAACAATGAAATATCTAATGACTCTTTTAATAAATTCATTTCATGGTAACTATAGAAAATTTAGGGGCCCCAAAATTGAAATTTAATAGAATATGTAAAAAAATTATAAAATCTAAAAAATCAACAAGTAGCCTAGGCTAAAGAATTTAAAATTTAAAAGGAATAACAATTAATAGAGATCTGTGCACAAATTAACAAAATAACAATTAAAATCCCTCAGTCCATAGCGGTAACAATAAATTAGGTCTAAGTAACTTGCGGTAGGGCGTTCAGTTCAATGGTTCTGGGCAAGCAGCACCGGAGGGGGAAACGAGCATGACGGAAGAGGGGGGCCATGATCCAGGGGTGGCCAAGAGCAGTAGAATCCACTCCGTCAATGCTGATGCGGCTGCTACATGTTCCTCCTCACGGGCCCTGAGTAACAAACCCAGAAACACAGTAGTACCAGAAAGAGTTCAAGTCCATATCCGCAAAATTCACTGTCACACATTTCACTATTTTCACTGACTTCCAAAAATCCACAGATTAGGCCTAACATAATATTTTCAAAAAAAATTATAAATTTTTAAAAGGTTTATCTCTCTTTAACAGCTCTTTATCAATGTAAAACATTTCAAACAATAACAATTTTTAAATAAAACAACTAACAGGTTAAACAGTACAAGAATGGTAACATTAATATTTACGGTAAAACCGTCAGCAGGCCAGACAGGTATGTGACAGTGGTAAATTTCACCAAAAGAGAGAAAATATTTAAATTGTCTGGTCCAAAGTGGCCAGAAGAACAAGGTAACAGAGAACAATTGACACTTAAACACAGAAAAATACTTTAAAATTGACAAAAAACGTTCCATACAAAAATTTTAGGCCTAACGCAACGACTCATGTATTTTTGCTAACGTTCCATACAAAAATTTTAGGCCTAACGCAACGACTCATGTATTTTTGCTAATTTCTCCAAAAGTTGTGATCCGAATTTGTTCGGAATGGTCTTAAAAGCTGGGGGAAATGTTCCAGCAGCTTCTCCAGACCATCCCAAACCTTAACTCAAAGGCTGAAACCAGTTGGCCTTATGGTTACCCAGTTCAAACCTGAATGGAGAATTGCCAAACTAAAAATTACTGTAACTTTCTTAAAACTTGAGTAAAATGACTCAAACTTTCTGGGGAGCTTTAAGAGCAGTTAATTCAACTTAATTTAACTAGTTTGGCAAGGACAAAGCAAAATAAAAGACTTTAACCTTACTTGACTGGGTAACACAAACTGAACATTTTACAAGACAAAACAACACTAAAAATTGTACGGGACACAGAAACAAAAGACTACCAGAGTAGTAGCCTAAGACAATTACATTTACTGAGCAAAAATTGTAAGCCTAGGCCTACCACAAAACAGTCAGAAGGACCCAAAACTGACTTGGCAGTTTCTCTCAAATAGCGGCTTTCCAACAAACATTTCTCAGTCAATTCTAGGCCTAGCATTTCGGGCAAAGCCCTGAATTATACAAAACAACAGAGAACAGGGAAACTAACTATCAAAAGTCTTCCACGTCCCAAGACTAGGTTCCAGACCTAGTGCAACATGTGCTCTAACCTAAGTATCAGAAAATAGTCCAAACTTACCCATCAAGCGCGCTGGGCGCTCTTAATTTACTGCATAGTAGAGAATATCTTCACACAAGTAAGAAAAAGGCAAAAATACAACGCAAACATACTACAAAATTAAGATGTAAGACGATGCAAAATTTATGCCGATGCAGCGCTAACGAAAGTCTCGGAGCCTCTGAATCGTCGGCGGTGGGAGTAATAAGAACAAAACCCACAGCCTTGTTCGGGGTCGTGGAGTGAGAAACACTGAACTAGCCTACTATAAAAAAAAAACACTTGAACCATTGATCATGAGTCGTGACATTCGCCCGGTGGAAATAGTCACGGCTCACGGTTAAACTCCACCAGCTTTGCTTATTGGATGTATAGCGTCAGCAACTCTATCTAATACAGCTACGAACCTTCAAATAGCTCTAGGTGTAAAGTTTCGCAATTCCAAGTTAGCAGTAAAAATATTGAATAAATTCCAGGTGTCATGTACTTACGATGAAGTCCTACGCTTCAAGAAGTCAGCAGCTAATGAAGTGTCGAGTAAGTGTCATTTGTCTGGAATATCAACTGATAATACCAGCGAAACCTTTACTCAAATTGTGGCTGACAATTTTGATACAGAGATATCATCGCAAAACGGGAACATGTCTACGCATTCACTAGAGGTTCTAATTGCCTAAACGAAACCATTAACGAGTAATTCCGTAATACTTCAATCACTAATAATCCCACCATCAAATGATTGAAAATGAAAGAAATTCAGTTTGATATAGACCATCAGACACTGATAGAAAAATATCTCGGACCAGAGAAGCCACCAATGCCTAAGAATTTATCATTGAGATCACATTTGTCGTTACAGCTGTTGTGTCGTAATGTCCTATCAATTAAAAGAACTAATGAGATCGATTTTGAAGTTTTTGAAAGACATTGTGAGTGACCAAAATTGTCCAGAGTTCAATGGCTACAATACGAAACTCGTATCCTATACGAAGAAAAACGTATCGTTGCTAAACTCATGTAAAATTATATGAAACAACTATATACACCAACTATAGAATTAATCTAAAATATTTCGTAAAATTCTAAATGGCAGCGATTTCTGAAAACTCATTGTTTCTACACACTTTTAAGTGCTTTTACAGATCTCAGCATACTTAAAACATATAACATGATATAAAAATACCCTATATTACAAATATTTAAAAATAATCCAAAAATATTTGGAAAAATTAAATACGGCGTTGGTTTCAAAGAAATGACTATTTCTAGATACTTTTTAGTGCTCCCATTGAACTCAGCGTACATAAAAACATATAAAATGATATACAACAACCCTATATTAAGGAGGCGTTCCGCCCCGCCATGTCCCTCAGCGGTACCCAGCTGCTGCAGTGTATACAGTATATTACATATACAGGGTGAATTTTAAATGAGTTCCCCCCCTACTTTTTTCTACATTTCTTAAGATATCATCTCCGGACCACGTCAGATCATTGTTTAGTAGTAAGTACTTCATTTTGATTGGGTATACATTTTTGGCCGCCATCTTGGATCCGCCATATTGGATACAAAGTTTTTTTTTTTCAAATGTAAAGGTAGGGTTGTGACCCATTATATCAAACTAGAATTTTACGATGATTACAATGCCGCAATTAGTTTTTAAAAATCTTGATTCGTTCTAAAGTAATGAGGACTTTTTATAACTTTATTTTTAGCGCATTTTAACATTTTGCATTTACAAACTAAGACCATAATCTCAAAATAGTGCTAGATAAAGATAAGTATATACCACCATTCATTGTCGACATATTTTCACTTGGTTATGACGGATGTAGTTTTTTTTTCAGCCGCCATCTTGGATCCGCCATTTTGAAATGTGATCAATTAATTTAAATATGAAGGTGGTGTTGTGACCCATCATTTTGAGTTACTTTTTTATGCTGAACTCAATGCCGCAATCCGTTTTCCATTGGAATCTTTGGATTTTGAAATATTGAAATTTTAAATAAGAGTATTTTAATATTTCATCAAGAAAGCTTGATAACCAAAAACGGATTGCAGCATTGAGTCCAGTAAAAAAAGTAGTTCAAAATGATGGGTCACAACACCACCTTCATATTTAAATTAATTGATCACATTTCAAAATGGTGGCTCCAAGATGGCGGCTGAAAAAACTACATCCGTCATAACCAAGTGAAAATATGTCGACAATGAATGGTGGTGTATACTTATCTTTATCTAGCACTATTTTGAGATTATGGTCTTAGTTTGTTAATACACAACGTTAAAATGGGCTAAAAATAAAGTTATAAAATTCCTCATAACTTTAGAACGAATCAAGATTTTTTAAAACTAATTGCGGCATTGTAATCAGCGTAAAATTCTAGTTTGAAATAATGGGTCACAACCCTACCTTTACATTTGAAAAAAAACTTTGTATCTAATATGGCGGATCCAAGATGGCGGCCAAAAATGTATACCTAGTCAAAATGAAGTACTTACTACTCAACAATGATCTGACGTGTTCCGGAGATGATATCTTAAGAAATGTAGAAAAAAGTAGGGGGGGAACTCATTTAAAATTCACCCTGTATAAAAATAATACGAACATATTTGGAAGAATTCAAGATGGCGGCCAAATTTCGAATTGCCCAAAGGTGAAAGAATGTCATCATGCACTTTCTTGAAGCTGTATACGTCCTAGTAACAATCCATAGATAAAAAAAAACTTAATCCAAAATTTGTCGGTTTTTGGCTTGGCAACCGGATTACTACTTTTTATTTCATGTTTTAATTCATCCTTACGAAGGCGAAATGTCTATATGGTTCGTATTAATGAGAAATTCCTCAGAGCTGCCAAATAGAAATTCGACAATATAAAACCCGAAAAAAACAGATACATACAATAAATAAAAAATACCCCCGCCGCAACAAACCTTTAGACCAAGCGAATTTCCATTTACCTGATTTCATTTTTAATTAAATCTTTTCAAATAACATTAGGTTTAACGAGTACATAGGTTTGCTGTCTGCGTAATAAAGTGTGTTTTTGTAAAATAATAATAGCTTAGTATAAAATAAATAGATTTGCCAGGTTTGATCCAAATATATACTTAAATAAGCAAACTGCAACAGTTTACTTATTCTCAATATGAAAAACATGGGAATTCTTAATTTACAATTTTATCCGTAACGAATAATCATGCATAAATACTGCAATATACTAACCTTTTTTATATATACTATATATTTTTACTATTTTGATATACAAATGTATTATTAAATACTAAGTGCTCTTTTTGAAACTCATTTTATTAAACATCGACTAGTTACGACAATTCTGTAGATTGTTGAGATTGTTAGATATAAAAACAACATGACTATATCATAATTGTCGAAACTAGTTGTTGTTTAGTACAATGAGTTTAAAAAAGGGTACTTTTTTTAATAATGCATTTGTATATACATGTGAAACATATATATGGATTTGAAGGGATTGTGTTTTTGGTTTCTAGGGACATCAAAATGAAAAAGTAAATCGGTCCCGGGTCCAAGTTTTAACATGAGACCTACGGTAATATTCCATGTATAGGAAATTCGCTAAAACCGTTTTATATCCTAATAACATGCATATCCGTAAACACACATACAGTATCAGTAGATTCTATAATACAACTTCAAGTTTGCAAGATCAATTTTATTAGGCTATCTTAATTTTACTAGGACTACAATTCTTTCCAAAAGAAAATTTATTGTTCAAATTCTGAAATTTTCAAAATAATTTCCATTTTATATGCAAAATAATTATTTCATCCTTGCCGACGCTTCCTCTCCAAATTCACTACCGGTACACTGTTGAATTTCCTACGATAGAATATAGGACCCGAATTCGAAAATTTGTGATTTGGATCTCGCTCTGGTTTATGCTACCTGACTTGACTAGGCTTGATGACTTTCACATACAAGCTGGGGCAATTTACCCAGGGGGTTTTCTTTCACGCATAGCGCCTCGTTTTTCTCTACCAGAAACTGATGAGCACCTCATTTTAGAGAATAGGTGGGGGGGGGGGGGGGGCGTGAACCTGTTAGACATGCATCATGAACACTTATTTGTTCTCTTCACCACCTGACTCTCTTCCTCCCTCTCTCTCATTTTCTAGCCTCCTGTTCCTTTCTGGTTCCCTATCCTGTCTTTGTCTCCGCCACTCTTGGTATTGTAAAACAAAATACACTGTAATAATAGTTCACCAAAGTGATTTTACCTGAGTGGGTTTCTCCCTTTCTCCATGTCAACATGCTCAACCAAGTCTTCTCTGTGGATCAACATCTCCTGCTTTTGTAAGGTAACAAATAACTTAGGTGGTTTCACGCCTGCAGTAAATTCATTAAATGGTACAGACTTTAATACTTCTCTACAATATATTTCATCCGGAACTTTTTTCTGTGTTAAAAGGCTATTTTCATTTGAAGTTATTTCTCCTGTCCTTTTTGCCACTTGTGCAAGTGCATTTTTTGTACCTCTTACAATTTTTTAAATAGTTTTCATAACGTTTTCGAACGGAAAACTGGAATATAAATGAAACTCCGCTCATTTTTTTTATTTACAGTTGTAAAACAAAAACTTAGTTATGATTATTGGCAGATTGTCATTTTTACTTTCTCCCCCTATACCATAGTATATGGAGAAAGTATTGTTTTCGTCAAAATTTTCGAGTTTGAGTTTTGAGTGGATATATTCGTTTTGGGTCCCCCTGGACCCAAAAAAAGTGGTTTTCGAAGTGATGTCTGTGTGTGTGTGTGTGTGTGTGTGTGTGTGTGTGTGTGTGTGTGTGTGGGTGTGTGTGTGTGGGTGTGTGTGTGTCTGTGTGTCTGGATGTGTACAGAGCTAGGGACTACACCTGTGGTCCGATTTCGATGAAATTTGGTATGTAGGTTCTAATCCATGGTATCTCCAGGCGTTTTTTTCTTTTTTTTGAAATTTTGATTTTTAATGGGGATTTTTCCATAAAAACCCATAAAAAACCGGAAAAATCGAATTTTCTCAAAAATTGCCCGAACGATTTTGAAAAAAATTTAGTATGTTGTAGCCCTTTAAATTCTGAACAAAATGGTACAAATTCCATTTCTCTAAAAATTACGGTTCAAAAGTTATGGTAAATTATGTTATTTTCCCATAAAACCCCCGTAAAATAACGAAAAATAGGATTTTAGGAAAAAAATCCGGTTTTAGTTTAACATAGTATGTTATGGTCCTTAAAGTTTTGATAGTTTTTTCATTAAAAAAAAATAATTTTTTATGGGAATTTTCCCATAAAACCCCACAAAATAACGGAAAAATAGGATTTTCCCAAAAACGGCCCAAACGATTTTGATACAAATTTGGTATGTTATAGTCCTTTATATTCTAAACAAAATGGTACAAATCCCATTTCTGTAAAAATTACGGTTCAAAAGTTATTGTATATTATGTTATTTTCCCATAAAAAACCCATAAAATAACGGAAAAATCGGATTTTCACAAAACTGGCCCAAAACGATTTTGATAAACATTTTGTATGTAGCCTAGTCCTTTAAATTCTTAACAAGATTATACTAATCCCAATTCCGTATATTTACTCTCACCGCTTACAAAATATGATAAAGGTTGTTGACAAACTTATGGGAGAAAGTATGTGTCAGAATGCTGATACCGTTTATTAGGAATTGAGATGAGATGCCAGTCAATTCCTTATTAAGAATTAAAATTTCTGAATCCGTCCAAAAATGCAGTCCATGCTAGATTAGTGTAAGACACAAATTATTGTCTAACCAAGGCAGTGATTTCAAATTTTTAAATGTTTCCAAGCCTTAACTAGTAGTTCTTGTTTTTTTATAACCTTTCAAAATAAAATATAGGGTTTCTAACTTTACTAAGCAAATGGCCCTTAAACTTTTTATTCAAATAAAAAAAAAACACAAAATATGTGACTCTTGGTTTTGTATTTAAAAAAATTTCTTTTTCACTTTGCAGCTGAGTAAAAATCTGAAATAAACTCTGCTGACAACTTCAAATTCCAATATATTTTTTTAATTTATTTGTTGAATTATCAACTTATGGCGAGAAATAAAAAAATACAATATAAACTCACAATTAAGAATACAACAGTTAACTATTCAACCCTGAGTAATCGATTATTTAACAATATTTTTAAAAAAATATACTGCATTGAATTCCTTGAAAACGTTTTGCATTGTCTAAATGGAGAAAAGTGGTCATACATTACGAAAACAACACGTTTCTCTGTTATTATTTATCGAATCTTAACAAATAAGGTATCATTGAAAACTACATAAAATTTACAAACATTTTTGTCTCTTGCAATATTTTTGTAAAGTTAACGGTTTTTGTGAAATTTGGCATCAAATATTTTAAATGGCCGCCATTTTGAAACGGTTAATGAGTTTTTAGTATAATTTCTAACAATAATGGGTCTTAATAAGATTAACATTTTTGCAAAATATCAAAGCTGTATCTCAAACCGTTTAGGATTTATTAATGTTTATGTAAAAAACACATAAATGCCGACAGTCGGTAAACTAGACACCACAGACCCATGTTCCTATGGTGAAATGTGTTTGTCTTGACCTAAGGAATAACGCTATGTACAAGTGTCCAGAGAGTTACGGGACACTCTGTATAAACTGCAGCATGGAGCACAAGAAAGTGGTCATATAAATGATCTGGCAAAACACCTTTTAAAACAGCAGGTCCAAAGTAAAATATTAATTACCTAAATTCAGTAGCCTTTCAAAACTTGAAATAAATAAAATCACTAGGCTTGCATGTAAATTATTTGGGAGTAAGCTTTGAACGAACCAGCAGTCTTTGATTTAAAGTTTGAATGTGCAAAGAACTTAACCTAACAGATGTAGGTCGTTTAAAAACCCACACGCTAATGAATATTTTGACACAAATGTATTAATGAAAATGTTGTTAAGATCCATTGACTAGCATCTCTACTTTCTCTTCAGTAACCAATGAGAACCTTTTCTGCTAACGAGGGGGGGGGGGTCGTGGGAGAGCCCGTCACGTTGATTCAATAAAAATTCTGAATGATGATACAAAGTTAATTAAATGATATAATTGTACAGTTCAGAAGTATTTGCATTCTAAGCAAAATATTTGACAAAAAGTGGCCATGGCGGGATTCGATCTGGATACCTCTGAACCACCAGTCAGCCACAAACAACATTAGCTTCACTTCGATTCATTGTGGTATTGTGTTATCTAAAGAGAAGAGTGACATCATGCCCCTCACTCCTTTGCTAAAAAAGGTTTTCATCGATTCCTGACCAAGAAAACAAGGCGCTAAAATATCCATGGTAATTAATAGTTCTATACTCTCTAATATTATCCACCTATGGCAATCTGACAATAGGTTCAAGGATATAGAATTTATTTGCCATTTTGCAGTTGAAAATGCAAGTTTACAATAGGCTTCATCAGTCATGCACATTGCAGACAGTACCCAGACATATTAAGTTTTCGTAACATTCAGTATCAAATTATTTAGGCTATTCAATTTTAAATCATTTCACTTACCCAGCAACCCGGCCAAGAGTGGCGGCCTTATATCGGGATACAACTGAATTAGCACCCGCATACTGTCGCACATTCCTCTCCCCTCGGCACTCACTGTAGCCATCATTAAGGTATAGGACGACATCTAAAAAATAACGATATACATCTATGTTAATGCAAAACTAAAAAAAAATATAAAAAATTATTACCTAAATTATTTGTTTAAAACAATATGATAACCTGATGGGGTACAATTTCACAGATAACATACGTTGTATTAACGTATCATAGTTATCATATTACATTTTTTTTTATTAACGATAAACAAATTTTTTAAATACAAGTCTTGGCCTGATTTAATATTTTTGCTGTGCAAAAAACATTAGAGCTAAACTTAACTCTTGTATGACCCATTTAGAAGTGAACAAGTTTTATTTGTTGAATTTTGGTAACACCAAAAGATATCGAGGCTGCACTTAAGTAAGTTTATTAATTTTTAGTAAGTTTATTAGTTAGGTTAGTTTATTCCTAACCTAACTATTCAGACTTCATGTATCGAATGACATAATCGATAAATCAATCGATATATTCATTCGAATGAGTGTAGGACGGGTAACTTAATAACCGATGTTGCAGCCGATATAAATAAACATATTTTGTTCGTTATAGCAATAGTTTATAGGCTTTTGATAATATTTACTAGAGGTAAGTTAGGCTTATACTCAAGAACGGGACCATCTACCACGGTTTTACCGTGTGCTACAGCGTACAAGTTACGTTAGGTTAGATCGGTTTAGGTACTTAGCTTAGTTCAGGATAGGCCTAATTACAAACAAAATAAAATTTATGAATGAGGCTACTTAATTACTTACCCTTGTTTGTTTTTGGGACAATCGGCCTAGGCATAGTGTATTTGCGGAATTAATAATCATCCAGCCTATGACTAGGCCTGACTTAAATAAACTAGGCCTACTGGTCATCAAGGCTAGATGATTATATGTTCTATAACTTAGGTCAATATTTTAAATTATAATATCATGAATATTGGCTTTGGTGAATATTAAAGTACGATTTTCAGTACAAATGCTCAAACGCTGAAGCGCAGTATGCCTATTTGTAAAGGATATCTTAGTTTCATCAATGCAAAAAAATGCAATTATATACCCCTCATCTTTTCGTCAAGTTGGTACTATATCTAGGCTAAGCGTATAAAATAATATGACAAGGTAATTTATTTATATACTTAAATTAAGTGATAAATAAAACAACATTAGTGTAATTACATTCAATACTTACGATCAGCTAATAGATTAAATTTGTGTGGAAGAACAGTGAAGAATTCAATTCCAGGCTCACAGAAAGCAATCAACGCGGAAGGAAACGCAGCCAAATCAATCCTTAGCCTCCTGTATCAAGCAATAACGACAACAATCTAAACGAAGTTAAAGCATAGATTTTAGGAAACAGAATGCCGCCCCGGTTTAGATATATTATACCGTTACACATAATATGGTTATACTTCTGACTACCACTTGCTTAATTATACTAGGAGTACAATGCAGTTGTCTGCTTGCAATATTGAGCGGAGCAAGCACATTAATCAATAATTTTGAAAAATGTAACGACAAATTTATTGTTTACGTCATAATTAGTTTTAATTTAATATATTAAGTTTTAATAATTTTTAGTTACTAAAAAATTGACTTAACAGTACAAAAAAGCATTTATTTACATAATACAAGTTAAGAAAACATTCACACAGTTAAAAATACATGATTTCAAATCAAATCAAATCAATTTATAGGAATTTTGCAGAGTATTAAGTAATAATGAAATAATAAGAATAATAATAGTGTTCATTGCTGTATAAGTGAACGCAGACGTGCCAGTTCTCTACGTTTAGTTTCCCAACCCGCATTATTGTTGATACACTTGAGAAGGCGGTCTTGAGAAAAGCCTGGTTCAATTATAAGTCCTTCGATGGACCGAACCCGTGACATTGCAACATACGTAAGACCCAGGGCAAACTCTGTCGTACCAATGTCAACTACTGCTTTGTCAACTGTCATTCCCTGAGCCTTATGGACAGTAATACCATAGGCAACTTGCAAGGGAAACTGTCTTCTTGTACAGGACACGTTGTTTTTTCGGTATCCAACAGTGAGTGGTAATATCGGAAGAGAGCCATTAAAAGTTGGACCTTCGTATCCATCAAAATGGACCAAAATACAAATTGGAAAGTCTTCCATCGATCTATTCGGTCCATAGACAATATCAACAACATTCCCCAGACTGCCGTTGCACAAGCCTTGGGAGGTCCAGATGTTTTGGCGTAGTATTACGCGACAACCTTGAGATAGCTGCAGAGTTGCTTGTAGTCCTTGGGCTTCATCCTCTGATGCACCACATGCTGTTAAGTTGTTATGTTTTGCTTTTATTAAAGCAACAGGCTTGTTTGAAGACCGTAACATGAGTTGATTGTATTGATGTACGGCGTCTTTCCTTGCTTTTATTCGAATTGCGCTTGTGAAACTTTTTACTGTAGCAACGTTGTTTGATGAAAATCGTGTTTTAAGCAATTCATAGTCAGATAGAGTTAATTGGCCTAGAGCCATACGCTTTAAAGTTTCTCTGAAACAGTTCTGATCATCTCCAATTTGACGCATCACCTGCTTCAACTCAAATACTGTTTTGAACTGCTCAAAAAGAAATCTTCCTTCAATTGAAGAAACTTTTCTTGGGTCTGCTGGAGCTAGTAATGTGCGATCCAGAACTGGTGGCAACTGGTTGAAATCACCAAAAAAGTAGACAATACAACCACCAAAAGGTAATTCTTGACGATTAGTGAATGCTTGACGCAGACGTTTGTCTATCATGGAGAGCATTCGAGTGCCAACCATTGACATCTCATCGCAAATAATTACTTTGACAGTACGGAAATCTTCCTGTAATTGGCGCTCCGCCTTACCTGTAAGATCGGAAACAGTACCACCTCGTGTTTGGACTATATGTAGTGCGTTGTGTATTGTTTGTCCGTTTATATTATTGGCAGCCACACCTGTTGGCGCCATCAAAATAACACTTGAGCTACCATGCAGGGATTCAATCATATGTACCATTTTATTTATAATAAATTACTTTCCGGTTCCAGCCCCCCCTTGCACGAGTGTAAGCTTTTCACTTGATTCATTCGCTAGTTGCTGTGCTAGGTGGTCCAGTATTTTCTGTTGACCCTCATTAGGCGATAACACATTATTAGAATGATCGTTTGTAATATTTACTTGTATTTCTTTCTGTTTCTGTATGAAATCTAAGTTCTCTTCTAGTCCAGGATATTTGTCATAAGTGCCAAACCCATTGTACTCTCGATCCATATCACGGTAACCTAGTATCACATCCTGAGGTGCTTGGTTGGGAAGTGTTCTTGCCAACTTCTGCCAGTCATGGTGGTCTTCTTCTGGTAGTACTACGTGGTCAGTATCGATGTCTTCAATTTCTGGTAGTTCCCACAATGAAAGGTTCCGTGAAGTAAAGGATTCTTTCCATGTTGTGTGTGTCTTTAAAGCTTCGCAGTTTCGCCATGCAATGTGCATCAGTAATTTTTGCTTGTAGTAAATTTCATCATTTTCTTCATTTATTCCAGGTTATACTACCGGACGGAGCTGAAGGACACGTGATTTTCTGTGGTTGATAAGCCTACCACGAACAATCTTGTGCTTTGTGGCAAACTCGCATAACGTCATTGGCTCAAGTGTTGCTGATCTCATAGCATAGTGATCCATGATAGAAGTTTGTATAAACTCATCTGTATCTGTACTTGTATTTGCCACAGCAACATAGTCATCAGTAGAAATGTATAGCTTTACAAACTGCCTACTGGAATGGTACAGAGGATCGCCCGTGAGGAGATGCATGACTTCGCATGCTGAAATATCTCGTTGACCTATCACTTTAGTTAACATTTTGGTGAATGCCTTTTTTGCGTGATCATTGGGTGTACAGCTAGTCATGATTTCTTTGAAAAGTGTTTGAAAATCTTGTGACTGGGGTTCTCCTTTTGTCGCATATTTCGATATATAGTTTACAATAGCGTGTTCAGATGCTATGATCTTGCAATCAGTGTTTGCTCGCCACAGTTGGGACACAAAGGGGTTGTGGTCATTCAAGAGTTCATCATTACGCTTTGATTTATATTGCCAAACTCCTTGTTCGTCTCTTGACAATGTAGAGTCCAACAATTTTGGTTTTGGAAATTTAAAGCGACATTCTTGTGGATGTGAGGGATCTTTTAGACAGTAAACACTGTGTTGAGTGTGTCGCTGCACTCTGTTCAATAGTTGTGCAAAATGTATTGGATCTCCCAGAACTATATCAGTTGCCCAAACACTTGAAGGATGCTTTTCAGCTCTTGGTGCGTCTATTCCAGGGTTGTAAGCTGACACGATAGTGTCATAATACGCCTTATGAACTGCTAAATCATCAATTGATGCAGTATCGAATGTACGGACATCAGGCTCATTTTCAAGCCAAAGAACAGCATGAACGTGAGGACTACCGCGGTGTTGGTATTCAAAACGCCACCAAAAATCTGTTATCTTTAACTTTTCCTTCAATATGTCCATAAAAATGCAAACACGCTTTGAAAAGTACTCGTCTGCAATAAGTGGGTTTTCACTAAGTTTTTCTTGCATAACTTGGCTTGCTTGCTTCTCGGTAAGTAAATTTAATTCTTCAACAGATATACCAAAATGCCTCGCCAGACAACTCCACCAAAGGTCTGCTGCACTTAACGTAAGAAACAATGTTGGTATGCCCAGCTGATTAACCATTGACTGAAGCTCTAAACGTCGTTGGTACCAAAATGATGAAGTGCCACGGATTTTGGAACCCCATGTCAGCAAACGTTTTATTATTGACGGGTTTCTAGCTACTTCCACTTCTAACTGTGCTATATTACCACAAAAGTCATTTTTTTTAGCGAATATAGCACTCTGTCGACAGGCATCGTGTCTTTGCATTGTATTCAAGCAGAAAAATCGGAATCGAGGATCTTGAGAAAATCGTTTGTCTTCATATCTCATAAGAAACTCACACCACTCTCGAAATGAAACCTTGATGTTCCTAGTTAGGTCAAGGAAATCTGCAGCACCGTTTGGGAACAAATGGGGGAATGCTTGTGGAATATAACCGGAGTGTGTAAATTCATTGATGGGAATAGGTGAAGCTCTTGGCCATTTTATTTGGTTTATTATAGCGGATTCTTGACTTTGTCTCGGAATTAGTGGAACTGCTGTTTCTTCAATATGATCTTTGTCAAATGATTCATTAGATAAACCACCTTCGTCAATATATCTTAATTCATCAGCGACACTGTCATCCAATGGCAAAGACTCAATAACGTCCATATCTATATGAACATCAGCATAATATTGATTATGTGTTTGTAGCCAATGAAGTGCTTGTAGGACCTTTTGCTTCCTCACACGGAAATCGGAATAACCAGTTACTCCTGCGCGGCGTACAATCACAATCCCAAGGTGTGAAGGGGCGATTGGCAGCGATGTAGCGATATCAGTTATATCTTGTTCAACATTTATTACATGTCCTTTGTAATGATATTGACCTAATGATCTGCACGCTTTAAACTGGTATACCCGCATGACAGGGTGGATTCGAGCTATTAACATTTGTTCAATCATTGAAAGATTTTGGAGTTCTGCAGGAACGATTGATGGTTGCATGTTGTTTGCCGAAGAGAATTTTTCGGGATTTTTGATGCATGATGTACAAATGTAGTTATCATTGCTAACTATGTCCAAGCGTTTACAGATTGAGCATGGTTGATACGAAAGTTCATCCAAATTCTGCTTAAACCTCTGAGCATACTCTTCATCAGTTGTAGTCGCCCGCCAAACATGACGGGATGCGTTAACGGTGCGTCGCCCAAGATTGGCCCCACCTCTCCGTAAACGTGGCATTTGCCTGAGAAAACATACACATTTTGATAGTTAACTTGAAAACAACCCTCATAATTAAGCTAAATGAATCAAAATAGTAAATAAAATCAAAATATTAATTTCAAACAGTGTTTAGTAACAGTCAATCAGATATAATAATTGACAATTGGATACAGAAGTAGACATCCTACATTCCACCTATATGGACCAGCTTTTGCCAAAATATATTATTTTTTTTAAACGTAGTCGTGTGAGCCAGTCACAGAATGCGCTAGTATCTAAAATCCTATTTTCTAAATATTTTTTTATGAAATAGTTTATGAGTCATAACAGTTGTTGCTATAGCTCATATTGAGTCAATCCACCAGTTTGACAATCAAACAGGACTAATTTGCCAAAAACATTGTGTATTAGACAGAAATTATGTAGTAATTTAGATCAGCGCATAATTCAAGACAAACTTGATTAAAACAGGCAAAAACTTCTAACATGGTGATGTTTAATGGTCTACTTGTACCAATAGTTAAGGGTATAATAATTATAAGCTGTATAATAAGAATCAACATACAGAATAAAAGAAAAATTTAACAATCCTTCATTAAAAAGTACACTTGGAGACAATAGCTTGTGTCTTGGCTCGATAAAACCATTTGCATAGACTCGAAGCTGTTTAATAGTAATCAATCGCTCTTTCTTTGATAATGTAAACTGTTAAAGTAATGTATAGCTGGCTTATAAACTTGACAAAATTATATGCTATTCTTGTAACCAAAATGTCGCACAGCTTAGTAGCCAATGTTAATATTACTATTTATTACATTTAAAAGTAAAACTTTCACGATTTCATAGTTAGGAAAAAATTTAAATGGACTTGAGGATTGGACTTTTGAATGAGAGAAAACAGTAAGATAGGTGACACATTTTAAGTAGCCATAAACATACTTTATTAGTGGTATAAACCAGAATTCAGTTTCAGCAATATACCAATAGGCTTTGCAAAAAATATAGATATTAAGTTAATACCTATATGCTGTTATTTGTATGCTGTATCATTGTACACTAACTTGCATTAAGTTACATATATATATAATTTCTATTAAGTGGTATAAACCAGAATTCAGTTTCAGCAATATACCAATAGGCTTTGCCAAAAATATAGATATTAAGTTAATACCTATGCTGTTATTTATGTTGTATCATTGTACACTAAATTGCATTAAGTTACATATGTATATAATTTCTATACTGCAAATGAATCATGGTAGGCCTATGTGAGACCTGTATTATTAAAAGGTAATAAAGATTATTATTATATTATTATTACCTCTTGTATGTAGAATTTCCTTTCCTCTATTTTTCTTCAATGTCTTCTTGGTATTAAAACAAAATCAAACTCACCAATTCAATTACTGTACCTCAATTTAACTGTTAACATTGTTGTGAGGGGTTGGGGTTAGCCACGGGGATCGTGGAAATAGTTTTAACACATGTTTAAAAGCATTGTTGGTTGCCGCGCCAGTTACTGGGATTGCGGAACAGAAATGTCCTGTCGACACCGTTGATTAAACAGCGTTGGTGGTGTAGTGGTTAGACTACCCGACTGACGATCGTGAGATCCCGGGTTCGAAAATCGTCGGCGGTCATAACTTTTTGCTTCCGATTTTGTTAGAATATAATTTTCCCTTAACTTCACTAATTAGTTTTTTTTTTATCTGAACCATTTATAATTTAATTTGGGGATTAGAATGCATTTTTTATAAATACAATAACTTTATGTTTGTAATCATTTCCTAACAGCAAATAATTGATATAGGCTAATCGATTATTGAAATTATCAATTCGTTTAAGTATAGGCCTATAACTTAGGTCTAGTTTTATTTTAGCAGTTAAAAGTAAGAAATATATCGTCGACCACTTTCAAAATTTCCCTTTTGTGCAATAAAATGTAGGCCTATCAATACGACTATGAAGTAGACTAAAAATAATAAGTGAAAACTTTAGGAATTGGTTTACGTTACATTACATTTGTAATAAAACATCAAAATAAGCAGTTTGCTTAACCCTAAACCTTATTTTTCCTAGTATCTGGTACCTATATATTTTTCAACTTAAATTTAGACTACTATATGGCAATGTTTAAAAACTATTTTGTTAATTAGTATCGCAGGGTAAAGCGAGGTGGTAGAAAATAGGTCTACCGGTTGGCCTATTTTGGTTAAACGACGATGTTAAATATCTTGTCATGAATTTGACAGAGGAGCAAAGTAGGCCTAATTCAATTGGTGATTAATTTTTGTCGAAGTGCACACGGCAATATTAGTTAATCCTTTGGGATTTTATTGTCTAAGTTACACCATTTAGTTTTAAATCTTACCGGTAAACCAAGTGGTTGTGATTTCATTTCGCAAAATGATTTTGTATTTTTAGCTACATTACATTTTTTATAAATTTACTTGCAAATCAAGGGCGGTGTGATATTTGTTATTACATAATTATATGTTGTAGTGTTTTTAATAACCTCGTTTTATATTCTCCTTCTCCACACAACATAGGCTTAGGCCTAATTAGTTGACTATTCATTGTTGTTAAAAATAACAGAACGATTATAAAATTGAATAAAAACGGCATGAATTTAATCACTCAATATAGAACTGATTGTTAATAAATTTCGTATTACATGCAATAGACTAATATGCACTTTAGTATTTATCCGACTTTTTCCTTTGTACTGTATTTACAATGTGTTAGATTTGTTTACTAACATATGTCGAGGCTCTTGTTTACTTTTTAGTGTTGACTCGCAAATAATGTCATGGCAACCAATTAACCCATAAGGCCCATGTTAAATTTCTAAAAGTTTGCATTCATGTAGGGAAAATTCCTATGGTCCGATTTGTACCATTTCAGATTTATACCTTCCCATGGTTGGTTACTATGACTGTGTTAAATTTCGTGAAGATCGCTTCAGCCGTTCAGGAGAAGTATTTGTAATAAAAAAGCAGGAGTGTAGTATAAGAGCTTCGCTCGCTTCGCTCGCTCCGCTCAACAAAATTTGATTTACTAGACTAACACACTATGTTGTATGTTGTTGATTCGGATCCGTTGACAATCAATAAAAGACTAAATTACATGTGTCCGCCGATAGATCCTGAAGTATCCTATTGCAGGATATGCATTTCGGCGAAGTTAAATCGCCATCATCAGTCCTTAATACAAGATCTTGAACTTCCCCATTAGGTGTGTTTTAAAGTTAAAGTTTTGACAAAACTCAAAATCGCCCTTTATGAATAAAGCAAATGTGTGTTTTGTTTTTTTGCTATCAATGAGAAAAATCTGCTATAAAACCTGTAAGACTCATATTAGTTTTTAACACTTAACAGAAAGTTTCCAATTTGTCTTTCTGCAATGTAGACTTAGAATAGTAATACTTGAATTGATTCGACTAACCATGAGCCAAGAATGTGCCCAGTATGTTGATGTGGTTTTCGCTTAATCCACTTGCAGCTGCCATGGTGGCTGCTTCCTTTCTTAAATTTATTCTAATAATCATTTCAGGAAACTGCAACCAGCATTCGTTACTTGTTCCCCTTATTACGTTCAATCCTCTGTAGTGTGAGTTTGCAGTTCCTGGGATCGCTAAACATCCATCCTTCTTACTTCAGCTTCCACTCTTGTTTCTATTAACGTATCTGTCATTATTTTTATCTGACGTGTTACGAGTATTGGTATTGGAGTATTGTATTCCCCTTATTTACTCTTTTTTATTTGTTACATAGAGTTTTAATGAGTTCTATTTCTGTTTCTGAACGACATGTTTTTAGGAGAGGTGTTATTTATTCACGAAGATTATTGTGGGCAGAACCTACCATCACTCTCACTGTCATCATGTCACTGTGTGTGACACTTTATTTTGTGACTCACCTTTATTTTTGTCTGTGATGTCCGGGAATCGTCTATACAGCACAAAAAATCGTCCCCGGCATCAAAAGTCCGTCGTTTCGCGGAACTCGAGAAAAACGTTCCGCTTCCTCAGGGTGGAAAAATACTATTTTTATCCCGCACGCGGGTCGAACGCCTAACCACGACTCGAGTTTTTTTATTTATGAATGTCATCAGATGTTACGTTATATTAAGTGTAAATAAAATGTATGAATGAAAGAAATGTGTAAAACTGAGGTTCGTATGAAATTTTCATCTATGTGAATTTATTATGATTGATGGTTATTTAAACGTCATAATCAATGAAGGATTATGAAGTGATTGATGTTTAGCAGTTTAAAATTGCAATCTTTACAAAAATATTTTTTAAATGAATTTATCTTAGTCCGTATGTTAATTCAAATTTTAAATAAATGCATACGTTAAATTTTATATCGCCCGTGAAATAAAATTGCTATTACAATACATTTTAGAAAAATTTAATTTTCATAAACTTATATATTTAAAACTTTTTTCCACCTCTCAGTTCTTACACAAAACAATCTCAAATTGAAAAATATGGGTTTTTTTACAATAACTAAAGAAAAAAAGAGCAAACAATTTAAGTAAAGAATCATGACAAAGAAAGAAATGGAAGAGACATTTAGTTAAAATAATTTCTAACAATTCTGTCTCTTACCGTCCTGTAATTTGCATTGTTGCCTGGGGCAACCACTGGGACCTTTTCATCATTTACTAGGTGTTCATCTACATTTAAGAGTAGTGGAACATTGTCCCTGAGGCACAAATTGTGCAAAGCTGCAGAGCAATTGATTATCTTTGCGGCCGTTGGTGGATAATAGTGGAGGGTTCTATCGCTCAGCAGGCAGTGAAATCTATTTGTCAAAAGACCAATTTAACACTCAACAATGGCCCTCGCTTGCCGTTGCCTCTGATTAAACTGGAACTCTGGTGTCCCTTCTTCTGCATTGTCGAATGGTTGTATGAGAGAGGGCTCCAGCCCATATCCGCTGTCCCCTGAAACCAAAGAAGGAGAAGGATAGGGTGAGAGAGGGAAGGGAAAGAGTGAGGAAGACAGGTGATGTTGAGTGATGAGTGATTTTAACAAATATTTACAATTTAAAAAGAGGCAAAACTAATAAATTACATGACATAAAACTGTACACAAATTATGAACACACATTATTTAAAAAATCAATTCTTAAAATAAAATAATTATTATGAAAACCAATAAAACAAGTTAAAAATATATTAATATACAATACAAATACATAATTAAAAAGGGTGGTAGGCTTACTGTATTAAATTCCCGAAACAGGAGGAAATTTGATCTCAAAAGAACAACTGAGTCAAAATTGCAGCTGTTTATAAAATTTTTAAGATAGCAGATTCAAGAAATATTTAACTCGGGTGTATATAATATGTTGCAATTTGTTCATCCAATGTTAAGGCTATTAAAAATTGTATCAACAACTTCGTTTGTATAAAAATATCTTAGTTTAAAAAATTAAAAATGTTGTTCGAGGACGTTGAAAATCAGTAATATGCTGGATATATAACCAGACGATACACGCAAAACATTGATTCTATATAAGTATACTAAACTAAAATGATGACTTTAATGATTTTCCTATAAAACCGTTAATTAATACTATCGACAAAATTGGGTAGAAATATCCCCGCCGCAGCAAACCTGCAGACTTAGCGAATTCCGTTTGCCTGATTGGAATTACACTAAAATGTCTCCTTGAAAATATCACATTTGTTCCCTATTTAAACAGGTTTGCTGCAACAGGAAGGGTAAAAAGGTTTTTTTTTATGTAAAATGTTAAAAGGTACTGTAGTTTAGTAAGAAATTAATGTATTTTCCAAATTTTATCAAAATATGTTTATAAACAAGCAAACTACAACAGTTGACTTATTCTCCATAAGAATAACATGGGAATTTTAAAATTAACATTTTTTTGAATTTTATCCGTAACAATTAGGCGCATAATAACGCTTCAATATACTAAATTGTTTGTTTTTTTAAGCTCTACAAAATGGTTTAGAAAGAAATTGTGAAATTTTGTGTTTTTAGGGTCAAAAATGGGAAAAACCTATTTGTACCCCATAAAACCCCCCATAAACCCCCGTTCCCATTGTCCGATCGTGCTGGTTCGCGAACTCATTCAAGTTTATCCCGCCTTACACCTTCAAACTAAATTTTATCAAAATCGGACAAAAATTACTCAAGTTATTGTGCGGATGGACACACACACACACATATATATACTAGTGGCTTGTAGGGACATAAGTCCCTAAAAAGCTGAAATGTAAAACAACATATTGCAATTCCGGTATTTAAACAAACTCAGAATAACATTATCCATGTGTCAGAATAGGCATCCCTACACCATATCTTTTGTGTAAAAACCAGTTTGTTGTTCTTCTTTGTTTGCTTTTGTTGATGTCATTTTCATAAATAATTTGAAACACTCCAGTGGTTAAACATGAAAAGGCAGCAAAAATATCATTGTTTGTGAATAAATACTGGTTTACTAAGGTAGCTTTGGTCTTGTGGTTAATGAGGATAAATAAAAGCTTCCTTTTCCTGGAATATCTTTCTTACTGGCTGAAAAATAAGCAAAAGCCATCGCACTGTTGTATTGTCGAATGAATTTATACAGTTGTGGGCTCTCTTCAAACAAATTTTTAAGTTCTACATTAGTTTTTGGCTGAGGAAGGTTAATAAGTCCGTTATGGCAACATGTCATAAAATGATTATTCGTTAGTTCTTCTCTAAAATGAAGAGCACTACATTGAATGCACTCTTGGTCCAGTAATCCTGCATCATGAACATTTACATTTCTCTCGTCTACCATGGGTCTCCTAAAAAGGGGTTGTAACATATCTTGATTAAGTTCATCATTATCTACTCTTGCTCTTCTACGCGCACTGCCATTCCTATGAACAGCTCCCCGCCTTTGTGGTCTTCCCCTGGCGTTCATCTGGCGTTCATATTAATTACAGTACTTATAATGAAAAGAATATATTCAGCAGCCTACATACCAAAACATCTTGAATCCCTGGTGATTTTATAAAAGTATGATCGAATATGATTACTCTACGTTGTATATTCACTGCACTAAAAAAATATTTACTTACGAAGGAATGCAAATACACCATTTTAGAACCAATAACATTTGTAGGTTATTTTAGTTGTATATATTAACACAACCTTAACCTTAAAATGTGTAGAAATATAAAGAAAACAACATCATTTAAAATAAACTTGAACATATGATTTAAAAATAAACAAAGAATGGAGACGTTTTTCCGATTAATCTTCAAGATTTCAGTTTTATTATAGTATACATTTCATAGCATGTCATAGCCATAATAAAGTAGTTAAAAATTAGGTAAAGTAAACCAAATGCGTGTATTGATCACTGTTTTCAAGATATAGCACGATCAGCTGTATTGAAGTAAACAGAAATCAGCAGTAAATGACTTCTGTTTTAATTTCAAAAGATGTAAACAAATTAAACCCCATCTTATTCGAATTTATGGAAAAAAAATAAGAAAAATGAATAGTTTTCCCTCAAAATTCACGTCAACACCTTTAAAATAAGACCCCTCCCATTTTTCTACGGCCATCCAGTCACTCACAATTTCTTTACAAAAATTTGACTTACGGAATTATATATAGCCTATAGATATATATATAGACAATTAAAAAATAAAATTTGAACGAATGGTGTTTTTGGCCTCTGGGGACTTAAAAATGAAAAAGTAAATCGGTCCCGGGCCTAGGTCTTACCATGAGATATAACTAATAATAATAATAATGATAATAATAATAATAATAATAATGGTAATAGCTACTTCCCTATAGGGAAATTCGCTAAAACCTTATTTTACCGGTTTTGATTGACATTTTTTTCCGCTCGTATCTACGCCAGTGGCATTTTTGTTATGAAGTCATTAAAACACTTATAAGGAAAGCGGTTCAAACCCATTAAAGTTTTGTCCCATTGTGTACGTTGTTGTCCTTTTGACTCCTAACGTAATGGTAAACCCCTATTGCTAAAAAATAAGGGTTAATAGAGGTATTTTATTACTTTTGGGATTTCTCGTTAAATTATCAAAGTTTCCATCGCAGCGTATTCATGTTTCCTTTTTTTTTTAAATGAGGGCTCTTTCTGTATGGGCTGATGGCAAGCTTATCGGAGAAAGTATGTGTCAGATTTCTGATATAGATTATTTTGTTTGTTGTTATCAATTGTATTGTTGTGAGTGTAAATACTGGAAGTTATTCGTTCAGGAAAATGGCATTTGGATGTTTGTGTTTGTGATCTATTAAGCATGTCAAAAGATTTTTGTAATGAATAAATTAATTCCACTTTTTAATTGGTGTAAAACTGTTTTCTAGCATTGTAATAGAATTAATAAAAATTAAAACCCACAAACCTCTTTGCTGTTGCATTAAATAGTTGCCAGTCCAAATTCTTGTACCTTTCACCAGAGGCACTGCGAAAAGTGGTAGAAACATACTTCAATCCGTATGTCTAGGAAGACTTGTCAACGCTTGCAGCTTCAAAATCCACACTGACTGTGCTCGGCCTCCAATCTGGAATTTCTTCCATCAGTTTCTCAAACAGTTTCTTGAATGTCTCTTCTTTTTGTAGATGGGAGGGACATTTATTTCATTTTCACGGCCTCCTAAATCGGCATGGTTGCTGTAAATCTGTTTGATCTGGATTGAGCAGCTTTTAAAAGTCGCGTCCATAAAGAAGTGACTCTTCTCTGTCATCATTTTCTTTCCTAACTCTATGCCAAGTATAATCATTCTACCATCTTCAAGATTGAAGTCAGCCACGAGAAATTAAGTTCCATTTTACATTTTAATCAAGTCGTTATCCAAAACTACGTCCTGTGCATTTTGTGGCTCCCTAGTTACCCCAAGTGCTCCTCTCCGTTGCCTGTACAAGGACGTCTTAAAGATTTCGTACCGCAGGATCTCTGTTACGAGTTCTAGTCTTCTGTTCAGGAGCGATTCCATCTCTTATCGATATATCTGAAAATGTCGTAAAAACAATTTAAAAACTGACTAGCAGCCTGCGTCACTTCGTGATTTCAAAGTCAGTGACATATTTGATAAGGTTGGAAACGATTATGTCTCATAATATAGTTACTACTTCCATCGCGTGACCTATTATTTTCATTGTGTGCCCGATCTCTTCGAGGCATCTTAGTAAAATTACTAATGCTAATGAAGCACACCATAAGAACACAAAATCCCATAACAACACAAAATCCAAGGTAAGTCATTTTCTTTTTTAAATTTTATACAAATGGAATTACAATAGTTTACTTGAATTCACTGTAACATCACCACTACAGATAACCCCATTTTTGTATGGATGTAATGGTATGTTACGTTACTAGTCCTGAAAATAGGTGTTAACCGGACGAGTGTGGTCGTTCCCGTGCGAGACGAGGTCCGGAGTTTTGCATTAGCCAAAAATAGTTATTACAGAAATAATTAATCGTAAAAAAAATTAATTATGAACATATTTTATGATTGGTTTGGCTATTTTTTTACGTTTTATACATTAAAGAAGCCGAAACAAGTCTTATCTCAATATCATTTGTCTGTCTGTTTGTCACGTCCCAGAAGGAATTTTACGCGGCCTTCTCCTAAAAAACTAGATAATCGATCGTGATTCGATTCAAATAGTCTTTTACAATACTAATACATACTAATACCAATACCAAGTGAGATAAAAAAGTTACGTAAAAGTAAAGTTACGAAAGAGAAAAATATGTTCTACATTCGTCCTTCACTTATGACGCAGACGGATTAAGTTCGCCACATGGATTTTGAATCTTCCATTTGAGGACTAACTCCCATAGAACTAGGTCATTATTACGAATTTCTGCCGTATTAAAAGTGTCTACTTCCTTTGGAGACCGGAGTTTGTCTTCATTTGCCATGATGACAGGAAGATGTAGGTGCGGTAATCCTTGTTTTTGAAATTCTATTCTGTAAAAAAAGTAGATGACTTCCCAATAATCTGCTTCTTACTTATATCTTCAATTATGCTGTCAAATTTCAATTCGGCTTTCCTATCCACATTGTCAGGTCTTTCCTGGATGAGCTGTTGAAGTTTAGAACCATCGGAGAGCTCAATACATGCAGCTTCTTTTAATTCTGGCCATGTTGGACTGCACGTTATTGTGATGAAAAAGTCTGGAGAGCCAAACCTTCGGACAATTGCCATAGCGTCTTCGAAGTGTTCGGTGAAATATCTAGTTGATCCGGGAAAAGATTATGGTAAAATAAATTTTTCAGCAACTGTAGCATTTTTCTTTTCAGCCAATTCATTAAAAAAATGTGTTACTCCTGCATACTAATCAGCTTTGAATATAAGTTTGACTTGAGTATTAATTAATGCTTCTCCATTTTTATCTAGTATAACTTTAAGTTTACCATATAATAACTGGTTTAAATTATCAACTAAGATCTCTCCTTTTGGTAATGTTTTTTTCCTCTACTATGAAATATGTTAGAGTATTAAGTGGCTTTTTAACATTAAATATAAGAACACTGACTTTAGCTCTGGCTCTATACCCGAAAATGTTATAGTAAATGAATCCATTTTTATAAAGAATATATAAATGATAAACATAAAATTCCACAAATAGAACTATTTGAATCTTGTATTTGATCGGTTGTATATAAGATTTTATGTCCCTCAAAATATTTAATTACTTCTTTTGGAGGTTGGATTACAAATGGGTCAAAATAAATTACAATATCTTTATTTTTACGATATGCTGTCCAATGTGTGCCAGATGACCTGTCTAAATTAACTATTCCGCACTTTACTTTTGGTGTTAGATTTTTTAGCTCGTTTTTTAGGTACACCCCCCTGAAGTGAGGCGCGTCTTTTGCGGCCTCTAACAGCTGGTAGTTGTCCATCTTTTTTATTAAATTTTAATCCCATTCTCATTTTTGCTTTTGCCTTCATCAAATTTGTCACGGCATAAGCTGCTGCTTTTTCAGCGAGATTTGCATCCTTGGCCGTAACTCTAGTCCAAGCTAAGTCTGCTAATTTCATGTCTGCTTTGTTCCGAGCAGCGGTATCGGGATTATTCATGTAGAATATGACATGCTCTTTACAATAAGAGTCTAGTTTATTCTTTGGAGGTACATTTTTGGGTAAATTTTCACGTATATTCTTTCCAGGTCCACAGTACCGATATGATGGTATGTGAAGTGGGAATGGAAGGTTAAGAGTATTCAATAACCCTCGACCCCTGTAAGGCTTTAAGAATAAACCTTTGCCCTTTTTACATGTTTTCTTATCATTTTTTAACATTTTTATTATATAAAAAATGTCTTTTATTGAACAAAAACACAAATTTAAAAAAGTACATACTAAGGAAAATATACCAAAGAAGTTGGGTCTATTTCATACCAATATTCGATGTGTTATTTGTGGTCCAAGTGGAAGTGGGAAGACGGTTGTAATTTATAACTTAATTGTAAGAAAGGAAGGATTAAAATTTACAAACTTATATTTAATATTCAAATCTTTAGAACAAGAAAAATATAAAAAAATAATTGAAATATTTAGTTTGTGTGACGAAGTGAAATTACACACTACTTAATTACTTACCCTTGTTTGTTTTGGGGACAATAGGCCTAGGCATAGTGTATTTGCGGAATTAATAATCATCCAGCCTATGACTAGGCCTAACTTAAATAAACTAGGCCTACTGGTCATCAAGGCTAGATGATTATATGTTCTATAACTTAGGTCAATATTTTAAATTATAATATTATGAATATTGGCTTTGGTGGATATTAAAGTACGATTTTTAGTACAAATGCTCAAATGCTGAAGCAGTATGCCTATTTGTAAAGGATATCTTAATTTTCATCAATGCAAATAAATGCAATTATATACCCCCCATCTTTTCGTAAAGTTATACTATATCTAGGCTAAGCGTATAAAATAATATCAAGGGCAATTTATTTATAAGGGTGGCTGAAAAGTAACTTCCACCCCCCCTTAACTTTTCAACCATTTGAGATATTTGAACTCCGTTTGCGGCAAATTTCTAAGATGTGAGGGGCTACAATAGTTATGGTAAATTTTGAAAATTTTACCCTCAGGTGTAGCGGGGTAGGGGGTAGCTCAAAATTTTCAAATGGCAAGTATAGTCGAGTTTGGTATCATTTTATAGGTCTTGACGAAACAAAACAATCGACGTAAAGAAAACTAAAATCGGCCTACTAATAACAAAATGGCGCTCTAAAACAATTTAAATCTACAGAACCATGAGGAGGGCTGAAAAGTAACTTGCACCCCCCCCCCCCTTAACTTTTCAACCATTTGAGATATTTGAAATCTGTTTGCGGCAAACTTCTAAGATGTGAGGGGCTACAATAGTTATGGTAAATTTTGAAAATTTTACCCTTAGGGGTAGCGGGGGTAGGGGGTAGCTCAAAATTTTCAAATAGCAAGTATAGTCGAGTTTGGTATCGTTTTATAGGTCTTGACAAAACAAAACAAACGACGTAAAGAAAACTAAAATCGGCCCACTAATAACAAAATGGCGCCCTAAAACAATTCAAATCCAATCATCCATGATAATGAAAATTTTCGTTAAAAAGTCGTTTAAGAAATGGTAGAAAAAATTACCTTTTATTTGATGAGATGCTCGAATTGCTTTCCCTGTACCTCCATGCAGTAGTACAATCTCTGTTGAAACATGTTCCTTTCATTTTGGAAAGTTTGATTGTTTATTTTTCTGCATTCTGTTTCTATCCGTAGTCTTAATTCTTCGAGGGACCTTGGCTGTGAGGTATAAACCGTTGACTTTAAATGGCCCCATAGAAAAAAATCTAATGGATTTAGGTCCGGTGATCGGGCTGGCCATTCAATACTACCTCTTCGACCAATCCAATGATTAGGAAATTCAATGTTCAGTGTATCCCTTGCATCCCTAGCATAATGTGGAGGAGCTCCATCTTGTTGAAAATACACGTTATCTCTATTGTAAATTGGGTTTCCATCTGGTGTTGCAGTTGTTTCTATTAAGTTGTTAATAGCTGGAATTATTTGTGTGATTAGCATGTTATTGTATGCTGTGCCATTTAAATTACCATTTATGATAAAAGGACCTATGATGAAGTTACCAATGATTCCAGCCCAAACGTTTAGCCTCTGCGGGTGTTGAGTGTGACTTTCTCGGTACCAGTGGGGGTTCTCTTGCGCCCAATACCTACAGTTATGCCGGTTAACGTGTCCGTTAAGTTGGAATGAAGCCTCGTCACTAAAAACTATTTCGAAAGTAGAGATTTCTCTAGATTCCAACTTCTGTGTCATTAATTCACAAAATTCAATTCTTCTATCAAAGTCATCTTCAGACAGTTCCTGGACTAACGTGATCTTATATGGATGGAATTTGTGGTTTTTTAAAACTTTGTTTACTGCCTACCTACTTATATTATGTTGTTGCGCAACTCTTCTTGCAGATTGCTGAGGATTAACAGAAAACTCTGCTAAAACTCCTGCTTCTGTTAATTCACCTGTGCTGGGCCGACCGGATCTGGGCTCATCCACAACACTCCCTGTACGATGAAACTTTTTTACTAGATTAGACACAGCTTTTCTAGTGATTTGATGTTCAGGATGCCTTTCGTTAAAGGCGTCAGTTGCTCCACTGTAAGTGCCAGTTTGCCCAAACAGTAAAACAATTTGCACTCTTTCTTCTAACGAAAAAACCATGACAAATTACAAACCAACATACAACAATCAAAAAGTAGCAATAGTGTAGGCCTGCAGTTTGGTTATGTACGATATGGGCAGTTCTCAGTACTGTACTGAACTTTCACCTAGAGAAAGAATTCGACAAACAAACAAAAAAGGAAAATGGACAGGAATAACTGATAACAGCAATTATGGAGTTTGGGATTTTCCAGGCACTGTTTACTGACCACGCATCTTATTAGCAATGATCCGAAATAGAAAAAAACTTTGGCTGGATACAAATTGAAAGTAAATTAAAATTAGCCTTTTTTACCACCAAATTGCAATTTTCTGATAAGGATGTCATTTATTAAAAGTATTTTTTAGCTGCCATTTCGTTATTAGTTGGCCGATTTTAGTTTTCTTTACGTCGATTGTTTTGTTTTGTCAAGACCTATAAAACGATACCAAACTTGACTATACTTGCTATTTGAAAATTTTGAGCTACCCCCTACCCCCGCTACCCCTAAGGGTAAAATTTTCAAAATTTACCATAACTATTGTAGCCCCTCACATCTTAGAAGTTTGCCGCAAACAGATTTCAAATATCTCAAATGGTCGAAAAGTTAAGGGGGGGTGCAAGTTACTTTTCAGCCCTCCTCATGGTTCTGTAGATTTAAATTGTTTTAGGGCGCCATTTTGTTATTAGTAGGCCGATTTTAGTTTTGTTTACGTCGATTGTTTTGTTTCGTCAATACCTATAAAATGATAAAAAAACTCGACTATACTTGCCATTTGAAAATTTTGAGCTACCCCCTACCCCCGCTACCCCTAAGGGTAAAATTTTCAAAATTTACCATAACTATTGTAGCCCCTCACATCTTAGAAGTGTGCCGCAAACGGATTTCAAATATCTCAAATGGTTGAAAAGTTAAAGGGGGGGTGGTAGTTACTTTTCAGCCACCCTGTATACGTAATTAAGTGATAAATAAAACAACATTAGTTTGATTACATTCAATACTTACGATCAGCTAATAGATTCAATTTGGGTGGAAGAACAGTGAAGAATTCAATTCCAGGCTCAGAGGCAGAAATCAACGCGGAAGGAAACGCAGCCAAATCAATCCTTAGCCTCCTGTTTTAAGCAATAACGACAACAATCGAAACAAAGTTAAAGCATAGATTTTAGGAAACAGAGTGCCGCCCCGGTTTAAATATATTATACCGTTACACATAATATGTTTATACTTCTGACTACCACTTGCTTAATTATAAAATTTTGATTTACTAGACTAACACACAATACTAAAATGAAATTTAATTACAATAATAATAATGAATTATTACAACGAACAATCCTATATAATCTGATTTACAAAATATAATTTATTATTATTGTTATTTATTAATGCAGTTTATTTGTATTCATTTTCTAATTATAAAACCCCTCCAATTTATATACCCCCAAATTGGCCTAATTTCCTCAAATCCCGGCCCATCACCAAATATTAAATCTAAACTAGAGAACCCGTGCGGCTCGATGAGCCGCATAGTATGAAACATAACGCCGAGGAAAACCTTATGCTTAAATTCGAGTAATTTTAGTTACATCTTAGAGTTGTTTTAAAACTTGTTAGAAACTAATTGAAAATATCTCTATTGGTGTCGTCAAGGTTCATCTACATAATTTCTGATCTCAGTTTTATTCATCTTACCAAGTGAATGTGTATCTGGATGGGTATCTGTTAGACCAGGCCTCTCTTTTTCTACTCTCCTCATACGCACAAGATATCTTATTATTAATTGTCTCCTCCTTCCGTGTTCAATATTTCTTCTTTGAACTTGATAGGCATTTTCTGTTCTTCCAACAAAACTGATTAACTGTTTAACTTGGTCTTAACCTACTGAATATTACAAACATCAATATTTACTCCCAAAAAGCTAATGAGTTTCTTTTTATAAACAGCTGTTTTTTGTTTTTAAATTTGTTCTATGTATTTCTTGTGGGGAAAACCCGACCTTTGAGAGGGTCTCATGCCCTTAAGAGCAGGAATTTTAAAATTCTAAAACCTTATTGCAAAACTACATATTGAGACGAATCTTTTGACACCTCAAACGTTGAAATTGGTCCACAAATAAGGGAGGAGTTGCGTTAACAAAAAACGGCTTCACGTATTATATATATAGATGTTCACTTGAATCATTTTGTCGTATATTTTTACTAGGCGAAATTGTTTTTCTTTTCAGGCGAGTGATTTTCTATCTCCAAACCTAGGCCTACAGCTACAACGGTTACCTGACTGTTTTGTGCATCTGCGCCAATGTCATCTGTAGATAAAAATAGCTCATTAGCTTAAAAAATAATGCTTTTATTTTCAGTTTGTTGTTTAATAAATCATGATTATTGAAATGAATATTATCATCGAAATCATAAACAAAATCAGAGTCTACACCAACACCAATTGTGACACCAGCTCAACGTTCGATTTCAACACCATCAATCACTTCTTCATTTTCATCACTTTAACTTGCGTTACTATCATTTTCAATTATAGTTTCATAATGTCCGACGCTATAACCTCTAACTACGCCCAAATTATCATCAATATTATCATCGCCTAGACACTCGCCCGCACGATCCATGTTTGTTTACAACTGTCGTCTGTCCAGAGAGCAACAATAAGTCACTGACATCGTTCGCTAAATTGCTACTCCAAAGGCTTTTAAATAATACGAAATATATAAAAAGCTATATGTAATAAAATGAAAACCCTAAAAACGCCCCAGAACAGTATCTTTAATTAAATAACAGTATTTACAACAAAAAAAAAAAAAAAACCCTATTAAAGTGCTGCCGGGTATTTCTCGGGTTACGACCGTTCGGGGCAGACTATAAACCCGGTTCATACCCGGCATACGACTGCAAAGGGTTGATTGGAGATCCTTTGACTTTGTAGATTTTCCGTCAGTCATGTGTTGTTTCCTGTTGAGTTGCTGTGCTTGGTTTGTCACTAGCATTTACTTCCAAGCCACTTCTAATTGCCACTACATTTAACAAAAAGTTTCCAATTTGCCTTCCTGCAATGTAGACTTAGAAAAGTAATACTTGATCTGAGTCGACTAATCATGAGCCAAGAATGTGCCCAGTATGTTGATGTGGTTTTCGCTTAATCCACTTGCAGCTGCTTCCTTTCTTAAATTCATTCTAATAATCCCTTTCAGGAAACTGCAACCAGCATTTGTTCCTTATTCCCCTTATTACGTCCAATCCTCTGTAATGTGAGTTTGCAGTTCCTTCCTGGGATCGCTAAAAATCCATTGGCTTCTTTCATTACTTCAGCTTCAACTCTTTTTCTCATTAACGTCTCTGTCATTGCTTTCATCTGAGGTGCTACGAGTATTTGCACCACATTCCCCCACTTCCCTTTTGATTCTATTCTGCATATAGTTTCAATATTTTCTTTTTCATATTCAATCATATTTTCTGAATACTTTCATTGACTTCGTGGTTTTGTATGCCTTTATTGTATGCTTGAATGCTTGTATGGTTCCATCGATTTCTGCACCGCTCCCAGCTCCACTTGTTGAGGGAGATCCTAAAGCGGGAAACTCCTTAGTGCATGTGAGAGGTGACATTAGAGAACTCGGTATTTTTTATTTCAACAACTAATTTCAGATATTTGTTTGAGATTATGTTGTTGTACAATCCTTGTCACAAAGTAAACTAAGTAATTTACATCATAATATGTTCGTAGAATACAAGAATAATCGTATATGTTTACTCAGCTTGGCATATAAAATAAACATTCGACATTGGCAGAGAACTTGGTATGCATATTAAGTTTTGATCTTTCCAGAACTGTTGAAAGAAGACGAAAGTTACTGAGTACAGAAGAAAACTGAGACAGGCGCCAAGAGAAGAACATAAGAAGATAGACGAAGAGGGTCAAACCTATGGTGCAGGAGAATTTTATAATTGCAAAAACGGTGAGTGATTCAAACTTTCCGATATATAAAATTTGGCATATGCGTAAGACTTTTACCTATTTTGTGGGTTAATAAGATAATATGACAATAAAGAAATAGCTTTATTTTATCAGTTTATTTTCATTTATTTCATTGATACACCATAAAAAAAACAAAAAAACACCAAATTTATAAAAACCCATAAAGAACACTCTTAGAATATCGACTTTTAAAAACCCCTCCAAATTGACCAAAAAAACTATATTTTATTTTTTCCACCTCATTAAATAAAAAAATCACCCTTTTCAGCTGCGAATCCCCATCTGTAATAGCAAAACTGTTCATTGCTGTCATATTCATTATCACAATAAAATTCAATACCCCTGTGTCTTTTATCAATACTTTAAAATCCTTGAACCATTTTACGGTTAACGTCAAACGACTGTCGGGTCGAATTTTCATCACATTTGTCGGTTGTTGTAGATGCGTTGAGATTGCTTTATCTTTTAAGATTGGCATCTTCATAATCACAGTCACTGGACTAACATTGAAAAAAATAGCATAGCCTTCAGCTGGCAATTGAATTACCTGTAGGTTACCCACACATTGAGTACGTAAACATGATGTCAGCTGGTTTCCATCTACCAACACATATTTAGGTGCATTTTCATCGACATTCGCTTTGATCTTGTAGCTATCGTAAATAGCGAAACCCGTTGGTTGTTTAAAAACACCAGTAGGAATATTACTACCTGATTCAGAGTCACTAGGCCTAGAAATATCAGTTTCTAGAAGTATAACCTCACTTTCATCACGAATGTCCATTTCAACACTTACTAATTCTATGGGCTACAAAATGTTTCTCTTGTTTCGCACTGCAGTATTTATTTCACCCTACCCTTATTTGGTATTTTAGCTTATAAAATAATCACTAATGGTTACATAAAAACCAAAACATCAGACACAATCAACTCATTGCTTCTTCACTAAATCCATCGCCTTTTTTTATTACTTTAGCTTCCACTCTTGTTAACGTCTCTGTCATTATTTTCATCTGACGTGTTACGAGTATTGGAACCATTTGCCCCTTCTTTCCTCTTGTTTATTTGCTGGATAGAGTTTCAATAAGTTCTATTTCGTACACAGTCATTTTCCTGAATAATTCCATTGACATAATAGTGTTTACGCCATCATAGTTTTGTATGCATTCGTTGTATGCTTGAATGGTCAGGTTATTGGTATCCCCGACACGTTTATTATTAGCTGTAATTATACAACCGATGGTTATTTTTAGCTAATTTCTCTATAGGGAAGTAGCTATTACGTAGTTGGCACGGTAAGATCTAGGCCCGGGACCGATTTACTTTATAATTTTGATGTCCCCAGAGACAAAGACACGATTCGTTCAAAAAATTGTATAAACAATAAAGTCTTAGACCACTTGGCCGGCTTCTATAGCTCCAATATGAAAGCAAATGGAAACCTAATTGCAACTGGAACCCCCTATTTTGACCCCAAGTAATTCAGCTAAATTATTTTCAAACCCAAAAAAGCACCCCAAAGGGCAGATTCGAAGTCGAAGTCGTCCGGTTGTAGAAGGATTTGACGCTGACATGTCAGCGTTGCCCGGGGTGCGCCCGATTGTGATGTCGTTCATAGCGTGTAATGGTCACAATCTTCGGGGAGGCTCCTTCTATGCACCCCTGGGGTCTCTTACCAGACGAAGAAAACATCTTGTGCGCGTGACTCAACTAAACTTGCTATTTGAAAATTTTGAGCTACCCCCTACCCCCACTACCCCTGCCAAAAAGACCTAATCTTAGGGATGGAAGTAAATCTTTTATAACTCAAGGTCCCACTTCTTCAATTGATACCAGTCCATACCGCTAGTATGGGAATTTTAATGATGTATCTCATGAAGCTCTCTGGGCCGCATTTTGTTTTTCAAGTATCTTACAAAACATCATTTGAGCTATTTTACTCTAGACTTATTTTCAGTAGTAGAAGTCAGCTAAAGTAAAATTATAAAAATTTTAAAATTTAAGTGAGATACTATAATATAGGTTCATAATTTCATTCCTTGCACACCTTTTGAAGGGCAGGGGGTGGTAAAAAATCGTTTAAATGTGGGTTGTTACAATATATAAAAATCGCAATTGTATGATTTTCATAAAATTTGATGTGCTGGCCCTTTATATGTTTTCAGCTCATTCGCCATAAAAATGTTATGTTTAAATGTTAAACAAATATTTTTCTTACGTAAATAGTACCAGTTATACCACACAAAAATACATCCATAGGTACAATTAGGTTCAAAACATTTTTGAGATCGGGTTATTTTAATTTTTTCACAAAGTTTATTTTTTATTATGTTTTGTTGTTCATAGAACACAAACAAGTTGTTTCAGAGTTACACTTTAGTATTTTTTATTTAATTATTCAGATTCTCATGAAAACTCAAAGAGGAAGGTTGTGGGAGAGTGGGTGGAAAATTCCAAGAAAAAGGTTGAAGCGATGTAGCAATTCTTCTGTCCTTAATAACATCGCCAGACAAATTGGGAGATTGAAGCAGAGGGCTTTGAAACATATAACAATGCTACAAATTGAATTTTCTGGACGTAATCACTGTTTGTATTTTTAAAGATAGCATTAGGTAGTTTTTTGTTAAGTTTGTTGTTTTTTTTTATTTATGAATGTTATTTTTTTAAGGGAGAGGAGGGAAAATATGAAAATGTAAGAATTAAAAAAAAATGTGTAAAACTGATTTATAATTCCTTTGAAATTTTCATCTATGTGAATTTATTATGATTGATGGATATTTAAACGTCATACTCAATGAATAATTATGAAGTGATTGATGTTTATCAGGTTAAAATAGCAATTTTTACAAAAATATTTTTTAAATGAGTTTTACTTAGTCCGTTTGTTATTCAAATTTTAAGTAAATGCTTACGTTACATTTAATATCGCCCGTGAAATAATATTTGCTATCACAATACATTTTATAGAAATTTAATTTTCATAAACTTTTACATTTAAAACTTGTTTTCACCTCTCATGAGTTCTTACACAAAACAATCTCAAATTGAAAAATATGTTTTTTACAATAACTAAAGAAAAAATGGATAGAAGAGCAAACAATTTAAGTAAAGAATCATGACAAAGAAAGAAATGGAAGAGACATTTAGTTAAAATAATTTCTAACAATTCTGTCCCTTACAATCAAAGCCGTCCTGTAATTTGCATTGTTGCCTGGGGCAACCACTGGGACGTTTCCATAATTTATAAATTGTTCATTTAAATTCAAGAGTAGTGAAACATTGGTAATCTTTGCGGCCGTTGGTGGATAGTAGTGGAGGGTCCTATCCCTCAGCAGGCAGCGAAATCTATTTGTCAAAAGACCAATTTAACACTCAACAATGGCCCTCGCTTGCCGTTGCCTCTGATTAAACTGGAACTCTGGTGTCCCTTCTTCTGCATTGTCGAATGGTTGTATGAGAGAGGGCTCCAGCCCATATCCGCTGTCCCCTGAAACCAAAGAAGGAGAAGGATAGGGTGAGAGAGGGAAGGGAAACAGTGAGGAAGACAGGTGATGTTAAGTGATGAGTGATAAAAAAAAAAACATTTACAATTTAAAAAGAGGTAAAACTAATAAATTACATGACATAAAACTGTACAAACATTATGGACACACATTATTTAAAAAATCAATTCTTAAAATAAAATAATTATTAAGAAACCAAATAAAACAAGTTAAAAACATATTTATATGCAATAAAAATACATAATGAAAAATGGTGGTATTAAATTCCCGGAACAGGAGGAAATTTGAGCTCAAAAGAACAACTGAGTCAAAATGGCAGCTGTTTAACACTTTTAAGATGGCAGATTATATATAATAAATTGCAATTTGTTCATCAAATGTTAAAGCTATTAAAAACTGTATCAACAACTTCGTTTGTATAAAAATATCTTAATTGAAAAAAATTAAAATGTTGTTCAAGACGATGAAAATCTGTAATATGCTGGATATATAACCAGACGAGACACGCAAAACATTGATTCTATTTAAGTATTATACTAAACTAAAATGATGACTTTCATGATTTTCCTATAAAACCGTTGATTAATATTATCGACAAAATTTGTAAAAAAGCTTATTTTACCGGTTTCGATTGCTTTTTTTTGCATTTTTTTGCTCGTATCTACGCCAGTGGCATTTTTGTTGAGAAGTCATTTCAAACACTTTTAAGGAAAAACGGTCCAAACCCATTAAAGTTTTGTCCCATTGTGTACGTTGTTGTCATTTTGACTCCTAACGTAATGGTAAAACCCTATTGCTGAAAAATAAGGGTTAATAGAGGTATTTTATTACTTTTGGGATTTTATCGTTAAATTATCAAAGTTTCCATCGCAGCTTATTCATATTTCCACGTTTAAAAAAAATGAGGGCTGTTTCTGTATGGGTTGATGACAAGCTAATCGGAGAAAGTATGTGTCAGATTTCTGATATAGTTTATTTTGTTTGTTGTTAACAATTGTATTGTTGTGAGTTTAAATACTGGAAGTTATTCGTTTAGGTAAATGGCATTTGGATGTTTATGTTTGTGATCTATTAAGCATGTCAAAAGATGTTTGTAATAAATTAATTAATTCCACTTTTTAATTAGTGTAAAACTGTTGTAATAGCATTGTAATAGAATTAATAAAAATTAAAACCCACAAACCTCTTCGCTGATGCATTAAATAGTTGCCAGTCCAAATTCTTGTACCTTTCTCCAGAGGCAAAACATCCTTCAATCCGTACGTCTATGAAGACTTGTCAACGCTTGCAGCTTCAAAATCCACACTGACTGTGCTTGGCCTCCAATCTGGAATTTCTTCCATCAGTTTCTGAAACAGTTTCTTGAATGTCTCTTCTTTTTTCAGATAAGAGAGACGACATTTATTTCATTTTCACGGCCTCCTAAATCGGCATGGTTGCTGTAAATCTGTTTGAACTGGATTGAGCAGCTTTTAAAAGTCCCATCCATAAAGAAGTGACTATTCTCAGTCATAATTTGCTTTCTTAACTCTATGCCAAGTATAATCATTCTACCATCTTCAAGATTGAAGTCAGCCACGAGAAATGAAGTTCCATTTGACATTTTAATTAAGTCGTTATCCAAAACTACGTCCTGTGCATTTTGTGGCTCCCTAGTTACCCCAAGTGCTCCTCTCCGTTGCCTATACAAGGACGTCTTAAAGATTTCGTATTGGGGGATCTCTGTTACGAGTTCTAGTCCTCTGTTCAGGAGCGATTCCATCGCTTATCGATATGTCTGAAAATGTCGTAAAAACAATTTAAAAACTGACTAGCAGCCTGCGCCACTTCGTGACTTCAAAATCGGTGATATACCGGGTGTCCAAAACCACCCGTACACCCCTTTAAAAACGATGGAAACCTTTTCTTACAAACAAAAAATAATACAGAACTAGCTAAACTGGGTACGGTCTACCAAATGGTGATAATTTCAAATCCAAAATCGCACCGGAAGTGGCTTTTTTAGACCGGAAGTTGACTTTTTTAAATGTAAGCTACCAATTTTTATTACAGAATCGGATTCTACGTTGAAAAATACATAACTTTTGTCTAAAACACTTTTGAAAAAAACTTGTTTTCTATCTCTAATTCCCTATTAAAGTCAATAATTTTGGGTAATTCATCTGCCAAAGTTGATTGAAACAATAATAGAGATAAACAAATAATAAAGATTACATAAAGACATGTGATAAAAAGAATCAGCTGTTCATTGTAAACACTATAGTGATTGAGTAACAGCTGGTCTACACATTGCTTGATTTCATTTTATTTTAAAAATAAATAATTTGTTTTTATATTAAAGTAGTCAAATGTAAAAACAAATGATTTAAAAAAAATCAAATTAAGCAATGTATAGACCAGCTGTTACTCAATTACTAAGGTTTTTACAATAAACAGCTGATTCTATTCATAATATGTCTTTATGTAATCTTTGTTATTTGTTTTTCTCTATTATTGTTTCGAGTAACTTTGACAGATGAATGACTCAAAATTATTGATTTTAATGGAGGATTAGAGGTAGAAAACAAGTTTTTTTTCAAAGATTGTTTTAGACAAAAGTTATGTATTTTTTAACGTAGAATCCGATTCCGTAATAAAAATTGGTAGTTTACATTTAAAAAAGTCAACTTCCTGTCTGAAAAAGCCACTTGTGGTGTGATTTTGGATTTGAAAATATCACCATTTGGTAGACCGTGCCCAATTTATATAGTTCTGTATTATTTGTTGTTTGAAAGAAAAGGTTTCCCTCGTTTTTAAAAGGGTGTACGGGTGGTTTTGGACACCCGGTATAGTGATATAAATATATAGTGATAAGGTTGGAAACGATTATGTCTCATAATATAGCTACTACTTCCAGCGCGTGACCTATTATTTTCATTGTGTGCCCGATCTCTTCGAGGCATCTTAGTCAAATGACTAATGCTAATGAAACACACCATAAGAACACAAAATCCATTAAATGCATCCCGGAAAATGAAATGGTTATTGAGCAGCGAGGAAAACACTTAATAACGCTCAAGAACATTGACAGCCGAGTAGAACCATTCACCTAACCTCTCCTCTACCCAAAAGGAACTTTTGGATTTTCTGTAGGACTTCCTCTTAAAATGCATCATGCAAGCCGTGCACATATGACAAGGATGGAGTTAGCTCAATATCGGCTAGCCTTTCGTCCGGAACAAACCAAGGCTCTTCCTCCTGAACCTTTGCTAGAGGGATTTGATTGCTAACGTAGATTGGATTTAATGCTGTCCACTTTGGTGGTAGACTGAATGTTGGACGAATTTCCAACGCATTTTCTGTTCCAGACTACAACGGTCGATTTTTCAAGTTCGTGTGAAGTGTCTAGGCCAACAAACGAACCGTTTTCATTTTCATGATGTTTTTTCCAATTTGTGTTGTAATGATAGTGTAACAATACATGTTTTTGTGTTCTAATGAATAGTTATTTCTTGATATACCTACTTTACACATACACATTGGGGTAAAATAGGTACTTCAATTATTGTTATTATTGTGTTTTACTTAGAAAACATGTACTATACCCGTTTTCCCCCAACCACGGGGTAAAATAGGTATAGTATAAATAATGTTAATCATTTTTATAACACAGTTTATTTATTAACAATAAATATTAAACCATTCTAAGAGATCATAATGACAAGCTTAAACCATAAAATCTTTTTTAATATTAAAAAACATTGTTTATCTAGCCTAGAAATTGAAATTTGCTCGTTTTCATACCCGTTTTACCCCAACCGATCCTACATAGTTTTTATGTTCAACTCTGGGTTGTCAAAGTACTTTCAAGAAGTTGTATTTCCATTGTAATGGCTTTGACAATGAGGAATCGACTCTAAATGAGTTTTCATCAAATCCAAAACATTGGGTTTCAGGTTTTGGAGCTGGTTTGAACGATGGTCTCTCCGTTCTGGAAAATCCTGATCATTGAAAATTTTCCCTTGCACTACCCTTAAAAAACAGTCTGGAAGTTGCATAAATTAATAAATCGGTTCATTATAACCTAACCTTTATCTTACCTAATCTAACCTCACTTCAAAGGACTTAATACAGTCACGAATCCGCATAAAGTCCGACCTATCTTCCTCACATGCTTTTTCTGACATAAAATGCGATTTAAATATCAATATTAAGGTTGGGTTGGGTTAGGTTATATAATACATGAGTTTTAACTTTCCTACTACAGTAACTTATGCAGAAAATATTTTAACTTAACCTACCTTGCTTAATACTTTGGCCTATACAGCTTTGCTGCGGCCTTATAAAACGCGTGGACTCGTTTGTTGTTAGGGTACCGTTTTTTGAATTGGAACTCCGCCAGGTACCCGATGAAATGTTCGGACCTCACCCCGTATTTGGGGATGTGGTCTCTAACGTCTCTCCAACACCGCTCAATTCGGTTTGTATGTGCGCCCGTGACGGGATTAATAAAGTCAGTACTGTGGTTCACAGTTAAATGTTGGAAGCCGTACTCCCGCAATCTGCTGTACGACTTCAAACAGTCAGTAGTAATCGTACTGCCGTGCAAAACCCAGCGGCGGATTAGTCGAATTAGCGTGCGCCTTGAGCGGTCAGGAACGGGGATTATGTAGCACCTTTTTGCTGGGTCGCTTCCGGCACGTAATCTTTTTGCACTCCCTCCAACACCCAGTTTCCCTTCACTCGCCTACCTCGGTTGTAGTTACGTTTACCAAATTTCGCCTCATCTATTTCAACAATCTCACCTGGCCCGCCTAGTCTTTCGGAATTTGTTACACAATCGTCAATGTACACTTCTCTTATAAACGAATACCAATCGACAACAGTTTTACTTGACAGATTGAGATTTGTTTCCAGGAATTTTTGCCGGGGTGGGTAAAAAAAAAGATAATGATTGACTAATCGCCAAAGCGTACGAATTTGTAATCTGGATTTGCCGAAAAAAGTGTCTACTCTGCAAGATCGCACCCAATCACACCTTTTGGCTTTTTTCTTGTTAATTGAAACTCTGTTCCAGCATCTGAAAAACCACTTATCGTTCAATTTTATGTTTGAATGACACCTCGGACAATTCGTTTCATTATTTACAAACCCCTCGCTTAATTAAAAAACTTTTAATTTCATTATCATGGAACACAACCGTTTCATACAAGTTTTGGTCACACGCATTGCAAATATCAGCCATTACTAATATCTAAATCGGCAACAATAATTAAACTTACTTGATAATGAATAAGTTGCTATTGCAGATGTTATTAATCTGGATCTATTTTCTGGGCGCATTTTAGCGTAATAATCCATTGGTTGGTTAGCCTGTAATATAGTTCCACCGAACTACATTACAGCAATTCAGTGACAGTGGCAGTTGACAGTATCAATTTGGCATTGGTGATGCGGTCGTGTTATTGTATAGGCTAAAAAATCCTTGCATTTTACGAGAATAAAATTACATTTATTGATTAATGATAAATGTTGATTTTATTAATAGTTCATGTAGGCCTAAGTTATTGTTTTTGTGTAATTGTATTTTCGGAACGTCTTAGAAGTCCGTCTGCTTTTAGAAATTGAATTCTGATTTTCACATGTCGTGTGTGGTTTTGTCTGTTTAGTATCGAATGTAAACAACTGCCAGCTGTTTCCACTCCACAAACCTTCCGCCCCTTTTTGTGTTAGTCGCCACTAGAACTTGGACTCGTCCATACCACAAATATGTTCACAAATCAACAAAACTTAAGCTTTATATGAATTATTTAACAGTACGGACACTTAGGAATCTCTCCGACCAAAACTGATTGCATTTTTGGATTCAGCGTTAAAAATACTGTAAGTAGACATATCAAAATTACATAAAATCCCAGTGTAAATAGGGTAAATAATTACCAACCTTTTAATAGTAACTTGTAATAGCTTTATCAAGAAACCTTGGCAGACAGCTACTTCCAAACCTCCCACGTTAAGTCTGTAACCCCAAGTATGATTACGGGGCTTTTAAGGTTCACCAGTTTTTAGACTTTTTATTTCTTTTTTAATCATACATTTGGAAAGAAATGAATCTTGCAGCTCTTTACCTTGGTTATAAAATGAAGAAAAATGAAGAAAACAGTTCCTCCTGGGGCCTATTGCATAAAACTACAATTTTACAATTTTACAAGTTTACAGGCAAATTTCTGAAGAATTCTTCAGAAATTGTAATAACAGGTGTTGCAAGAACTACAAGTTACAGACTTGTAACAACTACTCAAAAACCCAAATTTACAGGCATTTTTTTACAATTTTACAGGTGTATAAACTTGTATTTCCAATAAAATTATTACAATTTTACATATACCTGTAAAAATGTAAGAATTTTTTACCTAGTTTCTTTGGCCTGTAAACCTTTGTTGCTATTGTACAAGTTAGTCTTTTAAGACAAAAATGTGGAATGGTGATGATTCTTCCGATGAAGAGCCTCCACAACGCCGAAGAAGGACCTTCAAGGTGAGAAAGAATTTCAATTTTGAAAGTGCTTTTGAAATTAACGAAAGATTTCGAATGCCACCTCAAAAACTAGAAGAGATGTTAGAAATAGTAGATCCTAACCTCGAAAGAGAAACGGCACGGAACCATGCACTAACATCAAAACAAGTTTTATGTATTGGCTTACATTTGGATGGGCAATGGGAGCCAATACCATGGCCTCAGTGACATGCACGGTGTGCATAAATCGACTGTATGTCGTGCCGTCCATAACTTTGTTAGAGCAGTGAACAACACTCTCTTTCCGAGGGTGGTTGATTGGCCTGACGACATAGTACAAGTTGTTCAAGGGTTCCATGCAATTGCAGAAATGCCACTTGTAATTGGTTGCATCGATGGAACATTGATTAACATAGACGCTCCGGTTTTAAATGAACAACAGTATGTTGACCGTAAGAATAACCACTCCATCAATTGCATGGTGGTTTGTGGGCCAGACTATTCTTTCTTCTATGTAAGCGCCCGATGGCCTGGAAGCGTTCACGACGCTAGAGTCCTAAGGAATAGCACGCTCTATCATAGAATGGAGGGTGGTTGGCGCCCTATTGAAGGAGGGGTACTGTTAGGAGACTCTGGGTATCCCTTGCTTGACTGGCTGATGACGCCTACCGGAGTAAACCTCGAAGATCCGGCTGTTGTAAGATACAACCGAAAACACAAGAGTACAAGGCGCATTGTGGAAAACTCCCTTGGCAAGCTAAAGGAGAAGTTTCCTTGTTTAAATCACCTGCGAGTGCAACCTGTTTTTGCATGTGAAATTTTCAAGTGTTGTGTGGCCATATACAACTACGCACGGCGTGCTGGTTTGATTGAAGTGGTTGAAAATGAGAACGAAGTCGAAGACGACGTAGAAGAACAGAATGTGAATGTGGAACAATTTGACTGAGACGGGAATGTAAGGTTGCAGGAAATAATCAACCACTTCAGACATTGACAATAGCCTGAACACTGCCTTTACGTTAAATCTCCAATATATGACTGTTTTCACATTAATCAAACTGAAGCTTGTTTTCTGTATTGTGAAATAACTTACACAGATAGATATATATAATATATATATATACATATATATATATATATATATATATATATATATAATATACTTAATTAGTATATTAATGTCATTAATGTAATAAATAAATAAATTCATACAAATAGATATGAGAATAAGAAGAAGGTAATTCTCATATCTATTTGTATGAATTTATTTATTTAGGCTATTACATTAATGACATTAATATACTAACAAAAAACTATAAAAAACAGAAAATCATTAAACTAGTTAAAGTATTCTATTAAAAACATTTAAAAACCATTATTCATAGTCAAGTGAGCTCACTTCGGTCTCATTTTCAAGGGTTTCATCGTCAACAACAATCATATGACAGTTTTGCGCAATTGGAAAGTTTTGTGTGTACTTTGATGGAGGCAATGTTAGTTCACGTTCAAGCTTTAAAATGTTTAATGAACGTTCATATTTTTCCATCCCCATGATTTCCAGTGTCAACTTGAGTTTTTTTAATTTCAACTCTTCCTCCTCTTCTTTGTTGGTCATCTTCTTTTTCATAATTTTTTTATTCTCACTTCGTTCAACTGGAATTTGGTTGTTAGTAGCCTCAGGATCATCAACGTCTTCTTCATATGTTGCATGTTCTGCAGTTATTTCTGAGTTGGTGTTCCCCCATGTGTCGGAGACAGGTAGGCCGGTCAGCACTTCACTGTCCTTTCCAATTGTCTCACTGACTAGAATGTCTGTGTCAGTAAGTTTGAACTCCGGCCCGCCTCCTGTCCCAGTTGTTCTTGCATTGTCATATTTTTTCTGCAAATCAAAAATCAAACTTTTGTATTAAATCTAACTACTAAACAGTTGATACAATTAAAATATACTCTCACAATTGTGAAATCACCCTTTCCTGGTACCTTGAAATAGGGAACATAAAAAAACCTATGGTAAACTTTTCGGTCCGCTAAACTCGAAATTTGTTATTGACACACTATAATGGTTATTAACTAATTGAAACGAATAGATTACAGAGGTAAATAAAGTTGTTTTGATATTTTGTTATCATTTAATAATTTTATAGTATGATATGTTAATCAAAACTAATACAAACTACCTAATAAAAAATAAGCATTACTGCACAAATTTGTCAACATTTCTTAAACTCAAATTATGTCCTCTTTATATTATAGTATTTTAATGATGGTTATATCCACGGTATGATAGAAAAATTGAAAAATGGCTGATTTCTACTATAAAAACTACTATTTTTTTATCACACTTACCATTGAGTTTTTCCTTATGTTTTGCCATAGCGTGTCTCTTGTATATGTGTATTCTTTTTCATAAGGCACAAGTCCCAGGGCGTCGCCTTCTTATGAATCTTATGAACGAGATTTTTAAAATCGGCCGAATAAAAAATCTTTCTCTTCCCGAATCTGTTTTAGAATTTCTATTCTCGCTCCCTTCCTAATTGTATTATTCATTTTACTAAGTGCTTTCTTTTACAAAATGAAATATATGAAAAAGGAAATAAACGATGTTGAATTATTCGTAGTATGCAAATATTGGGCTTGAAGTACAACTGTATAATAGTAGAGAAGGACGAAAGTGAAGTTAATAATTGAGATTAAATAAGATGAGAACGGGAGTAATGATAAATAGTTGAAGGACTAGAGGGGTAAAATGTAAAGAAATTGAGATATTGCAATTGAGAATATGAGAGAGAGAAAAAGTTAACACAGTTTTAATGGTAGTAAGAGAACAAGACACTATTATTTATTTACATTTCTAAAATACAACACATGTTAACGATTTAATTTTATTGTAAAATTGTAATCAGCTGTTTACAATTTTTGTACTTGTTCTTACAAGTATACAAATTATTCTAGCAACACCTCTAATAGTTAAATTGTAATTACAGGGACCTGTAAACTGTAAATTTGTAAACTTGTTCTTGTAGTTTTATGCAATGTGGTGCCTTAACAGGAAAACTTAAGGCATAATTTATGTATCACATGCCATTGCAATGTGGTGCAATGTGTGCAACCTGGTGCCCTTCTGCAAACTTATCAAAACATTTCTCATTACAGCACTCAACTACATTCATGAACTGTTTACCACTTACAGTCTTTCCAGATCAGGAAACATACTCTTCACTTTTAATACGTTTTGTCTTGGCACTTTCACGTTTTAAATTAGTATTATTACAATAACTTTTGCGTTTTCTTTTACTTTTACAAATTGAATCGTCTTCGTCTTGCTCCATTGCAGTAATATTACTTGACTTGGCCTAAAACCTTGCAAACATAACCTCAACACTTTGTATACTCAAGGAACCGCCAAATTTTTTTTTTCACAATTTTATTTACAATCTGTTCATTTTTTGGACATTCAGCAAATACAATAACAATTATTTATAAAACGTTAGTTAGTCTCTGTCCATTGGCAGATCTAACTAAAAATATTTCAATGAAAAAATAAATAAGTAAATAAACAGGGGAAAATTAAATTGTTCAAACAAAACGTGAGCTTAGGTCCAAGACATGAATCCTTTTCAGCCTGTTTTATACTGGTACTGTTGTCCAAAAGGTTTAGAGCCAGGTGATTGGGGTGATTTTCAAGCTTCTTTAGATATTTTGTACTAAATTTGGTTATTTCCTCTTCAACCGTCGGAATTCTACTGTCCTTGTGAAGGATATTGTTATTAACTCTAAGAAAATTCTCAGATGCACCCTGTAAACTACGTCTCAAAATCCACTCTCTTGTCCAAATTTTTCTTTTATGTCTTTTAACACGATTTTTGTACTCATTCAACTCAATCATAAGCATTTCTGCAACAGCATCAATCCCTTCCAACACTAAATCCGCCATTTTAATAGCATCTACTAGTATCCAAGTTGGATTTAGTGTCAACTCAGCTGATTTAAAACTTGGACCAAGTCTACTTGTACAAGTCAACTTGGTCCTAGTCAACTTTTATCGTGTCAACCCGGCTTTACGAGGATTTCAAACAGCTTCATCCGGATAAGCAAATTTCGAAATCCAAATTCTACGAACTAAGACCAATGAATGTTTTACCAGTGAGTCAAATGCCACACACTGAGCCGTATTAATAAAGATGAGGTAAACCTTTTACTTGCGAAAATTCGAGCAAATCCTTCAATCTGTATTAATAAAAACTAAAGCAAAACCTTTTGCTTTAGAAGTAAAAGGTAATCTATAGAAATTTGAGGTTTTGCTCATGACTTGAGAAAATGGTTATTAATAAAACTCACCATTTACTTTTTCTTTGAAGTAAATCCTTCAATCATGATGCATCTGGTCAGTAGCAGATTATACGTTGAAGTAAAAGGTGTGTGGTGATGTTTAGTGCTACATGGCAGAGGTAGTGAACGTAAGAGAGGTTAAGTTTTACAAAGATCGAAAAAGCCCACAAACCAGAGACTTTAAAATGTTATTTCGCTTTGAAGAAAATAATGTACAGTGGTTATCAAACTACTTTTTAGGCCAGGTTGATGAATCCCGAGGAGGCGCTCTTTCATCTGGATCTTTTCTCTTTTAATCCAGGCTAAGGAATCATGGCAAAATAATTACCAATTCCCAACAGCAATTGGAGTGATTGATTGTACACATGTAGGAGTATTACAACCAAGACTTCATGGGGATGAATACATCAACCGCAAAAACAAGCCTACACTTAATGTTCAAGCGACATGTGACAGCAAGGAGATGTTCACAAGTGTTGATGTCAGTTGGCCCGGTTCCGTACATGACGCCCGAATTTGGAAAAATTCTCCAGTTAGAGAGGTCATGCGTACAACACGTAACACTGTACTAATAGGGGATGACGGATACGGTTTAGAGCCTTGGTTGATGGCACCGTTCTCAGTTCTAGATAACGAAAGTGAAAGCAAATTTAATAAGTTGTTAAAAAAAGAAAGGGTCGTCATAGAAAGGTGTTTTGGGCAGCTGAAGCGGCGATTTCCAATACTGCAGTATGTGTGTCGTGTCAAACTTGAAAAAGTACCAAAAATCATAGTTGCTTGTGTTGCGTTGCACAATATTGCAAAAAGATTAGGCGACCCTGATTTTGAACACGACGAGGATATCCTTGAAGAGGATGAAGACTTGGGCGATATTGCGGGTGATGGAGATATCAGTCATCTGCGTCACGAAGGACAAGCAGTGAGAAGGAACTTGGCTGAAATAATAAGTCAATTGATTTAAGAAAGACAATTTTATTAAGTTACAAAACCCACACATCAAAACATATTTTAAATAATCTTAAACAAGTTTATAATTAAATGTTATTTTAAGCTAAATGTTAATTTATAATCTGTACAAACAATAATACAACTTTCACTACAAAATAGCATAACATTTGTCACCTTCAACAGCAATATTTGTTTGTTTGTCATTTGTGTTTACATTAAATAGTTTGCTTTCCATCAATTGAATTTTTTTACTGTAATAATCTTGCTGCAGTTTTGCTGTTTTGAGTTGGTGGAGCAAAACTAACCGCTGCAACTCCTTAGTCGGTAGTTTTCTTGTTTCTTCCGTTTCGAATTGATCTATTGGAGATTTTCCTGGAATTGGCATATTTCTCTCGACTACCTTATCAATTTGAACATCTTCAAACATTTGAACATCACTAATAGTTGATGATGATGATGAGGTTCCCACTGTTCCTTCAGGAAATTTTGGCTTTTTTACTCCAATTTGCATAGAGCCTAAATACCATTCAATAAGGTTATTAGAATTGTATTAATATAATTTGCTTAAATATATTTTATCTTAAAATGAACAATATACCATTTATTCAACTTGGGTTAAATTAGAAAATTACTTAAAATAGAATCATAAAAACAAAAGTATATATACGTCTAATAACACTTATAATAATATATTTACACTAATACTTTTGACTTACAAGACGGAAAAAATATATAACAGTTGGTAAGTGGCGATCGATTTCGATTGGACACTCAATCATTTTCTTTTTCGATGGAGTGTCCAATCGAAATCGATCACCACTTACCAACTTTTATATGTATCTACCGTCTTGTAAGTCAACAGTATAAGTGTGAAATAATTACAAGTGTTATTAGACGTATACATTTTTGTTTTTAAGGTATTTTTTATCTTACATATTTCGGGCGATCTCGCCAACTGGTATAGTTTCATAATTATAAAAATAAAGGTTTGAATCTGAAGCATGGAAACGCTGAATTTGGATTACTAACAATAATTTACTAGTTAAAAATGTAAAATGAACAGTGTGTTTGACTTTAGCGATAGGTATTATATACCATAAATTTTAATAAACTTTTCGATTGTGACAAACTCTGTTCGATTTTGTGAGACTGTCGTGTTTACATACTAAAAATTACCTTCAATCCAGGTAATTACTGGATTGTTTTCACCTTGCATCGCTGCAAGTAATTGTTGTTCCCAAGCTACCAATTTGATTTTTTTGTTCCCCGTTTGATTTAAATCAGTTTTCTTTTTCAACCTCATCTTCATGTTGTTCACCTTTTTTAGTAACATTTTTGCGTCTATATCTTTTCCAAATATGCCTTTGGACTTTTGCAGCACTTGGGATATTGCTAAGCCTTTCTTTCTCTTCATACTAGGAACCTGTGATTGTGCCAGAATTGACGGGTGGGCACGAACTTCATCGGCGATAAACTTCTGTCATTTGTACCGGTACAATCATTACTATTTTCATTTTCACTTTCACTTGAATACATTTTAGGCTTCCACTTAATCGTTGCACAAACTTAAAACCGGATACAAAACCACCACACAGCGTTGGCACAGCTAAGACTTCAAGGGATATCAGTAGACAAAAATAGACAGGTTTAGAAATATATTTAACCTGACTAATAAGCTCAACAATGTAAACAGCTGATTAACACGTTTTAACATGTGTTGTTCCTAAAGGACCATTTACTTCCAAGCACAAGGATTTGCTAGGTCCGTGAAGTTGGCGTACCCATATTAGCGTATCCACTTTTGATCATACCAATCGTTAGTTCATCGTTAGTTCTCGATAGTTCCCAAATTTTTTCGTTAGTTCTCAAAAAATAAAAAAGTTATAGCCGATTATAAGTGGGTACGCTAACTTCACACTTCCGGGTTCTAGCACGCGCCGTTTTCTGAGGAGAAATGTTTACATCTATATACCAATCGTTAGTTCTTTGTTAGTCCTCGATAGTTCCCAAATTTTTTCGTTAGTTCTCAAAAAATAAAAAAAGTTATGAGGCTTACAAAGTGGGTACGCTAACTTCACAATTGTACAATTTCCAGCGGGAACAGTTTTTTTACTATAAATGCCTATATCTATATACCAATCGTTAGTTCTTCGTTAGTTCTCGATAGTTCTCCAATATTAACGTTAGTTCTCAAAAAATAAAAAAGTTAAGAGGCATACAAAGTGGGTACGCAAACTTCACAATTGTACAATTTCCAGCGGGAACAGTTTTTTTACTATAAATGACTATTACTATATACCAATCGTTAGTTCTTCGTTAGTTCTCGATAGTTCTCCAAAATTAACGTTAGTTCTCAAAAAATAAAAAAGTTACGAAGCATAAAAAGTGGGTACGCCAACTTCACAGTTATAGAATTTCCAGCGGGCACAGTTTTTTTACTATAAATGGCTATATCTATATAAAAATCGTTAGTTCTTCGTTAGTTCTCGATAGTTCTCCAATATTTACGTTAGTTCTCAAAAAATAAAAAAGTTAAGAGGCATACAAAGTGGGTACGCCAACTTCACAATTATAGAATTTCCAGCGGGCACAGTTTTTTTACTATAAATACCTATATCTATATACCAATCGTTAGTTCTTCGTTAGTTCTCGATAGTTCTCCAATATTAACGTTAGTTCTCAAAAAATAAAAAAGTTAAGAGGCATACAAAGTGGGTACGCAAACTTCACAATTGTACAATTTCCAGCGGGAACAGTTTTTTTACTATAAATGACTATTACTATATACCAATCGTTAGTTCTTCGTTAGTTCTCGATAGTTCTCCAAAATTAACGTTAGTTCTCAAAAAATAAAAAAGTTACGAAGCATAAAAAGTGGGTACGCCAACTTCACAGTTATAGAATTTCCAGCGGGCACAGTTTTTTTACTATAAATGGCTATATCTATATACCAATCGTTAGTTCTTCGTTAGTTCTCGATAGTTCTCCAATATTTACGTTAGTTCTCAAAAAATAAAAAAGTTAAGAGGCATACAAAGTGGGTACGCCAACTTCACAATTATAGAATTTCCAGCGGGCACAGTTTTTTTACTATAAATACCTATATCTATATACCAATCGTTAGTTCTTCGTTAGTTCTCGATAGTTCTCCAATATTAACGTTAGTTCTCAAAAAATGAAAAAGTTAAGAGGCATACAAAGTGGGTACGCAAACTTCACAATTGTACAATTTCCAGCGGGAACAGTTTTTTTACTATAAATGCCTATATCTATATACCAATCGTTAGTTCTCGATAGTTCTCCAAAATTAACGTTAGTTCTCAAAAAATAAAAAAGTTACGAAGCATAAAAAGTGGGTACGCCAACTTCACAGTTATAGAATTTCCAGCGGGCACAGTTTTTTTACTATAAATGGCTATATCTATATAAAAATCGTTAGTTCTTCGTTAGTTCTCGATAGTTCTCCAATATTTACGTTAGTTCTCAAAAAATAAAAAAGTTAAGAGGCATACAAAGTGGGTACGCCAACTTCACAATTAAAGAATTTCCAGCGGGCACAGTTTTTTTACTATAAATACCTATATCTATATACCAATCGTTAGTTCTTCGTTAGTTCTCGATAGTTCTCCAATATTTACGTTAGTTCTCAAAAAATAAAAAAGTTAAGAGGCATACAAAGTGGGTACGCAAACTTCACAATTGTACAATTTCCAGCGGGAACAGTTTTTTTACTATAAATGACTATTACTATATACCAATCGTTAGTTCTTCGTTAGTTCTCGATAGTTCTCCAAAATTAACGTTAGTTCTCAAAAAATAAAAAAGTTACGAAGCATAAAAAGTGGGTACGCCAACTTCACAGTTATAGAATTTCCAGCGGGCACAGTTTTTTTACTATAAATGGCTATATCTATATACCAATCGTTAGTTCTTCGTTAGTTCTCGATAGTTCTCCAATATTTACGTTAGTTCTCAAAAAATAAAAAAGTTAAGAGGCATACAAAGTGGGTACGCCAACTTCACAATTATAGAATTTCCAGCGGGCACAGTTTTTTTACTATAAATACCTATATCTATATACCAATCGTTAGTTCTTCGTTAGTTCTCGATAGTTCTCCAATATTAACGTTAGTTCTCAAAAAATAAAAAAGTTAAGAGGCATACAAAGTGGGTACGCAAACTTCACAATTGTACAATTTCCAGCGGGAACAGTTTTTTTACTATAAATGCCTATATCTATATACCAATCGTTAGTTCTCGATAGTTCTCCAAAATTAACGTTAGTTCTCAAAAAATAAAAAAGTTACGAAGCATAAAAAGTGGGTACGCCAACTTCACAGTTTTAGAATTTCCAGCGGGCACAGTTTTTTTACTATAAATGGCTATATCTATATAAAAATCGTTAGTTCTTCGTTAGTTCTCGATAGTTCTCCAATATTTACGTTAGTTCTCAAAAAATAAAAAAGTTAAGAGGCATACAAAGTGGGTACGCCAACTTCACAATTAAAGAATTTCCAGCGGGCACAGTTTTTTTACTATAAATACCTATATCTATATACCAATCGTTAGTTCTTCGTTAGTTCTCGATAGTTCTCCAATATTTACGTTAGTTCTCAAAAAATAAAAAAGTTAAGAGGCATACAAAGTGGGTACGCAAACTTCACAATTGTACAATTTCCAGCGGGAACAGTTTTTTTACTATAAATGACTATTACTATATACCAATCGTTAGTTCTTCGTTAGTTCTCGATAGTTCTCCAAAATTAACGTTAGTTCTCAAAAAATAAAAAAGTTACGAAGCATAAAAAGTGGGTACGCCAACTTCACAGTTATAGAATTTCCAGCGGGCACAGTTTTTTTACTATAAATGGCTATATCTATATACCAATCGTTAGTTCTTCGTTAGTTCTCGATAGTTCTCCAATATTTACGTTAGTTCTCAAAAAATAAAAAAGTTAAGAGGCATACAAAGTGGGTACGCCAACTTCACAATTATAGAATTTCCAGCGGGCACAGTTTTTTTACTATAAATACCTATATCTATATACCAATCGTTAGTTCTTCGTTAGTTCTCGATAGTTCTCCAATATTAACGTTAGTTCTCAAAAAATAAAAAAGTTAAGAGGCATACAAAGTGGGTACGCAAACTTCACAATTGTACAATTTCCAGCGGGAACAGTTTTTTTACTATAAATGCCTATATCTATATACCAATCGTTAGTTCTCGATAGTTCTCCAAAATTAACGTTAGTTCTCAAAAAATAAAAAAGTTACGAAGCATAAAAAGTGGGTACGCCAACTTCACAGTTTTAGAATTTCCAGCGGGCACAGTTTTTTTACTATAAATGGCTATATCTATATAAAAATCGTTAGTTCTTCGTTAGTTCTCGATAGTTCTCCAATATTTACGTTAGTTCTCAAAAAATAAAAAAGTTAAGAGGCATACAAAGTGGGTACGCCAACTTCACAATTATAGAATTTCCAGCGGGCACAGTTTTTTTACTATAAATACCTATATCTATATACCAATCGTTAGTTCTTCGTTAGTTCTCGATAGTTCTCCAATATTTACGTTAGTTCTCAAAAAATAAAAAAGTTAAGAGGCATACAAAGTGGGTACGCAAACTTCACAATTGTACAATTTCCAGCGGGAACAGTTTTTTTACTATAAATGACTATTACTATATACCAATCGTTAGTTCTTCGTTAGTTCTCGATAGTTCTCTAAAATTAACGTTAGTTCTCAAAAAATAAAAAAGTTACGAAGCATAAAAAGTGGGTACGCCAACTTCACAGTTATAGAATTTCCAGCGGGCACAGTTTTTTTACTATAAATGGCTATATCTATATACCAATCGTTAGTTCTTCGTTAGTTCTCGATAGTTCTCCAATATTTACGTTAGTTCTCAAAAAATAAAAAAGTTAAGAGGCATACAAAGTGGGTACGCCAACTTCACAATTATAGAATTTCCAGCGGGCACAGTTTTTTTACTATAAATACCTATATCTATATACCAATCGTTAGTTCTTCGTTAGTTCTCGATAGTTCTCCAATATTTACGTTAGTTCTCAAAAAATAAAAAAGTTAAGAGGCATACAAAGTGGGTACGCAAACTTCACAATTGTACAATTTCCAGCGGGAACAGTTTTTTTACTATAAATGACTATTACTATATACCAATCGTTAGTTCTTCGTTAGTTCTCGATAGTTCTCCAAAATTAACGTTAGTTCTCAAAAAATAAAAAAGTTACGAAGCATAAAAAGTGGGTACGCCAACTTCACAGTTATAGAATTTCCAGCGGGCACAGTTTTTTTACTATAAATGGCTATATCTATATACCAATCGTTAGTTCTTCGTTAGTTCTCGATAGTTCTCCAATATTTACGTTAGTTCTCAAAAAATAACAAAGTTAAGAGGCATACAAAGTGGGTACGCACACTTCACAATTATAGAATTTCCAGCGGGCACAGTTATTTTACTATAAATACCTATATCTATATACCAATCGTTAGTTCTTCGTTAGTTCTCGATAGTTCTCCAATATTTACGTTAGTTCTCAAAAAATAAAAAAGTTAAGAGGCATACAAAGTGGGTACGCTAACTTCACAATTGTACAATTTCCAGCGGGAACAGTTTTTTTACTATAAATGCCTATATATATATACCAATCGTTAGTTCTTCGTTAGTTCTCGATAGTTCTCCAAAATTAACGTTAGTTCTCAAAAAATAAAAAAGTTACGAAGCATAAAAAGTGGGTACGCCAACTTCACAGTTATAGAATTTCCAGCGGGCACAGTTTTTTTACTATAAATGACTATATCTATATACCAATCGTTAGTTCTTCGTTAGTTCTCGATAGTTCTCCAATATTTACGTTAGTTCTCAAAAAATAAAAAAGTTAAGAGGCATACAAAGTGGGTACGCCAACTTCACAATTATAGAATTTCCAGCGGGCACAGTTTTTTTACTATAAATACCTATATCTATATACCAATCGTTAGTTCTTCGTTAGTTCTCGATAGTTCTCCAATATTTACGTTAGTTCTCAAAAAATAACAAAGTTAAGAGGCATACAAAGTGGGTACGCACACTTCACAATTATAGAATTTCCAGTGGACACAGTTTTCTGACTATAAATGCCTATATCTATATACCAATCTTTAGTTCTTCGTTAGCTTTGGATAGTTCTCAAAAACGTACACTCAACTATTCTTTCAAACATTCACAGCATCTTTCTTAAACAGTTTAGAAATACGTTTAAAATTAAGTGTGTTGGATTATTAATATATACCGAGAATAACTATTTTTATCTTATGATAAATTAGTTATATTAAAATAATTAATTAAAATTTAGTTTAATGATTTGCAAAAAGGGGGTTTTATTCAAGTTCCATGCCTATAGCCGGCTCCAGACTGTACCCACGCTCGCAAGTAGTATGACAGCAAATGCTCGTGCTCGTGTTTCCCGTTCATTGCCGGTATTTTTGCACACATCAAAGTGAACGAATATTTTTGCCATTCCCGAAACGAACAGTTGTTGAGAAAACAACACATGTGTGCAGACGTTTTACTCGTTAATCGGCGAAAAGCAAGACAGCTAGATCGTCGAACGGCAAATATGTCGTGTTTTGGGAGTGGCGCATGTCTGGAGACAGCTTATTTTGTTGACGGAAGAACTTGAAATGGCGTTTGACACGGCTTAGGAAAAGTTGAAAACCACCCTAATCTAGTAATATAGGAGTTTCAATATCTAAATTCATAACAAACTCTCCATATAATAAACATTTTAAAATACTTTTAGATTTACATATGATAATTCGATTGATGATTTGATATAATATTAAGTCCTAAAGGAAAGCAGGTAATGTACAACAAATGTTAAGTTTGAAATGTGTATGTAATATTAAATTTAACGTACTTAATTGGTCTTCAGTAGTTGATTGAAACTTGTTAAGAATATGTAATATACAGTATAAATGTTTTAAACAAAAAACAATGCAAGTCAAATTTACTTTAATTACAATACAGTTAAGTAAAATACGATATCGACCATTTTATCTGTTCAAAACACATCTTCAAGTTGGTAAAAGTTACTCAATAACATATTCAACATGTTGGTCATTACACATAACAATTTGTAAATAGATCCTGCAACTTTACAACACATGTACAGTTATTTACGATAGGATTATACATCAGTCACAAGTTACAATACATGGATAACCGACAAATACATAAACATAAAATATAGACAATTTAATTGGTTAACGTTGCTCAATAACATAAAGTTCGATTTTTCTGCCATTCCAACATTACAGCACAGGTACGGTTATTTACGATAGGAATATACATCAGTCACAAGTTACAATGGAGATCGATGGTTACAATCCATGGAATACCGAGAAATATATATCAATAAAATATAGACAATTTAATCAGTTAACGTTGCTCAATAACATAAAGTTCGATTTTTCTGCCATTCCAACATTACAGCACAGGTACGGTTATTTACGATAGGAATATACATCAGTCACAAGTTACAATAGAGATCGATGGTTACAATGCATGGAATGCCGAGAAATATATATCGATAAAATATATACAATTTAATTGGTTAACGTTGCTCAATAACATTAAGTTCAATATTTCTGTCATTAAATGTAACAAATTGTAAATAGATCTTGCAACATTACAACAAAGGTAGTACAGTTATTTCCGATAGGATTATACATAAGTCACAAGTTATTATAGATGGAATACCGACAAATACATAAAATATATACAATTTAATTGGTTAACGTTGCTCAATAACATAAAGTTCAATATTGCTGTCATTAAATGTAAGAATTTGTAAATAGATCTTGCAACATTACAACACAGGTAGTACAGTTATTTACGATAGGATGATACATAAGTCACAAGTTATTATAGATGGAATACCGACAAATACATAAATTAAATACAATTTAATTGGTTAACATTGCTCAATAACATAAAGTTCAATATTGCTGTCATTAAATGTAAGAATTTGTAAATAGATCTTGCAACATTACAACACAGGTAGTACAGTTATTTACGATAGGATTATACATAAGTCACAAGTTATTATACATGGAATACCGACAAATATATAAAATAAATACAATTTAATTGGTTAACGTTGCTCAATAACATAAAGTTCTATATTGTTGTTATTAAATGTAACAATTTGTAAATAGATCTTGCAACATTACAACACAGGTAGTACAGTTATTTACAATTGCATCGAACTTGATTTGTATTCATGTGGAAGCCATAAAACCGCACAAACATCTGCCCATTTGAGTATAGTTCATTTTACCTTTCATCATTGGTTTTTAAGCTTGCCAATGCAAAAGTCTTAAAAATATTTTTGGTAATTCCCTTACGAACCTACCACTAAATGAGTTTTTTTTAATACCAGGTTTATACTTAAAAAATTCAGGTCTTCCAATTAAACTACTTACTTAGAAATGTTTAAATGAAGTAGTTTATTAAAAATGTAACCAATTATGATGTTAAAAGCACTTCGTTACTGATTGTAATTAAGTTTCAGGAAGGTGTTAGTTATGTTACTATTTAAAAGGTAAAATTACTTCCAGCCTAAATGTAGCACATATTCAATCGAGTTAGATTTTTATATACAACAACAAATGAGGTGTAACCTTCGTTTGATCCGTGACATTCATTGCAGATGTACTAAGGTCGTTAAATAATTTCCAGTTTCCCTTAGTACCTCTTGTGTAGGCTACGTAATGTCCAGGAGTAAATGCTACGACACCAACGATTACAAAGGTGTCTAGGAAGAGATTGATTTGTGTTGGAATCTCGGCGAGCATGTATTGACGGTTGAAAGGTCTTTCTATTCCTTGGACAGCTTCTACTGAAGGGTCATTAAGGTAGTCAACATCGATGATTAAATGTTGTCCTGTAGTAATTTGCACAGTTGGTATACCGGTACAAGAAAGAGTACAATGCCTTAGTTGCAATGTAGAACTTTTACTTTCTTCGTGGTCCCGAATATTTAAAGAAGTTGTAATCGCCTGCTCAACACAGCCCAGTCCGTTATCGAGGACAACGTTCATGTTGGTATTTAAAACAGTAAAATATTCTGATGCAGATCGAACGCAGCTACGTTCTGTGCAGCTTACTGTGTTGCTTGTTATACTTGGAACATCCTCCATTAGCTTTCGTGCAAGGCTTGCTGCATTAATTGTGCAGTTATAATCTTTTATGGTATCTTGACGGTGTTTTGTTTTTAGCTCAATACGAGGCATTAACAAAGAACACTTGGCTGTAAACGCTTGTTCCAATGCTCGGGCTCGAAGCTTATATGTGTCTTTAGAAGCACCGTTAGTTGCTAAGCTTTTACATGTTTGTAGTAAAAGGTTTGGTGTGGAATCAACCAATTTCCTATAATTTTCATGTAACACGTAGCCTGAGGTACAGATCTGAGCGAGAGAATCGAAAGCACACGTGTTTCTTACGAGTGCCCAATTCGAAGGACTGATTTTTACAGCTTTACAAACATTTCCATTTTTTAGTAAATTCTTCTTTGGCTGTTTGAGCATTTTAGCTTGAACTGCTGCATCTAATTCAGGCATGGGATTTAAATAATTTGCCTGTCTTTTCCTCTTCTCTTTCCCAAGCCCCTTCCAGTTTTCAAACTCATTTAATTCTCTGGCGTTAATGTCTGTTACAACTACATCAGCCTCACTTGTTGCTGATCGTTCTGACTTTGTTTTGTTTGTCGGTGCTGACAAAGGTCGGTGCTGATTAAGGCGTTGCTCACCGATCGGAACTATTTTCCGATGTTCGTCAGCAGCGGCTGCTGCGATTCGGCATGAACCTTCTATTGCTTCAATGTGTAGATGGAGGAATTTTTGAATAGTCAAGGGCTTTGTTAAACCTTTTAGGATGTTCCTTTTTAAATCTGAAAAGTCACTTTCAACTGATGCAGAGCTAGCAGTTAAATTAGGGGAGTTGAAATGTGAGACCATAACAGCAGTCCACAGTATAAAATCTTGAGATAATCGCAAGATTTCTTTCGCTACTATCGGAGCATAGTAGGGATTGAGCCTTCCACCATCAACAACTTTCACTACATCATAGACATCTTTCTCAACACTGAAAATCCATTTGCTTATGGTACTACTCTCTACCTGTGTCTCCGTCTCATTGTCATTGTCGATGCTGGAATCAGTGTATCTGACATAATCTTCATCTACTTCTTCTAAATCTGCCAAATAATTAAAATCTTTTATCATAGAGCTTAATTCTTTCAAACTGGTTTCCATTGGGACGTCGTCTCCGTCTTCATCAGCACCTTCATTTGGCGATAGACTCACAACTAATATATGCCTTAGCAAAACTTCAAACTGTTTCAATGTACAAGCCTGCGTTAATATTCCTAAGCATCGAAGATAGAAATCTTTCAGGCGGTGCATGGATTTCTCCCGCCAGAGATCCCACTTTGCTGCTGCGTTTAAGAAGTGGGCAACATCCAATCTTAAAAAACATGATGGTAGATTCGAGGAATCCCCACTTAGTACTGAAAAACATTTATCGACATAATTATTGGTATCAGTACATCGACAGAATGATCGGGCCACGGCACTGATTATAGCTTTAGATTTATCTACGACAACTTCTGAAGGTGTAGGACCCCCTCTTCTCGCAAACTCATTTAGCCAATATAAAATGCTATTGGAATCATGTTTTTCAGATAGCATCTGCATTATTGGAATCTGTATGTTTGATATTTTTGTTACACCCTCGTACAAAAAAATACTACCAGACGGACCATTTTCTCTTGAAATCTTCCTGACTAAACCTCCTGTTGCATCGATACTAAGAACGGAATAGGTTTTCTTAAATTGAGCCGAACTAACAATCAATTGCGCTGGTGTGTAGTAGTGTACAAAGAACTTGTCAACTCCAATGTCGTGTATTGATCCAGCATACGGCTCTTTATGCTTCATTTCAGTTAACGCCTTTATAACATCAACTCCATGAGGAACAGTGCTATTATCTTTTTTTTCTTTTTCCTGTTTAGCTTTCCTTAGAACATTGGTTTTATGCAAATGGGGGGGTTCTGGATCTCCTAAATCCATCATTCTTTTGGCTTGGACACGGCGGTAAGCTGAAGCTGATTTGCCCTGTAGGTCTGTGGCAACTATTGACCTCTTCAAACCCATCAACGGCCTCTTATGAATGTGTTTTTGTTTCCGGGAGTCCGTGGCTCGCCAAATCATTGGTACGTCTCCTTCTACAGGTTTATTGATAATTCTCCCTAATGCCGTTCCCTTACATTCTTTGCATTGTGCCTTTATTTTGACATACTCCCCAGAATCCTCCGGGTTTTTGAAAACATAGGAGGTGTCAAAAGTATACGGACATGGGATTTTATGCTGTTCCCATAACAATTCTATGATTGCTGACTCCCATGCAAAAGGAGGCATTACCTCTCTGCAAATTAATCTCCGGCGATTAGTCCTTGTAAACGTTTTTTGAATCGGTTTGATTGATGCCCACGTAGTTTCTGGAATGACGATATGAAAAGTCTTTTCGGGAAAAACGTGCACCTCCGAGCAGTCGCTCTTCGATTCTTCATCTTCAGAGCTGAATAAACCATAATCTTCTTCAAGGCAGTCGTTGTCAAAATGTCTTACGAGCCTTTCAGGTAATGTTATTCCTCTTTTTTGTTTTAGTTCATTTAAACAGTTGAACCTATTTTCATGGACATATTGATATATATATTTTGAAGAGATTTTTCCTTCAAATTTATGGCTCAGATGTTTCCATACATAATTAGAAGGACCAGGTAATTTTCCATCATTGCTTAAAACATCTTCTGTGGTGAGAATAGCTGACTTTAAAAGTTCATGAGAAACAGCAGGGACTCTCGGCATCTGCAAAAGCCATTAAACAGAGCTATAACATTTTAATTTTAATAGATGTTCATGTTCACATCGTCAATACGAGAGCATATAAAGAGGGACTGTCAATGATTAGCAATTTGTAATGCTACAATAATACTAGACGCGGCCACGAGCTCCCCCCCCCCCTTTAGTTAGAACGCTCTGCTTAGCCCGTTATAGCTTTCAAATAAGTAAAATACATGGTTTCCGGGCTAGAGATATTAAAAATAACTGTCCAATATGATATCAAACATTTAGTTTTATTGTAAAATAACAATGCTAAAATGTCATAAATACAACCAAGATTGGTATCTTATTCAGTAAAGTTCAATGTAATCACCATAAGTCGCTCTAAAGAGGTCCAATTGGTTAACAATCTCCTGCCACACGTTGTTTAGCATTGCTGTCGTTATCCTCTCAACTGCAGCCACAATCATGTGCCTTGGTTCCCAAAAATCTTTGCACTCTTACCTGGTACACAATATCTTTGATACACCCCCATGCTAGGGAATACAGAGAGGTAAGATCTGGCGATCTTGCTGGCCATGCAATAGGCGTCTCCTACCAATCCAATGACCAGGGACCATCCCAAACATCCTTGTGGTAGTGTGCATCGTCTGCCAGAATTTGTCGTACTGCAAAATTTGTTACATGTCCAAATAAATGTGTGCTGTTTCTGTTTGTTCCATAAAAATGTCCGAATGATTGCATTATGTATCAGTCCCAACCAAACATTCACTTTTGTTTGTCTCTTTCGTGTATTATAAAGCATGCAGATTTCTTGATACAGCTGCGTCTGTTTAGGCCCACTACTGAAGTAAAAAAAAAGATAATTAGTCGCTGAATAGGTTGATTCAGTTGTTGTGTAAAGAAATAATTCAGCTCACGAATACTTGAACAGAACTTTTCTATTCTAGTTTTCATGATTCAGCTTTGTCACATGAAATGACAGAATTTTCTTTAACTTGTAGTTTTTAACCATTGTATTGGAAATACGAACGTTAAACGTTGTTCACACAATCTTGGTTGCATTTATGACATTTTGGCATTGTTACTTTAAATTACAATTATTACATTTTCATGCAATACGAGATAGTTATCAACACTTCTAGCCTGGAAACTTAAGTTTGTTTTTACGTGAGTAAAAAACGCAAACAAAGATCTGATCAGCTGTTACGATCTTATTTTTGTCAAAGTCGGGATTTGGCTAATTCTTCTAGTTCATCCCTTTATGTACGAAAATATATAACAATTTCTTATAAATAAGTTGGCTGATGGTAACAGTTGCTATAGCATTATATAAAATGTCAAAATCTTTTCGTCGTAACGTGTTTTTTCGGTACGTATTTCGGCATGAGCAATAACCTCTAAAATGTAATAAAGTGCGTAGTTTAAGTAATTGCACATTATGTGTTTGGCAAATTCGTACTAATTTAGGTATTCGAATATACCATTTTTTTTATAAAATAGAAAGGTTGGTAGATTAGGTGAAATTTGCCTTGTTTTGCAGTTTGAAGTTTACGTTAACACTAGTTAGAACTGTGTCACTCAGCTATAAAAAGTTTATGTGACAAATTCAGCTAAAAATTCAAGTGCAGGTTTCTGATAAATAATACGTATTGTAGGTAAAAACAACTAGGTGGCGTTCACAGAGGCATCCACTAATATGAGCGGGGTGATGAACCCTCATGAGGGTTCATAACTAATGTCTGAGCAACCTGAGTCAAATAATTGTCACCAATCTTTGATTGAGGTTTTAGTGATTATTTTTGGGCTGTTTACAAAGTTATACAGGATGAGTTTTAAATTAGCCCCCCCCCCCCCCTACTTTTTTATATTTCTTAATATATCAACTCCGGACTACGTAGGATCATTGTAGAGTAGTATGTACTTAATTTTGACTGGGTAAAAACTTTTGGCCGTCATATTGGATCCGCCATATTGGATTCAAGGTTTTTTTTTTTTTAATGTAGGCCTAAAGTGGGGTGATGGGTCATGACCCATCGTTTCAAACTAGATTTGTACGCCGAATACGATGCAGCAATAAGTTTTTAAAAATCTTGATCCATTATAAAAACTGTTATAACTTCATTTTTAGCCCATTTTTACATTGTACATTTACAAACTAAGACCATTATCATTTTGAATTAATTTTGTATGCTAATCTCAATGCCGCAATCTTTTTTTCTACCAAGCCTTCTTTAATGAAATATTACAATTATTTTATTTAAAATTTTAATATTTTAAGAGCAAAATATGAAATGAAAAACGGATCGCGGTATTGAGTTCAGCATAAAAAGTAATTCAAAATGATGGGTCACAACACCACCTTCATAGTTAAAATAATTTATCACATTTCAAAATGGCAGATCCAAGATGGCGGCTGAAAAAATACATCTGCCATAATCAATTGAAAATAGGTTGACAATGACTGGTGGTGTTACTTATCTTTATCTAGGCCTAGTACTATTTTGATATTACAGTATGGTCTTAGTTTGTAAGTGCACAATGTTAAATTGGGCTAAAAATAAAGTTTAAGATGGCGGCCGAAAATCTATACCCAGTCAAAATTAAGTATTTACTAATCTACTATGATCTTACATGGTCTGGGAGTTGATATCTTAAGAACTGTAGATAAAGGTAGGGGGGGGGGGGCTAATTTAAAATTCACCCAGTGTAATTTTCTTTTTTTCTGAGTTAAGATGTAAGTTGTTGCAAGATAAATATTGATTTTTAGATTTAAGGCTGCTATTGGCTGTAAATTGAATTTCAATTGGTGATCTACCAGAGACTACTAAATTGGCACCATCAGAGCATAGGACATATTTTACTGTAGGAATGAGTTACAAAGGACTTTTATAAAACAGAGGAATACAATTAAACCGAGAATGTAACCCTAAGGGACTACATATTTTACACGTTTTAATGATGATTTCACTTTTTGTGATTTATTATGTTTTGTGATTGTATTTAACTCAACATATTGTTGCCTTTTTTTTCTAAATAAGACTTAACCAACTTCATCAGGATCATAAGTTATACCAAATTATTCAAAATTGAAATAAGCGTCTAATGTGGAACACTGTCAAATATCTTACTAAGGTCCATAGAAATACCGACAGAGTTCTCCCCCTATCGATAGCATCAATAAAAGTCTCAAAGTGATTAATACCTACCAGCAGTTATCAATGATTGGTTTGTGACAAATAACTGATCGTTTTCAAAAAATCCTAGTAATAGGAATGCATGACACGCTTATAAACCTTGGATATTGTTAGCAATATCAAATTATACAGTATAGTCTGTAATTTGATGGTTTGGCTTCCCTTCCATTCTTGTATAATGTTTTGTATAATGACTATTAGTGAAAAATTCAAGCTAGTGTCGTAATTTGTTTATATTTCATGATCCATACAGTTTTTGTTCTAATATCCGTGGAATAATGCTATAAGCTATTTCTTGATCTAGGTACTGCATAAAAAGTCAACAGCTGATCTTATACATTTGTTTATGTGTCAAATACTACTTCCATAAGGATTACATTGAAACTTTGAGACCCCGTGGGGCGGATTCCGGAGGATTTTTTAAAACGCCATATAGATGTTGGCACTAACCGATATGGTCTCTATCACCATGCAAAATTTAAAAACGATTGCTTCAGCCGTCTAGGAGGAGTTTGCGTGTTACGAAATGCATAGGAGTCAGGATAAGGACTTCACTCGCTCCGCTCGATAATTAATTTGGAAGGTGAGGGTAATTAAAGTAGTGAAATAGTGCTATGACACAACTCTGTTCGTTAGCTAAAATATTTCTTTGTTTTAAAGTTACAATTAAAAATGTTTCGCTATTACGCCAATATTTTGAACATATTCATCGTAGACATCATATTCTTCTCAAAGCGTTTGTTGAAAAATCAGATTAGGCTTAACGGTATTCCCGCGCAGAAAGCGTGCATTTTTCGATCGGAAAATCGTCACAGACGCGATCAGCGATCACAATAGTAAGTCTCCTCTGACCTATTTTCTGTAATATAACCGGGATTTCAGTAAAATTCCCATCATCAAAATTGTTACCATCCGAAATTGAATATCAAACACCACAAAGTAAAAAAATAAACAACAAATAGCAAAAACACGACGATATTTTTAGTTATAAAATGAGGTAGATATTAGGTAAGCTGGTCAGCATGCGCCTTACTTTGGTTTACTATGAAAACAAAACTTACCTTGAAACGTAGTTAATACTGCATCAACGTCCAAAACTGCACTGTAATTTGATTCATCTTCACACAATGAAAATCAAAGTAACACTGACATTAGAATAACTATCTCATTATGATTCTCTCGAAGAGAAAGGATTGCTTATCAGTTCCAGGGTAGCGCTTATCTGTGATATCCGCAATAGTAGTTGCAGGTGTCACTTGGTTAGATTATTTTTTAGGAGTGATAATTTTGATTACGGTATCAAAATGATTAACAGTTGAATATGTTCAGTTAATTAGAACATCCAAAAAAGACAACGCTTCCGAAAATTGGTTTTGGATAAGCAATGCAATCATATTTATACCTACTTAGTTGTGTGAAAAAGTGCATTTTATAAAAAGTCCATCATGGAAACAAAATAAACTATCCATGAAAATGAAAACCAGAGTCTGCTAAGTAAAATGGTATAAAGTAATTTATAAGCAGTGATTATTTGAATTGGACTAAGCAGATAAAATATGTACGATCAAAGAACTTCTGTTTGGTTAATTGAACTAATCGTTTGTATTGTTTGTATTTGTTTGTGTTCGGTATTAGTATTATAAAATTACATCATTAAACGTAACACGTAACGAGTGACAGTTGCACGGATCGAGACTGGAAGGTCATACGGACTTGAACAAACTGGAGACTGGAGTGGTGGATGGAATGAATGTGTACAACACATTACTAGCATGGCGTATTGGGTATGGTGGGGTCGAGACAATATTTATTTAGTTGTATAGTAGTATACTGTAAGCATTTTTCGTTGAATGAAGGTGCGCGCTGGAAATCAGAAGCATTAAATAAGTTTATCTATTGATTATTGGCTATACGTATATTTATTTAATTTTTTTAGAACTAACAAAATAAATGAGTGAGCCCATCTTACGATTAATATTAAGATATAGGCACTTTTAGTCAGACAAGGGTGCACGCTAGGAATGATTTTGGTTTGAGGTTGGCATAACCACGTTTAAGACCTTATTGCCTTTTTATTTTTTAAGAACTAGTAATAATATTGGGGAACTAACACGAAATAACGAAGAACTAAAAATTGGTAAATAGATATAAGCGTTTTTAGTCAGAAAACGGTGCCCGCAGGAAATTTTATAAATTTGAAGTCAGCGTACTCACTTTGTCCGCCTCGTAACTTTTTTATTTTTTTGAGAACTAACGTAAATATTACAGAACTATCGAGAACTAACGAAGACCTAACGATTGGTATATAGATATAGGCATTTATAGTCAGAAAAAGGTGCCCGCTGGAAATTGTAAAATTGTGAAATTAGCGAACCCTCTTTGTATGCCTCGTAACTTTTTTATTTTTTGAGAACTAACGTAAATATTGGAGAACTATCGAGAACTAACGAAGAACTAACGATTGGTATATAGATATAAGTATTTATAGTCAGAAAACGGTGCCCGCTGGAAATTGTATAACTGTGAAGTTAGCGTACCCACATTGTATGCCTCGTAACTTTTTTATTTTTTGAGAACTAACGTAAATATTGGAGAACTATCGAGAACTAACGAAGAACTAACGATTGGTGTATAGATATAAGCATTTATAGTCAGTAAACAGTGCCCGCTGGAAATTCTATAGTTGTGTAGTTGGCGTACCCACTTTTTATGCTTCGTAACTTTTTTATATTTTGAGAACTAACGTAAATATTGGAGAACTATCGAGAACTAACGAAGAACTAATGATTGGTATATAGATACAGGCATTTATAGCCAGTAAACAGTGCCCGCTGGAAATTCTATAGTTGTGAAGTTGGCGCACCCACTTTTTATGCTTCGTAACTTTTTTATTTTTTGAGAACTAACGTAAATATTGGAGAACTATCGAGGACTAACGAAGAACTAACGATTGGTATATAGATGCAGGCATTTATAGTCAGAAAACAGTGCCCGCTTGAAATTCTATAGTTGTGTAGTTGGCGTACCCACTTTTTATGCTTCGTAACTTTTTTATTTTTTAAGAACTAACGTAAATATTGGAGAACTATCGAGAACTAACGAAGAACTAACGATTGGTGTATAGATATAAGCATTTATAGTCAGTAAACAGTGCCCGCTGGAAATTCTATAGTTGTGTAGTTGGCGTACCCACTTTTTATGCTTCGTAACTTTTTTATTTTTTGAGAACTAACGTAAATATTGGAGAACTATCGAGAACTAACGAAGAACTAACGATTGGTATATAGATACAGTCATTTATAGTCAGAAAACAGTGCCCGCTGGAAATTCTATAGTTGTGTAGTTGGCGTACCCACTTTTTATGCTTCGTAACTTTTTTATTTTTTGAGAACTAACGTTAATTTTGGAGAACTATCGAGAACTAACGAAGAACTAACGATTGGTATATAGATATAGGCATTTATAGTAAAAAAACTGTTCCCGCTGGAAATTGTACAATTGTGAAGTTAGCGTACCCACTTTGTATGCCTATTAACTTTTTTTATTTTTTGAGAACTAACGTAAATATTGGAGAACTATCGAGAACTAACGAAGAACTAACGATTGGTGTATAGATATAAGCATTTTTAGTCAGAAAACGGTGCCCGCTGGAAATTGTATAGTTGTGAAGTTAGCGTACCCACTTTGTATGCCTCGTAACTTTTTTATTTTTTGAGAACTAACGTAAATATTGGAGAACTATCGAGAACTAACGAAGAACTAACGATTGGTATATAGATATAAGTATTTATAGTCAGAAAACGGTGCCCGCTGGAAATTCTATAACTGTGAAGTTGGCGTACCCACTTTTTATGCTTCGTAACTTTTTTATTTTTTGAGAACTAACGTTAATTTTGGAGAACTATCGAGAACTAACGAAGAACTAACGATTGGTATATAGATATAGGCATTTATAGTAAATAAAACTGTTCCCGCTGGAAATTGTACAATTGTGAAGTTAGCGTACCCACTTTGTATGCCTCATAACTTTTTTATTTTTTGAGAACTAACGAAAAAATTTGGGAACTATCGAGGACTAATGAAGAACTAACGATTGGTATATAGATGTAAACATTTCTCCTCAGAAAACCGTGCGTGCTAGAACCCGGAAGTGTGAAGTTAGCGTACCCACTTATAATCGGCTATAACTTTTTTATTTTTTGAGAACTAACGAAAAAATTTGGGAACTATCGAGAACTAACGATGAACTAACGAATGGTGTGATCAAAAGTGGATACGCTAATATGGGTACGCCAACTTCACGGACCTGGATTTGCTCACAAGGAAAAGGTAATCATTATTAATACGGTTTGAAGGATATGATTTTACTTCTACCTTTTACTAGAAGCAAATGCTTATACTCCATACCTTTTCCTTTTGAGCATATCCTTCTTTTTATTAATACGGCTCACTGTTTGTGCATGTATGAAGCATGCCAATTTTAACTTCTTAATTGAGTCTATTTCAAAAGACCATGTTTTCCCAAAAAACATTCACTATTATTGGAAGCAGTGTGCTGTGATTTAAAAAGTGAAAAATGTATGTTCAACGAATGCAGTAAATGTATTTATGACACAAAGACTTGACTTAATCAGGAAGTTATGCTGGAAACCAACATAAAATTCAAACAGTGGAAAATGTCTAATAACAAGCCCGATTTGTTAGAAACTTGCACCACTTTACATAAAGCTCTTACTGAGCTCAACTCTCATCTACCAGGATTCTAAAGTCATACCTTAGTAAACAACATTCAAGCCGATTATTTTGAATCCTGTAAAACTTCTTTGGTAAATAAAATTGTAGCAGTCATGCAGATTGACTTCGCTCAGAACTTTTCCCTAACACAACAAGATGAGATTCAGAGTGCTCACTGGAGCCACTCACAAGTAACACAAGTAAGTATATTCACCTGTTGTGTTTGGCATGGTGATAAAGTTGACAGTTTTGCTTGCGTGAGCGATGACTTAAAGCACTGTAAGAACTCTGTGTGGACCTTTTTAAAAGTTGTTATGGAAAAAATGAGGGATTTAGCTCCAGCAATCTAACATTTTCATATATTTTCCGAAAATTGTGCCGGCCAATTTAAAAGCCGCTACACTGTATCTAATGTGTGTTTTGCACAAACTGACTTTGGCCTCGACATCGATTGGAACTTCTTTGCCTCCAGTCACGGTAAAGGTGCTGTGGATGGTGTTGGTGAGATGGTAAAGAGGATTGTGTGGAGAGCAGTGAAAGGTCGACCAGCTTTGTGAACACCCCAGAAGATTTCTATAGGGTAGCTCTGGAGAGATGAAAAGAAATCCGGGTACTCTTTGTACCAAAAGAAGACATAGATCAAAATAGAAAATATCTTGAAAACAGATGGAGTAACATTAAAGAAATTAGTGGAATTCAAACTATGCATCACTTTCAAGCTTACGATGAAAGTTCAATACTTATTAGCAAAACTTTAAAGTAACTCATGCTAAAATCAAATGTTTTAAAAACTAAGAACCCTGAAGTTGAAGAAGTTCAACCTACTCGGCGTCGACTGCGGTACGAGGATGTCTACAGCGATGATTCAGAAGATGAAAACAGTGATGAAAACTCTGCATGTGGAGCAATTGAAGCAGCTTGTGAAGTTGCCACATCGAATTGTGAAAACCAAAATGCAAATCCTGGCGATCTTGTATTAGTAAAACTGTTAAGTGAGAAAAATAGGGAATTTCGTTACGTAGCTGTTTGCCAAAGGAAAATAGATGATGATATTTTAGTCACTTTCATGAAAAAATATGGTAATGATTCAACTATTTTCAAAAAGGATGAGGATGATGAAAGACTGGTATCTGACAAAGACATAATACAGATTTTGGAGCAACCAAAACTCAAGAGTGCTGGTGTTAGAGTATTGTTTAAATTTTCGAAAAATATACTTGTAAAAGAAATGTAATATTACAATAGGTATTCCTCTACTCTCCTATTTTAGTTAGGCCTATATCCTACCAATTTTGTAGGCATAGTAAATAAGACTTACTTTAAAAGTGAAAACCATTTGTTGTCTTACAAGGTGCTGAGTGAACTTAATTAAACTTTCATATTTTTCTTTAATACAATCCCAAAATAACTAAAACATTATTATTTCATAAGTTATGTTATAAGTATGTCAATAAATGTGTAATAAGCTGATTTCTTTCTAAATAAAGTGTTTTACTTTTAAAATTTGTTTCACTTGTCACATATGTTGTGTTGTGAATGTTTCAGGTGAAACTCCTTTTGACTACTTCAACTTTTTCTTTACATATGATCTTTTGAATAAATTAGTGTTCGAAACAAATAGATACGCATGGGAAATGGCAAGGATACACTGAATTACAAAAAAGGAATGAATAGGAATTTTTGAGAATTAACATTATGATGACTTATATACATTACCTACGACTAAGAATGTACTGGTCATCTATATCAGCTTTACGATTTTCCTTTATAGCTGAAGCTATGTCTGTTAACAGATTCGAAGAGATCAGAAGATACCTTCACTTCGTGGACAATAACGTACCGCTTGAAGAAGGAATTGGTGACAGATTTTGGAAACTGAAATCAGTAATTGATACAATGCATCAAACTTTTCACAAAGGACAAGATCCCGACGAACACATGGCGATTAATGAAATGATGATACCCTTCAAAGGCCAACATGGGGCCAAACAGTACATTAGAAGCAAGCCTAAGAAATGGAACTTTAAAACGTGGGTCAGAGCAACTCCTAAGGGATACGTTAAATTTTTTGAATTGCACGGCGGCATATATCACAAATATCACTAATCCGCACTAAGTCCTATTTCCGAAACAGTCTTGTGACTATGCCATGACATCCAGCAAAAGAATCACAAGCTTTAGATAAACAATCTATTTGTTTCAATCGTAGAGAAATCGTTCGAAGATCGGTGTGATTCAAAAACTGAGGGGAAATGGGATATTTGCTCTTGGAACCGTTAGAATGAATAGAGTTCCAGGTGTTGAGGACCAGACAGTACCAGCAAAAGATCTTGAAAGAGGCATGTATTCAAAGGCCGCATCTGAAGACAACATATCTGTGCTTCGTTAGGTGGATAAATAGTCACACCTGATTTTAATAAGGTAATAAATTGAAAGACTAACATACAAAAATACAGCTGAGGTATTATGATCATTAGTATATGGAAAGTTCACTTTAGAAAATAATTACGACCTAAAAGGGCAATTTATGAAATAATAGTTAGTTATGCGCAAGGTTTCTCGTCATGAGGAACATTTTAAGTATTTGGTTTATGGGAGTGTGACTTGTGGTTTTCGCAAAAGGTCTTGGGGTACTTTGGGCTTTATATATGGATGGATGTCTGCATTTAATTATTTTAGGTACGAATCAATTATACATGGTGATTTATATACAAGACATGAGTAAATAACCATATACGAGACATGAGTAAATAACCAGGGCCCTGTTTCATAAAAATACTAGTCTAGTAAATACTGGTCCCGTATTTACCTCTCCCACTAATTTGTGTTTCATAAACGTTTTTATACCGCTAGTAAATACTAATGTATTTTACTAGTCACGTGACCAAAACTACTAGTCACGTGGCAAACTTTACAAGGTGAACTCACAACACTGATTTCTAACCTCAATCGCGGGTTTTCAAACCCTTAATAAAGGGTTTCAATTTTGTTTTCATTTGATACAAAAAGTAAATAGTTGTAGAACCGCAGTGTTTTCTTTTGATTAATAACTCTATAGACAAATAAGTAAAACAATCGCATATTATTTATTAAAACGCTATTATTTATATTCATCAATGGGCCAGACGGCGCGTCGTCGTGTCGCTGTAAGGCCGGTTTCACTTGAGCCACAAAACACCCGACAATCGCGGAACGCCGCTCCTGGCTGTTGTGGCGCGAAAATCGCAGCCTGACGCAGAACAGAAGAGCCCCATTCCTTTAACATTGGAGCGCGGCGTGCCTTTCACACGAAGTGGCGTCTTTTTGCGTTTGTCGCTAGAACGCGCTGAAATTCTCCTGCAGTGGCTCTGTGCTCGACAATTTTGGCGTTTGTAGCTGGTTATTGCCACTCAGACAGTCAAAACAACCAGTCGCCCTTAGTTCAGAAATTTCTTTTGACTTGTTAACATTAAACATTAATATATAGTTTATATTACTATTACTAGTTAGTTAGTTTTACCAGTTTTTTTTAGTCTATTAGTTTATTATTATATACGAGGTGTTAGCCCGTCCTACGTACGGGAATTCAGTAGTCAGTTAAAACCATGTACAAATCAGATCAGCTAGTTTACACATATAAAGACAAAGTTTCTTGCAGTTTTAATGTGAAAAATCATCTTGTAAACAAATGTTGTGTGACCAAATATGTTTTTATTCCATCATAGGCCTATACGATATGCATTTAAAATCCGATAATTTTACAATAAAACCGCAATTCTGCAATTTTTACGATGTGAAAAGCGTTGAAGTGAGATTTGCAGCCGATTCGCACGATTTGCAGCCGATTCGCACAGACGCACACTGATTATAAGTAAGTAGCCTACAGTAGAGAGAGTAATAGAATAGTCAATTGTGAAGTGTATAGACCTAGTCAACGATACCACCTTCCATAGCATACCTGCCTCTTCCATAATTATTATCACCACAATACAACTCCTATACACAATTCTCAGTAGGTCTGAATAGAAACGACCTAAAATAAAACGATAATATCCAATAAAATTCACAGTACACATAATTTAACTTTGGTGTCCTTACATCAAAACTAATCGTCACACCTATCCTTTGGGTAGGCCAGTGTTATGAGACCAGGAGTGCAAAGAGTATTCAAATAAACATTTTAAATTCAAAGCTTGGGAGGATGTGGCATCGACTATGTGGCCCAACTACGAGCTAAAGGAAGCCAAAGAGAAGACCGACATATGTAAGTAAAATAATTATAGTTTATGCGATTAGGATATGGTATACCGGTGCTGAGATACAAGCATATTGCCCAAGTAGAAAAAAAATGTTGGCCCTACGTTGCTGTCGATCGGTAGCCATCGGTATGTTTTGGCACTAATCATATGAGTGTTTTTTTAACTCTGCCACGATTTAGGATCATTTAAAAAATACATCTTACAGTAAACTTTGGATGGGGAACAATCCCTTGTTTTTAAAGAGGTTTAAAAGTAAGTAAATTAAATGTTTGTAATTGGCCGCGATTTTCCTGTATGGCGGTCAAGTTTGAATTTTCTTATGGAACACCCTATGTTCTATTATGTTTTCGGATAGAAAATGCAATTTAAAAACTATTTCATTCTTGATTTTTTTTTCGTAAACCCACTCGTTTAGGAGTAACAGCCTATGAAAAAATAACTTCCGGTGTACAGGGTGTTTTTTTTTAAGTGTGCCACCATTGAGATCTCAGTTACCAATGATTTTACAGCAAACTTTAAATGGGGAACATTCCCTGGTTTTTAAAGAGGTTCAAAAATAATTAAATACATTTTTTGTAAATGGCCGCCATTTTTTAATATGGTGGTCAACATTGAAATTTCTTATGGAACACCCTATATTTTATCATGTTTTCACATATAACGTGCAATTTAAAAACTTTTTTATTTATGACATTTTTTCGATAAACCCACTCGTTTAGGAGTTACAGCCTGTGGAACAATGACTTCCTGTGTACATTTTACATCATGTAGCTCCTAAACAAGTAGGTTTATAGCGAAAATGAGAAAAGTAAATAAGTCAAATAAGTCTTAAAATTGCATCCACATTCCATAAAGACCATAAAACACACAGTTTTCCACTTGTCAAGTTTGCCACTATTTTGGAAAATGGCCGCCATTTTTGAAATAATAGAATTAATCTTTTTAACGAATTTTATGGTCTTTTTGGAATGTATATGCAATTTTAAGACTTATTTGACTTATTTACTCTTCGCATTTTCGCTTAAACCTACTTGTTTAGGAGCTACATTATTTAAAATGTACACCGGAAGTTATTTTTCCATAGGCTGTAACTCCTAAACAAGTGGGTTTATCGAAAAAAATTCAAACCAAAAAAAAATGTTTAAATCGCACGTTCTATCCGAAAACATGATAAAATATAGGGTGTTCCATAAAAAATTTCAGGGTTGACCGCCATATTGGAAAATGACGGCCATTTAAAAAAAATTATTTAATTATTTTTGAACCTCTTTAAAAACAAGGGAATGTTCCCCATTTAAAGTTTGCTGTAAAATCATTAGTTACTGAGATCCCAATGGTGGCACACTAAAAAAAAAACACCCTATATTCAACTCATGTAGCCCCTAAACGAGTAAGTTAAGGGCAAAAATGTGACGAGTAAATAAGTCTTAAAATTGCATCTACATTCCACAAAGGCATAAAATACACAGTTTTCCACTTTTTAAGTTTGCAGCCAAGTGACATAGGCCAAGTTGCAGCCTACTCTATTGTTTATGTTTGAAACAATTATTCATTTTTTTGTTTCAAACAAACAAACTTTTACATTTATAATATTGGTATGATTAAAACGACATTTCCACTGTATTTGTTTTATTAACATTTATCAATCCAGCAATACATTTACAAGAATGTAGCAACATTTACCAAAGTCCTGCCTTAACTCCTACAAGCTTTATCGTCTGTTCTGAATTTTCACATATTGCCACGGCACTTCTCCTTCCGGAGAGACGAAGAACTCGGCAAATTTATCCCTTATGTCTACAACAGCTTTCACTCTACAAAGTGGTCCCGTTTCTCCCATGGGAATTAAGCCCGGAACTGACAATGTGTCCTCAAATGAGTACCCATCCCTAACCCTTACGAAATTGTGCAACATACATAACGCTTTCACGATTTCCTCCGCCAAATCTAAAGCAACATTCAATGGGCGGTGAAGAACTCGCCACTTATTTGCCATGATACCAAAGGAACATTCAATGTATCTCCTAGCTCTACATAAACGGTAATTGTAAACTCTTTTATGCAAAACCAAATGGTTACCTCCATAAGGACGCATTAGATGTTTTGATAAACCAAATGCTTCATCTCCAACCAAAACATGTGGTAGTACTATGCTAGAGTTTGGAAGAGCCCTTTCTTCTGGAATATTTAGCTTGTCGGTAGTCATGTTGTGGTAAAACTTCGTGTTTCTAAACGTGCCAGAGTCTGAAGACTTTCCATTCCCACCAATGTCTACGAAGGTGAAGCAATAATTAGAGTCACACACAGCTAACAACACTATAGAAAAAAGTTTTTGTAGTTCAGAAACATGGATCCTCCATTTTCCGGGTTTATTATGCGCACATGTTTACAGTCAATGCTTCCAATGCAGTTTGGAAAGTTTGCCCTTTGTAAAAAACCATCAGCTATGTTCAGCCAAGTTTCTTCGGAAGGTTCAGGCATACAGGTTGCTCTCAGATTGTTCCACACTGCTGTGCATACCTGTCGCACAATGCCTGATATTGTGGATATTCCAGTTCTGTAGGAGAAATGGAGATCGGTAAAGGAGCAGCCACTTCCCAAGTACCTGAAAACATAAAATATGTTTTGAAAACCTTATCATAATTTATATTTGTTAAAAAGAAAAAGGGAAAAAAATTTAAATTTTGTTTGTTAAATTTTTGTGAATCAATTGGACCTCGCCGACAAGTTTTGCAAACTTGGCGAGGCCAAGATTTTGTATTATCACAAATAAATATATTTGAATCAAATTAACATTTTTATTTTCATGTCCTAATAATTATTTTTGGGGTTGGATTATTAGGGTTCTCAGGAAGTGGGTCAGTTTTGAGAGGTAATTACAATCTGTACAGGTATTCACTATTTTATACAACAAAATTCAAATTGTTATCAGTATACACATACAACAAGCTTCTTTAGAAGGGAGTTTATATCTGGTCGATGTCATAATTTAGTCTCCAACTGATATAGAAATGTGACCCGATTATTTGAACACAATCCCGAAATTAACCTAAACTATCATACTATCATAATATTTTTTTTTTTTCAGATAACTCACTGACTCGAAAATGGAAATGCCTCCGAGATAGTTTTATGAGAGAACTGAATTATCAGACGAACAAAAGGTCAGGCTCAGAAAGAAGCAACAAAAAACAATACGTGTATTTTACTCAGTTGTCATTTTTAAAGCCATCTGTAGATAAAAGAAAAACATCTTCGAGCATGGATGCTAATCCTGAAGAAAATTCAATCCAAGATGATCAAGCCTGTACAGAAGACACGACACTGCAGCACGGTCAGCTGGAAGACGAACATGTTGATGACGTGAGTGAAGTGCCACAACAACAAGACCAACGACCTTCTGCATCAACTTCATCTGCTGCTAAACTGGACGTGAGGCCCGCCTCTCTAACTTCCAGAAAACGTACCCGAGAAACTGTGATGGCAATAGAGATGAGGGTGCTGCAGGATATGTCGAAGAGACTGGCATGAAAACCTGCAAATCCTGAAAAGAAAAATAGTGAAGTTGAAGACGACCCCGATAGATTGATTTTGTTGTCCCTTCTGAGTGACATTAAAAAAGTGCATGAGGATGACCGGCTTGAGATGAAAGGGGAGATAATAAATATAATTAGTAAATGGAAAAGGGCCCGACAAACTGCACCATATCAACATAATTCACTTCAATTCTATGGAAACACCAGTAACATCGAACAAAGAAATGGATCTGCATTAAATATTCGTACTAATGACATTCATCGAAACGGCAATTCATTTGAAGGTTACTTTCAAAATGGTTCACTGGTCAACCTGCAATCTCCATCGATTCTATTTCCTTCGCAGAATTCTGGGAATCAGCTAGCAATGGTGTCACCAGCGGATTCCGACGCAACCTACATGGAGTCACCTGCTGGATCTTCAGAAAATACGATGTACTAATAAGTGTGAAAAATGCAATCCAAGATTTTCCTAAGGACTGATGTTAATTAACCATCTTACATACATTCGGATCATTGTTAAAAGTGCATTGTTTACTACTTAAAGAATTAATAAAACAAACTTGTGTTAATACTAACTGGATGCTTTACTTTTTACCCAACAAGCACTAAGGTATGAAAGTTAATATAAACTAAATATAAGTTAGTAAACATAGCTCAAAAATAGATGACAATTCCATACTTTATCATTTTATTTTCATTTTTCCCTTGGGCTAAGCCCCGTGGGCTTCCAAATTTTCCATGTTTACATTTTGGAAGAATGCAAATACATCAAATAAAGTCAGCTGTAAATACTTAAATTTGACGGTTAGGAGTGCAGAGGTTAAGAGTTACATGTTCTGTTCCCTAGACATTCTAAATATAAAACAAGCATTTCAAAGTAAAGATAAAACGTCTGATTACAGATCATGGCGGATTCCTTCCACCACGATTACAGATAATAAGGTTTTGGTTATGTATTAACAGGCCATATAAAATATATTTAACACATTTACACATTAAAGACTAAAAGGTGTAAAATAATTATAAATAAAAATACCACGTTTTTAAAACACACTAAAAAGTAGAAAATAATTTAAAAATATGTGGTGAGAATTAATACTTGCAAGATTTAAAACTGAAAACTGAAAACGTGTTGCGCATGTAATAGGTAATAATGCTTCAATAGGTTAAGTTAATTGTAAATTAGCATGCTCCCCACGTTTTTCATTTTCAATCTTACAATTATTTATTCTCTACATATATTTATAAATTATTTTCTACTCTTTAGAGCGTTTTAAAAACGTGGTATTTAAAAAAAGTATATTAATTTATAATTTTTTTATTAATCTTGTTGTTGTTTTGATTCAAATAACTCATAATTTTTTCAGTCAATATTATCTTGCACTGTCTCTAAACAAATACAATTTAATTGTTAGGCCTACTGCAATATCAATACGATAAAGATCAATTACTCACCTAAGGGTAATACTTAATTTTTCTTCTGGAGTTATATAGGCTGTCTCATGTTTGTTACTTGTCCTGTAATGTCATTCTTAACGAGCTGCAGGAGTTCGTTAAACGATCTCTCTGACATTCTGTAGTAGGTGAAAAACTTTCCAGGATCTTCACGGAGCTCAGAGTGTAGAGTGTAAAATTGGCTTGACATCAGCCTTGAACTTAAAATCGGATGAACCCGATATCTGCGGAACACCTTTCTACGACGTCGTACCGCACGAAGAAGCATTATAAAAAATAAGCCTTCTTCATCGTCCATTGTAGCACTGAACTGCACTAGGTAATATAACTTAGAACTGCACTCGTAGTCTTTCCAAGCGGACTGGTGTTCTGGTGTAGTTCAGGAAGGTGTGGTATGAAATGGCGATAAACTGATGGAAATCGCGAAATCATGCGTTTGCCGTCTAAAAGGTCCCACGCGATTGTGCGCCGCTAGTGGCGCGTTTCTGCCGGCGATTGTGGCTCGTGTGAAACCGGCCTAATCAACATGGTGATTGTAGTAGCCGGTTGTAGGCCTGGTTGCGGCGCTCAACAGTTGAGTGGAAGTTGATCTGTTGCTGCCGCGTTCGCTGTGATTTGTATAGTTTTTGTTTTATTCTGACATATAAAATTAAGCTGTAAAGAAAAGAAGGCTCAAATTTTGAATATAGCTATATCGTCTAAGGACATTTTGTTTGGAACGTATTAAAGTACCCTAACCTACGTTTTCAATTATTCGAATGCATAAGAATATTTGGGTTGAAAACCATTTGGTGATATTCTAATTTTGAGTCTACAAACCATGAATAATAAGCCTAAACGTTTATTGATGTAACAAATAATTGCAACGCCGTTACAAGCAATGGTGAAGTAGGTTTTCAAGTATAGTACTTAAAACATGGCATTGTAGCTATGGCGTAGCTCAGAGGTAGAGTTCTCGCGTCTCATGTGAGGTCCCTGGTTCAAATCCGCACCACTCAAAATCTTTTTATTCCATTAATTAAACTTTTACATGTTTTTACATTAATAAAATGACAGCTCTATCTAATTTTTTTATTACTTTGAATATCTAATACAGATACCAAAATGGATTAAAAGTAATGTTTTTATGATAAGTAGTTCAGTCCAACGCCCAAAAACCAAATGTAGGCCTACAAAATTGTTAGTACAACACCAGGGTTTTAGCTATTTAAGGAAGCAAATATTAAGTACCTCAAAAAATACAATGCAACTCCTCTTCAAAATTGTCTTACTATTATTTCCTATTAAAATGCTTTAAATAAAACCGAGAGCCTTGGGTGTAAAATAATGTGATTAATGTTGCAATGTTGGAAACATTTTTGTACATCTTTGTATGCAATGCGGTATGCGGTTTTAACTTGGTTTCTCTCAAAGCTTAATCTTTTCTCTGTGTTATTATAGCTAAATAGATGATATAACCATGAAATTCAACTCAAGTAAAATTAGACTACAATTTCACAGAAATTGATAAGTTATAATTATAATTATTCTAATAGGGCAATTAATTGTACATACATTATAAAATTCAATTTCACTCATTTTGTACTACGCCACATTTATTGATTGTAATTTACATATAAAAATTAATTATCATTTTACCACTCACAGATCTATGTTTATCTTAAATTGCAAACGTGAGCCAATTCGCACTTGCAAAAGAACTTTAATTTTTTAAATGATCTGAGTAATGAAATAACTCTCTTTTCAAAAATACTAGTCAACTTCAAATAATACGGGTGAAGAGAGGTTGGTAGAAAATAACAAGTATTTACTAGTGTAATTTACAAGAGTAAAACTTTATGAAACACATTGCTGTCCACACTAGTAAAAACCACTAGTAGTACTAGTCCCTACACTAGTAACTAGTATTTTACGCTAGTAGGTTTTTGAAACGTAGACTTGTAAAATACACTAGTATTACTAGTCCATGGACTAGTAAATACTAGACTACAGCCATTCTTTTGTTACGTATGTGACACTTACACAATGTTATGCATTTGTGTAACCAAAACTAAATATTATCAATGAATATACAACTGTCTAATGGATGTAAAGTTCTCTTTTTTTACAATATAATAAAGTTTGGGTGACATAGATTTAGTATTTCAACAGTAGTATCAAATATTGATGCTGTTTCGTATATGACGCGAAAATACCACGTCTCTAAAATGCACGTCTCTAAAATGCTATGCACTTATTTTTAAAAATCTGTTAATTTTATCATTAGAAAATTTAAATAAAAATTGTCTGCAGCCCTTATATATTTATAAACACAACCACATATTAAACTGCGCTAGAATATGCCGCAAAGGCGTATTAAAAAAATATTTCGTTGTTACGTATGTGACAGGGTTGTTGTTACGTATGTGACAAGTGAAACAAATTTTAAAAGTAATACACTTTATTTAGAAAGAAATCAGCTTATTACACATTTATTGACATACTTATAACATAACTTATGAAATAATAAAGTTTTAGTTATTTTTGGATTGTATTAAAGAAAAATATGAAAGTTTAATTAAATTCACTCAGCACCTTTTAAGACAACAAATGGTTTTCACTTTTGAAGTAAGTCTTATTTACTATGCCTACAAAATTGGTAGGATAACTAAAATAGGAGAGTAGAGGAATACCTATTGTAATATTACATTTCTTTTACAAGTATATTTTTCGAAAATTTAAACAATACTCTTACACCAGCACTCTTGAGTTTTGGTTGCTCCAAAATCTGTATTATGTCTTTGTTAGATACTAGTCTTTCATCATCCTCATCCTTTTTTAAAATAGTTTAATCATTACCATAATTGTTCATGAAAGTGACTAAAATATCATCATCTATTTTCCTTTGGCAAACAGCTACGTAACGAAATTCCCTATTTTTCTCACTTAACAGTTTTACTAATACAAGATCGCCAGGATTTGCATTTTGGTATTCACAATTCGATGTGGCAACTTCACAAGCTGCTTCAATGAAAAGCTGCCACATGCAGAGTTTTCATCACTGTTTTCATCTTCTGAATCATCGCTGTAGACATCCTCGTACCGCAGTCGACGCCGGGTAGGTTGAACTTCTTCAAATTAAGGGTCCTTAATTTTTAAAACATTTACTTTTAGCATGAGTGACTTTAAAGTTTTGCTAATAAGTATTGAACTTTCATCGTAAGCTTGAAAGTGATGCATAGTTTGAATTCCACTAATTTCTTTAATGTTACTCCATCTGTTTTCAAGATATTTTCTATTTTGATCTATGTCTTCTTTAGGTACAAAGAGTAGCCGGATTTCTTTGCATCTCCCCAGAGCTACCCTATAGAAATCTTCTGGGGTGTTCACAAAAGCTGGTCGACCTTTCACTGCTCTCTAATTCAAAGTAATGTTCACATGTGAATACTACTGGTAACTTTAGATATGTCATTCGCTTGTAACTTATAAACTAAACAAATATTGTCATTCATAAATACAGACCAGTCATAAATTCCACAACCCTTTAACTTTTTACCACTTCCGCTGTAAAATGCCCAAACACTGTTACTTTGTTTTCCCCTTCTAATCTATTTTTTTTTATTTTTTTATGTATCTTCCTTTCTTTTATTATTTTCACATTTCCTTTCATCTAATGATTTTCTTTTCTTGGTTGGATTTTCACTTACACCTATAAAGTTTTGTGAATTTGGAAAAAGCTTTGGCACAGCGTAACTATTAAGAACTGGCCTTTCCCTACGCCTTTCATGCCATTCCTTATTTATGTCTTGGAACTTTTCAGTCAAACTTACATCATCCTTATGAAAATGTCTAATACATACCACAGAGCTTGCATTGGGTTCCCAATCTGTTCTAGAAATTGCACGAATCCACGCTCTACACAATTCGGAATTCTTCGGTGGAAAATGTACTAGTAACTCCTTCATCTTTGACACTATTTCTATAATTTGATTTGCAACCAGGAACAACACATGCCCGAGGCATCTCAACATCACTTTATAACCTGCACTTCATAAATGCTGAATAACACGAATAAACGTGGTTTCTAATTCACTTTGGTAACTTAATATTACCCACTTCACTGGTGAAAATACCCAACCCACTTAGCTCAGTGAAGAGTTATGTAACGGTATTTATCTATCTTATGAAAGGATTATTTTCAAAATACCTATATGAATGGACCAAGTAAATATATCAAATACAAATTAAGACAGTTATTTATGGATAATAAGTATACGATGATAAGCCTATAGTCCTATAGCCAAAATCCGTTATATGCAAGCAAATCTATTGATTCTTCTGTTGGTTAGTATTAACTTAATAGCTTATGCCTATGTAAAGCAGGGCCTATATGGCGGTTAGGTTAAGTTAGTCAGTTATTACGGTATATGTTTCTGACAGTAAAATTTGTGTTCTGAAAATACTGCTAAATGTGTCAAAGCTTACCTTTGACGTAAGAAACTTAAACTAACATAATTAAGTTAAACTAACCTTATAGTCGTCTAAGGCAAACGCACCAATAGTTGACACTTAAAGTTAAGAATGAAAATGAAAGAAAAAATTTCTCAAATAAGTTAAGTTATTAATTGAATTTATGAATCGATTAACTTAGGCTACTGATTAATAAATATTGTGCTTAATTAGAATTTTTATATTAACTTGTACACAAATCTATAAACTCTTTATGTTAGTAATTGAATTAAGTTAAATAAACAAAATCTTTTGTAATTATATTAACAGGTTGCAAATGTATCAGTAGGCCTGGTTGACACATGAATTTGTGAATTTTAAAAGTCCTGTACCTAATCTATACTATTTTTACTGCCTATAATTTTTACATCCATATTGAGCTCTAACTATCGATGCTTAAGCCAAATTAAATGGGATTCAATGAGAAGAGTACAGTTCCACGGAGAATATGTCATGGATATGACTTACAATTGGATTAAATATCAATACACCCAAAATCGATGAAGTTATAATTCTGTTCGATATATATTGCATCAAATTTAATTTTCCTACAGTCACCTGACAAAGTTGCCTTCCTTGCTCTGATTATAGCACAAAAAGCTGCTTAGAATTACTGCATCTACTCACATTTTCCGCACACTTTTTATTTTGGCCGCACAGTTTGTTTTAGCCGCACACCAGTAGCCTATTCCAACCGAACAACACAAAACAGCGTGTACGCTTGAAAATAAGTGGGCAACACTTAAAAATGTTGACCGCTAGCGCAGCGTTTTCATTTCGTTCAATTTTTGGGTTTGATTTAAGAACCTAAAAATGTTTTAGTGTTTGAAAGACTTATCATTTAGCTTGGTTACTATAGGAAAAATAAGTTTATAATGTGTAATGCCATTGCAAACTGCCTTTGCTGCACTCAAAATTCTTTCTATACTCACATATGGCTCGAGCGAAAAAATTTCTCAAAAAACTATTTTCCATAGGCCTATGGTATAAATAATAACCACAACGCCGAAAAACCTGCAGACTAAGTGAATTTCCATATTTTCTCTTTAACCTTTAGGCCCATAAGTTGATAACGCTTTAGTATATTAAATTGTTTGGAAATAAAATGCAAAATTTTATGTTTCAGAGTCAATAAAGGAAACCTCCAATTCCCCCCAATAAAACCCCCATAAACCCTGTGCCCATAGTCTGATCATGCTGGATCGTGAACTCGTTGGAATAGATGTAGGTTTACATACAAAATTTCATCAAATTGGATAATTTTTGCCTCGAGTTATCGTGCTAACGGACACACGTAAAAATGAATCTGAACGGATGGTGTTTTTGGCCTCTAGGGACCTCAGAATGACAAAGCAAATCGGTCGCTTGTCCAGGTCTTACCATGAGTACTACAGTAATTTTAGCCTATTCCCTATAATGGGAATTTTGCTAAAAAAAAATATGGAATTTACAGGCTTAAAGTGTCTGTAATTCATCACAATCGATAAAAATTCATGTGGAGTGTGTTTCAAAAATAGATGTACCCCAGTATTACACATTACCTCTTTCTTGGTTTTAAACAGGCTTGTATAACCATGTATATATTGGCTATATAGCCTACATGTTACATATTAAGCTCGATCCTGATATTATTATACTGTAAGCTTAAGAACTGATGGATGACGAAAAGAGAAAATGAGTCGGTTGCTAATTATTAATGCTGTTTTTTTTCTTGGGTTTGTTAAAGCGATTCTAAAACCGGGTGTACACTATGTTGCAAAACCTGCTATATAACATCTACCAATATTATATAACTAATACTAGAAGTACAAAAAGTATCTATTCTGCTATATATAGCAAAAAATGTTCTATCCATCGGGAGTCCGTAAAGAAGAAAATAAATACATGCTACATCTAGCATTCTCTGAATGTTCTGTTTTTTTCTTTTAATCTTGTGGGCAAATATGCCAATGATGAATTAAAAATCTTAAATCGTCATACGTAAAAGGGGTTTTAAGCCATCGCCACCATCGCGAACATTAAAAGATGGATCGGCATCATTAAGGTCCTGTAATAAATTATTGCACTGTACTTATTTCACGAAGCAAATGGCGGACGAACCCAAAACCTTCGCTTCCGCGAATCCTTAAAGCTGCCGAGAGCGATTAGGTTTCTTCGGCACGATTTTTCAATACGGAATGTGAATGAGGTTACGATATATATAGCATATAGCACGGGCACCGGAATCACTAAAATTGTTGTAACTTTTTTGTATAGCAATGTTATATAACAAAAGTTATATTACAATGTTAGGCCTACATAGCAAAAGTTATATAACAGGTTTTGCTACTTAGGGTAAACCCAGCTTAATGAAGTGCCTTTATTGTTAATTTTTAATAAAGGGTTTGGATTGGATCAATTATCTACCTTTGCCCAATGAAGTTTAGCAAAAGAAATATCCGTTAACAGCCAATTGCGTGAGATAACTTGCCTGGGTCTAGGCTATTTTGTTTTTGTAGCTTAAGTGGTAGGTCCTCGATATGTTGTAAGTGGCCTAGTGTTGGTTTAATGTAATATGACTTTCTAAGCAACCATTTAATATATTTCATAATTAATTATGACCTTACCCGGCCTGTAACAAGTCACACACGTAGGCATTAGTTAGGTGAAGGAAATTCCCAAATTATTTTAGCAATTAAGGAATAACATAGATTGACAATACCTTTACACAGCGATAGTATAGTAGTTGTGGTTGGCATAATTTTATGTAATGAGATAAATAATAGGCTACCATTACTGTAGTGGCGAACCTGTTAGGTCCAGGCCTACCATAGGGATAAATAGATTAAATTTATTAAGAGTAGCCTACCCTTTTATTTTAGTAAGTCATCGAATCAAATAAAAAAATCTGTATTTATTTCATGCACATAGGTACACATAGTGTCAAACAATTACAATAAAAATACATTGGTCTCCGAACCTTAACTATTAACATAATTTAACCTGAAATATACTTTTAGTTCTTTTGTGTACAAAGGTGGAAAAATTCATCCTAAGAATAAAATGGTTTGTTTTTTCTCTCGTAAAATTGTAATCTATAATTTGGGATTATTTCATTTTATGTCTTGTATTGTACTTGTGGCATATGGAAGATTTAGAACTTACTGCCTCATTTTTATAAATTAGTATGCAGTCATAGATGTATTCTCCATAAACTGTGGATATTTTAAGATTTACAAAGTGTTCCTCTTTGGCTGATTGATAATAATTTAGTTTAAGAATAATTTGTATGGCTCTTTTTTGTTATTTTAAGATACTGTCCAAATTTATTTTCCGTGTTGCTCCAAAAAGACACAATCCAAAACTTATGTGTGAGTGAATATATGAAAAATAGATATGACGTAGTGTCTCCGATCCACAGTATAATTGCAGCATACGGCATAGACAAAAAATTCAAAATTCCCTTTTCGTTACATATAGCTGGCCTCGAATTTGGTAATAAAAGGCGTGTTTTTTATTAATTTCTCCGATCTCTCATTCTTTGTTTTATGACCAGAAAGTACACTTTTTCTTCCTAATTTCTTCATCTGGAGTGAAGTCTTTGGCAGACGCTGGGCACTTTAATTGCACCGTTGCATTGTCATTTACTAATCCATCGGGACTTGCACCAAGATAGGGATGGTCAATATCGATAAAGAGCCCACATTTCTTTATTTCCTCGCCTATGTGTTCTTGAAGGTCTTGGCGTGCTGCCTCTTCATTGCTTCTCCCATACCTCATGGCTTCACAATAAAATGAACTGTAAAGCAGCTTCTTCACGCTGGACTCGCAGCCTGTAGTGGGTCTCATTTTACAAATTCTTCTGAAGTTTAATGCTTTGAGGATGTTTCTTCTTATCTCAAGCCACTCGCTACAGCCACTCTGTTCAATCGTCTCTCTTTCAATCCGCCGTACTTCCTCTTCAGTTTTAAATATACTTTTCAAAAACTCTTCTTTTTTAATTTCCATTTGGTTCTCGTAGATGTCTGGTTGTTCACATCTAGGCCCATAGTCCTTTTCACACGACGAATTTTTGTATGTAAACCTACATCTCTATTCCAACGAGTTTTCGAACCAGCATGATCAGACTATGGACACAGGGTTTATGGGGGTTTTATTGGGGGGAATCGGGGGTTTCCTTTATTGACTCTGAAACATGAAATTTTGCATTTTATTTCCAAACAATTTAATATACTAAAGTGTTATCAACTTATGGGCCTAAAGGTTACAGAGAAAATATAAAAAAAAACTGTCAATAAAAAATATCCATGTTATTCTTGTAGGTGATAAACGTACAAAAACACTTGTTTAGTCTTACCCTCCCTATTGCAGCAAACCTAAGTAGACTCACTAAACCAATGTTATTTAAATAGGAAATAGCTCTATTGTGATATTATAAGGAGCTGTTTTAGAGTAAATCCAATCAGGCAAATGGAAATTCACTTTGTCTGCAGGTTTTTCTGCGTTGGGGTTATTATTTATGTCATAGGCCTATGGGAAATAATTTTTTGAGAAATGTTTTCGCTCGAGCCATATGCGAGTATGTAAAGTATTTCGAGTGCAGCAAAGGCAGTTTGCAATGGCATTACACATTATAAACTTATCTTTCCTACAGTAACCAAGCTAAATAATAAGTCTTTCAAAAACTTACACATTTTCAGATTCTTAAATCAAATCCAAAAACTGAACAAAATGAAGACGCTGCACTAGCTGTTAATATTTTTAAGTGTTGCCCACTTATTTTCAAGCGTACACGCTGTTTTGTGTTGTTCGGTTGGAATAGGCTACTGGTGTGCGGCTAAAACAAACTGTGCAGCAAAAATAAAAAGTGTGCGCAAAATGTGCGTAGATGCAGTAATTCTAAGCAGCTTATTGTGCTATATTTAGAGCAAGGAAGGCAACTTTGTCAGGTACCTGTAGGAAAATTAAATTTGATGTAATATTGACACGAACAGAATTATAACTTCATCGATTTAGGGTGTATTGATATTTAACTCCGTGGAACTGTACTCTTCTCTTTGAATCCCATTTAATTTGGCTCTAGCATCGATAGTTGGAGCTTAATTTGGATGTCAAAATTACAGGCAGTAAAAATAGCATAGGTTAGGTACAGGACTTTTAAAATTCACAAATTCATGTGTCAACCAGGCCTACTGATACATTTGCAAACTGTTAATATAGTTAGTTATAAATGATTTTGTTTATTTAACTTAATTAAATTACTAACATAAAGAGTTTCTAGATTTGTGTACAAGTTAATAAAAAAATTCTAATTAGGCCTAATATTTATTTATCAGTATCCTAAGTTAATCGATTCATAAATTCAATTAATAACTTAACTTATTTGGGAAATTTTTTCTTTCATTTTCATTCTTAACTTTAAGTGTCAACTATTGGTGCGTTTGCCTTAGACGACTATAAGGTTAGTTTAACATAATTATGTTAGTTTAACTTTCTTACGTCAAAGGTTAGCTTGGACACATTTAGCAGTATTTTCAGAACCCAAATTTTACTGCCAGAAACATATACCGTAATAACTGACTAACTTAACCTAACCTCCATATAGGCCCTGCTTTACATAGGCATAAGTTATTAAGTGTTGTAACTTCTTTAAGACTGTACAATATGTCATTAATATACATTTTTACTGTCATATGTTATTCTATTGTTTTTGTTTTGTAAACATTCATGAAATAGATTTTGTGTTGAGTGGATATGCGTGTTTCTATTAATTATTTTATAATTAAATAGAGTCATTTTAATTGGAGACTAGTGTAAAAATCAACTAACCACTGTAAAATTCAACACATTTACTTCTCAAAATTACATTCAATTTCTAGCCAAACAAGAAAAGTTTACCAGCTATTTAGAACGTTTCGAAAACTATTATACAATGAAAGGTTTGACTGATAAGAAGAAAATTGCTCAGCTCTTGTGTAATTCTATAGGTAGTGAACATTATAACAACCTATCTGCATTTTTGGGCCCAGACAAGCCACTCAAATCATTAGATTATGAAACTCTGTTGAATCACTTCAAGAAACTATTGACTCCAAAGAAAAGTGTTGTTGTTGCTCAACATTATTTCTTAAATATCTTTCAAAAAGAAAACCAGTCAATTTCAGAGTTTGTGGCCGACCTCAGACGTGATCTTCAAGAATGTGAATTTGCTGTTGAATGCTCCAACGATGAATGTACAACATCTGTGTCAATTGCTGATGTTTTCGTGCGGGCACAGTTCATACGAGGATTGAAGGACAATTGGCTTAGGGAACACCTTTTACAATCCGTTTACACAAAGTTTGATGACATTCTAGAGAAAGCTATTGCTCTTGAAGCATCAAAGGTTGAAAGCAAAGAATTTCACCAACATGCGTGTTCTAACAACTTTAATATGGATTCCGCTGGAGTGCACAAAATTACAAGGTCTTCCAGACGGTCCCACGAGTTCTAGTTCAGGTTCGTCTGTTCATAAACAACAAGAACGTTTGGGAGTTTGGAGAGGTAAATAAAAAGTTGGGAACTCGGCACTATCTAGTTTCCCTTGACAAGTCAGGCCGACTTGTAAAACGACACATTGATCAATTGCGGTCTACTTTGATACCAAATCCAAAAATTGTTAGTGCGGGACCAATCCACATTTTTTATGTTCCACGGGCTTCTAAACACAGCACAAAAGAAAATCCTAAGGCTGTTACTCGTCGTAATCCTGAAAGACTGTCAACTCCTGAAAGACCATCAACTCCTTAAGACCATCAACTCCTGAAAGACCATCAACTCCTGTAAGACTATCAACTTCCGAATGACCGTCAATTTCCGAAAGACCATTAACTTCCGAAGCAAACAATGCAGAGGTTCCAGTAGTTCAGGGAACAGAAACAAACAATGCCGAAGCTTCTGTTAGTCAAGATAGATCAAGGTGACAAAGACAAATGCCGTGCCGATATAAGGACTTTATTCTTTCATAATTCCATTGCCATTTCAAAATAGTGGGAGAGATTGTTGTAACTTCTTTAAGACTGTACAATATTTCATTAATATCAATTTTTACTGTCATATGTTATTCTATTGTTTTTGTTTTGTAAACATTCATGAAATGGATTTTTTGTTGAGTGGATATGCGTGTTTCTATTAATTATTTTATAATTAATTAGAGTCATTTTATTAAGTTTATACTAACCAACAGAAGAATCAATAGATTTGCTTGCAGATAACGGATTTTGATCCTCAGGACTATAGGCTTATCATCGTATACTTATTATCCATAAATAACTGTCTTAATTTGTATTTGATCTATTTACTTGGTTTATTCATATAGGTATTTTGAAAATAATTCTGCCATAAGATAGATAAATACCGTTACATAACTCTTCACTGAGCTAAGCGGGTTGGGTATTTTCACCAGTGAAGTGGGTAATATTAAGTTACCAAAGTGAATTAGAAACCATGTTTATTCGTGTTATTCAGCATTTATGAAGTGCATGTTATAAAGTGATGTTGAGATGCCTCGGGCATGTGTTGTTCCTGGTTGCAAATCAAATTATAGAAATAGTGTCAAAGATGAAGGAGTTACTAGTACATTTTCCCCCGAAGAATTCCGAATTGTGTAGAGCGTGGATTCGTGCAATTTCTAGAACAGATTGGGAACCCAATGCAAGCTCTGTGGTATGTATTAGACATTTTCATAAGGATGATGTAAGTTTGACTGAAAAGTTCCAAGACATAAATAAGGAATGGCATGAAAGGCGTAGGGAAAGGCCAGTTCTTAATAGTTACGCTGTGCCAAAGCTTTTTCCAAATTCACAAAACTTTATAGGTGTAAGTGAAAATCCAACCAAGAAAAGAAAATCATTAGATAAAAGGAAATATGAAAATAATAAAAGGAAGGAATATACATAAAAAAATAAGATTAGAAGAGGAAAACAAAGTAACAGTGTTTGGGCATTTTACAGCGGAAGTGGTAAAAAATTAAAGGGTTGTGGAATTTATGACTGGTCTGTATTTATGAATGACAATATTTGTTTGGTTTACAAGTTACAAGCGAATGACATATCTAAAGTTACCAGTAGTATTTACATATGTGAACATGACTTTGAATTAGATGAAATGAAAGTTAAAGACCATTACCCACTAAGTGGATTATATAGAGGAGCTGCTCATAATCAATGTATCTTTCTATACCAGTTACCTAATTTTGTATCTGTAATAATGCATAATTGATCACAGCTGCGATGCTGTTTGCTGTTACTAACCTTGATAATATGCATACGATTGATTTAAAGTACATGGAACCTGGGCACTCCTACCTCGAAGCAGATGCAATGCATGCTACTATTGAACGTGCTAGAAAACACAAAAAGGTTTATACCACCAGAGAGTGGGGAGTGTTCATAGAATCAGCAAGGAAAAAGCCTAGACCTTATAAAACTCAAATACTATTCCACATGGATATCTTAGACCTGCAACATTTGGCTGATAGAATCCTTTACAACACTACTTTGAGCACTGAAGAGACAACTGTACAGTGGTTGAAATTTAAATGGTTAAGGTTTTAGAAAGAAACACTCCACATTATTAAATATAAATACGTACTCTCACTTGAATTTCAAGAAATCGATATTCGTGGGCAAGTAGTTACAGAAAAAAGTCAAAAAGGAGGAGAAAATCAACTAAGGACAAGATTGCAGAGCAAATAAAAAACTGGCCAGGAGTGCCGAACACAGTGCCTCCAAAGTACAAGCAACGTATTCCTATATCTCAGGCAAAAAAGAAAGACTTGCTAAGTCTTCTTGATTCAGGGATAATTCCTCAAGAATATGAGACTTTTATAAAATCCCTTCCAAGTAATAAAGACTCTAAGGTCCTAGTTCCGTGGCAGGAAAGTGACGAGGAAGAAGATATCGCTTAGGACAGAATAAAACAGGGAAACAAATTTTTATTTGTTTTGCTATTTTTCGCTTAGGGTGTGGCCTAACTTACAGATGAAAACGGGAAAAACTCATTGTAATTTGTTTAGTGATTTTTCGCTTAGGATGTGGCCTAACTTACAGTATAAAACTGAAAAACTCATTTGAATGTTTTGTGATTTTTGCTTAGGATGTGGCCTAACTTACAGTATAAAACTGAAAAACTCATTTGAATGTTTTGTGATTTTTGCTTAGGATGTGGCCTAACTTACAGATAAAAACGGGAAAAACTAATTGTAATTTGTTTAATGATTTATCGCTTAGGATGTGGCCTAACTTACAGTATAAAACTGGACAACTGATTTGAATGTTTTGCGATTTTTGTTTAGGATGTGGCTTAACTTACAGAATAAAACTGAAAAAAACTCATTTTAATTTGTTTTGTAATTTTTTGATTAGTGTGCCTTAACTTACAGAATAAAACGGGAAAACTCACTTTAAATTGTTTTTGTACTTTGTAAAAATATAATTGTAATTATTCACATTAATTAAAATAATTAAGTCTAGTTTTGTACCTTTTAATGTGCTAAGTTATGTAGTATGTCCTTCTCATCTGAAACTTTTGATGTCCTAATGTAGTATGTCCATACATCTAGTAATTAAAAATTGTTTTTATATATTTAATGTATCCAAATTGTATAAATCAACCTATTTATCAATAATTAACTTAATAATGTTTGTTCCTATAACAAATTATTTCCTGTAATGCAAAATAAACCAAGTCATATTTGGAGTTGAAAATCTTATAAATCCGACATCGATGGCTGTGTACGAGTCATATATAGACAGTTTTACCATTCAATGTTAATGTATGTGTCTATAGAAGTGTTTTCAACTCGGGTGTCACGTCTGGACCCACTGCAGTTTCCGGGTATGATGTCTTTGAAATTGCTAGATGTTACGATTTCACCAACTATTTGACTTAAAAGAAGACCATTACCCCATTTTATGCAAATAAAAGCACAACAAATCAATGTTATTAGTTCATAGGAACGTTCCTGCTATATAAATACCCCCGGTGCAGCAATCCTGTCGACTAAGCGAATTTCTATTTGCCTGGATTGATTTTCAATTAATTAATCTATTAAATTAACATTGTTTAAGAGTACCTAGGTTTGCTGCTAAAGGGAAACTAATAAAGTGGATTTTTTGTTAAAATATTAATGGCTTAGTATTGGATAAATAAATCTGCCAAGTTTGATCCAAATACATCCATAAACAAGCCAACTACTACCTTTACAATATTGTCCGTAAGAATAACATTGGAATTATTTTAAATGAAAAATGTTTTTATTTTCTCCGTAACCAATAACCGTTCAAAACACTTTTACATACTACATTATTTTTTTTAAGCTCTTTCAAAAGGTTCAAAGAAAAAATGATATATTTTGTGTTATAAGGGTAAAAAATGAGAAAATCCCTTTTTAACCCTATAAAACCCCTCATTGAACTCCGTTCCCATGGTCCGTTCATGCTGGTTTGTGAAATTATTCAAATTTATCCCGCCTTACACTTTCAAACCAAATTTCATCAAACAATTGAACATTTTGAACAGACCGTGTTTTTGGCCTCTGCGGACATCAAAATAAAAAATAAAATCGGTCCCGGACCTAGGTCTTGCCATGAGACTTGCGATAATAGCTACTTTCAAATGTGTAAAATTCGCTAAAATGTGCTTTTGAAAATCACGTAACTGCCTTCTGCCATTTGTGTCCGACTAATAGTGCAAAAGTACTTGTTTCTGTCGCAAATGAATAAATCAAATTAACTAAATGAACAACTTTTTTATTGAAAGACAAAAGGATTTTCTTATCACACAACCAATGGACTGTAAACAATACACATTGTTGAATACCTATCAAGTACAACTAAATTGATAACTGTCCTGATTGGTGTTTTTTTTGTTTTTTTTAACCAGTTTGATACTCGGGTAACATACCAATTAAATAAGTTACAACTGAAGTTAATTGGCCAATAGTGGTATTGCTTGCTACTAGGTATAAGCTTTTGATTAGGATTAAAATTAAGATATTAGGTCTATAATATATTTGTTTATCACTATTCGTAAAAACACACACAATGTGTATATTGTTGTGTGTATTGTTGTATATTGTTGTGTGTTGTATAAAGCCCTTTTAACGTGATACAACCTTTTCTTTAAGTTATTTCTGATATATTGTACCAATAAAACGTTATCAACAAAAATAACACAAAAATGATTGAAAATATAGGTTTTAGCAAAATTAAGAAAAATGTACTAAACATACATCAAAAGTGTAAATGTAAGAAAGATAGCATGTAAACTTGTCTTTCAAACAAAACAAAAATCATTCCGATCTGATGCATGGTATGTAAAATATTGTTATTTTTTATTTTGCCCTTTCCGCCATTTTGATGACGTCATAACCGGAAACTGATGTGGGTGCAGACGTTACACCCGAGTTGAAAACACTTCTATAGACACATACATCGACATTGAATGGTAAAACTGTCTATATACGACTTGCGCACTGCCCTAGATGCTGGACTAATAGGCGTTTTTGCACACTAAAGTATAGCTAGCTGCTGGACTACTTGGACATGTAAGATGTATTCGTCTTCAGACGAGGAAGAAATATTGTTAAAGATACTAGTTACTAGTTAAAGATAGGCTAGTGGGCGAAGATACACAAAACACTACAACACGTAGAAATTATATTATATATATTTATTATTTAATCAAGAACATGTTCAGTTTTCATATGGGACAAGTGATATGCAAAATGGATTACTGACAGTACCATACAAATTAATATTTTCGAATGAAAAGTTAAACGTCAATACTCTACAAATACCTGTAACGCAACCCTTATATGTAATACGCACGGATACTAAAAAAAAATACTATTTCTTTGATTTTTAGCGAATTTCCCATATAGGGAATAAGCTATTACCGTAGTAATCATGGTAAGACCTGGACCCGGGACCGATTTTTTTTCGTTTTGAGGTCCCTAGAGGCCAAAAACACCATCCGTTCTAATTCATATATATATGTGTCCGTTAGCGCGATAACTCGAGCAAAAACGATCCGATTTTGATGAAATTTGGTACAAAGGTGTAAACCTACGTTTATTCGAACGAGTTCGCGAACCAGCATGATCGGACCATGGGAACGGGGGTTTATGGGGGGTTTTATGGGGTAAAAATGGGGTTTTCCCACTTTTGACTCAAAAAACATAAAATTTTGCAATTTCTTTCCAAACTATTTTGTAGAGCTTAAAAAAACAAATAATTTAGTATATTGAAGCGTTATAATGCACCTAATGGTTACGGAGAAAATTTCAAAAAATTGTAAATTAAAAATTCCCATGTTATTCTTATGGAGAATAAGTAAACTGTTGTAGTTTGCTTGTTTATTAACATTTTTTGCCCAAATTTGAAAAATATTTTTATTTCTCACTAACTATTAACATTGAACATAAAAAACACTTTTACCCTCCCTGTTGCAGCAAACCTAAGTATGTGTTAAACTGATTCTATTTAAATAGGGAATAAATGTGATATTTTTAAGGAGACATTTTAGTGTAAAACCAATCAGACAAATGGAAATTCGCTTAGTCTGCAGGTTTGCTGCGGCGGGGGTATATTTATTTATTATATTTTTTATTTTTGTTATTCTTGTATTTTTCTAGGATTCGTGACAATACGTGAAGGCGATTTCTACAAAACACTACACCTCTGTTAATAATAGACGGATTTTTACAAACGATATGTCAAAATGAAGTATTGTTTGAGTAGATGCACCCTTTCACCAATTCCTGTAATAAAAGATTTCGGGCTTTGCCCCACAGGCCATCAAAATCCCAATGTATTTCTTATGGATAAAAGATGTTGTTTACTTAAACGGACGAATCAATATATATAATTCCGTAAGTCAAATTTTTGTAAAGAAATTGTAAGTGACTGGATGGCCGTAGAAGGATGGGAGGGGTCTTATTTTAAAGGTCTTAACGTGAATTTTGAGGGAAAACTATTCATTTTTCTTATTTTTTACCATAAATTCGCAACAGAATAAAACTTTTCCCATTAAAACAACATGGGGTTTAATTTGTTTACATCTTTTGAAATTAAAACAGCTGTGCCACAGATTTGTATTAGTTCTATTTCTGAAAATCTGTGTACTCATAGCCTTTGATATAGATACCAGCTGTACTTTTTATGAATTTCAGTTTGTTTACTACAAAGTTTGTTTACATAATTTTTAGTTATGGTGATCTATAGTTATCTTATCGTATTTCTTCTTTTCTGCCTAAATATAGTAATGAACAACGGAGGAAGGCCGCGTCGCCGAGGTGTTGGCTTTCGAAATCAGCATGACAGACGACAGCGTAGGCGAGAAATTTATAATGAGGAAAGGAATGAACAACCACATTATGACGTCGAAGATACTCCTATTTTTAGATTACCACTTATAAACGAGATACCAACACACAATCTGGGCCTGATGAATGATCAATGTGTGCGTTGCACTTTGTTGAAGAGTCTACAAATGGTCACTACAACTCTTGCTGCCATAACGGTCTCATACATCTACCACAACCTGAAAATAACAATGAACTACAACAGTTGTTTAGGAATGGACATTTTATTAAAAACATAAGACAGTATAATAGTGCTATGGCATTTGCCTCACTCTCTACCACGAAAAAAGAAGTTCAAGGCAATGGACCATATTGCTTTAAAGTCCAAGGTCAAATTCACCGTTTTATTTCGGACTTATTACCAGGTGATGAACAAGCCCCTTCATACGGTCAGTTATATTTCATTGATACTGCAGTCGCAAATAATCTTAGACTACAAAGAACCGAAAATAGTGCCCTCAAGTTGGAAATAGTAACTCAATTGTCTGACATATTATCAAATAACCCATATTCCCAGACTTATAGAAAAGCTAATGAAATGATGACTAATGAAAGCATTAAAAACATTGAACTTCGATTCGTAGACAACATTTCGATGGATATTAGACGATTCAACAGACCTTCCGCAGATGAAATTGCTGGAGTGTTTAATTCAGAAGAAGGTGAACCTCCACACAATCGTCATGTAGTAATTTACAACCGCCAAAGTGGGCCTAAGCTTTTATCAATATTGAGCCCACACTGTGATCTTATGCTATATCCTTTGTTATTTCCGAGCGGCGAACCTGGGTGGGACGCAGAAATGACTCACAATGGACAACGACGTCAAAGACTGCGTGAGAAGCTTACCATGCTACAGTTCGCCAGCTATAGACTTGCTGTTCGGCCCGGCTTCTCAAATATCCATGCTGCTAAAAAACTATTTCAACAATATATTGTAGATCTATACACCAGAGTTGAAAGTAATAGACTAAATTATATTAGACATCACCAATCTCAGCTTAGAGTTGAACACTACCACGGATTGCAAGATTTTGTTTTGAACAGAGCACAACTACCATTGAAATTCACAATAGAATTTCAGAAACGAGGCTTGCCCCACTGCCACATACTTATAATCCTTGACGAAGAATCAAAATTTCGTGAACCAGCCCAAATAGACCGATGTGTTTATGCACAGTTGCCTAATCCCAATGAGTTCCCAAGTCTCTATGACAAAGTTGTGCGGAACATGATTCATGGGCCATGCGAAGCGCGAAATCAGAATTCACCTTGCATGAAAGACGGAAAATGTTCAAAAAAATATCCTAAAGAGTACGTGAATAAAACAGTTGAGAACAGCAATGGATATCCACTTTATCGTCGACAAAACAACAATACCACAGCTCAAAAGGGGGTTAACCTGGTTGACAATAGAGATGTTGTGCCATATAATCCTTATCTATTAATGAAATATAACGCTCATATAAACGTCGAGGTTTGCTCAAGTGTTCGATCAGTGAAGTATTTATTCAAATATGTATATAAAGGATATGACTCGGCTTGCCTAGAATTTGTAAATAGTATACAAAATGAAACTCTAAACTTTGATGAAACGACCCGCTTTGCCAACATGAGGTATGTTAGTTCTCATGAAGCTATTTGGCGTCTCCACTCTAATGACATGCATGAACAATCTCATACAATTATTCGCTTAGCTGTTCATGAAGAAGGATATCAAAATGTTTATTTTCATGCTGGGAACGAGGAGCACGCACTTCAAAATTCAGCCGAAAAACACACAACACTTACAGCATGGTTTGTTTTAAACAACCGAGACCCCAATGCACGTCAATATCTATATGCAGAGATTCCACAGTACTACAGATTTGTTTCAAACCAATGGGTACGTCGACAGAGATGTGGATCGAAAGTAATAGGTAGAATGTACGGTGTTGCACCAAAAGATCAAAACAGATTTTACCTACGTATTTTACTACTACATATCAGAGGAGCTATGTCATTTGATGACATACGATTCTACAATGGTACTGCATATAACTCTTTTAAAGAAGTTGCAGTTGCAAGGGGACTCCTTCACGATGATGTAGAGTGGCATCGTTGTTTAGAGGAGATGCAAAATAGCAAAATGCCTAAACAGTTAAGAGGTTTATTTGCATACATTTGTTGCTTCTGTGAGCCATCCTCTCCATTAGCACTCTGGAATAGTTTCAAAGAAAAACTTATCGAAGACTTCCAAGAACTTGGTGCATATGAAGCTGAAAATGTAGCGTTACAACAAATAGACTTAATCCTAAGAGAGAACGGATTTAATTGTGCCAGTCTGAATTTACCAGTACCACGGAACAATAACCATCATTTGAATAACAATAATAATATAGAGTACGAGTCCGTTGTAGGTGCCGAAATGTACTCAAAATTAAATTATGGACAAAAATTAGTTGTGGATGAAATTCTAGATTCTATATAAGGATATTCAACGGATAATCTGTTTTATTTAGAAGCTCCAGGAGGATATGGAAAAACGCTCATTTACTCTTGCCTTCTACATATAATTCGAGGACGAGGTCAGACTGCATTAGCTACAGCTTGGACAGGAATAGCTGCTCTGCTCTTAGAAGAAGGAACAACACTTCATCGATTATTTGGACTACCAGTCCCCGTACAGCCCGGATCAGTATCTTCAATTAAAATTAATTCAGAGAAAGCTAAAGTACTGAGAAAATCAAAAATTGTCATAACAGATTAAGCATCAATGGTCCCTGCCGCCGCTATAGATTGCATTGATCGTCTGTTAAGAGATATAATGAAATTTGAAAACCAAATCAATGAAAACATTCTAATGGGAGGGAAAATTGTATTGTTTGGAGGAGACTTTTGACAAGTGTTACCGGTTGTTCCCATGCAAGGAAAGGTTCAAACATTGGAGGCATGCTTGCAGAACAGTAAAATTTGGAAAAAGTTAAAATTTCTTAAACTAACACAAAACATGCTAGTCAACCCTGGTGAAAACGAGTTTTGCAATTGGCTTCTCGAACTTGGAAATGGCACATTAAACAAAGGTTTCGATGTGATTGACATTCCTGAACAGTTTATCCTCAGAAATCAATCTATTATTAGTTTTACTTTTAATGAACAAATTAATTTAAACAATGTCAAGACATTTTCTAATAATGTAATAATGTGTCCATTGAATGAACAGTGTCAAACCCTCAACAATGAAATCCTACAAACAATGGAGGGGGAAGCGAAAGATTACTTTAGTGTGGACGAAATAATCAGTGACGACCCAACCGAACGTTTGAATATTCCTATTGAATATTTACACTCAATAACTCCCTCAGGAATGCCACCTCACAAATTGACATTAAAAGTGGGTGCCATAGTAATGTTAATGAGGAATATAAACCTAGGGTCAGGTTTGGTTAATGGCGTGCGGTTAATCGTATTAAGCATGTTTGAGAAATGCATAAAATTAGAAATTATTACGGGATCTGGAAAGGGAAATATAATATTTTTGCCTAGAATAAAGCTTATTTCAACAGATCCTAACATGCCTTTCCACATGTCAAGACTGCAATTTCCCTTACGACTTGCCTTTGCTATAACTATCAATAAGGCACAAGGCCAAACCTTCCAGAAAGCTGGAGTTTACTTAGATAAACCAGTTTTTACACACGGACAGTTATGTGTTGCATTTAGCAGAGTCAAGTCATCAGATGGAATCAGAGTATATATGGCAAATACAATAGAACAGAACAATACAGAAAACAATTCATATACAAAAAACATAGTTTATCCAGAGGTTCTGACTAATTATCAAATGCAAATTATCAAATAGTAAGTAGTGATTTCTATTCATGTAAATAAAACTTTAATTAAACCAAATTTTAATTGTTTTTTACGCTTATTATTTTCAAAATAAAAAAGTTTACTGTTTTAGAGGCTATTGTCCCTACAAACCACCATTTAAATGTAAATGTATCTACTGTGTATAATATATTGTATACATTTTGTGTTGTAAACTATATTATAAAGCTAGAAAATCAGTGCTTATTTATAAATGACCAATGAAGGTTGATAAAAAATTTATGTATTTTGGTTTTTTAGGGGCTTTTGCCCCTACAAGCCCCTAGTAAATTGTATTAGTATTAATTACAGCTGTTCATAGTAAACACATGATACACACAAGTTTTCAGTTTCGATAACTGGAGTGGAGTGATAGATTACATTATCTTTGAGCTGACTTTTAAAGTAATCGGACTGTTATTCGTTTTGAAATAACGCCCGTAATAATTTGCAAATTGCTTGAATTTGATCAGGTGCACGTACTAGTCTTTAATATTGTCTGAACATAAGTACGGATATGTTGTCCCCTCCCTCATTAAGTATATGAGGTGTGGTTTGCACAAAACGTGGATTAAATCCATGACTGCAATCACTGGAGTTGTCTGCAGAAAACGAAAGTATGGGGATGGGGAGGGTGTCTCACTGATTTCCTCACCTTCCTCCAATTCCAAGTCCAGTATGATCTGTCCAATTCTCCTTTTGGCGAGTTTTTGCCTTTTACGCGAGAGTTTTTTTAATGGATTTTGCATATCCCAGCAAGAGATGATCTGTGTCGTCCATTTCCATGCGGGGGGGGGGGGGGGGACTTTCCAAGTAATGGATGACCTTTTCCGTGTTTGTTGTAGTTTGACGTTTTCTTTTCTTAATGGCTTATTGGAGTTACCATAATAACGACTAGTATTTACAATAACATTATTTTATTCCATTTTTAATTCTTTATGTTTTTATAGTCCTTGTGACTTAGGTCATACAGCACTGGGTACAAGTACACAGTTTCTATTAAACGATCCGTAGGCATGATCGTCTTACTTCTCAAAGGGCCATTTTTGACCCAGTTTAAAAAATGTACATTAATAATTGTATTTTTGCCTATTTGTTGACTTGTGCCCACTGGGCCAAATCTGGAACAGTTTCTCTACAATATTCAAGCATGTGCTGCTACCTGGTGAGCTCTCAAGAAACTATTTGGTCATGTGACCATTTCAGATTGCTGCATTGACACGGCGAACATAACCTCAAACTTTGGAAGTTTTTTGTGGATGGATCTAGGTAAGTCTTGGCATCAATAAATTCAAAATACCTTCTAATACTACTCTAAAGCATAATTAATGTAATTACTGATTGAAAACTGATATATTTCAAGAATTATGAGTAAAAAACTAAATGGGTCAAATTTGGAACATTGGGCAGTACTGGGTAACACAAACTGTGCCAAATATGTCCCTATGGGCTCTAAAGGTAAAAGTGATATTTTACAAACATTTCTACAAATTCTGTATTTTTCCCCTGTGAAAACCCACTGTGACAAAATTGAATTTAAATAAGATATAATAAAGCAGGGTATTAGTGTTTATTTTTGAAGATTATTCTCTTTGCTTTTGTCAAAACATGCAATTTCAAAAATTTAGACTAGCCTACTTTTGCAATGTACATGTTAGATAATGCTTATCATTTTAGATGGTACTGGCAATCAGTACTTATGTAAAAAATGGTATATTTTTAGATGGAGCGTCTAAGAAGGGAAAACCGAAATATTATTGTCCTACCACCAATGGACAGTGATGACAGCTTTGCTGACGACACGGATGAAGATCCGGACCATGACCCACAACCACAAGCTTCTACATCATTGGAAAAAAGATTGAATAAAAGAATTATTCAACGAGGTAGGCTATACAACTGATAGAATTTCAACTTGAGTTTTATGTTTTGTTTGTGATGCACCTGGTAATATATGTTACCTAACCAATCAAACAAATTTTCTCGATTGATTTGAGAGCGCGTCTAAAAAACAGTAGTTAAATACTGTAACTATGCATTTCGAAACCTTATTTGAGATAAATAAATGAGCAAATGAGTTTATATCTAATAACAAAAAAATAATGTACAAAAATATATATTCAAACCAACATATTTTTAATAATTACCTAACGATATTTTTATATAGTTATCTGTCTGCTGTGACATCCGATGGTAAAACTTTATCTCTAAAACAGTTGGTTACACCATAAAGTTTGTGAGAAAATTAACATCCGGCTGGCAAATACTAATTAGTGTGGTGTTTTTTTTTTCAGATCTTGAAGATATTACCTTATCTAGTGACACGGAGGAACCACCTACAAATATCAGCGGTGAAGAAGATGCACCAACTGAGCCTGAGAGTATGTCTTAAGTTGGAGTTGTGCCTGGAACTGGAACATCCAATAAAAGCCCTGCAACAAATACTAAGAAAAAAAGGAGTAAAAAAAATAAACCGCCGCCACCAGAATGGAAGTCTGTGGATGCGCCCTAAGTGTAAGTGCAAAAACTATTCCTGTGTGGGACGTAAATGATGAGCCCCAGATGTTTATGTCACTAATCGACTATTTCAAATATTTTTTCAATGAGGATATCCTGACAAATATAGTCAATCAATCAAACCTTTATTGTTTACAAAAAAACCCCATCAAACCACTCAATACAGACCTAAAAGAAATCGAACAATTTCTTAGGACATGCTGCATATGGTATAACACGATCTCGAGTTTGTTGGAATGGTCAGTCTAAGATCGATAAAATTGCTAATGTTATGGGAAGGAACAGGTGGGAACAGATCAAAGCAAATATTCATTTGAATGGTAACTCCAGCCTCCCCCCTACAACAGATCCTAATAGGGATTGTCTGTTCAAAATAAGACCCCTTGTTGACTCTTTACGAGCAAAATTCCAAAAATAAGTTTTGACAACCAAATGCTCAGTGTTGACGAGCAGATTGTCCCTTTCAAAGGAAGATCAACCCTGAAGCAGTATAACCCCCTCAAGCCACACAAGTGGGGATACAAATTATTTGTCCTAACTGACAGCTCTGGTCTTACTCATGATTTTGAGATATATACAGGCAAAACAAAGTCCCACTCAACTTTGCCTGATATTGGAGCAAGTGGAAATGCTGTCTTGAGACTCACTGACACAATTCCCAAAGATAAAAATCATTTGCTTTTTTTTGACAACTGGTATACATCTCCTGCGCTTATGGTACAGCTTCACAAAATTGGCATACAATCCCTAGGAACAATTAGGATTTGCAGATTTCCAGGTCTTTCTTTCTCTTCTGATGAGATTTTTAGTGAATCAGGCCGAGGTACATTGAGGAAAAAGAATTGACTGTTGATAGTGTAGAAATACGAGCACTGAAATGGCTAGACAACAAGCCAGTATATCTGGCATCAACCTTTGATAGTGCAGCACCTGTGTCAACAATAGCTAGATATGACAAAAAATAAAAAATAAAGTTATATCGATGTTCAGTGCCCTCATGCTATAATAACGTACAATAAATTCATGGGCGGGGTTGACCTTTTGGATGGGCTAATTGCCTACCACAGAATCCACCTCAGGTCCAAGAAATTTTATATGAGGTTTTTTTCCATTTCATTGATATGGCTTGTGTTAACGCCTGGCGTATGTATCTAAGGGATGCTGCATCGCAAGATCTACCCAAAAAAAGCCAGTTGGATCTCTTAGGTGTTAAATTCAAAGTGGCAGAGTGCCTTACACAATTGGGCAAGGACAATAAGAAACGAGGAAGACCCTCTACCTCTTCTACGCCATTTGAACTAAAGAAGAAAAGAGGTCCAACCAAAGTTATTCCAGTGTATGATGTGAGGCGAGATGGAATCGGTCACTGGCCTAATATGAGCGAAGACCGCCTTAGATGCAGGCACCCCCTCTGCACATTAAAAACTCAAATAAAATGTGTAAAATGTGAGGTTCATCTGTGTTTAAATAAAAACAAGAACTGTTTTGTGGACTTCCACTTGTAAAATAGTAAATAAGAATATTTTTAGGAACTGTACCAGTTTTTGTTATCTTCACAAAAAAATGATACTTTGGACATTTGTTTTTACTTTTACCAAAATACAGTGCAACTTAATGATAAATAACAAATCTATAAGTATACAATTGGTAATTGTACAAAAAGTATATATAAATGGGTCAAATTTAGGACATTGGGCATTCATAGATATTATTAATAGGTTATTTCCCAGAGTGCCAAATTTGACCCATTTATATAAAATGTAAAAAAAAAATATTTTACAACAAACTTTATATATGAAATTCTGGGTACCAAAGAAAGCCATTTCACTCATCAGGGATCTTTTATAATGTTTACTTCATAGGGCGGGAAGTAAGAGGTTAACTGACTCTCAACTGACAAATGTCAAATGATCTACACTCACACTGAGAATATACGTACCACTGAAATACCGCGCAGCAAAAATGGAGCATGCAGCATTTTTGCGACACGAGGGTAAATTTTATCAGTGTGGGCGCTCCCATTAGGTCACGTTGTTCTAAAATACCCGGCGGTTTACCCTTACCGCATACCGCGGCAGTTTGGGTGGGCCTTAAAAAAGATTTCTGGAAGGTGTTATTTTTGTGGATTCGACCGACATTCCAGAGATCGTTGTCCTGCACGACAAGCAACGTGTAGAAAATGTAGAATGGTAGGTCACTATGCAAAAGAATGTAAAGTAAGTATAGCTCAGAATTTCAAAACCAATCAAAAGAGTTCTAGAACATCAGCCGCCTTACTTTCAACTGCAGCCAATACATCGCTATTAAATGATTCTTTAGTTGAAGCTGATGTAAATGGCATCAACGCACGTTGTCTAATCGATACAGGGAGTACATCAAGCTTTATTAACTTAAATTTTGTCAAGTTAAATAAATTGAGGATGTATAAAGAAAAGGGACAAGCATCTCTAACTGTGTCTAATTTGAAGTCAATTGTTCAAGGGTATGTTAGTTTAAGTTTGCTGGGACATAAATACAATGAATTATGGTTGACGGTCGTTGAAGAACTATGCGCTGATGTACTTATTGGACATGACAAGCTTTTCTGTAATTTAAATTGTGACTGCAAACCGATTGCGACGAAGTATTTACGTTATTTACAACATTTAGTGGGACAGAAGGGATTTTAGAGCCAAGTTCAACCCCCTGGAGAGCTCAGGTACTGGTTGTAACAAATGACAAAGGAAAGAAACGTACGGTAGTGGACTATTCACAAACTATAAACAAGTTCACTCTACTTGATGCCTATCCACTACCGAATATAGACGACCTCGTGTCAACAGTAGCAACTAATAAAGTATTCAGAGCAATTGACCTCAAACAAGCTTATTATCAAATACCTATATGTGAAGATGAAAAGCCATACACAGCTTTTGAGGCCGCTGATCGCCTGTTCCAATTTAGAAGAATTACATTCGGTGCGACTAATGGAGTGGCCTGTTTCCAAAAGACTATGGACCTGATAATAGAAAACGAAAATTGAAAGGGCGTTTACACTTATTTAGATGACCTGACTGTCTGTGGGAAGGACCAATTGGACCATGATACAAATCTAAGAAAATTCTTAGAAGCTTTAAACATGTATGGACTAGTAATTAATGAAGAAAAGGGCAAGTTCAATCAAACATCAATTACACTGTTGGGGCATTTAGTTTTCTATAAGTCTATCCGCCCTGATCCAGATAGATTACAATCACTCATGGAACTTCCAGTACCAAAGGATCAGACTGCATTGAAACGAGTTTTTGGATTTTTCGCCCATATTTGAAATGGATCCACCGATTTTCTGACAAGATAAGGAATCTGACTCAAGTTAGGTCATTCCCATTGTCACATGAAACGGTTAGAGACTTTGAAAATCTGAAGCTAGACATAGCCAATGCACTTATTACTCCAAGAGATGGACAGGAACCGCTGGTGGTGGAATCGGACGCTTCAGATGTAGCTCTGGCAGCAACCTTAAGTCAAAGTAATAGACCTATAGCTTTTTTCTCTAGGACTTTAAATAAATCTGAGAAACTGTATCCGGTAGTTGAAAAGGAAGCCGCTGCAATCGCTGAAGCCCTAAGAAAATGGAAACCATTCCTCAGCAAGCTCTTTCGTTTGTGTTTGATACGAGGCATACAAGTCGAATAAAAAATTCCAAAGTAATGAGATGGCACCTTACCTGTACGACATTGTTTATCGCCCTGGAAAAGTTAATGAAAAGGCAGATGCATTGTCACAAGTGTGTTCGGTTCGCTCAGGGGTGCAGAACTTCTTGAAATCAACAAATCCCTGTGTCATCCAGGGAGTACCAGAATGTTTCATTGGATAAAGAGTAAAAACTTAAATTACTCTCTCGAACATAAATAACATAGATAAAATTGATATTTCTGGGAAAATATTCTTGTTTGCAGATGACACAGCGGTAATCTTTAGGGCACGTACTTGGGAAGAGGTTTTTAATATTGCACCATCAGAATTACAAATTTTAAAAATATGGTTCTCAGAAAACATTTTAACAATGAATGTCAGTAGAACAAAATGCTTGCCTATCGCACTTCGTCCCGCTAGCGAGCCGCCCGCCGAACTCAGACTAACCTTGAACTAATGTGGTACCGCAGGCAACGATTGCAACTGCCAAATTATTGAAACTGTGTCGCAGTATAAATTCCTGGGCATTATAATGGATTCTAAATTGAAATGGGAAAGTCATCTAATTTTTTTTTAACAAAGCTTAGAAAAATGATTTATGTTTTTTATCAATTGGGTCAAATTTTACGACATGACGAAATTAAAAGAATTTACTACGCATACGTTCAATCTTATTTGCAGTATGGTTTAATACCTTGGGGAGGGGCTTATTTATCGGTAATTGAACCTTTGTTCGTATTTCAAAAATCAATAATTAGAGCTGCGTTAAGAAAACCGAGACGTTATTCCACTGATCACCTGTTCAAAGAATCTCAGATTTTATCAATAAGGCAATATGATAAAGATTTATTAGCTTATTTATAAATTCATTTAGACCTAATCACCTCGCCCGTAGTTCATAACTAACATACCAAAAACTCAGTGATGATATGATTACGAGTCCCAAGAGTTCTCAAATCAATCAATTTAACAAATTCCTTTTACATTGCTAATTGCTTGTTGCGTAATATTCCTCCAGAAATTAGGGACCTGCGAGTGTCACTGAGTGTATATAAGAGGGTTATCGCTAATTGGCTGATGGAGATAGGCCTTGACAATACAGAGTCGCTTATCAGCCCAGAATATCTCGTTTAGACCTAACCAACTGTTAACTGGACCATCTATTGTAAGTACTGTACCTTCCACAGCACTCTTACTTGACGGAATCTACGCCTCAGTAAAATTGGGAATTGAAAAAAAGTTTATGTGTTCATCAGATGTAATCAAGCAATGAGTTCCCCAAGTTATTGAGTTGCACATTGTATATGGTTGTTAGGTTATTATAATTTTAATTGTGTATTAAATTGATTTGTATGCTTATTTTACCAAGTTATTGTTAGATTTTTGTTTATGTGTAGTGAAGTGTGAAGAACTTTTATTTGGATGAATCAGCCAGTTAAGGACTCCTATCACGCACAGGTCATTTTGACCCATGTGATATTTTTATTTTTGAATGTATTGCTGCAAAATAATGTGGATAAATAAAGAATTTCTCTCTCTCTCTCTCTCTCTCTCTCCATACTACCCAAGAGGAAATTCAAAGATTGAAAGATTTAACGGAACTATATGGAGAGGAGATCCATTCTTCTTGCACTGAAAACACATAACCTGCCAGTTACCTCATGGGAAGATGTGCTGCGCGAGGCACTTCACATCGCTGCCTTGGGCCCGAAGTCCATGATTACCAACTGAGCCACCGACTCACAAAATACTGTTGATACTGAACAATATGTATTTATTGTAGTTGTCAGCTGATCAATTCGTTAATATCGATTAGCCCATATCGGATTGAATAATAAAATCGATAGTTAAGTAGACGAAAAGCACCTACATAGTTTTGTGTCAGAAAAAAAGAGAAATAGGCCGTTTTGTAAAAAGTGTGAATACAGTGAACAACAGTGAATAATCTCACATGCCTTTTAGACAAAACAACCTTAGTCTCAGGGGTAAAAAATTAGCTGATTTTGATTCTAACAAGAATACATTTGGCATACCTTCTTTAGCTTTGAAAACAGCGCTTATAATATACAAATATTCTCACGGGTATCCATATATTCAACTATGATGATTTAAAAAAGAAAACTGTTGACAACTTCAAAACCTATTTCAACTTGAACTGGACAAATAATGTATACACACATGCACTTCGGACCATCGATGAAAAACATTGGAACAAGCCAAAACTTTTGCCTTTGGATGAAGACGTAGGAAACTTCAATAAACACATGGAAAAAAGAAAAAGTGAGCTAAAGACTGAACTAGTTGAAGACCCTAGCGAACAAGTATGGAGTGAGTTATCTGAGTATGTACTGGCACAAGTTGTTACATTCAATAGAAGACGTGTTGGAGAAACCGAGAGACTTAGTGTGTCTACTTATAACACTAATTGTAATTCCACCATGGACAGTGATATTAGAAAATGCCTCACCCCATTAAAAATTAAACTTGCAGATTCTCTAATGAGAGTTGAAACTAGGGGTAAAAGGGGGTGGAGAGTTGCAATTCTAACAAATGATATGCAGAATTCACTGGACATTTTACTTCAGTTTAGAGTTTTTGTAAGTAAAATCCATCCGGATAACAATTGTGTTTTCCCCAACACAACTGAGTAAGGGTACCAGAGGCAGTGATGCCATGCGACATGTCGCAAAGAAGGTTAATCTTAAAAACCGCGCTCTGATAACATCCACACGACTTCGTAAGCATGCTGGAACAATTTCTCAAGTGCTCAACCATTCTAATCATGAATAAGACATTTCGACAAATTTCATGGGGCATGATATTAGAATCCACAGAGAATTCTATAGGCTCTCAGAAGACACTCTGCAAATGGCTAAAGTGAGTAAGATCCAGGTAGCAATGGAAAAGGGCACTTTAAATATTGGGTTAAACTTAACCCAATATCAAGGCAAAAATCTAGATGAAATAGATATTGATATCGACGAAGAGTTTGAAGAAGATGATTCTCAAAGTGATTAGGAAAGTATACCGGTACTACAAATTATACTTCGACACCATCAGATACCGTACAAAAACAGCCAACAAACCTACCCTCTCATACCATTAGTAAACAGCCAAAACCCCGACCAACTAGCAACAGGACTTTTAAACCATCAGAAGAACAACCATGGACAAGGGACGAGAAGAATGCAGCCTTTTAATTCTTCAAGAACGACATTCAACTCAAAATAGTACCAAAAAAGGAGAGTTGTGAAAGGTGTATTTCAAATAATACCATCATAGATAAAACATACTCCTTTACCATTTTAAAAAGCCACTCTTGGATTAAAATAAAATTTTGTGTTTTCAACAAAATAAAATCGGTTGATTACATACAGGACAAATTTAAATACAGGAGCACATACAGGATTATTTTTTTATTTTATTTCTTATTTTTTAAATCTACTTCGATGTATTGAGGATTTAATCTTATTTATTAAAAAAGCCTAGTGTTTATTTGTTTAAAATAAGGAAAATTTAATTGTTAGCCAAGTAGGGGAAATATTGTCACATATGAGTATAGTGTTTTTTTTTTGTAATTTTTCACAACTATAAAAACCTCGACAATGAAAATAGATTTTCCGTTCTAATATTTTTAAACGTTTTGTTAATTGTGGGGGATATATCTTTTAGAGAGTGATTAACACGTTTGTACTTATGATGTTTTATGTTTAGCCATAGGCCTACTGTCGTTATAAGAACTGGGGTTATCAGAATTATTGGTATTTCATAAAATAGTAGATTAAGAGAAAAATTTAAATTAGGTGGGCTTCGCTTAGTTTTTATGACAGAAAAAAATTATCGTCAATGGCCACCAAACCTATAAAATTTGTTCACACATTCTTATACTCTCAACTGTGTTTTTGGATTCTTCAAGAAATTTTAAGAACTCCTGTGAACACTATAGTATGATTTTCCCCATAGGAATTTATAGTTTAATTTTTCCCATTGGAAATTGCATTGTGTTGGTAACTATGACAGTCCAGAATTCCATTTTGAAAACAAAAATAGTACATTTCCATGAATGAATTGAGACTAATAAATCATCTATACGATCTGATAATATGAACAAAAACAGAAATTTTAGAGCAAGTTTGTTATGACAGTTTATAAAAAACAAAATACTGATGATTTCAAATTTTAGTTCAAATTCAAATCTACTGGTCAAATCTCATTATTGGGTGTAGGAAAAAACCTCAAGAGCAAAACAATCTTAAAACTAAGCATAATTTTAAAAAATACCTTAAAATACAGAATGTTTGATACAAGAAATCAAAATTTCACACAGGGCAGCCATTTACAAAATTAAATTAATTTTGTATTACCAACAATTTGTATAAGCTTTCCCAAGTCTAAATAGTAGTAAATAAACTAAGATGCCAGTGGTGATAGGCCTAAAATTAAGTTTGTCACCCTGTATAAGTGATCATTAAATTTAAGATCAAAACTGAAATGTAGTAAACTGAAGTAAGCCTTTAATGTAGATAACATGTAACTTTTTAAATAAATCTTTTTATTATTATTAATGTGCTCTGTAATATTCACATAAGATAGTTCAATAAGAAATAATTTAAGAATTGCTGTGATAAAAGGATTTTCCACTGCTTACGTAATGGAACGTTATATTGCAAAACATGACATGATAAAGAAGAAAATCAATTTTACAATCAGAAAATAACTTTGCAAATACTTATTTGGTAGAATTCAGTAACTCCCAATAAATGTGTGTTGTTTGAAATACAATTTAAAAATGAACAGCTGTTTCATTAAAAAGTATTATTCACATGGCCAAAATGTAAACAACTCTGTAAAGGGATCTTTAAAGGCTTCTGGGACAGAGTCCTAAGGGATTTTGATTAGTTTTTCTTTTGATAACTCATCTACAGACCAAGACCTTTCATTGGACACCTCTACCAAGTTTCTACGCCCAGCCGTTCTCTCAAATAAGTGGGGACAATTAAATATTTGGATTCCCCCATGTTAATCTTATGGGAGAAACTCCAACTTTGATGGCCTGTGGGGCAAAGCCCGAGGATTTTTATTACAGGAATTGGTGAAAGGGGGCGTCTACACAAAAAATACCTTATTTTGACGTCGTTTTTAAAAATCGGTCCATTATTAACGGAGGAGTAGTGTTTTGTAGAAATCGCCTTCACGTATTATATATAAGGATTCACAATTGGCATTTTGATATTTTATGTATTTCATTTGTAATCTATTATATTATTAAAGTGATACAACAAATTTTATGTAAATGGTTAGGCCCATTAACCAAATAAAAATGTAGGCATATGGCACATCAAAATGAAGCTCAAAGTGTCTAGATTTGTCGAAAAGTATTGATATGAATAAATTCTCTTAGGGCTCTGTCACATAGGCTGATTTTCAAAGGGCTACGCCTTACATGTTTTAGAAGTTTAAGTTATTCGATTTAAAGTGATCAACAGCTGGTCAATGCAATTAACAACAGATTGTTTATTAACATTTTTGTTTACTTATTTTATTATTTACTTTTATGTTCTTTAAAGATGTGAGGCTACCAACAAAAGAATGGAGAGCAACTCTAATGAGTTAGATCAGAAGATTTTGTAGGAATTGGGAGCAATTTTTACAGAAATAAATCCATACACGAGATTGTATAAGAGTCTAAACGAAGTTTTTTACACCTGCATTTCTGATATTTTTTCAAACTGCCCGAACGAAGAGCGGGCCAAACAGCTAGTATCTTTTTATACAGGTATTCAGCTGTATAAATATATAATATAAATATATCGTCAGCCTAATGAGCAGAGGCTGTAACTCCTAAATGGCGGATTTTACAGGAGAAACAAAAAACTGTTTCCATGGCAACCATGGCAATATAATCATATATTTTCTATGTTTTTCTAAAGTATAATTCACATTATATAATTAACACTAAGCTTTATTGTGGAATAAAACAATTAAAAAATTATGATGGAGTTACAGCTTTTTATACTTGATTTTCACTATTTTTTTGGAGTTACACCCTTTTCTTTTTAACTTTTAAATATTGAAATAATTAATTATTGAAAGGTTTCCATAGGTATAAATTAAAAACTTGCGTCGTTAAAAATATTTTTATGAATAAAATCAGCTTATGAAATACAATATTAATTAGGCCTACATGAAAAACAAGTACTCTGTTGTATTAAAGCTAGCAGCCTACTGCCACAGTAAATTATCATAAAAATGGTGGTAGTCTACTGGGATTGTCTTTTTCAACTCTTGAAGGTCCTCGTACTTCCTCTTCTTAATTTTCAAACGATCCTTATACAAAATAGGAATGTCACGTGTCATAGTTGCTTCTACTGCAGTAACTGTTGTTCTTACTGGAAGATTATTGTATTCATCCCCAAATCGCAGTTTGTACATTAAACCTTCTTTATTATACTTGAGAGCACGGATATCTGTTACACAAGAATCTCCGACTTTCTTTCCTGGCCTGATAGACTTAAAATACTTCAGACTTTCATAATTTTTTAAAAAGGTGTGATCGAGGTAAGAAACTAAATAAGGATTTGGCTTTGTTCGGGCTTTCTCTATCACTGGAACATAGTCGGCAGGGACATTAATGATTTTGTTCCGGACTTGCCTTTCGATTTGGGAATGCACTGAATCTGCTTCCATTTGTGTGTGTCCCTTTTCTAGAAACTTTTGCTCTATTGTTATATTCATCAATTTAGCTAAATTGACTAAACCATTTGACAATATCGCATTCCGATTTTGATAAGTGCATCCGTCAGTGTATAAGATGATGCTCTCAATATTTCCTGGTAAAGGGCACTGCTTCAGGATAAAATCACATATTATTGATGTAAATTCATTTGCTGTCAATCCCCCTTCAGACTCATTCCATACATAGCAATGAACTTCTTTGGTTTTCAAGTTGTAGAAAGACAAATTATGCACAGCTAACTTAGTTTTGTAATAAAGACTTGATACATTCGATTTCGGACAAAGTAATACACATTGTAAATCCATTGTAAACACCAAACTTTTGTCACTGGACTTATCTTTTTCTTTTTCATCTCTTGCTTCTTTCTTCTTGTATATGTGTCTTGAATAAAACTCCTCAGATACGTTTCCAGTTCGATGACCAACGCAGATATCACATTCATCCTTTTTGGGCTTAAATAAACTTAAATTTTGTTCTTCAAATACATTCAAAAATTTAGCAATAGACATTGTGGTTACATTGCGTTCCTCAGACCACCTACAGTATTCTCTATACAATTCTTGTTTTGAAGTCCAATTCGGCTCCAAATAAAGTTTGGATGAATTCTTCCTACAATAATGGGATTCTACTTTGGCCAAACTTTTAAAAAATGTATCTAAACCTTCATTGGAACTTTCAAATTTTTTCTTTCTAGATTCCGATATTTTTCTATATTTAATAACCCCATTTGATTCAAGATTTTCTTGGCTTCTAACTTCATCAACATTTTCTTCCTGCTGATCATCTACCAAACATGTACTCGTTTTTTTCCAGTGTCGCATTGCCTTTTCTCCAATCCCTATAGTTCCAAAAAAACATTTTTTTACACACACGCATTTTTTCTTGATTTTTCTCTAAAAAGTATATGTACGAGTGTTCCCTTCTACTTGCATCTACGTCCTTTCTACCTCTTGCCCTTGATGTAGGTCGAATCATAACAAACAAGTCAAGATAGACTTTTTTTTCTTGCCACGACATGTTCCAAATTTTTTTAAAAAATTGTACTCTATCCTCGTCAGTAATCAAATCACATTTTATTTGATTCTTATTTTTTAGTTTGCATTGGCACCGTTCTTTCATCTTGCGTTCTCCTTTTGGGACATCATAGCTCCACTTGCCGTTTTTTAAAATCTTTCCTGAGTAAGGTTTCCCTTTTTCTCTTGCAGCTTTATTGCGATTTACAAACCAGTCTGCTTCCTTGGCATGCTGACGTTTCCTCCTTTTCCTTTTTCCCTTTTCAACTACTGGAACATTATTCTCATTATCTGCTTCACGGTTACGTAGAGGCGTTGGCAACACTTCATTGTCTGTGATGGAAACATTTGGTGGATCTCTTCGATTTTCATCTTCAGAAGATTCATCTGAAAGAGATGGCTCGTAGTCGGGATCATCAGGATCCATCTCCCTCGGAAGAAAAGTATCATCATAAATACAAAACTGTGGGGTTTTATTAATTACTTTTTCTTGTGCATTCTTCATAATAGTTTCATTTTTTCTTTTCTTATGTTGTTGCTTCTCAGCATTGTTTTCTTCAACTTCAAGATTATTTACAGGTAACAGCATTATCTCTTTTTCAATGTTTTCTTCTTTCTCCCCATGTTCTATAGATACTTCTAGTTGCTCTGAAGAAAAAATGTTGCAATTAAGATCGTCTTCTTGCACATCAGCAGTATATAGCATGGGATCATTGTTCTTCTCATTGGATTCCAATTGTAGGTTTTCATTGAAATCAATTTGAGAGTCTTTACTGGTCTCAAGAACTGCATTTTTTCCAATATCAACAAAAAAGTCTTGGTCACACTCAGAATCCAAACTACTAAGGTTTAAATTACCAAAAACATCTGAGAGGCAAATGTCACTAAAACTCTGGTTTTGAATGCATTGGTTAACAGGCGGGAGTAGGCCTACATTCACACAGTCACTGTTCATGATATCTAAACTTAAATTTGGCATTTCAGTTAAATCATTAGTGTTCAAGTCAAAGTTTGATATTGTTCCACTTTAATCAACAAGGAAGACATTTTGAGCTCTGATTGCAGTATTCAAAACTTCATTTTCAGTTTGAGCTTTTTCTTTGTCATTTAACTCCTTGAGCTTAAGCATGATTATGTCTTTTCTTGAAGCCATCCTTATTTAGTCTCTATAGAAAAATTAAACCATAGAAACTCATTACAAGAAGTTTTAACAGGAAGCAAAGGTGTGCCAAATTGTTAAGTAGGCCTACTAGACATTTAAGCAGAAATAAAAGATGGTCTTATAGCTATGTTTATTTTGTTTACCATGTGTTTGATAATAAAAACAATAATTACAGCTGTGGTTGTAAAGAATAGCTAAAGACAGACCAACAACAATCTTCTGCTTTTGAATTTAGTAGGCCTAATTAATTGGAGTTACGACTTTTGCTTTCAGTAATAATAAACTAGCAAAAGCCGTAACTCCACTCTAAGATATATTTAGTTGTTTTGGGCTTGAAACTAATTTGTTTTTGATTTAAAACTATGTAATGAGTTTCTATGATAAGTATAGTTACTAAAAATGATTACTTTTAAGCACAACACCCACTAAGTAACACAGAAACAAACTAAAGACACGAGCACTACCACATTACACACCACTGTAGTAGGCATTTCTCATAGACTACTGGAGTTACAGCAATAGCTACAGTACTTAGTGGTGTGGGAGGGTTGGAGATACGGCTTTTGATATTTAGTGTTTCAATAGAGAAATAATTTTTTTTTAAGTTTGAGCTTTACTTTATGACGTTGGCAACACTGCAACAAACAAAATGGCTAAAACACTCAAAAACGGCAAATATTGGAGTTACGACCTTTGCTCATTAGGCTGACGATATGTAATCATATAATTTAAGAACATTTTATTGAGGATTACAACTGTAATACAATAGGTAAAGGTTTGCCTTTTGTAATTTGTAATATTTAATATTTTACTGCAAATAATTTTTTGTTGCATTAAAATGATTTTGAATGTACCAGATTTTAGCGAATTTCCCATATAGGAATATATAATTTATATATATATAATTTATTACATATATAAGCTATTACCGTAGTACTCATGGTAAGACCTGGACGCGGGACCGATTTTTTTTACTTTTGAGGTCCCTAGAGGCCAAAAAACCTTCCGTTCAAATTCACATATCTTAATAATATTATAAATCTGAAAGTTTGTGTATTTATATATAAGTATTTAATGTATTTGAAGTTTGAAAATGGACTTTTGTCCGAAACATGTCACTTCTTTAAAAAAATATAGCATTCAGGGTGCTCAGTTGTACTTATTTACTACAATAATTTAATATATCAGCGGCCCTATTACGTGAACACCTAAATTAAAACATATTTATATATATGTGTGTGTGTGTGTGTGTGTGTGTGTGTGTGTGTGTGTGTCCGTTAGCACGACAACTCGAGCAAACATGATCCGATTTTAACACTCTTGCTCTTGGTCTTTACAAAATTGATCAAACATAGCCAGCACTGCCAAGCCATAGGATCCAGGATCAATTGTATGTGTATTAACCTGTAGGATAAAGAACAATGAATAAATGCAAATGTTAAAAACTTCAATCTTTCACTTATTTATACCCTTACCACCCTCTTAGTTGTTATACAATTGGTTAAACATAAATCAATATCCATATTATCTATAGCTATATTTCGTTTTATCCCAGCATTGGTGACAGAGATTGTTTTAAATTGGTCAAATGAGAAGTCATTATCAACATGATTGTTATATACATGTTTGAAATTTAAATCGCCCTGTTTGGATATAATTAGGACATTTTTGTTATCATGATACAGTCACAGTTCAGTCTCAATTGCATCCGTAACTTATCAATCAACCTGTCAATAAATTGGTTGCAGTCAGTTTTCCGACTCTTTATTTACTGATGTTACATTTATTAATAAAAACTCAATATTCTATCAAATGTTCATCGTCCATTTTTGTTGATCGTTATAAACAATACTTAATATACAAATACATACGTTGTCATCAAGCAAGCGTTTGAAAAATCCAAAAATATCGTGTAATGCGGTGGAGCTCCGTCTTGTTGGAAAATTACCCACGGTTGAAACTCCTCTAATTGAGGCACAACGCACAGTTCAAGCATGTCCAAATATGTTGTTCCTGTAACTGATTGTTTTCAAAAAAGAATGGGCCTATAACTTTGTTGTGCATCGAACCGCACCATACATTAAGTTTGGGACTGTTTCTTTCGTGGTCTAAGACATATCTCTGGTTTTCGCTGCCCCAAATTTGGACATTGTGCGGATTTACTATACCACTTACGTGGAAGGTGAATTCGTCTGAAAAACAGACACAGTTTTTATCTACATGAATGAGATCTAAAATTTAATTAGCAAAAGAAGCTCAGTAAGGGTAATCATTCGGTTTCAAAAATTGCACTAGTTGAATCTTGTATGCGCTTAGTTTGAGTTTTTTTCCGCAAAATCTTATGTATAGTGGTACGTGGTAAACCAAGTTCCCTGGAAGCGTTGCGAACTGATGTACGTGAACTGCTTGTGAAGCATTGTCTAACAACATCAACAGTTTCTTCTGTTATTTTAGGCAGGTCCGCAACACTTCCATTGTTCTTGAAGATAATAAAACAACGAATAATTTATCTATAGTTTGGAGCTTGCCTCCCATAGTGCAATCTGAACTGTCTTTGAACGTAAACAGGTGAATTAGACTTGTGAAGCCACAAAACCCATTGAGCTTTTTCTTCCTCAGTAGCCATTTTTACGATGGACGAATGGTAACTTTTGTTTGGTATCACACTCAACAATGAAATGACGGGTTACCAACATATACAAACAAAACTTGATAAATCAGCTGTTAAACAACATATATAAAACATATATAGCCCCATCAATTCTACGATCAACAACTATTTCAAGTGTTGTTAAAACAATTTACAGAGCTACAGTCCTTCCTCACACACTGTATAAATCACATTTTTTCAGCATAGTAGGTCAAATCTATGAAAAATTAATAATTATTTACATTCTTTAAATGTTTACCTTCTAATTACGATTGGTTATTCTTGTTACCATGGATAAATTTATAAACAAAAAAAAATATTTAAGCAAATTAAACAGGTGTTTTAACGAAAAAGGAATTCCAAAAGTAATTTTCAAATATAACTATCTCCAATGTTTATTATCAAACATGACTATCTCCATATCGAGGGCTTTATTCTAATACCTCGTATCTAAATTTCGGTGAGTTTTCAGGAGACGGAAAAACGTCACTGCTTAGTTATTATGGTTAATTAAATGACTTAATGATTTTTATTTATTCATTTGATGTTGTAAAAGCAACATTCAAGTCTTTGTCGAACACATTGTACAGGCTAGAGACTACTCAAGTCCTAAACGGAAATGGTGCTTTGGAACTATCATTGGAAGAGAAGGTACCCTCTTATACCAAGTCAAAATGGAAGACGGAACTGTGTGGAGGAGGCATATCGATCAGCTTCTAAAATGTGAAATTTAAGCGGGGAGAGTTGATACATATTTCCAAAGACTGTCCCCATTTAATCCAGCTGATCAGTTAATTATTTGTTGTTTTCCTGTATTCGATTTGATAGTTGAATCCAGATAAGAAGTGTGCGTAATTGAACAGCCTCGTTGCTGAGATTGATGGCAAAGTCTTGTTTGGATTAAATATTGATACTAACGAATTGTGATCAGTCACTAGAATAAACTTACGTCCGTAACAATAGGGGAAAAACTTTTTGAGGCCCCAGTATATACCTGTTGTTTCTTTGTCAATCTGACTGTATTTTTGTTTATATTTAGTCAGAGTACGTGAAGCAAAACTAATAGGCCTTTCAGTTCCATCACTGTATCTGTGAGAGAGAATGGCCCCAAAGCCCACCGGTGACGCGTCTGTTGCAAGCACTAAGGGAAGATCTGGATCATAGTGAATAAGTACATTGTCACTAGTTATCTCTGATTTAACTTTCTGGAAACTCTCTTCACATTTAGTTGTCCATATGTACTTTTTCCCATTCCGTAGCAGTTCATTAAGTGGGTAAAGGATTGTGGCCAAACTTTTAATGAACTTATTATAGTAGTTAGCCAATCCCAGGAACTTTCTCAATTCATTTACATTTTCTGGCTGTTTGCTGTTCATGATGGCAGAAATTTTTTCCTTTGTTTTGTGTAGTCCCTGAGCATCAATGGTGTGAAATTAATTTTCCCTGATGTGTTACATAAATGTGTACTGGTAGCCCAGGCAAATTAGACATATGCTCCCCAAAAAATCGTCTAAAGCTGGAAAGTGTTTTAATACCTTTTGGGGGTCCCAAATAAGACTCCTGTGAGTTTGCGACGGATTCTGACGTCTGCTTAAGTTTTGGGAGTCGAAAAACTATGAAAATCTTGCACTTTTTTCAGTTTTTCGCTTATAACTCCTAAATAACGAATCCTAAGGTAAATGTTGTTCAAAGGTGTCTTTTAGTGCATTAAATTCCGCGTCGATTGATGTTAAATACGTTAAAATCGGCCGAGCCGTTTAGCCGCTGTAGCTTTTCAAAGTTGGGATATTTTCATCAACATGGCCAAAAGGTTGATTATTTGACCAGTTTTCGACTTACAACTCCTAAACGACGCATGCTATACAAAAATGCGCCTGTAGTTAGTTTGGAAAACACAAAATTTGGCGTAGAATTATGATTATGAATGACTAGATAGTGGTTTATTTCATGGTTATCATCCAGAGGTTTATCCAAGAATGTGTGAAGGGAAGGGTAGCAAGACCCCCTATGCAATTTTAAATCTAATACTGTTGAGGGGGTTACAAAAATTCTAGGATTTGTCCTAAGCTCCCATTTATACGATCCCATCTCTGGACACTCCGGAATGATGTTAAGCGGTTTTAATATATAATAAGATACCCGCCTTTGGCTCGCTGGGGGCTCCGCCCCCAGGCCCCCTAGCTGTTAGTCGCCATTAGTAGATTAGAGTTAAGTAGTTTGAAGTCCATTGTCCCGATGAAAGACAGTGGTTCAAGAACTGTGAGGGTGGGGAGGTTATTATTTGTTGAGGGGGTCGGGGTACGTATTAAAAAAATTCTTAATTCCTTTGATATAGGAGTTTATTAAATAGGAGGGTTTGAGTTATAGAAGTTTAAAAGCACTTGTTATGTCGTTTTCAGAAGTCCGCCATTTTTTAAGGGGGGGGGGGGGTTATAATTCAGAATGGGACTTTTGGAAATTTTCTTGTTAATTTCATGTAACATTGTACTTTATTAATAACTGTTATAATACAGTAAACTTTGTATAGTTTTAATAGCCTTGTACATATAGAATAGGTAAAGAGTCTATTATTACCTCGTAAAAGTGGTGAAAACTTTTAAATTTCGACATTAAACTTAAGTTTTGGGGTTCAATGAGTCAAGTTACGAAAGAAACATGTATGAGTAAAACCGAAAGTAAACGAAGAAAAATACAAAGCATTAATAATATTAGCAAAAAGTATTTACTTAGATTGGGAAAAGTAGCGAAAACCATTATTAATTTGAAAAAAATACCAATTTTTGAAAGTAGAACGTTTTTTAGGGGTGAAGGGGTGAAATTTTCGGAAAATACCTGTAAGGGTTTTGTAGAAAATTTAATTCCTGACCATGAAAGTTAATTCAAATCTTGGCTAGCTCATTGCTTTTTAGTTATAGTCGTTTAAAAAACGTGTTTAGTCGTTTTCAGAGGTCCGCCATTTTGGTTTTTCGGGGGACATTTGCAAATTTCACCCTTAACTTAGGATCCCACACTACAATACTACCAAATTACAAGTCTAAAGCATGTAAAATGCATATTTAATTAATAATTTAAGATTTAAGTATCGTAATCATTTTTGTAATGGTCTTTGCCGTTGGAATGTAAATAAAATAAAATAAAACGAGAAAGATTTTATTAAATATAGCAAAAATGTTATTTTTTAGCTTAATAAACGAAAGATGATAATGGGACGGATGTACATAGTTTTACTATGTATTTAGCCTATTTAAAAAAACGTTTGTGATTTTTCGTAGATTTTACCATATAACTTTTCTACTTCTCATCATTGGAATCTTAAGAATAAGGATTCATTCTTTGCTCTTATTGGTCTTGCCACAAATGGTGACATTCGGTACCATCTTTTTTTGTCAGATATCGAATTGAGATAATTGTGTACCTTGCAAGTCTTTCAGACAGTAGTGCATTATATCCCTGTATTTCATATGGAGCGAGAAAATGTAAACCTATTTAACATGTACCCGATGGTCGAGGTAGGTAGACGGAGTTGAGAAGTTCTTGTCGAACCGGTGGATTAGCCGTAGTGATGGGAGTTAACCCATTGACGTTAATTTTCCATACCTATCTCTCTGAATTAAGTACAATTTTAAATGAGCTCTAAAGGATTGGTGGATGAGCAGCCCCTTTTGTTAGAATCAAAGTCAAAATTAGTTTAACGTGTCCTCTAGAAGAGACCGACCCTCACTTGATTTGGATATTTTCTGCTCCCAACCATGTATAGGGCCAACCTGCTTCTGCAGCTTCGCCAAGCGTTGTAACCCGTCAGAACACAGTGAGATCCACATTGATTGGAGTAAACAGCGTGAGTAGTTTTAGGCTACATGAATAGTTAGATTTTCGACTATTCTACATCACGCTTTCTTCATCAAACTGCGCTAGTGGGTACGGACCTATTTTTAATCCAAAGTATGATTCAAATTGAGGCTTGGATTTAATGTGGAATATCACATGTTGACTGAGGGGGCAGATTCTTCTTTAACCTTTGCTGTTGCCATCACAGCTCGCGAATAATGTCATCACTTTCTTTTATTCTGCACAGTTTATGGTCATTATAGGCTTGCCTATTTACGATTTTCTTGCAAGCTGTGCCTTTCCATTATGCTTTATACATATCTCGCGTTGATGCTATCATATGGGATAACTGCTGAGCTGATTGACATGAACGAACTATTTTCAGTAAATGGGTCGTGACACTGGAACCATTTGATGAATTTCTTTTTGATCCCACCGTATCCGTGGAGTTTATATTGTCAACTTGCTGATAATATGTTGAAGAGGTGATCCCACAATATACCTTAACTTGATGGGTAGCATTCACTGCGATGGGCCTGCCAGCGAACCATCGGGCTAGGTCCACATCATTGATTCCCCTATCTCGGAAAAAAGCTCTCCACAGTAAGATGTTGCTCTCATGAGCACTTACTTGTTCATAGGCCATGCTGCAGTATCCATGACGTCACACTAGTGGATAGATTCACTGCCATATCCCCTATATTTTTGGTAATTAGGCTGGTTGTTTGCCAGATTTCAACGGTAAGATTTTAAACTTGACAAGCATCTGATCTAGTGTTAACAATCAATAGCGGTTAAATGGTGAAGCCGATCTTAATGAATTGGAAAACATTCTACGCAGACGTTTATGCTCTTCAAACTAACTACAGGAACATTTTTTCTATAGCATGCGTTAGAAGATGTAAGCCAAAAACTGAAAAATGAATACAGGGATAGATCGTATATAATGGGTGGTTGGGATGAATCCTAGAATTTTCGGAACCTCAGACAACAATATTCGACTTAAAATTACATAGGAGGTCTTACTCTCATCACACCTTATTAGATAAACCTCTAGATGACCATCATGGAATAATAATTCATAATCCATTTAAGGACAGGATCTATGTTGTTACCAATTTTATTAAAATTTCCCAACTTTAACTTTAATACCTTTTTTCAATGAAACGGCGTCCATACAAAGTAGGTAACAATCAATTGCCGTTATTGATTAATAAAAAAAAAACATTATACGCAGAATTTTGTGTTTTCCAAACTAACTACAGGTGCATTTTTGTATAGCATGCGTCGTTTAGGAGTTTTAAGCCGAAAACTGGTCAAATAATCAACCTTTTAGCCATGTTTATGAAAATATCCCACCTTTGAAAAGCTACAGCGGCTAAACGGCTCGGCCGATTTTGACGTATTTAACAACAATCGACGCGGAATTTAATGCAATAAAAGACACCTTCAAACAACATTTTCCTTAGGATTCGTTATTTAGGAGTTATAAGCAAAAAACTGAAAAAAGTGCAAAATTTTCATAGTTTTTCGACTCCCAAAACTTAAGCAGACGTCAGAATCCGTCGCAAACTCACAGGAGTCTTATTTGGGACCCCCAAAAGGTATTAAAACACTTTCCAGCTTTAGACGATTTTTTGGGGAGCACACCCTATATTTGATCTAATTTGCCTGGACTATGGGTGATGAAGATGAAGAGGTGTTAAGAGTTTTTCTGTTTAACAGCTAGCATCATTTCTTGAAGTGTAGTTGTAATCTGTAAATATTCATCTTCCATATTGCATCTGCATTCAATTGCTCTACTAAGCTCATCCAAATCTGTGCATGAATCTATTTCATATTGTATTTGTTTGTACCTTGTCCAGTATTCGGTAACAGTTTTGAGCTTTACATTTAGTTCTGTCGCCGTTGGGTTGCCTTTTATAATCTGTTTGCTCGTGTAAATTGGCCTTTGACCACCGTTCTTGCTTTGATTAGTTTCTGTAGGGTCTGTTCTTCAGTCATTTTGTTTTCCTCGTCGCCAATATTATGTACTTTAACTAATTTAATACAATTAAATTGTGCACATAATGTTGACTGTGTAGTGTATATTTATTATTACTGAATAACTTCACATAAACATAAATAAAAACAACAACAAATAATTAACTGATCAGCTGGATTAAATAGGGACAGTTTTTGGAAATATGTATCACACATACATAAGTATATATTAATTTATAAGCAAATAACCAAGATACGAGGTATTCGACCTAACTTTTGTTGACATACAAGGTATTAGAAGATTATAATACAACATTTAAATAAGAATCTGCAGGTAAACATTTATTCAGTTCTAAAATAAGTACACTATTTTAAGTACAGATTTGACAATCTTGAGTTTTTATTAATAATGTGGAAGGTTGTCATAGAAACTATGAAAGTCTTCAGGAATCACTGTCTTAAGATCTTGGAGATGTTTAAATTTTGACGCTTGGATAGGAAGTCTTTCAGAGTGCAGCCTTTTAGGTTCGATATCCACACGTACTTTTGAAGGTCTTCTAGGGAGATCCTTGTGCTCATCATCAAAATGAAGTTTATACTGGATGACTCCTGTGGGATCATACTTCAGAACGTGTACGTCAGTTACGACTGGATCTCCAGCCTTGTGTCCTGGTCGAATCGACGGATAGTACTCTAACTTGGCAGTCTTTGAAGAATTGATGTGTCACGTACTTGTCTTCGTAAGAAATTGTTTGGTTCTGGCTTCTTTAGTGCATTTTACAAATTCATACAGAACACAAACCTCTTTATTCTTTAGCTTGTTTTCAATTTTTGCGTGGACGGAGTCACCTTCCATCTGTGTATGGCCCTTGATTAGAAACTTTTGAACCACTTGAATGTTATGTTTCACGGAAAAGTTAAGCAAAACGTTTGATAAAACATGGTTCCTATTTTAGGCAGGACACCCATCAGTATACAAAACAATCGGAAGTTTGGGGTCAAGACACTTTTCTTCTAAATAGTCATAAACACATGAAGCAAGTGTGTTGGCCGTTAAATCTCCCTCAGTTTCATTGAACCAGTAGCAAGTGCACTGGTGGCTTGATAGATTGTACACTGAAAAGTTGTGGCTACACAGTTTTGTTTTGTAGTACAATGCACTTACGTTTGTCTTTGGGGTGGTTTTTACTGCCTGCACATCAGCATTGAGACCATAAATTACTCCCTTCATAGCGTTTTCCTTATCATTTTCTTTCTCGAGTCAAGCTTGATTTTTCTCTGTGATGTTGTTCATTTATGTATTAATTAAAACTATTTTAATTAAATAATCAATTCGAAACAAGATAGTGTTTATTTTAAGAAATCATAACATAATATATTTAACAACTAGAGATCAGCTGGTTATAGCAATACCAACATCTCCCTTTGGGGGTCCAAAACGTAGTTAGCCTGCTTGATTCCTCATTTAGCTTTACATGCCAAAACCCATCCTTAAGGTCCAGAACACTAAAGAACTTTGCTCCATATAGCTGTGGGGCTATTTCCTCAATAGTTGGTGCTTGATAATGAGATCTTTTAATAGCTTTATTCAGGTGAAAAGGATCTATACAAAGTCGTATCTTGTTAGGTTTCTTCACTACTACTAAACTACTGACCCAATCAGTAGGCTCTGTTACCTTGACGATGACTCCGAGCTGTTCAAGTCTATCTAATTCAGCACATATTTCTTTCTTCAATGCTAGAGGTTGTCGCCTGGGTGCTGCTATTGAAGGTGGTACCGACGGGTCAGTTCTTATGCTGCAAAGACCTTCAAAACACCCTAATCCTTCAAATACAGTAGGAAATTGATCAAATATTGTATGTTGATGTGTGGCTGTTTGGTTAGATGCTGTGAGAGCCTGGAAAACCTCTTCATCTGTCGTAATCAAACCTAGTCGAAGACAATCTGCTGCTCCTATAAGAGGATTTCTCTCAGAATTCAGAATTTCAAACTTTAAATCAAAAATATTCTTTTTGAATTTTGCTTTCAGCACAATGCTGCCTAGTGAGTTTTGGGATGACCCGCCATAGAAACACAAAGTAGTGGAGCTACTATTAAGTTTAGGATTCTCATTGTCAAGAATAGTTTTTAGATCTCGTAGCCCCATAACGTCACAAGTTGCACCTGAGTCAAGCTGGAACTTTCTGAGCTTTTTGTTGACCATCATTTTCACAAAAAGTCGTTTTTTGTACTGGATATCGTTAAGTTCCATCACTTCCTCTTCATCTTGGCTATCTTGATTTGATTCACTGTCATTATCTTGGACCAGATTAATTTTACCGGAACTTCGACACACGCTGCTAAAATGGTTCTTCCTTTTACAGGTGGTGCAAACTTTGCCAAACGCAGGGCAGTTTTTTGCTCCCTTAATATGTTTTTTACCACAAAAACGACACTTCCATTTGTTATCTAAGTGTCTACTCTTTGCTTGAAATGCCGCATCTTCTGATTTCACTGTCATTTTTGTAACAAACCTTTCAGTTGTTTCATGATGCATACATATTTCTATAGCCTCATCAAGTTTTAGGTCTTTTCTACGCAAAAGTGTTCTTTTTAATTCAGTATTGGTTATACCTACTACAAGTTGGTCGCAAATTAGAGTATCTTCAAGGCCTGTCTTGTCGAGATTTGCTAAAGAATCAATGTCACACAATCGTATTTGCTCTTTTAGACGACCTATAAAGTCTTTAATCGTTTCATCAGTCTTTTGAACAATGCCATTAAAAATAAATCTCTCATACAAAGAATTGTTTGTCCCTAAAAAATACTTATCCAAAGCTTCAATTACCTGATCCAGGGTCAATTCATTGGAGCCAAGTATTCTTTCAATCAAACATAGTCCATCACGGCCAATTACAGTTGAAAACATAGCCATCTTCAGTTTAGGTGTACTTAACCTTGTACCACCTAATGCTCCTGCTTCAGCTAATATCAAATAGTTCTTCCATTGTTTCTTGAACACTTCCCAGTTTTCTCGTACTCGCGTTGGGTCACTTAAGTCCAGTGGATTCGGTACTACTGACACCATGTTCATTTATGTATTAATTAAAACTATTTTAATTAAATAATCAATTCGAAACAAGATAGTGTTTATTTTAAGAAATCATAACATAATATATTTAACAACTAGAGATCAGCTGGTTATAGCAATACCAACAGTTTATCATAAACTTCCTTAGATAAGTTCCCTGCTTTGTATGAGCATCACGTGTCACATTGATCTTTCCTTGGTGTGTGAATTGAAAGTTTCATCTCTTCAAATAAATAAAAAAACAAAGCTAATGAAGCACAAGGTTTCTTATTTTCCTCACAATATTGCTTGTACTGTCTGTACAATGAAGATTGTGACTCCTATACTGGTTCCAGATAGGATTTACTTGTGTCCTTCCTCGTGTAGTGGGAAGGCAACTTAGGTAACATATCCAGCCAATTTCTCGCACTATGTGTTTTACGCTACATCTTCGTTTAATGGTTGGAGTGTTATTTATTACTGGGTCCTTTTGATAATTTTACATAATGATAAAAAAAAAGAGATCACTGTCATTTTACAGGAAAGTATAGAGGTACAGCTCATTTGTGTTGTAATTTAAATCTAAAGATTCCACAGAATATACCTGTATTTTGTCATAATAGTTCAAAGTATGGTACACATTTGTTTATATAAGGGTTAGCTAAAAAGTATGTTAAAATATAATTGTTGCTAATACAGATGAAACATGTATGAATCACACAGTTAATTCTGGATATGGATATGAATTTGAGGATGATAAACCTAGAAAGTTTGTCAAATTCTCATTTGAATCACTTATTTGAGAAACAACACATATCCATTTTTTTGACATTTTCACTTTTCAACTAATATGTCTTCTTTAAATGTAAATACATCGTTTTGTGTAGAAACAACACTAATCCTATGTTGCTAAGGGAAACTAAAATGGTCCTTAATATTTCGTTTATTTGAGAAACCACACATCTCCTGGACATGTGTGGTTTCTCCAACAAACAGAAATCAGCTGTGCCTGTGCAGAAATCAGTCTTCAGTTTACTTACACTTTTGAGGTTATGTATGTCTTATTTCGTGAAAGAGCTTATTTAGTTTTTTATTATTGCATTTTAACTTACTTTCATTATGTCAGATAATGAGGAAATTCCTAAGAAGAGAAGGAAAGGTGTAAAAGGTGTTAAGTACAAGTGTGAAATAATAAAAGAGTGTCGTGTAAAAGGAATAAACTACAAAAACTGGAAAGGTAAAGATGTTGTTCTAACCAAGAAAGGAGTAGACTGTCTGTGTACAATGAAGTGTTTTGAAAGAGTGAACTCTACTGATAGGGACGAAATAAATAATAGGTTCTATAGCCTAAATACTAAGAATGAACAGGACTCGTACTTGCATAGCCTTATTACTTTGCATGAAATTGCTCGACGAAGGCCTAAGGAAGAAGTAAATCCAAAGCCTAAGTCTTATTCTTATACTTACCGAGTTTCATGTAGTTCAGGTGCTTATTCTGTATGCAAAAAGGCTTTTGCAGCAATACATGGTATTTCAGAAAATCGTATCCGAAGATTGTACACTTTGTTGTCTCAGGGCAAATCACCTATCGATATGCGTGGAAAGCAGAGACCAGGCAATGCAAAATCAGACCAAGTGATTCAGACGGTATGTAATCATATACAGTCACTCCCACTCAAATCATCCCACTACAGCAATAAAATTTTAAACTATTTAAGCGAGAGGCTTAATGTTAAGGTTATGTATAAGTTGTTTTTGGACAAGTATCCAGATATGGTAAAAGATGTGAAGTACAATTTTTACTATAAGCTATACAAAGAAAAGTATGGATTTCCATTCGGAAGGCCACAAATAGACACATGCGTAGCCTGCGAAGAACTTGGTGTTAAAATTAAAAGCGTGAGGTTGAATGACAGAGCAAAGCTAGCTGCAGCAGCAGAGAAAATAGCACACATTAGAAGGGCTAAAAAGTTTTTCAAAAAATTAGGTGAAGTGAAAAAAACTGTGAAAAATAGCAACAATTCTGCCGCTGTTTGCCTGGATTACATGCAAAACTTGGAGCTGCCACATATTCCTATCCAAGACGTATTTTACCTACGACAGTTAACTGTCAATGTTTTAAGCATACATGATTTAAAAACAGGTAAAGCAAACATCTATGTTTATCATGAAGGTATGGCCAAAAAGGGACCTAATGAGGTTGTATCATTTTTCATTTTTAAATGAATATGTGGAGTCTCTACCCAAAGAAATACAAAAATTGTATGTTTTCTCTGATGGTTGCGGTGGACAGGTGAAAAATAATACAGTGGTACGCTACCTACTTTCTTTGACGGACCGGAAAAGGTTTAGTGAAATTACCCAATTTTTTCCTGTGCGTGGCCATTCGTATCTTCCTTGTGACCGAGTGTCATCAAAAGGAAATTAAAGACTGTAGATAGAACCTACACCTTACGTGAGTATGTTGAGCAAATCATTACCTCAAGCGATAAGATGAATTTTATGGTAACAGTTCCTCAGACCGAAGACATCTTTGATTTCAAATCATGGTGGAAACCATTCTATAAAAGAAATACAATATCTGAATCGTCAAGAGGACGTCATGTGCCCAAGGATCAAAAGGTGCATTTCAACATAAGCAATTTTAGGCATTTGACATACAATTCTCAAGAAAAAGGAACAGTGTATACCAGAGAGTTCATTGACTGCATCGTACAACACAAGTTTTGCCTTTCGTCTCGCTTGGAATCGCCTAGTGAACCACCCAAAAAGGCCTACCCTAGTGGAAAAGTCCCTATTAATGTTAAAAAAATGTTGGATCTTAAGAAGATAGCTAACTGTTTACCTCAGGATGAAGATATTCAAGAGTTTTGGAAAGAAATTTATGAGTGGCCAACACACCAAGGCAACGAAGAAAATGAAACACTCCAAAACGAAGAACTGGATGATTAAAGGTATGAAAAATGGACAGATTTGACTCTATGTAGGCTTTAACCAACTCAGAAAACATATTCATGACATGTTTAATAAATTGTGTAATTTTAAACAACTAACAATCTATTTATATTATATCCTTTTCTCAATTTATTTGAGAAACCACACATCTCCATTTTTTTTATATTTTATAAAAAAATATTAAAATAAATTATTACAGAAATAAGTTGATAAAACATATTAGAATGACGTTAGTTATGTATACAAATATAATATAACTAAATTATTTAAGCAATTTAGTTGCAAATATGTTTTTTTTTGTTTTCCGAAAGTTTTATTTTGTGGATATGTGTTGTTTCTCAAATAAGCGATTCATTTGTAGATACGTTTAGATTTATGGCTTCATCACTTGATAAATTAGCTAAGAATCTTAAGCGAGTTTAAGCAATTAAGTGAATATATAAAGAATATTGATATAATTGAAAAATATAATGAAAAATTTGAGATATTATCTTCTAAAGGTATATTTCAATTTGAGTCTATAGATGATATTAAAAAACTAGTAAGATATTAGATAAAAACAATTTTATAGTTGTTTGACAAATGAAGATATAAGTCATAATGATTATAAAAACTATTTGAAAGTTTGGAACAAGTTAAAAGCGAAAACATTAGGAAATTATTCTGATTTATATAATATTTAGGATGTGCTATTTTATAAGCTGGTATATTTTAAAATTTTAGATTAGTTTGTTTAAAGAACTATAAGTTAGATCCTGCACGTTATTTAACATCACCATCATTAGCATTGGACTCGATGTTTAAATTAACAAAAGTTAATTTAGAATTAATAAGCGATTATAATATGTCTTTGATGATTAAGAAAGGAATTAGAGGTGGAATTTCTCAGTGCGTTACTAGATATTGTAAAGTAAATAATAAATACACAAAAAAAGTATGACGAAACAAAACCTGAAAATTAAAAGTTACATGTAGATACAAATAATTTATATGGAAGGGCTTTAAGTGAGTGGAAAGAAACTATAATAGAATAAGATGAGAACGCTGATTATGGTTATATATTAGATGTTGATTTATAATATCCAAAAGAGTTGCATGATAAACATAACGATTTGCCTTTAGCTCCAGAACACTATAATAATTAGTTGTGTACTAATTTACTTGACAAAAAAGATTATGTGGTTCAATCAAGAAACTTAAAATATTACTTAAAAAAGGTCTAAAGTTAAATACCCCCGCCGCAGCAAACCTGCAGACTAAGCGAATTTCCATTTGACTAATTGGATTTACACTGAAATGTCTACTTAAAAATACCGTATAACATTTATTCCCTATTTAAATAGAATTAGTTTAACAAGTACTTAGGTTTGCTGCATCAGGGAGGGTAAAACTGTTTTTTTTTGTTTTTGTAAATGTTAATAGTTAGTAAGAAATAAAAACATTTTCCAAATTTGATCAAAATATGTTCATAAACAATCAAACTACAACAGTTTACTTATTCTCCATAAGAATAAAATGGGAATTTTAAATTTAAATTTTTTTTTAATTTACTCCGTAACCATTAGGCGCATCAATATACTAAATTATTTGTTTTTTTTAAGCTCTACAAAATGGTTTGGATAGAAATTACTAAATTTTATGTTTTTTGGGTAAAAAATGGGAAAAACCTATTTTTACCCCATAAAACCCCCCGTAAACCCCCGTTCCCATGGTCCGATCAAGCTGGATCGCGAACTCGTTCGAATAAACGTGGGTTTACACGTTTTTACCAAATTTCATCAAAATCGGATCATTTTTGCTCGAGTTATCGTGCTAACGGACATATATATATATATATATATATATATAAATTGAATAAATATATCGTTCACTATTGAGGGCTACTATTATTATTAATAAATGAAATAAATAATTAAACATTTAGTACCCTTTTTTTAAGTTATTAATTTATTGAATAAACTTACATGTTTCGGCTCTTAGGCCATGATCACAGTTATGAACAAATAGTAAATAAATAGAAATTTAAAAAATAAATAAGTAAATTATCATATGATTTTGGAATTTTGTCTAGTATACAGGGTGGTAAAAAAGTCCCTGAACAGTTAAATATTTTAAGAAATAATGCAGATAGAGCTACAATACTTGGTACAAAGTTACAGGGCATAAAACTCTATTTTAACACATATTCAGTGATCCAATAACTCTTCAGGGGGACGGCCTACAAGGAGTCGGAAGAAAATCTTAAATAGCAGCATAGGTCAATATGCACATCAAATTAAAGGTCTTTCTTAGTAGAATACAATGCCGCAAACCGCACTTCAAAAGGTTGATCCTGCGCAAAATGACAGTTGTTCAAAGATTCATTTAATTTACATTGCTATTATACGCTTACTTCTCAGGGGGCACAGCCCTAGGAATCGGAAGAAAATTGTTAACGTAAGCATAGATCGATATGCACATAAAATTAAAGGTCTTCACTAGTAGATTACGATGCCGTAAATTCAAGCTCAAAATAATGCCTGAGTAAAAAATGACAGTCGTTCAAAGATTCAAAATGGCGGATTCAAGAAATCTTTGAACATCTGCCATTTTGCGCAGGATTAACCTTTTGAAGTGCGGTTTGCGGCATTGTATTCTACTAAAAAATACCTTTAATTTGTTGTGCATATTGACCTATGCTTCTATTTAAGATTTTCTTCCGACTCCTTGTGGGCCGTCCCCCTGAAGAGTTATTGGATCACTGAATATGTGTTAAAATAGAGTTTTATGCCCTGTAACTTTGTAACAAGTATTGTAGCTCTATCTGCATTATTTTTAAAATATTTAACTGTCCAGGGACTTTTTTACCACCCTGTATAGGTTGGCTTAAGTGTTGTTTTCTTTTGATTTATTATATAAGATTTTTTCATATATTATGTTTTCTTTTTGAATTTGCATTGTATTAAGTATGTTTTCAGGATCTTTTTTATGGTTTCTATATATGTGGAATTCTTCTTTAATGAATAATTTGGCTTTGTTTGGTTCTAATTCAATTATTGATAAATTATTTTCTATATTTTGATATTTATGATTTGTTTTTATTAGGTGTTCTGCGTAGTTTGATAGTGGCCTTATTTATTTCATTTATTAGTATATATAAATATATAAACATATAAATATATAAATATATATCTTAAGAAGATAGCTAACTGTTTACCTCAGGATGAAGATATTCAAGAGTTTTGGAAAGAAATTTATGAGTGGCCAACACACCAAGGCAACGAAGAAAATGAAACACTCCAAAACGAAGAACTGGATGATTAAAGGTATGAAAAATGGACAGATTTGACTCTATGTAGGCTTTAACCAACTCAGAAAACATATTCATGACATGTTTAATAAATTGTGTAATTTTAAACAACTAACAATCTATTTATATTATATCCTTTTCTCAATTTATTTGAGAAACCACACATCTCCATTTTTTTTATATTTTATAAAAAAATATTAAAATAAATTATTACAGAAATAAGTTGATAAAACATATTAGAATGACGTTAGTTATGTATACAAATATAATATAACTAAATTATTTAAGCAATTTAGTTGCAAATATGTTTTTTTTTGTTTTCCGAAAGTTTTATTTTGTGGATATGTGTTGTTTCTCAAATAAGCGATTCATTTGTAGATACGTTTAGATTTATGGCTTCATCACTTGATAAATTAGCTAAGAATCTTAAGCGAGTTTAAGCAATTAAGTGAATATATAAAGAATATTGATATAATTGAAAAATATAATGAAAAATTTGAGATATTATCTTCTAAAGGTATATTTCAATTTGAGTCTATAGATGATATTAAAAAACTAGTAAGATATTAGATAAAAACAATTTTATAGTTGTTTGACAAATGAAGATATAAGTCATAATGATTATAAAAACTATTTGAAAGTTTGGAACAAGTTAAAAGCGAAAACATTAGGAAATTATTCTGATTTATATAATATTTAGGATGTGCTATTTTATAAGCTGGTATATTTTAAAATTTTAGATTAGTTTGTTTAAAGAACTATAAGTTAGATCCTGCACGTTATTTAACATCACCATCATTAGCATTGGACTCGATGTTTAAATTAACAAAAGTTAATTTAGAATTAATAAGCGATTATAATATGTCTTTGATGATTAAGAAAGGAATTAGAGGTGGAATTTCTCAGTGCGTTACTAGATATTGTAAAGTAAATAATAAATACACAAAAAAAGTATGACGAAACAAAACCTGAAAATTAAAAGTTACATGTAGATACAAATAATTTATATGGAAGGGCTTTAAGTGAGTGGAAAGAAACTATAATAGAATAAGATGAGAACGCTGATTATGGTTATATATTAGATGTTGATTTATAATATCCAAAAGAGTTGCATGATAAACATAACGATTTGCCTTTAGCTCCAGAACACTATAATAATTAGTTGTGTACTAATTTACTTGACAAAAAAGATTATGTGGTTCAATCAAGAAACTTAAAATATTACTTAAAAAAGGTCTAAAGTTAAATACCCCCGCCGCAGCAAACCTGCAGACTAAGCGAATTTCCATTTGACTAATTGGATTTACACTGAAATGTCTACTTAAAAATACCGTATAACATTTATTCCCTATTTAAATAGAATTAGTTTAACAAGTACTTAGGTTTGCTGCATCAGGGAGGGTAAAACTGTTTTTTTTTGTTTTTGTAAATGTTAATAGTTAGTAAGAAATAAAAACATTTTCCAAATTTGATCAAAATATGTTCATAAACAATCAAACTACAACAGTTTACTTATTCTCCATAAGAATAAAATGGGAATTTTAAATTTAAATTTTTTTTTAATTTACTCCGTAACCATTAGGCGCATCAATATACTAAATTATTTGTTTTTTTTAAGCTCTACAAAATGGTTTGGATAGAAATTACTAAATTTTATGTTTTTTGGGTAAAAAATGGGAAAAACCTATTTTTACCCCATAAAACCCCCCGTAAACCCCCGTTCCCATGGTCCGATCAAGCTGGATCGCGAACTCGTTCGAATAAACGTGGGTTTACACGTTTTTACCAAATTTCATCAAAATCGGATCATTTTTGCTCGAGTTATCGTGCTAACGGACATATATATATATATATATATATATATAAATTGAATAAATATATCGTTCACTATTGAGGGCTACTATTATTATTAATAAATGAAATAAATAATTAAACATTTAGTACCCTTTTTTTAAGTTATTAATTTATTGAATAAACTTACATGTTTCGGCTCTTAGGCCATGATCACAGTTATGAACAAATAGTAAATAAATAGAAATTTAAAAAATAAATAAGTAAATTATCATATGATTTTGGAATTTTGTCTAGTATACAGGGTGGTAAAAAAGTCCCTGAACAGTTAAATATTTTAAGAAATAATGCAGATAGAGCTACAATACTTGGTACAAAGTTACAGGGCATAAAACTCTATTTTAACACATATTCAGTGATCCAATAACTCTTCAGGGGGACGGCCTACAAGGAGTCGGAAGAAAATCTTAAATAGCAGCATAGGTCAATATGTACATCAAATTAAAGGTCTTTCTTAGTAGAATACAATGCCGCAAACCGCACTTCAAAAGGTTGATCCTGCGCAAAATGACAGTTGTTCAAAGATTCATTTAATTTACATTGCTATTATACGCTTACTTCTCAGGGGGCACAGCCCTAGGAATCGGAAGAAAATTGTTAACGTAAGCATAGATCGATATGCACATAAAATTAAAGGTCTTCACTAGTAGATTACGATGCCGTAAATTCAAGCTCAAAATAATGCCTGAGTAAAAAATGACAGTCGTTCAAAGATTCAAAATGGCGGATTCAAGAAATCTTTGAACATCTGCCATTTTGCGCAGGATTAACCTTTTGAAGTGCGGTTTGCGGCATTGTATTCTACTAAAAAATACCTTTAATTTGTTGTGCATATTGACCTATGCTTCTATTTAAGATTTTCTTCCGACTCCTTGTGGGCCGTCCCCCTGAAGAGTTATTGGATCACTGAATATGTGTTAAAATAGAGTTTTATGCCCTGTAACTTTGTAACAAGTATTGTAGCTCTATCTGCATTATTTTTAAAATATTTAACTGTCCAGGGACTTTTTTACCACCCTGTATAGGTTGGCTTAAGTGTTGTTTTCTTTTGATTTATTATATAAGATTTTTTCATATATTATGTTTTCTTTTTGAATTTGCATTGTATTAAGTATGTTTTCAGGATCTTTTTTATGGTTTCTATATATGTGGAATTCTTCTTTAATGAATAATTTGGCTTTGTTTGGTTCTAATTCAATTATTGATAAATTATTTTCTATATTTTGATATTTATGATTTGTTTTTATTAGGTGTTCTGCGTAGTTTGATAGTGGCCTTATTTATTTCATTTATTAGTATATATAAATATATAAACATATAAATATATAAATATATATATATATATGAATTTGAACGGATGGTGTTTTTGGCCTCTAGGGACCTCAAAACGAAAAAAAAAATCGGTCCCGCGTCCAGGTCTTACCGTGAGTACTACGGTAATAGCTTGTTCCCTATATGGAAAATTCGCTAAAAGAGACAACAGAGTAATAGCATTAAATCAAGACAACTATATGGAAAAATACATTAAATTGGACACAAAATAAAAGCTAAGAGCACAATCAAAATATAATTCTATATTTGGCAAAACAATGGAAACTGTAAGGAATAGATGACACATAAAGTTAGGTGATGAAGAATATTCATTAACACAAGCTAAAAAACCGAACTTCAAAACATTAAGTATAAGTTATTTGATAATAATTGTATTGCTTCTCATATGATCAGAGAAAAAGTAAAATTCGATAACCAAATATATGTAGGATTTCCAGTTTTAGAACTATCAAAATTATTAATGTATTTATTTTACTATGACAAGCTAAAAAATATTATCCAAATGCAAAATTATTGTACACCTCACTCTACAGGGTGAATCTTCTAAGCTGTCCTAAACAGATTACAGACGAACGGCTTGACATACAGAGATGAAACAAAACTTTTCCCCACTAATTCATACCCAAGGAACAACGTAAAAATATTTTAACCATTTTTTAAATACAGGGTGTTCAAGAAACTGGGAGTCATGGGTTCAAATCTCAGAGTTTTCAAATGTAAACATATGTCATGTTATGCATCATTTTAAAGCTCTAGATTAGACAGACAGTTTAGTGAAAACAGAACTCATTTATCTTTGTCCGTTCCGAAATGGCGGCCATTTTTATAGAAAATATTGATACTTACAGATTTTTTTTTTTTTTTTTTTTTTTTTAAAGAGGTTGGCGGCCTCTTTTAACCTTGAATTTGCCCGTCCACATAGACTAAGCGCCCGTGCGTGGATCGTTTACAGCAAAGCAAGGAGTGAGCCGGTACAGTACAAAGGTGAACTGTACTGGTAAAATGTTATCGGCAGTGACCAGGATCCGAACCCACGACATCGCTGCCTTGGGCCCGAAGTCCGCGACGCTACCGACTGAGCCACCGACTCACTAAAAAGAAAGACTCTTGTAAAAAGAAACAACTTTTAAATTTAAACCTACCGTCTATCTTTGGTCGTTTTCTAGTAATTAACCAAAAACTCCAATTGCCCATATAAAACCCATGTTAAACGTGCAGTACTGAAGATTAGTGGATGCAGATGCACTATTCCCATGATACTGTGCGTTTAACATGAGTTTTATATGGGCAATTGGAGTTTTGGGTTGATTAATAGAAAACGACCAAAGATAGGCGGTAGGTTTAAATTTAAAAATTGTTTGTTTTTACAAGACCTTAAAAATGATACAGAATTTTACATATGTTGCCATTTAAAAATTTTCATTTACAAGGCTACCAACTTAAAAAAAAATTGAAATCATAGAAAAAATATTTAGTTTTTAAAATGTTGACTTGTCGTATATCAAATTAAAGCTGAACCTACGAGGATTAAGAATTTTCAAACAGAACGAAAATAAGTTTAGTGGTTGTCAAGATACAGGGTATTCTGTAAGTATCAATATTTTCTATAAAAATGGCCGCCATTTTGAAACGGACAAAAATAATTGAGTTCTGTTTTCACTAAATTGTTTGTCTAGTCTAGAGCTTTAAAATGATGCATAACATGACATATGTTTACATTTGAAAACTCTGAGATTCGAACCCATGACCCCCAGTTTCTTGAACACCCTGTATTTTAAAAATGGTAAAAATATTTTTACGTTGTTCCTTGGGTATGAATTAGTGGGGAAAAGTTTTGTTTCATCTCTGTATGTCAAGCCATTCGTCTGTAATCTGTTTAGGACAGCTTAGAAGACTCACTCTGTATAATACTATGATACTAATAGTTGTTTTGAAGAACTAAAGAAAGATCCTTATAAAACTATTAAAGAAAATATGAATGAGTTTTATACAAGTGATTGTAGGAAAGCTCATGAATGTTACAATGAAAAGAACAAAAAAGTAATTGGTAATTTTTAAAGATCAACTGAATGGTGAAATATTAGAAAAATACTGTCGGCCTAGAATCGATTAAGTTTTCTGTTTCACTCATAGTATTATTACCACTATTATTTTGATTTTCCTTAGTAACATCCATGTTTATTAGGCTTAGGATTTCATTGGACCCTGTACTACTATTAGGCACACAATTGTTTTTCTTCAATATCTAGGTTATCATTAGTATTAAAATCCATTTTTATTTTTAACTCAGAGGCATGAATGAACTTCATATACTAAGTCATGAAGTCATTCCGCGACCATATACTAGAAAAAGATGTCACGAGAGTAGAGAGGGATAAAGATCGGAAGTTCGGATCGGATAATCTTGAGGGAGTGAAAGTGCCAGTTTAATGTTTTGACTTGCAAAATGTAATAACATGTCCAAGTGTTCAAATCAGTTCTCTATTCTATTATAGCAAATTAAATGTTTATAACTTAACAGCACATTTAAATACAAGTGATGCATAAAGAGTCTATTACGCCATATGGACAGAGGTAACTGGAGGTCGGAGTGGCAACGACATAGCCAGCGCATTACACAAAATATTAACAAGAGTTTTGTCTGATTTTCCACACATCACAGATTTGATTACCTGGAGCGACTCATGTGTGCCGCAAAATAGAAACCAAATGATTACTGGGGCATTGATGTTGTTATTGAAACAAAACCCCCAAGTGAATTCCATTACGATGAAATACTCCACTCCTGGGCATGGTGCTGTCCAAGAAGTGGATAATGTACACAGCCACATTGAGAAGTCCATGGTGGCGACAGAACTTTACTCACCAGTTGGGTTGATTCGGATTTTATTGAATGTAAATCGAAGAAACCCGTACATTGTTCTACAGATGACAGACAATGATTTCTATGACTTTGCTGCTTCGAGCAAAATTTTTGGCTTTAATCAATTCCATTTACAAGAGTCTCATCCTTGAAAGTTACACAAGTACTTGGAGAAATATATTATCATGAAGTCCATGGTGAAACGATGAATAAAGTTAACATCAAAGACTGTGCAAATCAAACAAATCATCGGAATACTCGTAAAAAATCAAAAGGAAATTGTACGGTGCAAATGTATTAAGATCCTCCAAAGGTACGTCAACAAGCGAACCTTAATCCCGCAAAGAAGAGGGATATTAATCGCATTGTCAAATTCATGCCTGTTGTTGTAGGCAGTATTTAGAGACGCTCCTTAAGGCTCACTAGGGAGAAGGAAAATCCTCATAAGAGAAATTGTGTAAACTTGACTTTTACAAGACTGTTTCTGGGTAACTTATAAGACTGCTACTGTATTTTGTTGGCTGACTGCTAGTCTTTTAATTACTTAAGATGTGTTAGATTTTAAGATATGATATTTCTGGTAGCAATACGAGGGTTAAAATCTGTAATATGTGCATTAAGACCAAATAATTATCATGGTTTTTGTAGTAACAATTATTGAATTTCTATGTACAAGTAAACTTATACAATAATATGTTTTTTTTTAATACTTAATATTTTAAGACTTTAAGATTAAATACCTAAGACTGCTACTGTATTTTGTTGGCTGACTGCTAGTCTTTTAATTACTTAAGATGTGTTAGATTTTAAGATACGATATTTCTGGTAGCAATACGAGGGTTAAAATCTGTAATATGTGCATTAAGACCAAATAATTATCATGGTTTTTGTAGTAACAATTATTGAATTTCTATGTACAAGTAAACTTATACAATAATATGTTTTTTTTTAATACTTAATATTTTAAGACTTTAAGATTAAATACCTAAGACTGCTACTGTATTTTGTTGGCTGACTGCTAGTCTTTTAATTACTTAAGATGTGTTAGATTTTAAGATATGATATTTCTGGTACTGTAGCAATACGAGGGTTAAAATCTGTAAAATATCCATTAAGACCAAATAATTATCACAGTTGAAATAATTGTTTGAATTTCAATGTAAAAGTAAACTTATACAATAATATGTTTTAAAAAAAATTTAAGATTTGTTGCATAATAATTGGGGTTTTATTAAAGCTATTATTCAGTATGATACAGAGTTTTAATACCTTTTTTTCTACAATTGGGTGACTACATTTAAGTTATAAAAATATGTATTGTAACAATTAAATTAATTAGCTTTTCTTTAGTAAAAGGTTCATAATATTTATGTTAGATTATACCAAATTCTATAAGGGTTCTAAGTAAAAGATATTATAACGTTAAGATGCATTTTAAATCAAATCAATTTTGAATCATAAAAGTTCCATCTAAGAGCAAGAACCTTAATGTATTTAAGAAAGTGATTTGATAAATCAATAAGGTTCCAACTTTGAGATAACTATGTTAAACCTAACTATGTTAAATTTAACTACCAAACAGGCTAAGAGCAACAAAGTTCTACCGTATTTTTTAAAGTTATTTTTAAGCTTTATAGTAATAAATTAAGGACATTTAAAAATATGTTTTATCTAGTTAATATAAGATGATTCAGAAAAAACATCTGTGAATATTTTAACATTGATCTGTTTAATTTCTGCAGTACCAGATTTTTAATTTTGAAAGTTAAGGTTTTGGCAGTTAGAACCCTAATGCTCCAAGACCGCGATGTTTCTAGGTAATCAGTGTGCATTATTCTTATATTTATGTCGGTAGATAAATATCTTCTTGCAGAAGCATGTATCCTTCCATAGTGATGAACACAAGGATTAAAACACAACGATTAAATTTCATTGTTATTCAATAATACTTTTATCAATTTCAATATGAGGGATTTGTTAACCTCTTAGATCTTGTTTTGGAGAAATGACTTCAAGAGGCTAATCAAACACATTGAATACAGCCGAGTCATTAGTTTTCTTAATACTAGTTAATACTAGTTTAGTTTTCTTTTATGTGTTGTGTAATTAAACAAATGTTTTTAGACAAATCCATTGATTCTTCTTCAGCATTTTGTAGAAAGAAATAGAAGGTGTTGTTTCTTCAGGACGTTTTCCTCCTAATCACCATTTTTACGATTAACATTCTTCCGATTTACTTGTGTAATTATAAATTTTGTTCTCAAGTAGCCAAAACTGTTCATGAATACTTTTCCTCCAGTCTTCATAGATTTTTATTACTAATTTCCGCTTGTATTTTTTGTTATCACAGGGTGGTTGTAAGGGGTGTGTTTCTCTTTGCTTCATCAATTTAGTTTTTTTATTAGATTTGGGCAGTGGTGGAGCCCGTTTCCTGGGATCATCCTTTTTGTATATATTAGCATTATTGTTGACTCATTAGTATTTACAGTTGGCTGACAGTCATGATCATTGTATCGTATCAGTGTTGTTGGTTGGTCAGTTAAATCAACAATTATGTTTGGCTTTCATTTTCAACACTTGGAATTTCAACAATTTGACATTAAAATAGAAACCATTATTTGTTAGTATCTGTGTTGCCCGTTGGTCATTTGAATCAATAATGATATTCTGGTGGATTTAAACGCCCAAAGATTTGCGGAAAACCTGGGAACCTAACAACGCTTAAGCCTGGCTCAGCTTCTAGCACATTCAACGCTATTAAATATATTTTTTAACGTTTAAGGTTTGGAAGGTAAATAAAATATGCTCAACATACATTTTAACATTAAAAGCGATGTTTTTTGTTCAAACTAAACCTTTCAGGGCAAATTTATGATTATGCAAGGTTATGTTTAGCATTATCTTACTACAGACAAAGTTGAATGAGACGTGGGGTTCACATATTTGTTACCAAATATATATTTAATTTGACCGGAAGTCCTAAGCTACTCAAAAGGCCGCCATTTTGTTTTTTTCACTTATTAATTGTTTTCTCGAAAGTGGTTAAATATACGAAATATAAAAGTAATAACACACTGATACATTTGATTTTAAAACATTTTTTTCTCAAGACAAAGATATGATTATTTAAAAATCATGTTTCGCTATAAAAGTGAAAATGTAGATTGTTGTGTGAGTAAACGAATGTGTATTTTAAGTCCTCTCAAATAAATTTATCATACATGGTGCGGTATTAAAAAAATTACGTATGCGAGTCTTATCAAAACATTATATGAATTAAATTATTGTTTTTTGTACTGTTTTATTACCTGCTGGAGGTTTAAGTAATGCTGTTTGTAAGCGATGCCTCATGTTTTACGTCAATCTTGTCGCAGTAGGATTTCTGTCATACCCGCATTTCTGCCTGGAAATTGAGAATTCATTCTCCAGAGGGTCTTAATTCAGACGACTTGTGATAAGGTACGCTCGTCATTCACCTTCACTTCTTCCCAAAGCATCAAAGTAGCTGGAACAACATAATGGTTGATTAACGTAGAGTAGTTATGTTTAGTATGAACTGAAGGTTTGTTAAACTCTGCTACAGTAATAGTAATATGAAATAATTTTAACTTTTAGGTTAATTTTTTAATACATACAAATTGATATTTTCCATTCTAAGACTTTAACTATGAACCATTAAATAAGAGGTAAACTAAATTGTATGTGGTTATTAATAATTATTAATAAAAAAAAACTTAGTTTCTTTAAATGTCAGAATATTATAGATTATCCGGTGATTACCATAGCTATGTTTAGAAGCATCTTTTATGATATGGTTACCTCGTAATGTGTGTTCGAACCCATCAAATGAAGGAGGGAGTTTTTTGGTGACGACGTTGGGTCTTGTCAAAGTCTTAGCCCACTCTGACCGCTGTTCTAAGGTTTCAATGGTTTTAAATGTGGGTTTTCAAATTTTGACAGTGCACACTTGTGGGGATTAGGGTGATATTTTGACTAACTATTCATAGAATCGAAAATGTCATTAAACCTTTTAAAAAAGGTAGCTGTTTCTTGAACCTCAGGAGCTTGGTCTGCACAACAGTCGTCAAAGCAGAGCTCATACTGTGGCTCACGACCTGCGTGGCCAAATTCACTGACATTTTTTTAAACCAGTTGGGATTAAGGTGATTAAGGTCAGTCAACTTTGTTGATCTAGCCCTCACAGAAGATTTATCTAAATCTTACAGTTTGATGTGACTTCACATGGCTGTTCCTGCGTCAAAAGCTATTGGAGCCTTCATAAAGTTGTTCCTTATACATTTTACGACATGAGGGAAGTCATAGAGTATTAAAATCTTGCGGCCAGCCACAGAAAAATATGGTGCTTCTAAAATCCCTTTTTAAGTCATATTCCAATCCGTGCCTTATGGTCATTTCATCGAACATTAAAACAGTTGCCCTCTCCATCTCTAGCATACAATGGACTTTGTTTTGTAAGAAATTCATCAAATCTCCACATATTCCAGGTTGTAACTAAATTTCCTCAAGCCATCGTGCAGTAGTCTATGTACTTGGCAGTGCAAATTGTTCATATCGCAATTAAGTGTACAGACCTGGAGATCTGTACCTGTAAAAAAAACATGTTCTTTAGTTTCAGAGAATTTCCCATATAGGGAATAAGGTATTACCTTAGGTCTCATAGTAAGACCTAGAGCCGGGGCAGATTTCCTTTTTCGTTAAATTGGTATAAAATTTATAGTTGCTAGTTGGAGTGGCCAATTCATGTATGAAAACACTTCATAGAGCTGACAGTAAATGTTTAACTGCATGAGGTATATAAAATAAAAATAGTTTAAAAGAAAATGTATAGAAACAAAAAAAATACTTTAAATCCATGATGGTGGCCAAAGCTAAAGTCTTACGTTAGGAGACTTGGTTTTTTTTCTATTATACTAATTTGGATGGGCTAGTAGTTTTAAATACCCATACACACAGATTGTATGCTACGTAATGGGTAGTGTAAAAAATTAAAAAAACACAGTTTTAGAAAAATGTGTAAAGAAATATATTTACACACATAAAATTATTATTTACATACTAAAGCAATCAACGATAATAACAAAACACAAAATAAAATAAATTTAAAATGAATTTAAAATAAAAACATGGTTTTATAAACATAATATGTAAGAAATATATTTACAAACACAAAATGATTACATACTGGAGCAAACCTTAACAATGTACATGGACTAATAAAAATAAACTTGGCGAAATCCGCCGATATCGACGGTTAGGGGCTCCCTCGTTTATATGGTCTTGTGGCTTCATTGGCAACTAATAATGCAAATGAAAAAGCAATGTGGCATTTCTAAAGAGAAAAACACACTGTAAATTGGCTGTTACGTAAATATTTACGTATATGAAAAAACTACTTTATAAAATGGATGATATAGGCCTACGCTCTCTAAAAAAAATAATATTTATTACAATTTTGATCAGAGAATCAAGCTAACCTATTTATAATCTTCCCACTAAAATGCCACTGTGTATACTGTATATGTTTATACAACACAACAGTTTACACATCCGGCGCGAGGTCCACAAGGAGTGAAAAGCACAGCGGTGACGTTGCAGGATTGTGAATATCGAAACCATGGACGACATGCATTTTTATATAGGTTACGCAGAGTTTTATAGGCTTTAAGGGATTGTTCAGATTTAATGGTTCTGTAAACTGTAAGATAGGCCATAACTCATTCTTTCATCATCTTTAATTCAGAAGTAACACCATTTAAGATCTACCGTTCTCTGATTGTTTTAGGTTTAAGATTTTTTTTGAAGTGTCTTTAATAGGCAACTAACATTATTCATTTCTATAAACTTCTCAAAGAACGAGTTAAATGTCAGTTCAGCAGACCCATTATCTTTTTGAGAGCACTAGACACCAATCAACATCAGATAAATGTTCAACCTTGCTGCCGACGTATCTCTAAAGGTAAATGACTCAGTAGGCTTCTTCGTGTTGGAATCATTAAACTCTTTTACTCTAACCAACACTTCGAGAACGCATTTTCAAGACATGACTTACCCCGTGTAGACTGTTTATTCGTATAACATCAATAAAATTGATTAAGTAGGTTCTTAAGTTCTTCGATCGATAGTAGGTTTTCATTTACGTCAAAATTGGCATTTACATCCCTACCGATAATAATTTACACTTATGACTAGATAATTGTGATATCAAAAAACAAAAAATGTAAAAAAGCATGGGAAATTCGCTAAAACAGTGTAAATGTAAACTATACTACCAAAATGATTCTTATTAAGATTATTGATCTCTTCTACTCCTCTGGCTTAAGGCTATTTCTTCAAATGACATTAATGACTAACTATTATACATAAAATTTACTTGACTGGGACGGGTGGCGTCGTCCTGTAATCCAGCTACTAGGAGGTCACGAATTGTGGATATTTATAGGCATGCACTGTGGATGCGATACTTCCTGGTTTGAATTAACGTCCGCACGAGTGAGTACTAATCCGCAGTACTATCCTGATAATTATTAGACCAAATCGTATATACCAAGGAAAAAATGTGGTTCGGATTCTACTATAAACTGTAGGTCCCTTAGTCCCTCTTAGTCCCCCTTAGTCCCTTAGTTTCCATTAGCTGTATGAACTATTAATTAACAGCTGTATCTAAGGAATGTCGACCTTTTTTTAAGGGGGAGGAGGGAAAATGCTTTTACGCACACAGGTAGCCAGCCTGTAGTGTGAGACTCCTGAATCTATCACAGACTACTCACTAAAAGACCCCCTCTACTCTGTTGGACACAGACCTGGAATTGTTTGTCACATTACTTCAAGTCAGGCCAACATGTGACCTAAGCCCTCAGGGCTCTCACCGTTTTTGGCATTTAGATACTTCATGACCTACACCGCATCCCGGTCAAGGTCGAGCTTCTTGGCGCGGAGAATACCCTGGATGTAATGTGACACACAGGTCCAATTGTCCTCACCCCCCGTCATCATCGGTATGACCGTGTCCACCGACAGCAGTCCTACTAACTGTTGAGCCTCCAGGCGGGGCCTTTCCCAACACTGGCTGTGGAAAAAGGTATGTTCCACGTCATCGGGAATGCCTGGGCAGTATATGCAATCGGGTGACACGGCTTTGCCCATCCTGAACAGGTACGACCGGAAAAAGCCGTGACCCGTCAGAAATTGGGTGAGGTAGAAGTCCACCGTCCACCTCTCCACACCGCCGATTAACCCAAGGTTGGACCTTTATATCAGTCGCCTGGTCCGGCGTCCCCGAGTCTCCTGTTCCCAGCTCTCCTGCCACAGCTGGTAGGTGCGGGTGCGTTCCTCTGTTCGTGCCTGGTCCTCCCCACGGTGCTGATAAATTGCTTTTCTCTCCGCCGCCAAAAGAATGTCGACCTTAGTCACTAACAAGACTACAAGATCGCGCCACTCATCCTACACTCAACTCCATTCATACTTGGCTTAAAATACCTACTATGTATGGTCGCCATTTCATTGAACAGTATTAACAATAAAAATATATTTACAATTTATTGTCCGACAAACAGGTAAACCCACAACCAGCTGCCGCTGTTCTGCCGGCTGAAAATCGCCCACAGGCATATATATAGATATACAGATAATTTATTGTATTTGTATACAAATACAATTATTACCATGATAATAGGTAATAGTTAATTCCCTATGGGAAATTCACTAAAACCACTTCAGCCACTTCAGATTCAGATTCTTAATAATTGTAAATGTTATTGGATGAGGCATGTTATCATAGACAGTTATTGGAGATGAACATAAAATGATTTCCAGATACATGGAAGACTATTGGGTCAACACAGTTGGCATAGACAGATTTTCTGTTTATCGCGAGTGCCACCGGACAAACAACCCACTTGAAGGCTTTCACAGCAGTCTATTAATGAGAATAGGCCCACATTTCACAGTTTGGGATTTTCACGGTAGGTATTGTTACATTTGTCTCATAATAATAGTCTATTAAAACGTCTTTGTGAAATTGTGTATGCTTGCCATAACCTTATTAGGCAAGAAATAAATTATATAAACTTAGAAAACTATCTTTAAATAATCATAATCATAAAAACTACCAATTACATCTTCATCATCCAAGTCTTGAATATTACACGTATCAGGATTTGTATTATTGATTCTGGGAACGACAAATATTTCTCTCGACCAATTATTTTTATATTTTTTTGATTTTTTTTGTTTTTGTTTACTATTCTAACCTATCATTTACTTTAAATTTAGACCTTGTGATTAATTTTATAGGAATATATTTAAAACCTGTATCTAATGATTCTTTTTCGTTTTCTTTATTTACATCAATTGGTTTCATTTTAACTGTTGAATAAAATGATTTATTATATTTTTTCACTATTTTTTACAAACTATCAATCCATCTAAAGTTTGTATTAATTCCAAATAGAACTTTCATTTGTTCTATTAGGTATAGATTACAATTAAATTGATTTTTTTTCATGTTCTGTAAGATACAATTTAACACTATTTTTCTTCAAAACTTCATTACATTCTTAGTTTTCAAATTCTAATCCTTTATCTGTATGCAACAAGTTGGGTGAATTATGACCAATTTTTACTGCATCTTTTATTATTTGTTCAAATGCTATGGATACATTTTTCCATCTTCTTTCTTTGGAGGTTTTGGCCAAACATAATTAGAAAATGTATCAATCACATTCAACATATATTTATAACCATTGAAATCTCATCATAATTAAAACTGCTGCCCACAAATGATCAATACCTGATGTTATTATTTTTCTTTTTGAAAATTTCTTTATGAACAGTGCATGAATCTCCTTAACTTCAACTATTTGATCATTTCTATCTAATTATTTTGTAATTGTTGGCTCAGCTTCCTTTTTAATTATCTTACTTTCATGTGTTTTAAAAATTATGCAAAAATTTGTATACAAAAAATAAAAATATTACTAATGATAATTTTTACGCATTGGTTCTGACTATCAGAACTTTTTAAATGGATTTTCTACAAGAAATTAACAATATTGGAGAATGTAAATTTAAAGAATATCAACCATTAAAAAAGTTAAGAATTGAATACAAACTTTAAGATTGAGAAATTTGAAAACGTAAAAGATTGATATTGACCCACAATTATTTTGGAATTATAATTTGTGGCTTACTTTCTTAAAATGAATATATATTAAATAAACAATTATATATTAAAAGACGAAGACAATCTCAACTTCGTCTCGAACTTAAAAACTATCTCGAGCCGACAAAACCTCATTTTCGGCCCTGAAATATACTTAATCCACTTGCTAGGGGGGTTCCCGTGTGCATTTTATGTATAGAAAAACACCCTAAGGGATCATGTAGGTACTATGTGGGTTATCATTTTTCACGTGGGTGCCAGCTTGGCAGAGTGGGCATAACCTCAGAATCCGCCATTTTAAAAATGGCGGCGGCATTTATTACATGAAACTCATTGGGAGCTTATATCTCGAAAACGGTAATATATAGCGAGTTACTTTTAATACAAAAAATGTTGCTTACACAATAAGGAACAACTTTTGTATTTACAAAAATGCCCTAAATATAACTATTTAGGAGTAGTTGAGCAATTTATGTTAATTTGACCTATACATTTTTACTCTGTTAGACAAAAAAAAAATCTAATATCTTTTAAAAAAACTGTTTTTTAAATTTGGCACATAGCACTAATTGTTCTTTACATCTAAGGTCTAAATACCCCCGTCGCAGCAAACCTGCAGAATCAGCACGCATTTACCTGGCTGCATTTCTACTAAAATATTAAAATTGACAGATTGATTTCCTATTTAAATGCAATTGATTTGTAATGAGTACTTAAGTTTGTTGCTTCAGGGAAGGTATTGAGGTGGTTTTTTATATATTTTTATTGAAATAATGATAGCTTAGTATGAATGAAACAAAATTTTGAAATTTGACTATAATATATCCATAAACAAGCAAACTAAAACAGTTTATTTATTCTCGATAAGAATAACATGGGAATTTTAAATTTAAAATTTTTTTAATTATCTCCGTAACCTTTGGGCATACAACGCTTCAATATACAAAGTTATTTCTTTTTTGAGGTCTACAAAATGGTTTCGTTCATTATAAAATTTCGTGTTTTTAGGGTTTAAAATCGGAAAAATCCATTTTTACCCCATAAAACTCCTCATAAACCCCCGTTCCCATAGTCCGATCGTGCTGGTTTAATAGTCCGAATTCGTCTGAAAACGTAGGTTTACACGTTTGTGATAAATTTCATTAAAATTGGATCATTTTTGCTCGAGTTATCAAATGAAGTCGTAGTTCTGTCTTTGGATACAGATGTCGTAGTGTTGGCTTTACACTTTATGAATGGATTCTCTTCGGAAGGTTTGCAGGAATTGTGGATGCGACTTGGTTCAGTCAGAACTTCATGATATGTACTAGTTCACACGATAGCAAACAGGCTTGGAAGTAACCTTTGCTCAGTTCTCCCAGCACTCCATATTTTAACGGGCTGTGACTTTGCCAGCAAATTTGGAACAAAGTATGCTACCCTAAAATGTAATCCAAGTACTTTGCTAATGGACTTTGGAAAAGATGGGAGGAAGAGATAGAATAAAGTTTGAAAAACACAGTGAAGTATCTAGTTCACATAAAAAAAAGGATACTCAGTGTGAAACTATGAATAATCTAAGACACTGGATATAAGTACACTGTCACTGTACAACGAATACTCTTAAAGAACTGCATCCTTTGCTCGTGAAGAAATTCTGTCTGGTAGAGCTACTAGACAGCCTATCTTACGTGCTTTTTACTGTACATACATCCAAATCCATTGCATGGAAGAACACGTTTTTCAACTCGATCCTTTGAGTTTTGGACACAGTGATGGTGGTTACTCTTTGCCGCAATGCTCACAAGTATATTGTGAACAGTTTCATTTTTCTGATGACTATAAAAGGGAACAGATCTTATTCCTCTAACTCAAAAGACTTATAATTTAGATCCAATAACTGCGCTCAAATTTTATGATCCACGAAACTAGTTCAATATCAATACAATCAGTCCAAAGCAGCCTACCACCAAGGACAATGTCAAGGTACTGGTTGTGTTAACGAGACGTCAATGCTTGGCCGATGCACCAACTTTGCCGCCGGTCCCGTTCCCGCTCCATCGCCGTTTTAATAATAAATGTTATGAATTATAATAATAATTTCTATTACATCTGAAGATGTATTATTATTTGTAATAATACAAATAAATAAATAAATATAATAATATAGAAAGGATTATATTTATTTTTATATTTGTATGCGTCATTTAATAACAAAAAATAATTTTAAAATATTTTATATTATTTTAATAACTTATATATCTGCCAGAAGCTTCTCGAATGCTTTTTACAGGTTTTTTTACCTTAAATGCGAAGAAAAATTAGTACTATGTACCAAATTACAAAATAACAGATTTTTTATAATTATTAGATTTTTTTGGCAACAGAAATGCAGCCAGGTAAATGTTTGCTTAGTCTGCAGGTTTGATTCGGTGGGGGTATTTAGACCTTAGATGTAAAGAACAATTAGTGCTATGTGCCAAATTAAAAAAAAAACGGGTTTTTTAAGATATTAGATTGTTTTGTCAAACAGAGTAAAAATGTATAGGTCAAATTAACATAAATTGCTCAACTTCTCCTAAATAGTTATATTTAGGGCATTTTTGTAAATACAAAAGTTGTTTCTTATTGTGTAAGCAACATTTTTTGTATTAAAAGTAACTCGCTATATATTACCGTTTTCGAGATATAAGCTCCCAATGAGTTTCATGTAATAAATGCCGCCGCCATTTTTAAAATGGCGGATTCTGAGGTTATGCCCACTCTGCCAAGCTGGCACCCACGTGAAAAATGATAACCCACATAGTACCTACATGATCCCTTAGGGTGTTTTTCTATACATAAAATGCACACGGGAACCCCCCTAGCAAGTGGATTATACTATTGTTGTAGTGAAATCATGACTTTTTTATTGCCATATGAAATGTTTGTTTATCATTCAAATAAGTAAACAAATATAGTGTTGGCTAGGAACGGTGGTGTTTGTATTGATTCTTGTTATGTTAGTTCATTATAGAATCCATTTATCAATTTCACTTTATTATTATATTCTATTTTTTATTTTATCGCATTGTTTTATACTTCACTTTGTGTACTAGCGTAAAATGGACATAGAACAACAAGAATGTTCCATGAATGAAAGACAAAAAAAACTGCATTTGATGGCCGTCAAGAAAATGATCTACAATATAATTTATATATAAGTAAAAAAAATATTAAAGAATCCGGAAAAAATATACATCACGAGATACCGGAAGCATGTGGCCTATCTTACAGTACCGTCTACAGAGTGGTGAAGGAGGCAACAGCATCACTGGGAGATAGTAAACAGTTCCCTACTCCACAGAGAAAAGACAAAGAGAAAGACCAAAAACTACCCTTAATGACTTTGACCCTTGTGTATTGCGTCGAATAATAAACGAATTTCATAGATCTGAAGGAAGAAAGATCAACAATAAAGGGAATTCTGAGGCTTATGAAACAGCGGTTGAACTATACGGGAAGTGTTTCGAGTGTACGGAAAGTAATTCGTGGTCTTGGTTTCCGTTGAAAAAAATCTTTTAATAGAAAAAAACTGATGTGACAAATGCCCGAGTAAAGAAGACAAATTAAACTATATAGAGAAGAGAATCGCCCAATTGTGTATACGGACGTAACATATTTTCACAGCTCGTCATCCTCGGAAAAGTCGTGGGTTGATAGTGAGAAAACCGGTCTAAAAAACCCCGTAAGTAAGGGAAACGAATGATTGTGGTTCACGCTGGTGGTGAAATGCTCTGCTAATGTTTATATCAGGCTTAAAAAAGGCGACTACCACGAGGATATGAACAAAAAGAACTATGCAAAATGGCTCGAAGAAATGTTATTTCCACATTTATCTCCCAATAGTGTTGTAGTCATAGACAACGCCCCTCACCACAACGAGCAAGTCAATCCAGCCCCAAAATCTTCTTCATTAAAAGTTGAAATGATCAAGTGGTTGACAGACCGAGGTATCCCATTCACGGCAGACCTATACAAACCAGAACTGTATGACATAATAAAACAGCACAAACCACTATCCTACACACAAAACAGACACAATTTTGCAAGAAGCTGGACACACAGCACTTAAGCTACCACCATAGGTATACCCCGACCTCAACCCAATTGGGATGATTTGGGCTACCGTCAAAGCACATATAAAAATGAAAAATGTAAAATTTACAGTTGACTCAGTTATAGCTCTAGCACATGAAAATTTTGATGACATATCGGTTGACGATTGGAAGTCCCAGTGTGATCATGTTGTTAAAGTCCTGACGAATGATCACGGTCAGTATTACAGAACGTTTTATTATAAACACTAACGAAAACAGTGAAAGTGACAGTGACAATAGCAACGTTATTGAAAATATATACTGTGAGTCTTCTGAGAATGAATGACAAACATGATGAGTTCATCAATTATTAGAAAGGTGTTTTTTTTTATGATGTGGTAAATATTTAATAAGCAGAAACGTTAGAAACAAAATGAAAAATGTAAATATAACAAACTTGTAATGTATTTTATGTAAATAATTTTGTATTTTATTATAACCATTAGAAAAGTATAGTTGGCGCAACATTTTCTTAAATTAAATTCACTAGTACACCAGGCCTCAATTATTCTACTTTGAAAGTGTTTGCGACAGAGAGTATTACAGACAGTGGATTTTTAATTCTTCATTCTATAGTATTTTCTAAATATTCAGTATCTTAGGTCTTGATCTTGTAAATCTGAAATATAAATTAAAATAACAACTGTGACTTATTAGTATGCTCATTAGTTCTCAAAGGTATTTTAATTTCCTTGATTTATTTATGTGATATTATTCTTACTATGGTGTAAAGGACCAAGTAACTTAGCTTTGTACAAAAGTGCGGCTTCTATTGCAATCTGTTATAATGTGGTAGGTTATCTTATGGTAAAGTTAGAGTTTAGCACAGTCATTGCCGCGCTTGAAATGTAGGCCTAATGCATCTATATTGAAATGTGTGGCCATCTACAGTTTCAAGCACCAATGGCGTACTTTGCGCTCTTAGTTCACAAATGGCTATTTCGGGGCTGGTAAAGATTTAGTCTATTAAGTATACAAATAAATAAGATTATATTTGTTTTATAGACTAAACCAGTAGGTGTATGGAATGGACTAATTTCAGTCTACACTGACCTGAGAATGAATAATTTAGAGAAGTCAGGTAAGACTGAAAAAGGACAAATTCTAAGATCACTGCTAGTCTAAAGTTTTTAGCGATCTTAAAAGTAAAAAAAAGAAATGCAGGCAGGTTAATTTACATCAAATTAAAGGCCTTTGTTCGTATAATACAATGCCACCAACCCAAGCTCGAACAAACGATCGAGTCAAAAATGGTAGCTAGAAAAACGGTCTTGTGTTTTAGGCAATTTCCGCGTGCTAAATTAAATACCCCGGGACGTGTTGAATCATTTCACAATAAGTTAAAGAAGATATACGTTAAGAGACGCCTAGATGATTTGACCAACATTCTCAATGATATTGGATGAAAAGAACATTGTTACAGACAAAGAGAGGCAAATGTAGGAGTTTAAGCTCGGCCGAAACATTTAATTGAACGTCATGAGTGAAGTTTCCACATTCCTGATGACTCCATTCACAATGTTTTTGAACAAACATGGCAAGAGGCATCAGCCAAAAATATAAATGAGGTTTATATTATTGTTCAATTGAACTTAGATTACACATTAGATCTCTGTTAGCTTCCAAATGCTCAAGCATGCAGTGTCACTAACTTTGTTCCTATATTATGTATGTGTGCAGCTGCCCCGACTGCCATCCCTGCAAACATATTCACAAGCTACATTCATTGTTAACCAGAGGGTTTTAACCCTAGTGAAGAAGACACCAGTTTTTAACAAATATAATGAGAATCCTGGTCTATCCAAAACATTCGTTTCAACTAATATTAGTTCTGGTGACAAGAATACTGAATCCATGATTTCGAGAATGGAACGTAACAATTCTATCATTACAAGTTTCATTGAATCAATAAAACAAAAGAACGAAGGTGACAATCCTATCTGTTCCTACGCTGATGCAGTTTTGGTGGATCTTATCAACCACTTAGAGGACAAAACCAAGAGTTACCATCTGATATTTCCTTTGCAGCCAACTCTCAGTTTCCTTTCAGTAGATAAATTGAAAACACAACTGTCCCAGCTCCCAGCTTACAAAAGGAATCAAGGGGAAAACTGCAAATTGATCCACGTGAGCAAGGAAAAAACAAGTTTTTAAAATCCTACTCGCCTTTTTCTTATGACGACGTCAACTAAAGAAATATATTAATTTGACCATAGAACTACAATTAACTTTTTGTGGGATGTATTCAACTATCAAGTAGGTATCAATATATCAATATACAGGGTGTTTTTTTTTTAAACTTGCATCTTTATTTATGTAAAAACCGCAATAGATAGAAATATGCAGTTTGCGGGAATCATCTATTGACGTAGGGGGCCCAATTGTTTTGAATTCAACGTTACATTCACATTCCCCCCCTTTCCACCCCTGCCCCCAACTTATTTCTTTAAATAGCAAGGTACCGCTTGTGACATATCAAATGAAAGAGCATAAAAAAAGAAAATGTTTGATGAAAAAAATCGGTTCATAAATTTGCGAGATATTTCCCCCCCCCCCCCCTTCCCCGGAACTTGATTATTTTTTTTAATAGCAAAGTACCCCTTGTGACATATCAAATGAAAGAGCATGAAAAAAGAAAATTTTTGGTGGAATTTATTTTTCATTTGATATGTCACAAGGGCGGGTACCTTGCTATTAAAAAAACAACTGATGGGTAGGGGAAAAAGGGGGGGATTATCTCACAAATTCATGAGCCGATTTACATTTTTTTCACCAAAAATTTTCTTTTTTCATGCTCTTTCATTTGATATGTCACAAGGGGTACTTTGCTCTTAAAAAAATAATCAAGTTCCGGGGAAGGGGGGGGAAATATCTCTAAAATTTATGAACCGATTTTTAATTTTTTTTCATCAAACATTTTCTTTTTTCATGCTCTTTCATTTGATATGTCACAAGGGGTACCTTGCTATTTAAAAAAATAAGTTGGGGGCAGGGGGGGAAAGGGGGGGAATGTGAATGTAACGTTGAATTCAAAACAATTGGGCCCCCTACGTCAATAGATGATTCCCGCAAACTGCATATTTCTATCTATTGCGGTTTTTACATAAATAAAGATGCAAGTTTTTAAAAAAACACCCTGTATATATCAATATATAGCTATCAGGGAGCTAACATAAATAAGTGTAGGTTTGAATGGGAGTTAACCTATTGCAGCATACCTGTAGACGGTTCCTAAAGAAGTTCCTCGAAAGCTTGGGACATTTACCAGTACAAAATAGTATATTTCGTACCAAGGGCCGAAAATGAGGTTTTGCCGGCTCGAGATAGTTTTTAAGTTCGAGACGAAGTCGAGAACTTAAATCGATCGAGAGCTGCAAAACCACTTCGGTCCGTGGTACGAACGCTATTTTTCACCACACTATACCCTATGACCACTATTCACCACTATAATAATGCACACTGATAGTCAACACAACTACTGTATTTTTATGTGAAGAAATAATTTGCAGCAAAAATAAAAATAAATAGTTGCCAGGCAACGGTGACAATAACACAATTCTATTGTAATGCTATGGAGTGAGGTGAATAAAAACAAGTGATAACTTGAGAGTGTTCACTAAGCAAGTCTAGTCTACTCTTAAATAACATGTGAATAAACACAAGAGTTCACTCGCGAGAGTTGTCTTGTGGTACGGAGGGTTCCCTCTTGCGCCGGCAAGTGATCACTTGTAGAGAACACTTGTTTTTTTTTTAAAGAGAACACTCGTTTTTCATAATAAAAACAAACAATTTAACTTGGGCAATTTAAATGTTTGCAACAGCTTAATTCTGCGGCCAAAGTAATCAGATTTAGGATATTCATGAACAAATTACACAGGCCTACTAAGTTATAAGTTTTTTTATTGCTCTGTGTATTTAACAATTATTGTTAAAAAGCATATGTTTGTTTATAGTTTGTTTTTTATTTATTTACTTTAACATAACCGTCATGGAAGTAACACACGAAGAAGTTTGTGAAAACACCAGGTCAGTGTTAGTGACACTTTTAAAAGGGTGCAGTGTTGTTCTAAATAAGTCAATGTTACCTAAATGTGTACGCGACAAGGAATTGGCATGGGAACAGATCAAAACTGACTACATGAAAACCACGGGGAAATTGGTAACTGTTGACCAGTTAAAGAAACTCCTCCAAAACATGAGAACTGCTGTAAAAAAGAAAACAGATACAACAGCAACAGGTAATAGACCAGTAAAATTGCTAAGTTGGGAAAGAGAGTTTTTAGATTTATTGAATAGTAATGAAAATCCCGTATTCCGAAAAGTGCCTGGAGCTGTTGCAGTTGGTGTAGATAAAAGAATAACGCCTAGTAATGTGGACAGTAGTTTCGTTGAAGACCCTGACAACCCAGAAGAACCCACAGTACATCGTATGAAACGTGGTGTTTCCGAAACTTCTAAAGAAAAGGTAAAAAGGTTTAAAATACCATGTGAAACGGAGGATACTGCAAAATATACCACTACAGAACTCCAGAGATGGTTGTTATTGGAGCAAATTAAACTGACCCAGCTACAAGTGAAACGTGAAGAACTGCTGTTGAGTAATGAACAGAATAATCAACAAATAATTGCAATTGAAGGTGGTGGAGATGGCTTAGCAGAATTTTTAGTACTTGGAAATAATGAACCATAAGGAAATTAGCTTGAACAGAATATAGCCTAACTATATAAAATATGTTTTTTCTTAGGCCTACTTAAGAGGAGAAAGGACGTTTTTATAGTTTATTATCAAAAGAACATACGTTGTTAAGTTTGGTGCAACAAAATAGATACATAATATTCATTTTAATATTTACTTATCTAAACTAATGGTTTGTTATCGTTAAAGAGAACATTTTTTTAGTTGTAGTACGTCATGAAAAATAAATTATTTAGTTTCAGTTTTGTATAACATTTAAATAAATTCATTATTAACAAACAGACATATTTATTAACTCAAACCTATTTACATTTACTGATATAACAATTGAGTTATGTTATCACGTTTTTCTTGGCCTCGCAGACGAACTCTACGTTCATTATCCATGTATTCGTTGCGATTTACTTCATCAAAGATTTCATCATTTCCATCATAGTTGAAATCCCAACCGTCATTGAGGTGCTTCGATATATTGTGTAACACTGCACAGCAAACAATAATTTTTGGCACTTTATCCAGAGAAACTCTAATTTTGTTTTCCAAAATAGGGAACCTTTGTTTTAGTTGGCCAAAAACTCGCTCAATTATAACACGGTCCTGAGCATGGGTAAAGTTATAATTTCTTTCTGCGGGATTTTGTGGTGGTTTGAATGGTGTCATTAGCCATGGGGAAATACCATAACCACTGTCGCCAATGAGGCAGTAGGCGCCGTCATATTGCCGTAATGTTTCCTGAATAATACTTTGACGCCAAATTCTTGCGTCTTGTACACTGCCTGGCCATTGTGCATCAACAGATGTGAATTTTTCACTTGCGTTGCAAGTGGCTTGTACATTTATTGTTGTCCTGCCTTTTCTATTGACGTATTCGTCTCTGAAATGAATTGGCTTCTTGATTTCTATGTGTGTGCAATCTAGAGCACCAATAGCAGTCGGAATCCTGAATCTAGCACCCCACTCATTCCTAGCATTATTCAATTCCTCTACAGTTCTTGGAAATGTTATCCAATGGTGTGATTTTTCTAAAATCTTATCCAGTACCTCTGAAAATGTCTTACACACAGTAGTTCGGTGAACTCCAATATCAACAGCTACACCACTTTGAAACCCAGAGTCACTCAAGTATCTTAAGAAAATTTCTATTTTTTCCCTTTTCGACAGAGCTCCACCTCGATTCTCAACAACATCATTCAAAAAATAATCTGAAATGTAATTTACACTTGCATCTTCAAATCTGAGTAATTGTTTGCACTTGTTAGGACTTATACTTCTTCTAATCCCATATTGTTTTCGTTCACGAATATGCATAAAAGCAGCCATTTTAGGCAAGTGAACAGTTACAAGTGTGGGTTGAACCTGACTTGTAAATCTAAGAGTGTTCTCTTTCTAGACAAGTGTTTGCTTTTTCTTTATTCACATGTTTTTAAGAGTTGTTTTGTGTCAGAAAAGGGTTCCCTTGTAGTGGAAGTGAACTCTTCCTTTATTCACTTGCTGACAAGTGTTCACTCAAAATAATACAAGTGGGAGAGTTCTCTAGTTTTTATTCACCTCGCTCATGGATTTTGATTGTGTATTTAAAATGCATTCATGTTTTAAGTAAGTAAGTGGACAGCTGATTTTGCGGCCCCGGCCTGTAAAAAACTGCTCGGTCCCCAAATTATGATGACAGCTGGCGTGGCCAGCAAAACGTAACTTTCAGCCACCAATTAACGTATGTAATACAGCCAAAAACATCATAGTGTGGTGAAATAGTATATTACGTTACTAGTCCTGAAAATAAGTGTTTACCGGACGAGTTCCGTACGATAGTTTACGCCATAATACTACTAAATCTGTACAAATCCTTATATATTTCCACTAACTAAAGGACTAAAAATCACTAGTCATAACCTCTATGAGAGGTTATGTTTTTGTTTATAACCATTCATTGCCACCTTAATACAGTATAATCAGCTGATAGGTGTCCGGTAAAACTAATTACAGGGGGACACCGAAACTGCCACGACGTTTTACGATCATGCTCCATACTGAAACTGCCACGCCAATTAGTGAGGATTATAAGGGTGTTTTTGAGAGGGTAGAAACACTGAAACTGCCACGGCGGATTCCCCAGATAGACGGGGAGAAACGGGAGACTTAAAATTCCCATTTCTGTCTTAACCTTTTAATTTCTTTCACAATAATACGTTGATTGGAAAAATAAGTGATTGATTTGCCCTTTCGTATTTATATTTTAGGAGTTATTTTTATGTTTATTTAAGTTTTTAGTGTTGCGACTGTTAGAGTATTTACTTTATAAGTATTTATTCCGTCTCTTGAGAATATATTTACTTTAACGAATAATTATTTACCACTAAGAAACAAGTTTTATGTTCACTTACCCCTTATATAACACTGTATTTTATATGATCTGATCGACGCTTTTAATTACACTAGAGGTGATCAAATACTAATATAATACTGTAAAACTGTAATATTCAAAAATAGTTTTATTCGCCCAAGACGCTAGGTTGCAGAACCTACAAAGGCTGTACCAACCTCCATGGTCTGCAGAGGGGCGTTCACGTGGAATCTCAGTGGAATGCCCTCCTATTAGCTTGACTCATGTAATATTTTTCAAATTCGGTATTTCTCAACAGTTTTGTGCCATCCTTCAGAGAGTTAGTAGTAAGGGTGTTGGTGTGTTAGTTATACTTAGTTGATAGTCTTTCGATGGAGAATAAGATATTTGAAACGAAGAGAAAGGGCGCGGCGTTGTTAGTAGACGGCTACCGTTTTGTTATACAAAGTGTGGTGTTAATAAGTGGTTTTGCTAGAGAAAAAATCGGGGAGGATGTCGAGCAAAATGCTTCACAGATTATACAGGGTGTCCCTCGAGAGGTGTCTCAAATCGATTACTGGAAAACGGCTTAACGTACAAGGATGAAATAAAATTATTTCCAACTAAATCGACCCCAAGGAATAACGTAAAAATATTTTTAACTTTTTTCAAATACAGGGTGTGCCAAAAACTGAGGGTCACTAGTTCGAATCTCGGAATTTTCAAATGTAAACATATGTCACGTTATACATCATTTTAAAGGTATTTGATAGACAAACATTTTGGCGAAAACCAAAATTAGTTATCTTTTTCCGTTTCAAAATGGCGGCAGTTTTTTGGAAAGAAATCTATATTTTTTTAATACTCTGTATTTCCTATACCAATGCATTTAGCACTTCTCCGGTTGCATTTTCTTACTCGTTATGAAATTAGCTTTACTGTGATATGCAACAAGTAACGGTTTTTTGAAATAATAAAAATTCCAAAAAAAAAATATTTTTGAAAATTTACAAATGCTCATTGTTCAAAATTTTCAAATAGCAACATATGTCAAGTGGCACATCATTTTATAGGTTTTTCAATTCCTAACAACTTTGTAATTTACACTTACTTCGTATCTCTTTTAGTTTTTGTGTAAATAACAAAAAACCTAATTTTCCTATATCAAATGCATGTTATTTGGGTTTGACACTAAAGGCTTCATTTCATTTAGTGTTGAACCATGTTAAACCCAAATAACATGCATTTGATATAGGAAAATTAGGTTTTTTGTTATTTACACAAAAACTAAAAGACATACGAAGTAAGTGTAAATTACAAAGTTGTTAGGAATTGAAAACCCTATAAAATGATGTGCCACTTGACATACGTTGCTATTTGAAAATTTTGAACAATGAGCATTTGCAAATTTTCAAAAATAAATTTTTTTGGAATTTTTATTATTTCAAAAAACCGTTACTTGTTGCATATCACAGTAAAGCGAATTTCATAACGAGTAAGAAAATGCAACCGGAGAAGTGCTAAATGCATTGGTATAGGAAATGCAGAGTATTAAAAAAATATAGATTTCTTTCAAAAAAACTGCCGCCATTTTGAAACGAAAAAAGATAATTAATTTCTGTTTTCACCAAAATGTTTGTATATTTAATACCTTTAAAATGATGTATAACATGACATATGTTTACATTTGAAAATTCCGAGATTCGAACTAGTGACCCTCAGTTTTTGGCACACCCTGTATTTGAAAAAAGTTAAAAATATTTTTACGTTTTTCCTTGGGGTTGATTTAGTGGGAAATAATTTTATTTCATCCTTGTACGTTATGCCGTTATCCCGTAATCAATTTGAGACACCTCTCGTGGGACACCCTGTATATAACAACGAGTAACAGTAACTGAAACGATTTTAACGCTTACCATTCTTCAGTCACTGTAGTGGGTTGAGTTTAAATAGAGACCTCTAGCTTTTGTCGATATTCTTTCTTCGATATATATTTCTTCGACTAATGGCCTATTAATATGAGGTGACACTCGAGGGGAACACCAAAATAACCTATTTTTGGTTTAAGAACAAAATTTGAATACAACAAAAAGTTCACTTGCGTGATATAGAGACGTTTACAGAGTTTTGTTTTCTTGGCGTAACCCATTAAAAAGTTAACTGGTGATGTCCATACTTTTGCCCAGCCCTGTATATGTGAATAAACAAAATTTATAATTGAGGTATATTACTAAATAAATATGCAAAAATATACACCGAGTCTCATTTCATTCTAATTAAACATGAGAAAATGGGAAGCAAATTCGTGTTGATTTCCCACCAGGTGTAACATCCGTGACAATTTTCTGTGATCATAGAAACGACCGAGATTATTACTTGCGATCACGGAAACGCCTAAAAATGGAGAATCGTCGTAAGAAACTTTAACGAACATCCGTGATCGTATGTTGCGATCGTGGCCAAATCCGTGATAGTTTCTCGCCATCAAACATGATCAAACACAGAAATAACTGTGATGGTAAACTACGACAGCAATGATGATGACCGGTGATGATTTCACAATTGCGGCAACATTCGCATTCATCTCCAGCGATTATTTTAACACCCGTAACTATTTTTCGCGATCGACGAAAAATTAATGATCATCTTGCACTTGCGGCTTAGTGATCTATCGATATTGCGCCAATATTGGTGGTCATTTCTACAGTAGTTTCTCGCAATGGCGTTTTTCGATTACGCAAAACGTGTAAACTCTGTGTTCTCGGGTGGATTTTACGGAAAATATTTGACCATTTTTATTTCCCGGTTTCTTACTAAATTAAATTACAACTCATGGACTTTTTCCTGATAGTTAAAATTCACGTGCTATTCCCGGTTTCTAGGTTGGCAGAATTAGGTGACCCTGAATTATCACTACAAGTAGCCTAGGCTAATTAAGATTTATTTTTTATCAACCGTATCTAAAATGTATACTTATCAATTATGAAGTTTTTATCTGGTATTATTAATGTAAACCTGCACATTATTCGCCTTATGTATACAAGTATAATTGTATCTGTATATTTCTTGGCCTAGTCTTGTATTTTATTTGTATTTCGTACTAAACAAAATCTGGACAGACTCGAACTCAATTCTGTGTATTCTAGTCATCACAAAGGATCTCATACTTCGACGCCAATTCCTAAGACAATTGGAACGCAGTGCGCTCAGTATTTCCAACTCATTGCTGAAAAGCATGTTTTCATGGTATTCCCAGCTCATTTCTAAATATATTACCTCCACCGCAGCCCCAGCAAACCTGCACACTAAGTGAATTTCAATTTGTTTGATTGGATTCTTACTAAAATTTTCCATATATGATTAACATATTTATCACAATTGTGTTTTATTTATACTTCCGACACGTATCCTGTTGTGCTATTATTTGCATTGGATTATGTTTCTTCTTGTGCAATTTTGACGATGCCTACCTACACCTTGGTATATTAATAAACTTAAAACTTCAAATCTAATGATAAAATATGTGTTTATCGAGTTCTTTAACGCCAGTAATTCACTATAACGGGTTAAGAGCATTCATATAATACATTTAGTAAGAAACATTTTACATTCCATTGCAATTTTAATCCTTTAGAACATATTATTTAATTATTTCTGACTTCATCGGTAGTTAAATGACTTTTTCTATTGATACGTGATTTAAATAAGTACAAAGTTAGTATGGCCTCTTTTAAGTAGCGACATGAAAAGCATTTAACTAAGTTATGAGCAACGTAAAGTGTTGTGTTTCAAAATCGTCACTGTGATGAGTGAGGGATATTCTCATTCCCGTTTCTCCCTGCACGTTGCCAAACCAACCTCCCCTTCCTGAGGAATCCGCCGTGGCAGTTTCAGTGTTTCTAGCATTCTCAAAAACACCCTTATAATCCTCACTAATTGGCGTGGCAGTTTCGGTATGGAGTATGATCATAAAACGTCGTGGCAGTTTCGGTACAGCCAATTACAGTACAGTAGTACGCAATGAAACCCAATTTAAATAAGCTGATGGCAAACAGCTGTTTTCTGGACTAAAATCCTTGCGTGGGAAGTTCGTCAAAATAATGTAGTGTAGCGTAAATATAATAATGTATTTCTTGTGGATCTAGAATAGTAATCACTTCTACAAACTGGCAAATTTCAGGGTTGTCTTCATCGGAGTCTGTGTTTACATTTCAATATCGAACATGTCCACTCTGCCCTTTATTGTGTCAATACTGGAATCTGTAGACTTATCTGAAAGTTGGTCTTGCACCATCTCGTCTTTTTTCATCAGTGATGATTATGTCTTTCCTACGACAATGTTATTATTTGTATCGTACATTAAGAAATGATGGCTGGATTGTATTTCAGGAATTTTCAAAATGTTCTTACATTATCTGTTAAGCATGATTTCATTATCAACAACTTCACTCTTATCAACATACATTCTTGCTATACCTGTAACATTTTTATCCACATGATCAAAAATTATTGGGCACTTTCAATGTGGATATTCCTATTTACCTTTTACCGCCATCCAGACATTTATTTTTACAGTTACACCAATGACGTTTGCGGCTCCCTTCCTATGACTGCATGCAAAGAATTTCCACTGAATTGTTAAGCCAGACTCTTTATAACTTGGAGATACCAGACATGGTAAACCTACTTTTGAATTGGCCGGTACAGTTATCACTAAAACTTCTCAGCTCTTGAATTGAAGGGTAGTTTTCCTTGATATTATTGATAATTCTATTCATAAAAGTAAATATGCAGTATTTACTATGACTTGTATCATAGCATATAAGAGCATTAGACTTTGATTCATTTTTAGGCAACCAAACACAACAAGTGAAGATACCAACTTGTTGGTGGTTCCAATGAGCTGGTTGGATTATTTTTCTTGATATGTGAGAGCATAATTTTCTGCGAAATCTAAAGTTTCTGTTGGTCCCTAAGATTGGTTTACATACTTGTAGAACAGCATGAGTTTTAACCCTTAGTGTTTTCTCGTATTCAGAAAGATATTTACCAGCAGTTCCAACAAGCGTTAAACAAATAGGATGTTTTGGCATCCGCTTAACCCGTTGGCTTGTGGTGTATATATTATAGGACGCTCAATATTCATTTATTTTACTGACTCAGAAATTTAGAACAAGAATAAATAACCACATGATTGTATGCCTAAAGGTCCAAAGATTATTTTTTCTATTAATAAACATTTTTTATATTATTTCATTATCAGCAAGTTTGGTTAGTTCGGTTAGGTTATGATAGTAATTTTATAATTTAAAAAATATAAAATTGAATTTGAGGCATTTATAATTTTATTTTATGAACAGAACTATTTTTGCGATTAGTAAACCTTCATTGCCAAAATGCTCTCTACTACAGCGCTGTTCTCGGAGGAATTTTGAACTAATGCTTTAATCGTACCTCCCCTAAGTCAGACCCCATAAAATGACAGGACAGCATTGTAACTAATTCTCCATCTGTTCAAAAAGTATTTCTTATGTTTAGGTTACTTTCATAACCTCATATGTTCATCTTTTACTCAGGTCGTTAGTTACCATAGATAAGAAATGGACCACTCATACTGTAGTTTGCATGAAGATAGTAAACTTTTATTAAGAGAAGACAAACAGAAACTTCATTTGATGATATTTTAGAGCTATTGAACGATGGCCACTTCTCTGAAGTCGAAGAATTAATTGTGTGAAGTTGAAGATGATGAGTTGGAAGTTGCAGGTATATTTTATAAAAGTTACAGTATATTTTTTTAATTTATTTTATTTTATTTTTTATATATTTTTTAGGATATTGTTCAATTAGGTGAAGATGAGATTTTGAATTATAAGTTACTGAGATACATACTACCGAATCTGAAGATGTCTAGGACAATGAAGTTACTATTCCTGAAAAACTAAATCAGTCCACAAGTTCGGAGGGTGATCTCTAAAGGAAAGCCAATCGTGTACTTCGTAATTAATCAAGAATGAAGAAAGTGGACACGCAATTGAAAGGTGTTGTTGACGTCATAAAGACTGTCGGCAACAAAATAGGTGGAAATAAACCTGTGGTACGTAAGTCTACTGATGGTGCTTTTAGAGACTATGTTGCAAGCAAGATGCGTGGATATTCCCATAACACAAGATGCTTTGTTCAACATAAGATAAACAATATTTTGTTTGAAGCAGATATGGGAATGTATGAATAGCCAGGACACACAGTCCCATTGACTATTTCTATCCCACAAGGCACAAACTCTACAACACCGGAATATTTATAAAAAAAATAATTCACCTTCTCTATTGTTGTCAAATAATGAGGGCACGCAGTTTACTTTTGTTACTCTTAATGACAATACCTAGAACTGAATTGAACTGAAAACAGTGTTATGTAATGTATACTTACAATGTATGTCATTGGGTATATTATGTAGGCTAGCATAACTGTCACCAGTTGCTAAGAATCTTTAAGTTAAAGCTAATTCCTCTTCTGGTTTTATTGCTTTTCGAAAATCGGTGTCTAATTTCGAAATTATTCTTTCTATGAGAGTGAGTAGTATGTTAAGTCAGCAGGTGACATACGGCAGAAGTTACAACCCTAGTCCACGATCCAACTGCAGCTGCTCCAGTAGTACACGTCCTCCATGTGTCTCACGAGAACCAAGAAATTGACTAGTCCATATTTGTCTATCTCTCATGTGCTTACGAATATTCAACAAAAAAACTGTACATCCCGCCAGGCATACAAACGCTAATTCATTATCATTATCACCATCACCATTGCACTCGTCCATGATTAGATTATCGTCGTGCAGTTCTCGTGGTGGTGGAGCACAAGCGAATGACGTTTCAATCAAGACTATTCGTGTGTGTTCACTCTGGTGTGACTACCCGCATTCTCAAGTATTCCCGAATTCTAGCGAACCACAGCGAACATCAGTGAACGTTCGGTTCGCTCCTGTTCGCTCTGATGTAACCGTACCTGTAGTAAATATGTGTTTGTGATACGTGTAATGACGGTTTTATTTTAATATTCAAGGGATAAGCTGATGATGTCACTGTGTTTGACTCAGTTGTGCTTTTGAGCTCAAATTTCCTCCTGTTCCGGGAATTTAATACCACCTTTTTTAATTATGTATTTTTATTACATATTAATATGTTTTTAAATTGTTTTATTGGGTTTCTAAATATGTATTTTATTTTAAGAATTGATTTTTTAAATAATGTGTGTCCATAATGTTTGTACAGTTTTATGTCATGTAATTTATTAGTTTTACCTATTTTTAAATTGTAAATGTTTTTTAAAATCACTTACCACTAAACATCACCTGTCCTCCTCACTCTTTTCCTTCCCTTTGGTTGCAGGGGACAGCGGATATGGGCTGGAGTCCTCTCTCATAAAACTATCGACAATGCAGAAGAAGGGACACCAGAGTTCCAGTTTAATCAGAGGCAACGGCAAGCGAGGGCCATTGTTGAGTGTTAAATTGGTCTTTTTAAAAATAGATTTCGCTTCCTTCTTAACGATAGGACCCTCTACTACTATCCACCAACGGCCGCAAAGATTATCAATGTTCCACTACTCTTGAATTTAAATGAACAATTTATAAATGATGAAAACGTCCCAGTGGTTGCCCCAGGCAACAATGCAAATTACAGGACGGCTTTGATTGTAAGGGACAGAATTGTTAGAAATTATTTTAACTAAATGTCTCTTCCATTTCTTTCTTTGTCATGATTCTTTACTTAAATTGTTTGCTCTTCTTTCAATTTTTTTTTCTTAAGTTATTGTAAAAAAACCATATTTTTCAATTTTAGATTGTTTTGTGTAAGAACTCGTGAGAGGCGAAAAAAGTTTTTACCTCTAGTAAATACTAACAAAAGCCAATAAGTTATTGTTATAACGAACAAAACATTTTTATTGATATCGGCTGCAACATCGGTTAGTAAGTTATTCGTCCTACACTCTTTCGAATGAATATATATCAATTATGTCATTCGATACATGAAGTCCAGAAATAGTTAGGTTAGGCCTAAAACAACCTAACTAACCGAATGAAATAATCAATATATCGAATAATCTATATATGGATATTTTTCATTTCGTGAATGAGTGTAGGACGGATAACTTACTTAAGTGCAGCCTCGATATCTTTTGGTGTTACAAAAATTCAACAAATAAAACTTGTTCACTTCTAAATGGGGCATACAAGAGTTATGTTTAGCTCTAATGTTTTTTGCTCAGCAAAAATATTTAATCAAGCCAAGACTTGTTTTGAAAAAAAAATTGTTTTTCCTTTATCCAACAAAAATTTCATATGATACCTAACTTAAGTTAATATCAGATGTTATCTGTGAAATTGTACCCCATCAGGTTATCATATTGTTTTGTTAATTATCAAATAATTTAAAACTACCTATCTTACTTAAGTTAATTAACTAAGCTGCTTGATAGGTCATTGTAGGCCTATCGTGTAACTTATAAGATTTGGAATAGTATTTTTCTTTTTTATAATAGGCCTAATTATTAATAATAATTATAAATAACCGAAATTTATGTGTAGGTAGGTAATAAATGTCTATAACTTTTTTTAGGTTTACATTAACATAGTTTTATATCGTTATTTTTTAGATGTCGTGCTATACCTTAATGTTGGCCACAATTAGTGAGGAGGGGAGAAGAATGTGCGACAGTATGCGGGTGCTAATTCAGTTGTATCCCGATATAAGGCCGCCACTCTTGGCCGGGTTGCTGGGTAAGTGAAATGATTTAAAAATGAATAGCCTAGGCCTAAATTATTTAATACTGAATGTTACGAAAACTTAATATGTCTGGGTACTGTCTGCAATGTACATGACTGATGAAGTCTATTGTAAACTTGCATTTTCAACTGCAAAATGGCAAATAAATTCTATATCCTTGAAATTAACATAGGTTAATTGTCAGATTGCCTTAGGTGGATAATAATACTATATAGAGTATAATAGT